>NC_090937.1:1344708959-1346036926 GCF_040938575.1 Ambystoma mexicanum | reverse complement strand
AGGGAGTTTCAGGCAATTCAGACCTGCATTCACCGGACAAACCAACGGTCCAGGAGTTGCAGCAGTCGTCTTCCTTCAGCTCATCTTCGGTTCTTTCGTTCCAGTGGTCGACTCTGCCTTCCAAGTCCCAGAGACCTGCTTTTAAACAGTTTTCTCCCATTCATTCCAGCCTAGCTGTCACTCACCCAGCAGGGTGGCTGTCCTTGCCGGAGAGTCAGCCAGCCAATCACACCAGAGAGCATTCAGGTCTCCTAGGAGACTAAGCACAGGGAGTTTCGGGCACCTCCCTCACATCCTGTCCACCCTAGACACTCAGGAGTGAAGCCCGCCAAAGGCCTCAAGCTAAGGGACCAAACCTGGTTTGGCGCGCAGAGACAAACACTAGAAGGACCTTTTCTAAAAGAAACAGCAAAAAAAGATGACCGTTGTCTGTTTTTACAGAGGGTTCTTGGGCGCCATATTGAAAAACATGGCTCACCTGTTTTTTAGCTACCAGTGTTCGTGGTTGGGAAAAATCATGGTAGTTCGTTCTAAAATCACTGCCACCAGCCATTGTAAGAGGAAAGGGTAACATATGACTGTTACATGAGTGTTCCGACACATGGGATGCTAGTCAACCCCTCCAGCACTCTATAGGAAGATAGTGTGTGCTAGGTCTCTGAATTTAAAAAGACTAGCAAAGTCAATTTAACTTTACATGCTCTGGGAGACAGTAGTCAGTCCCAGAGAAGCTATTTAAACATTGGGAAGTCTGAAAGACCTCCCTGTGCCACTGCACTGAAGGTGCTGTGTGACACACAAGACAAAGATGATGCCTATGGAGTTGTCTAAAACTCCATATCCAAAGAACACAAGCACAGAAAACACAATGAAACTGAGAAGTTCAAAGTCCCAAAATATAGCAAAAGAGCTGGAGGGCATTAAGGTAGGAAATTAGAACTTGCGTGAGAATTCTCCCTAACACTCTCCCCCCCCCCAGACTAAGAGAGAGGAGGATCTAATCCCCACCAGGATGGATCTCCTGTTGCAAGTCGGTTAAATGGCCTGTGGAGTACACCAGCAACCTTTTGTAACCCTTGCTATGACACTTTCTATCAGTGGTTTTCATTTGTAAACTATATGACCTACATACCTGTTGTGGTACATCTCTCTTATTTAAGGTATAGGGGATCTGATCTAACAGTCCCTCAGAAGTTGTGACAACATCTGAACCTGCAATAGGCTTTTTCAAGGGATACTCTGAAAGGGATCCCTTAGATCTAGAGGGGCCACCATGGTTCCTCACCACCTCTCTCTCAGGAGCAGGTTGCGTCTCAGGCATCTTGTTTGGAGGGACTGTGGTCAAGCAAGGTACATGCTTCCACTTCATCTGAGATCTCAGTTTACCTGGCTTAGAAGTTTCCCTCCTAACACTAGGATTTACACTGGAGTCCTCAGTAGAAGATCCAACAGTCTTAAGGTGTTTAGACTTAGACCTATTTTTCCTGGTTTTCCACCAACTTTGAGAATTACCAGTTCTTCAGGCCTAGAGAGGGGTCCAATTTGTCTATCCTCCTCTTCCTCAGAACCACAGGCGGGGGGGAGGTCGAAGACTTTACAATTGGATGGGCAATGATAGAGCTTGATTTGGGCTCCCATTTCCCTACTATTCTAGCCTCAGATTAAGGTCTCTTAAGGTTGCCTCTCTAGCCAATTTGGTTTGGTTCTTTTTTCTCTTACTGGGAGGCCTGGGGTACTGGATACTACGCCTAGAGTTTTTAAATCATCCCCCAAAAGGACTCTCCCAGGCACCTCATTCTGAACATTGACAGGAATCCTCACTGTCATATTATTACACTGAATGAGAGCTGGTAGAATTGGAACCAACTGGACAGGGGCTCCAGAAAATTTAGTGGGAGCTTTGGGTGCCTTAGCAACATCCTCAGGCTTGAAAAAGCTTTAATCCACAATTGTTTTGCTGGCCCCAGTGTCTCTCATGGCAGGGGTGTCCTGGCCATTTACAAGAACACTGTCCATATAATACTCTTTGGAGTTCTCTGGAATGGAGTCATACACACCTATATTCAGTTTCTTTCCCAGACTCATGGACTCTAAGGATACCGTAGCTTGAAGACCCATGGGCACTAGCCATTTGTACTTCTTTCTCTGGGGGAAAGGCTAAGGAGGCATTGCTGACTCCTGCAGAGTTTATCCTTGCATCTGGGATCTCCTTTCACATGGTCAGTTGACCCACAGACATAGCATTTACCAAATGCTCTCTGGAATGGGGGTTTCTGCTGACCTCCCTCTGGTTGTGCACCAGAGGATTCACTAGACCTACCAGGTTTCCCATGGGGTCTACCCTTCTGTTGTTTGGGGGCCTCTTCTGCTTGGTTGGAATTCGAGCTATCTTTATTCTCACCTTTGTGCTGCTTCCCCTCATTCGTTTTATGAGTGGCCCCAGAATCCTTATGAGTGGCCCTGTTGGCCACCCATGAGTCAGCTGCTCTTGCCAACCTTTTGGTATCAATCTCATTTGAGTCAGCCAAGTGCTGTCTCATATCTGGAGAGCAGGCATCATAGATAGACTCCTACATAAATAGATTTCTCATACCTTCACAAGTGTTAACTCTGTACCATTTGACCCAACCAAGTTTTTCAAACATTCACACACCCAGGTAGCCCAAGGGGTACCATCATGCTTTTTGAGGGTTCTAAACCTCTTAAGATACTGGGAAGGAGTTTTCCCAAACCTAGCTATCCAAGCTAGTTTCACACCTTCATACTCCATCCTGTCTACTTCTCCCATCTCCATTACAACATCAGAGGCAACTGGGGGTAGCCTAGACAAGAGCCAAGGAATCAGCTGATTCCTTGTAATTTCCTGAATCCCATGGTTATATTCAAAAGTTGCCAACCAATCCAAAATATCATGCTTAACATCATACATACTTACTGCATCTTTGGGCATGTGAAGCCTCTTAGGACTGGAAGGCCTAGAAAACTCTGGGACAGAACCATTCTCAAGAGACAATTTATTCATTTCAAGAGCATGCTGTAATTCCATTTCCCTTAGTTTAAGTTCTTAATGTTTACTTTCAGTTTGGGCTTGGATTCTTTTGAATTCTAACTCAAGTCTCATCTTCTCAAGAGAGACAAACTCTGCACTCAATATTGCACCTGGTAGGGCCCCTGTGATAAAAAGGTTGAGGCCTAAGAGCAGGTAGAGGTACAGTAAGGCCTACATCTTGAGACTCTTCTGTCTCTTCTGACTCATCAATAACATTTGAGTTGGACTCTGAAACATTATCATCCTCGTCATCATTTTCCACATTTGCAATGAACACTGAAGGTGCTGTGTGACACACAAGAAAATGATGATGCCTATGGAGTTGTCTAAAACTCCATATCCAAAGAACACAAGCACAGAAAACACATTGAAAATGAAAAGTTAAAAAGTCCCAAAATATAGCTGAAGGGCTCTAATGTAGAGGGAATTTCGCACTTGAGTGAGAATTCTCCCCAGCAGTGATCCCTTCCTTGGAACGAGCTTTTGTAGCTAGCAGCAATAACAGTATAGGAGTAGTCTACATTGGAGCCGTCAAGTACTTGACAAGGTATTATTAACTGCCAACTGCCCCCTGGGTTCAGCTTTGGGCCATAGAGACTGGGTAGATCACCTTTAATCCCTTTTTGCACCAGAACATATCCTTTTACAAACATTGTAGTTATTACTTGCCTTGCACCCCTGATTCATGACCCAGAGTGCTACATCTTTCTATCTGTATATATGTTGTGCTCTTTCCTAAGGTACAGGCTTTAAACAGTGTTTTCCTATTTCCATATGTTTGCAGATTGTGTGTTTCATTAAAGTATATCTATGGTTCATAGAACCTTGATTGGACATTCCTTTGTTTTGGACTGTTATACTATTACTTTTCGGGTTGCTATTGAATCACATTCACACTTGAGAGTATATGTTCTTCCTCGGCCCAATTTACCACAAAAGGCAAAGACGTTATATCATTACTGTGCCTGTTTTACTTTCATGATTGGGATCACTCTTGGTTTGTAGCAGTTTGAGGTTGGAGTTGCGCTTTAGCCACTACTCACCCTTTTACTCCTGCAAGGCAGAAGTCATTTTGTCACATTGGTGGCAGCTGTTGGGATTTGAGACAGACTGTGCCTAAAGCTTACTAAGTCAAATAAAATTGTGCAGCTAACATAACCTGAGCCTCAGCAGTCTCAGTATAGCTATCAAGCCAGCTCTGCAGGTCAGGGGATACTGTATTATTATTATTGGGGTATTTATTGAGCGTGAAGCTAGCATAGGGAAGTAGCAGATAGTCGGGACAGAGACATTTTCATGAGATTTAGCTTCAAGCTGATCTTGACGGGCGAAGTTCTACACCAGGTGTTTAACTGAGAACCCATAAATCATGAAAAAAGGGAGAAGTGTCGCTGTGCCAGGGGTAAGGAGCTGAAATGGGGGTCATTTGATTCCTGGGGCTCCCCTAAGTAGCTCAATGTATAAGCAATAAATGCTATAGTCAATTATTTTGAGAAAATAAATCCTCTTGACACAATATATGAGATACAACCGTGAGGCAATTTTCACATAACAAACGTTTTTTTAATATATATAATATATGTAAAGCATTCAGCAAGTGATAAATCAACAAGGAACTAACAGTGAAAAAACATATGAGTCTCCAAACATATAAAACAAATTGGTGCGGTGTGACACACACCTAAATTAGATCTATTATTTCATCACAGAAAAAGATGCATTTAAGTCAAAACGGTGGTGTCCAAAGCGCAACAGATATGCAGAGAAGTAAAGGAGTGATAAACTGAAAAAGTATAACCGGAAATGCGGTTAATGTTGGTAGCAAAGTGGTAGGACCTGGATATGTCTGTCTGTCCTGCCAGGGTCTCGGGGGGGAAAAAAAATTCCAAGACAAACAACCTTTTGTTATGCTGCTCTAGTCAAGGAGTGTATCCTTAATGTTCCCAGTATAAAGGTCTGGAAGAGTAAAATCAAGACAGAAAAATCCTGATATTATTGTTCAGGTATATCGTCTGTTTCCAAGGTTTTGCCAACGCAGTGGGGGAATCTATTCCAATGAATGCGAAAGGATGTGTGGGTAGGAGAAAAGATCCCAGCACTCCCCTCACGTTCTTGCGTTTCAGCGGAGACTGGTCCCTTAAAGGTTGAGGACCAATTTTAATGTTCCGGCTTCTTCAGGGCTGGTGAGTTCTGCAAGGAAAATGAAGTAAAAGAAGAGTTCAGTGTATGGAAGAGAGAGAAGACTGTAACCAAGTGGGGTGTGAGTTCCCTACCATTGGTATCCTGATAGATAAGTAAGAGTTAAAAATGAAGTGTAGTAGTGAAAATTGTGCTTAAAGTAGATGGAAAGCAGGGAGAAACTCCACAGTCAAGAAAAGAACTAAATAAACTAATAGTAAAATCACGTAGCACTTCCTCCTGTGTCTGCCTATGGGCAGGGAAGTGGTGGAAAAGAAGTGAGCTCATTCTAATCCATCATGCTCCCCAATGGTGGTGCCCCACAGACCGAGTGCTCCCCTCCTGTACCAGGCATGTAGTAATTCATGATGGGTACCTGGGAATCTGTTGAGGAACAGATCCAATATGTACGGTGATGCCGTGGAACTCCCGTAGGGAAACAGGAACAGCACTGCTGTGTTGTTCCAAGAAGGCCAGCTGCAACCCAGCCTGTCTACAGTGTGGAGCTGTTATAGAATCCCTAAAGCACTTCATGACCACGTGTACGCATTTTCAAAAACCTAGGGTGGAATTCTTCAGATGATACATTCATGAACTGAATAAACTGAACGAGGAAACTTTCTGGAATTACCTTTTATTAGGCAGTCCTACTGAATTACTGATTAGTATTGTACAATTTTAAAAAAAAAGTCAGGGTACTGAAATAACTTTTGAGGAACAGTTGACCTAAAGGGGAACAGAGGTTCTAATTATGTAATGCTGCCAAAAGGAGCAATTTTAACTTTGGTTGTAATAATGATGAATTGTGGTTGTTTTTGTCTTTCTTTTATGATGAATAAAGCTTTTTACGATGTAAAAGGTTTGTAATAAACCACATACAATTAAAAAGAAAAAATGCCTCCTTTGTTATTTCTAATTTCTCTAGAATACTTTTATGGCCAAATTTCCACTCGCCAAGAGTCTACTCACTGCCTTCCAATCTTTCTTTTTGTATCTGAAATACGGGCAGCACACTCTCCATTATTCATTTACGATACAGAGTTAATGTTTTCAGACTACTATGGCATAAAGCTAAAGCAGGCATAGTTCATACCTGATAACCTGAATCTGGACTCCCTTTGGAAGCGGGAGAACTCTTTTCCAAAATATGCTTTCTAAAACTGTCCATACTGTACATGAGAGGGCGAATGATATCGACACAACTTTCAATTTATAAAAGTGCAACACAGGGAGCAAAGAAAAATGGGCATAAGGCCTTAGTAGAGTGCAACCTTTAGCTGCCATTTTTTTTCCTTTGCCCTAAGGACCTTCTCTCTCTGAGTATCTGCCAAACATGAATTCATGCTCATGCCCAAGCAAGTGAAAGTCTCAACTTTCTCCAAAGTTTCCTGCTTTAAACACTATCTAAACAGTACTGTTTTTTTGCCTGTAGCGGCTGGAGAATCAGCACCTTTGATTTCGAAACGTTTACTACCAAACCATTTTGTACTACATATGGCTGAAGCATGTGAAGTTGGTGCTGTAAACCGATAGGTGTCTGACCAAAAAGGACAAGATTGTCCACATACAGCATCCAACCCAGCCACCTCCCATTAATTTGCGAGGGAAGGATTGTGCCTTCTTCAAAGTATCCCCTAAATCTGAAATAAATAACTTAAAACAGGCTAGCACTAAAGGGCATCCTGCTTCATCCTTTACATGATTGTATCCCTCTAGACAGGCGTCCCGATATATTTTGTCTTACTCTTAGAGTGGTTGAAGACTATATGGCTTTAATTGCTTTCAGCAAATCTCTAGGACAACCACAATTCGACATTTTTGTCCATAAGAGTCTCCTATCCACAGTATAGAAGGCTTGGGCCAGGTCAATGAATGCTAAGTTTAGTTTTGACCTATTCTTAAGTATTCTACTTTTTAGAATGTTAAGAAGAAATACGTTCAGGCCAATTCTCACTCCCTTTACAAAGATTGTCTGAAGGATATCCTTATGATTTGATTCCTCTTCCCATTTTGACAAACGCTCCAAAATCAAAGATGCAAAAATGTTGCCTGCCACATCCAAAAGGGCAATAGACCAATCATTTTGCCCTTTTTAAATATAAGAACTTTGATGGCAGACTTCCAGGACTGTGGGACCTCCTCTATTTTTGACCACTTTCTCAAATAATAACCATAGGAAATGTGCCCATAGCTCTGGCTCTTCCTTGAGAATAATGTTTGTCAACCGATCTGGACCGGGTGCTCTTGAACTAATCGCTTTTTTAATGATGGCTATTTCCTTCCTCTCATGGGGGATTAGCCAATCCGTGTCTAAACTGCCAAATTTCACCTGTACATTTCTTACAAATTGCTTTTAGCATATTTTCAGCATCACTTTGTAAGCAGCTTTCTTTTCTCAACTATCTCAGGATCAAACACGTTTATGCCAGTAGCCCGACTCCCCCTCCTTAGGTTTTACCTACACAAAGTCTAACAAAATTGGCGTATAGTTTAGCACTCCTTGTATATTTACTCCATCCCAGTTATCTACATAATCATTATACCTATCTATAAGTTTCCCTAGCGCCTCAGATTTTATACTCAATCGATTCTTTCCTTGTGAAATTTCTAGCTTCTGAGCATATGCCACTTCTTCCACCTCTTCCACAACTCTCCTTTTCATTTTAAAAATATCATGATCACTACACAACAAAGGGATACTCAGAAATGTCCAGAAAGAAGGAAGGATCTTACGAGAGACGAACATGTACTCGCAAACTGTCTCCCTCTGGACCAGGTTGGTCATGCTGGTATGTCTCCCTGAACCTGACTATTCAATATATGAAGAGCTCTCAATTTCATTTCTCTAAGCCAAATTAGACCCCTTTTCTCTGCCGGTTTAGAGGAGAGTGCTGCTACAGCCAGCAAATTACTCATTTTGCCAAACATGTGATTTAAATCTCCACAAATTAAGATCACTGTGTCATCCATACTAATATAACATTCATTGATTAGGTCCATAACCCAGTCTACACATTCTTTGTTACCTATTGCATCTGGATTCCAATAAAGGTTAAAAACTATACACAAGTCCCTCCCAAGAAATCTACCATCCCACATTCCTTTTCAAAACCGTCTTCTTCTCTCTCTCGGTCCCCCCCCCCCTTTTTACTGATAACTTTCTGTAGCTGGCCACTCATTTGCTTTCCCCCTTTCAATTCTCTACTCCATTTAACAGTTGCTAAACCTTTCTACGTAACTTACATCAAATCAAATCCTAGGTGTAACAGACAATGGGCAGCTTCTAACAAAGTTGGCTTGACTGAATTAGAGTCCAATGGAGCAGTACCCAATCCAGTTGTGTTTTGCTTAAGAACCCTACTAGGGTTATATCACATGTACCAATTGCTCTAAACTTAGGTATGTAGTGGAGCAAATTCTAAACATTATTACGATTTAGAATTGCGTCATCCTCCACATATGTCAATCTTTCTAGCAACAATCATTTTTCAAGAACGCCTTATAGCCATTTCTCATATTTGAAGGCATGTTCTCCGGATGTAGCTTGGATGTCTTTGCCCAGGCCTCCCCTGTTCCCACCACATATTTTGCATCCTGTGTCTTCTTTGTTGTAATGGTTTGAAGCCTAGGAGAGATTTTACATTGGGATTGACGGTCCGATCTCGCTGGCTGGGGCAACTCTGAGGGACTTCCTATGTTTAGGTTTCTTTGTACTTCGCAAACCTGTTGCTTCTCTGGATTTTTCTGGTGCTCTGTCTCACAGTTGTCTTTGATGGTAAATACTGACAGGTTAATTAGATCCTGCTGCATATTCTCTACCTCTTACTAAGCATACACATCCTCTCTATTACCCGGTCCTGGTGTTATACCATGAGCTTGCATATTTTTACCAGGTTTCTAATTCCTCATTACAGGCTCAGAAGAATTGGAGTGGATATCCAAACATTTCCGAGAGTCATTACACTTAAGAAGCATTTCTTCTGGAATATTTTTTTTTTGTCTCAGATTACTGGGTCAACAGCCGGGTCAAAAACTTAATTCAGTTCTTTAACACCACTCCATCAGTACTAATTGTCAAATCTAATAAGTTGGTGTCCCTCATTACACAATCCCCCACATTGTTCTCTGTCACCAGTGGTGTTATAATGAGAAAAGGGGCCAGCGTAATTGTCAATGCTGACATTATATTAAAATTCTCTTGTCTAAACGGTGCTCTAGGACTCAAAGAGTCCATTGTCGATGAGTTCAGCAAGCTTGCAGAAACTCTTGAATGCTCATATCCAAAGTTCAAATCTCTGTACTAACTGCTGAACCGTGAGTCGTTCCGTGCAGGCCTTACTGGAGACGAGTCAGGTACAGGCATATTAATTATCACTGGCTCCGCCTCCACCATCACCTTCTCCATCATATGGGTGATAGGAGCAATATCCAAAGTTAACAAATTGGCCAAATGAACCTCAGGGGTGCTTGCCTGTATTACTGGCCTAGGGGTTCGGCAAGGAGATGACTGGGTTTGCTGCTGGTCCGCCATCACAGCTCCCTCCAGCAGCACTGCATTGGTAACTTCCCTCTCCTCCCGCTGCCATCCGTCACCAATCGGTGGAGTCGCTCTAGCAAAATATGCAATCATCTTACTGCCCCCTGATTTCGATACTTGATCGGGTGCTCCTCTCAGGGAAGGCTAATGCAGTAGAGAACACTGGTACAGACACTTCTGTGTTTCTCTCCCTGCTACTTTTCAGTTGCATTTCAGCTGGTGATAGCAGCAGCGGTTGCTGTTCTTAACATACACTGGGTTCCATAGATACTGGGCTCACCTCCAGAGCACTCAAGGTGCTGGTCGTCGCTTGCTCTTCCTCTACTCGCATCTGCAGTCTGCTCCACAGGGCATATCCAGAGTCCATCTTCTGAAAGTGTACAGATAGAACCCAAGCAGCAGCTTCCTTCCTGCCCCTTTACTGCAGTATGACTGTACTCAGATCTGTACTTTCACACCAGCGCTTTGCACCCGCAGCAGTATTTGTAGACTCCGCCTCTGGTTAATTAAAGAGCCCAAGTTAGTTTTCCAGCAGTAACAGGTCACACAGTCCTCTGCAGCATGACTGTACTCAGCTCCATACCCAAGATCCTTAAAGGGTGGCTGCACCCCATAGAATATGAAAATTGTGACAATTGTTCGATCAGGATTTAAAATCATTTCTTGCAGTATAGTCAATGCAATGGAATGTATGAGGTGGCAACTGGTCAGGGCTACTCCATCAAAGTCACACACACACACTACGAAACAACCCCACTCCACTTTTTAGTGTCTGACATGCACTGGGTAACAAATCATCATCATGTTCTGAGCAGTTGTTTTGACTATGGGTAGATGCCCTATATTTTTCTGCAATGAAGAGACTCTTCATTTTTATAAATGTCAATTTTTCTGTGCTACAAGGCTTCTCCTACGAACACAAGAACCCCAGCTGCAACTCTTGTGGGCAGTACACCAGTGGGAGAACAGCTTAGCAATTCAACAACAGAATTCACAAGCGCTGCTAGCCAAATGCACCTCTTTCTGTACCAATACTGTACTGTGTCATCATCCTTCCCACAAGTAAAGTGCTCAGTAGATGAGCATCAAGCATCTATATGGCTGATCATCCACTGTCTGTTCCTGATGACCTGTCTTTTTACAAGATGCCTGTGTCCCTTAGGTAGGTGCTGCACAGATTCCACTCTGTATAGTGTATTGCTTGCCTGATTCCCGCAGGAGCGCAATGGAGACCACATGACCCAACTTGGGGTCATGTCTCCTCCGCATTTCTACCACACAGGTGGAACATGAGTCCCCGAGAATAAAGGGGCAATCTTCCATTTGATTGTTCTTTTCACTCCCTCCCCTTGACAGTTGTTTTTGGGATGCCCCTGCAGAGTATGGGAGATATTAGTACTTTCCCCTGGAATCCCTTCCTCTTCCAGTTCCCCACTGATCCCTGATATACCAGTTGGTCTTTCATGAGAGGGGTGGTGGGTGAGTTCTTGCCATTCCTGAGTAATGTAGTCCAGCTGCGCAGGCTCTTCTCTTTTGTAGATGAGGAAAAAGTACAATGTCCAACGGCTGTTCAACAAGACCCTTCAATGGTGTGGATTCCAGGTCTGGACCAACTCAAAGCAGAGACTGGTTAAGTTATTGGGCTGCTTCTGGGTTGGAAGTCTTAGTATCTCTGTAATCTCTAGCTTCGGTACATCTGCTGCTGCGTAGTGGTGAGAATGCGCATGATTTGTGATGCTCAGTTGCAGTCTAATATGTATTGTTGTCTTCTTTTTGCAGATATTCTAGTTTGTGAGCTGAAAAAACTCAACCCAACCTAACATGTATCCTTTTCTTCTCTTTCGCAGGTAAACCAACTTGTGAGCTGGTGAAGCGTACCCCAGATTGCAGAGCAATGTGATTCCAACCGTGGCGCATGGAATTCTGTTTTCCAGATACATTTTGTCAGGAGTGGGAGAAGTAAGCATTCTGAGTGAGAATGAATGCTAAGCATAAGTGTGGCTTGCGTTTGGCTATTAATAGTTTGGTATTCAAAATGGCTGATGACATTTCGAGAGACTTGGTGAAGCCCATGAAATAATGGGAGTTGTAGGCCCAAGTGGTGTGAATGCTTGAATTATGCCAGCACCTGCCCCACTGGCCCTTACTTAAGTTTCTTTTTTTCACAGCTTTTTTTGGGCCCACAGGTAGAGGCTGAGGAACAAAGCCAGGATTCTGGGGGTTTGGCCTGGTTGTGCCTTTGGGAATTAGGATACATAGTAGGCTGTGCCCGCACTGCTCTCAAAGTTTTTAACAGGTATCAGTAATGTACTGGCCAGTGATGCCGCCGACCTTTAGGAGCTTGCTATGCGTGGTACACATGCTATCATTTTGATTGGTAAGTATTCTTTCTGTTGCAGAAAATCATCCTTGAACATTTGCACAGTTACTTGCTTGCGATGCTTGCTGCCCGACCTCATCCTTTGAAACATGCAGTTAAAAAGCAGCCACTTTTACTTTGAAATGTCGGTCCACAAACGAGGAAGCATTCAGGCCCAAAAATAGATCACCATACAAGGATGAAAGCAGGACCCTCACTAGCAGGACCCACATCAGCATCCCATTAAATGTCACAGGCCCTAGCCATGTTGGGCAGATTGAGCTAAAGCAGGGACACCAGAGGGAGCACCACACCCAGGGATTTGTTGTGACAACTACCTCCTCAAAAGCTTCACAATGTTGTAGCTCAAAGCAGTCATTAGACAGCAGCTGCCACTGAAATGGTGTTAAACATTCTGCATCTACAGCTCTGCTGTGAGTGTTGCAGTAATATGCAAGGGCATTGCATTACTCGTGTTGCTTGTCTAGCATGTGCAAAGTAGAATTTCAATGGGTGGCGACCAAGGTCTTCAGGTTCTGCAGTGGCAACTTATCGCTCTTGACATTGATGCACCGTTAAGCCCTGCTGAAATGCAAGCTGATTTTCTGAGCCACTGCCACCATTTCTTTGACAGGCTGACAATTGCTAATCAAGCATGTGACCACATTGAAATACATGTGCAAAGAAGGAGCCATGCATTGTATTGCCAATTTTTAAGGCAGCATGGAAATGTGATCCATTGGTTGCTATAACAAATACCAAACTGCAAACTACAAGGCATTAGCCACTGTGCTTCCACCACCTCCACATTCTACCAAATGACAACTGCCCTGTGTTTCTGCCCTGAAACACTGTTATGCTCAAAGTTACCTCAGGCCAAATTTCGGCAGGATACCGCCAAACCTACCATTACCAGTGCCTGATCTGCCAGAATTACCAGCATGTTACAGGTGCAGGTAACAGTGGGTAAATCCCCATTCCATGGAGTCCTTAGGTCACCATAAGGGGATTGCTGGTATTTCCGACACTGGTAATACCGGCACCAGTAATACTGACTGTTTTTTGGAAGTGGGGTGCCTGATTTACCTTCAGCTCTTGGCTGGAGGTAAACCAGGCTACCCCACCGGCAAACCTGTACTCTGCTGGTCCGGAAAGGTGCCTGTAAATGGAATTGCCAGCACATTATTTCCAGAACTGCAGAGTCATAATGAGGCTCATTAAGTGGTTTTTACAAGACATACTGAGGTCATTGCGTGATCAGTAGGACATTTTTAGACTGATAGGACCGGTCAAGTTATTCAAAACTATAGAAGGACTAAATGCACATTACCATGGGCTCCAGGTTCTCAAACAAAATATTTTTTAAGAAATCTAGTGCACATGTTTGGACAGTCAAATTAGTCACACATGGAGCACTGATTTACAGGTGTACTTTGGGGTTCTGCCAATGGATTTTCCAGGATCATTAGTGGCAAATGGTGCATTCCTAAGCATACACGCCCAGTAATATCGTTCCTCAGCCATTGATTACTGTATTGTGGACGTTTTTTTCTACTGGAATGTTATGAAATGTTGCATTTCATAATGAACAGAAAGCGATCACTATCTCCTCGAGCTAATTTTCCAATGGCCAATGGTAGGTACCACAAAGAAGATGTCCGATAACTAGAGGGGCTGGTTGGCGATACCTAAGCTCGACAAGGAGGCATTGGACAGAATTATTAATTCACAAGAAATTAAAAGATAATTTCATAAATGTGAAAAAGACCAGAGGCCACAAAATAAAGTGTCAGTTTGTTTGTGTCTTTGGTTGAAACTATTTGGGGCAGAGCTATTGGCAAACAGTATCCCCCAGTTCAGGAGGTCCAGGTTATAGAAAGGGATGCTCCATGTTTTAACACAGAATGCAGAAGATGAAAGTGAGAATTGAATCATTATCTAATGAGTGGTGTGTACACGGTTGGCCAGATTTATAGTTTCAGAAGGGCATATAAAAAGTGCTTTAAAAAAGAATTTGTTGAGAAATAATGGGAGCTTTTAGAGAGGGCCACGTTTTCGAATGACACCAAATTGATTTATGTTTAATGCATTTGTCAAGATCAGGATTATGCCATCTCCCTGGACAAATAGTCCTCGGACCAAGATCCCCCACATATATGGGCCAATTTCTTTACTGGACATTGCCAGTTAGATATTCTCCAAATGTTTGATGCTCAGACTGAATCAGTGGGCTCAAAGTAATAATATCATGAAGCCCTACCAAGCAGGTTTCTAGGAAGGGCTACGTAAAGTGGACCACTGCTTCACTCTAAGCACCATCATGGAGAAATTCAATAAGGTTAAGGGAGGGAGATTTGTGTCCTTTTTCAGATTTAAGATAAGTATTTGATTTGATTGATAGCAACATCTTGTGGCATGATTTACATTTTATTGTGGTCCCTAATAGTTTAGTACATCTTATCCAACTGGGATAAACGGGCATTGCAGCGTTTTACGATATACTGAATTGGGGAATTATGTATTGTTTTTACTCCACCAATAAATGTAAAAATTACGGAGGTCAGATGGCCCTTAATGTATTCCTTTCAGACTTTGACTCTAGTACTTCTCTTAGGATAGTTAACCCATCCTCTCTGAAGAGTGCATTTTATAGTATGCGTCTTTATACAGATGACATGGTTATTTTGCACTTAACCCTTGCATGTCTCTCACATAAACTGCTAAACATTAATAACTATTTTGGGAACTATAGTTTGAAATTACATATGATAAAAACAAAAATTATGGTGTTTGGGAAAAGGGTGTAACCTTGTAGCTGGTTTATAAATTAATGTAGAGATAAGGAGGTAGTCTCATTTATATTTGAGCCTACTCTTCTCAAAGAGTGGTGCTTGCGTCAATCATTTTAAGAAGACAGCTGAAATAGCATAATTAAAGATTAAAGGGTGTTTTAAATTGGTGCATTCAGTCAAGGCTTTGGAGGTATACAAGGCAAAGGTCTGTTCCATGATTTTGTATGGCAGCAAAATCTGGGCTGGTTCGAACTGTCATGTCCTGGAGGGGTTGCAACATAAATGCATGTGCCAAATAGCAGGTCTCCCTCCAGGTACACCTGGCAACACATTATGAGCTGAATTGGGGGTGTTCAGTTTGAAGGTGTTAGCCCAGTTAGGATTTGTAACTTCTTTTTTAGAAGCACGTTTGGGATTTTCTGCTAATCATGAAGTGAATTGTAGTGTAAGCACGATTGAAACTTTCCCATGTAAAGAAAAATACGTGTGGTGTGGGGCTCAGGTGGGTTGTAAGGCAATGTCCATTTGGATGAGGGGGGGATATAACTAAATTTGGCACATTAAGTCAACAAAATAGCTCTGAAAGCAAGAGCTTGTCCGATTGGGAGAGAGGTCGATGGCCACAATATACATAAGCTGCTCTCTTTAGCTTTATATGCAGACTTACCTACACATAGAAGACGGCAAGGAGAAATCTGTGACATAAAGTCCCCAGAATGCAGGAGGCTGATGCTAATGGTACGTTTACATTTACCCACCCCTCAATAAATGAAGAAGGTGTCCAGGAGGAAGCACAAAGTGTTCCTACAAAATGAGAGTCGATGAAGGTTTGGCTCTTTTCCTGTTAATTTGTCACTTCCCCGTTTTGCGTAAGCGTGGACATGCATGGAAGCTATTTTTTACCAACTTAATTGCAATGATCCGGTTTTTCTCTATAGGTTGTTTGAATATTTTAAAACGGTTTTATTTATTTTGGGCATGTTCTATGGGAACTTTTATTAAATATGATACATGATTCTGAATGCTAACTTAATGGATAACTATGATTAAATACATATTGATTAATACTGGTCATTACATGGTAGGCTTTACAGATCACTTCACTAAGGCTTTGTAGGTTACTCCCTAAGAATAATGTTGGTATGTAATGATAAATGGTGCATTTTAAAACACCATTGGCCTGTTGCATTGGTGAAAAAGTTATTAGGAATACAAAATAATATTTTTCTGAAGAATTTGGAGCCTCTTTTCTCTGCCCAAAAGGGATTTTGCACAAAACTAAGTTGCAAACATTGGTCAAAACGTTTGAGCATTTGACGTACACTTCATAGATGGGTGTGGTGGTGTTAAATAGGTATTTGGATTAATTAATTGGCTTGTTAATTTCAATGTATTAACAGTAACTTAATTGAATTTGAATATAGGGAAAAGTAATTATGAAAAATGTGTGATGCATTATCTGCCCATTATCCACGTGCCAGATGGACAGAGTATCAAACAATGGCTATTTTTCTGCTAGGACACTATCTAATAATAAGTATAGGTGGCACTTAAAGTAAAATGTCTGATACATATAATGCCTGGTGGCCTCATACACAAATCTTGCTTGTACAAAAATCAATGTATGCAAATTATTTAATAAAGGAAATCATGGTTTTGTGAAGGCATCATGAAGCAAGTCACTGACAACAGACACAAATTCAGGCAAAACTCACTTTATTTAGCTTCAATGTCAGGATGGATGAAGGCCTAACTTACCCTAAGCTAAGGTGGGATTTCCCTAACTAAAGAAACTAAGGACAGTCTGAGGCAGAGTTCCACTTAAGTCTGTCTGTGACCAAAACCTACACTTCGCCTCCCAACTAAAGCAAAACAATGTGTAGGGATGTCAGCAATAAAATAAATAGTGTTACAAAGTTCGGAGCTTCTTCGAGCTTCTGGCTTACTTCCCGCTCCCCTTTCCAGGTTCAAAACAGTTCTACATACCTCTAAGGGTTCCCTTCCCCAAGTTCAAACAGAACAATTCGCAAAGGACTGGGATCCTCTCCAACCCTCTTGCCAAGGGTAGTTTGGGAGTTCACCAGTGCAAGGTTTACACTCATGATTCATCTTTTCATTTGCTTTCCATGCAGGGCCTTCGGTCTAGGTGTAGTTGACGGACCACATGCTCCACCCGTCACAGGTCACACAACCAATAATCCTTTCTTGACTTTTGTTCTTTAATACAGCTTCCTTGTAGGAGTTTCCTCAGTCTAGGTGCAGTGAACTGACCACATAGTCCACCCATCACAGGTCATGCAACCGATAGCCCTTTTCATCAGCTTTTACAACAATTGTCCACAGCTTTCCCTTGACAGTGAAAAGTACTTTTTGTATCAGAAGCTAACTCACCCTTCACTTGCTTATGCTGTTGATACTTGCTTCTCTTCTGACACCCTTCTTGAGATTTGACTTGCTTTGCCAATACTTGTATTTGATTCAACTGGCTTTGCCAACGCTTGTGTTTCATTCAACTGTCTTTGTCAACACTTGTTAAGTGACCTACCTCATGTGTGGGTCACTTAATCCAATTGCCTGACCATAGTTAAAGAGACATGCCTGATCTTTACAATAATCTGCCGGTCTCTTCCTCGTTTCAGTACTGGAGTGGTGAAATGACCTACCAGTGTTCATCACTCTTAGTTGCCTCTTCCTCGTCCCAGTACCATAGTGTGTTAAATTATGGGAAATGTGTTACAATAGCCCATAGGCGGATGACGCCCAGATACTCCTACCCCTCTCAGGAACCTATGATATAGACGTTGCACGGATTAACAAAGTCTACATCATCATTCAGGCATGGATGGCCACACACGGCCTCTGCCTGAATGATGATAAGACTGAATTACTCCTAGTCGGATCATCTAACAACCTTCTCAAACTAAGTCCTCACTACACAAATATCCTCATCGATGGGAACAGCATACCCATTGCCAAACATGTAAAAACTTTAGGTTTCTACCTCGATGCCCAGTCTAACTTAACGAAGCAGATTAACATGACCTCATCAGCCACAGCCTACACCGGCAAGTTGATCAGAGCCTGGAGACCTTTACTATCCCCCTCCAGCTGCCTTACTCTGTCGAGAGCGCTCATACAATCTAAATTGGATTATTGCAACAGCCTTTATCTAGCAGCAAACAAAACCATTCTATAGCAGTGTTGAACATACCCAAAAGAGAGCACATATCAGAAACTAGAAAGCATTACAGGTGGCTCTCTATACATGACAAAATTGTTCTAAAAACGATCTGCCTCGCACACAACGCGCTTAACTACCAAGCCCACCCCTCCCCCCATTTTACAGACAAGTTCACATGGAAGGTATCCAACAGAATTACTAGAGCCTCCAACATACCATGTCTGGCGGTGCCCAGATACAATCTAAAATGAGCCTGAGGTTCTAGCTTCCCGGTATTAGCCGCCCAGCTTTGGAACACTCTCCCTCAGAATATTCAAACCATTCAAACCTTCAACAAATTCAGAAGCCATGTTATCACTCGGATACTCAACAAAACATAAAATAACAGCTCTTGAGACCATTAACCGCTAGGTGGTCTGCACAACTAGTATATGTGTCAATCATCCTGTACTACTGCTATGACACAATGTATAATATGTATAATGTTTAATATGTATATATGTAACACTGTAATTCTACCTTGAATGCTCATGTCTTTACTATGCCATGTAACCATTACTATCCTCTAGCGCCCAATTACCTCCGGGTCAGGTGCGCGATATAAATAAAATAAACAAACAAACAAACATAAAGGCTGGGGAGGGTTAGACTGGTCTTCATAATGGAAAGGGGGATACTCTGTCTCCTTATTAACCCTCCTCTCGTTTACGCTCCTTCTTTGGCTTCTGGATTTATAATATTTCCTGCTGTTTACTGGCTAGATGAAAAGGGGTAACAACGTCCCATAAATACGCCCGGGATTTCGGGTTCATCAAGGATTGGGAAGGGGGAATACCACGTCTCCCCTACAGAAGTCCTCTCACCAATTCCCAAGGACCCTCCACCCAGGTGATCCTCCCTCGCTTTTCTGCCCCCAGGGTCAGTATGCATGCCACTTATTTGTCCATTATGCTCCTACTAGCTGCACAATGTAACAGGATACAACCATTTTCTCCAGGACACAAAGTATCTGAAGATGACAGAATTTTAACAACTGCTATAATAAGTAAAGACATTTACTGAAAAATGATTTGCATGGTGGCAACAAACTCAAATCTTGCATCTACAAAAAAAGCCGACTGGCCGCATCAAACTCATTGGCCAACATTCTTGCACAGTCCAGGACTCTGTCCTAACATTACTGCTACTGAGGTCTCACCCCTTCAGCACCTCCTTCTAAGCCTACACACTATGGCCCAGAGCAACTGGCGAGCAACAAATTAGGGTGCTGCAAGCAACATGCGGCTTCCTAGCTACACATTGGGGATCACTGCAGCAAGCGCTGCTCCAGGATTGAAAAGACCACCAGCAGAAAATCTCCCGCTTTCCTTCAATCTTCGCTTTCCATTGAATCAGTGTTACAAATATGTCCAATTGTGTGGCAACCACTGCTATTTCCCTGCTTGTTTGATGATCCCTCACAGAAAAATCATCTGTTGATGGTGCCTCTCCTACAAGCTGGCCCAGTGATTCCTGACTTCGCCTGCTCCTCCTCCCAGGTGTCACCCAATAGCATGTGCCGCATACACCTGTGCCAAGAGACAGACACTGACTGGCATTCACCAAACTTTCTGAATCTCTGCTGCTCCCTCCCTGAAAAATCAGGCAAGCGTGACACTCCCACACTGCCCCCATGACACGTACCTTGTCCACTCATGTTACGAGATGGACACTGACTGGCATGTCGCCCATCTACCTGAACACCAGGTGCTCCCGAAATCAGAGGAGCATGACTCTGGGACAAGCTGCCCTCAGGCATTGTCAGCTCCTCCCACTCCTCTTCCCTGGTGTTACTCAATGGCTTTTGCCTCGCCCACTTGCATCAGGAGACTGATTGGTGTGTCACTTGTCTCCATGTATCCCAGCTGCTTCCTATCAGCAAAATCAGGTCAACGTGACTCTCCTACAAGCTGCACCCAGGGATTCCTGACTCTTTCTCCCAGGTGTTACCCAATAGCCAACCAATTGCCATGACTCGCCCTCTCTTGTCAAGAGATGGGCACTGACTAGCGGATCGTATCACCCAGTCGTTGCGGTTCCCTCCGAGCAAACCCAAGTAAGCGTGATACTTCCACCAGCTAGCCTTAGGAGCTGCCAGCTGATGCTACTGTTACTTCTAGTTGTCATCTGATGGCACCTGCTCATCCACTTGCTTCAAGAGATGGACACTGACTGCTGTGTTATTCACAGTAAAAGTGCATGCTAGATTGCTCTAGCATTTCAGATATTTATGTTAGCATCTGCCTAGATCCAGCGTTAAGCTTTATTCATGTGGAACGATCTGGGGAGAGATCTCTCTGGGATACAATTATAAGGAAATATTTTTTGATTTGTTTAGAGAGCTGTATTCACATTCATCGAGAACTGAATGTTCTCTACAGTGGCAGGCGTGTGTTTGAATTGAAATGATCCATCTCCAGGCATGCCAATATAGAACGGAGTGTCATAAATGTGGTAACCTACACAATATGCTTTCAGGATGTTGGCAAAAGGATGAATGTAAATGCTAAATGAGGTGAGAAATAGGAAGGGCCCCCCAGGAACTCTGAGAAAACCAGAACCATGTATCGCTACACAGTATGGCCAAATGCACTCCTAAGGGGACAAAATGTCCCAATGTAATTCACTCAATCACAGAATGTAGTTTCACAATCAACAGTGAAGTTAATTATTTGCTTCAATTTTAACATGGTTTTTATATTCCCAAATTCAATCAGGGTCATATTTCAATGACAATGTCTATTGACATTTCATAAAAAGGTAATCACAATGGTTTTTATTCACACAAAATCCTCACGTCAATATCCTTCATATGTTATATACAGCTAAAGTTGAAGACCTTCACAGTAATCATACATATCATGGACAGACGTCCTTCATATCATCAAACATAGAAGTAGTATCCCAACTGACTTTGTTAGGTTTCAACAAAACTCAAATTAACTGATTGCTGCAATGCGTACATAGATTCCAGTGTTTACAAATGTTCACACATGGGTCTCCCACATTTCATTATATAATCTGCATAGCATCAAAATATCTAATTTATGATGCTCCTATAACCAATGCATTTCGGATCTTCAGGGTGTGAGCTATATGTTCCTAGTCGATAGAACTTCATTGAAGAGGCCCTACAGGGTAATGAGAATGAACATTAAATCAGGGGACAGACTGGGCACTTGTAACAATATTCTATATATTCCCAAGCTGTACTAACCTGTGTGTATGTGTAGCAGTGTTACGCTCACCTGGTTCCCACGGAGGCATCGATCGGAACTGGGCCGCTGTTGTTTCCACCAGCGTGACGCGTAGCGCCGAGATGACTGACTGGACTGGCCCGCTCAGCCTAGTTTGTCTGGCTCGCAGGAATATTCTTCTGCAAAGGAGAAAGGGAATTAACCACCCGTGGAATTGAGTGTCAACCCGCCTTCCCCACTCCCGTTGTCTTCCCACTGATCACTCTCGATGTCCCCTCCTTAGTCTCACCTGATGGTTTGGAAGGATGAGCTCTCCATCCTGCGTCAAATGCAGGGGCGCGTTGATGACCAGTTACTTCACTGGCGTAGAGGAATTGGTGAGTTCCAGTATTGACTCTAAAGTCCAATTGTTCATAAGAGTTCAAATGACTGATGTTCACTCGGTCTGATTCCTTGCAGGTTGCCAATTAACCACTCAAAGATTTCCAAATGGCAATTGGTAAGATTCAGGTAAGTCTATTGTGGTTTTCCCCTTAGGGGCCGGGGTACGGCGATAAGGCAGAGTTGACTGCGCCGACCCGAGATGAGGTGAGTACCCCCTGTGGTAAATCAGGTAAGTCTTTGGGGGTAGCTTGTATTGTCCTTGCTCACCTATTTGTTCTTGTCTCCTCAGGTGCCGAAGAGCGGCTTGGAAATGCCGGACTCGCGATGGAGTGAAGAAATGCAGCCCCCGGATGGTAAGTTCAGCGCGGCGCTGCGAGAAGCGTGACGACGCGCGTGTGATGACTTCTTTCATTCAGGTTGAAGATGAGATGGACCGGGATTCAGGTAAGGCTTTAAGTTCTAATCTCTTCTTCTTCTTCTTCTCCTTGTTTCAGGTGTTCCAGGATAGATGCGGGCGTGGCTGAAGACTGGAGCTGCTGAAGACACGGTGAGCGTTATGCTGCAGCAAGCAGAATAACGTGAAGCATGTGTGGCTGTCCGGGCGTGGCTTAAATAGCCTTGGAAGAAGTCCCAGGTAAGTATTCTTCCACAGCCCCACCCAAGTGACAAAATAGTCCCTTCAGTAAAATAATCCCTCCTAAGCCTCATTTGGCTTGGGTCTTCATGCAGCATGGTCTGCATCAGGTAAGTTATCACTAATGAGCCTGGCGCCCATGGCGCCAGTACTGACTTTATCCTTATGAGCCTGGCGCCATAGGCGCCAGGACTGCACCCAAACGGCCCCTAACTGGGGCTTTTGGGCATGCTCCAAGTGGCATGATGCCTGCTTCCGGGGCTGCTGGGCCTGGTCTGGTTTCCCGGGGGCAGGCATCATGACAGCACTCCCCCTCAAGGCCCCTCCTAAAGTCGTTCTCCCCCTTGGCCGTGGTTTGTCTGGAAATTCCCGGTGGAACCTCTTCACTAAAATAGGTGCATGCACGTGGTCACTAGGTTCCCAAGACCTTTCCTGCGGACCCTAACCTTTCCAGTCAATTAGGTAAAAGAGTTTTGATCTCACTCTTTTTGAGTCCAAAATATTCTTGACTTCGAATTCGGGTTTTCCGTCTATGAGGATAGGTTCAGGTGGAGTGGTTAGCCTAGTTCCTGGTTGCACTGGTTTTAAAAGAGACACGTGGAAGACGGGATGGATTCGCATATGAGCAGGTAGGTCCAACTTGACGGCCACTGGGTTAATAATCGCCTTAATAGAAAAAGGTCCAAAATACCTGGGGTTAAAGGTCTGAGTTCCCTTGAGTGGTAAGTGCTTAGCGGCTAACCATACTTGGTCCCCTATTTGGTATTGAGGAGCTTCACTTCTGTGCTGATCCGCATTTCTTTTGTATTTTTCCTTAGCCTTCTGTAAATGGATGGTTGCTTCCTTAAAGGCTTGTCTAATAACGGCGTGGAGATGGTCCACTGCGGGCGTCCCTAAATGCTGGGGTGAGTCCATAAACGGTAAAAAAAGGACTTTGTCCAGTTCCTGAGTGTACGGAATTATTGTACGCATACTCTGCGATCCACAGAATGTCTTTCCAATTCCCCTCAGACTGATGTAGCATACAACGTAGGTACTGTTCAAGAGTCTGGTTGGTCCTCTCCGTTTGACCGTCGGTCTCAGGGTGGTGACTGGTCGAAAGCCTAACATCAATTTGTGCCAGTTGGCAGCATTTCCTCCAAAAACGTGAAATGAATTGACTGCCCCGATCTGAAATTAACACTGAAGGAAAGCCATGCAGGCGGACAACATTTTCAAGGAATTCCTTGGCCAGGATTGAAGCTGAAGGTATCCCTTTTAAAGGAGTGAAGTGGGCCATTTTAGAAAAAAGATCTACAATAACTAGAATGGTATTGTAACCTTGGTACGGGGGTAAATCCGTGATAAAGTCTAATGACAAGGTATGCCAAGGGATAGGTGGTATGTCTAATGGTTGCAATAATCCAGCAGGTTTTTTCTTTTGCCCTTTATTTTGTGCGCAAATGCCACAAGACATGACAAATGACTTGACGTCCTTTCGCCAGGTGGGCCACCAAAATTGCTTCCTAATTTTAGCTTCGGTTTTTGCAATACCCGGATGCCCTTCCATTAAGGTGTCATGGTAATGGGAAATGACAAGTTCCTGTAGTTCTTTTTGCGGTAAAAATAGCCGGCCTTGGTAATAAGGTAAATCATTGGTGACAGAGTACTCTGGACCTTTCTTTGCCCAGTCCTGTAGGGCAACGGAATCAAAGAGTTGGTGGATCTTTTTTTGAATGTCCTCCAGTGTTTGTACGGATGTCAGGCCAAGGATCCTCTGTTCCGGAATTATGGGTACAGGTTCTAAAGTTATGTTTCTGCTTCTCCCATTCCAATCCGGGACAAGGCGTCTGCTTAACCATTTTTACAACCTTGTCGATAGGTTATTACAAAATCAAACTCGGCGAAGAACAATGCCCAACGGAGTTGGCGCGAAGATTGGGCTTTGGCTGTCTTTAGGTATTGTAAGTTGCGGTGATCGGTGATGACCGTGATGGTATGTCTGGCACCCAGTAGATAGTGCCGCCAAGCCTTGAAGGCGGACTTGATGGCCAACAGCTCCTAGTCGGTTAGGGCATAGTTTAATTTGTGGGCCGAAAATTTTCTTGACCAAAACGCCACTGGGTGAAGCTGGTTAGTTTCGGGATCCTTTTGGGAGATGACTGCTCCCATGGCTGAGCTGGATGCATCTGTTTCCACTATGTAGGGAAGCTTCGGGCGCAGGTGTCTTAATATGGGAGCAGATGTGAATTTAGCTTTTAACTCTTGGAAGGCGTTCTCGGCTTCCTCTGTCCGCACAAAGCGTTTGTTTTTTCGCAATAGCGTTGTAATGGGATGTACAATGTGCGAGAAGTCCGGGATAAACCTGCGGTAGAAGTTGGCAAAGCCAAGCATGCTTTGAACTCCTTTGATTGAACTTAGTGAAGGCCAATTAAGAATTGCATC
Source organism: Ambystoma mexicanum (assembly GCF_040938575.1). Lineage (NCBI taxonomy): Eukaryota > Metazoa > Chordata > Amphibia > Caudata > Ambystomatidae > Ambystoma > Ambystoma mexicanum. Next base: position 1,346,012,152 of record NC_090937.1, on the reverse strand, counting down.
CACTTTACGTGTATCCATCCGGATTCCTCTCGGGGTCAGAATAAATCCAAGGAATTCCACTTCCGTAGTGTGGAAGATGCACTTTTCCAGTTTAGCATATAATTTATGCTGGCGTAACTTCTCTAGGACTGCTCGGACGTGCTTTACATGCTCAGATTCCGATAAGGAGTATACTAAGATGTCGTCGATGTAAACGACCACACAAACATCGATAAGCTCTGGGAGGACATCGTTCATGAAGAACTGGAAGGCTGCTGGTGCATTGCATAGTCCGAAGGGCATCACCTGGTACTCAAATAGTCCGTACTTGGTGCGAAAAGCAGTCTTCCATTCGTCGCCCTTTTTGACACGTACCAGATGATATGCCCCCCGAAGGTCTAGTTTCGTGTATATACAAGCGTCCTTCACCTGGTCTAGTAGTTCTGGGATCAAAGGCAGTGGGTATCGATTCTTGATGGTTATCTGATTCAGTGCGCGGTAGTCTATACATGTTCTAAGGTCGCCTTCCTTTTTTGGTACGAAGAACAAAGCTGAAGATGCAGGGGACTTGGACGGGCGAATGAAGCCATTAGCAAGGTACTGGTCAAGGTACTGGCGCAAATGGAGATTTTCGGGTTCCGTAAGGGCATAGATTCTGCTGCAAGGTGGTTGTGCTCCAGGTACGAGATCTATTTGACAATCATACGATCTGTGAGGTGGTAAGGTGTTTGCCTGTCCCTTTTGGAAGACATCCTGAAAGTCTTGGTATTCAACAGGTAATTGTATGGCTACTGGAATTACTGGGGCCAGGGCTGAGTTTTGAGTTTTTCTTGGGTAGCAGGTGTGAGCACATTCTGGGAAGGTTAGTCTCTTCTCTCGCCAATCAATACAGGGATTATGTTTTTCCAACCAAGGTATCCCCAGTATCAGTTGGAACTGTGGGGCCTTGATTAAGTCAAACACCATAGCCTCTCGGTGCCCATCTTGACTTAGCAATGTCATCTCTGCAGTGGAATGAGTTACGGGTCCAGAGGCAATTTCCGTTCCATCTACAGTGGTGACAACATCGGCCGCGGTCTTGCGGGTGAGAGATAGATTCATCCTGGTGGCCAATTCACAGTCCAAGTAATTTCCTATGGCTCCACTGTCTACGTACGCCTTTACCACGTGCATGCGTGATGGCTGCTCTGGATCTACAAGGACCATGGGTATGGTGAAATGCGAGGTCAGAGTGTCCTTCTTTAAGCTCGGCAAGCGGACCTCTACGCTTGCCGGGCGTGGTCGTTTCCCGAGTCAGGTTTCACATGGTTTTCGCCTGCTGCTCCTATAACTTTCTTGGGTGGTTTTACAGGGCAGTTCCGAAGAAAATGACCAGTGGTTCCGCAATATAAACATAATTGCAGTTGCCGTCTTCTATCTCTTTCCTTCTGGGTTAAGGGTCCTTTAACCCCCCCGATTTGCATAGGTTCTGAGGCATCTACTCCCTTGGAGCTTACGTGGGTTTTAACCAACATCCTATCCTCAAACTTGGTTCGGTCAGCCTTCCTGGTTTGAAGTCTGTGATCTAACTGGACCACTAAATCTATATATTCAGCACAGTTTTGAGGCGGGTTCACGATTTGGGCCAAAACATCTTTGAGTTCTCCCCGAAGTCCTCGATAGAATAATGTGATTCGCTTGGCTTCAGGCCATTCGGTTTCCACTACTAATCTATTGAAAGTTGCAATGTAAGATAACAGATCCTGGTTACCTTGCCGTAGGGATAAAAGTTCGTTGTCCAAAGCCTGTCCTCGGGAGTGTCGGGCGAATAGTCTTTCCATGCTTGTTCGAAAACCCTGGAAATCTCGAAGAATCGGGTCATCCTGGTTAACTAGTGGAATGGACCAATCCGCCGCACTGCCGCTGAGATATGACAGTACAAAGGCTACCTTGGCCTGATCGTTTGGGAAAACTCCAGGTCTACATAAAAAGTGCAAGCGGCATTGATTCATGAATGTTGCAAACCTTTTTGGGTCTCCGGCAAAGCGTTCAGGCGGAGCCAAAGGAACGGCTCCAGGTAAATTTATCTGCACCGGGTTACTCGATGGTACAGGAGCTGGACTTGCCCCAAGTCCTGGTAGAGGTGTTTGTCCAGCCTGGCTTTGTAATAGTTGTCTGGCCAACTCATCAGTTCGTTCTTTTGACACTATCAGTTCCCTCCTGAGGGCATTAGTTTCTTGGCGGGCGGAATGCACTTCGGCCCTTAATTACCCTAATAATTGGGCCAACTGATCAGTTTCCGAGGTCTCCATGATGCCCAGGTGGGTATTTGTGGGTAGGCTTCGCGTTCTGTTACGCTCACCTGGTTCCCACGGAGGCGTCGATCGGAACTGGGCCGCTGTTGTTTCCACCAGCGTGACGCGTAGCGCCGAGATGACTGACTGGACTGGCCCGCTCAGCCTAGTTTGTCTGGCTCTCAGGAATATTCTTCTGCAAAGGAGAAAGGGAATTAACCACCCGTGGAATTAGAGTGTCAACCCACCTTCCACACTCCCGTTGTCTTCCCACTGATCACTCTCGATGTCCCCTCCTTAGTCTCACCTGATGGTTTGGAAGGATGAGCTCTCCATCCTGCGTCAAATGCAGGGGCGCGTTGATGACCAGTTACTTCACTGGCGTAGAGGAATTGATGAGTTCCAGTATTGACTCTAAAGTCCAATTGTTCATAAGAGTTCAAATGACTGATGTTCACTCGGTCCGATTCCTTGCAGGTTGCCAATTAACCACTCAAAGATTTCCAAATGGCAATTGGTAAGATTCAGGTAAGTCTATTGTGGTTTTCCCCTTAGGGGCCGGGGTATGGCGATGAGGCAGAGTTGACTGCGCCAACCCGAGATGAGGTGAGTACCCCGCGTGGTAAATCAGGTAAGTCTTTGGGGGTAGCTTGTATTGTCCTTGCTCACCTATTTGTTCTTGTCTCCTCAGGTGTTGAAGAGCGGCTTTGAAATGCCGGGCTTGCGATGGAGTGAAGAAATGCAGCCCCCGGATGGTAAATTCAGCGCGGCGCTGCGAGGAGCGTGACGACGCGCGTGTGATGACTTCTTTCTTTCAGGTTGAAGATGAGATGGACCGGGATTCAGGTAAGGCTTTAAGTTCTAATCTCTTCTTCTCCTTCTTCTCCTTGTTTCAGGTGTTCCAGGATAGATGCGGGCGTGGCTGAAGACTGGAGCTGCTGAAGACACAGTGAGCGTTACGCTGCAGCAAGCAGAATAACGTGAAGCGCGTGTGGCTGTCCGGGCGTGGCTTAAATAGCCTTGGAAGAAGTCCCAGGTAAGTATTCTTCCACAGCCCCACCCAAGTGACAAAATAGTCCCTTCAGTAAAATAGTCCCTCCTAAGCCTTATTTGGCTTGGGTCTTCATGCAGCATGGTCTGCATCAGGTAAGTTATCACTAATAAGCCTGGCGCCCATGGCGCCAGGACTGACTTTATCCTTATGAGCCTGGCGCCATAGGCACCAGGTCTGCACCCAAACAGCGCCTAACTGGGGCTTTTGGGCATGCTCCAAGTGGCATGATGCCTGCTTCCGGGGCTGCTGGGCCTGGTCTGGTTTCCCGGGGGCAGGCATCATGACAAGCAGAGGCCAAATTCAAACCTGTAATTATTACTAAATGCCGTAAGGAAATGAAAGTACTAAATTACGTACTGGCATCTAGTAAATGCTAAGGACAGAGGCAGACTCACCCAGTCTTCAATGAAAGGTCCTCGAAGGCTGGGCATCAAGGTAATGCGGTCCAATGGTACTCTATGGTGAAAATAGAGGCTGGTAAGAGCAGGAGACTGTGTTAAGTCCAAATCATTGTCTATAGTGAAACTAGTGATGTGCATCATACCCCAGTGCTCTTAGGTCCAGCTCACCCAGAGCGGTTCGAAATTAAAAGGGGACAGAACGCCAAGTATTAAGCCTTGCCGTCCTACCTCAAGCGGCACAACATATCACCCAAAAATGTAGCATAATGCGCAATCGAAAGAATCAGGAAAACAGTACAAGGTGCGTCAGGAGTAAGCACTCGTGTGTAGGCAGATCGCAGTTCTCGTACCGAGACAGAACCTATGGGCGTATGTCTATAATCACTATAATTGTGATAATACCTCAGTAAGAATTATATAGTTGTTTGAAGCAGACTATGAGAGTGTATGCAAATTGTCTCGTAATGAGAGCATAGTTCATGCCGCCCAGTATGCGGCGGCCCAATGTATCACCCACAAGTGAGCTGTAATGTGCAATGTTCAGTAAAGACAAGGTATTGCTGTCAAATGCGTCTAAACTAATCACTTGTGTGCAGGCAGATCACAGGTCCGGAGCACATACAGGAACCGAGTTGTCCCTTGCCAACGTGCATGTGTGACTAAAACCTGAGTCAGTACAAATTAACAAGCACCAGTAACAGCGCGCCAGACATACCTGATGTTCAGAGTGTCCAGACGATCCAACCGCACCGGTGCGGATCCACTGAGACTCCATAAGTAACGTCGTCATGGCTAATGCGCGCACACGCGGCACCATGGCGACATACCTCCATCTTGGTGTGGGCCCTAGCCAGGCGCTGTTGCCAAGGCAACAGCCGGCAGGTCCACACCTCGATCGAGGCCACTCTCAGCAACAGGATCGACTGCACAAGCTCAATCGGGAATAGTCGGGAGGACAGAGGAGCAAGCATGAGGGCACAACCGCGGTATACAGATCACCGCGGTATGCCCCCATGTCTAACCCTCCTCCTCAAAGTAAACCTCATGTTCACTTCCTGTCTATAGGTCAGTTTCTCTTTGGTTCAAGGGGCCCATTGCCATTCAGGGGCGACATATACGGGGACCTAACACCGCGTCCCACTAGTTAATTCCTCCTCACACTGCAGGGCACCCTATCAGAAAGGGACATGTCCAGTCATCAAACATCGAATTCACAGAACACTACATACAGTCCGACACATAGTGTTCGGGTTGACCATCCCAATTGGTTAACAATCACAGGTACCATCAGTTCATTTAATGATTAGTTGAAACATAGTGTGTACCACAGTACAAATAGGTACAAAAAACACATCAGATCAAAATCAGTGTTCATGCCCCTGGGACTCAATTTAGGATCAACAGTGGGTTTCTTCAGTCTTGGTTTAATCGAGGATAGTTTCAGGTGGTTAGGGAAGGATCTTTGGAAGAAACTTAGATCACAGAGTCAGGAGATTAATTGGACAATGGTGGGACGGATATCTTTGAAAAAGTGGGATGGACAACAATCTGTAGGTGCACCTGAGGGTGTAATGTCGGAGATGTCCAAAGTAATCAAACTAGTGGCGGTAGGGCAGAAGGGTGGTGGGGAGGGTAGGAGAAGAGATCATTTGTGGGGATGAGTTTGCCTCTATAGTGGCCATTATTTTGTTGATTTTGCAGGTGAAGAAGTTTTACATTTCTATGCACAAATCTGAAGAGGGAGTTATTGGGAGTGACCCCCTGCTCCTACACTGTGAAACATAAGGAATGTACTCACTATTAGCCATGCAACACCACAGATACCCTGGTTCTGTCAAACAAACAGACTTGTGGATCCCACAGCCTGGCAACTTTACAGAGTAACATCTTTCGTTCTCTCATAGGCCCACTCCTGTGGGTAGTCCTGTGGCTTGATGACACAGGAGATGTGACTATGCATAACTGAATTCTTGAGGCTCTGACACTGTCACTAGGCAGCTCTGAATGAATTAGGGGAAGCCCTGAGCGTTCCCCACTTCCCTCGTGAATTATGAGACTAAGAAAATAAATATTCAGCAGGAGTGGACTGCGAACTAAAAGAGGCCCTGGGAATCATTTTCAAAGTGGTCCCATATTACACATATTCAGCAAGCCCAAACATTTTCCTATGAGAACATTTAGAAATAAAATAGGTTACCACACAAAAGAGGCCTAGGATGCAGAGGCCTACCGGGAAATCTCCAGAGTTCCCTGTAGGCCAGTCCACCCCTGATGTCCAGCAAGGGATTCCTTCCACCTTCCATATTCTGCTGCTATGCCATAATGGATGGAGGGTTCTGTATTCAGAAAACGGAGTATGTATTTATTGCTTCCTATGTGTGCTATACAAAAAAGGAGAGAACCTTAAAAAGATGTAATGGCTCTATGCGTGTATATGAAACACATCCTTCAAATAAATAACAATTAAAATATTCACCTGCCTGGGTATTGCGTGTGCATCATGAAGCACCTCGATTACAAAACCCACAACACTTTGGGCCTTGACCACGGTTAGCACTCAAGGGTGCACCAGCTCAGTCAGGACGAAAGAGGTGTGGAAAATATGTGAAGGCTGGTCATGTGAAGACTGTACTCCTGTGGCACGTTTCTTCTAGTGATGGTGGGGCCTTAAGAGAGAACAGGGAGTGGCAGAGCTATCACCTGTTGTGTTCCCGACCACCCACCGTAGTCCCGTCCCCAGGGATGGTGGATTTACGGTAGTGCGTGTTGATGGTGGGTACAGACGCTGCTTGCTCCTGTTGCATCACTGGAGCAATGACTAAGGCCAGCTGTGGTCGCTTCCTTCTGCCTGCCTGTTAGCATTTCAACGTGTGCCCAAAAAGTGGCTTCTTTCCTCCAGCTCAGGTTTAAAGTTCCAGGATTATATCCAAAATTACTTGATAATGTGAATGAACTCAAATGCCTTACTTGTTTACTTTCTGTTGTGTTCTGGTATGTTGCTTATGGCCGTGATGGCAGTGTTCCCAGAAAGGGTTCAACAGGAGGAGATGCAGTTGAGATTACCTTGCTGTTGGTACATTGCTCTTCGAGTGGGCCTCAGACTGATGACAGCTTCTTTCTTTACATGTGTTAGCATGAGATCCAGGTCCGGTGGTGAACAGCAGTGGACAAAAAATGGTGGTGTCTACAGGTAAGTGACTGGAAAGAGCCAGAGTGGCTCACAGGAGATGCTGCCGATTTGGATGCTAAACTCTGAGCATGTGCTTGAGGATGGAGAATACGATTTTGTACGTCTCGCGAGACTTGGCGATTTCCTGTAAAATGGAACATGTGATTTGGGAAGTCACACAAAACTTGCTGTCTTCCTCTACTGTGGTTCCTTTGGTGGCAGACATCTTGAAACTCCATCCATCTCGATCCATGCACTACAGTGGTTCATCTGCATCCACCCTGTCACTGTGGGGTACTGTGAACCCTATGGGCTATATGATGGATTTGTGTGCATGCAGGCCATTCATAGGGTGCTTTTGGGGTCCTAATCATGACATTTAATTAGTGAGATACTTCTCTTTTCACTATCCAGAAAAGATCTCAAACAGCACAGTCTTCACTGAGCATTCAGTATTCTTTTTGCAAAAAGGTTTAACATACAAATTTAAGCAGGTGTTGATTACTGAATTGAAGTCATGTGCTAAAATGTGGATCCTTTTCATGATTTTAGGAGAGGAAGAATACTAAGGATAAGATTATTACAATGGCACCTGTTGACAATTAATTATTATAGTATGTCATGTTAATGATTCTTGTTGAGCACACTTAGACTGCTAAAGAATGAATACAAGGGAGCAGATCGGTTAGAGTGTCTGGTGTTAAGGCATTTGTGAAATAAAATATGATTTACCTTATTGATTCATGGCACTTGGTCCATTCTACAAAATAACAATACTACATAGTAATCGTGAAGAATGTCTGTACACTGGAGGCTTGGCATATACACAATAATGTAGTTCTTGTTAGGGAGATTTTTCATTTTTATGCTTCATCCCCTCTCCTAGTGAGACGCCGAGCACCTTTTCCTGGACTTCTTGACCCCCTTTTCTCTGATCCTGTGACTTTTTGGTCACATAGACAAAATCCTAGTTATGGCTGGTGGCAGTGGATGTGTCCTACCTACTATTGTGTGATTGTTCTACCGCAGGCTATATCCGTAGACTCGGTAGTGCACAATAGGGGCACCCAAGTTCTAACTTGGTGCTTCCCTTCTTTTTTTGCCATTACTAACATGGTTGTCCTTTGTCAGCCCTTCTTCTACCATTCTGGGAGGAGGAGGCCTGTGTGTGTTTTTTGCCTTTGGTGGTATCCCTTGGGTGTCCCCGCCTATGCTCCAGAGTGTCTCGGCAGGCAGGAAGTCGGGGAGGAGTTTTCCACCCCCCTGTGCTTTGTCTGCCAGAGTGCTTGAATGGGACCACCTCCGACTAGGGGTCTGGCTGTCCTGATTGGACAGCCAAATGCCCCTTTCTGCAAACTGCTGAGGAAGATTGCAGAGGAGCGAGTGCTGGAACTGGATAAAAGGTGAGGCTCCTGGAGTGAAAAACAAGTTGAGTACTGGAAGCTGAAATAACCAAAGAAGAAGATGACCAGAGATGCCTAAAGACCCTTTGCAATACTGTGACGCAACCAGTGGCATACTTAGGCTTTCTGCTGCCCTAGGCCCAAATAGGTATGAGCACCCTCACCAACTTTACTCCACCCCTTCAACCCCATTTTGGCTTCATAACATTTATAAGGAGGTTTTAAAGGTTGCTGGGATTAGAAAGTTATTGCTACCTCTCTATTAATTCAAGCCTGTCATCTTCTATGGTATGTTAGTTGAAAGCATGTTTTCAGATCTCTGCTGTCCAGAATTTGGAGATGGCAGTGTGTTCTACAGTTGAGTGCACTAGATGTATTTGTTACAGCTGATTGTCTACTTTTGGTTAGGTCAGAAAACAATCTTTTAGTGGAAGTGATACGAACATAAAGTGTCTGCCAACTGGACACAAGTGAGAGAAGGTTGGAACAAGGAATTTTGGTTTCAATTCTAATATTTGGTTTCTCTCACAAATTGCCTGCTCTCACTCTGAGAAGCATCTAGAGGGGTCTGTAATATTAATGCAACATAACTAAATGTCTACATCCGGTCTTTTCAAATGGTAAAAAGTTTACATATGAAATATATGCAAGGGGTACAGGCACACCTTATGAAAATGTTGAATAAAAATAACTCAACCCCCTTCTCGTGGTTATAGCTCTGGTGTTAGCAGGGAGCAAAATGGAAATAAGGCAAGTTACCTGCGTCAGCCGATGTACCTCCAATCCCTTGGGATGGAACACTATTAAAATATGGCAAAATCACAAGTGAAGTTTGTAAACTCTGTGTGGGCATAAACACCTCAGTAGAGTAAAGGCCGTAAGAGAAGTTTCATGGAATCTTTGGCTGTGCATTCTAGTGAAGGAATGGATAAGAGCGACCCTGAACATTCATGTGTGGGAAGCAACAGCATTCTTCATAGCTGCACAATGCAGGCACTGTTTATAACAAATGAAGTGGTACACACTGTTTATATCATTGTTGTTTGTGCAATTGTTCAAGATGCCCAACACTCCAAGAGTAAAATTAAGCAATGGGTTGGGCGTTCCAGCACAATATTACCTTTGTGGGTGTGATTTAGCGAGCAAGCTTGCATTTAAGGTAATTTAAAATGTTTAACTCTGTAGAGTTGGTTGGACTGTACGATACATAGGAACATTTTGAGATTTGCGGGTATAGATATAGATGTCCTGCTGTCATTGGAGTACTGTTTCACAGTAAAAGTCCTACCTTGTATTTAAAATATAATGTAAAGATTACTTATAAACATCAGTTATGCATTGTGTCACATACTTTGTAGTTGGTTCTCCTGATAGTACTGAGCGTGCCGCAGAACGTTATCAAAGAAACATGATAAACCCAGCAGGGACGGCATTTGCCTTCTTAGCACTGATCAGCCTCTGCAAAGATGACTGAATGGATATCTTTACTGGACACCTTTACAGCTGTGAAACAGTGTGTACCTTTGGCACAGTTTTTGTTCTCACCCTCCTATCGCTATGGTTATTCTTACACAGGTTTCTTGATGCACTTGTTCATTCAGATTTAATATTCACCATTTTAACTTCTCTTTGATCTATATCATGCTGGCACCTTTTGAGCGGCCATAGACATCTGAAATGTGGGCCGTGGGAGGGAAATTAGTGCTTGATTCTGAACATCATTTTAGTGGCACCTGTCGGAACTCTTTGTTTGACTTAAGCATAGGCATGCATATAATATTGTAAAGTGATGGATTATTTTTCACCTTTACTTTTCTGAAGGAAAACCCCTCATTTTTGCAACGGGTTAAAAAATGCATGCCATGTTTTTGAATAAAACAGTGATTTCTTAACACAGTGCATGTGTGTATTGATTAGGAAGAACTCCAACGATAATGTGAAGTAGCACCAGTAACACCTTTGAGGTTTTGGCTGTCTTGCACATTAAAGAGTATTTTGGGACGATAAGAATGAGTGAAGAGCTTTAAATCTGTCATATATGTCTGTGAGAGTTGCATGACTGAATCACGAAATACCTAAAGCACGCTGTGTTCAGTACGCATTTGCTTTTTATTTTTTTTAAACAAAAGTCAACCTAAGAATAAATCTTGTGTAAATGTCAAGCATCCAGCACAAATGTTTTCCTCAAACCTACGGCACTGTGGGGAAAAAGGTATTGCTTATTTTATTCCAGAAAGTCTCTCCGGAGCATTGGAGTGCACGTAGAGGTGTGCAGGGCATGTTAGGCAAAATCACCTGCAGTACCCTTTGGGAACACTACAGGCAATTAGGACTAAAAGTGCAAGCACAATTCACCTTTGGTACAAGCCTGTACTACACAGTAAAGTGGTAGCGATGGCTGAGCAGTCAGACTTATCTCAAGAGTTTAGGTGAGCAGTCGAACAAGTTACACAAAGGACCAACAAATACAGTGATTCAAATATACACTTACTCAAGGTTTCTTGGTAACAGAATATACATTTATTTACTCAGTTAGTTAGAAACATTACACTAGCATAAGTAGCTCAATATCACACACTAATACACCACAATTGCGCAACCGGTAAGTAAATTAACAAGTTTAGCTCCCCTGAAGTGGGAGCAAAATGGCACTTTAGATACTTAATAAAGGGGTAAAAAGACAAGGTTATAGAATAGACAGCCCAAATACATTCACAGGCAGGGCAAAGGGGTTCAGTTAAATACAACCAGCAATTCTTCTCAATAGGCCTGGGCCAAAGTCAATGGTTCAGAGTCTTTTGTATAGGATAGCTTAGTTCTGGTAGGTAACGGTTAAGTCTTTGCCACAGAGATTAGAAGAATTTGGCTAGGCGAAAAGTTTGACGAATGTTAAGGGAAGGACAAGCCTTTGTAGTTGAGGAAAGTTTTACGCACTTTCTCGATGGCCGAAAAGATTTCCGGACCGCGTTTGCACAGTACCTTGTCAATGAAGAAGAGCTGTAGCTGAGGCAGTTGTTCCTGGCAGTTCCAGCAGATCTCGCTGTTCCTGTGCTTCAATCTTGGGGACAAGAAGGAGGATGTCGGGAGGTCCCTGCACTGCCCAGGGATGAGGACTGCCCAGGGATGAGGCCAAAAGCTTTGGCAAGACGTGGGTTTAAGGTGTGAGTGCCTTAAAGTCCACATGCTGGTTTCCTTCCCTCTCGCTATCCGGTTTTCAACAGCACTCTGATGAAAATTCGACCAGATGGGATCGCCGTCCAGGTAGCTTGCGAGTTGCTTGTTCCCACCAAACTCAAGGGAAGAAGTTAACCTTGAAGGGCTTCTCTGTCGATGGAGTTTCAGGCAATTCGGATCTGCAGCAGGGCTTCACTGGTCATCCAGGAGTTGCAGCAGTCCTCTTCCTTCAGCTTGTCTTCAGTTCTTTCATTCCAGTGATCGACTCTTTTCTTTACTTTACTTTATTGCATTTATATTGCGCAACCATAAACCCATAGGTGTGAGGGTGCCGACAAGACAAATAAAGAAGACCGGTAGGACCGGGAACAGCTAAGGAGAAGCTAAGGATCGTGAAAAGGAAGGTTTTTAAGTCCTTTTTGAAGTTGCTCAGGGCTACATAGTGTCTCAACTGAACTGGTAGGGTGTTCCAGATAGCTGGTGCCAAAAAGGCGAATGCAGCCCATTGTGCTTTCTTGGCTTTGACTTTAGGCTGATGAAGCAGGTTCTGATTATTGGAGCGAAGATTTCTGAGATTAGATTTTATTCCTATGTACCTTTGAAGGTAAATGGGCATGATGCCCTGGAGACATTTGAAAGTGATAACCATGAGTCTGAAGGTAATGCGCGCATCCACGGGCAACCAGTGCAAAGCGCGACGTGCCTCAGAAACATGTGCTCTACGGGCCAGACCAGAAATAACTCTGACCGCTCCATTCTACACCACCTAAAGGCAACTGATGGTCTTTTTGCTAGCAACTGCTGGGAGACTGCAGCAATAATCCAATTTCGATCCTATGATGGCACGAGCAATGGACTCTGTGTTAGGTTGCGAGATAAGTGGTCGCATGTGGGAAAGCAATTTAAAGTAATAGGTGGCCGAGGACACCGTACTAGCCACATAGGAGTTCATGGTAAGTGATTGGTCCAGAACCACCCCCAGAATCTTTACTTTGGGAAGAGAGGGAATGAGAGCATCTCCCAGCTGAAAATGTTTATAAACTTGGTCTAATTTAGTCAAAATGCTGTCAGAACCCACAACCATGAGTTCCGTCTTTCCACGGTTTAAAGCAAGATTATTCAACATCATCCAGTGTTCGATGAATGTGAATATGCGATTAAGTTCTCTTTCATCTTGATTGTGTTGGCCAGTGAGGGGGATGACACACTGTGTGTCATCTGCGTAATTAGAGAATAGTATGCCCTCTTGGGCAAGGTGGGCAAGGTGGGCAAAGAAGGGAGTCATGAAGATGTTATATATACCAGGAGACACTGGCTCCTTGAGGTACACCAAAGTGTATCTTAATTGCGGGAGCTTTGGCCTCATGAGCGCATACTCTGCTAGATCTATTAGATAGAAAAGAGAGTAGCCAATTAGTGCCGGACCGCGAGCAGTTGGCTACTGACATAAGCCTTTCTGCCAATATGGCATGATCGACGAGGTCGAACGCTGCCGATTGGTCCAATGAGATGAGAAGGGAGGCCTTCTGATTATCCATTCTTTGGAGCAGTTGTGACTTAAGATCTAATAACGAGGTCTCAGTGCCGAAACCTTGTCTGAACCCTGACTGGAAAGAGTTGAGAATAGGGTGTGAACTCAGGTGTTGAGCCGAGTATAAGCAACCCGATCCAATATCTTTAATAGGAACGGGGTATTAGTTATTGGCCTGTAGTTCGTGGGTACACCTTGATCTAAATTGGGTTTTTTCAGTAATGGGGTGACCCATGCTTGTTTCTGGTCATCTGGAACCGTGCAAGTCCGAAGTGAAGCATTAACAAATTTACATATGGCCTGTACCAAAGTAGGGGGGGCATGTTTTAATGAAAGTAGAGGCACATGGATCACCCGTGCAGTTAGTTGCTTTGAGTTTGTCGATAATGGAGGCTAGATCCACCTCTGATATGGGTTCAAAGTCAAAGATGGGAATGTCTGGATCCCTAATTAAGGTATTATTGACTATGTGGGTGCCCTGTGTGTCGAGTACACTTTTTTTGGTGTCTATGGATTCTCGAATACCATTCAGTTTATTAGCCATGGCGTTCTGAATATCCAAGCACCAGTCATCATTTTTTATGATCGTCGATGCTAGAGGTTCTGAGACAATCTCTTGTTCTTTCAGAATTTTGAATAATTCCTTAGAGTTCGAGGTAGCCTGAAGGATTCTGGAGTCCAGATAACATTTCTTGGCTTCAGTGATAGCTCTTTTGTAATTATGAGTGGATGCTTTATAGTTAAATAATGCTGTAGGGGATTGATTGGTTTTCCAGATGTAGAAGAACTTCAGGGAAGCAGCTTTCAAAGATTGAAGTTCAGGGGAAAACCATGGGTTGGTAGGTTTCCTTTCAGATTATATTTTTTTGACTTTCATTGGTGCGAGAGAGTCCGCTACCAATTTGAGATTAGAGCTAATTTTCTTAGAGAGTACGTCAATGTCATCTGTCTCAAGAATATGTAAAGTCTGAGAAGCAAGTGCTTCTATTTTATCCAGGGTAAGAAGTTTAGTGTTGCGATATGAAATCACTTCCAAGTGCATGGGCTGGACTTTAGTGACGAAGGGTACGTGGATCGAGAAATGCACAGCATTGTGACCCAACCATGGGCAGGGAGATACCAGTACATCATGATGCGGGATATTGATAACTGCTACCCAATCCAAAGTGTGTCCCAGGTTGTGGGTGGGGGCTTGAACTATTTGAGTGAATCCCTGAACTGTAAAAGATTGTGCTAGTTCAAGTGCGTTCTGGTCTTCGGGGTGACCCAGCCAATAGTTAAAGTCTCCAAGTACTATAAACCGGGAATTGGGTTTCAGTAACGGCAGGAGGTAACTTGCGAGATCCGGACCGAATTTGCCTATGCAAGACGGGGGCCGATAGATGAGAACAAGATTCACTGTGGTTTGAGTTCATCCCTATTTTTATGTGAAGGAAATCAGTTCCTTCCATAGAATGGCCCTTGATTTTCCAGGCTAATAAAGATTTCCTTAAAATACAAGCTACTGCTGTCTCTGCTTTCCAAGTCCCAGAGACTTGCTTTTAAACAGCTTTCCCCCATTCATTCCAGCCAATCACGCCAGAGTGCATTCAGGTCTCCTAGGAGACTAAGCACAGGGAGTTTCGGGCACCTCCCTCACATTCTGTCCACCCCACACACCCTGGCACCAGTGGAGGGCTGCAGCACTGAGGCCCGCCAAAGACCAATGAACAAAGGGACCAAGCCTGGTTTGACGCGCAGAGACAAACACAAGAAGGACCTTTCCTAAAAGAAATGGCGAAAAAAAATGACCGGATTCTGTTTTTACAGATAGGTCTTGGGCACCATATTGAAAAATATGGCTGACCCGATTTTTAGCTACCATTGTTAGCGGTCAGAAAAAATCATGGTAGTTTAATCTAAACCACTGCCACCAGTCATATAAAGTAGGAAAGTGAAACATTTTACAGTTACATGAGTGTTTTCACTCAGGGGAAGCTAGGCAACCCCTCCAGCACTCTATAGGAAGATAGTGTGTGCTGGGTTAGGAAATTTAAAGAGACTAGTAAAGTCAATTTAACTTTACATGTTCTGGGAGACAGTAGTCCGTCCCAGAGAAGGTATTTAAACCTTGGGAAGTTTGAAAGAAAACCCTGTTCCACTGCACTGAAGGGTCTGTGGGACACACAGAAAAATAGGATGCCTATGGAGTTGTTTAAAAACTCCATAACCAAAGTACACAAAAGTAAAACACACATCAAAATACATGAAAGAGTGGGAAAAAGGCTCACACTCTTTCCATGTAAATTCTCCCTAACAGGGCAACCCTCTCTTACCTCCAACTCAAGCTGCTGCTTCTGTCCCTTTAGCGAGTGCTTTAACAGGGTCTCCAACATTGGCTAAGCCTTCTTATACCTTCCTTCTTAGAGACTAGAAAGTATCCACATCCTTCTGCTGCTTTTCAAGACTTTAAGCCTCTCTGAACTGCTTTTTTGCTAGGGTTGAGTTTTGGACTTTAAAAGACATGCTTTGCAGGGAAATGGTGTCTAGAACCTGAAGTTCTATTAGGATAACACTAACCAACTGTTTTCCTTCCCAAAAATCACTATCACATGATGACTAAATGCAATTACTGTATTACTTTGTGGGTGCGTGTTATTACTGATAGTACTGTAGACCTGTCAAACTCATGTAACAATTGTGCACGTTCTGCAACTATCAACTACGAAGTGGCTTTTTGAAAGTATGTGTGCTGGTTTATTGTGCTAAGTATTTAACAATGACTCTTGTGTATATATAATACATCTATATTTTAATATGAATATATGTGTGTTTCTTTGATGTGCATTACTAATTGGGTTCAGTGTACTTACCTACAGCTCACATCGACCTCTTAAAATAAGCCTGATTGCTCTACCAGTCTCCCAAGGTCTCTAAGTAGTACAGACTGATACTGACAGTTGGGGATCTGCAAATCACTGGGATAGCTTAATAAAGTCTTACCTCCAAGTAGGACTTTAGGAAAGCTTCTCTAACAGTTCACAAACACAGCAGCCGTGTTATTCTCATATCCAAATCCTTTGGCTGTTGGAATACATATATATAGTTTATGCTAACAAATATTTTAACATTACAATGTGTGTTGTGTGTTGTAAAACATGAAAAGAGTGCCAAGCCAAGTATGAATTGTGTACTTATTGATTGAAACATATAACCCATTTACCATAGACATAGTTCTGAAATATAAAGATCAATTGTCATTCTTATATTCTCAGAATGGTTTTTGATTCATGCTAAGCACCCAATAATCCTCATTAGAGCTATTTGTCCCCTTGCCCTAAAAGTCTACAATTGCATATTTCGACTACAGTGAGAATGCACCACCCTATCCATCTTGAAATTAAAACATTCTATTAGAAAATAATGTATATGGTTATTCTAGAATTCGATAATGTGCTTTTCTCAATTAGACAAGTGCAAGGTTCTTAGTAGAAATAAACATTGTCATATTTAAAAAAAATACTTTTTACAATATTAGTACGATTAAGTAATTGTATTATTTAATAGTTTCTTTGCTTAACAATACAAACCAAAGTGTTCTTACTTCTTGAATAGGTTCAGACTCAGATTAAAATCAATAATCTGTTTCTTAAATTAATAAAATACAGAAAATAAGAAACACTATTGTAGATCCTGCAGCACGGTGGTGATCTGGTCCCTTATAAAGTCTGAAGGAAGCTCAACACCACCCACAAACCCTAAGTGTCCCCACCACATCCTTTGTATGGACAATATGCTCTAAGTGTGATGCCAACATTCCTGCAGGACATACGCAATGACCACTTATGGCTCTGAATACCAGGTCGGTCACTGCCTCCGGGAATGTCTTTATTGTTACTGATCTCATTTTATTTGTAACCATAAAACACTGTAACCATAAAACACTGTAGAGCTCAAAAGATATCTGTGCTTTTCTCTGTTCGCAGTGCTGTTAACAATGGCTGGGTTGGTTCTAGCAAACGCTCCCCCGATTATGGGACTCACGCAAACAGACAGATACACAGAGGCATTATAGACTGACACCGAGAGACAGAGCGTGAGGAAAGAGAGAAAGGGTGTGCGTGAGAGAGCGTGAAAGCTAGACCAGCGTTCAATACGCTGGATACAGCTTGGGTGACCAGACGTCCCGGTTTTTCTGAGACTGTCCCGGTTTTTGCTGCTCTGTCCCACTTTCTCAAGATTATTTTTCCATTGGAAACTGCAGTGGTCCCGGTTTTTGGTAGTCGGTCTTCATGGCTGACAAGCACGAATGCACAATCTCACAAAGAAGAAATGCTGCATTTTGCAACTTAAGATAGTGTTAGTTTGTGATAAATGAATTATAATGTGTTTATTTGAACAGTAACACTTAAACCCCCTTCTCCTCCATCCGCCACTGAGGTGTAGTGCCTTGACAGCCACTTTCAAGAGTTAGTCCTACTTTTATGTTAGTTGCCCTGCCCTGGTTTTTTTACTTTTTTAATCTGTTCAACCTAGATGCCTAAACCTAAAAGCGACGCTACTTTGTTTTGAAGTACTTAAGCCCTGACTATGTTGGGCCCAATTCTTATGTGTGAACATTAACGGGCACAAGCATTTTGCACACGTTTGGCTCATGTTTTGGAGAATGAATGCAACCTGATACTGTGCAACATGTAAATCAATCACCGAGATATCCAAATGAAGTATTTCCAGTTGAGCGAGCAAGGAAATCCTACGCTAAGAACGGGTTCTCAGAGTTGTTGTAACATCCATAGGAGAACCGTGTGTGAGAGATTGGCAGATCAAATCCCATTTCCTTACAATGGTCTACTTTCAGACGCTCCACCGCAGATTCCTAAAGATGCCCTGTTCACCTTTTTAACTGCCTTTTATTTGCCCTGCTCCCATGTCTAGCCTCGTGCAATTGAAATTCATGTTCGAAGGCCTCCCGCATATGTCGCTCGCTCTCTCCATGTATCAAATGCCCGACATGGACTTTATTGTTTCCTTCCTAAAGGTTCAAGTCAGGGTTGCACTGTGACTTGATATGCACCTGAGGATTCTAACCTGCCTTCCACAGTCTGAATATGTATAATGTTCCACCATTATTAAGAGCGTGCATGTTCAACTCTTGTTCCCTTTCTTTCGCTTTAGAAACCTGATTTGCAAGCCGCTTTTTATGATCGTTAAAATATCACAGTTTTAAAATCCATTGCACCTGAAAACTCACATTTAAAAGTTTCAGATATGTTTAAACATTTTGTTTATATCCCTGGTGACTAAGATAAGCACATCATAGGTGTATCAATTAAACGTTTCCTGGCCATCATTTCGCTATGCATGCAAACGTGCACCGTTTTTAACACTTTAAGTGCCTGCATATCATAAGGTGTGTGGCGCTATATAAGTCAAAATTAACACCGTTTGGCTAGGGATGTCCTGTTATATGCTAACTCCTACCCTGTTTGCTGGCAACAACATAGAAAGCGCTCTGGTCAAAAAGGATTATCGCAGAAACGAATTACAATTGACATACTTGTCACTATTATATTTCACTTGGTCTAATTATGCTTTCTATGCTTAAAATAACTTCGTTTTCCGTAGAAACCATGTATGCTACTGCTGCTTATTGGCAGCAAGCTACTTACCACACACGATCCCGTCTGGTTTGAGGTCCCTGTGTCTGCTTCCGGTCGGGTTTGAGGTCCCTGTGTCTGCTTCCGGTCTGGTTTGAGGTCCCAGTGTCTGCTTGCAAGGGTCACAGTACCAGATAGAGATAAAATACTAGGGCATTTCCCATACGTAGGAATTGTAGACTAACAGCGGCTCCACTTCAGCACTATGAGCCTTGTAGACCTCTGGATTTGGTGCACGTACAGGACTTCTCTGTAAGGCCACTGAGAGTTCTTTGTGTTAGTTATGACTGAGTAAATGTCTTTATTGTATTCTCTTTTTCTTGCTCATTATTTCGTTTCTCTCTTCACCTCTTTTCTATTTGTCACCCAGCAACCCCTTTGCTGTGCTTGTCAAACATTGTGGAGGTGTTAAGGTGGAAATTTGAGCCTCGTATCATTTAGCCGCCATGATTGGCCAATGGGCAGTTTTATCTAGAGTTTAAAGGACAGTGACCAGGGCGAGTGGTCTCAGTCTGCTCTGGGAGTGAATGCTATGATTAATTTCCTTGCCTACAAAATAGAGGCTTCCAACAAAAGAGAAAAGGTGCAACTCCTCTGACTCACCTTATATGTGTATAGGTACAGCCACTTCCGATCAGTGCAGCAATGACTATGAAGTACCCTTCTAGAACCCGTTCATCCATTCCAGGGGATGACGACACTCAAGCCATAGAAACCCATCTCGCCAAATAGGAAATTGTCATATTATACCCAAATGTTAAGGAAACCTGTCTGGTCATTTCCAAAACCAAGTAAACACTGCAGAACAAAAACACGACAACAAATGCATCCTCCCATCATCGGCCCACAAGTCCATAGGATTATGATGTCTGTTAGGGGCATGAAAACCTGGCATAAAAGCACCCCTTTCCCCAATGACTTGAAGGTCCGGAAGCAGCTCAAGACCTTCCTTTTTTCCCCTCTGCCTTCTCTCTCTCTCTTGCTAACGTACCTGTCTCTTTCGCTGACTGGTTGCTTGGTACCCTCAGAGTCTCACCGTGTACCAGGCTCCTCCATGACCAGTCTTCCTTGCACTGCCTCCTGGCCTACCGCACACTTTGGGGCTGTAACTGTTACCCCTTAGCGTCCCTGTCTCCCTGCACTTACCTAGAGCCACGCTGCCCACCCTTTGTCCTGTGTTTCCCCCTCTCCCTTACCTCTGCACTTCTCGTTATCGCACTTGCACGATCTGAATGTCACAAGGCCTAGTAGGATTGTTTGTCTTCCGTCTGTCTCCCCTCCCTTGTCTTGTGGCACCTAGAAACACTTGTGTACAGGCACGTTACAAATATCAAATCATATATCATATCAAACAAAACCTAAAGAGACCACAAGGGGAGGACAAACAGACCTAAACTCCTCCTAATACAGCACATGATGCCACCAGAGAGAAACAACAACCAGGAAAATGAAAGGCCTTAAAAAGTAAACATTGACCCTCACCATCTACTAAAGGGACAAAGAAATCCCACACCTAATAATGTGGGCCATTACACACAATAGAAAGCATGTTAAAACATACAGGCCCCGGGACACCTGAACTAAACAGGCCAATTACTCTTCCATGAGCTCCAACAGATGTATATACTGGGCTAGAGTCAACAAATCAGGGCCAAACACCTTTAACTATGTCTGGCTGCAGGGAGGAACCCACACCAGGCATTTCGTTTTTTCTTTTGCACTGCACAGGCAACCCATAGGTATCAATGCACAAGGATACACAAATGACGTTAAAAAGAAGAGGCATTAAAATAAATGGTCTTCATTCTCACCCGAATAAAATAAAGATCATAACATATAATAAATAAAATAAAATATGGCAGTCATCGTCCATGACCTGACTGCTATGACATTAAAAGATCTTCCCAGGGCCCTAACTCATTTAAAACAAGGACCAGATATGGTCTTAACAGCCTTTTAAGATATTATTGTGATATTATTATGATATTATAAAACATTTATAACGTGCCTGTACACAAGTGCTTCAAGGCGCGACGAGGCAAGGTAGGGGGAACAGAGGGAAGACAGACAACGATCCTACTAGGCCAGGTGCCATTCAGATTGCGCAAGTGCAAGGGAAGGGGGAAAGGGGGAAAGTGCGAGGCTGGAAATGGGACAGTGCACTGCATTGGATAATAGAATACATGACAATAAGTAACAATAGTAAAGTACGGCCAGCAGGTGGCAAGTGCAAGGGTAAAGGGTAAGTGCAGGCGTCAGGTGACAAGTGCTGGTAGTGGGACTGTAGGGATACAGAAAACAGTCCCCAGTGCAGGGGTTGCCAGGAAGGCAGTGCAGGTGTGCGACTGCTGGGGGAGGGGACCTGGGCCCGAGATCAGAGGGTGGCCAGGTAACCAGTGCAGTTTCAGTTTCAGCCAGGGAATCAGCAGGGGAGAGGATTTGCAAAAGCAGAAGCAAAGAGGTTTTGAGGCGCTTCCGGAACCGGAGATGATTCTCCTCAAATTTCAGGGGGGCAGGGAGGCTACTCCGGAGGGAGGCCCCAGCCGAAGAAAGAGATCTACCACAAACTGGTTGCTTGGAGAAGCGATTGACTGACCTTGAGGGAGTTGGAGGCGGATGAGCGAAGAGCTCAAAAGGAAGATATTTAGGAAGCGAGAGTTGAAGGTATTGAGGCCCCAGACCTTGTGGACAATGCAGAGGGGTTTGAGCTTAATCCTCGAAGCCACTGGGAGCTAGTGCAGAGATTTCAGTCCTGGACAAATACAACCCCTGGGCTTGAGGCCAAGGACAAGTCTTGCAGTCCTGTTCTGGATGAGTTGCAGAGGGCAGAGAGTAGAAGCAGGCAGATTTAGAAAGAGCCTGTTGCAATAGTCAAGCCTATAGAGAACCAGTGCTCTGGCGACAGTGAGCTTCTGGGGGAAGGAGAGGAAAGGAAGAATACCTCTGAGGAGGCCTTGGATCGTAAATGTCTTCTGGCAGACTGCCAATGAAGGCAAGCTTTTAAATATGAATGGCCTTGACTGTACATTGCTTTGTGAATAAGTTAAATTCGAACCATGTACAGACCTTCATAGGGAACTAGTAAAGATGGTTTAATACAGAAGAAATGTGCTAATGGAATATGGACTGTTTAGCTTGTAAACTGAATTAATTACAAATCGGGCAACAATGGCAACATGGGTCTGTAAGAATTGCCATTTGGCAAGCCTGTGAAAGCCCTAACCCTTTTTGATTTTTTTTTTTTTTTAAAATGATGCAGGTAATCCATCTTAGAAAGTGTGGTCTGCTAACTGGACCTGTTTCATTAAACTCCATGCCAAAAGTATAGTGTACACCTGTTCCCTGCTGCATCAGTATCATAATCTGCAGGACCTGCTCTCCAGTGGCACAGATCAGTCTCAGAGGTCACAGGTGGCCTGTTTGCCAGAGGTGGTGACAGTCAAGTCTCTGCAACACAGGGGCTGCATTTATGTTTGCACCCCTGTTTCGGAACCATCCATAAATATGATAAACCATCATCTGGGGGCAGGATAAACTGGAGATATAAGTCATACCTAGTTTTCGGTATGGTGGCTGATTGTTCACCTAATTATTAAAGTCGCGTCTGATTTTTGGCCTGTGAGCACAGACCAGCAATGAGAGGCCATGTGGATTCCAGGTATCTGCCAGTCTGCATTCCAATGAATGGGACAAAAGGCAGGATGCCTTCCTCTGTGGACACTCTGAGAGGTTATGTAACTCCTCCTTGCCAGGCCCTTTAGGTCACAACAGAAAATGACCTAGAGGCCTGACTTCAAATAGTGAATTCCATATCAAAGGCCTGCCTTACAACTGAGGTTTTCACACCAAAAAACTTTTGAAGCTGCAGACTGAGATAGGTGCGGAGTTAGAACCGCGAGTGAGCACAAGTGAGCTCAAGTAAGGGTGCCATAGTCTTGATTCTCTGTGGGCTTTTTTCTCCTTTCTGTCTCCACTACTCCCTGCAGAACAAGGTACTCCAAGTATGACATCAGGTGACAAGGTCACTTGTCTCAAAGATAGGGATTTTAATCCTTGACTCCCTGCACTGCTTCTTTGATTCACTTTTGGACCTTAAAGGATATCAAGAAAAATTAACTTCGACCCTGTGGGGAGAGCAGTCTTTCCCAAAGCTCTCTGCCAGAAGGGAAGACATGTGTCCAAAGGCAGAGGAAAGCTCTACTCCCTACCCATCCCCGGGGCACATCGGGGGTAACTTGTTGAGGACCAAGCCTGTTTTTAATTGCTTGAACCAACTCAAACTGCATTCGAGCCATGTTTGCTGCTTTTCAAAACCAAGACCTTGGCATTCACCTTCAAACCATTGTTGTTGCCTCATTGAACTAGCTCAACATCTGTCCAGCTCAATACCAGCACACCGTGTAGCAGACCTCCGCATCGAACCAGGTATCGAACTGCCAGGACGTTGCATCACAACTTGACTTGAACCGCTGAATCATCACATCACTCCTCTACCTGAATCAGTGAGACACAATTTTTCGAACAAAGCTTGATCATCAAACTGCTCCTAATGATCCATTCACCTGCAAAGCTCAAAGCTACCTTCGAACTGCACAGAGCACCATTCAAACAGAATCAATGCCTATTCGACTCTTGAGATCAAAATGACTCACTGTACTCAAAACTGGTTCGACCTACATCCAGAGCATCTTGATGCCTGGTTCGACCCTGTTGAACCGCCTGAGAATTGGAATCAAGTCTATTAAGAGCCCCTGTTCCTTTGGTCCTTTTTTGGGCTCTAATGACTGTTTAAGGCCCTTGTGCAACTTTCCTTAAAAAAATATCCATTTGAGTAACATTTTTGCAATTCTTACATTTCTCCTCCCTGCTAAAGTATCTAGAGTGCTTACACACATTTGTAGTGCATTTTCTTTCTTCTTTTACATGGTGGATTTTTATAGCGTTTTGTATAGTTGTATGATTGATTTGTTTAAATAAAGTATATTTATTTTTATAGAACGTTGATTGGATGTTCTTTTATTTTGGAACTGTTGTCCTATAGCTGTCTGGGTTGCTAATGTCTCCCTTTCACAGCTCTTCTAAGAGTATATTGTGAGGTGTCAGCAATGCGAGGCGGACAACTGTTTGATGATTGTTCAGAACATGCCATTTCATTAAAGTATAAATGATATTACATTTCTCACTAGCCCTACTCTGCTGAGGATTTCCCTGCCTAAAAAAACGAAAGGGAAACACCAACATAGTATGTCTGGTCCTCACACTTCACATCAAATACAAAGAAAAATATATATCAATTCAAAATAACATCAACAACATTCACAGTTTCTTAATAATCTCTCAATAACCTTGGTGAGTTCCCTTCCCCAGGATTCAAAGTGATTTCTACTCCAATGTTCAACAAAAAGAAACAAGGAAATCCCTGTAAGTAAGACAGTCTCAGATCAGTTTTTGACATTTCACTGTCCAGGTACAGTTGTGTTAACCAAAGTTCCAATAATAGCAAACCTTTTCTTCTTGGTGAAACTTGGACTTTCCACATCCTCAAAACAGCACCATTGGTATACCTAGCCACGATGTTTTGCCACCACTTCCAGTAATCTGAGAAGACTTGTCCCAGTTCAAAAGAAATGCAACTTCTACAACTGTCTGTGAAACACAATTGTTGGTTAATATTTGTTATGCCATTAATTACAAGATTAGGATTCACAGTAGGTATCTTTGTCAGGATGACTTCACAGTGCTGCTGCTTCTACTTCAACAATTTCACTTCTACTAAAGCTTACCATGAGAACATTCTCCTTTGTCTCATAGTACACTTCACTTGTACTACTGATGTTTTGCATCAACTGACAACCAGATATATCACCACAGTCTCAGCACTTTTTAATTCCACCAAAGCTTCAGTACTTTGTGATTCCAAACAGGTTTTAGTTCTGACAAGATTTAGGTTAAGGCACTTCAACACCTTCAAACAGGCAAGGCACTCTTCCTCTGAATATCTCTCTTCAGAAGGGGCAGCCTCTCTGCCTCTCTTGTCTTGTCTGCCACAACAACAACCTACATTTTCCTTTATGACCCACTTGTCTCTGATGCTTAAGGTCTTTGACAATATAGATTGTGTCAACTTCAAATAATATTTATGAGCATCAAGTTTCCCTTCCCCAACTTTATCTTCATCTCTCTGCCAACTGTTAGCCAAAACGTAGGTTCTTGTTGTGGCAGACAAGACAAGAGAGGCAAAGAGGCTGCCCCCTTCTGAAGAGAGATATTCAGAGGAAGAGTGCCTTGCCTGTTTGAAGGAGGTGTTGAAGTACCTTAACGTAAATCTTGTCAGAACTAAAACCTGTTTGGAATCACAAAGTACTGAAGCATTGGTGCCGCTCTCTTCACTTCAGGTAATGCTTGCACTTTTACTTAGGCAAGGTTAAACTTCTGTTAGGCTCATCGTCTTGGTTACATTGTTTTCCGGCTTTAAGAAAGGCTGCTTTCAGTCTTAATAGGGGAATGCTCTTGGCTTGAGAAATGCTTACTCTCTCAACTGTAGATACAATGGTTAAACAGTTTACTTCCTTTATGAACATTTAAGGTTCATGTGAATGAAGATACAAATGTCACTCTTCAACTGAAAATTGAAATTAGGCACAGGAGACCACTTCTTCATAAAGTTTACAATGTTTAACAAGGTTAACAATGGCTTTCTGCAGCGTTTGCTCTTCACACGAATGAAAAAGAAATTACTGATCACACGTGAGTGCTACTTTTTCATTGTCCCATTGTTAAAAGTTGAACAAACAACTTCAGCTCACTTCTGCTTATATGAGGGTGAAGATTGAACTGGATACTGTTGCCGGCAATGCTGGTGCAAGGAATCAGAACTCCAAGTTTGTCTTACTGGCTTCTGTGATCCTTGTTACGTGCGTTGCACAACTTCTGCAGCTTCTGGCACAGCTTCTACTACTTCTGGCTTTACAACGACCCACACCCTTCCACACTGCAGATGTCTCTGGGCTGGCCACTTTATTAAGGAGCCCCTCTCACACCTGAGACCCACAGCTTTAAATCAGCTCCTTGCCTCGGTCTCCGACACACTTCTGGTATGACAATCTCCACAATTAGACTAATCCCAGGGGATCTCCTCACCACCTTGGGCCTTGTCTCCGCCCAGGTGATCCTCCAGCAGTACACTGCCCCAAGCTTAGGATCAGTAAGTGCCTACCTTTCCCTGGCCACCTGGGAGGAGACTTTAGGCAGGGGTTCAGTGAGGGATCCATATGATTCATCACAATATCCTTCCATAAACCCACCTTACAATTAAAAACAAAGGAGGCGTATCTCTTGGATGTCCCTGTTTTACCTTTATGATTTGGATCACTGTTGGATTGTAGAGGTGTGAGACCTGAGTACGAGGTTTAGCCACTACTCATCCTTTTACTTCTGCAGTGTACTTCTGCAGAGAAGACATCAAGAGGAAGTCATTTCATCACAGGGTCAGCCATAGCATGTGTGGTAGATGTCTAATGACCCTCAGGTAGTAATTAACTGTGATCAATGTACTATTTGCTGTGTCTTCCATTACCCATGTTACTGTATGGTCAGAACCACTTTGTAAAGCCCAAATGTGTACCCAACAGGCATGTCCTTTTGACAGGCAGGTCAACCTGATACAGCTTATGCTACTTTTTGATATAAGAATGTTCCAACAATATCTTGTACATAGCGGTGCTTAATCACTTGCAGCTTCAGCAGGGCAAAATCTAGAGCAGATCATGAAATCATACCCTGATCATGCCTGAAGAAAACAGTAACAACATGTAGTGGTTTGGGCTCCATCTTCAAAGAGTGTACAATGTCACCAACCTGCCACATCCTGCGCTTGAACAGCGGGCACACAAACTTCACAGTGGCCACCCAAGTATAGCCAAGATGGCTCCTCCTAGCACCAATCAGCAAAGAAAAAACAGCATTTCTACACCCCTCTGGGCCATGTTGCTGCCCATGTTTCCCATCACAATGCAGAAGGGCACACAAAGGCATAGGTCACCATGAACATGGACTGGGCTCTGGCTTCATGAGCATAGTGATGTCATTATTGAGCTGAAGACTACCGAGAGGTGATGAGATCCTTAATAATCAACCACAGGCCACCCTGTCTGGGATGCAGAGACATGGTAGTGCCAACATCTACCCAGATCTCCCATATGGACCACGATATGCCAAACAGTGTTACACCTCACACACCTGACATCACACTCCATGAAGAGCATGAAGCCCTAGATATAGCCCAGAGGTTCTAATCCAACAACCACCTTCCAAACTTGCACAGAGTCTCTACCTGCCACTAAAGCTTCTGCACGTCATGCTCCTGGAAGGATCTGCAACCCCAAAAAGCTACAGTTCCATGACAAGGAGCCTAAAACCACTGCTTCCTAATCAATGGATCCTGAACATCTGGTCAGGGAAGTGCATTTTCCTGACCACGATCCCAGAATCACTTCTCCCATCTGGCAGCCAGTTGCTCCTTACTTGTTGGTATGGATGGGTTCTTGTGGGGAGTGCTTGTCTGATTCTTCACTGCTCCCTGACTAACCACTTAGCAGAACTTAACCTCTGTTCTTCTACAAAACAGAAGACCATTTCATCTCTAGTGAAGTTACCACAGTCTGGTAACTCTCAGAGGAAATAGGATCGAAGAGTCCATGTAGGGGTGGGCTTTATTGTCTGCGGGTATGCCAG
Organism: Ambystoma mexicanum; assembly: GCF_040938575.1. NCBI lineage: Eukaryota > Metazoa > Chordata > Amphibia > Caudata > Ambystomatidae > Ambystoma > Ambystoma mexicanum. The sequence goes on along the minus strand of NC_090937.1, from coordinate 1,345,984,799 downwards.
TTACAATGAGGATAAAGGAATTGGCCCTGTAGTTATAGTTAAGTTGCAAAACCCATAGGAAGAGCACTTTTTGGGCGGCTTATAACTTCGCTCCCCCGCACGAATCCACACCAAACTTTGCAAAAAAAGTATATGGCCCACTCTGAATTTTTTTGCAAAGTTTGGTGAGGTTTGGTCCAGGGGGGAAATTATATGGGGGTCCCAAAATTCCATTTTTTCCCATAGACTGAACTCACGCCTAGAGCCCAAACCGCTGGATGGATTTTCACCAAATTTGCGGCAGGAGCAGCGGCTTGGTCCCGAAAGCGTGCTTTTGTAAATTTGGTGAAAATCCGTCTGGTAGTTTTTTTTAAAACGACCAAAAAGTAGGTCACAAAAGATAAGTGATATCTATGTCCGCTCCGCGGATGTACCTCCCTTGTTCGCGCCGCAGACAGGACACCGATTGGCTAATTGGCTTGCGTCATGTCCGCAGACATGCGACGTGTCCGCTGATTGGATGTGATGAAGTGCGAAGTGCATCGGATTTGTTTCGATGCCCCCTCAGTAAAAACATATTAAGAAACACAACATTGCACTTGTCAAACTTATCACATAATCTCTGGGGAGGTGAAGGGTGATGAGGATGGGATGGGATATGGCTGCAAGAAGCAAAACACTGGTGTTTTTTTGTCGCAAATGTCCGAACAGTTAGGATGTTCATGAACAGTCCTGTGCAGGAACGGAATAAGTGGTTGATTCCATCTTTGCCTCCACACAAAGCACTTGAGAAGATTGTGTTTGATAAAACTCTCAAGAGATCTGACGGGACTCACAGCATTTTGTCAGATGATAGATTTGAAGGTGTTCCACATTATGTGCCTAAAGTATAGGCCAAAGATATTGCCTTTCGGCATTCAAGGTATGGAGATGTATAATCATGTAATTGGGTGCGATTTTGTTCCGAGTACACATACATTGTCAGTAAACATTGCCAGTGTACCCTGTCCACCTACACTTACAATCACTCCCCTGACATGGAAGAATGAACACCCATTTTATTTCAATTGCCTAAAAATGTATGCATACGATTGCAGATGCAAACAATAAAATGTTTTACATTGCCAAATGCCGGTTATTTGTTAAATGTGTTGCTGCCACCACCATTTATTTTCTGTGCCTTGTCCTTCTACGGCTCTGTTCGTCTTACCAAACATGATGAACGGAAGAGGTGTGATCGCTGGAGTCTGAAATGTCTTGCTTAGGTAAGGGGAGGGAGTCATGGGGTTTGATGTGTTTTGCTTAAGATTCCAGCTCTCAGATCTGTATCACTGAAGCTGATCATGGGTATTTGCCTGGGCTTTGCTTGATTCACTCAAGGTGAGGGTTTGGGTGCACATGGGTGGGTGGGTGGTCATTCTAACCGGTGGCTGTGCCCACCATTTATCCACACCCTCTCATTTGTGTCTGATCTGGTGCTTCTTCAGCCTGCAACCTTCACTAATTTTCAAGTTGATTGCATTACTTCAGTGACAACAGAGATGGTGACGCAGAAACGTAAATGGTGGACTTTTAAAATAGATTGTTGCTTCTGCAGTCTGCAACCCCAACCTTACCTTGTGGTATTACACAGTAATACTACATTCCGAATGCCCGTTCCTCTATATTGTTTATATTGGTTGCCCAATATTTATTAATATTAAATAGAAGCAATTTCAGGTTATTTTGCACTCTTAATTAAAACGCTTGATGTTTATAAATTGATGTGCTTGTGCTACACCCAGAGCGCGGCAAAGAAAGGGCTATTTATGTCTGTGTTCAAATGTAATTAAAACAATAATGGAGTCAGACTGGCGCCCCCTAAAGCCTGGCACCTCAGGCAGCCACCTGCACTGCCTGATGCAAAGACCGGCCCGGCACGTGCATCAGAATTACAGTTCTCATGGATGCGGTGAGGCAAGTTGTTGAAAACTAAAAATGTATTTTGATTCTGAGTGAAGGTCACCAGCTTTGAATTTTTGCTTGCGAGCTAAGGAAGCCCATGCATCGGACACATAGTATAGGGTTCAGTTGTTTTTTGACCTTGAGAGAAAGGGACCATTCCGAAAGGTATTGAATGAAAGGAGGGTTGTAATAATGTAAGATATGATAAGGTTATGCATTCCAAAACTGGACTAAGGAACATGTAAATTCAGTTCATGAAAAATCGTTGGTGCGAACAGAGTCTGCGTTATGGTCTGAGTTACGCCAAGAGAATGGAAATGGCGAATATAATGTAAGTTTGATTTTTGACGATTTTATACCCAAACGAGCATCAACTTATTATCTGACCATTATTTCTGGGTTACATTCTACTTGTTTGTTCTGTGTGGCATATTGCAATGAAACGCAAGTATAACCTTTGTGTGTAATGTTCTTTCTATTGCCCAGATGGGCAGGCCAGCATTGAGATGCATGTAGACCGCTAGTTGGTTCTCCCAGGTTCAACGCTAATATTTCATTAAAATGCCATCTATGAGCACCTCGAATTGTAGCATCAGCTTCCGCATCCCGTTTAGAGTTGATCATACTACATAGAATGTCCTCGGAAGCAAATTGTGTACTACTTTCCATGTTGTTTTCTCACTGTTGACATTGTTTCATGTCTGTGCTAATCGTTAGTTTAAACTCTATGCTGAATTGATAAGTCAATAGATAAATTGTAATAAAGATCGGCTAGTGAGACACATTTCTATTATGTTTTCGAAACAGGTACATCCTGCCATTCATAGATTCCAGATGCCAACTGACGGGTTCTTTAACCGGCAGCTGCAGATACTTGTGAACAACTGGATATATTTGACTCTTTTTTGGGACGATCGCCAAGGGCCCATATGCCCTTACACTGTACTAGTGATTAGGGGCAACATAACATCCTTTATGGTGTTCTAGCCCCAAGATGATGCACAAGCCCTGGAATTCACTGTGCGACCCAAGCTTTAGTTTAGTTTATTATTTGTATAGCGCCGCCTGGCCCAAGGGCATCCAGGCGCTTGAATTGAATACAACATATTAAAATAATACAGTACAAAGTGGTCCGTAGAAGGACAATGTGTCTGCAATATAGAAAGTTGGTGTACAGGTAAGGTACAAGGTGTAGCAAACATAGGTCATGCAAAAATACTTCATTTACAAGGTGGCAGGCAATAGGTATGGTAACAGTATAGTGTTAGGAGTTCATGGCTTCTTTGGTTAATAACCAGGATTTGGCGCTGTGTCTGAATCTATGAAAGGAGGGTTCAGATCTGAGATTAAGCAGCAGTGAGTTCCAAAGTTTAGAGGCAAGCACAGGGAAGCTTGAGCCACCTGCTTTTTGGAGTTTGTATCTGGGGATAGTTAGACAGTGTGTTTGAACTGATCTGGTTGGTCGAGGTGGGATGTAGAGTGTGAAATTGTCTGAAAGGTATCTGGGTGCTTGGTTGTATAGGCACTTGTGAGTGAGCGAGAGCGTTTTGTATTCAATTCTCTGAGATATAGATAACCAGTGGCAGGATCGTCTGGTGTCAGAGATGTGTTTGTGTTTGGGGATGTTCAGAGCTGCTCCTATGGTGTTATTTTGGATAACTTGCAACTTGTTAGTGTTTTTTTGGCTGGTGCCCGATATAGAGCGTTGCAATAGTCAGCTTTGGAGAGAACTAATGCTCTGGCGAGGTGATGCAGTTAATGGGTGAGAGGTACAGTCTACTGGCATTGATGAGCTTGCAAGTGTAAGCAGTGGTGGATGAGATGGCGTTGATCTGTCTTGTCAGTGTGAGGGATGAGTCAAGGTATATCCCAAGGGTTTTGACGTTGTTGGAGACAGAGATGTTGTTTCCGTCGATAGTGAAGCTCTGATACAGTTTGTCCAGTTTGTTGAGTCTAGGTTGGGTGCCTAGGAAAAGAAGCTCAGTCTTAGCGTCATTAAGGCAAAGGCCGTGCTTGGCCATCCATTCTTGGATAATGGAATAGATGTTGTTGAGTACTGAGTTGTCGGTGGGGTAGTTGCCTGTTAGAGGGATAAGTATTTGCATGTCGTCTGCGTAATTCGTGTATATGACACCCAAGCGGTCCAATATGTCGAAGAGGGGTTTTGTGAACACATGGTATAACGTGGGTGAGATGCAGGAGCCCTGAGGGACACTGCATGTGACTGGGGCTGGTTTGGCAGAGGCTGTAGGAGCAAAAACCCTCATGGATCTGTTATTCAAGAAGGACTGGATCCAGGCATTGGCTTTGTGAGACAATTTGGCTGCTGAGGATAAATGTTTACAGAGGATGTCGTGGTTGACCAGGTCAAAGTCAGCCGACAAGTCGAGGAGGAGTGCAAGTTTGCCATTGTCTTTGATGTTGTCCATTTGTGTCTTGAGGTCAATCAGAGCAGTCTCAGTGCCGTGTTTGGGACGGAAACCTGATTGTCTGAGTCCTAATAAATTGTTTTTCTCGAGGTGGTTCTGTATCTGTAGATAGGCAGCTCTGTCAAGGATTTTGAGGAGGAAGGGGACAGTCGTGATGGGTCTGTAGTTGGTGGGGACACTGGGGTCAAGGGTAGGATTCTTGAGTAGGGCTAGAACCCAAGAGTCCTTCAGATTGTTAGGTACTGTGCAGGATGTGAAAGATGAATTGTTCAGAGAGGTGATGAAAGCAAGATGTTTGGCTGCATCTTTGATAATAGGCGCCGGACAAATCTCGCCTTGGTACTTGCATGGTTTCAGTGAATTAATTATGTCTTCCACCTCTTTGATGGTTATGGTGGAAAATTGAAATAGGTATAGGTTGTTGTCAACCGCTAGTGGGGTGTGGGTGAAGGGGATACGGTTGTCAGCGAAGGTGAGGCTTTCTTTCTTTGTCTCGATTTTGGCTTGTAACATGGCATTTTTGCCTAGGAGTTAAAGGGGCCCCTAGGGGTCCCTCGTGATATGGAAACAAGGAAATAACCATACACGAAAAGATGCGCCAGACACGAGGTTCAAATTCCCAATGCTAGGGTTTATTGCAAGCAAGAATAATCCCAATTGGACAATTCTGGTCTCACGCCCCACGACGTGAGTTTCCTAGACCTCGAGGGACGCAAGAGAGCAAATGACGTACATCAGTTACATATATACAAAATGCATATCATACAATCAGTTATATCATGTTTAACACCCTCCTTTATTAAGTTTCTTTGAACTCGGGATGACGATGGACATTTCCGACGGGTATGACAATAATGACACTTTCGATGTCTATTCTAGTAACAATGTGCAATTTAGAAAGTGTGGAGGCATCTTTTAGTTGTTGAACAGAACACGGTGGTTCTGTTTTTGGAAGCAAGCTGCACACGTGGGAAGAGCCACATTCCATGCTTTGCTATCTATGAGGTGCTATTCGTGTCCTGGTAGCCGACACGCTCTACAGGGTTTTGCGAAGGGGGCCGTAGGAAGAGCATAATTAAAGCCTTTAGCTGTTTTATTCTAACATATTCTACCATCGTACGAGACTGGCTGGCAGCTGTGAAGTGAGTAAAGGCCCTGCAGCTCTCCCTCAAGGCTACAGAGAGGGAGCGTGGGCATTCCTTTCTGGGCTACTCATGAGGAGTTTTCAACAAACTCCTCAGTCCTGCGACCTTGCCCTTTCATATTCAGACAACAATGTTAACAGTTGAGCAGAGTAAGCAGAATCTGCAACAATTGCAAGCTGCAAAGCAGTTTTAGACAGAAAGCAATGAGCAATGGTTAACAAGCAAAATGGCGATTCTTGCTATGTTTAAAATGGCCGCTTGTTGGTCAAGCAAAGCAGTCTATATTTCTATAATTCGGTGCATAAGACGGTTGACCTACGGCCATCAAGTTACGCCTGTCATTCAAATGAAGGGTATTCACTTTTCCAGATTGACAAGAGTGCTTCTTGTATGTTGGTGCACCAAGAAATGTCTTTAGTGCAAGTATCTGGAATGGGGGTGGGGGATTCGAGATCTCTCAGGATGTTGAAGAGCTCTTTGGTATTGGATTTGGCATTGCAGATTATTTGGTTGTATATGTTTTTTTTTGCCTGGATGATACCTGTCTTGTAAATGTTTAAAGCAAGTACGTACAATGTCTTGTTATTAGTGGAAGGCATTTGTTTCCAGGATAATTCAGCTTGTCTTTTGGTTTTTCAGAGTATTTTTAGTTCCGGAGGGAACCAGGAGTTTAGATGTGCGCGTGGCTTGGCTTTCCGGAGTTTGAGAGGTGCAATGGTGTTTATGGCCTTAAGGATGGTTGTGTTGTAGAGCTCTACTAATTCTGTGGGGTTAGGGAAGGGTGGGTGAGAGGTCGATGATGGGTTGGAATAGAGGGAGAAGTTTTTCTACTATGATGTTTTTGCTGTTCCTAGTGAGTGTCGGTGGAGCATTGGGAATAGGGCCAGGTGTTTGAGTTCCTTTGTTGATGGTAAAGGTGATGAGGTGGTGGTCGGTCCAGGCGCATGGTGTGTTGGAGAGGATGGTGGTATTCCAGTTGAGATCAGCTATCCAATCCAGGATGCGGCCTTTGTTGTGGGTGGGTTGCGAGTTGTGATGGGTGAGTCCTAGTTCGGAAATGGTGTTGGCGACAGTGTTTGCGTTGTCATCTTGCTGGTCGTTGAATCCTAGATTGAAATCACCTAGAATGAGGAGTCGTGAGTTGAGTTTGGTGTTGTTGGAGAGTAGGAGAGCTATGTCGTCGTTGAAGGATAGTATGGGGCCTGGTGGTCTATAGATAAGGTGGGTGGTGATAGTACTTGTATGGGTTGTGGATAGTTTGATGGTGAGTAATTCTGCGGATGGGAAAGATTGGTTTTGTATGTGCCTTATGTTGAGGGAGCTTTTTGCAATGATCGCTACACCTCCACCTTTGGTTGTCTGCGCAATAGATTGTATAGTCATTGGGTATGGCTAGCGCTAATGCGTGGCCGGAGGCTGGGTGGAACCAGGTCTTGGTGATCGCTATGAAGTCAAGTTCATTGAGGGAGATGATGTCGGCTATATCTAGGGTGTGTGCGACTAAGGATCTCGCGTTGATGAGTACGCCTTTGATTGTTTCAGGGGTATGGACTGGTTTTCTGCGGCGGGTGCAAGGTGATGAGGTGTTGGGGCAGGGGGTGGTCAGGTCTGTGGGTGGTGTGGTGTGAGTGAGGTGAATGGCTGGTTTGGGTTTGGAGCTGTTTTTATTGTCTGGCTTTGGATAGTTCGAATGGAAATGAGCTCTAGATCTGAGGCGGTTCGAGTCTTAATGAACCTGTACTGGGATAAGATGTCTTGGTAGCAATATTCTTGTGGGTAGGCATGCTAGAGATGGTGGTCTGTATTCCTGTTTGGGTTCTTGATGTAATAGCTAAGCTATGAGGCTTGGTGAGGGCAGACTGGAATGGATTTATGTTGGGTAGGAAAGGGGTGGGGCAGGGGATAGGATGATGTCTTGGGCAAGCTAGTCTGCTAAGGCCATTGGGGTGGGATAGGAAGAATGATCCAGTGCATGGGATGTCATGAGGGACCACACAGAATGGGAACATGATGATGAAGGTCCAGGGTAACATATCTATGGCTGGATTGGCCAGGAAGGCTTCGATAGCAATGGATCAGGGCTAGTCTTAAGAGTTATAGCACAGTCAAGTCGAATGAGATATTGGGACGCGATCAACTGGGATTATAGGCACAGTCAAATCAAATGCAAGGGCATCATCCACTGAGATGCTATGGCACTGTCAAATAAGATGCTGGTGCGTAGTCAGCTGGGATACTTGCTAGGACGCTAGTATATTGATGCACGATCAATTAATCTGCTGAGAGGCTAGCGCGCAGTCAGCGAAAACGGTAATGCAGACACAATTGAAATTTTTTCAAGCAGTAATCAGCTAAAATGCTCGTGTGCAGTCAACTAAAAACGGTAATGCATGCACAATTGACATTTTTTCAAGCAGTAATCTGCTAAAATGCTGGTGCGCAGTCAGCTAAAAACGGTAATGCATATACAATTGAAATTTTTCAGGCAATAATCAGCTAAAATGCTTGTGCGCAGTCAACTAAAAACAGTAATGCATACATGGTGATGCATGCACAGCTGAGATTACACAACTGAATATTTCGGGCAATAATCAATTAAGGTGTTAGGGTACCGTTAGATAAAAGCGAGTGCATAATTGATTGGGATGCCAACTAAGATGATTAAGGTGCTGGTGCACAGTTCTATGGAGTGAGGGCTGGTTAGAAGCCTATCAAGTGAGATGTGGGCGCAGTGCTATAGCATAAATAAATGTGATGCTATTGCGCGACTGCTGCCATGAGAGTGATGTGCTACTGCAGTGGTCGGGAGGACGGTGCAGGAATCTACAGGTAAGGTATAGATTGGCGTGTCAGTGAGCTGTGGTTGCATGCTGTGTTAGCTGTGAGCGAGAGATACTGTGCTTATAATGAACGTGGTGCTGCGGGCATGGCTGACAGTGAGCGTGAGCAGGAGCTGTGCTAATAGAAGGGATACGGTGGAGCGTGATTTTCGTTTAGCGTAAGCTGGGGCATGGTGAGGCAGGTGCCGATATGCATAGTTTGGGGTGGGAGGCTACAGGCGTTGTAGTGTGTTTTTCTCTTAGCCCACATAGTAATAACGTTGGCGGTACATAACAATCCAACAACTGAGACCGGAGAGTGAGAAGTGTCAATGGCGGAGAAAGCATAGACGCACTCGAGAGATGAGCCGCATGGGGGTCATGCGATAGGATGGTTCGGAAAGTCAGGGGGGCAGGGGGGGTTGTAAATCATGAAGGGCTTACCTGAATAAGGGCAGAGTCCTGCGCCCCGAGCCTCGGAAGCCTCGGACAGGCTCCAGACAGGCAGCCTTGTTGGTGGCCTTAGTGGGATGGGCCGGCGTTCGCCTGCCGGCGATGGGATTGGTCAAATGAATCCTAAAGCAGCCAATCTGAGCTCGTCGGGCCAGATGGAGGCTATTCACACAACATCAGGGTCGCGTCGGCCATCTTGAAATTTAGCCTCGTGGTTCAGCATAGACGCATGACAAATAATGCAGCTCTGCATAAAAATAGCAGTGTTCGTGAGATGAAGGGAGATTAAAGGAACTTGTGATGAAATTATGGGCACAATGCACATTTCGAATCTGCTCTTAAAAATAAGGCAATTTCGTCGAGCGTCGGTCTGAAGGGGGTCAAAGAAAGGGGGGCTTCTTTTAGCTGAAACGAACACCTTGTGTATGCACAACGCGTGACTCACGATAACATTTTTCAAATCGCGAGCGAAGAAACAAATTTCCAATTTGATTGAATATGGCAATAGCCGGATGTTCTCAGAGCGTTTATTGTGAAATAAAAGTACTTTACAAATTGTACAGTCTTGTTGTTTCCTTTTAAAGTACGGTTTAATATTCCGAATTGTGACGTGCTGTGTTGTGAGATGATGTGTGTTGATTTTCGTCACGTCACGTAGGTGATGACTGGGCGCGGTTGGCTACGCTCCCCAGAAACGTCACCGAGAAAGGCGAAGAATATCACTAGGTTTGTTGATGTGAGGCTCAAGGGCGGGGCATATGATTTAGTGCCGTCAGGGCAGTTCACCTTAGGCCGATGCAGCAACGGAAAAGATTAGCACAAGATGGCTGCGCGGTGCTGCCAGGTTTTGCATGTGTACAAAAGAGGAAAACTAAGGTAAGGTGCATTGGCAATGTTTGTGCGATCGATCACCGTATGTATAAAAATACATGCCCGAACCCTCGGGACAATAATATTTTCGGAGCATTGCACTTGTGAAACGTATCAAATAATCTCTGGGGAGGTGAGGGCTGATGAGGATGGGATATTTCTGACCTGATCCCGAATCAGTTTACAAAGTTTGGTGGGATTCTGTCAGGAGGGGGCAAAATTAGAGGGGGGTCCCAAAATAATGTAATGGCTTATAAATTGGGTGCCATTTGATGATTCTACACTTCTTTTGGCAAACTGATAATAGATCTAGATATAAATGTTTTTCCAAAGTTTGGTGGGATTCTGTCAAGAGGGAGCAAAATTAGGGGGGGTCCCAAAATATTGTAAAGGCTTATAAATGTGGTGCCATTTGACAAATGCACACAAAGGTTTGCACAAAGATTATAGATGTAGATATAAATGTTTTTGTAAAGTCTGAATGGATTTTGTCAAGTGGGGGCTAGGTTATATGACGATTGTATGTGCATACATTTGACACTTTTGAAAAAATAAAATATGGGTGGATTTCCAGCAAACTTGCGTAAGGAGCATTGGCAAGGACCTACAAGCATGGTTTTGGAAATGGGCCAGTATTTTTTTTTTGACAAGTGTCATAATGTAGCTACAAAAAAATAGCAGTATACCTTTAGTGACTGAGGGGTAGCCTCTGGCCATGGGCAGTGGGCAGATTGTCTGGGTCATGGATAAGGTCATGATCCGGACAATCTGGCTACCGGCCATGACCACAAGGGACAAAACATAGGATTAAAGTGGCCATGTCCACCTGGGACTGGCTTTGTGGTAGTTATTCGAAATTAGGATAGATTTGAAAGGGAAGAAAAATGTGCTTGTGGTAATATGGTCATAGGGTTCTCTTTTTGCCTTCTGCAGGCTGCAATGGAAAGTGAAGAGGGGCCTTGTATGGAACCCCTACCTTCCATTTCCATGGTGGCCATCTTGGAAAAGGATTTTCCTTCCTACACCGGGACGCCACAGGCGTCCCGGTGTAGCAAGAAAAATCCTCTTTTTTAGTACCCCGGGTTCCCGCTTTGGGAACCTAGGCTGCTAATGCGTTCATCCCCCATTTCAGGGGCTGGAATGGGGGGATAATGGTCCAGAGACCTCGTTATCCATCCTCACTTCGCTGATAACTTGGGCTGCTGGACCGGTATCCACCATTCCAGTCCCTGGAACGGGGGATGAACGCCACAATATTCCCATTAGCATAACGAAAAATGCAAATGGAAATGTTGGAAAATCTTATTGAGTCTATGTACTTTACTGAGAAATATGAAGTAGATGGAGTCTATATGTTTTTTTTTAGTTCTATTTTTTAACTGTGAAAGGTGGTTCCTAAAGGAACATTTATTTTGTTTTTGGATGCATTTTTTTTGGCAGGAGTGCTTAGAACGAAAGGTGGGGAGGGAAATGAGGGAAGATACACCAAACACTAATATGGAGGGGCAGGTGGACAGGGGAAAATGTCAGTGTGTTATTTCTAAGGTAGGGGGCAGTGTTTCTCATGCTCCTTGATTACAGCATTGGTGGTGTCTCTTGGGGAGGAGGGATGGCATTAGCTGATTCTATTTGAAGATAAATAGCAGTTTTGCTAAAAGTATTTACTGTGTAGTAGATTGTTAATGGATGATTAGGAATAGGTGTTGGAGCTGTGCAAGGGACATTTTGAAGTTGAAAGTTCCTAGATCAGTAGAAAATGCAGTTCCGAATTGTCCGTGAAGCACAGATCTTGAAGTGCGTACGGGTTCTCGAACACGTCATCATGCCACGCGCCAGCATATCATCATGTGGCACTCTTCGGAAAGGTCTGCAATGAAGTCAGATGTTTGTAGACATTATGGTTAAGTTGCGCTACTAAAAACCTATGAAAGTTAGTGAAAAAACTTTTGTGATGTCATCTTTGATGTCCTGGGTGTTAGTCTTAGCAGTGCACGGTGGTGGCGCGAGTTATGGTTGCTTAGCTTACCATAACTGGCGAATTTCAGGGGTTTTTCGGTTTTATTTGGAACCATAACATCCCTTTAACAAAGTTTTTTCACTGAATTTCATAGGTTTTTAGTAGCGCCACTTAACCATAACCTCCACTTAACAAAGTTTTTTCATTGAATATATATATATATATATATATATATATATATATATATATATATATATATATATATATATATCAAACGGCCCGCGGTAGCGGGCCTGTAGTTATGGTTAAGTTGCCAAACCCATAGGAAGACCACATTATTGGCGGCTTATAACTTCGCTCCCCCTGGAGGAATCCTCAACAAACTTTGTGAAAATAGTATATGGCCGCCTTTAAACTTTTCCACCAAGTTGGGTGAGTTTTCATGCATGGGGGAAAAGTTATAGGGGGGGTCCCAAACATTTTTTTTCCATGGACTGAATGGGGAAGAGCTTTGCGCACAGCTACAGGCCGAACGGCAAGATGGATTTTCACCAAATTTGCAGCAGGTGTGGGGGCTTGGGTCAGAAAGCGTGCTTTTGTGTGTTCGGTGGAAATCTGACCAGTACTTTTGTTGCAAAGAACTGAGATGTACATCTAAAAAAATTAGTGATATGTGGGTCCGTTCTGCAGACTCATTTACCTGTTCGCTCCGCGGTCCGAAGTCTCATTGGCTTGCAGTACGCTGTGATGTCGGTGAACATTAGACGTGGCTGGTGGTTGGCTGGAGGGAAGCGTCCTGTGCGTCAAAGTTTTTGAGAAACGCCGTCATTGTTTATCGGAGGATAGCGCTACACCGCAAGATCGGGTGGGCATCGGGGGATGCAAAGCTATTGACAATGAGTTGTGCTGTAGCCAAGGGAGGCAGTGGTTATGTTGACTTTGTGCATTTGCATTGTTTTGTGGCTGTGGGTTTGTGGCAAAATGCTCCCATGCTTGCCTGCATTGCCTTGTAGTGGTTGTGGGTAAGCCGTAGGCTTTTGAGTGCATGGCCAGAGGCGGTAGGCCTCCCCTTGTACCCAAGAGCCTAAGGCTTGGGCACCACCACCGAAATGCAATGCCTCCATGCATGGGAGAGCAGTGAGGCAATTTGCAGGTAGCTCATCAGGCGACTACCTTCTGTGGCGACAACGTGGACGCTGCCTTGGAAATGGGGACTGGATTGCAGATGATGGAAAGAAATAGAGAATGGGTGACATTGGTACATGGAAGAATTTTTTGCCGGCACAGTTTTGTAATTTGCCCATTCACGCACCATCTCACATATACTTCATTGGCGGGTAGCTGCATAGGCGACTATCATGCTTAGGTCATTGCAGGCAGACTGCATTGGGGATGTGGAGTGCATTGGAGACAATATGAGGATATTTGCAGTCAGTGTACTATGTTGTGTTGTGCCTGCCAAGCCCCTACTGCCTTGTGTACATGGCTAGGGCCCTTAGACTTAACCGTCTGACCACTGGTTGCAAGTAGGTGTGAGAATGTTGGCATGTGTGGGCCCGTTAGTGTAGACATATGTACCTGTAGTCAGGAAAGATACGTGGGCACATGTTCCCCTGCATGCCTCTATTGCCTTCCAGTGGGTGTGTATGAGTACTAGGCTCTTGGGTGCATGGGTGGAGGCCGTAGGCCTACGCATGTACCCAAGTGCCTAGGTCTTCGGCACAACCCCGCAATGCAATGCAGGCATGTATGGCACCACTATGCTAATGTATGTGCATTGCACACATATATATGAAGAGTGCATTCCTTTTGCCGTTGCTCCTTTGGAAAAGTTATTATAACCATACCTTCTGACATCCCGCTGTTGGCTAGGGGTGCCGGTGGTTATGTTGACATTGTGGGTTCCCATTGTGTTGTGGCTGTGGGTAGGGGTGGCAGTGGTTGTGGTACATTTGTCAAGTATGGTATGTGGCACCATGTTCCCATGTATGCCTCCATTGTCTTGCAGGTGTTGTGGGCAAGGCCTAGGCTTTTGGGTGCATGGGCGGAGGCCGGAGGCCTCCGCATATACCCAAGTGCATAGGGCTTGACCACAGCCTTGCTTCAGGGAGGGCAGTAAGACATTGCCACATGGAAGGATTTTTTCACCATCACAGTTTTGCGATGTGGACCTGTAACGCAGCTACACACTTATACTTAATAGGCAGGTAGCTGCACAGGGGACTATCCTTTTTTGGTGAGTGCAGGCAGACTCCATTGGGGATGGAGAGTGCATTGGAGACAATATGAGGATATGTGCATGTGGTGTACTATGTTGTGTTGTGCCTGTAAAGCCGTACTGACTTGTGTGCATGTCTAGGATCCTTGGACCTAAGTCAGGCCACTGGTTGGAAGTAGGTTGGAAAATGTAGCCTGGTTTGAGTCCGTTAGTTTGAGTCCCCCTTGTGACTGTCTTTTTTTAATATAATGGTTTTGTAGCTATACGTACCTGTACTTAGGTAAGTTGCATGGCCACATGGTAGCATGTGTGACTCTATTGCCTTCTACTGGGTGTGTTGAAGGACTAGGCTCTTGGGTGCATGGGTGGAGGCCATTCGCCTCCGCATGTACCCAAGAGACTAGGACTTGGCCATAGCCTTGCTTCACGGAGGGCAGTAAGACATTGGCACATGGGAGGAATTTTTTTACCATCACAGTTTTGCGATATGGATCTTTTATACTAATATATCCTTCATTGGCGGGCAGCTATAGAGGCGACTATCATTTTTTGGTGAAGGCAGGCAGACTCCATTGGGGATGGGGAGTGCATTGAAGACAATATGAGGATATTTACTGTCGGTGTGCTATGTTGTCTGCAAAACCCCTACTGGCTAGTGTGCATGGCTGGGGCCCTTGGACCTAACAGTCTGGCCACTGGTTGGTAATAGGTTTCAGAATGTTGTCTTGGTTGGGTTCATTACTGTACCCATATGTACCTGTAGGGAGGAAAGCTACATGCCCACATGTTCCCATGCATGGCTCTATTGCCTTCTAGTGGGTGTGTCCACGGACTAGGCTATTGGGCACAACCCCGCAATGCAATGCAGTCATGTAGGGGAGTGCTGTTATATTGGTATGTGGATTGCACACATATGCAGAAAGAGTGCATTCCCTTTGCCTTAGCTCATTTGGATAAGTTATTATAACCATACCTTGTGACATCCCACAGACTTTTAAATATGTAAGTGTCCTAAGGTACTCACGTTTGCAGATTCACAGTGGAGGACATGTAAGACTTCTTACAGCCACAGTGGTGATATATGCCACCATTTGCCTTTGGAATGGTGTGGTTGTGTAGAGAGCCTTATGATGATATGATATGATATGATGATATGATATTGCATTTGTAACGCGCCTATACACAAGTGTTTCAAGGCGCGACGAGGCAGGGAGGGGGGAACAAGGGGAAGACAAACAACGATCCTACTAGGCCAGGTATCATTTAGATCGCACAAGTGCAGGGGTAGGGGAAAGGGAAAAAGTGCAAGGGGAAGGGGAGGGGGGAAAGTGCAGTACAGGGTAAGTAGAATACAAATAAATAAATAGGGCCAGCTGGTGGCAAGTGCAAGGTAAGTGCAGACAAGTGCTGGGAAGGGGGGGGGGGGCTGTAGGGATACACAGACAGTCCCGCAGTGCAGGGGTTGCCAGGGAGGCAGTGCAAGTGGAGAGTGGCTGGGCCAAGGACCGAGGTCAGTGAGAGTGGCCCAGTTGCAGATTCAGTGCAGTTTCAGTGAAGAATTTAGCAGGGGAGAGGGAGAGAGAAAGCAGAAGCAAAGAGGAAGGTTTTGAAGTGCTTCTGGAACCGGAGATGGTTCTCCTCAAGTTTCAGGGAGGCAGGAAGGCTGTTCCAGAGGGAGGCCCCTGCCGCAGAGAGAGATCTACCCCAGCTCGTTGCTTCGAGAAGCGGTTGACCCTGAGGGAGTTAGAGACGGATGAGCGAAGGGCTCGGGAAGGAAAATATTTAGGGAGAGAGAGTTGAAGGTATTTAGGCCCCAGGCCCCAGAAGGCCTTGTGGACAATGCCGAGGGTTTTGAACGTAATCCTCGCAGCCACTGGGAGCCAGTGTAGAGATTTCAGTCCTGGAGAGATACGGTCCCTGGGCTTGAAGCCAAGGACAAGTCTCGCAGTCCTGTTCTGGATGAGTTGCAGAGGGCGGAGAGTGGAGGCAGGCAGATTAAGATAGAGGCTGTTACAGTAGTCCAGCTTCGAGAGAACCAGGGCTCTGGAGACCGTGAGCTTCTGGGGGAAGGAGAGGAAAGGAAGAATACCTCTGAGGAGGTGCAGCTGGTAGTGTGACTTTTTAGAGATGTCAGATATATGAGGAGAGAAGGAGAGTGTGGAGTCGAAGATGACCCCGAGGGTTTTTGCGTTGCAGGTAGGAGCAGGAAGAGGGCCAAGAGAGGCTGGCCAGAGAGCTGCAGGGAAGGAGGGAGTGGGTGTGCCGATGAGTAGAATCTCAGTCTTACTGGCATTAAGGCAGAGGTCATTGGCGGCACACCATTCCTGGATAGCAGACAGTCAGAGATGAGCGAAGGAGAGGAGGAGGCCGAGTGTAGCCTGAAAATGAGCTGGGTATCGTCCACATAGAACTGAAAGTTGGGGCAGAGAGCGGCGATGCAGTGGGCAAGGAGTGCCAGATACTGGTTGAACAGCCAGGGAGAGAGATTAGATCCCTGTGGGACACCACAGGTAGAGAAAAAGATGTCAGAGAGGAAGGACCCCCGTTGGACCTGGGAGGGTCGATTGGAAAGGAAAGAGGTCAGCCACGCCAGAGCCTGACCAGTGATACCCAGGTTATCACGGAGACGGTTGAGCAGGATGGCATGGTTGACAGTGCCAAAGGCAGAAGAGAGATCGAACAGAATGAGAACACACAGAGTGTTGGAGTCGAGGTTCGAGAGCAGGTCCTCACGGATGTTCAGGAGAGCAGTTTCCGTGCTTCTGGCAGCTCTGAAGCCAGATTGATGGTCATGAAGACTACCAACAGATTCAGCATAGAGGTTAAGCTGGGAGATGGCCAGTTTCTCCAGGAGCTTGCCCAGGAAGGGAGTGATGGAGATTGGGCGATAGTTAGCCGGGCAGGAGGGGTCGGAAGAGGGTTTCTTAAGAAGAGGGTGCACAAGGGAGTTCTTAAGGGGGGATGGGAAGACTCCAGAGGCGAAGGAGTGGCTGCAAAAGTCCGCCAGGGCAGGAGCCAGGGAGTCGATGTGGTCCTTGATAGTTTTGGAGGAACAAGGGTGAACCTGTTTAGATAAGACTTTCATAGATCGCACTTGTCTGGAAACCTCGTCAGCAGAGAAAAGGGGAAGGCAGAGAAGGAGGGAGGAGGGGTGGCTGCAGAAAGGCCATAGGAAGAGCGTGGAAGAGAGGGAGGGAGGTGATAGGAGGAGAGTGAGGACAGGATGTCCTGAGTTTTAGAGATGAAGTGAGAGGCCAGTGCAGTGCAGAGGGCCTGGGAGGGGACAGGAGAGGTAGAGACTGCAGCAGGGTTGGCAAGCTCCTTGCAGATTTTAAAGAGTTCGGCAGAGTTGTTAGATGCCGCAGAGATGTGGGCTTGGATAAGGGCTCTCTTCTTGATGAGAACGGAGAGACGGTATTGCCTTTGGAGCAGGCGGCAGGCCAGTTTGTCAGAGGATGAACATGAAGCCCGCCATTTCCTCTCTGCCACCCTGCACTTGCGTTTTAGGGTGACGAGATCCGAGTCATACCAGGAGTTACATTTGGCTTTGGGCTTCAGGCGGATTCGCATTTCAGGGGCAAGGATATCAAGGTTATCAGATATAGCAGAGTGGAGCTTCAGGGAGTGCAGTAAGATATTGGAACATGCATGGGAGCACTGTGATGATGGTATGTCGATTGCACACATATGTATACAGAGTGCATTTCATTTGCATTTCATTTGCCTTCTCTAAATTCGATAAGTGTTTGTAACCATATATACCCATACCTTGTTCCATCCCACACAGTTTTGAATGTGCCAATATCCTAAGGTACGCGTCTGTGTAGAATCATTGCAGAGGCCATGTTATACTTCCTCCAGCAGCATTGGTGAGATAAGACATAATTTGAGTTTGGAATGGTGTGGCTGTGAACAGAGCCTTGCTTCAGGGAGTGTAGTAAGATATTGGGAAATTAAAGGATTTTTTTACCGTGTAACTTTTGCGACATGGCCCATGTACGCAGCTACTGATATATAATTCATTGTCGGGTAGCTGCACAGGCAACTACCTTCAGAGCCCATTGGGGATGTGGAGACTATTGCAGATGATATTGGGATATTTGTAATGGGTGTACTATGTTGTGATGGTAGTGGGAAGCCCCTACTGACTTGTGCGCATGGCTAGGGCCCTGGTTGTGAAGGACATTTTGTAGTTGGTACACCACTAGAGGTGGTGTGAAGTGGCTGCACTTGCATATGGTGTACGTCATTGGACTTGTTGCCGTTCACGGACTGACATGCCACCATTCATGTTTAGTATGGCGTGTCCCAGATAAAACCCTGTGCTTTGAGAGTGAAGGAACATATTGAGACATGGCACGCGCTACTAAGCATTACACATGTAAAGTCTGCATAATGTACAGACTGACCCAGATATATTTGCAGCCGACAACATCTTCAACGCCGTTAACTACAGTCTTGTACAGGACGGCAGGGCATCTGACTCTTAGCTTTCTTTTGCGTAGTAGTTGAGATGGCCAACGAACGTGGTTGGTGTTTCTATTGTGTGTAATTTTAATGTGTGCATCGCTTCCATTACCTATGTGTGTGCGCGGCAATCACCATCGCACCAGTCACTGACGTCACTGACTGTACTTGTGGAGAGTCGATTCTCATGGTGTGCACTCCAGGTATTTTCGTTATGTGCGTGCCAAGCGTAGCGCACTCTCATGTGAGCACCTAGCTCCGGAAAGGAACAACATAAACAAAAGCAAAACCAGTCATGCGCACACAGAGGGTATGGTTCCAGAACATTCCCATAGTTTACCAACCACACAGTGAATTGTTGCAAGTGCTTTATTTTGCTACAGATTGTTAACGAGAACGTGTAAGGTGGCTGCAATCATCGTTCTGTTATTTTGGAAACAAAATCCAGTGAGCAATGCCGTCTGTGAACTTCTGTACTTCTATTCTCGTCTGGCAAAGTGGGAAAAGGAGTAGTTAGTGGTGCTTGGTGGCCCGTGTGGAAGAACACGTTTTCTTTTCAAGTTAGACAAGGTAACAGCTGTTGGCTCTGGGATGCCGTACAGCATAAACATTTGCAGGTTGGTTCGTACTGCTAGACCCACAAATGGCCATACAGGCCCGTATCGGTCAGCCCAGATAATAATGGAAAATAAATCGCTTATGGTAATCTTGCAATGCTTGGTCCAGCACCCGGCCTTTGGAATGTGGAAGTTGTGGCACTTGCAGTAAGGTGCTAGGTATCTGAGAAGAAAGAATAATAAGAATGGCTGTAAGTAGCCCTTATTAGCTTTCTTTTGCGTAGTAGTTGAGATGGCCAACGAACGTGGTTGGTGTTTCTATTGTGTGTAATTGTAATGTGTGCATTGCTTCCATTACCTATGCGTGTGCGCGGCAATCACCATCGCTGACGTCGCTGACTGTACTTGTGGAGAGTCGTTTCTCACGGCGTGCACTCCAAGTATTTTCGTTATGTGCGTGCCATCTGAGAAGAAAGAGGAATAAGAATAGCTGTAAGTAGCCCTTATTAGTGGCAGCGTACAGGACAAGAGTTGGCAGGTAGGATGTCATCATAGGTGGCTGCCTCATGGACCATGTACTCTGTGGTATTGAGTAGCGTCATTTGGTAACCCACTGCCTTGCTCTCTGTTTTGTAGGTAATACTGTCATTGTAGGGCTCCACACAAGCAAAATGTATTTCAAACGTTGCCACCAGACGCTGTTTTCTTGTGTTTCTTTTTTACAAAACATGACAGTGGTCGCAAGTGTTGTTCGACCCACGGCACAATGTGTCTGTGTGTATGTGCAAATAAATAAATAAATAAAGAACCCTCATGGTGGTCATCTTGGAGTGCAGGAGAATTCAGGAGCTGGTTTGCCCAAAAATGCATCAATGAAATGTGAGCTGTCAATGTTTGTGTGCCGGTTGACTGCTGCGTGTACCTGTGGCTGGTATTACTTTCAATACACTGAGGGTGCGTAGAACTGGTAATTGTGTGAAAGGCCATAGTAAGGGCAAAACAGGGAATGTAGCACTGCAAGAGTGAGCAGAAGGTGTGCTGTTTTAGTGCACGAATTGCGTTCCCTTTTCGTCTTGTCCTTTATGTCTGGATTTCCAGGGGGTGGGGAAGAATGGCAACAAAACGAAGTACAATAACAGTTTCAATTTATGGGGAATGGTGGCGACATGGCACTGTAAAGGCGTGTGCCTACTGCCATCACAAACCTCCGTACAATGTAGAGAGAAAAAGTGTGCGGTAAAGTAACTTCATAAATGTGCCGCTGAATACATTTTATTTGTAATACACATGTGATGTAAAGTTGTACCTACATAACTGTGGCAAATTCCATGCTTGTATTGGGTGACTGACAAATTTCAGTCTACCTTTGGGGCACATGGGCAGAGCAAATGCACTGTAAGTTATCTATCCTTTTTTTCTACAATTCCATACAATGTCCGACCTTGGAGCTAAACATGCTTCCCACTCACGGCTGTTTTACAATGAGTGTTTGTCCTGTTCAAGGAGAGGTATGTTAGGTTTCGCTTTCCGGAGATGATGCTGGAAAATAAAAAAGAATTCAGTCGGGAACGTGTTTTGATTGCAGCATGCATTTTCGAATGTTGGTAGTGTCATTACGGTGAAGGTAGTACGACGTATAAGTAGAGATGATGGTGTCATATATATGCTGCCCTGAATGCACAGATGGCAACATACATAAAATGTGCTTACACAGTCCCCAAGGAACATTTATATGTGCAGTGTATTATGAGGCAACGGTGGACGATGGCAGACTGTGTGTTTGCTGCCTCAGAATACGTGGTGGGCGTCCCATCGTATGCACTTTGGTGTCTTGCAGCATTAACATGTTTGGGGCTGTCGTTGGTCAAAGAAAAGGAATTACTGCCTACGTACTTGAAACATTGTAAGGGGGTTATGGTGCTCAAATGGTGTTTCCTTTACACAATAAGGAAGGGAAACAGAAGTTTAAAAACGTAACGAGTAACGCAGTGTTTGCAATATGGCTGCCAAGCTCTGTATCATGTACAATATTGATTGCATGGCTGGAGTACAGACACTGTACTGGGTGTAGTGAAGCGTGTAGGGCGTAGGCACAAGCTGCGTAGTGTAATATAGGTGTGCATTGCAAATGGTGGCATTGCTATGTGTATTGGAGAAACTAGTGCACACATTGCACAGTGGACACTGTAGAGAAGTATGATACCAATACTTGCATGCTCACTGTTTGGATTGAGGAGGACCTGTCGTGTATATTGTGTACCGAATGTGAAAAGTTGTAGTACTTGTTGCTGCATTATCTGTGGGAAAAGAGAACAGAACATGTTAGAGCAGGTATTTTGTTACTTTGCAGTCCACTACATTGCATATATTTATTTACTTTGTGGACCCTCATAACTAGTACTTCATAAGTATTATGCTTTGAACCAGTGTACTGTGCAATGAGCGCAGTTCCTGTGTTTCTTTGCATAATCATTGGGTCTGTGGGGGAAAATAATCCATGCTGGATTAAAAAAGTCCTTCCAAATTTCCTTGCTGCTATCATGCACAATGATTTACAGTCACGTTTGGAGTGGTTGCAGCACTTTCTAAGGTGTACTCTTGAAATAGGAGGAAATGTAATGGTTTACGATTTCTATTTCTGGCCTATACATGTTTGTATAGCAGGTGGTGTTTTGTAAATGTTTACCTGCTTCCTTTTTGTACCACTGTTTCTTTACGCGTTTGGTTGCTGCTGGTGGTTTGCAAGTATTGTGGCATTGTACTGTGCTACTGCAGAATTGTGATGGTAGTTACGTACGTGTTGGCGTACTATAACTGGTCATACTTTGCAAGTGTTTCAGGATATGGTTGTAGCACAGTAGTTGTTGAAGGTTGAGTTGGGTTGTTTTAATGCTGCAAATAACATTGTAGTATTCTGGTTGCAGTTAGATACCATGTGTTTACAGTGTCCCATTCCTAAAGCGTACGTTTAGAAGCTTTTCCATTGCTGTTGCTACTTACACATCTGTGTACATTCAGCAGTAGTAGTCTACCATTATGGGTTTACGTAGTGATAGGCCCATATGTTTTGCAGTTGTATGACTATTCTTAGACAGCTGGTGACTGATTTGCATACGTGGTTGTTTCAGAGGTTACTGAGAATAGTTTTGAACCCTCATACTTAGTACTTTCCCTTTGACGTATCCTGTGGAAAATATTGCTACTGTGATTTGTGCACACAGATTGTTTGTGTGAGTGTATTCATTGGGTTCATTGTGGATGAAATTGTCCAACACACACTCAAGTGCATTTCTTCAATGCTTGCTGTATGCTAAGTTGCTTTAGGTCGACAGTGTGGAAGGAAAACAATTTTTATGTCCACTTAAGAAGGTACTGGTTGGTGCTGGGGAGTAAGGTATAGTAGGTTTGTACATCAATGAGTACAATTAGGCTTCAAGAATATTAAGTCGTCATTTACAAGATTTGCAGGTAATCTCTGCTTTGGAATGATGGAAGTATCATTGCATTCCCACCATGAGCATTGCTTTCTAATGTATTTATTTATTTATTTGGATTTATAAAGCGCCCAGCGGCCCGGAGCCATCGTGGCACTGTTACAGAGTATTCACTTAATACAGTGTAGGACAGACATTTCATAGGCAGTGTGATACTTCAGGGGTGTTGCACTTTAAATGATGAGATCTTAGCCAACAAGTAGTTTGTTTGGACTAAAAGAGAGTCCAATTCTTTTATTGAACAAAACTAATTCTTTCTTTCTTTTTAGGTAACTGAAAAGGATACGTTTCTTCGGTACTCTCGTACTCCCGGACAAAGTTCTGGTCACTGTACACCAAGGTAAGAGCAAGTTGGTAAGTTTGTTGGGTAAGATTGTTTGTTGGATTATTACACTCCCTCTAGTCTCTTTACTCCCTTCTCTGTTCTCTCAATGGGTCTTTCCTTTCAGTCTTTCTTTTGGTCTCTTGGGTCTCAGCTTCCTTTAAGATTCGTTTAGAACTTTCTGTGCTGTTTACTCCGTTCTTAATGCAGGCTGTTTCCCCTCTTATGACACAGTCCGTACTCACTAGCGACATGATGCTTTCTTTGTTAACACTGACTTAAACACTTCTCTTGTTATCTGCACTTAGCTGGTTTGTTGTGTTGGACACCTTGTCTTGCGTGGTTTCCTCTCCTGGAAAAGGCTCCCTCACACTCTCCGTTAATGTTCCAGCTCAGCGTTCAACTGCTAGTCAACATTCGCCTCTTGATACACTCTGCCTGTTCAGCCAGTGCGTACTATACTTCAGTACAGTCTTTTGGCCAGGTACCTCTCTTGTCTGGAATTCGCTCAACTGTCCCACTTTCACCTCCGGTTAGGTACTTACAGGGACCCTCTTCATTACTTCGAAGTTTGCTGATGGCTTCGCTCCGCTCCTACGGAGTCAACGTTCCCTTCTCCGCGACTCCAACGGCGTTTGCCCTCCTCCTCCTCAAATCAGGTGCTGGCTCCGGTCCCCTTCGTTCAGGTCTCACCTCCGTGCAGGGAGTCGCTACGTTTCAGCCACGTCTCCGCCTCTTCTATGGAATGAGCGACAACGATCGCCTCGTCTTCCTCAGCACCAGTTAGAGCGCAACAGCGTTGCTCGTTTATTCTCGCTCGGCTTCTTCCAGCCTCGTTTCTCTGACAACCCAAAACAAAATTAATTCCTTAACAACTCGAGTCCGCGCAACGGCGCAGACTCAGTCTAACAACTCTTGAACTATCAGTTGTCTCTCAATATGCCCAGCTGTAACGGCTCTGCTCGCTCTCCCCTTCGTTCGGCATCTCCTGGCAACCAAAAGCAGAGACAGAAAAACATTAGAGGAAAGTCCATACATGAAGTGGACGAAGTGGACTTCCTGGATTATGCGTCGGTAACTGTAGCCTTATAGTCTGCCTGCATACACATTGTCACAGGCAGTAATACAACTTCAAAGATAATTCAAAGACAGTGTCGGATGGGTGTACTGAGGTTACAGGGGAACATTGTTGGAGGCAGTATGGTGGATGGTATGGTGAGACTAGTTGAACAAGTTCGTTTTTATCACCTTTCTGAATGCTGTGAGGGATTCTTCGTTTCTTAAACTGATCGTAAGGGTGTTCCAAGCTTTTGGGGTTAGTACTTCAAAGCTGGTGCCACCAGCTTTGGCTCTGTTAAATGCTGGGACTGAGAGTAGGTGAGAGTATTGGTTACGTTTTGGTCTGTAGGCCGTGGCCTGGTGTATTCTTTCCGCTAGGTAGGCTGGGGCGGTCTAAGAGAGGCATCTGTGAGTAATCGTAAGGGCCATGAATGTTATGCGTTCTTTGATCAGGAGCCAGTGGGCATCTTTTCACGCCTGGGAGATGAGCTCTCCCCTTGAGATATTGAGGCCGGCTCTAAGGGCATTGTTTTGCGCAATTTGCAGTCTGTTGATGTTATTGGCGGAGGTGCCTAGGAGTAAGATGTTACAGTAATCCAATTTTGCGCCAATGGTGGCTCTAGCGATGTTGAGGCAGTTGTTTGGCGACCAGGTGTGGTTTCACTGCATTCCAGGTATACACCAAGGATTTTTACTGCAGCAGAGGCTGTGATAACAGTGTTCTCAATGCTGAAGGAGCTGTATTTGTCGTCTAGCTTTTTAGTGACTCCTTAGGGCCTACCAGTAGGATTTCTGTTTTTCCCCATTTAGACATAGACCATTTGCTGCCATCCAGGCCTGGATGCACACATATGTCTTCTGGAGGGTGTCGAGGTCTTGCTCATAGTCACCTGTTAGAGGGAGAAGAATTTGTGTATCGTCGGCATAGTTGGTAAAGGCTATGCAGAATTCTTCTAGGTCTCTGAACAGGGGAAGAGTGAATAGGTTATAGAGAGTTGGGGAGGTACAGGAACCTTGTGGGACTCCACACCCAATGGGGAATGGAGAGGCTGAGGCCTGGTCAGAAAAGACCCTCATACCTCGGCCTTCCAGGAAGGAGGTGATCCAAGCGGTAGCTTCTTGGGAGAAGTGGTCAAGATTAAATATACAAACTCAGCTAAAATAATATTCTTTTTACATACCTACCAGGGTAATTTTTTATACACCCTGGTAGGCCTTATGTTGCAGGAACTATGGGTAGCCTGTAATAATTGTTTTATCTTGATGTGATTAATATGTTATCCCTTCTTTTGCACTTGATATATTTGTGATGAATGTTCTGGTTTTCTTTATTTTTTCAATTGCTCTATTCTACTTATTTTTTGCTTTAGAAATTGTGTAAAATCTCAAAAAAACTATGCTTTGAACAATAAATTTATGGTTAGCACTTCTCAGACTGCTCCCTTGGTGTATCCCCAGTGATTTGCCTCGCAAACACTAGCCTTTAAATTACTATGGAGATTTAATTTGAATGTCGGACAGAATCTAGGACTGTCTCGAGTGTGAGTACCCCTTTGTCGGTTTTTGTAAATTCTTGAGGTCTTGCTCATAGTCACCTGTTAGAGGGAGAAGAATTTGTGTATCGTCGGCATAGTTGGTAAAGGCTATGCAGAATTCTTCTAGGTCTCTGAACAGGGGAAGAGTGAATAGGTTATAGAGATTTGGGGAGGTACAGGAACCTTGTGGGACTCCATACCCAATGGGGAATGGAGAGGCTGAGGCCTGGTCAGAAAAGACCCTCATACCTCGGCCTTCCAGGAAGGAGGTGATCCAAGCGGTAGCTTCTTGGGAGAATTGGTCAAGATCAGTGAGGTGTTTACACAAAATCTCGTGGTCAACTAAGTCGAAGGCTGGCGAGAGATCCAGGAGTAGGAGGAGTGAAGATTTGGCTTTGTCCATGGCTTCGAGTAGTTAATTCTTAAGGTCAAGCAGGGCTGATTCTGTGCCGTGACAGAAACGGAAGCCAGATTGTCTTTTACCGAGGATGTTGTGTGCTTCTAGGTAAGACTGAATCAGAAGATATGCAGCATTGTCCAGAATTTTCAGCAGGAATGGCACGGTGGTGATTGGACTGTACTTGTGAGGGGAGTCGGGTTCAAGGGTAGGTTTCTTTAATAATGGCCGAACCCAGGCTTCCTTAAGGGCGAGTGGGACAGCGCTAGTGGCGAAGGAGTCATTGATGAAGGTGGTGAGAAATGGGGCTAGGGCTGTCACGCAGTCTTTGACTAAGTTGGCTGGGCATGTGTCACCTTTACATAGCAAAGGTTTAGTTCGCTTCGTGATCAATAGGACTTTGGGAATAGTTACTTCCCTGAATGCAAAGGGTTTGGGTGTGTTTGTGCCGAGTAGACTACCTGCAGCTGGCATGGTGGCGGAGGGCTTTGATGTGGGTGAAGTGGCTGTAGGCAGTTTGTCGAATTGAGTTTTAATTTTGTTCTGGAGGGTTTTAATTTTGTCTAACATGGCGTGTTGAATGTTGTTACACCATGTTTCATTTGTCTCGGTGGGTTGTGTGGAGGTGGGGGGATAGTCAGCTCATTATAAATGGCAAACAACTCTTTGGATTGGGAATTGGCTTTCTCAATTCTGGAGTTGTATGTGGCAGCTTTGGCTGTGGAAATTATATTGTTTAGCAACTGTGAGGTAGGTCTCTCTTGTGGTAGTGGAGGGGTTTGTTTGCCATAAAGTTAGTGCTGCTCGTTTGGCAGTTCGGGAATCCAAGAGTTCTTGTGTGAACCATGAGTTTGCATGGATTATATGCTTGGCTTTTTTCTTTTCCAATGGGGCAACAGCGTCTAAAACCTCGTTAAGAGTGGTATTGTAGAGCTCTATTAGTTCTGTGCAGTTGTTAGATGTGTGATGAGCCAGCGCCGAGGTTTCAAGGAGAAGGAGGATTCTGTCCATGGTAAGTCGTTTTTTTGACCTTGCCATGGTGGCTGGCTCAGGTGGGCTTGGGTTGCCTCCTGTTTTGAGGCTATAAAGAAGTCTAGTAGATGGTGGTCAGTCCAGGGGCATGTGGTGTTAGAGCTGATGTCGGCAGCACAGTTGTGATCCGCTATCCAGTCTAATATGTGACCTTTGGTGTGTGTCGGGTTGTTGACTAGTTGGGTGAAGTCTAGGAGAGCTTTAGCAAGGGCTTTGCCTTTCTTGTCTTTGGGTTCTTTGAAGCCCAGTTTGAGGTCTCCTAGGAGAAAAGCTCTTGAGCTTGTTTTAAGGTTGTCCCGTAGGATATGAGTGATATTGGATTGGAACTCAAGGGTTGGGGCTGGAGGGCGGTAGATAATGTGTAGTGCTATGGTGTCATTTGCTGAGCGAGATATTTTTACTGATATTGTGTCAAAGTTGTCAGCTTCAGCGGTTTTTAGTTGCCTAGTGTTGAGAGTTTCCTTGAGAATTTGGGCAACACCTCCTCCTTTACTAGAGGTTCTGTCTTGGCAATGGATTATGTAGCCAGATGGTAAGGTTTGGCAGACGGCTGGACCGGAGGCTTCATGTAGCCAGGTCTCGGTAATGGTTAATATGTCTAGATCCAGTTTCGTAATGAGGTTGTGAATCTCTGTGGCATGGGCTGGCAGGGAGCGTGCGTTGATAAGTGCACATTGGAGTTGTGTTTTCAGGTTGTGCCCTGATTTGGTTTTTGTAAGGATGCTATTAGGCGTGACAGTTCTACTGATGGTTGTTGGCATGGGGGTTGCAGCCAGTGATGGCGGGTGGTGCGGTTGCTTACCTGGGTGTTTTTTAGGAGTGGCTGGGAGATGGGCAGAGCGGGAGCCTATCCTATGATTCCTCAGGTGAAGAGGCATGGGGGGAGTGTTGTCTTGTGTACTGTGGAGTGGTATGGGCAAGGTAGTGATGCAGTTAGGCAGGAGAGGTGGGAAGGCAGGCTTCGAACTTTGGTTAGGTATGCCTATGTGAAGTGCCGGTAGGAATGGTGTGGGTGGTATGTTGTGGGAGCATGGAGGTGTAGGCGACATGTTCAAGAAACTAGTGTTTAATTGGGCTGTTGTATAGATATATACAGTGGTGAAGTACCGATAAGGTTGAAATGGTGTACTCTGCCGCAAAAATTCTGGAGTTGGCAGCAGTAAGCCCACGATGGGCAGCATGCATTTCAAGGGTGGGCAGCAGGCATTAAAATGTACATCAGCGTTTCAGAAGTGAGCAACATGAATTTCAGAGTGGGTAACAGGCATTAAAGTGTACAGCAGCATTTCTAAAGTGAGCAACCTGCAGTTCAAGGGTGGGCAGCAGGCATTAAAATGTACAGCAGCGTATGTAAATGTATGCAGTATAGTGGCCTCCACTGGTTGAGTCGCCTGTGTGGTAGATTATGGCTACTGTTGTGAAGGTTTTCTTGCCAAGTGAAACCTGTCCGTGTGTGAAGGCAGTAAGTTTGCAGTTGGTTTTGGTTCCATCGGCATTGTATGTTAGGAGCATTAATATTACATATTGACTATGTGAGTGTATATGTAGCATCGAACGATTATCAGAATTGCACGACGTACACAATATGCTATGGTTTGCATGTTGCGCCATTTACTGAAATGGAATGGAGTCACAGTTACGTATTGATACATGCACAAAGCATTTATTAGGGACTTGTTCCTGAATGACATGGTTGCACAGACTGCATGAATTTCTTCACATGTAGGAAATGTGAAAGATTTCATTTATGATTTGTTTTTCCTTTCCAGTATTTGTAGTAAGTACACTAGAAATTCCTGTGGATCTTCTTGTCGGTTCAAAGTGAATTTCACCATTCCAGCACTGTAGTCCAATTCTTGCCTTATTCCTGAGACACTGTAAATGGTGTCAGGATTACTTGCTGCATTTCTGTGAAAGACGAGCATTTGCAAACACAACTGGTCTGCGCTATTTAAATAACTATTTTCAACAATTGCTGGCATTTGGAATAGAACATTGTTACATTTGCATAGCAATTAACACCTGTTGCATTGAAAAATTTGAATGGATCAGGTACTTCTGTGTCTGTGCACTTTGATGGAAGGGTACATGGTTTCTTAACAGAGGAACTTTTTTTGTGGTTGGAGTTGGGTATGTCTTGTCTTTTTTATTCCTTTTGTATGTGCTTTTGGTAGTTGATGTAGTATGAGTTGATTTCAATTTCTTTGGCGGTACTGTTGCCAAATTATTTACAACTTCTGATTGAATGAGCCTCCTTTTCAAACCTTTCGGTTTCTGAGGAATAGGGTACATTTTTAGATGGGGTGTGTACAGTGCACGTAGTCTATTGTACTCTATGATGCAAGGATTGTCTGCGTTGACTGCAGTTGAATCAAAATTCACTAGATTCAGTCCTTCCATTGTACGTAGCCGTGACAGTGCTATGTAACTCATGTCTTCTTTAAAGACTGTGCTGCCAATATAAATCAATGCCTGATCTAAGGTTAGACCCTGCGATTTACAAATAGTAACTGCATAAACTAGTGACAGAGAAAACTGTTCTCTGTGTACATACATGTCTTAGAAAAGAAGGAATCGAGCCGTTGCATGTCCTATATTTTTAACCTCCGAAAGTTTGTCAAACTTGATGTTCACAAACGGAATGCAGTTGTCTCGGGGGTATGTCTAGAAGCCAATAACTGTACCAAGTGCTCCATTAATAAAACCTTGCTCTACGTCAATGTTATGCTTTAGCATAACTCTACAGTTGACACATAATGTTAACATTTTCTCCAAACGAGGTGTGTTGGAGATAGAGTTCTCTAAGGTTTTTAGTCGTGCTATGACTTGTTGACACATAGGTATTGTCATACCATGTACATCAAGTTTGTCTGTAGCATGAATTTCCACTAGTGGTTGTTTTTCTTTTTTTAACATTGTTGCATTAAATTGTGCACAGCTTGCTAGAGTTGGCATTAAGGACATACAGTTGAGAGTTTTCTGAGCTAATTGTTCCATGACATCACTAGTACATGTGTTACGCCCGTACAGCTCATGGATGCGTCTAGTATTGAGGGTAGACTGCGTCTCCTTTGATAGTAGACCAATCCGTATGTTTTTTAAAATGTTGGCGTAGGTGAGGTCTGCAGACTGACGCATATTTTGAGTTAGTTCTCTGTATTGGAAATGTTGCCAGAGATTTATGTTCCTGATGCTTCCAAGACCTTAACGGCACACCTTGTGGCCTAACGTTTTGAAGATAGGTTCACCTTTCACTGGTATTAATTGAAGGAAATCTCCAAAAACAATGACATGTTTTCCTCCAAAGAGTTCTTTGTAATCTGTTTTGAGCACCTCTTGCAATCTGAGGTGAATCAAAGCCAACATTGGGTTGGAGACCATGCTCACCTCATCTATTAGGAGTATTTTCATTTGTTTCAAAACTCTGCGTAGCTCCATAGCTGATTCTGCAGAAAGTTTATAGTACTTTAATTTGTTTTGCTGTTCTACTGGAAGGAGCAGCAATCGGTGAACAGTGACTCCACCTATGTAGTAGGCAGCCAAACCTGTCGGGGTAGTTACAACAGCTATAAGATTGTTGTTTGTTAATGGTTGGAGGTATTTACTGATCATTTTTTATTAAGAATGTTTTACCTGACCTAGCTTCACCACTTACATACAGCAGTACAGGTTTGTAGTTGTCACAGGTGCAACTTTTACTTTTGTGTTGTTCATTTTACATGTTCAATTTTTTCACTTAATTCTAGAAAAATGGTACGCTGCTCATTGTTTAGTTAGGATTTCAGTACAGCCAACTCTTCTGCACAGTGCTCATACTGAAATATGGTGGTGGTTACTTCCGTCATGGGTAATTCTGCCTCATTTGCAAAGAGTGGCTCTCCAAGTGGTTATTGGCTGCCTGTTACAGAAGGTTCACTGCTCTCAGAAGTGTCTACATTTAGTTCTGCTTCAAATTCTTCTTCTTGTTGGTGTTCATTGTCCAATATGGTTTTTTACCATGTGAAGTTTTCATTCGTAATTGTACTTTCACTTGCATTGAAAGCATCTTCATAGGAGGCGTGGGTGGCTAACAAATCTTCTTTTCACCATGGTTTGAAAAGTTGCAGTAGAGCCATGTAGTACAGTTCTTTGTGTTGAGGAGTTTTTAATGACAACTTCATATGATTAATTAGGCTGTGTTTCGTAAGTTTCACCAGGTTGCCTTCACAACTTTCCACTCTGTATCTACCTTTTTCCTCATCTGGTTTAATGTTATTTTTGTACGCAAAGTTTTGGGCTATCTGATACAGGCACAATGCTTCTAAAGTAACACTCCTGTTCTGGTAGTATGTGTCCAATAAGTTGGTCTTCAAAATGTCCAGGCTGTTGGAATCATTTTTGGCTATTGTTTGTATGTCTTCGTACGATTTTAGTACTCTGGTGAACGTTACACATTGAAGTGCAAGGCCATTTGTAGGTGAGGCGTGTTGGTTTGGTGGAATGGAGAGTGACATCTAAGTTTGATGGGGATATTTCTGAAAGCAGTGTTTCCTCTTCCATTATGGTATTGTGTATCTATTCATACCCTCATCCACTCCGATGTAAGGCAATTTGGTTTGTTTGTTCTTGTTTGTATGATTCTTAATTGAAGTGTTGGCTCTGTGTTGGTGGTGTGACTCCACTCACCTGTACAAATGTGGCCAAAGGTATCTATGCTGATACTGTGTTTGTTTCGCATTAGTGCTTGCAATTTACCAATTAATCGTGTTAGTAGTTTCATTCTGTTCAAAATTACTATAAACAATTTCTGTTTTCTGTTCATTGCACTGTCTACACAAGCTTACAGGATGACTTTTCTGCAGTAGGTTTTGAGGGTTGAGCATGATTTCTGCCCTCTATTTATAAGGTTCTAATAGACTCTGTGGTGGAACATTATTTGTAAAAGTAATATTTTGGAATGCTTGCTTGTGGAAACATTACCATTTCTACGCGCTCTGTTAGCAGTCATGCGCGTTGCACTGTTTTTAGTGCTTTTCTTTTCATTCTTACATTTTGCCAGATGACCTACACTGTCTTTACTGGTAGATGCATCTGTTTTCCTTAATGACTGCATTAGCTCTTCTCGTTCAACTTTCTCTAGAAGTTCTGCTTGCAGTACATGGCTACTTTCTATGTTTTTAGGTTGCGTAGCTCTATTTCTGCGATGCTTGCTGCAGAGTTGAAGTTTGGTAGGCATTGTTTAGTAGCTGTTGACGAAGAAAGGGAAGTGTGGGTGTGCAGATTTTCAACTGTATATGTCTGCAATGTGCATGAGTGGGTCAATAGGATGGTAGGCATATAAATGGAAGTGTATCAATGTACAATGGCCTCTAACATTCGGTTGGGACCAGTAGATTACTATGTGGGAATTAGTCTAATGGTGGCGACATACCAAACACTAAGCACCTGTTGAGGTGTAATGAGTAGGAATAAAGTACATACTGGTGGATTGATATGATATTTTATTTGTATCACGATCATACACAAGTGTTTCAGAGTGCGACAAGTCAAGGGAGGGGAATAGGGGAGACCGCAACAACGATCTTACTAAGCCCAGTGACATTGAGAACGTGCAAGTGCATGGGAAAAGGAAAGGGGAAAAGTGCGTGGAAGGGGGAGGGTGGAAAGTGCAGACCAGAGGAGAACAGATAAATAATAATAAATACAAATAAATAGATAATGGAGGCAATAAACAGTGGTAGTGAAGCCAGCAAGTGGCAAGTGCTGTGTTTACGGCAGCGGAACTGGGTAAGTCTGATAAGTGCATAAAAAGAAGAAAATGGGGGCGACTGTATGGTTACAAATACAGTCCCCAGTGCAAGGGATGACCAGAAGGCAGTACAGGTGGGTGGCAGGGTGAGCAGGTACCTGGGCCCAAGGGACAGAGGGTGGCCAGGTGCACAGTGCCAAGAAAGAGCAGATCGGAAGGGGAGAGGGGGAGCAAAGGCAGAAGCAAAGATGAAGGTCTTGAGGTACTTCCAGAACCAGAGATGGTTTTCCTCAAGTTTTAGAATGGCAGGGAGGCTGTTCCAGAGGGGGGCCCAGCCAAAGACAGAGATCTACCCCCAGCTCGTTTCTTTGAAAAATGACTGACCCTGAGGGAGTTAAAGGTAGAGGAGTGAAGAGCTTGAGAGGAGAGGTATTTGCGGAGGGATAGCTGAAGGTATCTTGGACCCAAAATTGAGATTGCTGCAAATCTGTATGCTACAGGACAACAATAGTGCACTCTTCTAGTAAGACGTACAACACTGTGATGTATTATACTTACTTTGTGGTTTGGTGCAAGTAGCTTTATTGGAGGTCGTATTTTGAAGTGCACATGCCAGTGGCTTTCCCGAGAGAGGTGGGTACTGCACCTGTATAAGAAGATGGTAAGACAATATGTTGACTAATATCATAGTGCTTACATTTGTAGAATACATTCTTTAAAAGTATAGGGGGATATCTTGGCAGGAAGAGAAATTGTGTGTGTATAAGTGGAAGGCTTACAATATGAATGGGGACTTGGGAGCATAAGCATGCAAGTTTGTTAAGGGGTTAGGTGGATTATTTGGGAGTCTATTATATGACTTCTTAGCGAACATGTGTGTGTATTATTGTAGGACTATTTACTTTCAAAGTGGAGTACTTCGCATTGTGAAAAGATGACAAAAAGGTGCAGAAAGATGTACAGAGTGCAAAGCAGAATGTTTTTGAATGTGCATTTGCATGTAATTCTCTACATATATATGCTTGCTACATGAGTGGAGCCATTACTTCTGGTCTTTAATTTCCTTATGTGCATTTATGAATGTTACTGTTGTCAATGCACACATTAATTTGTTTATTTTATTACTACTGTTGTAATCTATGAAGTGTGAAAGGTAAGTGGCAGGAAACAGTTGGTATGCATGCAATGTATGCACTTGGCTTAGTTTGATTGGATACGCTGACTGATACTTTAGTGTGAGATTTTGACAAATTGGATAGGAGGTGCGTTAATGGGGGGACAGCATTGTAAAAATGACAGCACAAAAGAACAGAGTACCCGTTTGCATATAACAATGGCTGCTATGGCCAAATGGCACCTTTGCCACCACCTACCAGTGTAGGAGCCATTTTATGGTAGGCGATGGGAGAAATAACAGTAGGAATTTTGCATACGTTAAGGAGAATCGGTGCCAGGTACCCTCTTGCTATGAATTTAGAACACAGTTGCAAATGTACTGTACAAAAACTAGTAATACCTATAAGGCGTGGTGATGGGTAGCGATGCTGCTGTATCTGTATGCAGAACTCGCAGATCGTTTTGCAGTACTTTCTCAAGCAGGTGCTTTTGATTTACAGGACACTTGAACTCTGCTTGTTTTAACGGTTGGTATGGACTATTCAACAGAGGTGATAGCGTTAGATGCACAATTCTTGGATGTAATTGGTGGATGCGTATGTGACAATTTAACAGTAGCCAATGAGGGACTGCAGGGAAAAGACTACTGAAAAGGGAAGGAGGACTGCATTGCTGTAGTTGTGGAAAGCACACATGCTACATGCTGTCCTTCTTAATGTGCTTGCCATGGAAATGGGACTACAGATTATCAAATCTGGTGTATGTCTGCTTTTATGTTCCATGCTAGGATGTCCTTCTATGCCCATGAGAACCTGAGTGCTTCCTTCTATTGTGCCGTTTGTCAGTGCAGCTGATATTTTTTCCCCCACATTGAAATTTGTGTTCTGTTCCACAATGTAAAAAATAGGTTGCAGGCACTCATGTAATAATGTAAGGAGGAAAGGCAGAGAGCAAGCCTCACTAAATACCACTCAAAAAGGTGCTTCTTTTCATGTCGATTTACTAAAATAAAAAAACACTTTTCACAACTACCATCAAAGCAGCCTTTCTATATGATGCTTCAAATGTGTTTGCGCAGCCCCCCACACAGCCCAATATGTTGGCGAAAGCCGCGCCATTTGGAGGTGCGCACGTGCTACATCCGGGTCTTTTCAGGGTTGCTGGAATGGAAATGGGACTGTGCAGGAGTTGGGATTGGTCAATACGCATTTCCTGGGTGTGGTGTGTAGCGACAGAATATGCCAGAACGTCTGTTTGCAAATAGGTTTGGAGATGACTTCGGCTGTGCCATTCAGTAGGTGGACTATATGGCTTTTGGGTGACTCCTGGATACATTGGCTACAAGTTTTAGCAGAACGCTGTGCACTGGCAGCAAATATTGGGTTCCATAATGTCGCTGTGTACTGGTACAGAATACATGGTATGAAGTGGCTCCATGTGGGTCCTCTTTGTGCAGTTTGCGATAAAGGAGACATTTTGGGAACTCGTGGAAATGTTAACAAAGTCGCACATACTTTTTTTTTAGGAACATTTTTCATTCAGATAGAGTTCATCTGACTGATGCTGGCAATGAGCTGTTTCTGCGTACTATCCAAAACGCAGTGCAACACTTCCTGCAAGTTTAGTACGCATTTTCCCAATGCGTGTTCGCCACTTCGAATGTTGGAAACACAAACCGCACCAAAAGGCTCTTTTCAGAGTCACCACTTCGTTTTGCGAATGCGTACAATGCTTTTGACAGAGTGCCGCCGCCCATTGTTCAAAACCCTGTATGCAGCGCTCATAGGCTGTGCCACTGCCTGTATGCTTTAATTCAAAATCTATTTTTGGAACAGTGCAAGGTGGCTCTGAAAAGAGCCTTCCACCCCCCTTGCCCTTTCTGGTTGTGTAGCATTTTTCCTGTTGTTAGAAGACACGCCACAGAAGGACAGCAATGCAGCAATCCAAGGGAGATTTGGCAAAGGGAACCAACCATAGGGATAAGAAATCATACGTTGAGAGCAGAAGATGTGGGGTGTCACTTGGGTAGAGGGCACTTTTTGTCATGCTCCCGGACTGATGCTTAAAAAGCAGTTCGAAAATGTTCCCCCCTACACAGTACATGCACAATACAGTGACCTTTGAATGGTACGGGCCTGTTGCAATGCGTATGTACTACAAGGCTGGTTGTGGGACGCGCTGACCCATTGCAGTATCCCTAGTGGTGGCAGGAGCAGGTGTGGAGGATGCTGTAGAGGACAATAAACTAATGCCTGCTTGGAAAGGGACAACCCTCCGAACAGCTGCCTTGTGGTTCGCTTTCAGGTGCCGCCGCATGGAGTTGGTGCCGTAGCTGTACAAGTCAGGTTTTCCGTGACTGAGTACTATGTTGCACTCTGTGCATTGTACCTGGTTTGCACGAGATTTTGACACATCTCCAACAGTCCTAAATAGTTTGCACAGCCACGACTCACGCTGGCTGCAGGCAATGGGGATTCCCCCTACTTTATCCTTATTTCCTTTTTCGCAGTCCCTCCACATTATGACGCCTGTCCACTTGCTAAGGACCTTCAGAAGGAGGTGTTGGTGGTGAAGGTGTGGGTGCTCCTGAGTCAGAGGTAGTAGCAGGAGTTCTGGTTGCCATTACTTGGAGAGGTACTTTGCAGGCACAGAATTGGTGAGAAAGCAAATTCTGCACGAACCAATATGCACCACTGCTCTTCTCTGGAAAGTCAAACAGGGATTGTAGTGCACTTGTGGGCTGTGCCCTTTTATAAGACTGTTGTGGAGCACGTGTAACCGCATAGTGGGCCTAAATCTTTCCCTACAATACCTACATGCAGAAGAAAGAGTGTAGGACCTCTGTAAGGGCGCAAACTCACTGTAACACTCCATACATTGCAGAAAATTGTCCTATTTTGATATGCACAGATCTGGATTGTGTCCGCAAAATAAGGGCCCACGTGCAGCGTTGTTCTGTTACCATGGTGACATCGCCATTGTTCTCCATTTGGATGCCTGTCTGCGGGATGCATATTGGCCACGTGCATAGCTCTCCTACGGATACCCTTGCCATCACTGGACTACTTAAATGTACGGCACACATGCATTGAACATTTCTACATAAGCTTGGTGTGTGCACGATACAGTAGATGGACTGTTTACGTGCAAAGGTACTCGCAGGACGGGGGTGCATGCTTCCACCTACTACAACTACATCACATGTTTGTTTGCATATCTTGACCAGGGGCAGTGTTACTAGGTGTCACAGGACGAGATACGCATGTGCAAAGTTGTGGGACCGACCACCGTACCGTCCTAAAACTACTTACAGGCGGCTCTGTGCATGAAAACATGCGGCCCGTAGTGGCGTCCTACAAATGCTTCTATCGTGATTGCGCATAGAGCAGCCAGGTGCGGCGGTCGTACGACTCCTCCATTTTACTCACTTGCAATCACTTCCACCAGTGCTGTGCCCTTCACAGTTACAATGGCCTTCTTAAAACAAAGGAAAAGGCATATATGCATTCAGTAAAAATTCACATACCAATCTTTATTAGCACACATTCATAGCCACTATTCCGAAAGGGAAGGGGGACCAGAAACAGATGCATATGCTGGGGATTTCGGGATTCCTACAAGTTGCTGGTGAGGGTAAGAAGGGATTGAGGTCTCAACAAAGTGTCTTTCATGACACGCAATTTGCAGGGATGGGGGGATGGGGAGCTGGGAAATGGGTAAGGAGGGCATGTGGAGGTCGGGCAGTGATATCTTATTTTCCCCATTATATGTTCTTCTACAAAAAAAAGTTTCAAGGCAGCAAACTGGTTCAGAAAATCTTCCATTTTGGCGCCCAGGCGGTCTACTTTTATATGTACAGTGTTTCCTTCACTTTCAGTGGCGGTATGTTGCTGTGCAAAAGATGCCGCTTCTGGTGCACTCCTTTGTATTCCCGTATGTTCTGCTAAAGAACAAAAAATGTGTTTAGATTACATGAAGCAATATATTCTAACTGTCTTAATTTTGACACTGCGTTCCCTACCTATGGGGTTACTATGCTCACTCATTTCGTCATACAGGAAATTCTCCTCCAGACATTATAGGGTGCTTGCCCTTGCACTAACTCTTTCCCTATTCACACTGTGGTGGGTAGCAATGGGGCTATCGTTCTCACTCATTACTTCATGCAGAAAATTCTCTTCCAGCCATTCTATTGTGTTAGCCATTGTTGCGCACAAACAGAAATCATCATGCTTTCCTACTATTGTACACTACCGGACCTGGGCAATTATAACATAAACATTTGTGTACTTACCACATTGCAGTGCCGTTCCGCTCTCAGTAGTTGGCATCTCTACCTCTTCCTCTTCGTCCTTTGTTGGATTGTGAAGCAGGTGTGCGGTAAGATTGATGAAGGCAAACGTTACTGCTCTTGTTGGTGCTTTCCATTATGCTGCATATTCTATGCCTTTGTGCTGTTTGTTGTGCAAGTACAGACTGTGTACAGCTACTGCATTTTCCCTTCCCATTCAGGCATTTGCTGATGTTTCTATATGTTTTATGTCTTTGATCCATGTTATCACTTTTTACGACCAACCCTCCGTTTCTCAGCAGGTTGGACTCCACCCGATGTCTGCGAACAGACACACTGTTCGCAACCACTGTGGCTATAAGTATAGAGCCACCGGCTTCAGTATGCTGTACAGTACATCTATACAAACTAAGAGTATCCTGTAAAAAACGAATGGAATTCAGTGAAACAAACATTATTAAAGGGACGTTATGGTTAAGTAGCGCTACTTAAACCCTACCACCTTTACTGAAAAAACTATGATAAAGCAACACTATGGCTAAAGTGACCTACTAAAAACCTATGAAATTCATTAACAAAAAAAACATTGTTAAAGGGAGGTTATGGTTAAGTTACACTACTAAAAACCTTTCCCCTTTACTGCAAAACTATCCTAAAGCAACGTTATGGTTAAATGTCCCTACTCAAAACCTCTGAAATTCACTAACAAAAAACATTGTTAAAGGGACATTGTGGTTAAGTTGCACTACTAAAAAACCTATGAAATTCAATGGAAAAACGTTGTTACAGGGATGTTATGGTTACAGGAAAACCGTGAAACCCCAGAAAGTCGCTAGTTGTT
The DNA here is from genome assembly GCF_040938575.1 of Ambystoma mexicanum. NCBI lineage: Eukaryota > Metazoa > Chordata > Amphibia > Caudata > Ambystomatidae > Ambystoma > Ambystoma mexicanum. Next base: position 1,345,946,146 of record NC_090937.1, on the reverse strand, counting down.
GTAAGCTAAGCAACCATAACTCGCGCTACCACTGTGCACTGCAAGGACTAACACCCATGACATCAAAGATGACATCACAAATGTCATTGATGACATGACCGTTGTTACCGGACCGCACACTCGTGATGAGGCCCACTGTCTTGTTGTATAAGCGCCTTATAAATGACCAATAAAATAAATAAAAAAGAAATCACCTTTCAGAATACTAAATTATGGTGTGTATGAATATGCATAGTCTTCATGTGGTTCTATGTGTTATAATCAAATTTCTAACAGGTAGAACTTTTCTTTTAAATGTATTACTACTGAGTACAGGGAATGACCCCTCCTGCCATCCCTGCACAACCCATTCCCACTGGGACGCACCCCAACTGGTGGTAAAAAACATAGTAGAACAATTAGAGGAAATAAAATTTGAGCAGTTGGGAGTTGACCAAAACAAATAAACCCTTTAGAAGACGGGGCTGCAGTCAACTAGAGGCTACACTGCTGCACCATGTACGAAGTACTGTCTATCTATCCAGTGTTCCAAAGTGCTCAGAATAGAAGCAATCTGATTGATTTGTGGAGTCTGCAAGAACAAACACATTTCTTCAGCCAGCTTTTCTTGACTGGATCCCTATTAAGAACCGATCAGCTTTAAGACTGCATACCTGATTACATGTATCTACAACATTGCACCTGCATACATTTCTCATAAAGAGATATTGAGGGCCTCATTCTGAGTCCTGTGGTAACCTTCCCGCTGCTACCGGCTGGTTGCCGCTGGACTCGGAATGAATTACCGGCACCTGACTTCCTGGTGCCACCAGGATATTCCAAGTCCGGTGGCCGTGAAGTCATACGCAGGCAATTTTGTTAATCCCCATTCCCATAGAGTCCTACAGGACTCTATGGGAATGGGGACACAGGAGCAACGACAACGTTAACAACGGTGCTGGTGCTCCTGTGGCACGTCTGCCTACCGTGGCCGCTGCATGTCTGGCAGGGTAAGACATGTCGGGCAAAGCAGCTTCGGCAGGCAGTCCTGTAGTTTGCTTGCCGGTCCAGAAACAATGGTTCCGGTAGGTTTACTGGCACTGTTGTTTCCAGACCGACAAACTTATAATGAGGCCAACAGGCCCCTAAGTGTGCACTACAACTTGCTAGACAACTGTTAGTGTCCTCCCCTTCCTTCAGATTGTCAACAAAGGTTGGCAGATGATTTGCAGTTCTTGAAGCCAGGATCTGGTACCCACCTTTGATTTGAATGACAAAACCATTCAATTGATTTAGATCTTTGCTCAAAAGTCATTTATTTATTTAGCAATGTCAGTGTCCAGCGCTCAAAGACCTTTTGAGGTAGTGATGCATTATACAAATGCACAAAATCAATCAATCAATCAATCAATCAATCAGTCCAGGGCTGAGTGAGAATTCAGTGATCAAAGGGTTGAGATAAGACATACAATGTCAACCAACACTCTGATCATGTCAAGCCTATTGACTATACATAGGGAAAGCCTCTCTGTGTTGCAAGATGTGAGGGACTTATTGCATGCCTAGCAGACACCACCTCATGCTCATGTGCACGAGGGGTGTGCCATACAGTTGCCTCAGCATCATTCACATCCCCCGAGTATTAAGGGTGTGAGCCTGCAATCTATGACAGCAGCGTCCAGCAGTCAAAGCATTTTAGATATTAATCCAAAATGTTTGAGGTCCATTTTGTCTGTGCCAAAGAGCATTCCACCCACAACAAGCTCACTTGCACTTCAGCCAATTTCTCTCACATGAGAGACAGGGCTCGAGGCTCCAGGTCTTTCTCGCTGTACCGGGCAAGGTGTTGAAACAGCATGTTGCCCATGCATGTCAATAGAAGGGATTCAGGCAGATGCTGGCCAGGGCCCACTGATAGTGCAGAGTGATGTGGAGGCAGAAAAAGTGGTTGAGAAAGTGGAGTCTGCCTGTGGGAGAACATTGGGTGCTACACAGATCCGTGGTGGTGCCTGATTATACTAGCACTAGCCAGGGGACTATTTTGGGCTTCCATGCAGTCATGTCAGGGGAAATAGATTAAGGTGGATATAGTCTCTCCAGTTACTTGTTGCAGTGAGACTGTTTCATGAGTGCATGATGTTTCCTCAACAGGAAGGAAAATTAACTGTCCCACAAGAATTGTAATTAGGATCAGGCACCGTACCGAGGAGCTCCTCAAACAGGGAAGAGAAGCAGCAGCCGAAAAATACACATGCACCTGCTATCAAAGGGGCATTCTTGGTCATCCCGAGGAAGGCCTTGGAGAATAATATGTGGTGAAATTCAGTCACTACTAGTGGAGCGGTTCACTCCCACCTGGAGTGGATAAGAAGAAATCGGTCCAGTTACCATAAGATTACATGTGGGGATGGCAGTCATTAGGTCTGCATATCCAGATGGGTATTGACAATAAAAAAAAACATGTTCAAGTGGAACACCAATTAAGAGATCTCTACTCCAATATGTGTATGTATTAAGTTCAGTATTTAGGTAGATATACGTCCTGATGAAGGCCCATTGCAACACTTGAGGAAACATCATAGATGACTGTATTCTGTCCTAACTTGGGCCGAAACACACAGGAGTCGATTCATGGAACAAACGTGCACTGAAAAATCCCAGCGCTAGCAGGCGCATGGTGGCGCAAGCATGAGAAATCAAGCACACGCGCACGCGTGCGATTCAAGGAAGGCGCTGCGCTTGTTTCCCGCTGGTCGTGCGCCAAATCCATGCATGTCGCACACGGGCACACACGTCATAAAACGGCGTGCGCTACGAACAGTGGGTGTAATACGCAGACTGGGGAACAACGCGTGAAAAAGAAGGCGTAACTGGGGAAGTAATGCAGGGAACTACACGGAACGCCCACACGCACGCGAACAACCCGTATTCATGGATTCGAATACGGGAAACCTGTGCACGGCAAAAGACGCACACAGGCGTCAACTGTAACGCTCACCTGAATCCCTCGGAGGCGCAGGTCTGGGCTGGGGGTTCTCGGAGTCTTCTAGGGTCACTCGCAGGCCTCGAATGCCACCCTGGAAAGGCCCTTTCCTCACTGAGATCTTGATCTGAAGGGTGAGGTGTCTGCAATTATGAGAGCAAGGGGTTAATAAGGATATATAAGCCTGACTGGGCAAGCTGACTCCCCTTCCTGGTACTCCCCAAGTAGTTCGTAGGCTAAATGTGCTCACCTTATGTAGGTGAAAGCGGAGCTCTTCATCCTGCGTCTGTGCAGGGGCGCCGAAGCCAGTTACTTCACTGGTTAATTGTCCAGCCTCTTGGTTGCAGAGGATGAAGATTTGGAGCTAGGCCGTCGTTAGCAGCACGAACGGCGGTTGCTTGAATATGGAGGTCCGGAGAGCGATGGAATGGCGAAGGTATTGCAGGCAAGTAAGTAGAAAATGTCAATTCGAAGTTAAAAGCACTTCTTAATGTCTCTTTTCCTTTTTCAGGTTGCAGAAGCAGCTGGGTAGAAAAATAGATGTCGAGGAATGCGCCGAGGAGTGAGAAAGATGTGAGCTGCCCAAAACACGTGCGTATAGATGGAGTTTTGTATTTCTTAATGATGTCCTTTTGTTTTGCAGATGCGAGTAGCAGCATCGGCGGAGGCGAGAAGAATGCAGCGCAGGTAAGGAAAGTTTCACGGACGTTTACTAACCAATGTCCTTGCTTCCACAGGGTGCCGAAAAATGGAAAGCTGCAGCCCGTGGCTTGAGATGCACCGATGGACTGGGTAAGTGCTGCGCTGGTTTTTATCTCGTGCTAACCTGGTGTTCTTTTCCCTTCTCAGATGCTGCAGAAGACGAAGATGGTATTTCAGAAGGTAAGATTACGGATTTCTCTTCCCTAGATGCAGAAGTTGAAGATTCTCTGGAGCTGACACGGTGAGCGTCCTGCTGCTATTGCAGAATAACGCGAAGCACGTTGCTCTGATCGGGCGTGGTTTAAATAGCCTACTGGAGTGCTTAGGTGTCTCCTTCCACAGCAGCCTCGCCCAGGTAAGAAGTCCCAGCTTTCAGAATAGTTCCAGTATCCAGTCCCAGGGAGTGGTGCTGGCCACACCCAGAAGGTAAAGTAGTTCCAGCCATGGATGGATGAGGATTTCATCCTGCAGGTGAGTGAGCAGCATGGTCTGCAGCAGGTAGGTCCACCCAAGCACCATTCCTTACATCATGAGCCCGGCACGTCCTGTGCCGGGACTGGGTCCCCTTATGAGCCTGGCGCCACTGGCGCCAGGACAAGGTCCATAAGGCCCCAATGGGAGCTGATGGGTGCCTGGAAATGAAGTTGTGACCCAGCTTCCGAGGCAGTTGGGCTAAACCTGACTCCTTCGAGGCTGCGGTCATGACAGCACCCCCCCTCAAGGCCCCTCCCAAGCTTGTCTTTTCCGGAGGTTTTGGCTTGTTGGGAAAAGCCCGATGAAATTTTCGGACTAGACGAGGTGCATGTACATATTCTGAGGGTTCCCAAGATCTCTCCTGGGGTCCATATCCCTTCCAATCAATCAGGTAGTATAGTTTTGATTTGGAAATTTTGGAGTCCAAGATGTCTCGAATTTCAAATTCGGATTCTCCGTCAACTTGGATTGGCTCAGGAGGTTTAGTCAAACGGGTTCCGGGTTGCACAGGTTTCAGGAGAGAAACATGGAAGACAGGATGTATCTTCATTCGAGTAGGTAATTCTAGTTTGACAGCCACTGGGTTAATCACGGCCGTGATCGAGTAGGGTCCTAAATATCTTGGGTTGAAGGTGCGTGGCCCTTTTAAAGATAAATGTTTAGTGGACAGCCAGACTTGATCTCCTTTTTGATATTGAGGAGCCTCTTTTCGATGTTGGTCTGCTCCTTTTTTGTATGATTCTTTAGCTCGTTGAAGATGAGCTGTGGCTTCTTTAAATGCTTGAGTTATCGTCGAATGCAGATGGTCAACAGCAGGTGTTCCGAGAGCTTGAGGTGGGTCCAGATTTGAGGTTCGAGGATGACTTCCATACAGCAGGAAAAAAGGGTTTTTTCCCGTCCCAGAATGGATTGAATTATTGTAAGCGTATTCAGCAATCCAAAGGACATCCTTCCAAGTACCCTCGGATTGATGCAACATGCAGCGCAGATATTGTTCTAGAGTTTGGTTAGTTCTCTCAGTCTGCCCATCGGTTTGAGGATGATGGCTGGTGGAAAGTCGTACATCAATTTGTGCTAAACGACAACAACTCTGCCAAAAATGGGAAATAAATTGGCTCCCTCGGTCAGAGATTAGTACTGAAGGGAAACCGTGCAACCGGACAATGTTTTCAAGAAATTCTCGGGCTAGAATGGAAGCTGTAGGTAAACCCTTCAGTGGGATAAAATGAGCCATTTTTGAAAAAAGGTCCACGATCACTAGAATTGTGTTGTATCCGGAGCAAGGCGGTAAATCCGTGATAAAATCCATCGAGAGCGTGTGCCAAGGGCCTGGTGGAATGTCTATTGGACGTAATAATCCTGCTGGTTTTTCCTTCTGACTCTTGTTTTGTGCGCAGATACCACAAGAAGCTTCAAACTCCTTAACATCTTTCCTCCAAGATGGCCACCAAAAATGCCTTTTAATTTTCTCTGAGGTTTTGGCAACTCCAGGATGTCCTTCCATTAGAGAATCATGGTAGCAGGTGATGACCTGTTTTTGTAAGTCAGCGCAGGGTAAGAATAGTCTTCCTTGGAAATACAATAGGTTCGGATCTATTGTAAAATCCTTTCCTTTCAATTGCCAATTCGATGAATCTTCGGGAGTTATGAGTTGATTGACCCTTGCTTTAATCTCTTCGAGGGATAATGTGTTGATTACTCCTAGTATCTTTTGTTCAGGAATTATTGGCACCGGCTCCGGATTAGCTGTAAGTTCGTCTAACCCTATCCGGGAAAGGGCGTCTGCTTTTCCGTTCCTAACGCCTGGTCGAAATGTGATTACAAAATCGAATTCTGCGAAGAATAAAGCCCAGCGTAGTTGCCTCGAAGATTGAGCTTTAGCTGACTTCAGGTACTGGAGGTTACGGTGATCCGTGATTACAGTTACTGTGTGCCGGGCTCCCAAAAGATAATGCCGCCAGGCCTTAAAGGCGAACTTAATTGCCAAGAGTTCTTTGTCCGTAATTGTGTAGTTGATCTCAGGAGCTGAAAATGTGCGAGACCAAAAGGCTACAGGGTGTAACTGGTGCGTTTCGGGGTCTCTTTGTGACAGCACCGCCCCCATTGCAAGACTGGAAGCGTCTGTCTCGACGATGTAGGGAAGTTCTGGACGGGGATGCCTTAAGACTGGAGCAGAGATAAATTTGGCTTTTAATTCTTGGAAGGCTTGTTCGGCTTCTGGAGTCCACTGGAATTTTTTATTCTTTTTCAGAAGAGCCGTGATAGGTTGGACTACCCGAGAGAATTCAGGAATGAACCTTCGGTAAAAATTAGCGAAGCCCAGCATGCTCTGCACACCTTTCACGGAAGTTGGGGAAGGCCATTTGGTGATAGCATCCACTTTTCTTGAGTCCATGTGAACTCCGTTGGGTGATAAGATGAACCCTAAAAATTCCACTTCCTTTGCGTGAAAGGTGCACTTCTCCAGTTTAGCAAACAAGCAGTGTTGGCGAAGTCTCTGTAAAACCGCTGTGACGTGTCTACGATGATCAGTTTCTGAGGCTGAATATACCAGGATGTCGTCAATATAAACGACTACGCACACATCAATAAGTTCTCTGAGGACATCATTCATGAAAAACTGGAAAGCGGCCGGTGTGTTACATAGTCCGAAGGGCATTACTTGATACTCAAATAATCCATATTTAGTGCGAAAGGTCGTCTTCCATTCGTCGCCCTCCTTAATGCATACCAAATGGTAAGCTCCTCTGAAGTCTAACTTTGTGTATATGCAGGCGCCTTTTACCTGGTCCAATAATTCAGGAATCAAGGGCAACGGGTATCGGTTTTTGACTGTAATCTGGTTCAGGGCGCGATAATCGATACACGTTCTTAGGTCACCTTCCTTTTTCGGGACGAAGAACAAAGCTGAGGAAGCCAGGGATTTCGAGGGGCGGATGAATCCGTTAGCCAAGTACTGGTCCAAGTATTGCCTGAGATGGAGGTTTTCTGGTTCAGTGAGGGCATATATTCTACTGCACGGAGGGGTGGACCCAGGTATCAGGTCTATCTGGCAGTCGTATGACCGATGCGGAGGCAGGGTGTTGGCTTGATCTTTCTGAAAGACGTCGCTGAACTCTTGGTATTCCAGAGGTAATCAGAAGTGATGGCTGCTAGCTTGATTTCGGGCTGAGGATAACAGGTTGAAGCGCATTCTGGAAACCGAATTACCTTGGCTCGCCAGTTTATCTGAGGATTGTGCTTTTCCACCAAGGCATTCCCAGAATCACCTGAAACTGCGGGGCCTTGATTACATCAAACACGATCTTCTCCCGATGTCCGCCTTGACATAACAACGTTACCTCCATGGTGGTATGAGAAACTGGTCCGGAAGCTATTTCAGTACCATCCACTGTAGTGATTACGTCCTTTACCATCTTGGGACGTGGGGGAAGATCCATCCTGGTAGCCAAGTCGTGGTCCACATAATTACCGATTGCTCCGCTATCAATGTATACTTTGATAGCATGCATGCGATCTGGTCTATTGGGACTTATGAGGACCATAGGCATTACCAAATGCGAGGTCAAGGAACTGGTTTTAACGCTCGGCTAGCGGACCTCTACGCTTGTCGGGCGAGGTCGTTTCCCGATTCCAGTTTCTCAGCATTTTTATCAGAAGCTCCTACGGTCTTCTTGACCGGTTTCACTGAGCAATCACGAAGGAAATGTCCAGAATTCCCACAGTATAGGCACAGCTGTAATTGCCTTCTTCTTTCCCGTTCTTTCTGAGTTAATGGTCCTTTTACTACTCCTATTTGCATTGGTTCCACGGAGTCATTCCCTTTAGCGGAGCTCTGAGGTCTTGAAAGTACCCGGGTTTCAAATCTGGATCGATCGGTCTTCCTGTTCTGTAGCCGATGATCTAATTGGACCACTAGGTCAATATAATCTGAACAGTCTTGCGGCGGATTAACCACCTGTGCTAAAACGTCTTTAAGTTCCCCACGTAGACCTCTGTAGAAGAGCGTGATTCTCTTATCTTCAGGCCACCTGGTCTCAACCACCAGTCTATTAAAGGACGCTATGTAAGCCAGGAGATCCTGATTACCTTGTCTGAGTGACAGGAGTTCATTGTCCAAGGCCTGCCCCTGTGAATGTCTTGCGAACAACTTTTCCATACTGGTCTGAAAGTCTTGAAAGTTATAGAGGAGCGGGTCATCCTGTGTCACGAGAGGAATGGACCAATCTGCAGCACTACCGCTAAGATAGGAAAGTACAAACGCTACCTTGGCTTGGTCCGTTGGGAATGCGGCGGGTCATCACAGAAAGTGCAAGCGGCATTGATTGATAAATACTGCATATCGCTTTGGATCACCGGAAAAACGTTCGGGCGGGGCCAAAGGCACATTCCCTGGCAGATTAATTTGCACCGGATTACTTGAGGTTGTAGGAGTGCCGTCCCCTCCATAGCGAGGCAGTGGCGTCTGTCCCGCTTGAGCCTGTAGCAACTGTCTGGCCAGATCATCTGTCCGTTCCTTGGCAATGATCAACTCCCTTCGTAAAGCGTTTGTTTCTTGGCGAGATGTGTGTACTTCTGCCCTTAGTTCCCCAAGCAATTGATCCATGTTATCACTTTTTACGACCAACCCTCCGTTTCTCAGCAGGTTGGACTCCACCCGATGTCTGCGAACAGACACACTGTTCGCAACCACTGTGGCTATAAGTATAGAGCCACCGGCTTCAGTATGCTGTACAGTACATCTATACAAACTAAGAGTATCCTGTAAAAAACGAATGGAATTCAGTGAAACAAACATTATTAAAGGGACGTTATGGTTAAGTAGCGCTACTTAAACCCTACCACCTTTACTGAAAAAACTATGATAAAGCAACACTATGGTTAAAGTGACCTACTAAAAACCTATGAAATTCATTAACAAAAAAAACATTGTTAAAGGGACGTTATGGTTAAGTTACACTACTAAAAACCTTTCCCCTTTACTGCAAAACTATCCTAAAGCAACGTTATGGTTAAATGTCCCTACTCAAAACCTATGAAATTCACTAACAAAAAACATTGTTAAAGGGACATTGTGGTTAAGTTGCACTACTAAAAAACCTATGAAATTCAATGGAAAAACGTTGTGACAGGGATGTTATGGTTACAGGAAAACCGTGAAACCCCAGAAATTCGCCAGTTGTTGTAAGCTAAGCAACCATAACTCGCGCTACCACTGTGCACTGCAAGGACCAACACCCATGACATCAAAGATGACATCACAAATGTCATTGATGACATGACCGTTGTTACCGGACCGCACACTCGTGATGAGGCCCACTGTCTTATTGTATAAGCGCCTTATAAATGACCAATAAAATAAATAAAAAAGAAATCACCTTTCAGAATACTAAATTATGGTGTGTATGAATATGCATAGTCTTCATGTGGTTCTATGTGTTATAATCAAATTTCTAACAGGTAGAACTTTTCTTTTAAATGTATTACTACTGAGTACAGGGAATGACCCCTCCTGCCATCCCTGCACAACCCATTCCCACTGGGACGCACCCCAACTGGTGGTAAAAAACATAGTAGAACAATTAGAGGAAATAGAATTTGAGCAGTTGGGAGTTGACCAAAACAAATAAACCCTTTAGAAGACGGGGCTGCTGTCAACTAGAGGCTACACTCCTGCACCATGTACGAAGAACTGTCTATCTATCCAGTGTTCCAAAGTGCTCAGAATAGAAGCAATCTGATTGATTTGTGGAGTCTGCAAGAACAAACACATTTCTTCAGCCAGCTTTTCTTGACTGGATCCCTATTAAGAACCGATCAGCTTTAAGACTGCATACCTGATTACATGTAACTACAACATTGCACCTGCATACATTTCTCATAAAGAGATATTGAGGGCCTCATTCTGAGTCCTGTGGTAACCTTCCCGCTTCTACCGGCTGGTTGCCGCTGGACTCGGAATGAATTACCGACACCTGACTTCCTGGTGCCACCAGGCTATTCCAAGTCCGGTGGCCGGGAAGTCATGCGCAGGCAATTTTGTTAATCCCCATTCCCATAGAGTCCTACAGGACTCTATGGGAATGGGGACACAGGAGCAACGACAACGTTAACAACGGTGCTGGTGCTCCTGTGGCACGTCTGCCTACCGTGGCCGCTGCGTGTCTGGCAGGGTAAGACATGTCGGGCAAAGCAGCTTCGGCAGGCAGTCCTGTAGTTTGCTTGCCGGTCCAGAAACAATGGTTCCGGTAGGCTTACTGGCACTGTTGTTTCCAGACCGACAAACTTATAATGAGGCCAACAGGCCCCTAGGTGTGCACTACAACTTGCTAGACAACTGTTAGTGCCCTCCCCTTCCTTCAGATTGTCAACAAAGGTTGGCAGATGATTTGCAGTTCTTGAAGCCAGGATCTGGTACCCACCTTTGATTTGAATGACAAAACCATTCAATTGATTTAGATCTTTGCTCAAAAGTCATTTATTTATTTAGCAATTTCAGTGTCCAGCGCTCAAAGATCTTTTGAGGTAGTGATGCATTATACAAATGCACAAAATCAATCAATCAATCAATCAATCAATCAATCAATCAACCAGTCCAGGGCTGAGTGAGAATTCAGTGATCAAAGGGTTGAGATAAGACATACAATGTCAATCAACACTCTGATCATGTCAAGCCTATTGACTATACATAGGGAAAGCCTCTCTGTGTTGCAAGATGTGAGGGACTTATTGCATGCCTAGCAGACACCACCTCATGCTCATGTGCACGAGGGGTGTGCCATACAGTTGCCTCAGCATCATTCACATCCCCCGAGTATTAAGGGTGTGAGCCTGCAATCTATGACAGAGGCGTCCAGCAGTCAAAGCATTTTAGATATTAATCCAAAATGTTTGAGGTCCATTTTGTCTGTGCCAAAGAGCATTCCACCCAGAACAAGCTCACTTGCACTTCAGCCAATTTCTCTCACATGAGAGACAGGGCTCGAGGCTCCAGGTCTTTCTCGCTCTACCGGGCAAGGTGTTGAAATAGCATGTTGCACATGCATGTCAATAGAAGGGATTCAGGCAGATGCTGGCCAGGGCCCACTGATAGTGCAGAGTGATGTGGAGGCAGAAAAAGTGGTTGAGAAAGTGGAGTCTGCCTGTGGGAGAACATTGGGTGCTACACAGATCCGTGGTGGTGCCTGATTATACTAGCACTAGCCAGGGGACTATTTTCGGCTTCCATGCAGTCATGTCAGGGGAAATAGATTAAGGTGAATATAGTCTCTCCAGTTACTTGTTGCAGTGAGACTGTTTCATGAGTGCATGATGTTTCCTCAACAGGAAGAAAAATTAACTGTCCCACAAGAATTGTAATTAGGATCAGGCACCGTACCGAGGAGCTCCTCAAACAGGGAAGAGAAGCAGCAGCCGAAAAATACACATGCACCTGCTATCAAAAGGGGCATTCTTGGTCATCCCGAGGAAGGCCTTGGAGAATAATATGTGGTGAAATTCAGTCACTACTAGTGGAGCGGTTCACTCCCACCTGGAGTGGATAAGAAGAAATCGGTCCAGTTACCATAAGATTACATGTGGGGATGGCAGTCATTAAGTCTGCATATCCAGATGGGTATTGACAATAAAAAAAAACATGTTCAAGTGGAACACCAATTAAGAGATCTCTACTCCAATATGTTTATGTATTAAGTTCAGTATTTAAGTAGATATACGTCCTGATGAAGGCCCATTGCAACCCTTGAGGAAACATCATAGATGACTGTATTCTGTCCTAACTTGGGCCGAAACACACAGGAGTCGATTCATGGAACAAACGTGCACTGAAAAATCCCAGCGCTAGCAGGCGCATGGTGGCGCAAGCATGAGAAATCAAGCACACGCGCACGCGTGCGATTCAAGGAAGGCGCTGCGCTTGTTTCCCGCTGGTCGTGCGCCAAATCCATGCATGTCGCACACGGGCACACACGTCATCAAACGGCGTGCGCTACGAACAGTGGGCGTAATACGCAGACTGGGGAACAACGCGTGAAAAAGAAGGCGTAACTGGGGAAGTACTGCAGGGATTTACACGGAACGCCCACACGCACGCGAACAACCCGTATTCATGGATTCGAATACGGGAAACCTGCGCACGGCAAAAGACGCACACAGGCGTCAACTATAACGCTCACCTGAATCCCTCGGAGACGCAGGTCTGGGCTGGGGGTTCTCGGAGTCTTCTAGGGTCACTCGCAGGCCTCGAATGCCACCCTGGAAAGGCCCTTTCCTCACTGAGATCTTGATCTGAAGGGTGAGGTGTCTGCAATTATGAGAGCAAGGGGTTAATAAGGATATATAAGCCTGACTGGGCAAGCTGACTCCCCTTCCTGGTACTCCCCAAGTAGTTCGTAGGCTAAATGTGCTCACCTTATGTAGGTGAAAGCGGAGCTCTCCATCCTGCGTCTGTGCAGGGGCGCCGAAGCCAGTTACTTCACTGGTTAATTGTCCAGCCTCTTGGTTGCAGAGGATGAAGATTTGGAGCTAGGCCGTCGTTAGCAGCACGAATGGCGGTTGCTTGAATATGGAGGTCCGGAGAGCGATGGAATGGCGAAGGTATTGCAGGCAAGTAAATAGAAAATGTCAATTCGAAGTTAAAAGCACTTCTTAATGTCTCTTTTTCTTTTTCAGGTTGCAGAAGCAGCTGGGTAGAAAAATAGATGTCGAGGAATGCGCCGAGGAGTGAGAAAGATGTGAGCTGCCCAAAACACGTGCGTATAGATGGAGTTTTGTATTTCTTAATGATGTCCTTTTGTTTTGCAGATGCGAGTAGCAGCGTCGGCGGAGGCGAGAAGAATGCAGCGCAGGTAAGGAAAGTTTCACGGAGGTTTACTAACCAATGTCCTTGCTTCCACAGGGTGCCGAAAAATGGAAAGCTGCAGCCCGTGGCTTGAGATGCACCGATGGACTGGGTAAGTGCTGCGCTGGTTTTTATCTCGTGCTAACCTGGTGTTCTTTTCCCTTCTCAGATGCTGCAGAAGACGAAGATGGTATTTCAGAAGGTAAGATTACGGATTTCTCTTCCCTAGATGCAGAAGTTGAAGATTCTCTGGAGCTGACACGGTGAGCGTCCTGCTGCTATTGCAGAATAACGCGAAGCACGTTGCTCTGATCGGGCGTGGTTTAAATAGCCTACTGGAGTGCTTAGGTGTCTCCTTCCACAGCAGCCTCGCCCAGGTAAGAAGTCCCAGCTTCCAGAATAGTTCCAGTATCCAGTCCCAGGGAGTGGTGCTGGCCACACCCAGAAGGTAAAGTAGTTCCAGCCATGGATGGATGAGGATTTCATCCTGCAGGTGAGTGAGCAGCATGGTCTGCAGCAGGTAGGTCCACCCAAGCACCATTCCTTACATCATGAGCCCGGCACATCCTGTGCCGGGACTGGGTCCCCTTATGAGCCTGGCGCCACTGGCGCCAGGACAAGGTCCATAAGGCCCCTATGGGAGCCGATGGGTGCCTGGAAATGAAGTTGTGACCCAGCTTCCGAGGCAGTTGGGCTAAACCTGACTCCTTGGAGGCTGCGGTCATGATATCAACGCATCCGCCACACGAAGGCCCTGCGCACAGTATAAAAGTGCACGCAAACAACAAACACGTATATACAGCTATGATGAATGCCCCATTTGTCGCAGCACTGATCGTGGGACACCGCAGGAGGAGGAGAATAGCCAGGGCACGCATTTTCTCACCACGGACAAGCCTTTTTGGGATGCCTGATGACCAGGTCTACGGCAGGTATATGTTTCCACCCCATATCATCCTAGACCTGGTCAAGGAGTGGGAAGATGACCTTACATCCCCCACCCTTTGCTCCCAAGCATTGAGCCCCTTGGAGAAGGTGCTCAATGTCCTGCATTTTTTGGCCACTGGGTCATTTCAGCTGACTACTGCCATAGTGGGGGGGTCTCACAGGCCACGCAGTCACACTGCCTACACCAGGTCTTGGCAATCATGACAACGCGCCCCTCAGTCCGCAGGCACATATACATGCCCAGAACACCCGCAGAAAGGCATGCCGTTGTCCTGGATTTTTACAGGGTGGCACACTTGGTGCCATAGATTGCACCCATGTGGCCCTACGTCCACCTAGGGCCACTGAGCACATATACCGAAACCGCAAGCACTGGCATTCCATCAATGTGCAGGTGGTATGCAATGCAAAGGGAATCATCACCTCTGTCTATGCAAACTACCCTGGCTCCACCCACGACAGTTTCATATACAGAATGTACGCCCTGAGCCGGGCCTTGCACATGCATGCATGTCACACACACACACACACACACACACACACAAATACACAAACCCCAATAATCACAACCATTCTCACCTCCCCAGGGGACAGTGGCCCTCATTACGACCCTGGCGGAAATCGAAAAACGATGGCGGAAATGTAATACCGCCATCGAATACCGCTCGGTGCGATTATGACCCGTCACCGTAAAGTACGATGCCATTAGCGACACCGTAGTGAACGCCAACGCCAACTGCACCAAGTACGCGCACGCGCGCCATGCAAAACCGTTATTACCACCATGGCGCAACGGTACGCGAATGCTGACCCTAGCGGACATTTACTTAACGCCATGAAGCATGGCGGAAAGTACCATTCCGCCATGGTGAGAATTACGGCATCGTGAACCAACCGTAAATGGCCCTACTGAGTGCCTGTACACCACTCCCTGCCCACATTGCACAACTCCTCGTAGGTGCAATGAAGTTACACAATGCAACCAGTGAAATGTACAAGTCACCCATGCATGCCAACGAACAAATGAATGTAGGGGCCCCAAGTGCCTTGTGAGTGGCCATCCATATTTGGCATGGCACCATTGCCGTACTGATGCAGCACAGGCATGTGAAGGTCCAAGTACAGCAATATGAACTGAAACATGAGACAAAACAACAACACGCCCCCATCGCTTGACACCAGTGTAAGGCAACATTCAAAGCAGTATCCTGAGGGAGACTGCACCAGCCCTGTACCCTTGCCAGTAAACAAACCAACCATCAGCATAAGCATGTACCACACAAGTTGGCAGAGTGACTGAGCAGCCAGGCTCATCTCAAGAGGGGCCAATGGGAGCTGCAGGGCACAGATGGCACGAATACAGAAGCTATTCCAATGGACATGACCTCAGTCTCCCTCCAAGAAACGCACGCAAACACAGGCACCTGTGACCAGCCATTTTCTGATAATCACATCATTCCACCAATCCACCTGGCTGACCGGCATCTGTTACACAAATGCTAATCCCCCACCCCTGTCATGACATCAATAAAACAGTCATAATGGCAGCCCCCATCCCTGACCTTACTGGGCTTCGTAGGCAAACGCGGCCAGTACAGTACCACGCAACTATACTCAGAAGCCGGAACCCAATGCAGATCTACTCACAATACATCGCTCCACAAATAGGAATATGCTACATTACTTGCAAAGAATAACGCTACACGGTTGATATCAGAATCAAATTTTAATGCACATCAAATTCACCAAGCCCATACAGCTATTAGGTCATAAACTCCAAAACATTTCTCATTACTGTGGGCTGCATCCGCAATAAATGACCAGCTTCTTCTTGTGTGACGCCCTGTTCCTTCATGGTACACAGGGGCTACATTCACGTTCAAAAAGGCAACATGGAAGCGCCTAGAACCGCAGGGCCGTCCCATTAGGTAGGCACTAGTCCAGCTGAAAGGTTGATATGTAGCTCCTAGCCACTAGTACTGCGTAAGGGCATGTGGCCCATTGGCGATCGTCCCATAAGATCGTAATGGTGCTCCACTGATTAACTCGAAGCAGCAGGTGTCGGGAGTAAAAGCCATCTGCAGGAGTGGCATACAGATGGCAGCGGCAAAAGGGGAGGAGATACCTGTCACCCAAATGAAATGAAAAAGAATAGTATGGCCATCAGAACTTCACTTGTATTACTCACTTCAATGATCACACTAAATCTACAGCCATATGCATGCTAGCCCACTCAAAAGGATTATTTCCACCCAAAAATCACTTGCGAATCATAACTATATAAATCGAGGTGAAAACACTATTACAAACGAGTGTTTGTGTGCATGCGTCTGTGAAGACAGAATCCATTAGATGGGATTAGTAACGTGCATAGACACAAGTGTTTGAAGGCGCGTCGAGACAGGGAGGGTTCAACAAGGGCAGATAGACGATGGTCCCACTATGGCAGCTCTGCATCACATAGCGCAGGGGAAGGGGATAGATTCCAAAAAGCCATGTACATGGCAAACTCTCAATTAAATCATCTGTCCATGCATCCATACATCATTCCCTCATCCCGGTATAAAAACGCCTGATTATTTACTCACATCACATTTGAAATTTCCATTGAGCCTGTGCGTAATGTAGTCTGCAAAATCCACTGTGCTCCAGCCCGGAATTCTAGTGTTGTGAAGTAACATGTATTTGGGAACGTCCTGCCTTATCGTCCACTACGCTATTGCGCATCCCATACTATTCATATCAATCATTGCATTCTCGCCATGGCCCCTGTCCCAAGGACATTAAACAATAGAACGTTATATTTGCAGTCAGACCTGTGGGCGTCTCCTCGCCGCTAGCTGAAAACCGAAAGCGCTGTCCTTCGAATTCCTCATTTGCAACATCACGTCGAAAAGGCATCTGTTACCGCTTGAAATCACAAATTCATCCATGTAGTGCGGCAGTGTGTGAAAATGGCAACTGGCTTCACTCACAAATGGGACTCCCCGCCCGTCGGTGAACCTCGGTACAGTGCTGCATGAGGGTCCACCGTTAATCGAGTACTACATTCCACTGACCCTTCACAAGTTTGTTCGCGACTGCAAAGATAGTATGTGAAACAATGGGACCATAGCAGAATGAACATATAAACCAATATTTCACTGCCATCGGGATTAAATACATGATTGTAATAGCAAGATGCCATGCGTCACATTGCAGCGTTGTGTGCGGGACGTGCTCGCCCAAAGGGGATTGCAGCTGGCACAGGTGGAATGAATCACCACAGGTGGAGGCTATACAGCCTGAAAACACATAAATTGCAGACCCAACCCCCTCCCACAACCACACCCACTCCAAAATGCTACCGGCAGGACTAGCGATGTTGGCCCTGGGGGACCTGATAGCACTGCAAGTACTACAACTTCAAGAAGAAGACGAACACCAACTACAACAACAACCGGCCGCACAGAGGAGACGCAGGAGGAGGAGGAGGGCAAGGCAGGGCCAGCAAGGGCCACCAGCACAGCCACTACCACCACGCAGGCAGCCTGCAATCCCACGCCTCCGAGCTCATCCATTCAACCTCACTGCTGAGCAGATCCACACCCTCTACCGTTTGGACCGGGACACCATAACCGCCATTGTGAACATGACACACGCTGACCTTGTCAGCATGATAGATAGCCCAACCGCCATCCCACCCCTACTGAAGGTGGTGTCTGTACTGCACTTCCTGGCCACAGGCACCTACCAGCACACAGTCGGACAGTTGCATGGCATTTCACAGCCACTGTTGTCACGGACACTATCGCAAGTGCTCGATGCCCTCCTGAAGCACGCAGACGACTACATCTCTTTACCACGCTCGGAGCAGGAGATTACAAACACAAAAGTGGGATTCCATGCACTGGCCGGCATACCGGGTTGCATTGGTGCCATCGACTGCACCCATGTGGAATTGGTTGTCCCACATGCTATGGAGGCCCAGTACCGCAACCGGAAACAATATCATTCTCTCAATGTACAGATGGTGTGTGACTCCAACAGGATCTTTACACATTGTTGTGCCCGATTTCCTGGATCAACCCATGATTCTATGGTCTTGAGGAACTCTACAATACCACGCTACATGGAGCGACACGCAGGGAACAGATCCTGGCTACTCGGTGAGTCTCATTTCATGCATGATAATGTGGGGTATGTGATGCGGCAATGACCTGGCAGGAAGGGGGGGATGCGTACGTAGCAATGTCATTCCACAAACTTCCTTTATTGTCCACATACAGGTGATGCCGGGTATCCACTGAAGAGATGGCTCCTTACACCACTCCGGAACCCACAGAACCAGCATGAGGAGGACTACAACCATGCCCACTCACGTACCCGTGTAGTCATAGAACAGGCATTCGGCCTACTGAAGGCTCGTTTCCGCTGCCTCAGCAGGTCTGGCGGGGCACTCCTGTACCGCCATGAGAAGGTTGCAAAGATGGTCATGGCATGTGTCATGCTACACAACATGTGCGTACGTAGAAATGTGCCCATGCCCCCTGATGCAGAACTGCAAGCACCTGAAGATGGTCATGATGAGGGTGGGGATGTGGCAGCACCTCAAGGAGTCCGCGAGGCACAGGAGGGCCGTGAAATTTGTCAGAATATCATAGATTCATGCTTCTAGCACTCACGCCTGGTGGCTGATACATGGACACGGGACTCGTGGCACTGTGTGTGTCTGGAACATGCACAATGTGGACTGTACGCCAATAAAGGCCTCGTACACAAAGATCAATGTCCACACATCTCATTGGATGATTATGTAATGTTTATAGCATATGTGAAATTATCTTACACACCCCATCGACCCGCCACCCAAGAAAGCCCAACACCCCCCTCCACCCTCCTACCTCCCCCCCGAACACCAGTGTCCAAAGATGCTCATTGTCAGTGGGCAGACGCTATTGCAAGCCCCCTCTCCGGGTATCAGGGGCACCCCTGCCTGTGGAGCGCAGGTTCCTCCCAGATCTACGTTGGGGGCTGCCCTGGACGGAACTTGCAACGGATGATGTCTCTGCCTGCTCACGTCCATGCATGTCCCTAAGGGTTTGTGAGAGCTCAGTGAGAACACGGCGCACAGCGGCAAGTTCACCACATACGTCTTTGGACGTCGCATGCAGTTCCCCCCTCAGGCTCTCGGTGCTTCTCTCCATTTGTACCCTTAGTGTCTCTGTACTCCTCTCCATTTGTACCCTTAGTGTCTGTGTACTTCTCTCCATTTGTGCCCTAAGTGTCTCAGTAGATGTTTCTATGACTGCCTTAGAACCCACACATTCATCAGCATGCTCCTTGAGGAGCGTGGCCAGTTGCTGCTGTTGCACGATCACCTGGTCGAGGGACTGTTGCCTCTGCTGGGCCATGGCCATTTGCGGTGGTGTCACAGAGGGGCTGATCACCTCATGTTGCCTTGCCACAGGGCTTGTGGGGGATGGCCAGTCGTCGTCTTGTGGGTGCCCCTGCGTGGTATCCTCATGGTGTACGGGATGAAACAAACAGGGGGATTGAGACAGGTCATGGATGGGTCCTACATCGACAGCACCGTTTTCTGTGTCGGAGCATGCTGCCATTATTGCAGTGTCACCTATGGTGCTGCTGCCACCAGAAGCAGTGCCTTCTGTGGCATCCATTGGGGGGAACTGTGGTGCTGGTGTTGTGGGCATGCTTGCTGCTGGGGTGCCAGTTGAAGTCCCCTCCTGTGTGCTGCCACTTGATTTGTGCTGCTGCCGTGTCTTGATCCGTGCAGCTGAGGTGGAGGGTCTTTGGCCGTTGGTCTTGGCCCTCTTTGCAGGTGTGCTGGTAGGGGTGTCCTGGAGCTCGTCGTTTGAATCGGACCCTGTGGTGGAGTAAAGGAGGGCGAGCGTCATTTATGGGTCTGTGGAAATTGGAATGGCAATGTATCAGATGCATTGGGGTGGTACCTGAGGGTGATTTGGGTCAGGGCCTTGGAGGTGGTTTCATTTTTGTGCGGATTGAGGATGCAGTTGTTTTGCAGCCTGCAGTTAGGGTGTGCATGCTGCACGTGTAGAGGGTGTTTTTAGGATTTTTAATTATTTCTGTATTTAATGTGAATTTTAAAGTGCGCTATCAGGCCAATGTATGTGGACGTTCTCCTGGACATGTGTTTCTGTTGCACTATGTGGACACATGGTACTTCACATGATTGGACATTGTGGATTTAGCATTGTTTTATTTGGCCCACCTACCTGATTCTTCGGATGTCTGCACTCCTTTCTCCACCCCTCCGACTCCCTCTATACTCTCCATTCCAATGGTGGAGGCACAGATTTCTTCCCAGGGGGTCAACTTGATGGGTGATTCCGATCCTCCCCCGGTAGCTGTGGCAATGTTACGGTTGGCTGATAGTATGCTCTGTACGCGTATCCGCAAGTCGTCCCATCGCTTTCTGCATTGCTGTGGGTTGCGGGGTGCGGTCCCCACCGCACTTACCCGCTGTGCCACCAGGGCCCATATGGCCTTCTTGTCCGCAAGTGCCGTCCTGGTCATTTGCGTCGAGAAGACGACGGCAGCATTCTCCTGGAGGGTCTCTGTGAGCACGGTGAGTTCCTCATGGGAGAAGTGGACCTGCCGCTTGCGGTCGCACGCTTTTTTAGCAACTTTTCCCATTTTGATTGTTTTAACTAGGGTGGCTAACGGGTTGGGATGTGTCTCAGGGTCGGATTTGTAATGGTTGTGTTGGGATTCTGATTTTATAGGTGTACGGCGTGCTGTTTCCCGTTCCGGCCCCATGTTTTTACTTCCGTTTCCGTATATTTACGGTCACCGTATTTTGCGATTTCCGCTCATTACGGTGACCGCTATGATGGGTGGCGGAATTGCACCTAGGGCGCCGTACGACGGCGGTGAGGGGCGTTTTGGGGACATTTCCGCCATCGCAGACTTTGCACTTCCGCCATGGCGTAATGCTCGTGCCCGATGGGTCATAATTAGCCGCACTTTACTCCATCGTGCGATGGCGGAAACGCTATTTACGCTATGGCGGTCAGGTCAGTTACTTTCCACCAGGGTCATAATGAGGGCCAGTGTCTACCCTCTGAGCAACCACATGATGACGCCAATCCGGAACCCCCCACCACCACCCCAGGTACGATACAACGCGGCCCATATTGCAACCAGGGCCATAGTGGAGCGCACATTCAGAGTGCTCAAGTCACGCTTCCGCTCCCTTGACCGCTCTGGCGTGCAGCTACTCTATGCACCCCCAGTAGTGTGCAGGAGCATTGTGGCAGCATGTGTCCTGCACAATGTTGCAACACGGCAGGGCGTACCGGTGGACATGGTGGTGCCCCCACATCCCCAACCACAGGCACAGGCGCTGCCCATGGGAGGGGATAGGGCACGTGGCGAGGAAGGCCGGACCCAGCTTGTGGCCACATTTTACACCTAAACTCCCACCCCTGCGGAGTGCACACAGGCCTGGCACATACCAGGTAACAATCGATGATGACAAAGAGACAGTCAACTGTCACAACCTTACCACCCTGAGATTGTTGCCATGGAAGTGCCACATTGTGTGCATCCCTAGCTACTTAAACACAAGCTATCCTGTGTGACCAAAAGACATACATATGATATATGATATGATATGGCATTTGTAAAGCGCCTATACACAAGTGTTTCAAGGCGCGACGAGGCAGGGAGGTGGGAACAAGGGAAGACAGACAACGATCCTACTAGGCCAGGTGTCATTTAGATCGCGCAAGTGCAGGGGCAGGGGGAAGGGAAAAGTGCAAGGGGAAGGGGACGGGGGGAGTGCAGTACAGGTTAAGTAGAATAAAAAATAAATAAATAGGCCAGCTGGTGGCAAGTGCAAAGGTAAGTGCAGACAAGTGCTGGGAAAGGGGGGCTGTAGGGATACAGAGACAGTCCCGCAGTGCAAGGGAGGCAGTGCAAGTGGAGAGTGGCTAGGCCAGGGACTGAGGTCGGTGAGAGTGGCCCAGTTGCAGATTCAGTGCAGTTTCAGTGAAGAAATTAGCAAGGGAGAGGGAGAGAGAAAGCAGAAGCAAAGAGGAAGGTTTTGAGGTGCTTCCGGAACCGGAGATGGTTCTCCTCAAGTTTCAGGGAGGCAGGAAGGCTGTTCCAGAGGGAGGCCCCTGCCGCGGAGAGAGATCTACCCCCAGCTCGTTGCTTCGAGAAGCGGCTGACCCTGACATGCAAGGTGTGAATCACACACACCTGCAAAACAGGCCATGACCATCACTGTTATGTCACTCAAACCCTCCCAAACCACAACATGACATGGCAAGCAATAGCCATACATCAACACAGTACCAATAAGGTACACATTGCCATGTGAAAAATGTAAATTGGCATCAGACAATGATGCCTGACATGGAATCAGATGAAATGACTGACCAACAACCTCCCACCCAAAATAAGTAATTCCCAAATGCATTATAAAAGTTGTAACCGTAACATAACAATGAATGCCTGTCTACATGCACATTGTGCATTGCAAAATCAACATTGCAGCTTCTGTGTGCTGTGTCCAACTCCTGCAACACACTGCTCAGCGCACAGCACAGTGAACAGCCATTGTGTGTGATGCACACCCTGAGCATCACATCTAAGCGACAAACCACATCAAAAAGCAAATTAGGCATGTACAGGATCCATAATTGGTCACAGAACATGTGCTGCAGGGACAAAGTGGGCAGCAGAAGGCAAACATAGTGTACACGTGGATATCGAAGGGTGGTTGTACATGTAGTGCATCATAGTGCGAGTGTGTGGGTCAGTAAGGACATGCACTCAACATATGCATGTGCAATCAAGTGACCATCAGTGTCCTCTACACATCACATGTGAACATTCACCATGTGTACACCCCAGCATGTCAAACCACAACTATCCCCTCACACCTGAAAGGTAAACACAACACATGAACAGGCATTGATCAGCAGAACACATCATGTACATAGGATACCACAATTACAATGTCCGGGTTCCCATCACACTGCAGGGCAAGGCAACTATCAACAACAAAACACCCCCCCTCCCTCACAAATGACCATGACCCACTGACAACTGCACCTGGGACATGGAGCCTTCGACCATCAATTTTACCTGGCAACAGGATCACCCTTCCCCTTCGTCACCATCTCCCACCTTGTGTGTAAAAAGTTGCCTGCACCCTCAGAGTCCACCTTCATTTTCAAAAACACAAAATCCAAGGCAGAACAGCCTCCAGTAGATGACTTGAAGTAGCAGTACCTCACAAAGGCCAAGTACTACCACAATGATGTAACAACCAAGGTAGCACAGTAAAACAATGTCACAACAGGATGTGAACCATGTGTGGTACATAACATAGAATGATGCACCACGAACGGATGTGCACTGTCACAGCTACTGTGTACAGGCGCAGGAGTGGCACGAACCAACCACCCCCACCGTGGCCTGGGTGCCTGCAAGGTCAAACTCACACAGGCCTCTGAGACCCTGGTGGGGAGGGAGGGTCAGGGATATGCAGTCGGGAAAGGCGTTGGCATACTGGATAACTGGAATGAGGGGCAGGAGAGGAGAGTAGGAATGACACGTGAAAGTAGGGAATGCACTAAAATGTAGTACTTGCATTAACACATACACAATCATAACAAACTTGTACATCATTGTCAGGGCCTTCCGGAGTCCAGGCGCAGGAGTGGCACGAACCGACCACCCCCTCTAGGGTTTTGGCGCCTGCAAGCTTGGGGCTTACACAGGCATCCGCAACCCCAGCGGGGAAAGAGGGTTAGGGAACGTTGGTTGGATAGGTACGGGAAGCAGGAACACCGGGTAGAGGGTACAGGGTTTAGAATTGGATAGGACTCGGGGTGATTAGGGGAAAAAAACATACCAAATTGAATTACACATTCATCCATGCATTAGTGCACCCCCCAGTAAGCCTATGCAGAGCAGTTTGAAAGAAAAACAACAAGACACTTAGCTCTGGTTTTGAGTGCTGGCCTCCTGCCTGCGCACTCTCCGGTCCGGTTACAGGAGCACTTCAATGCTGCAAAGAGAGCCACAGTTAATAATCTTACCCCTGTGATGGTTCATACACAGTCAATGCAGTAGGTAAGGCGCCGGTGGGTGCGTGGCAAATGGAACACCAATGTGTCACGATTCACACAACATGCAATGTTCCCTGGGTAAGCAGACAGACGCATATAGCAAGGTATGACTTCAGAAAAAGTCGTGTTCCACCATGACCGAAACAAAATGTACATCGAAATGAAATGCACTGCACCCTGTGAGCTGCTCCTTTCCATGTCTCGGAAGGCTACATGGGTGATACAAGTGCCTCAATGGCCCATGGTGGACCGGAGGGTATGTGCCACTGCCCCTGCAGGTGCCCCAGACAACCTTACAATCAACTAGCCATCAGTCCACCAACACATCTGAGCTGTATTGTGCGCTTCAACACCAATATTCGTCCAAGCTCACCGTCAGTGCTGCTACTAAGCATGCATGTGCAACTGGCCTGGTGGAAGCTTTGCTGTGTTGTGCCCCCCCTGTGCTGCTCACCTTGCCTGGAGTCCCTTGAAACACGTCAGCAGTTCTAGGATGTATGTCTGCAATCCCTGTGCCTCTGCTTGCGCACACATGTGCATGTGGGCAACACCAAACCTGTCCAGAATCCAGACGTCCAGTGGCCCATGTCTGCTGGCAAAGGTGGTCTGGAGGCTCATCCCCCTGCAGAAAGGGCATGAAACACATGATTAATGCTTTAGAGTCATCTGTGTGTGTCTCTTCAGGCATCTCATTACTGGACCATGTCAGAGACGTACATCAGAAATCACACCATCAGTCCGTCTTTCACATCCAAAGTGTGGAACACACTATCTACGGCATGAATTGCAACAAGCACGTGTACAGTAAAGATAAGAAACATACTACACAATGCATAGCAATGAATGTACACATTAATCATGAAACACCCCATCTAGCAAAAGCAGAACAGTGGTCAATAACACTGCAATCATCCCCACTAGGGGTGTTAACACAAGTTACACAGCACCAGACATGCCACAGATATGACAGTCTAAAGCCCTTGTGTAAAAGGCTGTTACACCGAACCATCCTTGCGAGCCCATGGATAAGGGAAGCAGGAGTGGCATATGTGAGTCAAGGACCCCAACCAGCAAACACATACACAAGACAAGCCTGAAGGGCCCAGCTGGAACAGACTGTGGATGCTTTCAAAAGCTACAAAGCACCGCACCGTCACATGAAAGCACAATAGACAAGCAATTTTAAACTATATTAACTAATTACACTAACTATGAAAAACCTACATTACCTAATTAAACTAACTATCAAACAGAAACTTAACTAACTAAACTAAAAGAAAAATAAAAAATGGCCACATATGACCCAGGGGGGGCACCCAGGAGGGGGGAGGTACAGAGTGCTGCTCAACACCCACATGCGATGATGCTGAGCCAAAAAAATAACCTCCATGGGCTCAACGCCTGCACAGCCCGACCTATGTGGGAGATAGATTGTCGTCCGAGTCTGGCTCATCCTGGAAAGGAGGACGTGGCACAGTAGCCTGGCCACGCCTAGCTGCAGCTTGCCCCTCGACGGCAGCAAGTCTGCCGGACGGGTGAGCCTGGTTCTGTGTGGCGATGTGACGTAGGTCTGCATGCAGAACCTCACGTGATACACGTGCTTCCTCCTGCAAGGCCTGGCTGGACAACCGCTGCACCTCCCGGCAAGCCTGTAGCTCAGCCGAGATGGTACGCTCAAGATGTGCAAACCTCTCCTCTGCCCGCTGCCTCTGGGACATCAGAAGGACACCCAGAGTGGATTTGAGAGAAGCATACTCCTCCTTCAGGGCCTCCATGTGTGCCTCTGCGTGAGCAGCAATTGCTTTACGTAGAGACAACATTTCAGCCTGGTGTGCCCTGTCTGAGGCCGCCATGCCCAGCCTGAGTGAGCGGGCCGTGGACCGTGCCGCCTGCTGCTGGAGAAGCACCTGATCGGCCACACAGATCGGGCCATACGCTCCATGCTCTCAGCGATGTTCTCCATTGCTGCCCCCTGCCGTTGTCTTGCTCCCACTCAGTATACTGCGGTTGCGTGCGGCGACCGCGTTGCTGAGCTTGACCCCTGCAGGACCCAAGGACCGGGTGTCCTCGCTGTGTTGGCACCGCCCGCGGCTGCACGACTACATGCCCCCATCGACGTGATGTCCCAGGCACATCAGTGACGGGTGTGGAGGGTGACCCTGCATCCCGATCCACCAAGGGGCGGAGGTACCAAGACTGTCTGACCCCTCAGTGCAGGTGTCGTGGACAGAGGAGTGCCCACATCAGAATCACTCACCCCTGACACATGGACTTGATGCTCATCCAACTCGACATGGACGTCAGAGTCGTCATCAGGGCTGGACTCATAGGCAGCCAGAGACAAGATGGACTGTAGCACTTGGGGGTTTTCGTGGCCTACCACCCCACGACCCCCACTTGTGCCGGGTTGATGTAGTGGTATGACAACACCATCCTCCGGCTCCATTGCGTCACCTTCTGAAAAATATAGAGAAAAAAGGTCACTACACATGTCAGAAGCACACAACACACACCGACAACAAACACATCAGGCAGACATGTGACACACAAAATAGAACCTGGCATGCATGCTGGGTCAACTTTGAATTGCTTCTGTGATCAGACCTGTTGAAAGGTGGCAGTTTGCATAGAAGTGGGTCTATGTCACTCACTACCTACATGTACAAGGACTTCATGGTGTGTGTCAGGAAATGTGAAGGCAGTGCAAGGCCAACTTCAGGCATCATGTGCAATGTGCATTCAATGGGTAGCATATCTACAAGCAAAGCACCCCTCCACCCAAGTGCAAAAGCAGGGATGCCTAGCATGGTATCAAAAGGCTGACCATAGAACTGTGTATTGACAGGCAGTGTTGACTGGCATCAACAGCTTAATGTGATTCAAGTGACAACACTGCAAATGATGATGGGACAGTAAGCAGGACACATGATGAAACCTCTGGAGGCTGCCCACGTGTGAAGAAGACACAACAACAGTTGGACAGAGTCATTGTCCATTGAACAGGCTGAGGCCTGTGAGCCACACAGATTGTCAGACCCTAAACATGTGTGCAACGCAGTACTGACCCACAGTTGACATGGTAAGGCTGATGAGATGCCATGCAATGTATGTCACCCAGGACTTGTATTACAGTGATCATCCAGTCAAGGACACATAGGGGCATGCGTGCAATGCACATGGAGCATGAATGGGTACTCATGTCCCTGCGGGGCATCTGACCTCTGCACAGTACAAGTGAGATACCCTGCATCAAGTACTAAGGCTTCACCACACAGCATATGTCTGGTAGATTGTCCGCTGGAAGTTAGCATGTACACAGGACGCATGAACAGGAAAGTACCCAATGGCAAGATTGAAGCAGACCAGTGCAAAGGTGGAACTGGGGTGCAGTGTGGCGGAGGAGGGGCAAGGGAGCATGCCTACATGGAGTACCCGCATGCAGGCAGAGGACACATGCACGTCAGTCATGCTATGCCATTGTGTCTGGGCTGAGAGGAAGGTCACCCCACGCTACATGCAGAAGAGCCAGTGAGCTGGAACATGGACCAGAGGGGTATACTGGTATCCAGCATATGAGTAGGGTGCAATAGTGGTGATGCGGACACTCCCCGTCTGCTCCACATGTCCACCATCCAGCACAGCAGACATGCATCACGGAAGCATTGCATTACTTGCACATCAGAACCATGTACACGTCACATGTAGTGGCAATCATGCACAACACATCCCACAAGTAAAACACACACGTCCTCAACAAACACGCATCAACACTCACTGGACTGGGCATCAAAGTCCAGCATCTCTCCCATTCCTTCGACCGATTCAGATGGTATGAACTCCGCAACGAGTGACTCATGCGGAGTGAGCTCTTCCTCCTCTGGTGCAGGCCCACCGCCAGTCACCAGAGTCAAGTTGTAATTTGAGGCACGCTTAGCCTTAGCGCTGCGTTTTAGGTAATTCCAACGCTTTTTGCACTCTTGCGCCGTGCGCACCTCATGGCCGAATGAACTGACATGTTCCGCATCTTGCTTCCAGTGGGTGTCACGGTGGGCAGCAGTAGTCTGACTATTGGCACCCACTACAATGTCACAGCTGTGGCCCTGCACGTAGTCCACGAGGAAGTCTTCTTCCTCGACGTGCAGGAGGTCGTGGCTGTGTGTGGGGTCCCAGCCTGTGCTGCAGGTGCAACCTTCCTCCTCTTGGACTGTGGTGCAGACCCTGGATGGCTAATGCCGCCCTGGCCAGTGTGTTCGGTGGATTGAGCCAAGGGAATGGCAGGTAGAGGGACGACCAAAGGCCTGACTTGTGTCAGTGGCAGCTGGGTGCCCTCTAATGGACCCTGCGCAGCAACATCTGCTGTGGCAGGGTCATTGACCGCAACGGTCCTGGTTGGCAGACTCACAACCGGGGTGTTGTTGGGTGCATCTGCCCCTGCACTTGCCAACACCCGGCTGTTCGGGGCAGCAGATGACATAACTGCCCTAGGGACACGTGTCTTGGTCAGAGCAGCGCTGCGTGCCCCTACGGTTTCCCTCCTGGCCTGTTGGAAATCTTCCAAGGGCTCCTCAAGTGCCAACGCAGCCTACGCTGGCAGACCCTGAGCCTGGGTGGCGGTGTCCACAGCTGCACCTGCAGCTACCACTACTCTTGGGCCCGTGACAGTCGATGGAACGGACTCCCGGGTCACACGGGTGCCAGTGACAGATCCAGAAGCTGCATCTCCCGGAACCACAGGGGGTGGTGGCATGACTGCACCGACACATGGCACAACATTGTGCTCAAGTGGCACACTCCTGCCTCTTCCCCCTCTGTGGCCGCCCTGGACACCCTGGAGTCCCCCTACTCCCTGGTCACCACGGCCACGTCCCCGAACACGCCCCCCACGAGGAGTACGCCCAGCTGAGGCGCCTCTCACCTTTGGTGGCTTCCCAACCATGGCACAGATGTAGTAGTGCCGGCACAGATGGAGTAGTGCCAATGGGAGGTGTACACCACAATTGACCTGGGCAATTGGGGTGAAGGGGGTGGGAAGCAAGATGTTAACAGCCCCCCTGCACCTGAAGGCTGTATGTGACCCCGGTGATATAGTGACGGGTCACGCAATGCTCAGGCACCCCAAAACTGCAGTAAAACCATGCACACAACCCTGCAGCCTACGTGCATGGAATCAACCTCTCACAGTACGCGGTGGCACCTAGTAACACGAATAACGCGTACACGTGGGACACGCAGGCTACTATGACCTCGAAAATGGGTGCAATACACAGGGGCACCCGCAGTGGGAAAAATAGCGTGTGCGACTCACTGTCTGACTAGCACGATGCAGAAAACACACGTACCCAATACCCCCGCCAAAAGAAGAGATACGTCCTTGATAGCTGTGAAGTTGTGATGGCCCGCGAAACAACAGGAAGCAGCAACACACGTCAGTCTCCACAAAAGGCACGTACAGCGAACTGCTGCCCTGCTCACCTTTAACCCGTGCTGAGGGAAACGCCCGCGCGCGTCACGTCACTTACGCGCATAGGCCCTTTCCTCGGATTACATGCGGACGTGCAGTTTTTTCACGTGCGCTGAACCACTATGCTAACGTCACGAGGGAAACGCCCGCGTCACGTCACAGAGGCGCTTACGCTTGAAAGGGCCTTTGGTCCAATGAAAGCGCGTACGAGTGCTGACGCGCTTACGCGCTAGGGGCCTTTCCTCGAATTACACGCTGACGTGCACATTTTTCACATGCCAAATCACTCCGTGTCAAGCTGGCCATGCAAAAACACATGGAAGACCACGCTCCTGCCCAAAAGGCTGAATCACTGCCCCCCAGAACCCCGAGCTCACTCCCACCTGCCATCCCACCTGCCATCTGCTGCTGCCTGACTGCCTGCTGCCTATGTGCCCTGCTATTTGCTGCCTGCACATCAGCCAGGGGTGCAGTTGCTGTGACCACCCCTGCTGGAACTGAAGACTCCCGACTGGGATACCATTGCTCCACAGCCCAGCCCCAGGACCCAGTTGCCCACCCACACCTGCCTCTGGGGTTGCCATGTCGGGCACTACACCATCTGGCACCACTGGCAACCCCCAGCCAGAGAGGCAGAGGGGCACCAGCTTCACTGCCACCGAAGTTGGAATCCTGGTGGAGCAAGTCCTGGGGCAGTATAATGCCCTCTTCGGAACAAGACGCGCCAACAAGGAAGGACGGACTCGGATCTGGACCGACATCGTGACTGCCATCAACGCGGAGGGGGTGGAAGTCTGCGACTTCCAACATGTCAAGAAGCGCTGGGAGGACTTCAGGTCCAGGACCCTCAACAAGGCCCGGCGCCTCTTGAAGGCAGCTGATGCTAAGGGGCACCGGGGCCACCTGTCGGAACATCAGATGAGGGTCCTGGAACGCATATGCCCAATGCTCCACGTCCAGGTCCTTGAGAGTCAGGCCCGTCTGGAGTTGAGCGGTAAGTGTACAGGCATACTGATTGGAAGCTGTGCGTGTGCTGGTGTGCCAGTAGTGTGCAGGTTGTACATGTGGTTTTCTAGGGCCATGTATGGATGTTTATGTACAGGGCTGTGAGGCTGACACATGCAAGTCCTTTTCATGTGTGAGACACATGGATGGTGTATGTGTAGGTAAGCATGCAAGCCAAATGCAGATGTGTGAGCACACATGTTTGGATTACTGTGTATGTCAGTTGGCATGGTTGTGGTGTCACACATGGATGTTGGTTCCAGCTGCATGTATCTGCACCGTGTACATGTGCATGTGTGTGTATTTGACAAGGGTGCAACAGTGATGCAACATGGATGCATGTGACACTGATATGTGGAAGACTGATTGGGAGATGTGACATGGATGCCGATCTCAACACTGCGACAGTTGGCGGAGGTGTACACATGCATGTAAGTGTGGTGGCGTGTGTGCATGTGTAGTGCACTCCCTGTGTTTCATGTGATGTCTGGCTCACCTTTGGCTACTCATGCTGTTGTATGTGTATGGATGGTGCTGGCTGTTGCGATATGGCTGTGAAATAGCTCATGTGTGTGAGTTGAAATGACATGTGTGTTGGGGATTGTGATGCCATGTCTGAAGTTTGACAATGCCACTCATGTACAACTGTCATGTGTGTATGAGTCCATTGTACAGTGCCCTGATGCCTGTGTTTTATTTCTCCCTGTCTGCAGCGTCAACTGATGAAGAGGCCAGAGAAGGTGCTGTGGAGCACAGCGGCAGGGATCACACCACCAGCCGGAGACGCAAGGCCCGGCTCCCCTCCCAGGTTGTCATCTCGTCGGGGAGTGAGGAGTCCAGTCCTGCGTCCCAGGCCGCAGCTGCCGAGGGGAGGTCCAAGAGGCAGAGGTCGGAGTTGGACTCCTCGGCAGCAGAAGGGCAGCTGAGACCCCACAGGGCCCAACGGAGGAAGATGGCATGGAGGCATCCAGTTTGGTGGGGGGTTTGGTGGAGGAGGAGGCCGTGCAAGGGACAGAGACGGGGTCTGGAGGTGGGGATTCCACTGGTGCTAGTGGTGCAGTGCAGGACCAGGGACAGGAAGCACAGGCCGCCGTGGAGGTGCCTGTGTGCAATCCTGTCCCTGATCCTGTCACTGTATCATCTCGCACCAGCAGGGATGCCTACGTCCAGACCCGTTCTCAGGGAGGGGATTGGCTTACACCAACTGGCCTTCCTCTCCCTGCGGATGTGGCTATCCGGCACCGGGCTGAGCCTGTCCTGGGTGGAGTGGCGTTGCGTCAACGGGCCATGCGAGCTGACCTGCAGTCTTTTCATGAGGAGACTGCACGTCTTCTCGCATGGCTCGTTCACCGCGGTGACCCACTGGGACAGCTCACCAGGGCCGGATTCCTCCGTTTCCTGGACCTTGTTCCGACCCCCTCCTCAACTGAACCCCCTATGCCCCAGTCGTCCTCCATGCCATCTTCCCACCCATGTATCACCTGGGTGCCCTGTGGAGCTGCCTCTTACCCTGCGGCCAGGCTGGTGGACAACATATCCCTGCCACAGTCGGGAATCGGACGTCCAGCAGGGGTGGCCACCTCAACAACTGCACCCCAGCTGGAGGAGGATGTGCAGGCAGCAGGAGCCAGGGCACAGGCAGCGGCACAGCAGCAGCAGCAACAAGGTGGGAGCCATGATGGCTCGGAGACTTCATCATCGGAGGGGCAGGCATCGGCCGGAGGGCAGGAGGACCCTGGACGGGAAGTGTCTTCCGTGTGGCATCGGTTGGGCCATGCAATAGATGCGGAGCAGCAGCGGGCGGAAGAGGCATGGCTCAGGATGGTCAGGGCGGAGAACTCCATGCGTAGGGACCTGAGGCGGGCCGAGTGCCTCGAGGCCATTCGCAGGGACCTGGAGATCCAGATGTCATCGTCCCTGAGAACCCTCGGGGCCATGGAAGAGGACCGCCTCCGGGACATCGAGCAGGAGTTCGATGATGCCCTGGCCCGGGACATCAACATGTGAGCCGTTGGACTTGCCCGCTGCCCTTGTAAATAGTTAGATAGTGTTAGGTTTCCTTTGGTTTTTTTCTTTATTTTGGTTGCGCTTGGACAATGCACCACATTTCTGTATATAGTTTTTTTCATTAGGTAGTTTTTGGTAGGTTTAATTTCTTCAGTTGGGATCATGGACCCTGGATTGTTCATCTGTATATAGTTCACTATTGGATTCATCTTTTTTTTTCGGATTACCCCAAGGGGCATAGTTCACTATTGGATTCATCTTTTTTTTCGGATTACCCCATGGAGCAATGGTTTTCACTTTTGTTTTTCCCTTGGATTTGCTTTGTTGGACTGTGACTTTGGACACCTTTCCTTTTGGATTATGATTTCTTGTTTTTCATTATTTTACAGACATGCAGCTTTTCTTTTTTTATTCACATTGTTGTTTGATTTTAATTACATTCATGTTGCTTTTAATACATCTTTTCTTCATACTTCGATGTGTGGTGTTATCTCATTGTTTTCATGCATGTCATGATATGGGTTTTGACATTCACTTGCAACCATTGTGTGTGTGTGACGGACATGTGTTCATTTACATACTTGCCATTGGGGTTGTATCATGTAATTGGCATTTCTATGTGGGTGGATGCAATACTTGGGTAGGTCTTTGGCATGTGGAGGCTGCCCATAAGGGCCAGGGATCTAGATTGTGATGACGTGTTGGCTGGGGTCATGTGTTGGGGCCTGCTGGCAGGTGCCCCGCACTGCTGGGGGGGTGGGGGTGCAAGGGGACATGAGTGGGACATGTGTGGGGGCCTGCTGGCAGGTGCCCTGCACTCCTTGGGGGGTGGGGGTGCAAGGGGACATGAGTGGGGGCCTGCTGGCAGGTACCCTGCACTGCTGGGGGGTGGGGGTGCAAGGGGACATGAGTGGGGGCCTGCTGGCAGGTGCCCCGCACTGCTGGGGGGTGGGGATGCAAGGGGACATGAGTGGGACATGAGTGGGGGCCTTCTGGCAGGTTCCCCGCACTGCTGGGGTGTGGGGGTGCAAGGGGACATGAGTGGGACATGAGTGGGGGCCTGATGGCAGGTGCCCTGCACTGCTTGGGGGATGGGGGTGCCAGGGGACATGCGTGGGGGCCTGCTGGCAGGTACCCTGCACTGCTGGGGGGTGGGGGTGCAAGGGGACATGAGTGGGGGCCTGCTGGCAGGCACCCTTCACTGCTGGGGGTAGGGGTGCAGGGGGACATGAGTTGGTGATCAGTGGTGCAAGCAGACAGGTGGCTTGTCTGGGGTGCATGGCCATGGTGGATGGGCTGCCTGCGGGACATGACCAGGGGTGCGGGGTAATCCCCTGTGGTGTGGTCTGCCTGCAGGGGCCATGGATGGTGAAGAGGGAACACCTGGGAGGACCCACACTGCCAATTCACGTGTAGGACTCCCCGCACACCCCCGAAATTCACGTACCCCGCTCTGACAGCTAAATCGCGTGTGAAACTTCCTGTGAACCCCTGAAATACACGTACCCCACTCGCACAGGGCCTATTGCAGGTGAAACTTCCCGCGAACACCAGTAATACACGTACCCCACTCGCACATGGCATATCGCGTGTGAAACTTCACACAAACCCCAGGAATATTGGCCCTGCGCGAGCGAACGGGGTACGTGTAGTTCTGGGGTACAGCGTGAAGTTTTACACGTGAAAGGGCCCTGTTGAGCGGAGTACGTGTATTCCTGGGGTTCGCGTGCAGTTTAATCCGCGATTTCAGCAGGGTACGTGTATTACGGGGTTTGCGTGAAGTTTCACCCGTGATTTCATCAGGGTACGTGTATTCCTGGGGTTCGCATGAACTTTCACCCGCGATTTCAGCAGAGTACGTGTATTACGGGGTTCGCGTGAAGTTTCACCCGCGATTTCATCAGGGTACGTGTATTATGGGGTTTGCGTGAAAGGGCCCTGGTCGAGGGAGTATGTGAATTTCAGGGGTGCGCGGCAAGTTTTACACATGAAAGGGCAACGCCCATGCACAATACGTCACAGACGCGCTTACGCGCTAAGGGCCTTTGGTCCAATGATATCGCGTACGTGTGCTGACACGCTTACGCACTAAGGGCCTTTCCTCGAGTTACACGCTGACGTGCAAGATTTTCACGTGCCAAATCACTCCGTATGAAGCTGGCCACGTGTTCACACACGGAAGACCATGCTCCTGCCCAGAATGCGGAATTACTGCCCCCCCAGGGCCCCGAGCACGCTCCCACCTGCTGCTGCCCGATTGCCTGCTGCCCACGTGCCCTGCTATTTGGTGCCTGCACGTCAGCCATCTGCAGGGGTCCAGTTGCTGTGTCCACCCCTGCTGGAACAGAAGACTCCCGACTGGGATTCCATCGCTCCACAGCCCAGCCCCAGGACCCAGTTGCCCACCCACTCCTGCCTCTGGGGTTGCCATGTCGGGCACATCTCCATCTAGCACCACTGGCAACCCCCAGCCAGAGAGGCAGAGGGCCACCAGCTTCACTGCCACCAAAGTTGGTGTCCTGGTGGAGCATGTCCTGGGGCATTATGATGCCCTCTTCGGAACAAGACGCGCCAACAAGGAAGGACGGACCAGGATCTGGACGGACATAGTGACTGTCATCAATGCGGAGGGGGTGGCAGTCCGCGAATTTCATCATGTCAAGAAGCGCTGGGAGGACCTCAGGTCCAGGACCCTCAACAAGGCCCGGCGCCTCGCAGAGGTGGGCCGGGTCAGCCTGAGCAACATCCAGATGAGGGTCCTGGCACGCGTACGCCCAGCGCTACATGCCCAGATCCTTCGGAGGCAGACCCGTCTGGAGTTGAGCGGTAAGTGGCCAAGCATTGCTGTGTGAGGCAGGGCATTTTGCAGTGTGCTGGTAGTCTGATACTTGCCTGTTTGTGTGATATAGGCCATGTATGGATATGTGTGTGTGGAGGGACATCATGGTCATGCACGTGGGACCAGTTATTTGTGAAGCACATGGTAGGTGCATGTGTTTTCATGCAACATGGGGACCTCTATGCAGAATGCACAACTGAAAACATGCCAGTCTCTGTTCCTGGACATGGAGGGGGGATGAGGAATGGGTGCTGATGTCATATACATGTATGGTGCACATGTGTGTGTGTGTGTGTGTGTGTGTGTGTGTGTGTGTGTGTGCGTGCCAGAGAAGTGTGTGTTTCACTTTGAAACGCCATGGATGCATGTGACTTTGAAGGAAACATCTTGGTTTACAGGGGCACTTGTACATGGATGTTGATGTTGATTGCAGGCGCCGAGAGTGTTTCTGCATGTGTGTTGCATGCATTGACCCATGTGTTGTGGAAGGACAGGATGGAAGTGACATTTGATAGTGCCACTCATGTGTTATTGCTTCCTGACTAGGGTATTTTGTGCTGTACCCTGATGCTTGTGTTCTATGTCTCCCTCTACGCAGCGTCAAGTGAAGAAGAGGGCGGAGACGACGCTGTGGAGCCAAGCGGCGGGGATGCCTCCACTGGGCGGCGACGCATGGCCCAGCCACCCTCCCAGGAATTACCATCATCTGGGAGTGAGGGGGCTGGTGCCGCGTCTGCCACAACGGCTGTGGCGGAAGGGCCGGGTGAGCCCCCACAGGGGCTTCCAATGGCGGAAGACAGTGTGGAGACATCCAGGTTGGTGGTCTCCACAGAGGAGGAGAAGCCCACTACTGAGCCGCACATGGGGCCTTGTGGGGGTAGTACCACTGGTGCAATTGGTGCAGTCCAGGGCCAGGGTCAGGAGGCAGCACAGGTCACCGCGGAGGGGCCTGTGCATGTCGTTGTCCTTGACCCTGTGACTGCACCATCATGCACCAGCAGGGAGGCCCTGTCCCAGGCCCGTCCGCAGGTAGGGGAGAGTGCCATATCACCTGCCTCTCTACTACCTGCGGACGAGGGGTCCCGCGACCGTATGGGATCCATCCTGGTGGGTGTCGCCTTGCGCACGCGTGTCATTCGTGATGACGTGCGTTCTTCCTGGGCAGAGAACGCACGCCATCACGAAGAGCAGCGTTGTGACGTGGCACTGCTGGGAGGGGCCGTGGTTGGGGGGTTCCTACATGTGACGCGCACTCTGGCGGACCTCTCCTCCTCTGTGGAGGCTATGCGCCGGTCGTTCTCCACATCGTCTTCCGGCCCAGATTACACCAGGGCCCCCTGTGGACCTGGCCTGACCAACACAGCAAGCTTGGTGGAGATCCCATCCCTGCCACAGTCGGGAGTTGGAGGTCCAGCAGGGGTGGACACCACAACTGGAGACCAGCAGATGGAGGATGTGCAGATGTGCAGGCACCATCGGACAGGGCACATGGACAGCAGCAGCAGCAGCAGGAGCAGGCTGTAGGTGGGAGCAATGATGGCTCGGGGCCATTAACATCGGAGGGGCAGGCATCGGCCGGAGTGTCTTCCGTGTGGCAGCGGTTGGGCCATGCGATAGATGCGGAGCGGCAGCAGGCGGAAGAGGCACGGCTCACGATGGTCAGGGCAGAGAACTCCAGGCGTAGGGCACTGAGGCGGGCCGAGTGCCTCGAGGCCATTCTCAGGGACCTGGAGTTCCAGATGTCATCGTCCCTGCAAACCCTCGGGGCCATGGAAGAGGACCGCCTCCGGGACATCGAGCAGGAGTTCGATGATGCACTGGCCCGGGACATCAACATGTGAGCTGTTGGACTTGCTCGCTGCCCTTGTAAATAGTTAGTTAGTTACTATTAGGTTTCCTTTCGTTTTTTCTTTATTTTGGACCGCTTGGACAATGGACCACATTTTTGTATATAGTTTTTTTATTAGGTAGTTTTTGGTAGGTTTCATTTCTTAAGTTGGGCTCATGGACCCTGAATTCTTCTATTGTACATAGTTCTACATTGGATTCATCTTTTTTAATATTTTTTTTGTGTTCACCATGGAGCAATGGTTTTTACTTTTTATTTTCCCTTGGATTTGATTTATTGAACTGTGACTTCGGACAACATTTCTTTTGGGATTTCTTTTGCTTATGTTTTCTTGATTTTCATAATTTATCGGACATGTACCATTTCTTTTGTTATTTCCATCGTTTTTGTGTTTAATTTGATTTACGTTCATGTTATCTTTAATATATATATTTTTTATACTTCCATTTGTGGTATTATCTCATTGGTTTCATGTATGTCATGATATGGGTTTTGACATTCATTTGCACCCATGTGTGTGTGTGACGGACATGTGTTCATTTACATACTTGCCATTAGGGTTGTATCATGTAATTGGCATTTCTATGTGGGTGGATGCAATACTTGGGTGGGTCTTTGGCATGTGGAGGCTGCCCATAAGGGCCAGGGATCTAGATTGGGATGACATGTTGGCTGGGGGACATGTGTCGGGGCCTGCTGGCAGGTGCCCTGCACTGCTGGGGGAAGGGGGTCCAAGGGGACATGAGTGGGGGTCTGCTGGCAGGTGCCCCTGACTGCTGGGGGGTGGGGGTGCAAGGGGACATGAGTGGGACATGAGTGGGGGCCTGCTAGCAGGTGCCCCTGACTTCTGGGGGGTGGGGGTGCAAGGGGACATGAGTGGGACATGAGTGGGGGCCTGCTGGCAGGTGCCTCTGACTGCTAGGGGGTGGGAGTGCAAGGGGACATGAGTGGGAGATGAGTGGGGGCCTGCTGGCAGGTGCCCTGCACTGCTTGGGGGGTGGGGGTGCAAGGGGACATGAGTGGGGGCCTGCTGGCAGGTGCTCTGCACTGCTTGGGGGTGCAAGAGGAAATGAGTGGGGGTCTGCTGGCAGGTACCCCGCATTGCTGGGTGGTGGGGGTGCAAGGGGACATGAGTGGAACATGAGTGGGGGCCTGCTGGCAGGTGCCCCTGACTGCTGGAGGGTGGGGGTGCAAGGGGACGTGAGTGGGGCATGAGTGGGGGCCTGCTGGCAGGTGCCCCTGACTGCTGGGGGGTGGGGGTGCTGGTGGACATGAGTGGGGGCCTGCAGGCAGGTGCCCTGTACAGCTGGGGGGTGGGGGTGCAAGGGGGTAATGCGTTGGTGATCACTAGTACAAGGTGACATGTGGCTTGGCTGGGGGGGCATGCCTATGGTGGATGGGCTGCCTGCGGGACATGACCAAGGGTGCAGGGTAGTCCCCTGTGGTGTGGTCTGCCTGCAGGGGCCGTGGAGGGTGTAGAGGGAACACCTCGGAGGACCCACACTGCCAATTCACGTGTAGGAATCCCCTGAACCCCCGAAATACATGTACCCCACTCACACAGGGCCTATCGCGTGTGGAACTTCCCGCGCACCCCAGAAATACACGTACCCTGCTGAAATCGCGTGTGGAACTTCCCCGCAACCCCGAAATACACGTACCCCACTCGCACAGGGCCTATCGCGTGTGAAACTTCCCGCGCACCCCAGTAATACACGTACCCTGCTGAAATCGCGTGTGGAACTTCCCGCGCACCACAGTAATACAGGTACCCTGCTGAAATAACGTGTTAAACTTCCCCACACCCCAGAAATACACGTACCCTGCTGAAATCGCGTGTGGAACTTCCCGCGCACCCCGGAAATACATGTACCCTGCTGGAATTGCGTGTTAAACTTCCCCGCACCCCAGAAATACACGTACCCTGCTGAAATCAAGTGTGGAACTTCCTTGCACCCCAGAAATACACGTACCCTGCTGAAATTGCGTGTTAAACCTCCCCACACCCCAGAAATACACCTACCCTGCTGAAATCGCGTGTGGAACTTCCCACGCACCCCAGTAATACACGTACCCTGCTGAAATCGCGTGTTAAACTCCCCACACCCCAGAAATACACGTACCCTGCTGAAATTGCGTGTGGAACTTCCCGCGCACCCCAGAAATACACGTACCCTGCTGAAATCGGTTGTGTTAAACTTCCCCGCACCCCAGAAATACACGTACCCTGCTGAAATCGCGTGTGGAACTTCCCGCGCACCCCAGTAATACACATACCCTGCTGAAATTGCATGTTAAACTTCCCCACACCCCAGAAATACACGTACCCTGCTGAAATCGCGTGTGGAACTTCCCCGCACCCCAGAAATACACGTACCCTGCTGAAATCTCGTGTTAAACTTCCCCGCATCCCAGAAATACACGTACCCTGCTGAAATCGCGGGTGAAACTTCCTGCGAACCCCAGTAATACACGTTCCCTGTGTGCTGTGTGGCGGCCTGTATACTGGTCCAGGGTTAGCCCAGCCCTTTGCGCTGGATTGGGGATTTTGATGGCTTTTCCTTGCGCGAGGGGCGTTCTTGGGGGCGTTACTGGCGCTCCTGGGGGCTGCTTTTGGGGGCTGCTTTTGGTGGCTAAAATCCATGAATACGCTGTGCGCCGAAATGGATTTTAGCGAATGCGGCTGGCGCAGACCATCGCATGCGCACACTGTGCGCCAGCCGCGTGCGCCACTTGTGTGCTAAATTCTATGAATTACCCTCACAGTGTCGACACCTGAATATCAACGTTTAATGTGTGACGTCTGTAGTTTGTCATCCTAGAGGGAGGTTAGACTCCTTGTGGGTTATGTGGTATCCTAAACGGTGACAAATTGTATGTTAGGTGAGAGTGTCCTTTCATGATTAGAATTGTGTTAATCACACATGTGATCAGTTAGAGACTATGTTAAAATTAAGATTTTCTGGATTCTTTTTCCAATAATAGGATACTCATATACTATTCCTACACACAGTCCATTGAAATACTGTTGCACATAAAGCAAGCACGTTCATGCATTTTGCACTTTATGCAATCTAGATAACACTTTAATGCAATTTTGCACGGATACCTTTGGTCTGAATCAGTATTATTTATTGTGATGTTAATGTATATTAATAATACATTATTTAATGACACAATGTTGTCTGTGAATATGTACTTGAGAGATTTGTAGAAGTAATATGTTTTTTTCTTGAAATGGTGTGCCACTGGATTTATTATCCAACATAAAGCAATTATACGGATTCAGGTGTCCTCTTATTCAATGCATACGAGGGCAGGGCATACTACTCTGTGTTCCTCAGTTTAGGCCTCCAATAGGAACGTCAAAACATAATGTGTGACGGATGGGGTTAGAATGTTGAAGTCAAGTCTGGTAAAGATTTGTTAAAAAATAAAATTATTAAGAATACAAAATAAAAAAACAAATTTGCGGCCTACTTCCCATTCATTTTCTCATAGACAAACAAGGTGAGTTTTTGCTGGACAGCACTGCCCACACCGCTGAATGGATTTTGCCAGGTCTGAAACAACTTGGACATGAAGCGTTTACTGGAGGCCTTTATCTGGGTTGGAATTATTCTGTGCAGTTGTTTTTTAAATATTTGAAAGAGAAGGGGGTATCCCCTTCCGAAAAATAGACATGTAAATCTGGGGTAAAATGCCCAGACCAAGTTATTTTAGAAATTAAACGGCCGCCATCTTTTTCTTTTTCAGAGATAGCTGCGGCTATAGCCAAGGATATCGGAAAATGAAAAGCAGGAAAGAAGCCATTTGCAGGTCAAAATACATGCAAATGTTTTTAGGCTAAATGTTGGGGGGGGAACGCAGTGACACGTGGGAGTTGGAGGGGGTCTAGGGACAGAGTTTGCAACACAAACCTTTCTGTAGCCTCGGCTGTAGCCGCAAATAGCTGACATTTGAAATCAAACTGCGTCATGGAAACAGCGTGTGTTGTGGAGAGAATCGGAGCAGGCAGGGGAGGTGAGGAGGCCATCAATGGTGTATGGGAAGCCGGCTTTGAGTGGGGCGACACTTGGTGAGGGCCTGGGTTTGGAAAGAAGACATTTTGTTTGCACAATCGTGTTTCCCAATAACTGCAGTTATAGCGGACTACACATAGCCGAGGGTATGTGTAGTTCTGTACCTGCATCTATAGGTTGTTTTTTATTTTATTTTGAAACAAACATATTTTAACAGCTATAGTGATTTCAGGGGTGAAA
Source organism: Ambystoma mexicanum (assembly GCF_040938575.1). Taxonomy (NCBI): domain Eukaryota; kingdom Metazoa; phylum Chordata; class Amphibia; order Caudata; family Ambystomatidae; genus Ambystoma; species Ambystoma mexicanum. The sequence goes on along the minus strand of NC_090937.1, from coordinate 1,345,904,692 downwards.
TATACAGTAGGCATTTGGGACTCTTATTCATGCAGTAAGTATGACTGACTCGGCCTAGTTGTGAGGAAGCTGCCGGCTCTCTTAGGGAATGTTGTCTAATAAATTAGCACAAATTACTTTCGAGCTAGGCTTTGTATAACAGCATTTATGTTTAAGTATAAACCTGTTTGCACACAGGTGACTGAGGTTAAAGGTTTATTTGTTTGCACTAGTTCTAAGTTTTCAGTGCGACTTTTCAATGGAGTATGTCCACTTATAAGTGTCAAACAAATTAAACATATGTGTAGAACTGTCCTTAATTGTGAATCATAAAGTATGTTCTCTAGGTAATTATATTTTCTTTTTTTATAGATGGAAATGTGCATATTATAACATGCGTACATATTACTGTGGACATGGATGGATATTGTCTGAACCGCTGTGCATATTACTGTGGACACGGCTAGTGTCTGTCCCCCTGTGCATATACTTTTTGAACATTCACCTAATCTCCCCCCATCCTTACTACTTGAACCACGCACAATGCTCGCTGTCTCTTTATTCTATCTATTGTTACCTAACCCTGATTCTCCCCATGCCCGTACCCTATATACAGCTTTAGTATTACTATTGTACCCCCACAATGTCTTTGTCTATCTATATACTCTATAACCACTATCTGTGCCCTTATGTAGCCTACCTTCACCCTTTTGACAGCTATGCACCCACTCCTCTGCTACAGAATGTATTCAGGTTTCTGAACGGTTCAGCCATTTTCTCTTAAACTGTATATATCTGAAAGTACAAAATACAAGGAGTAGTAAATAATCACATATGTACATATGTAAATATATTTTTTTAAAACATAAATCCATAACTGTGGGTACCACACAAAGCCAATGCAATGGTGAGGTGTTGAGGTGTGGGTAATTGTTTCAACGACTGGAGTGGATAACTGCGGCTATGACAGTACCTGTCATTGTGCAGCACACATACTCACGGCAATACTGGGCACACTGTGTTACCAAAGCTATATATAGGCCAATGACATGTTGTGTATTTGCCTGGCAGCATAGCTGCGGCTACCCGACATTTTGATTGAAACTGCATCACAGAAACAATGAGAGTTATAGGGGGAATGGTAGAGGGCAGGGGAACTGAGGAGGACATTAGAGGAGTGGGGGGAGCTGGCAGAGATGTTGGGGCACTTGGTTAGGGCTTGGGAGTGCAGGAAATCCTTTTTTTCCCACCAGTTTTCTGAATAGCCGTGGCTAAAAATGAAAGAGCCCCATTGGGTATACAGCATGAGGGCAGTCACATGTAAGAGTGTTAACGTATCTCGTCAGTTGATTGGCTGCTGTTCTACACGCGGCTATATGAATAGCCGCGTGTATTGAGCTATACAGTTTCTCTGAACAATCATTATTATGTGGATGTTAGACCACACACTTTTACTTGTCTTTCTGATTGCATGTCCACAGGTTTACCCTTGTCTTATTAGAAATTTTAAATGTCGGCAAGGTTTGGTTTTGAGTTAGTATAAAATGTATGTGTATTCGAGGCTATGAGATGGTGTTCTAGACACCGGTTGAATAACTATGGCTATCAAAGATGGTTGGCAAAAAACCTTTTTCTATGTGTTTCAATGTTTGTAATTGTTTGGGTTACTGTTTTACTTGTGTACTTGTCTGTGATAGGTTGCAGTGAAAATGTGTCGAGCATTTTAGTACTGTGCTTACTATATAGTCATCTTTTTTTTATATTGATTTTGGAAAGTATAAAAGCCACCATTTTGTCCACTTTGATCAATTTGATTGCAGAACTCACGCTGTACACATGCTGAATGTGTGGCTGATGTGAAAGTAAGTGTCAGTAAATATTTACCTATTTAAAGGTTTATTTGCAGTGTTGTGTGGATCAACTATATTAACCACTGCTATCAGGTAGCAAATATTGGGCCTCATTACAAGTGTGGTTGTCAGACTGCCGCACTATGCGTCTGGATGCTAGGGCTGCTGTGCCTGACAGGTCTGACCATGCGGGTGCAGCGGACATGGTAGGCAACAGTGCCAACACTTCCGTCTCCCCACTCCCATAGAGTCCTAGGGGACTGTATGGGAATGGGGAGTTACAAAATCCAGTGCCTGACTTCCCACGCCGCTGGGACTTGTAATGTCCATGTGGCATGGGAAAGTCAGGTACCGGATTCGCACCAGTGGGTTACCGCCAACCTCGTAATGATGCCCATTGCCACTATTTTCCACCTGCTCAGATTAAGTGGCAGTTTATTGTACCAGGAAAGCGTTTAGCAAGTGCATTCTTTTTAACTTTATAGCAGTAGATAAATGTTAGTGTTCCTCATACACCGATGCATTGTCATTACTGAGATACAATTACATATAACCATCTCTGTTGATACGCCTATTTATTATTTTTGTTAGACTCCGTTACTCTTATAAATACGTATTCCTAAAATGTATCACTGTTTTTCTATATATAAAGCCACACTATTTTATAAGCACTGCTGTCAGATTACATGTAGTGCTAACATAGTACAGCTGCCCTTACCAATTTCTACTTACCAGTATTGTAAACATTTTTGCTGTTGCTTTGTCCTTATTTGTCAATAAGGTACAAATGGTGAGGCTTCTAATACTTGATGCATTTGTTTTTACTTTCACTGACATGCTGATTAAAAAATACATTTTTAAATCATAAGCATGTATACATATTTTTGTATGCAGGTTTCTGAGGGTCAATCATCAACTACCATGAGCTGAAAAGATACTCTTTTTAGGGGCTGTGTGGGAGAGGATCGTGAAATACAAAATCTAAGGAATCCCACAAAACAGCTTCCTTCCCTTTCTGCTGAGAGTGAGTTATCCTAGATGCATGCAACCCTAGCCCATATTGTCACACAATCTTACGGAAAGACGTGTGCGCTTCCCATCTCCTGTTCGCGCCCTACGCTGTCACCTGGTATGTCGACAACAATATCCAGTGAGGTCTTGGACTCCACATGTCCTTTTGAAAAGCGAGACTCTGGAGAGATTTTTCAATTGAATATCGTGGACAGCGGAGAGGTACTCCGCGCAGTACCCCCCTCCCCCTCGCCCCTTGGAGGAAAAGAAGAGTGAAGGGTGGAACCGTATAGGTAATACGGAATGGTTACTAGTGCTACGTTGGTCGATTTTTGGGGAACCAGCAAGAGAAATATTGAAACTATGGCAATTGGCACGTGAAGATATACGTGAGAACCAGTATATAACAAAAATAAGTGCCCTGATGACAGCACCAACAGAATATACAATGGGGATTTAATCCTGTGTTTATTCTTGAGAGTCATGTTGGTTCTAGAAACACATTTTTCAAGTGTTGGCACAGTTTCTTTTTCCCGTATGAATTAAGAAGGGTATCATTAATAACAGTAGAGGGTTAAATAGAGACATTCCCTCCAGTTAGGCACAAAAAAACGATTTTGAAATGTTTGCGTGTTTGCCATTTGTAGAAGATGTACACACACTGATATGAACTTCAACGTGTTTTAAACATATTGTTGTGTTGTTTTGGAAAAATATATTGTAATGTGTTAAGTGTTTTTGATAAATATTAAAATATGTATTTTTTGATAATTACATGGTTATTCTCCCTTTTTTGGTCAAGGGGTGAACATGACTAGGGTTGCATGCATCTAGGATAACTCACTTTCAGCAGAAAGGGAAGGAAGCTGTTTTGTGGGATTCCTTAGATTTTGCAGGTTTCTGAGGGTAAAGATTTATTTGTTAGTATTTATCCTACATTTTCACTGCACCTCCACCATGAAGTATCTCTAGCTGTCTGTAGTTTTCCATCCAAGTAACATTTTTATTATTGTGAACTATCCCCCATTGAATGATACCATTCAAATAAAGGAGCTCATGGCACGTACTGCAGATACATATATTTTAAAAGCAATGAGGAAATGTGAAGGAGTTGGGTGACAAACTTTATTGGTTTTTTTCAGTCTACCATGTTTTTTTTCCCAACAACCGAATGGTTCTCAAAAGTGAAGAGAAGAACAGTTCAGCACAGATGCTTGTATATTGTATTTCTCACAGGCCTGTCTGTACTCGTCATCAACATCATCCCAGGTGTTGGATGAGCACGGATGTCTCCAAACTCTGAGATGGGACATTGGATGGCTCCCTGTGTAGTTTCTTCTGACACAGCTTGCGTTGTACGTTTTCACTTTCTTAAAGAGAGTGGTGCTCCTATACCATGAAATATCTCAAGCTGGTGGCCGTTTTCTTCATTCTGCATAGTTTTTTGCATGGGGAGGGATGTAATACACACAAATGTTGTATCAAACATAGGTCATATGATGCACTAAATATGAGGGTCAAAAAAATTAATTGTGTGTACAGCTGTAACTAATTGTATTTAATGAAGTATGTTCTCCCATGTTGCATAGTTAAATGATGATTAAACATGTGATAAGTAGCTACAAATCCTTCACTTGCTACATAAATGTACTACTGCACACAAAACTGAAAGAGAGCACAAAGCATACCAAAAGCAGCATATGCAAAGAAAGTAAAGTAGCAGTACTACCAAAGGTGTTCATAACCTAACTGATTGTCTTAATGCACAGAAATGATTGCTGTATTTCAGGCTTCCTTTTTCCAGTATGTATATGTACCATAGGATGTGACTGAACCCTAAGAAAAGCAGTGTAAGAACATATGAGAAGGGTAAGGTGCACAAATATAGTACCTTTTCACTTTGTAGTTCTTCACTGTTAGTGAAGAAAAGCACCTAGTGTAGATATGTCACTTAACAAAAAAAGGGGGAGCCAGACCTGTGATGTCATCAATGATGTCCTCAATGACATTTGTATTGTCAGCTTTGATGTCGTGGGTGTTAGTCCTTGCAGTAAACAGTGGTAGCGTGAGTTATGGTTGTGTACCTTACCATAACTTGCGAATTTCTGGGGTTTTTAGGTTTTACCATAACATCCCTGTAGCAATGTTTTTCAATTCAATTTCATAGGCTTTTTAGTTGTGTAACTTAACCATAACGTCCCTTTAAAAACGTTTTTTGTTAGTGAATTTCATAGGTTTTTAGTAGGGCACTTTAACCATAACATTGCTTTAGGCTCGTTTTTTCAAGAAAGGGGAAATGTTTTTAGTAGCGCAACCTAATCATAACGTCCCTTTAACAATGTTTATTATTAGTGAATTTCATACGTTTTTAGTAGGGCACTTTAACCATAACGTTCGTATATAATAGTTTTTTGAGGAAAGGTGATGGGGTTTGAGTTGCACAAGTGAACCATAGCGTCCCTGTAATAATTCACTGAATTGCATTAGTTTTTTACAGGATATGCTTAGTTTGTAAAGATGTACTGTACAACATACTGAAGCCGGTGGCTCTATAGTAATAGACACACAGGTTGGGAACACTGCGTCCGTTTGCAAAGATCGGGTGGAGTCCAACATGCCCAGAAAGAGAGGGGTGGTCATAAAAAGTGGTAACATGCAGCAAAGACAAAAAAACATATACAAACAGCAGCAAGTGCGTGAATGGGAAGGGAAAATGCCGTAGCTGTACAAAATCTGTACTTTCGCAACAAAGTGCACAAAGGCATAGGCTATGCAGCATAATGGAAAGCACCAACAAGAGAAGTGACATTTGCCTTTATCAATGTTACTGAACACCTGCTGCACAATCGAACAAAGAGGCAGAGGAGCAGACGACAACTACTGAGAACAGAACATCAGAGCAACGTGCTAAGTACACAAAAGTTTATGTTGTAATTGCACAGGTACGGTAGTGTATAATAGTAGCAAAGCATGATGTTTTCTGTTTGTGTGCAGCAATGTTTTCCACCCTAGATTGGCTGGAGGAGAGTTTTCCGCATGAAGAAATGAGTGATGACGATAGGCCCATTGTTACCCGCCGCACTGTGAAAAGGGAAAGAGTTACTGCAAGGGCAAGCACCCTTGAATGGCTGGAGGAGAATTTTCTGCATGACCAAATGAGTGAGCATAGTAACCATATAGGGAACACAGTGGCAAGATGAACACAATCACAATGTAATACTTCATGTGAATTAACCAATTTTTTTTGTCTTTTAACAGAACATACCGGAATGCAAAGCAGTACACCAGAAGCAGCGACTTTTCCACAGGAATATACGGTCACCGAAACTGAAGTAAACACTGGGCATATACAAGTTGACCGCCTGGACACCGAAATCAATCAGTTGCTCCTCCAATTTGTCGTCATGAGAAATTTTGTAGAAGAATGTAATGGGGAAAATAAGATATCACTGCCCAACTTGCACATGCACGTCTTCCCCATTTCCCAGCCCCACTTCCCCGCAAATTGAGTGTCATGATAGACGCTTCGAGGAGACCTCAATCCCTTCTTCCCCTCACCAGCAGCTTGTTGAAATGGGAAAATCCCCAATATATGTATCTGTTTCTTATCCCCCTTCCCTTTCCGAATAGTCGCTATGAATGTGTGCTAATAAAGATTGATATGTTAATTTGTATTGATTGTGTATGTCCCAAATGTTTTCGTTTAACAAGGCCATTGTAAGTGTGAAGGGCACAGCACTAGTGGGGATGATTGCAAGTGAGAAAAATGGAGGAGGCGGACGACCGCCACACGTGGGTGCCCTATGCGCAATCACAAAGAAAGCATCCGTAGGATGCCACTACGGGCCGCATGTTTGCATGCACACAACCGCCTGTAAATAGTTGCAGGAGCATCTATTTATCTGTGGCACAACTGCACACATGCGTATATTGTCCTGTGATGCCTGGTAACACTGTCCCTGGTGAACATATGCGAATAAACGTGTGATGTAGTTGCACTAGCTGTAAGCGGGCACCCACATCCTGCAAGTATTTTTGTACGTAAACATTCCACCTACTGTTTTGTGCTCACAGCAAGCATAGGTAGAAATGTGCAATGTACGTGTGCCATATGTTTAAGTAGTCTGGGGATGGCAAGAGTATTGGTAGGAGAACTATCCACGTGGCCACAAAGTATAATGGCCAATATACGTCCGGCAGACAAGCTTGCAAATGGAGAGTAATGGTGACGTCACCATGGTAACGGATCAACGGTGCACGTGGTCCCTTATTTGGCAGACACGACCCAGATCCGTACACATCGAAAGAGGACCTTTTTCTGCAATGTATGGAGTGTTACAGTGATAGTGAAACACTTGTGTACGAGCGCGATGGAAATAAAATATCAATATCAATAGTGCACCCTTACAGAGATCCTCCACTCTTCATTCTACATGCAGATATTGTAGGGAAAGAGTTAGTGGCACTTTGCGGTGTCACATGCTCCACATCAGCCCTATAAAACGGCACACCCCACAAGTGCTCTGTTTGGCTTTCTAGAGAAGAGCACCGGTGCACATTGGTTCGGGCAGAAATTGCTTTCTGACCAATTGTGTGCCTACAAACTACTTCTCCAAGTAATGGCCACCAGAGCTTCTGCTACTACCTCTGACTCAGGAGTACCCACACCCTCACCACCAACACCTCCTTCTGAAAGTCCTGAGCAAGGGGACAGGAATCATAATGTGGAGGGACATCAAAAAGGAAACGAGAATAAAGTAGAAGGAATCCCCATTGCCTACAGCCAGCGTCAGTCCTGGATGTGGAAACTATTTAGGATCATTGGAGATGTGCCAAAATCTTGTGCAAACTAGGTGCAGTGCAACATAGAACTCAGTCGTGGAAAACCTGGCTTGTACAGTTATGGTACCACCTCCATGCGGCGGCACCTGAAAGAGAACCACCAGGCAGCTATTTAGGGGGTTGTCCCCTTCCAAGCAGGCAGCAGGTTATTGTCTTCCACAGCATCCTCTGCATCTGCTCCTGCCACCACTAAGGACACGCCAGTGGGCCACTGCATCCCACAAGCAGCCTTGGAGGACATACGCAGTGCAACAGACCATTCACTTTCAAAGGTCACTGTATTGTGCATATACTGCGACGGGATACTGTGTAGGGGAGAACATTTGCAAAGTGCTTTTGAGGCTTTGGTCCGGGAGCATGACAACCACTGCACCCGACCCAAGTAAGGTGCACCCCACATCTTCTGCTCTCCACGTACGATTTCTTATCCTGTGGTTGGTACCCTTTGCCAAATCTCCCTTCCACTGCGGGCTTTTCTGGCATGTTTTATAACAGGAAAAATGCTACACAGCCAGATGGTTGGGGGAACAAAAAGGCTCTTTTCAGAGCCGCCTTGCACTGTTCAACAATAGAAGCTGAATGCAAGCACACAGGCGGTGACGCTGCCTATAAGCGCTGCATACAGAGATGGCAACTATGGGTGGTGGGACGTCGTCAAAAGCATTGTACAGATTTGCAAAAAGAAGTGGTGGCTCTGAAAAGAGCCCTTTAATGCAGTTTGTATTTTCAACGTTAAATGTGGTGAACAACCACATGGAAATGCTTCCTACACTTCCAGGAAGCACTGCAGGGAATTTTGGATATTACGAAGAAAGATCGCATTGGCAGCAACAGTCACGTGAACTCCATCTGAACAAAACATTTTCAAACTATGAAACGTAATGTTTTCATTGTGGAAGGAGAACATGCCAAATTCGCACAAAAAAAGTGCAAACAGCCTTGTTCACATTGCACTGTGCTATCTCCATTTGTTGGCCACAGAAGGAAGAACACAGCCACATCTGTCTCTGGGCAATGAGAGAGAAAAAATAATGTGTGATTTTAGAAATATTTCCATCAGTTTCCAAAATGTCTCCTTCATTGCAAACTACAGTGAAATGCCGGTAACATGCCCTAAACTGTTCCCAACACAATGAACTCTAATAATGTCTGGATGAGCAAGCGTCACCAAATTGGCACAAAGAGGAGCCACATGGAACCACGGTATCCCACGTATTCTGTACACACATCGACATTATGGAAACCAAGGTGTGCTGCTAGTGCACCATGTTCTGCGTAAACTTGTACCAATGTATCCACAAGTCGCCCAACAACCATATAGTCCGCCTACTGAATGACACACCTGTCCCCATAGCCATGTCCACTCCTATTGGCAAACAGACGTTCTGGCACAGACTCTTGCTACACACCACACCCACAAATTCATTTTGACCAATCCCAACTCCTGCACAGTCCAATTTCCATTGCAGCCACCTTCAAAAGACCCAGATGCAGCATGTGCGCACCCCCAAAAGGCACAGCTTTCGCAACATATTTTCTTGTGTATGGGGCTGCACAAACACATTTTAAGCATCATAGAAAGTGGGCATCTTCGTAGAAGTTGTGCACAGTGGTTTCTTTCTAATTTTACTAAAGGGACATGTATAGAAAACCTTTTTGTGTGCTCCTTGTTAGGGGTTGCTCTCAGCTTATCCTCCGTACATTACTACACGTGTGTCTGCAGCGTACATTGTACATAGTGCAACAGATTACTAATTGCAATAGGGGGAAACAAATTACAGCCACTGACAAAAGTCACACTACAAGCACTAACGTTGTCATGGGCACAAAGGAACATCCTACCATGGAACACAAAAGCAGACAAACACGTGAATTGCTAAACTGTAGTCCCATTTCCCCAACAAGCACATCACGAAGGACAGCATGTAGCACGGGCGATTTCCCCAACTACCACGGCTCAGTAAAGCAGGGCCAGTCCTTCTTCCCTTTCAAGTACTCTTTCAGCAGCACTCCCTGATTGGCTACTGTTAGTGTTACATATGCATCCACCAATTATATCCAAGAACTGTGCATGTAATGCTATTACATCTATTGAACAGTGCATAACAGCCGTTAAACACGCAGATGTGAAATATCATGTAAATCAAAAGCACCTGCACGAGAAAGTACAGTACAATGATCTACATGTTCTGCACACACAAACATCAGCATCACTACCCATCACCACACCCAGTAGGTATTACTATTTTTTCTACAGTACAGTGCCAACTGTGTTATACGTGTGTAGCAACAGTGTACCTAGGAGTAAATCTCCATAACATACTCAAAATTTGTACTGTTATGTCTCCCATCACCTACCATTAAATCGCTCCTACAGTGGTAGGTGGTGCCAAAGGTTCCATTTGCCCACAACAGGCATTGGTATATGAAAAAGGTTACTCTGTACTTTTGTTCCATCATTTTTACAATACTTTCCCCTCCATTAAAGCACCTCCTAGCAAATTTGTAGAAATCACACACAAAACTCTCAGGCAGCCTCTCCGACCAGACTATGCGAAGTGCATACATTTCAAGCATAACAACAGTTTCCGTCCGCACGTCACACATAACAACAGCATTTAAGCAATAAAAAAATGTATCGCCACATTCATAACAGTAAAATTTGTAAATGTGCATAATGAAAATAGAACCCAGAGCAACTCATGTACTAAGCATACATATACAAAGAACTGCATGCAAATGGATGCCCAAAAACATTGTGCTTTGTACTTTGTACATCATTCTGCACCTTTTTTCTCATACTTCCACAATGCGCAGTACTGCATTTTTCAAGTAAATAGGCCTACACTAATACACACACATTTTTCATAACAAGTGATATACTAAATAGCCCACCTACTCCCTTCACAAACATGCTTATGCTCCCAAGCGCCCTTCATATTGTACATCTTCCATTTATACACTCACACTTCGTCTTCCTGCCAAGACATCCCATCATAGTTTTGAAGAATGTAATTTACAAATGCAAGCACTATGTCATTAGCCAACATATTTTCTTACCATCTTCTTATACAGGAGCAGTACCCACCTGTTTCTGGAAAGCCACTTCAAAATACAACCTACAATAAACCTACTCTCTGCAATCAGCAAAGTAAGTACAATACCAGCATACTCTTGTATGTCTTACTAAACAAGTGCACTATTGTTTTACTGTAAAATATAGATGTGTGCCCATCCAGCAGTATGTACTTCATTGTTACTGATCACACCTCTACAGGTGCTAAGTGTTTGTTGTGTCTCCAACCTAACTGTACACACCACTGCACAGCCACACACTTGCAGTTAAATAGCTGCCTACCCTCCCATTCATCCACTGATGCACACATATGAATGTGAAAATGTGAACACCCACACTTCCCTTTTTTCGCCAACAGCTACAACACAATGCCTACCAAACAGAAATTCTGTATAAAGCATAGCAGAAAGAGAGCCACACCACCTACAACCACAGAAAGTAGCCATTCACTGCAAGCTCAATGTGAACAGAAAGGTGAAGGAGAAAAGGTAATTCAAGAAAATGGACGCATCTACCAGTAAAGACAGTGTAGGTGATCTGGCAAAAGGTGACAATGTAAAGAAAACCACTAAATACAGTGCAACACATACTACTGCTGAGAGAGCACATACAAATCGTAATGTAATCACAAGCAAGCATTCTAAAAAAGTAATTTTACAAAAAATGTTCCACCACAGAGTCCTTCAGAACCTTACAAGTAGAGGGCAGAAATCACGCTCAACCTTCAAAACCTACCGCAGAAAAGTAATCCTCAAAACTCTTGTAGACAATGCTACAAGCGTGAAGCGGAAATTGTTTGTAGTAAATTTGAATAGAATGAAACCACTAACAAGATTAATTGGTAAATTACAAGCACTACTTCAAAACAAACACAATGTGAGCATAGATACATTTGACCACATCGGTACAGGTGAGTAGAGTCACACCACCAACACAGAGTTATACTTCAATGAAGAATCATACAAACAACAACAAACTAACCAAATTACCTCACATCGGAGTGGACGAGGGTATGAAAAGATACACAATACCATAATGGAAGAGGAAACGCTGCTTTCAGAAATATCCCCATCAAACTTAGATGTCACTCTCCAATCCACCAAACCAACACACCTCACCTACAAATGGCCTTGCACATCAATGTGCAACGTTCACCAATGCCTAATCAAAAATTTGCAATTCCTCAATCAGTATGTCAAAGGCAACGACAAAAGAAAAATGAAAATAATACAAAATATGGACTCCTGTCCAGTGCGCAACTACACTGGATTACGGGGACATTCCTTAGCCTGTATTTCTGAACCAACTTGCAAAAGCACCTTGCACCATATTAAAATGTTAGCAACCCACCATTCAACAGTCAGAAATCTAGTTTACAAACTGTACTATGCAAAAACTCCGGCTTTAGCACTGCAACATTTAAATGATTTTCTTCTACACGGTACAGCCAAACAAGTGCTCCATGAAATTGAGCACATCCAAAGGTAATACTGTGGAACTAAAGATCACTTACACACTCCAACATTGTCGGACAACAGTGCATCTATCACCTTTTAATATCACACATACAGGAAAGAAATATGAAAGTTCAAAAGCAGTTCTGCTGAAATGCCAAAGCAAGTATGTGTGTAGAACTTTCTATAAAAAGAGCACCAAAACTGTAGATATAATGCAGAAAATAGAAGGCAATGAGGAATCCCAATGGTTTCAATTAGCTCTGTACCTTCTAGCTGAAAACAAGTACGACATTACCAAGAACTCCATACTGTGCACATACTGCACTGCAAAACTTGACAATAACCAAAGGCCTTCACGGGCAATTAATAATAATTTGGAAAACTATTTACACTGCCAAACACACTGCAGAAGCTTAATTTGTATGAAATCATTATAATACAAACAGTGCACCCATTTCAAGCGATAATACTTTTTCAAGAAAAAACTGCAAAATTACCTCCCACCGAATTACTGAAAGGCATTCCTGGTAAAGTAGTCAATTTACCGTTAGATCTCAAAGAAAATGTAGACACTCTACGAGTGCAAATGCAAATACAAGAATCTTTGATTATACTGGTAAATGGTGTACCTACAAAAGACAAACAAATGTGACAACACCTAGTGGACTTAACCAAAGTTAGAGAGGCATTTCAGTACCTTAAAGAAAACAATGAATACTACAAAGAAATAAACATTCAAGAAAACCTGAGAGAGACAATCAACAAGTGGCCAATTTGAATGTCTAGATCCTAGTGCAGCCTCCAGTATTTTAGACCACTATACAATTCACCCACTGCACTCCAAAGACACCATAGATGATGCACTAGAAACATATCAAATGCAGCAAGCCAAAGGAGCGCCAATCAGTATATGGGAAAAAAGTGTGGAAGCACAAGCCTTTCCTCTACTGTTCCCCACTGGAAAAGGTGGAAGGTATGATGAAAGAAGCACACAAATAACAGCATCAGAATACAGCTGTTTACGAATGTATTCTGAAGACCCTAGATTTAGACAGGACGTGGAGTACACATTCCACCTGCTCTTTGAATTTGAACTAGCAACGCTATGTTATAGAGCTGCCCACACATTAAGAACAGGTTCCCATTTCCAAAACATGTCTGCTACACAACTACTTCAAACGGTGCAAAAGAAGGAAGAAGTTTTACAGTCAAGTGTTACAAATCTCTTGGCAAACATGTGTGGTACGAAAGAGTGTTGGTTCCGACGGCATGCAGTACGATGTATGCTACACAACCTTGGCTCTCCCACATAGTTTGTCACTTTACGTTGTGCTGAGTATGTATGGGAAGACTTACACACTTTGCTACGCATAGCAAACAAAAAGAAAACAGATGTAGATCTGAAAACACCAGGAGAGCTGTGCTCTCTCGATCCAGTAAATGTTTCACGCTACTATCATCATCACTTCCTTGCCATGCTGCACTTCATTTGCAATAAAGCACTTCTTTTGGAGAAAAGAATAACAAGCTAGAGGAGCACCACACATCCACATACTTTTGTGGATTAAAAATGTTCCTAAATTTGGTGAGGAAAGTGATGAAACTGTTTTGCAGTTCATTCACAAATATGTCACTTGCAAAATCCCTTCAGAAAGTACCCATAGTGACCTACAAGCACAAATTTTGTAATTCCAAAGACACAAGTGTGGCAAGTATTGTCAACGTAAATATATGAACAGAGGCAAATACTACACCAAATGCTGTTTTCATTCCCTAGACCAGTTTCAATAACAGGCCAAGTAAACAGCTTCATGTCTTCGGTTCAACACAGTGTGAAAGGAAAAGCTCCTAAAAGCACATACTGCATACTGCAAAAAGGAGCAAAGCATCTAAGTACATCAATGATTACAATGCAATTATTGCCCTCTCATGGAATGCCAATGTTGATGTACAGTACATTGCAGACAATTGCACTGATGTTGCACAATATGTCACTGCCTACTTAAACAAAGCAAAGAAAACAGAGCTCAAAGACCTCTGGGATGACATATCCTCTGACAAAACACTGGCACAAAAATTGTACAGCTTTGGCATCAAAATGCTGTCCTATAGAGAAGGAGGCAGCTACGAAGCTGCTGACTGCTTAACCGGCACAGCCTTATATGGGAAATCTGACAACATAATATGGCTAAGCTTTGGACCTGCTGCATCCAGAAGAAAAGTACTTAAATCATATGAAGACATACAAACAATAGCCAAAAATGATCCCAACAGCAAGGACGTTTTGAAGAACAACTTATTGGACATATACTACCCAAACAGAAGTAGTACTTTATAAGGCTTGTGCTTGTACCAGGTAGCCCAAAACATCTCGTACAAAACCAACATTACACCAAATTAGGAAAAAGGTAGATACAGAGTGGAATGTTGTGAATGCAGCCTGATGAGACTTACCAAATGCAGCCTAATTAATCATATGAATTTGTCCTTAAAAACTCAACACAAATAAATGTAGTACTTGGCTCTACTGAAATCTTTCAAATCATGGAGAAAAGAAGATGATTTATTAGCCACCTACACCTCCTATGAAGATGCTTTGAAAGCCACTTGAAGTACATTTACAGATGAAACCTTTACACGGTACAAAATCATATTGGACAGTGAACGCCAACAAGAAGAAGAACTTCAAGTACAACTAAATGTAGACACTTCTGAGAGCAGTGAACCTTCGCAAACAGGCAGCCAAGAACCACTTGGAGAGCCACTCATAGCAAATAAGGCAGAATTAGCCATGACGGAGGTAACCACCACTATGCTTCAGTATGACCACTCATCAGAAGAGTTGGCAGTACTTAAATCCCAACTAAACAATGAAATGCATACCATTTTTGTAGAAGTAAGTGAAACCATTGAACATGGTATACAGCACGAAAGTAAAACGTGCACCTGTGACAACTACAAACCTGTACTGCTGTATGCAAGTGGTGAAGCTGGGTCAGGTAAAACATTTGTCATACAAATTATCAGTAAATATCTCCAACAATTAACAAACAAAAACCTTTCCGTGGTTATAACCGCCCCTACAGGTTTGGCTACCTACAAAATAGGTGGAGTCACTCAGCATTCAGTTTGTAAACATCATGTTTGATAAACTTTCTGAAATCAAAAATATAAGATGCACAACTACGAGATTCCTTCTTTTCAAAGACATGTATGTACGCAGAGAACAGTTTTCTCTGTCGCTAGCATATGCAGTAACTATTCATAAATCGCAAGGTCTATCCTTAGCTCAAGCATTGATTGATATTGTCAACACAGTCTTCAAAGAAGGCAGGAGTTATCTAGCACTGTCACAGCTACGTACACTGGAAGGAATATATCTAGTTAATTTTGATGCAACTCCAGTTGTGCAGAAATTGCTTGCATCCTAGAGTACAATAGACTATGCGCACTGGGTTCCATGTGTTAATCCCTGCAAAACTATCACGATACAAATATATCGCCATATTTTTGCGGCAATATTGAGCCATGGACCCTGCAGGGAACACCCCCGCAACACCCACATTATTTTTATATGTGCGGGCGACACCCCTAAACCCCGCTCCCACAAATTAACCACCCCAAACATATTGCCTATGGCGAGACAAATGACCATATGTACAGCAATATTTTTGGTGGGGATAATATGTAGGGATACCGTGCACTGTACACACCCCATCTAAAGAGGCTCATTCCATCAGAAGTACTAAATGATTTTGCCAAACTACCATCAAAGAAATTGAAAGAAACTCATACTACAGCAACTACCAAAAGCACATAAAAAAGGAGTAAAATAGACAAACCATACCCAACTCCACCCACAAAAAAAGCCTTTGCAAAGAAACCACAAACCCTTCCATCAAAAGGCTCAGACACAGAAGTACCTGGAACATTCAAATTTTCCAATACAACAGGTGTTAATTGCTATGCACATGTAACAATCGATGTTCTATTCTAAATACAAGCAGTTGTTGAAAACATTTATTTAAATAGCGCAGGCCAGTTGTGTTTGGAAATGCTCGCCCTTCACAGAAATGCAGTAAGTAATCCTGACACCATTTACATTGTCTCGGGAATAAGGCAAGAATCGGACTACAGTTTTGGTATGGTGAAATTCACTTTAAACCAACAAGAAGATTCACAGGAATTTTTAATGTATTTACTACAAATACTGGAAAGAAAAAAACATACTTATAACTGAAATCTTTCACATTTCCTACATGTGGAAAAATACATGCACTCCTTGCAACCATGTAATTCAGGAGCAAGTCCCCAAAGAATTCTTTGTGTACGTATCAATACCTAACTGTGACTCCATTCCATTTCAGCAACTGGTGCAAAATGCATGTGGTGTACGTTGTGCAATGGTGATATTCGTTCGATGCTACATATACAGTCACATAGTCAATATGTGATATTAATGCTCTTAAGATACAATGCCGACGGTGCCAAAAACAACTGCAGACTTACTGCCTTCACACACGGACATATATCACTTGGCAAAAAAACCTTCACAACTGTAGCCCTAATCTAGCACACAGGGGACTCCACCAATGGAGGCCACTATACTGCATACATTAGAAAGCAATCGTCATGGTGGGAATGCAGTGATACTTCCATCAGTCCAAAGTACAGACTACCTGCAAATCTTGCAAATGCCTACATAATATTCTTGAAACCAAAATATATTCATTGATGTACAAACCTACTATATCTCACTCCCCAGTACCACCAGTACCTTTGTAAGTGGACAACATTTTTTTTTTTCCTTCTGCACTATCGGCCTAAAGCAACGTACCATACTGGAAGCATTGACAAAATGCCCTAGAGTGTGTGTTGGACAAATGTATCTGCAATAAACCCAAGGAGTACAGTCACACAAACAGTACGTGTACACAAAGCACAGTACCAGTATTTTCTACTGGATACATGGAAGGGAAAGTGCTAAGTATGAGGGTTCAAAACTATCCTCAGTAACCTCTAAAAACACCACTTACGCAAATCAGTCACCAGCTTTCCGAGAAAACACCAGCAGCAACCAAATGCATAAATAAACAGTGGTACAAAAAGGAAGCAAGTTAACATTTACAAATCACCACCACTATACAATGCCACCCATCCTCCCAACATGTATAGCCCAGATATCGTACACCATTACATTTCCTCCTACTTCACGAGTACACCTTAAAAAGTGCTGTAACCACTTCAAACGTCACTATCAGTCACTGTGCACCATAGCAGCAACTCAATTTTGAAGTTTTAATCCAACATGGAATTCTTTTCCCCACAGACCCAATGATTATGCAGAGAACCACAGGAAGTGGGCTGATCGCACAGTACACTGGTTCAAAGCATAGTACTTAGGAAGTTCTAGTTATGAGGGTCAACAAAATAAAGAAATGTATGCTATTTAGTGGATGCAAACTAAACGAAATACCTGCGCTAACATATTCTGTTCTCTTTTCCCACAGATAATGCAGCAACAAGTACCACAACATTTTACACTCCATAAACACAGTGCAGGCTTTCCTCAATCCAAACAGTAAGTCTGCAACGATCGCTATTATACTTCTCTAAAATATCCACAGTGCAATAAGTGCACTTATTTGTGCTATACACATACCAATACCACCATTTACAATTCACACCTATATTACACTATGCAGCTTGTGCTTACACCCTACACTACACCCTGTATATTGTAGAGCCTCCAGCCATACACTAAACATTGCACACCATGCACACTATTGCTGCTGCACTGCAGAACTATACATACAAACATCTATCCACGTACCACTAACCCCACACATAACACAGCCACCTACCCCTTAGCCACTACAGTTGACATTGACTGCTATTTCTCCCACAGAACACATAACCTGTTTCCTATGTGCACTGGTCACCTAAGTCTATCATAAGTGCACACACTGAATTAACAATACCACAGTAACCTACCCTACAATCTGCACAACGACAACAATACAACTTCATGCATGCATCAATACATCTTACGTAACTGTTGTAACTGCTGCAACATTTGGCTCCTTGCTTTCCACTGGCAATGTGTAGGCCATTAGATCATTTTCATTGTTATGTACACCATTTACAAGAAGCGTATCCAACCCATATTTCACTGCAGCGCATAGATCATAGCTCCCTAGCCATATTGCAAACACTGCCTTACTGCTTAACTTACAATTTAGACAAACGTTCACACTAACTACTTTCCTTTCCTGAATAGTAGCCTCAAACAAGGTCATGCAGCATGACACCAAACTGCGTACGATGGACCACCTACCCATGTTTTCTGAAGCAGTGAACACAGTCTGACATCGCCCATCGTTGCCTCGCAACAGACTGCACATATAAGTGGTCCTTACCCACTGTAAAAGCACATTTGATATATTTTGCCATCTGTGCATTCACGGCACCATTTGTACGGCACCATCATATCAACTTGTACGTTGCACTACCTTCACCGTAATGACACTACCAACATTCGTAAATACATGTAACAATCGAAACACATTGCCGGCTGATTCCTTTCTTTTTTACCTGCATCATCTCTGGAAATCGAAACCTAACACACCTCTCCTTCAACAGGACACACGCTCATTATAAAACAGCCTTGAGGGGGAAGCATGTTTATCTCCAAAGTCAGATATTGTATAAATGTCTAGCAAAAAAAGATACATAACTTACACTGCAGTTCCTCTGCCCATGTGCCCCAAAGGTAGTCTGCAACGATCCCATACGCTGTATGCTGCAATTTCACTCCCACCCAATAGAGCATGAAATTTGATGAAACTATGCAAGTACACCTTTACATCACATGTGTATTACAATTAACATGTATTAACATGCTCCTCAGTATGCATATTTAAAAATGTACTCTACCACTCACTTTATCTCTGTACATTACAAGGACCTTTGTGACGGCAGTAAAAAAATGCTTTTATACTGCCATGTCTCCACCATTCCCAGTAAATTGCAACTGTCATTGTACTTTCTTTTGCTGCCATTCTTCCCCACTGCCTCCAAATGCTGACATACAAGGCAAGACGAACATGGAACGCAAGTCGCACACTAAAGCACCACACCTTCTGTGCATTCGTACAATGCTACATACCGTGTTCTGCCCTTTGTAGGCCCTTTAGCCTCTGCCTATGTACCCAATAGGCTAGGGCTTGGGTACAGCTTTGCTTTAGGGAGGGCAGTCAGACATTGGCACATGGAAGGAATTTGTACGCAAGTACTCACATATACTTTATTGGTGGGCAGTTGTAGAGGAGACTATCATTTTTGGCTAGTGCAGGCAGACTCCATTGTGCATGGCTGGGGCCCCTGGACATAACAGGGTGGCCACTGGTTGGAAGTAGGTTATAGAATGTTGCCTTGATTGGGTTCATTACTGTACCAATATGTACCTGTGGACAGAAAAGGTAAGAGGTCACATGTTTCCATGCATGGGTCTATTGCTTTGCAGTGGGTGTGGTGAAGGAGTAGGCTGTTGCTAACAAACCCGCAACGCAATGCTGCTATGTATGGGAGTACTGTGATATTGGTATGTGTATTGCAGACATATGTACAAAGAGTACTTTCACTTTGCCTTAGGTCATTTGCATAAGTTATTATAAGCATACACTTGTAAATATGTAAGTGTCCTAAGGTCCGCGCCTTTGCAGAATCACTGTGGAGGACATGGTGCAGTTCGTAAAGGAGCATTGGTGAGATAAGACACCATTTGCGTTAGGAGTAGTGTGGCCGGGAACAGAGCCTCGCTTCAGGGAGTGTAGTAAGAAAGTGGGACATGAAAGGATTGTTTTACTGCGTAAAGTTTGCAATATGGCCAATGTACGCAGATACTAACATATAAAGCGTTGTGGGGTAGGTGTGCAGGGGACAACCTTCAGAGGCTATTGGGGTTGGGGAGTTTATTGCAGATGATATAGGGATTTTTGTAATTGGTGTACCATGTTGTGTTGGGAGTGGCAAGTGCCTACTGCCGTGTTTGGTTGGCTACGGGCCTTTGACGTAACAATGTGGACATTTTTCAGAAGTAGGTTTCAGAATGCTGCCTTCTTTGGTCAGTTCTTATACTGATATGTAACTCCAGCATACACGGTTGGAAATATGTACGTCTCCTGTGGGTGCTCACTGTCACAGCATGGTTGTGGAGGACATTTTGCAGTTGGCACACCAGTAGAGGTGGCGTGAAGTCACACCATTTGAATATGGTGTATGCCATTGGCCTTGTTGCCATTCACGGACTGAGATGCCCCAATTAATGCACTGTATGTTATACCTCTCAAAATGCCCTGTACTTTGAGAGCGAAAGAAGGTAGTGCAACATGACACAAGTTCATAAGCATGGATAGTGTACAGTCAAACACACATACATTTGCAGCCGACAACATCATGAACGCTGTTAAGTCCAGCGATATACAGGATGGCAGGCCACCTGACTGTTACCTTTGTTTGGCGTACTTGTTGAGATGGGCAACGGAAGCGGTTGGAGCTTTTAGTGTGTGCAATTTTAATGTGTGCATCGCTTCTGTTAGCTATGCCTGTGTGCCGCATGCACCATCGCAGTAGTCACTGGCATCAGTGACTTTACTTTTAGACAGTTGTTCCTCACGGCGTGCACTCCAGGTATTTATTTTATGTGCATGCCAAGCGTAGGGCACTATGTCATGTGAGCACCTAGCTCTGGAAAGGAACATCATAAACAAAAGCAAAAGCGGACATGCGTACACAGAGCATACGGTTCTAGAACATTCCATACTTTAGTAACAGTACAGTGAGTGGTTGGAAGTGCTTTATTTTGCCACAGAATGTAAATGACAACGTGCCAGATGGTGCATTCACTGCACTTTTATTTCGCAAACAAAAACCAGTGACCATTTCTGTTTGTGCAATTCTGTACTTCTGTTCTCGTCTAGTAAAGTGGGAAAAAGAGTACATATTGGTGCTTGGTGGTCCATGTGGAAGAATACATTTTCTTTGAAAGGTAGAGAAGGTAGCATCTGGTGCCTCTGGGATGCCTTACAGAATAAAGGTTTGCAGGTTGGTTCGTATAGCAGGAACCGCAAGTGGACATACCGGGCCATATCGGTTGGCCCAGATAATAACGATGGAAAAGAAATTGCTTATGGTAATCTTCCAATGGTTTGTCCACCAGCCATCTATTGGAATGTGGAAGGTGTGGCAAGTGCAGTAAGGTGTATGATATCTGAGTAGAAAGAGGAATAAGAGTAGATGTAAGTAGCAAGTATTGGTTGCAGGCTACAGGACAAAACTTTACGGGAAGGATAATGTAGTAATAGCTGCCTGCCTGATGGACCATGTACTGTGTGTTAGTGCATAGCGTCATATGTTAACCCACTGCCTTGGTGTCTGGTTTGTAGGCTGCACACAAGAAAATGTCTTGGAACCTTTTGGGACTAGATGCTGTTTTCATGTGTTTCCTTTTTACTAAAGTTGACAGTGGTAGCGAGTGTAGTTGGACCCACGGCACAATGTGTCTGTGTGTCTGCAAAGAAAGTAATACAACAAGAAACCTAATGGGGGTCACCTGGGATTGCTGGAGAATGGAGGAGCTGCTTTGGTAAGAAGTGCATCAATGAAATGTGAGCTGTAGATGTTTGTGTGCCAGTTGACCGTTGCGTGCACCTGTGGCCGTTATAACGTTCAGTACACTGAGGGTGCGCACAAAGTCATGTCATCAATGACATTTGTAATGGCATCTTTGATGTCATGGGTGTTATTCCTTGCAGCGCACAATGGTAGCGCAAGTTAGGTTTGCTCATCAAAGGTTTTTACTAGTGCAACTTAACCATAACAATGTTTTTTGTTGGTTTATTTCATAGGTTTTTAGTACGGCAGTGGAACCAGAAAGTTCCTTCAGTATACATTTTTCAGTGAAGGTGGTAGGTTTTTAGTAGGGCAACTTAACCATAACATCCCTTTAACAATGTTTTTGTTGGTTAATTTCATAGGTTTTTAGTAGGGCAGTGTATCCAGAAAGTTCCTGTAGCATACTTTTTTCAGTGAAGGGGATATGTTTTTAGTAGTACAACGTAACCGTAACGTCCCGTTAGTGTTGTTTTTTGTTAGTGAATCTGATAGGTTTGTAGTAGGGCACTGTAACCAGAACGTTGCTTTAGCATAGTGTTTTCTGTGAAGGTGAAAGGTTTGTGGTAGCACAATGAACCATAACGTACCATTAACAACATTTGTTCATGGAATCCTTGGCTGCCCTCATGACGAACTTGTTGAAAGGGCAAATTCCTGTGTGTATGTATTCATTTGTGCTACCCCTTCCCTTTCCTAATACTGTCTGTGTGTCTTAGAAATTGAAGGTGTACGTGTTAAATGTTGGGGAGTGTGTGAGTGGTTTTTCTTTTTCTGTTAACAATGCATGGGGAGTCTGTGGCACACAGTACTGTATCAGATGGCTGCAGGGGAGTAATATAGAGGTTTCCTAGGGAGACTGCACCTGGCTGGCACAATGCAAGTTTACATAGGACTCCAGTACTGGCAGCATCTTCTAATGCACATTCAAGTAGTTGTGGATGCGCACGTCTATCTGTTGCACAGTTATTGGCATGCTTAGGGTATCCTCAGTGTGCTGGTAACACGTCCCTGTCGCCAGGCCTACAGATTCATATGGTAGGCTACCACATTTCATGCAGTCATGGCGACTGCATGGGTTGCTGTGCAAACCTACCAATGTATGGCTGCAGTACGCCTGGCTCTATGAGGCCCACTGAAAAACAAGGAACAGCAACCTCCAATGTACGTTGGCCGTGTTAAATGTCGCATTCATTTCATTGATGTGCTGCTTACCTTTCCATGACCCGTGAACCAGACACACTGGGCCTCATTCCGAGTAGGGCGGTAAGGGATACAGCGCATCGTTAAGGAGACCGGTGCCGGTAATCCCTTACCGCCCTACTACGAGGTCCCTTAGCGGGTTCCTCCTTTCACGCCTCGTCTGACCAGGCATTATGGATGGGACCTGTTAAGGGACTTCAGAGCTAATAACGGTACCGCAAATTGCTACTTTCCCATTGAGCCCTCTGGGGGCTCAAATGGGAATGGGGAATGGATTTTTCAATGGGGACTTACCGGTCCCGCAAAGGTTGGACTACACCGGTAAGTCCCCATTGAACCAGGACAGAGTCGGTACCAGTATGGGAGGTAGCCATGGCGCAATTAGCACCATGACTACCATCATACTTGAAATGAGGCCCACTGTCTTTGCAGTGAGCACTGTGACAGAAAGTGTCAAGGGTTCGCCAGCAGGTCGTAGAGTTGGAGTAAACATTTAATTGCAGGTGTAACAGTCTGCAGTGAGTCTGTAAAATGGCAAAGCTGGTGCACCTCGGTCACTCATATACAAGTGCATGTAAAGAGAAGTAAAGAAACAGCAGAAACCTCGGGGCGCAAAGAATATCAGTGGTGGTTCGAAAAGTAGTGTAGCCGCATGGGTCTCGCTGAATACTTCTCTTCCTGCTCCACGTAATGAATATGCATTTTACCTTGTTGTAAGCATTATTTTATTTCAGAATGTACTGATGTCTGTTAATGCTGGTCCTATGGCTAATGGCTTACCATGAAGTCTCTATACTGCATGTGGCAAGAACTGAAATAGAAGCACAAGGCACCAGAGGGCAGGGTACTGCCCTTCCAACAGTGCACTAGGATAATTACATGTACAGCATTCTGCACAGCTGCTCCGGCCACCAACAGGAACAGTTGTGTATGGCAGCGGATCCTTAAAACATCCTTGCACACCATATGCTGCATTGCACACCTTTACCTGGCAAAGGGTATTGTATTGTGCATGTACTGCGACACGCGACTCTACAAAGGGAAAGTACTTGGAAGTTCTTAGGAAGGGTCGGTCCAGGAGAATGACAGTGACTGACGTCTATTTAAGTTAGGGCCACCCAACATTTCCCTCTCTTTGTGCACGTGCACTATGTTATCCCTGTAGGTGCTGCCCTTCCATACCGGGCCTTGCCTTCCTTTCCTTCTGTGTGGTGTGTTACAAGATCAAAATAAATGGAAAGCAACTGGAAGAGAAAAAAAAGTTCAATTATAAAAGCTGCTTTCAGAGTTGGAAAGGCACAAATAGACATCTTCACAATGTACTGCACTTTCTCCATTCCCGGACGAAAATGAAAAATAATGCAGCCACATCTCTGTCTGCATAATGCGATAAATAATTATGCGATAGATCAAAAAAATGCGCATGACCAAATGGTATGGAAACTCCGGTAAGATATTGTGCATTTTTCCCTCTACAATGAAGAACAGTTATGGCAGTATGATTTCGCGTCAGCTAAGTCTCACAAAGACAAACCAAAAGCAGTCACTGCATGGCAGGAACACCATACCATTACAAATCCACATAGTGGAATCTAAAACGAGCAGCCAATGCAGTGTGTTCCATTCACTTTCAATCCGAACTCCCCCAAAAACCGTACACTGTGGCTCGTGAAGCACACAGCCATAACCGCAACTTCCTCATTTGTGTTGACAAATACACTGTATATCACAGTTTGTGTAAAAACCACACCAAGAAACCTTATTCAGCAATGTCGTAGCATGCACAAGGCCATTGCTATGGAAAGCATCTACAAAAGGGCCAGATGTGGCATGTGCAACCTTGCAGCTATCTCAATGTCCGCTAACTTATCGTGCTGTGTGCGCGGGTGTGGGGTCATAAATGTCAACCAGGGTAGGGGATTTTGTTTGTAGTGGTGGCTCTGAAAAGAGTTGTTTTGTATTTTTTCTAAAGGTACTTCCATAGAATCCATTTTTTTTTCTGGTTTTATAAGTGATTTTGTTTGTTGTACTTTGCCTCACATTCTTACAATAGTGTCTTCAGTGGAGCCTGTATATTGGAAAACAAAATGTCATTGCCACTGGGCGACTATGAAATGCCATTTCCATTGAAAAGGTGCACATATCGATAACCAATGTTGTCATTCTCACAGGAGTACATCCCAGCAGCATGCAAGAAGTTACACATGTTGATACAACGCCTTCTGACCTCTGGCTGATGACAACATTCATTGGAATAATAGTTATATACTGGACTTGGTAGTATACATGAGAAAAGCACCTTCGCAGTGGGACAAATGTGCTTCACTGCTTTTATCATCTTTTTTAGTTGACGGTACAAATGTGAACAAGCCATGGAATCCAAAAGCAAGGCACCATAGTGCATGACCACAGCGTGTACAGTAGTGAAAGTGGCCACTCATCGACATTATGCAAGCAAATGGCCGAAACTACCCACATCGACACCGCACCACAAAGCCTCCACTTCCTCCAAATTCCAATTGCCATTAAAGCCTATTTCCATGGCATACTGGAGCAGATCTAGCACAAAGGGATTACCCACTATGAAAACTGTGTGTCTCGCCATCTCCGCCTGCTACCGTCAGTACACGGAGTAATGGGAAAATATATTGCCGCCCTTTCCTGTGATGCACACCCAGAGCACCTGATTGGACAATTCCTACAGTCCAATTTCCATAAGCCAGCATGGTGAGAAGCACAGAATATGGCACGTGCGCTTCCCCAAGTACCGCGAGGGCCGGGCCAGAGTGAAGCAGGAGTCCTTCTTCCTATTGCCGCACGCCTTAATCACCTGATTGGACAATCCCCACAGTCCCATTTCCATTGCAGCTATCCTAAAAATCCCCGGATGTGTCATGATTACTGCCCCTCATGTCCCCAGCCACCAAGATGTCAGGCTGGAGCCAGGCCACAATCACCTACATGGCCCTCCAGGGCCTCTCCATCCCTCCAAAGACCCACTTGGAGTTAGACTTGGCGCTTGTGGCACCAAACTTACTCATTCCCATAGGATAACATTGGAGATTGGACTTGTAGTGCATTGATGGGGACAAGATGGATGCCCCCACATATTTCGGTTCCCAGAACTGCACGTGCGGTTTAGTCTTTTGGGTGTGGTTCAGCCCAGAGACACCTGGGATACCCAGAGACTATTTAAGCCACACCCAGGATGAGAAACATGCTTTGCGTTTTCTGCACCTGCAGCGTGACACTCGCCCTGTTCGGATCGGTCTCCAGTAGGCCTGTATCTTTCTTCTGCACTCAGCTCCTGCAAGAATAAGAACACCGTTAGGAACAGCCTTACCTTGCGGCGCTTCTGCCTATCATTCATCACTCCTTCTGTTCTGCGGGCATCTTTGGCGGTGTCATTCCCATCCCGGCACTCTGCTTCCTAAGGAAAAGGGAAAAGAATAGGAGAAAGGCATTAGTAAGCATTCTGCAAATCTTCGCTAATTTTTAAATACTGTACGAGCTTCAAACGCTTACCTGATTCCCAGCCGCTCCGGGGGAACTCTGTCTCCGGAACTTCTCATCCATCTGCAAGAGGAAAAAGACACTCCAGGTTAGCGTGGAAACATCTAGAGGTGCTGCATACCGCACTTACGCACCACATTTGTTCTTCATAACCGCCATCCACGCTGAAAACATTGCAGCACCTAAAAGACACAGAAAAAAAACTCAGTTCAATGCAAATACAAAAGGGGTGCATCGTGCATCGCGCTCTCACTCACCTTCTGCGCTACTCATCTCAGCAGCACGCCGCCATCCCCGGATGCGGTCATCATCTAAGGAAGGAAAGGAACAAAGTTAGAGAACTGTTCAAAAGACTCATTATACTTACCTGTTGGACTATTGCCAGTGAAGTAACTAGGCAGCAACAAGCCTGCATCAATCAACGCGCCCCTGCGCTGAAAGCAGGACAGAGAGCACACTATCCAAGAAAACAAGGTGAGCTGTGGATCAAAGGGAAGGGTTGGACCCTGGGGAAGAAGGGGTTCAAGCACACAGAGACAATAGGGAGTTAAACTCTACCAATCTTGTGTTTCAGGCCTAGTCTCCAGGCGAATAGCCCAGGGAAGGGTTCGAGGTCGTAAGAGGTCAGAACAGGCTAAGTGACGTCCAAGTGGATACCAGGTGAGCGTTACAGAATGCAAAGCCTCACATCAAAATCCAGCTGGGCGTCATGGAAACGTCAGAAACCGACCAGTTAGCCCACATGTTGGGGCAGCTACATTCTGAAGTACATGCAGCCAGGCAGGAGACCAACACCCTGAGGAGAGAATTGATAGTAGCCAAAGAACGCACTGATGACTTCTCCAGTCACAAGCAGGGCATGCACCATTGCCGGGAAGCATGCCTTCGATGCCAGCGCCATCAGCCAATCCCGTTCAGATAACCCTTCCTGGGGCAGTTCCCTTGACCCCACCCGAACGATTTACTGGGGATCCCAAGAGGTTTGCAACGTTCATGAACCAGTGCCGCCTGCACTTCCTTTGTAGGCCAAGGGCCTTTCCGAATGACCAATCACGGGTCGCTTTTGTGCTATCCTACCTGAGTGGTAGCGCCGCGGACTGGTCTGTACCCTTTGTGGCCCAAGACGATCCTTTGCTGCATGACTTCAGGGGCTTTCAGCAGGAGATGGAAAAGCTGTTCACCCGTCGTACTCATGGGCAGGCATTAGACAACGAACTTCTATCCCTATGCCAAGGGAATCAAGACCTATTAACATACATAGCCACGTTCAATAGACTCGTAGCTGAAGCAGAATGGCCAGTGGAGAAGAGAACCGCGTTATTTCATGGGGGGTTGGGGGGAGCTCAAGGATGTTCTCGCACAAGTAGTGAACCCCCCGAAAGACTGCTCAGAATTCATTGACCTTGTTGTTCAACTGGATCATAGGTTGCAGGAGCGAAGAGCAGGTCGAACCAGACCGGACCGTTGCCTTATGTATGTGCATTCAAAGGACAATACTGCCCGAACAACGGAAGGTTCAGGAGAACCAATGCAAATCGGGGGGGGGCAGATCCCCCATGACTAAAGCAGAAAGGGATAAAAGGAGACAGCCGCCGTTATGTCTGTACTGTGGAACGGTCAAGTCATTTCCTTAAAGAGTGCCCTGTGAAGCCACCGAGGAAGACGGTAGGGGCCACGGACAAGGAAGATACCATCAAGGAATCGGAAAACTCCCCAGCCCGGCAAGTGTAGGGGTCCACTTGTCGAGTGAAGAAAGTGAACTATAGACGTCCCATTTTGCACTACCTGTGGTCTTGATCAATCACCAACAACCATCTCGGATGCATGCAGTAAGAGCGTACATAGGCAGTGGAGCCATTGGGAATTACATCAACCAGGATCTTGCAGCAAAGATGGTGCTTCCGTTACGCCCTAAATCAACCACCGACACTGTTACCACTGTCGACGGCATGGAAATAGCTTCTGGTCCAGTATCCCAATGCACTGCAGCTTTAACCCTTCTGTGCCAGGATGGACACCAAGAATCTATCATTTTCGACCTCATTAAGGCACCACAGTTCCGGTTGATTTTGGTAATGCCATGGTTGGTAGCTCACAATCCTCGAATCGATTGGCGAGCAAAAGAATTGGCCTTTCCCGAGACTTGTGCCCACACATGTTGTCGCCAAGAGAAACAACCAGTAGACACCAGAACCTCCATGCTTGCGACTGTGGCAATCAGCACCCTACCAAGTGAATACCAGGACTTTCAAGATGTCTTTCAGAAAGAACAGGCTAATACCCTGCAACCGCATAGACCATACGATTGCCAAATTGACCTGATACCCGGCGCACAAATCCCCTGTGGGCGAATTTACGCTCTCACGGAACCAGAAAACCAGCACCTGAAGGCCTATCTTGACCAATACCTGGCCAACGGGTTCATCCATCCCTCAAAGTCTCCAGCAGTCAGTCCTCTATTCTTTGTACCGAAAAAGGAAGGGGACTTGAGAACGTGCATCGACTATTGCGTACTGAACCAGATTACCATAAAAAATCGCTACCCCCTGCCACTGATCCCTGAATTGCTTGATCAAGTCAAAGATGCCCAAATCTACACAAAACTAGACCTGAGGGGGGCATATCACCTTGTTCGCGTAAAACAGGGGGACGAATTTTCGCACCAAATACAGCTTGTACGAATATCAAGTAATGCCCCTTGGCCTTTGCAACGCACCTGCTGCATTTCAATACTTCATGAACGATGTCCTACGGGAATTGATTGATGTCTGTGTTCTAGTGTAAATCAACGATATCCTAGTATATTCTGCATCAAAGAAAGACCACGGTAAACACGTCCGATCCGTATTTGAGAAACTCTGTCAACACCAGCTCTACGCCAAGCTCGAAACGTGCTCATTCCACGTCTCCGAGGTGGAATTCCTGGGCTTTATTCTCAGCCCGAATGGAATCCAAATGGATGTACACAATGTAGATGCTATCCTGAACTGGCCATCCCCAAATTCATTCAAGGGGGTTCAAAGTATGCTGGGGTTTGCAAACTTCTACCGCCGGTCCATCCCAGGATTTTCGCAAATCGTGCATCCCATCACGTCATTACTAAGGAAAAGCAACAAAAAGTTCCAGTGGACAACAGAAGCCGAGGAGGCTTTCCAGGAACTCAAAGCAAGATACACATCTGCCCCAATCTTACGCCACCCTCACCCTGATCTCCCATACATGGTGGAAACAGATGCCTCAAGCATGGCTATGGGAGCCGTCCTCTCACAAAAGGACCCCGAAATAGGCCAGTTACACCCTGTTGCCTTCTGGTCGCGTAAATTCACACCCCCTGACCTCAATTACGCTATCACAGACAAAGAACTCCTGGCCATTATGTCAGCCTTTAAGGCATGGCGGCACTACCTCTTGGGTTCCAGACACACAATCACTGTAATGACTGACCACCGGAACCTCCAGTACCTAAAAACGGCAAAGGCCCAATCCTCACGACAACTACATTGGGCTCTTTTTTTTGCTGAATATGACTACGTGATTACATTTCAACCAGGGGTGAAAAACTGGAAGGCCGATGCCCTTTCCCGTATGGGGGTGAAAGAGCAAGGGTATCAGACCCCTGACCCAATAGCAATCAACCACAGTGACAAGCTCCTAGGAATCACAGCAACCATAACTCAGAAAGAATTACATGAAGAAATCCAAAACCTGATTAGTCCGGAGCAATTACAAGCGTGGAGTGCACAAGGAGAACATTACATGATAAAAGGTCAGTTGCCCTACTTCAGGAATCATTTATTCTTACCAAACCAAGAACTACGAGAACAAGTCATGTCCGGTTATCATGATTCCTTGATCGAGGGCCAAACCGGAATCGCTAAAACCCTAGCCAAGGTAAAACGAAATTATTGGTGGCCCACGTGGCGTAAATACATTATCCAATTCATCCTATCTTGTGGAGTGTGTGCTCAAAACAAGTCATCCAAGCAGAAACCGGCTGGGCTATTACAACAATTGGAAATCCCACCAGCACCCTGGCACACATTGTCCCTCGATTTTATTACTGATTTACCACCCAGTCAAGGGTTTAACACTATTCTTGTGGTCGTGGGCCTATTTTAAAAAATGGCACATTTCATTCCTCTTAAGGGGCTCCCAAATGCTTCCACTCTGGCAAAGGTATTTCTTGAAGGCATCGTACGGCTCCATGGGTTTCTTTCAGTTTTGGTCTCAGACCGAGGTACTCAATTTGTATCCAACTTCTGGAGAAAATGCTGCTCTATGGCCCAGATCGACATCCGGCTCTCTACGAGTCACCATCCCCAAACGGATGGTCAAACTGAGAGGACAAATCAGACGCTCGAGCAGTATCTGCATTGCATGTTACACCAAGCTGAAGCAAGCTGGTTCGACCTATTATGGATAGCTGAATATGCTTATAATAATTCCCTACACACCAGCACTGGGCAATCACCCTTTTATACCATGTATGGCAGGCACCCACGTACTTCTGAGTTGGACGTTCCTACAACCCTGGAAATACCAGCAGTCAAAACCTTGCACACAACCATTTCTCAAACCTTTAAAAGAGCAGCTGAACACCTACTTCAAGCTAAGAATCGCCAAAAGAAGTTTGCTGATCAACACTGAGCAAAGGCCCCCAACTACCAAGTGGGAGACAAAGTCTGGCTGGCGTCTAAACACGTGTCCATTAAAGGAACCCTAACTTTCTGTCCAAGATACCTGGGTCCATTCACCGTCACCTCCATGATAAATCCTGTGGCGGTCAGACTTGCTTTGCCGTCAAACGTGCAGATTCATCCTGTGTTCCACATGTCTCTCCTTAAACCTGTTCAACCTGGGACTCAAGTAGCAACGCCACCGCAGCCAGTAGTAGTCGCCGGGGAGCCAGAATTCGAAGTCAAGGACATCCTAGATTCAAAGTATGTCAG
The DNA here is from genome assembly GCF_040938575.1 of Ambystoma mexicanum. Taxonomy (NCBI): domain Eukaryota; kingdom Metazoa; phylum Chordata; class Amphibia; order Caudata; family Ambystomatidae; genus Ambystoma; species Ambystoma mexicanum. The sequence goes on along the minus strand of NC_090937.1, from coordinate 1,345,873,140 downwards.
ATCCAAATTATACTACTTAGTAGACTGGAAGGGGTATGGTCCACAAGACAGGACATGGGAGCCTTGTGAGTACATCCATGCACCTCGCTTGCTTAGACGATTTCATCAAAACCATCCAACCAAACCAGGACCAGACAGAAGAGCCACGTTGAGAGAGGCCTTGAAGGGGGAGTGCTGTCATGATTCCTGGCCCTCATGTCCCCAGCCCTCCAAGTTATAAGTGCCTCAGCGCACGGTATGTGCCATTGAGCGGCCATTACGTTCTTTAGAAGCATACTGTTTAAAAATATGCCACCAAAGGCTTAAAGCAGCTTTTCAAAAGATCACTGTCTGCACATCTGTACTTCTGTCCAAGCTGTCCTATTGCAACCAGCTCTTTGTAAATCTGCCTGCTTCGACTCTCTGACCTTTGGAACGCATCCAGAAGAGGAGTGCGCGACTTGGGAAGGTATCTCTCCTGCACTGAAATGTCTCCAATAGCTCCCTCATCTGCCTCCAACTCCCTCAGGGTCAGTCATTTCTGCAAGAAACCAGGTGGTGGTAGATGCTTTTTTTGCCTGGGGCTTCCCTCTGCAAAAGCCTCTCTGGCTCCCTGAAACGTGAGGAGAACCATTGTTGGTTCCAGAAGCACTTCAAAGCCTTTCTCTTAGCGTCTGCTGTTTTCGCTCCTCTCCCTGCCTGACTGGCTTGCGTACACTTTATGTGCACTGGTTACCTGGCGACTCTGTGTTGTCGGGCCCATGTCACCTCCCCCCACCAGGTGAAGCCCTGCACAGCCTTTCTAGCAAACCTTGCACTTGGGGACTGTTTTCTGTATTCCTAACTGTTTCTCCACCACCTGATGTGTGCACTTATACTATTTCAATTATTCTAATTTGTTCTTCCTACCATGTACTGTACCTTCTCCTCCCTCCACCCATACACTTGGCCAATCTAAGTGACACCTGGCCTAGTAGGGTTGTTGTCTCTGTGCCTCCTCTGTTCCCCCTCCCTTGCTTTGTTGCGCTTTGCTTAACGTGTATATGAGCGCACTACAAATGCCATAGCGTACACATCCACATCATATGATATCATACGCACAATGTATTCATAGCAATAAGATGCCTGGCACTTACAGTGTACACTGCAAAGATTTTTTTTGCTTTCCCCAGTTCTCCACTTACTTCACTTTTCAAAAAACATCGCTCAAAAGGAGAACTGCATGCATGTTACAAATTTCAAACAAATACATACAGTTCATGCATACACCCAGGATGCCTGCACACTTCCACCGAAGCCTCCTGCATTTCTTTGTACAAAGTGACCTTCTGCCATAGTGTTTGTGTACACACCTGAACCACAAACCTTATAGAGCACTATCTTTCGCTCCACTGTTTCATTTCCATGTCTCCTAGCTTGAAAATGGCTGGATGTTGCACATGTAAGCGTGAAAGTACAACGTAATCCTCTGAGGTTTCATGCTAGGGAGCGAGAGGGATGGGGGGGGGAGTGTAAAGCAGGGTAGGGGTTTGGGTCTGTAGTAATGTCTCACAAAATATGCTTTTTTTGTCCTGTTTTTGTTATGTACGTTCTTGCATACAATTTTTTTAAATGTCTTTCCATCACTTTCTGTTTGCTTTTCCTCCTGACATTTGTACGCACTGAAAGTTAATGTGTTTCTTACATTGCTACAGGATTTTCTCCAATGCTTCGTGCAGAATGCCAAACAAAACAGCATTGCCAATGGAGGTTAAAAAGAATGCAAATCTTGCTCGTTAATACTGTCATAGACGGTGCAGAACATCCTAGCACTGCACATGAAGACACACCTGCTTCTGTTTATGAAACACCTCCTGACCTCTGGCTATAGACAAGTTACACCGGCATGGTTCCAAGCACCTCTTGGTGGTATGAATGAGAAAATGACCTTGGCAGTGGGAAAAATCTTCATTACTGCTGTCATCAACTTCTTGAGGTGACGGAGCAAACGTGAGCACGACATGTACCCCAAATGTAGTCCTCCATAATGCACGACCACAACATCTACAGTACCGACAGAGGCGACACAGGCACAAAGGAGAACAATTGCACCAAAACCCCACTCATAGACTGTGGCCCAAAAAGCCTCCACCCCTTCCAAGTGAAAGTTAGTATCAAAACCTCTTTCCACGGATACCCATGCAGATCTTGCACAAAGCTATCACCCACTATCAGCACTCAGCGTCTGTCCATCGCTGCCAACCTCACTGCATCGAAGTTTGGGTAAATATGTCATGCCCCTTCCTGTGAACCACAGCCTCGACACCTCATTGGATAATCCCCACAGTCCATTTACTAAGGCACCATGCTCAGATGAGCAGGATGTGGCACATGCGCTTTCCCAGCTACAGCTAGAGCCACGCAGTAAAGCAGACACAATACTTGTTATGTTCCGGCCCCGCACGGAGGCAGAACGTGGTAGGCCTCGGAGGTAGGCCTCAGTGACGCAGCTCCAGCCGGAGCGAAAGAAAGACACGACACACGCTGCTGGAGTCTGTGTCCGGAACTGCCTCCCTCGCGCGGGGGCAGGGCTTTTATTAAGACGCCCTACGTCACCGCGTAGCGGGGCGGACGGCGGATATAACATTCCTCCTTTATTATAAACAAAACACAACAATGGAACACACCCACAAAAGTAGGCTTCTACTCATGAGTATAACAAAATACAAACGCAAACTCCCATTTACAAATTTCAAAGTCCACACTACCACGCATAGTCCTTGAGCTGAGATGGCGGCTGAGTGGCAGCCCTCAGGCCATATCTTCCATCCCGTGAGGTGGTTTCTACAGTCTCATCAGATCTCTCACCTTCCGCCTCCGACTCACCCAGGTCCTGTTCGCTCCCCTGCTCACACATTCTGTCACCTGCATTTTCTTCGCCTTGGTGATCCTCGGGTCCGTCCTCAATCCGCTGCGACTCCTCATCTTCTTGGGGACAGTCCCCATAAGTCCAGAGGTTGCGCGGCACCGCCTTGAACCATGACGCGTTGCGCATCACCTGACGATGCCCCCTTTGTGCAGTTATCATGGTCCCTCGTGTCTCATGGACAGTCCATGGGAGAGTCTCGTAGCGGGAATCCATTTTGGACTTCGTCGGGTTCTGTAACATGACCACCTGGTCGCCCACCTGGTGGTCGGATGGTCGCGACCTCCTCTTGGCACTCATGTTGGCATTGGCGTCCCTGCGTCTTCTGTCAGTGCGCCTCTCGTCCAGCTCGTCCGGTCCTCTGCTGGGGTGATGTGGGATGGACGACCTGATGACGGTGCCGAACATGAGATCCGCTAGGGAAACGCCTGTTGTGCAGTGCGGGGTGACCCTGTAGTTCCTCAGGAAACGATAGAGGTCGACCTTCCACGGGGTTGCATTTGCCTTCGACAGCCTCAACACTTCGTTAATTGTTCTCATGAATCGTTCTACATCGATGTTAGCCTGGGGCCACCTGGGCATGATGTGGTGATACCGGATGTTCAGATCTTGCAGGTACTGTTTGAACTCCACCCCTTGGAAGGGTGCTCATTGTCACTTTTGATCGTGGTTGGGAGTCCATGTGTCGCGAACATCTTCTCAATGGCCGGGATGACCACTTCCGCTGCTTTGGACTCGACCACCTCGACTTCGGGGTATCAGGAGTGGTCATCAATTGCCACCAGGAGGTACAGGCCCTCTCGTAGTTTGCAGAAGTCAATGCTTATTGCGTCCCACCTGCCAGAGCCTCTTTCCACCGAAAAGATGGTTTCCGGATCTGGTGGGGCTCCGGTTATGAGGCACGGCAGGCAGGTGTTGACAAGTTTTTCCACTTTTTCATCAATACGAGGGAACCACACTCGGTGTCGAATGCGAGCCTTCGTTCGAGCCATCCCTTGGTGGCCCTCATGGGCGAGTGCCACTATCCGGTCGTGCAGGCCTGGTGAAATGACGATGCGATTTCCGCGGTGCAGCAGCCCCTGGTCTGTTATCGACAAGTCTTGGCGGACGGTGAATGTTCCTGTGAGGAACGCCTTTGCCTCTTCCGTCCTGTTATGCGTGTTTTTCATAAATGACCTCCAGTCGCCCGAAATGATGGCATCTTTCACCAAATCGCAGCAGGGGTCACTGCATGTTTCCTCCACGATGTCCTCAATGCTGACCGCCTTCGGCCTGATTGCCCGCACCACCTGGCAGATGTGTTCTTCAGTCTCTTCGGCCACCTGGACTTCCTGTGGCGTTCTCGGGTGCCTGGAGAGGAAGTCTGCCAGGTTGCCACATCCCAGTTGATAAAGGAGCTCAAAGTTGTACTGCTGAAGGTGTAGCAGCCATTTGTCTATTCTGGCCGGTGGGTGCGAGGAAGTGCCCATGAAGATGGGTAAGAGGGGCTTGTGGTCCGTAATCGCTGTGAACTTGCGGCCATACAGATACAGGTGGAAGTGGCGGCACCCCCACAGTGCTGCAATCGCCTCTTTCTCGATGTGAGAGTACCTCTGCTCCGTCGCTGTGAGAGCACGCGACGCAAAGGCGATGGGTCTCTTCTCGCCTTCGTTGGTAACCTGCATGAGGATGGCCCCCAGGCCGACAGGGCTGGCGTCCACATAGAGTTCTGTTGGAAGAGCAGTGTCATAGTACGGCATTCGCGTTTCTACGGACAGCGACTCTTTGATGCTCTCGAAGGCATCTTGGCAAGCTTTTCCCCACTCCCACTTCGCGTTGAGCTTTGTGAGTTCACAAAGGGGTTCTGACAATGTGGCCAGGTTTCGGATGAATCTTCCACTGTACGTGGCCATCCCCAGGAAACTGCGGACGTCGGTGGGTGTCTTGGGCCGACTTGCGGCCTGTATGTTAGCAACCTTCTGGGGGTCCAGCGAGATGCCAGAGCTGCTGAACTTGTAACCAAAAAAAGATATCTCTGTCTTGAAAAACTCGCATTTCTCCTTGTGGATGGTTAGGCCTGCAGCCTCCAAACGGTCCAAGAGCATCTCTAGCCTTCTCAAGTGTGTCCTTTGTCCTGGGCGTGGATCAGGATGTCGTCACTGACATTGAGGACACCTGGGACTTCTTGGATGGTCTGTTGGAAGACTTCAGCTGCCGAAGATATGCCGAAGCTTAGTCGCTTGTATCTTCGCAGACCCAAGTGTGTAGTAAAAGTTATGTACCGAGAGTCCTTGGGTAGCTTCAGCTGATGGTACCCTGCTTTCAGATCAACTTTTGAGAAGACTCTGGATCCCGTGAGATCAGCCACAATCTCGTCGAGGGTTGGTGTGATATGTCGCTCCCTCTTGATGGCAGTGTTCGGGAGGCGCATGTCTATGCAAATGCGGACCTTCCGCGGTTGTTTGGGTTTTCGGGTGACCACCATCGGGGACACCCATGGTGTCGGCCCGTCACCTCCTCGATGATACCTGCTTCTTCCAGCGCTTTTAGTTTAATCTTCACCTGCTCGTGCATGTGGAATGGGGTCCTCCGATGTCTGACGGCCCTTGGCTGGACAGACTTCTCAATGTGGAGTTTAATTGTCTTTCCCTTCAGGCATCCAATCCCGTTCAGCAGGTTCGAATGGCGTGCCAGGAGTTTCTCGACCTCTTGGGCTTCACCGATCTGATTAACAAACTGTACGAGCCCTAAGTCCTCCGCTGCATCACCGCTCAGAAGGCATTCAATCCCGGCGTTCACTACGTAGACTTTTGACGGTAGCCTGTTCTCACCATGGCTGAGGTTTGTGCGGAATCTGCCAACTACTGGTATCGGCTTCTTGCAGCCATATGCGAACAGGAGAGTGTCAGTGTTCTTGAGGGATGGTTGCGGCTGCAATGTCTTGGACGTGGGCATGATATTCACCAAGGCTCCCGTGTCAATGGTCATCCATATCTGCTGGTTTTGAAGGGTGACCTGACATTTTCGCCTCAGGAGCCCTTTCTTCTGTGTGCCGCGTCCTCGATCCAGGGCTGACACTAGGTAGACTTTTCTTCCTTTGGTCCGCTGCTCTCTGCCAGGGTCTAGTGGAGTTCCTGTGATGTCATCTCTGTCTTCCTCAGTCGATGAGTTGTTTGCTTTGACGCGCCTCGTGACTCCCTGTTTCTACTTCTTTGTACCACTCCTCTCCTGAGGGTTCGGCAGAGGCGGTAATGGAGCGCCTGAGGAACGGCACACCTTTGCATAGTGGTCCTTCCTGCCACATGCCCCGCACGTTGTGCCTTGTGCCGGGCAATTTCGCCGTCCGTGACACGGTCCACCACACCATCCACACTCTGTGGGCCCCGGGATCCGAGGCTGCCATCTGGGCGGTGTGTAGTTACCACCATATTCATCCCTTGTGGATTGTCTGTTCGTGACCTGGGCCACCATGGATGACGCGAGGGCCGGCTGTAATTTGTGCAGAGTCAAACCCATGTTAGCGGCTCTGGCATGCGCTAGCTCCCTCTGACGACCCAGCTCCAGAATGCGCGTCAAAGAGATGCCTCCCAGCACCAACCTCCTTAGTTTCTCGGAATGGATGCCATTGATGATTTGTCTCTGGATCTCTTGCTCAACATCCGTGAACTCACATGACATTGCTAGCTTCCTGAGCCGGGTGTGAAAAGCTTCCAAGGTCTCCTCTTCCACCTGAAACGTGGTGCAGAATATGAATGTCTCATAGTCAGGATTGAGTTGCGGGAGAAAGTGAGCCATCAATGCGTCCTTCGATCGCTGGTAGATGTCCAGGCCATCTGCGATGGTTAGCGCGTTGAAAATGCGTAGCACCTCGTCCCCCACATTCAAAAGTAGGTGCAATCTCATCTTCCTAGACAAGGTTACGTCCTTGCACTCCATAGCCTTCTCAAATTTTTGGAGCCATAGCTGCCAGCGGGGGCCAACCAAGGATGGATCCGTGAACGGATCAAAAGGTTGAATCATCGTGGTCGAGTTGCTCTGTGGGCGAGCTGGTGGTGGCACGATCCGGTCGCCATGTCGTGTGACGTCGTCCCCTGATGGTTCCTGTTGAGGCCACACTATGAACCCGTTGGAGGATAGGGCCGCTGCCTCTCCTCCAGTGTCTACAGCCATGAACGCACGTGCACTTTGCATGTGCGGTAGGCCCACGTGTCGAAGAGCGGTCCCATCGGCTCGCTGGAAAAGTTGTCGGTCGTGCGATGCAGGAGGAATGAGGTGGTCGGGCGCCGAGCGCTCGTGCTGCGTCCCGTTTCCCTCGTCGCCAGTGTTATGTTCCGGCCCCGCAAGGAGGCAGAAAGTGGTAGGCCTCGGAGGTAGGCCTCAGTGACGCAGCTCCAGCTGGAGCAAAAGAAAGACACGACACACGCTGCTGGAGTCTGTGCCCGGAACTGCCTCCCTTGCGCGGGGGTGGGACTTTTATTAAGATGCCCTACGTCACCGCGTAGCGGGGCGGAGGGCGGATATAACAATACTTCTTCCCTTTGCATTGCCATTTTTCCAACACTCCCTCATTGGCTGCTGTGAAATTTTCAAACACGCATGCACCAATCACATACTAAACCTCTACATTGCACACTATCATTTCTGTACACCACTCCATATTTAGCGTTAAACACTCTCAGTGCACATTCCAAAGCCCCTCGATCAGAAACTTCTGCTAAAGGATGCACTATTTCAGCATCCACAGAGATCCTGATGCGCACCCAGCAATCCTTTGGCCATGCACACAACAGTCCAGCCCCTGCCCACACCCAGCACAACACTATGGATCCATGCATGCGACCATGTGGGCAGCTACCATTATGCACAAACGTAACATACGTAGCAGCACTTCTACCCAACTCCCCAACTCCATAAAATACCCAATCACGAAAAGAAGTCACAATTAGCACAATCCACAAACATAACACAGCCTCCACCACCCCTTCCCACTGCCATTCACAAAGTATTCCGTCACTGCAACCTCACCACAACATTTTCACAACAATGGGTCTACATCAACAAATCTGCACATAGCTTACCAAGTAACCAAGCACATATAAGCTGCACTTTAACCATTCCCTCTTCCATACTCACAATATAGAAACACTGAACCCTGTGGCCACACTGCACAACTTCTCCTTGCACCATCTCCTGCCGTACACCAAATAGTATAGCATGTTCCAACTATCACTACAACCATGGAATGCACAATACACACTTTTTAACTCACTTGTGCTGCTGTAGCATGTCCACAATGTACTCCACACCCGTGCTACAAACATCACCACCCTGTGCCTGATGCACTGTCAAACCTGCATTGCTGCAGTGGGCATGCTCCTTGGATTCATTTTCTCTGCACTATAATGCAACCATGCATGTGAGCATGTCACCAATTACCGCAATGCACATATGCACCACTGGCACCAGCACTCCTACCTCTGCACCGCAATGGTCCTGTACAGTGTAAAATGCAACAGTTACCATAATCTGCAAACATAATACTGTCTCCGGCACCCCTATGCACTTTCATTCACATACTATGGTCTTAACGACTTCCATTCACAAAGTTTTGTGTCACTGCCAACCTAACCACAAATTGTTTACAACATTGCCCCTACTTCAACCAATCTACGCACAGCACACTATCCAATGGCATATAAGCTGCACTTCAACCATACCCTCTTCCATACTGACAGTATGCAAACACTGCACCCAGTGCCCACACTGCGTGACTTTCCACTGTACCATCTCCAACCACACATAAAAACATGACCATGTTCTAACAGTGACCTCACCTGCGTAACCAAACAAACATGCATGGCATCTTTCTTCTGGTGCTCTATGGTGTCTGAAATGGCTCCACAACCATTCTTTACGGGTCACCACCCTCTAACTGATGCAGACTCAAAAATGCATGACTGCCGTGGGTGTGCTCAAGTCCTAGGCTGATGAGTGCATGGCCTACTGCCTATGGCCTTCTGCCATGCACCCAATAGTCTAGGCCTTGAACACTTCCACCACAACATAATGCCACCATGCATGTCACCATGTCACCAACAACAACAATCCACATACACATCACTTTCACCAGCACTCCTACTCAACCTGTGCACCGCCATGGAGCAAAAAATTAGAACAGTAACCATAATGTAGAAAGAAAACACTGTCTCTGCACCCATATGCACTTTCATTCACATACTATGGGCGTACCCAATGGAAGTACCCACTTCCATTCACAAAGTATTGTGTCACTGCCAACCTACCCACATACTGTTCACAACATTGACCCTATTCCAACCAATCTGCACACCCCACACTATTGAAGCACCACCCTCTATCAGATGCAGAGTCAAACATGCATTGCTGCAGTGAGTGTGCTGAAGCCCTAGGCTCTTGAGTGCATGGCCTACAGCCTTCGGCCATGCACCCAATAGTCTAATCCTTCAACAGACCCACTGCAACTTCCTGCACCCATACATGCCACCATGTACCCAAATACCGCTATCCATCTGCATTGCACAGCCATCCACGCTCCCACCCAACCTATGTCATGTGCAATTCACTCCCCTCCTGAAGGTAGTGCTCAAGTCCTAGGCACTTGAGTGCATGGCCTAGGGCCTACGACCTTCAGCCATGCACCCAATAGTCTAGGCCTTGAACACACCCACTGCAACATAATGCCACCATGCATGTCACCATGTCACCAACTAAGACAATCCACATACACATCATTGCCACCAGCACTCCTACCCAACCTGTGCACCGCCATGGAGCTATGCAGCAAAAAAGTGCAACAGTAACCATAATGTAGAAAGAAAACACTGTCTCCGGCAACCCTATGCACTTTCATTCACATACTATGGACGTGCCCACTTCCATTCACAAAGTATTGTCTCACTGCCAACCTAGCCACATACTGTTTGCAACATTGGCCCTACCCCAATCAATCTGCACACACCACACTATGTAAGCACCACCTCTACTCAGACATGCATTGCTGCAGTGGGTGTGCTGAAGCCCTAGGCGCTTGAGTGCATGGCCTACGGCCTACAGCCTTCGGCCATGCACCCAATAGTCTAATTCTTCAACAGGCCCACCGCAACTTCATGCACCCATGCATGCCACCATGTAACAAACGACCGCTATCCATCTGGATAGCACAGCCACCCGCGCACCCACCCAACCTATGATGTACTCATCACGGAAAGACGGGGCCGCAAACAGGTCACGGCAGAAGCTATCGGGCTGTTACAACAGCTGCCTCCAATCCCCACACAAAGTAGTCACTTGTCTAGGTACCCGCGAATTGGTACAATACGCATGATTCCTGCAGGCACTCTTCTGTCTTCTTCCACCTATTTACACCTATTTATGAACCACTTCTCACTCCCCCAACCCTTCCCTCCCTCCTTGCCGCCAACACATTGCGTACAGTATATTTTCCAGACCCTTCCGCCAGCGCAATGTCCTCCGATACACCACGGCGGCATTTGCCACAAAATGTGGACGCACAGCATGCTTCTCTCAAGCCAGCCACCGGCGGCGTCCAATGTACGCCGACATCACATTGTACCGCAGGCCAATAAGACTTTGGTCCGTGGAGCGAACAGGGAAATGGGTCCGCGGAGCGGACCCAGCTATCACACATTTTTTGAGATGTACATTTCAGTTCTTTACAACAAAAGTACCGCTCGGATTTCCATGAAACACACAAAAGCACACTTTCTGACCCAAGCCCCCACTCCTGCCACACATTTGGTGAAAATCAGTCCAGTTCGGCCTGTAGCCATATGCAAAGTTTTTCCCCATTCAGTCGATGGAAAAAAAATGTTTTTGGGATCCCGCCTATAACTTTTCCCCCCCTGCATGAAACCTAGCACAACTTGGTGAAACAATTCGAGGGATCCTCCAGGGGGAGCAAAGTTATAAGCTGCCGAAAAAGTGCTCTTCCTATGAGTTTAGCAACTTAACCATAACTACATGCCCGCTACCGCGGGACATGTAATATATATTTTTAAACATGAATCCATAACTGCAGCTACCACATCAGCCATTTAGGTGGTGATATTTGAGACACAGATGATCACACCAACGACTGGAGATCTTACCCGTGGCTACGAGATAACCAATCGTAGCACAGCACAACTATTTGCAGCTATACACAGGCCCCAACGGCTCCATGACAGCCACGGTCAAAAAATAAGACATCAAACGCATACATGCAGCCATCAAGAAAAATTGTGGCGGACACATTTTAGCAACACAAACTGCACAAATTAGATCACTTTAGATGTTGTGATCTTTTAGTACAGTTTGTGTTTTATTTTGAATATTATAACTTAGAGGTTGGCTCCGGAAAGGGCAATTTTGGGGAGAGGGAAGAAGGAGGCTGGAATGGGTACAGGACGAACATTAGGGTTTACAAATTTAACAAGGGGTACAAAGAAATTGTAACATTTTATTTTTGTAATTTTGATATATTTTGTTTTTATTTATTTCAAAAAAGAACGTACAAAAGAATTACCCCTTAAAAAAAGAAATCCTAGCCGTGGCAGTGGGACTGGTGTTCCGAAACTACCAACCGCAAGCCATCTAGGGTGGCAACTACCACCGTTATCCAATTGTGGCATCGTTTGCACATAACTTTGCAATTGTCAAGATCCGGTGTCGGCAGCAGTGAGTTAGGTTGGGGCCCGCTGGAGGTTGTGGTCAGTGAGGTGGTTGAGGTCAATGGTGCTGCGGGTGCTGTGGTGGTTTGCCGGTGTTGAGGTAGCCACAGGTCTTTTTCATACCTGGTTGGGGCTATGAGCTTGGATTTTATGATGCTAATGGTCCTTTTTGTACTTGTCGTCATTGTCATCTCAATCTACTCTTACTAGTATGAGCACAGATGTTCCGAAACTCTATATGGGATGTTGGACGGTCCCTGAATTAGTTTCTTCCGACACAGCATACATTTGTACTATTGTTAATCTCATATCTTTTATGTCCTTTTTCAATGATTCCATATAATTTTGAAGATTCATTAACATTTGTTTTATTTCTTTTAAAGTATCCATTATTTTATCTGTAGGACATTCCTGAGGTGGCTGTTCTTAATCTTTCTAGATAATTGAATAACTTCTTCATCTGTTTGAAAATATTTGAAAAATGTGGAAACAATTTAAAGGACATAATAGATTTTCAAATACTTTTTCTGGTTGCTCAGACATTTAAAAACAGTAAGCTAAGGTATATCTATATGCTGAATGATATGTTTTACTTATAAATATTATTGTTAGTCACATTTTCCATACACACTCACACAATCCCAAATGTTCTGTACTTTCTTGTGGCTGCTTCTCTTCAGCATCTCCCTTCAGTATTTCCTCCTCTGTGGGATAATGTTCTTCTAGCCAGTTCACATAGTTGTCCAGTGTGGTGTGAGAGGGGGAATGCAACCCTTTGGGTTTTTTGAAGGTTGGCAAGCTTGCTCAAATATTTGGCTACCAGAATTTTACTCATATCTTCTATGTGCTAGATGGAATTACCAATAAATATCTTAGACAAATTACCAGACAGACCCAAGCAAGATGGTAAAATACTGCTTGTATCTCAATGAAAGAAAGCAGGGAGATAGGGCCGCTATCGAAATAGATGCATGCGTATTCACCCTTTATCTTGTTTGTACAGAGTTTATATATTTTTACATGCGTCATTTATGACATCATCCTATGTGGCATTTGCAAAACCTATTGATGGGAGGGATTGGATTAGGGGAATATGTCTACTCATAGAATTGTATATGGGGTAATATCTCATTGATGGCCCCTTGTCTGTAGGACACACCCTGGGCTACTTCTACATACATAATATACTGATTATAGAAGAGAATATGGCAGTGTATTGGTAAATGCAACATTGTATGTAAAAGTGCATAGCAGGCTCTATGATTGTTTGGCAACCCCATCTAATCTTGTACTTTCAGCTTGTTTAGCAGCAGATGAGTAAAAGCAAAAGCTAGGTGCTCAAGATGTGTCAATTAATTCCTTGTTTTCCCAATTAGTCCATTGTATGTCATTGACCTGATCCTTAGCCAAAGCCTTCTATTTGTAGTTGACCTCGTAGTCTGCTCACTGTCCTGGAACATTCAAGGGAGTATGAGCAGACCACTATCTCCATCTGAGCTTTTAATAAATATCTCGTGTTTTTTTCACCTTCTGAGTCATGTGTTAGGAGACCATGATTTTGTCCACTTCAGCCTCTTATTTACTACTATTACATTTTATTAAACAGGGTGCCATTCCCCTTTCTGGGCTTTAGAGACTTGCTCACTCCACCTCACATAGGCTTTTTACCTCGTGATTGTTCAACTCTTGGCACTTGCAGATGTCCTTGTCTCTCCTAATCTTAGCAGAAATATGTCTTATGCACATGATCTGATAATTGGACAGCCTTTCTATCTTACACCCATCTCTTAAAATAGCCTCCTTGATCCCAGGCCAAGGTACCCCTTCTTCAGTCCTAGGCTTGTTTTTGAGGTAAAAGGGTTGATTCTTAACACAGGCCATCAGCCATTTTCTTCCAATGGCCGTCCTAAAGGTTGTGTACATAGCAACAAGGAAGTCAGGAAGCGTTTTCAGCGGAAACGCTGACACGCGGAAACACTTCCTTCCTTGTTGCAACTGCAAATGACAGTGGAGCCCATGAGAAATTCATCTTTAATCGCTTACCTTCAATTAGGTTCATATTTGAACCACATCTGACTACAGCCTCAGAGGAAGGGCAAGTGCCCGAAACACGTGTCAAGGCTACCTCAGTGTCAATTAAAAATCACTTTATCAACTAGGTTATTTAGTGTCTATGCGCAGTGTGTTTGCAAAAATTGCACTAATATAGCTACAAGTAATTTGAAAGCATTTGCCAACTAAGATGGAATCCATGAAAACTGCGATGGAAACCAATCGTAGCCTGCTGTCTCCTCAGCTTCCTCTTCCATCTTTGTATGCATGTATCTTAACATTGTTATTGCTCCTGTCACGGTTCCATTTTCTGCATCATGAGATGATATAGATGTAATTATCATGGCAGTCTTACTGAATAGTTTGTATTCATTAGAAATGTCTTCATAAGACTTTATTGATTTTTATGAAAAATAGTTCTCTCTTTTTAGTCAATAAAGATTAAATGATCTCTTCTTTCCTAGGTATTCATTCATTTTTGGAAATTCTTCAATATGGAGGTTGTTTTGGGGAATCCCTAACGCTGGGATGTGTACCATTACAATGGAGCACACTCCTGCCCAGTATTTAAGCAATTGCATGTAGGTTCTGGATCCGCAAGCCCAATATCGATCCATTAGCACTGCAGTTCCTCCATTAATTCCTGGCACATTAAATAATTCTCCACAACCTTTGATCTTTCCAACGTAAACCTTGCCTTCATTCTTAAAACAGGTTGTTGCATTCTTCACTTACAATATATGCACTGGTCCTGCTTTGTTCCCAACCCAGGTTAGTAGTTTTTCAGGTTTTTCCCATGATTCCAGGCATTCATCATTCACCTTTTGCACCCTGTGAATTGCTTCCTCCTTCAATACGTGTGCAGGGTATGATATCAGGCCATCAAGTACTGGTTGCTAAATGCCCACACACATGGCTCTCCTGATTTTTCAGTCATGTCCGAACAGTTCATTCTTTTCATTACACCAGTTTGTATTTGTTCTCCATACTGGGATATATTCATATGTTTTTTGCTTGTCCGTCCCATAACAGTCTCCATTCTCTTTGTTTTCACATATTTATCTTCATATCGGGATGTCTGAAGGCATATTATAGTTGCCTATTTTGATTCTAATTCTCCTCTGGTTGTGTATGCTGCCAGGTGACTGAGACATTTTGCATCATGTCAGGCATTTCCCTTGCAATAAATGTTCTTTCTGCATTCATGGCATACAGTATTATGGTTCAGACATAACTTTCTTCTGATGTTCTTTCTGCCACCTCTTTCATGTGCTGGTACCGTAGGTTGTTAGCTGGATGAGCTGATTGGTCTACATGTGTATGTATACTTTCATTGCCTTCTTCAGTATCTCTTTTTATTCAAGAAAAATGTATTTTAATATCAGAGATCAGTGGGGATTTTGGACTCTTAAAGGGGAAAACAGTAGATGTCTTATTTTCTTGTTCATCACTGCCTATAATATGTGTGAATGCCAATGTAATAAGCATAGCAGTTAAGATACAACAAAAAGATCCAATAATTATCCTTTGTACAGTATTTCTTTCATGGAGCTGCATTTCGTACTTCTTGAAACATTTTCATTTCTCCAATTATTTTAAATATACAAAGTTTATTGGTTATTGATAACTCATACATTTATAACAAAAATTTCAAAATAATCGTCAATATAATTCTTAAAACAATAGTGCTGTTTTTCGGGTTTATGAGAAATGACACCTTAATTGTTTCAAAAATTGGTTAAAAAGGCTTCAAAGCGTGCATTCATTAACAACAGAGAGGCACTACTGGAAGAGAAACCTAAGAAACCAAAGGACGAGAGAATTATCTGTGTTAATACCTTCACGGACCAAAGCCTAAAAATCAAGAATGTGGTCCCCCCTGATCTGGCTTAGTGGCTTCAGTGTTTCTTCCAAATCAATGGGCTTGTTGTCTTTTCTGCTTCCCCTTGACCCCGATTGCTAAACACTGGAAAATGTTTGAGACTTCTAAAACCCCTCTCCCGATTCCTCTGTTTGCCTATAAAAGAAGTACCACAATTGGCAACAGAATAAGTGGAAGCCAATTAAAATCACTAACCGGCAGCACGCCTAACCTAACTACGCTCTGGGGCTTACCACCAGCTAGCGGCCACTATCCATGTGGAGCATGCAGAGTTTGTAAACTTACCAGTAAAAGCAAAAAGATTGACGTGGGTTTACCTAATCCATGGATACAAAAAAAACTGACGAATTGTAATACTGAGTATGTGGTATACCTAAATAAATGTGGATGTGGCCTCCCTTATGTGGGGGAAACCATCCACAAGGTTAAAACATGCATTATGGAACACCGTAGTTGTCTCAAAAATAAAACTGACAACGCCCCGATGGTTAAACATTTCACCCAGGCCAACCATGGATACGAAGACTTAGGAAATAGACTCCTGAGGAAAGAACAAGAAATGATCTACAGACTACAGAGTGATACTAGAGGCATGAATGACTGTGTTGAATGGCACAAAATCCGCCATTAGGAAGGCGTCATTCTAACCCTAGTCGAGAGAACTAGATCAGCTATATTTTATGCGTACTGGATGCTAATCTGAAGGGTAGACTGATATAATTTTGTGACCTCTAAACTGTGAAGTTAAGGATACCCCCAGAGACATTATTATTGAAATAGATTTAAAATGCTCTACTCCTAGAAATCACAAAGCTCTATGTTACTCTTAAGGGTATCTTAATAGGATTTTGTGACCTTCATACAGCGAAGGAAACATGCCTCCTGAAATTTATTCGACATGCTTGATTCCTGTATATCAGAATTTACTGATTTCGTTTTCACGCGAATGTAACAATATGGTATCACCCTGTGATCATTGTTTAAGGAGACTGTGTAATTGTCAGCATATCATAAAATAATGACGAATAAATAAATACTAATGTTGGGTTCATGTGAAATTCAACAAATTGGCATCTTGGTATAATGTGTGTATTTAAACTGCACCCTCTATATTGCGTGGTAGAACCCATACCTATAGTTACACTATAGAGAACTGCATAATACAGTAAATGAACTACTCTCCCTAATAGGGTTAGATGCTTCTGTACTGCCTCTGCAGTGTTTTTACAGCGGGTTTAGCTCTACATACTTTTGACATATTATTTATATCGGTTCTTTTCATCAGAACTATGCCGGTTGTTATTTTGTAAGCATACTACGCTCGGGGCTGTTATATTTCACTCCATTTTAAGATGGCTGACCTATTACCTAAGCTAGGTTCCACTTCCTGCTTTAGGACGGGCCCGCGTTCCATTTCCATGGAAACATATAAACTTTAGTTTCCTAGCCGCGCGCTCTAAACACAGAAGCGAAGCACCCGCTTGCAAAGTCTCTGTCATTCACGGACCGTTTGGACGCCTTCATGCTTATCTCCGAGGTACATTTGTAACAGCTGATTTAAACCACTAATATAGTATTCCTAGACACGCAATGCCGGTTACTTTTGACATTGAAAACTTATGTGCTGTATCCATCACAGACTCACACTCAAGGAGGGTTTACCTGTGGATGCACCATGTCGGCATCTTCTGCATCGCGCAATACGAGCAGTAGAGATCCGTCTAGTGAATGGCAGTAAACTACAGCCCTGCGAGATAATTATAGACACTTGGGTGTTTTCCGGGCATAGAAACATGATAGCGGTAATATCTTCTAGCTTTGTTTTCTCACACTGACTGAAACTATTAGGCTAATGTTTTCAGTTGGGTTTCCCTCTTTGCCTATGGATCACAGTGGAGTTTTCTATACAAGCGACCCCACACGATCTAAGTTTTCACCCGTAACACTGCTTGCTTCTGTTTCAGGGCTCTACTCTATTACTCACGGGGCAACTCTTTGTCTCTTGGATTTAGTGAGTATTACGAATTACAACAGACTGGTGCTAGCTCTATCCCAATTTTATCTTAGTGGTATTGACACTCGTTTTGAGATGACTGTTGAACTATCACCTAACGGACTATATTTAGTGGTCGCCTTTTTTTCTGTTTAGTGGCTGCCGGTTCCTGCCCACTTTGGAGGTTTATACCTGTAATTTATCATTAATAGTGGCCCTTCGTGTCTGAGTGGAGTGACTTCAAGAGAGCTACTTCTTTTTGTCCAAGACCACATCTTAGCAGAGGACATACAGGTGAGCCACTGGCGAACCATATATATGTTCATACATATGTAATTACGTATTAGTCCCTTCTTGACGTAACTATTGAACTTTTTTAGCATGGTTTTTAGCCCATCTGAAAAACACTCAATGAGGTTTTTCATGTATTAGTTACAGGTGAAAGCTATTTGCAGCCTTCCTCAACTTGAGTAACCCACATTGCGAGCCCCCACGAGCACCACGAAAGGTAATGATAAACCGACATTTGGTCCTCTTATTCACCTTATAGGGAATATGACAAATTGATTTAGCTATAGATATAGCTACTTATTTGTCCCCTTTTCTTTTAATTTACAGGTTGCACATGCACACAACACTTTTCCTCTTACGAAGCAATTGATTTTATTAATTGGGATTTTTCGTGATTATGACAACCCTCCTGATGAATGTTCTCTGAGTAACTCCCTAAGAACAGAAACATGTCGAGACATTTTCCTGGATTGGTACAGGAAAAGAACAATTTGTGTTATCTAACAGTGATGAGAAACTGATACAGTACCAGCTATATGTTGAATGTATCTTTCACTTTATGTTAATTAACCATGTGACTGTTAATGACAAAATCCTATGTTTTTATGTGATGATCTAGCAAGATCCTTTTGTATTTACCTAGCATTTGTGTGATGCTAGTAATTGTGTGTTTTATTGATTTTTAATGTGTATTAAATTAAAATGTATATATAGGTTTCTTTGGAACCTATTTGGGTGTGCAACCTGCTTTTTGAGCTCTGTCTCATTTATAATCTGGTGTGATCCACAGCACATATAGCACAAGGGGTAGGCAATGGAGCCATCCCTTTTTTAAAGTTACTTTCAATTTTGCTATTCTTTCCTTCAAAAGCCCATTTAAGTTTTTGCAAAAATTGTTGTCTTGCTGATAACAGGCTGATGCAAACTTGTGTCTTATGCCTAATAGCAGAACTATATTTTCAGATAGCTCATTTACAAAGTGTAGTCCATTATCGTATCACAAAACTTTGCACACACATCATCTTGGAAATACTTTGTGAAAAGGAACTTGGTAGCAGCCGTGGCATCAGGGTGTGTGCATGGACCCACCTAGATCCATCTAGAAAAGGCATATACTATAACTAGCATGTATCTATAGCCATTTCAAGTCTACAGCATATCTACATAATCTATATATAGATGGTGAAATGGTCCATTCGGTCTGGGGATTATTCTTCTCACTGTTTGCAAAGTGAGTCCTGCAGTACCTTTCTGGCACACAATACAGTTTATAGTGAACTGTGCTAGATGTTCAAATAGGTTCGGTACAAACCATTCTTCTGTAATAGAAGCAGCTAGACTCTCTCGAGTCACATGCGCTGGGCATGATGCTTACCCCCGGGCATCCGGACCAAGCCAATCAGCCCCGGGAGCAGGCATCCAGGTGCTTACTAAAAGCCCAGCAGCCTCGCCTAGGGGATGTCTGGGTACAGCCCTGGCACCATTGGCACCAGGCTCATAGAGGAAATCAGTCCTGTCGCCATAGGCACCAGGCTCATGTACATTACTTACCTCATGCTGCAATGAAGTCAAGCCAATGTGAGGCCTGAATGGGACTACTTTACTTCAGGGACTATTTTTTTACTTGGGTGTCATCTGGGGGAACTTCTTACCTGGGACTACTTTGAAGGCTATTTAAACCACCCCCGAACAGCAGCACATGCTTCGCATTATTCTGCATCCAGCAGCGTAACGCTCACCGTGCCTGCAATCAGCATACAGTCTTCTGCCACACCCGCCTCGAATCCAGAGCTCCTAGAAAAAAAGGAAAGAAGAAGGAAAGGTTAGAACACGGACATTATTTTAATTCCTTACCTGATTCCGGATCCATCACATCTTCGAACTTGGAAAGGACATTATTTCTGCACCCATTGCATCACCAGCTGCAGCGCCATGATATACTCACCAGTCCTCACAGCATTTTCCGATTCGGCGCTGCCTACATCATTTTCCTCGCCAAACTCCAGCATCTAGGGGACAAAAGAAATATAAGGTGAGCCGAGAGGGCCAACAAATACAATCTCTTTTTACCACCATAGACTTACCTGATTTACCACCGGAGGCATTATTCTTTAACATCCCGCAACTTCTTACGCCGCACCTGTAAGGAGAGAGAAAACAACAAGTTAAATACACGCATCTTTTATCGAACAGTGTTGGGTAATACAGACTCTTACCTGAACACCATCAGGTGCCACAAGACAATCTTCTCTGCAAACAGAGAAGGGAATGGGACAAGCGTGAACATAGGACATATTGAACCCTTTGGACTTTATACTTACGGGTTCTCGCCAGGAACCTCGGAGTCAATATTCCAGAAGTCTTCCAACGCCTTCGAACCAGTTAAGTAACTGGTATCTACGCGCCCCTGCATTCCACGCAGGATGGAGAGCTCATCATTCAAAAACATAAGGTGAGATTACTGAAAGGGAATATCAGAGGTGATTAGTGGGGAGAACAGTGGGGTGCCATTACTAGAATCCACGGGTGGCTAAATCCATTTCTCTACTTGCAGGAGAATACTTCTACGGGTCAAGCAGACGAGATTAGGCGGGCCAGTCCAGTCTGTGTCAGGATTAGTCAGGCGAGTACAAAGGCAGCGAATATGGCAAGGGAAATGTGCACTAAATCACACAGTGAATAGCTTTGAATTAAACTACGTGCACACAAGAACAACGACTCATGTATGCTAGAACCCAGGAGTGCAAATAGAGTGTGACAACAAAACCAATATATGAAAAGGGATGTGGGGTAAGCACCTGACCGCAAGGAAAGTCGGCAAGCGCCTTACCCCCAATTGCTGTTACAGGTACTGACAGCGCTAAACCCACGTGGAGAGCAAGCAATGACAGGATCTGTGAACTAACACTCTTGATGGTATTAAATAAGGGAACTAAAGAACTGTACTCACGAGGACGAGATAAACATCTTGAATGCCAGCTAGCCCACGAATCCTGTTGATGAAACTGGGACCCAGAAAGGCTAGAACAGCAATGGGAGGAAAACTAAATACCTAAGTTGGAATAGTGATTACAAATTAGTGAGGAAAACATAAGCATTCACACAGGAGCTAGCTACAACCGCACACCACACCTAATAATCAAATGGGAAATAAATGCAGAAGTGCAATGGAAAACATGGAATGGATCCCAATAGAAAGTAAGGATCAGGAGCAGGGAAAAACGAAATACCCAATGCAAACTTCTCCCTACCCCTCCAAGGAAAAGACAGGAAGCTAATCTAAGAGGAAGGCTAAGGCATACGGGTTTACAGCAGCAAAGGACAGAGTCAAAGAAAGATAGAACACAGACAAACTGGGCTGCATCTAAAAGGGGAAAGCACTGAGAAATGCTGCCTGCAAACAGAGGAAGACAAAGAGGGAATCAAGGGAGCAGAAATCAATTAGCGCATGAATCCGAAATTCAGGGCGGAGGAACAAGAAAACAGGAACTAGGAACTAGGTACAAAGGCAAGGAACAAGGAACAAGGGACTAGTCACAACAGGAACACTGCAAACGAAGACCAGCTCTGGACTGAAGTAAGACTGAGGCTTTTAAAGCTGCTTAACGAGCACACGCCTCAGGTGTGCTGATTACTGCACCTGCAGCCACAGCTGTTGCCTATCCTCCACCCAACCTTGTCCTGCAAGGGTGGAGGTGGAGCAGTGGGCCAGGCATTCTGGGAAGCATAGTCATTTGGTTAAAGAAGCATGCTGGCTGCCAAAAACCTGGAATGGATCCGGAAGGGAAGTAGCTTGGAAAATAGGGATTTAACGCTCCCAATTCATCACAGCACTGTAGCATAAGGTTCGGAGGAAAGGTCCAGTAGGGGATAAACCCCAAATCATGCCCCCAAGTGGTGGGAACGGGAGCGAAGGGAGCGAGTCGTGACAGTATACCCCCTCCTACGCCCGTCTTCGGGTGCCCGCCACCCGCACGAGACATCTTCTTTCCATGATGGGAGTGCTTTTTCTTTGGAGGTGGCACTGATGGAAATGGTGGCCTGTGGGCAAAGGCAGATGGACTTCCATGATAGGAGTGCTTTGTCTTTGGAGGTGGTACTGATGGAAACGGTGGCTTCTGGTGAGGAAGAGACTCATGGTTCGAAGAAAGGCATGAAGGACTTGCAGGACCTGAAGCAGAGTTGGAAGGTCCAGGAAGCTCAGTCACTGGGAGTGGACCCTTATAAGTCTTTGAGGAGGGAGGCAGGCTGGTGCAACATGCCTTAGACAATGGTAGAAGCCCTGTTAGCCTTTCTGCCGAGAGTGGACATGCGGGAGGTGAGGAAATTGCTGGCTTCAGGAATGGTTTATGTTCAGCCATTAGAGAAGGTCGCGGCTGAGGTAGAGGTTCAGATTTTCTTCTGTCATCCATCTGGGAAAAGGCTTGTGGTTGAAAGTGACTAAGGTTTGACTGCACATGTTCTACGCCTTGGAGACCTGGAAGTCCAATGGGTTGTACAAGGCTGGTACTCCTGGTGACAGTCGTGTAGCCACTTTGTTGCACGTGGGATACAACAGCAGGGACGTTTGGCATACTGATAGGAGTGATAGACGCAGTACTTGGTATTTCAGGCACACTCGCAGAAGGAGCAATAACAGACACATTTTGAACTGCAGCAGTCATTCCCTTCCTTTGGCTACTAGCACCCAACTGGTGCTTCTTGGCGGAATTCTGTTGCACAAGTCCTGTAGGTAATACGCCGGTCTGCACCACCCCCTGTGCACACCCAGGTGAGTGGTTCTGACTCACCACTTGGTCCAGCTTGATGATTCTGAAGCGGGAGCTGGCAAAAGTCTCAAACTCTGATGCTGCATCTTTAGGAGGCTCTGATGCTAAAGTGAAGCAGTTGGGAGAATCGTCTTGTGGAAAAGGCAGGCATTCTGGTGCTCCTCCTGAAGCAAAAGAAAGGCAAGCTAGACGTTCATCGACAGTAAATGGTTGGGATTCAGGAGGAATCGCTGGAGCAGAAGAAAATACAGCAGGATCTGATGGTGTAGACAGGTATACCTCTGATATTGGCAGCGAGGCTAAGCAGGATACAGGCGTCTCATGAACTGAAGGCAAATACTCAGTATACTCCGGGACTGAAGACATGCACTTTTGATGGACTACCGGAGGCTCTAAAGCTGAAGGATGATCTGCAGGATGAGTCACTGTAGCTGAAGACAGGCAGGCCAGGGGAAACCTTGAGGCTGAAGGCATGCAAGCTGAAGCAATCTCGGTTGCTGGATACAAACATGTCCAGGTCTTTGGGACTGGCTCTTGAGTAAA
This sequence comes from Ambystoma mexicanum, assembly GCF_040938575.1. NCBI lineage: Eukaryota > Metazoa > Chordata > Amphibia > Caudata > Ambystomatidae > Ambystoma > Ambystoma mexicanum. The sequence goes on along the minus strand of NC_090937.1, from coordinate 1,345,850,039 downwards.
TGGCAGACATGGCAGCGGTTCATTGGTTGAAGACACGTGTGCCAAAGATGACTGCAGGGCTGTGGATTGGATCATAGAAGAGTCAATGGTTGTAGGAGGACAGACAGAAGTCTCAGAAGTTGACAGACACATTGGTGGCTCAGGAATGGAGGGCACCTTTAGGGCAGTAGACTCCTTGGCACCAGTAACCAAAGACTGAGCTGTACCCTTGCAGTCCCTTTCTTTAGTGGGTGACACAGAGTCTCTTTCTTTGTAGAAGTCAAAATCAACCAGTGGAATCACCATAGTAAAGTCTCTGTTAATCAGGATTTCGTCAATTGTCCATTCCTCTGTTTTAGCTTCTGAAAGAGGTAGATTATCAATCAACAGTTCAGGAATCGCCTGCCGGTTTTTTGGTTCTGTATACTGTGGAATGAGTCCATCAGAACATGAAATCTGTACTGTCTCTGACTGTTCGTATTGATCAGAATTGGCAGAAGGAAGAGTGAACCCAGAGGTAACATCGTTTTCCACATCAGCTTTAACATCTACTTCAGTCTTAGCAACTGTATCAAGAGCAGGGCCTAAGCCTACTGTAGTGACTGAATCTGTGTATGCCACCATTGTGGAGTGTGTTTGGAAATCAGAAGCTTGTATGTGTGCTAGCTCAGAATTATGACAAACTGCTACACAGGAAATTTTAGGTAAAGGAGTGGTTTGTAAACCTTCAGCTAACGGCAATCCCTGACAAACAGCAGAACAATTGTTAGAAACTGTGCCCAGATTAAGCGCTGTGCTAGACGAAAGACCTTCACTCCCAATAGATCTAACATATTGACAAATATCATGGTTTACCAAAGTCTCTGCACTCAGGGGCTGAACAGTGTTCACTTCCTCAACATCAACAGATAAAGTCTGAGGTGTATTCAGTAAAGAGTGCAAGGTTTTATTCTCCTCTTGTAAAGAAATGAGTTCTTGTCTTAACTCCTCAAGCTTAGCTCTTAGCATGCACTGCATTAGCTGTACATCACTATCAGTAGGCACAGGGGGAGGCATAGTGGCATCAGGGCTGGATCCTGCACTAGCAATCTGGATGTGCACCGATTGTACATTGTCCTCTACTGCTTGCAGGTTCTGTGATTTATAGTTTCTCTTACCAACTTGGTCTGTGTTTCCCTTAAGCAAACTATTGACATTAGACCTCTTGGCATTAGGGACTACAGTATGTACCTGTGCAAAGGAGTATGCTTTAGACTGAGGGTAGAAAACAGAAGTTATGCAAGGAACCCCTCCATTCTTTATGTTTGTACCATGAAACTGTTCTATCTGAGGTGAAGCACAACTGGAATCATGGGGTTCAACAACAGAGGTACTCTTGTATAATAAGTCTAACAGTGTGTTGTTTTCTGCGGCTAAGGCTTGCGCTGACATATAATCGGGATCAAAACAAAAGATAGAACTAGGATCAGGCAATGTAGGATGTGCCATCCTATGGGAAAAATACTTTGCACGTAAATGCCCATTCGTGACAAGGAGTTCATTTAAGTCAGGACTAGTGATTTGATTGTCACAGTTAAATGTAGGGGAAGCTTTCTGTACAAACTTGTTAGAGGCCTTGCTGCCTTTCTTTCTTAAACTTGCCATATTTAATGGGAATTTTGGGCTGGTCATTCTGTCAGGATTAGTCAGGCGAGTACAAAGGCAGCGAATATGGCAAGGGAAATGTGCACTAAATCACACAGTGAATAGCTTCGAATTAAACTACGTGCACACAGGAACAACGACTCATGTATGCTAGAACCCAGGAGTGCAAATAGAGTGTGACAACAAAACCAATATATGAAAAGGGTTGTGGGGTAAGCACCTGACCGCGAGGAAAGTCGGCAAGCGCCTTACCCCCGATTGCTGTTACAGGTACTGACAGCGCTAAACCCACGTGGAGGGCAAGCAATGACAGGATCTGTGAACTAACACTCTTGATGGTATTAAATAAGGGAACTAAAGAACTGTACTCACGAGGACGAGATAAACCTCTTGAATGTCAGCTAGCCCACGAATCCTGTTGATGAAACTGGGACCCAGAAAGGCTAGAACAGCAATGGGAGGAAAACTAAATACCTAAGTTGGAATAGTGATTACAAATTAGTGAGGAAAACATAAGCATTCACACAGGAGCTAGCTACAACCGCACACCACACCTAATAATCAAATGGGAAATAAATGCAGAAGTGCAATGGAAAACATGGAATGGATCACAATAGAAAGTAAGAATCAGGAGCAGGGAAAAATGAAATAACCAATGCAAACTTCTCCCTACCCCTCCAAGGAAAAGACAGGAAGCTAATCTAAGAGGAAGGCTAAGGCATACGGGTTTACAGCAGCAAAGGACAGAGTCAAAGAAAGATAGAACACAGACAAAATGGGCTGCATCTAAAAGGGGAAAGCACTGAGAAATGCTGCCTGCAAACAGAGGAAGACAAAGAGGGAATCAAGGGAGCAGAAATCAATTAGCGCATGAATCCGAAATTCAGGGCGGAGGAACAAGAAAACAGGAACTAGGAACTAGGTACAAAGGCAAGGAACAAGGAACAAGGGACTAGTCACAACAGCAACATTGCAAACGATGACCAGCCCTGGACTGAAGTAAGACTGAGGCTTTTAAAGCTGCTTAACGAGCACACGCCTCAGGTGTGCTGATTACTGCACCTGCAGCCACAGCTGTTGCCTATCCTCCACCCAACCTTGTCCTGCAAGGGTGGAGGTGGAGCAGTGGGCCAGGCATTCTGTGAAGCATAGTCATTTGGTTAAAGAAGCATGCTGGCTGCCAAAAACCTGGAATGGATCCGGAAGGGAAGTAGCTTGGAAAATAGGGATTTAATGCTCCCAATTCATCACAGCACTGTAGCATAAGGTTTGGAGGAAAGGTCCAGTAGGGGATAAACCCCAAATCATGCCCCCAAGTGGTGGGAACGGGAGCGAAGGGAGCGAGTCGTGACAGTCTGTCATCTGTGCATTATGCTTTACGTTGAAGGAGACCACAGCTGTCCGGGTCCGATTGACGCCCCTGTGGGAGCCAGGTGAGCGTAACAAGTGAATTTACTCCAACGCTACCCTCAATAATGCTAGTGGCATAACTGACTTGACAGTGCTATCCTGTCTCCAAATTGCCTCAGTAGGGGATAGAGAACTTCCCTATTTTTTCGATAACTCTTTTTCTTCCTGCAATGCCCGTCCTTGTATTTCAATTAACTGTACAATGGACGTCATATTAAATTCTTCATTAGCCAGCATGAATTGCCCTGTTGTCTGCCTTATATTTTTTACTTTGCTTTCAAATATAATAGGCTGATTCTTTGGCCTCTATATATGTGGCTTCATTTCTGTGTTAGATTAAGTCTTTTCTCTTTGAATGGGCTGTGCATTTTACAATTGCTATTCTCTCTGGGAAACATACTGCTTCAATACGTTTTTCTAATAAGCCTGCATGTTGCACTGGAGTGCCGTCTACCCGGAGGAAGCCTCTCCCTTTCCAACGTGACAAGCATGTATGTACGGTTGATGTCACATAGGCTGAGTCATAATAAACTGTCCCTTCCACAGCCTTAAGGCTTCATAGCTTGTCAATAAGTGCTGTTAATTCTGGAGCCTGTGCTGGGTAATTTGGGGACAACTTTCTGCTAATCATCACCTCAAATGTACCCTCTAAGATTAGTTTTACCACTGCTGATCCCATATGTCTCACCCACATTTTATCCATCAATTCTTGATGACCCATCAATGAAAGCCACTTCCCCCCTTCCAAGAGCATTCTCGGTAACTCAGGGAATATCATCATAACATTCAATATACGTTATACAATCATGCACATCATCATCTTTTCCCACTGGTTCAGCTATACATATTGCTGGATTCACTGTGCTACACCTAACAATTTTGATTGTAGGGTTTGCGATCATTTTCTCATACCCTGACGCTCTTTGTGTGGTCAATGTACTTTTAGGTTTCTCCACAATTGTAAATAATGCATGCTCTATGAACAATGTTACTGAACACCCCATGGTTATACTTGAGGCCTTTTTCAATCGCAAATGTAGCTGCTGCTAAAGATTGTTCACAAGGATAATGCCCTTTCAGGACTAGATCTAAGATCCCACCATAGTAAGACAATGGTTTATGAGCATGTCTTAGTGTTGTTTTTTGTGTAAGCACCGCTGTCATGACTTCTCCATTTGAATGAGAGAATAATTACAATTCTTCACTGTAATTTGGAAAAACTAGCAGAGGAGCTGTACATTTCACGTTTTTTTTAATTAATAGAATCCGTTAGTCATCTCTTCCATCCATATTAATTTATTTTTAGCCATCTGTGCCTCTTTAAATCCTTTTAGAAGTAGACAAATATATGTACTGTAATCAAAGACCCAGGCTCTGCAATAACTGCATAGGCCTAAAATATTTGCATTTGTCTCACTGTTCTTGGCTGTTCAGTTCTCATAATAGCCTCTGCCCTTTCAGGTGCCACTCTTCTTCCTTCATGTGAGATCAACTGCCCTATATACAGTACTTCTTCTTGACAATATTGCAGTTTTTCTTTATCTACTTTGTACCCTTTCTCTGCCAGTATAGGCCTATGGTTGACAGTCTTCTCTGCACTGTTCTTCTGTCTCACTGCACACTACAATGTCATCAACATATTGAATTATGGTACTTTCAAGTTGAATATTACCCAAGTCCATCAGTTGGACCCTGTTAAAAATGGATGTGGTCTCACAGTACCGTTGGGGCAAATGAGTATGTTTCATGTGGATTGTGCCATATGAAAAGGAAGTCAAACCTTGTGAGTCTTCATGAAGGGGAATTGAGAAAATTAGCATTTTTTAAATCTACACCAGTGAAATACTTTACGTTCCATGGGATATTTCAAAATATTGTTGCAGGATTTGAAACTAAGGGAAACTCTGCTTTGATTATATTGTTCAGCGGGCAAAGGTCCTGGATAAATCTCCACAAACCCCAATTGATTTTTGGACTGCATACGCGGCTGTTTTACACAGGAAATCAGATATTACCAAATTTCCTTCCTTCATTAAAGCGTGTATGGTTTCGAATATGCCTTCACCCGCTTCTCTGGACATTGGATACTGTTTTGCACGTGGCAGAATTGCTACTGGTTTAAGCTTACTTTTAACTGCTCCTACTCCTTTTGATTGGCCCACATCATATGGACTTGTAGTCCATAAAATACTTGGTACTTTTTCTAAATCTTTCTGAAAGAATGGTTGCTTCTTTTTCAGCAATGCCATTCTCTGTGGTATTTCTACATTCTCTACTTTGATTCGATAACTGAGATTTCTGAAAAATACTAACTCATCATTTGAATAGTCACCCCTAAATAGCTCCTCGTCTGTCAAATCTGTCAACAGGTATCCTTCATTAAGGGCTATCACTGTTCCCCATTCCCTTCCCTCATCGTCTGTCCCATGAATTGTCACCCTTTCTTCTATGACTACCACTGCTTCTAATTCTAAAGGGACAATTTGCCCTTCCTCGTCATCCATAGGGATCTCTAGCCTGAACAAAAACATATCAGCTATTTTCAATAATGTATTGATCAATTTAGGCAACCATGATAATAAGAGTTCCCTTACATTTACATAATGTATTCCTGGAGTTGAAAACACAATTCCTTCATCAGTAAAATATATAGTCATGTTAGGTTTCATCATTAAGTCACACCCAAGTATGTTTACTGGTGTTTGTCTAGAGTATAATAATGGCATAAACATGTCGTATTCACCTATAGAAATTGGTAATTTGTCTATAAATGGCACTAAATTCATCGCCCCAGAAAATCCCTGACATTGGGTATTTCCCCTCCCAGACACAGGAACGAGTTGCTACAGTGTCCTCAAGAAATGAAAATGGTTTGCCTCCTATTGTCACCTTGACCCTTGGTTCCTCTTTGGGGTCTGTTGTTAAAGATAGTACTGAGCACATAAGGTCGTTTTTTGGGCTGTCCTATTGTGATATACATCCATATTGTACCTGTGAAAGGATTCCCTTCTACAACTTGAAACACACGATTTTGGTGTGGCTACTTGCTTGGCTACCGTATTCATGTGCCATTGTGATGCACCTGCCTGATGCATTGGGATATATTGTACTTGTTGTGTCAGTGCCTGTTGTGTCTGCATAGGTGCTTTCTGTTGTTGCACTTGTGGCGATTGCATCTGCATTGGGACTTGTTGTATTTGCTGTGATTGCAGTGCATATGCTTGAGTTTGTGTGCTATCTTGGGCATAATATCCTTGTGAATCTGTATTATACTGTGGAGCATATTGCATCCCCCTTCTTGGAGATTGCCAATTCTTTTGTTGCATGCCTGCCATGCTTCTGCATACTCTAGCTAAATGTCCTAACTTACTGCAACTCAAACATTGTGGTGGCTGTCGGCCATTAATCCTCCCTTTCCTTAAGGGTTTTGAAATCCACCTCATCCTCCTCCTCGAGGCCCATTCCCTTTGCCTCTCGACATAAAATTATACCTTTTCTGATCCATGTCGTATGCCACATTATTCTGCTGCGGTAACTGCACTATTTGGTCCATTGCTCCCTCATTACTTGTCAATACCCCGCCTTCTATGGAATACATTGATCATTTTCTATGCACCAAAATTGTCTCTTCCTGTTTCCTATTCTGGCTTTCTTTTTATCTTTCTCCCTTAATATTCTACAGTAATGCACAATTGCCAATTGTATCTCTGTCCGTGGTTTTGCTTCCATTCCCGCCTGTTTCGTTAGCTGACATTGCACCGGCTCTGGCAGCCCTTGACTTAAAATGTGATAAAATAATGCTACTGTCTTATCCCAGGATTCATGCACCTCCAGATTCCATCTATCCCTGAATCTCCTGAATAAAGGCAATGGGGTCTTCATTCTCTCCCATTTTCCGAGTCATTATTCCCCCAATTGTCGATGTATCAGGATATTGTACTCTGAGTGATCGGCATACATCTTCTCTACAATTAGTAAATGGTGCTCCATCATGCACCGTGTTTTGTGCAGTGAGTATCCTGCTCTTTTCCAAATGTCGTCAGCTCACTCACCCAGAATAGCTCATAATAGGCCTTTAATGTCACCTCTGGCTAAAGTCCCTCCCGACGTTCTTTTCTCATCCACTTTCCCGCACTGGAAGTTAAACTTAGTAGTGTGCGCTTTAAATTCTCCTTATCCATTTGGGGCCATGGAATATATTGTGATTGACCCCGCCCCCTTTCTCTAATAGTGGGAATTGTGAAAATCCTGATTCAAAATCATACCTGGTACACAAGGAACTGTTCGCTGGGGAAAAAGTTTGTCAGCTTGCCAGTCAAGGTAAGACAGAACAACTGATAGTGGTGCTTAAGAGATAGTCCTACTCACTTGGACACAGGATAGGAAGCTGATCTGGTGCTCTGTTGAGACACCCAGACCCAACCGGTGGAGAGCCAGGGGGTAGGGGGAGGTGTCGTGTGCGATATTTAACCACAGGCACTGATGGACATACTGCCTGACTGGAGGGCAATCTAGCTAGTGTGTGTGGTTAGGTCACCAACACCCTGACAGATGCTGGGAGAAAAAGGAGGGGGGTTTTGGGGTCGGGCAACCAGCACTGTTGTAAAAAAGTATGAGAGGGTGATTAAATCGCGTGGTCTTAAGCCTAAAGGGCTAGGGATGACAAGTGCAAAATAGAGGCATCGGGATTTCCTTATGATTTATTCACCCTGGTGACTCGAAAGTTCTTTGCAGATGGATGGTTGCCCAAAGTGTAGATTGAGTGATAACAAGTTTTTACTAAAACCGCACTGTCCCACCAACTAAGGGATGTGCTGAAAAACCCATGCTTTCTGGGTTTCTAATGCAATTTCGTGCAGTAACCCCTGTTGGTCTTGGGGGTATCATAAAATGTTGTGGTGGAGCCACAACAGGTCAGGTCGATCAGTTTCGATGGTTTGTTAGTGATTACCGACCATCTTCTTCAGGACAAGCTCAATCTTCGTGTGCTATTGAATAGTATCTGTCCTCTTAGTAGGGCAGCGGTGGCAGACTGCATGGGGATCCTGGAGTAGGAGACACTAAAAACACATTGCAGAGAGGGCATGAGTGGACCTCTAACCGCAATGTTGCAACACTGGTGCATCCAGAACACAGCTCGAGAACCTGTCACAAAGCAAGTAAATGCTGTCACAAAAATGAGGGGTTGCTCACTTACTGGGTTAGAGCAAAAACCACTGCAATTGTGGCTAAGGCGTAGACAAATAAACCCCAGTGTGGGGGAGGACAACGGTGAAGAGAGAAGGAAAGAAAGTGGGATCCGGCGGAAACCCAAGGGTGGCAGTGCCTAAGGTAGGCAGGGTAGGATGCATGGCAAGAGGCTGTGCATGTGGTGGTGGAAGGGGGGGAGGTGAGGAGGAGCGGGGCAACTTGAGGGACGCCCTGGTTAATACGGTGCGCCCAGATGCTGATACTGCCACAAACACGCAGGTCACCCTATGGAACCAGACCCATCCCGTGGGTCACAGTCCCTGTGGCTTGTGTTCAATGTGCACTCAGACAGCTCGGAGCACGACTCTGGACATCGGCTGGACCACTCCATGGGTTCAGAAACTCTTTACTAACTGTAATACCAAAGTAGTAGTATATATGATCACCTGTCCGTGTCACTTGCGGTACATTGGGATGACCGCCCGAGAAGTAAATAAACGGATGATTGAACATAGATCTTGCATCCGTACCAAGAAACTGTCAGCATCCATGGTTCCCCATTTCCTGGCGGAAGGCCATGCAGCTGAGTCTTTCCAATGGACCATCTTGGAAAAAATCAAGCGCCCGAAGCGAGGAGGCAATTACCACGCAATACTCTTCACCCAAGAACAGAAGTGGATTTTTCGCTTGAACACATGCAAGCAAGGGTTGAACGAAGCAATGCAGTGGCAAGAACTTGCAGTGTTACATCATTGAACTCTGACATCCCTCGAACCACCGCACCTGGCAGATGGATCTGCGCGATCAACCAGACAGCACATGATGTGCTTTCTTCTTTAAAATGTTTTTCTTTTCCATCAAAAATGTTTTTCTTTTCCATTCATCTTCTCCATTCGTTGTCATCTTTCTTTTCACCTGCTTGATTTTTCCATTATTTTTTTCTTTTCTTGAGAAACCTTTTCTTTTCTTTTCTTCATTTCTCCATTTTTGTCCCATCTATTTTGCTTTATTGTGCATTCCATACACAACAGCCTCTGTTTTCCTGTGCTTCTCTGTCCCCCACCCCTACTATCCCCCCCTTCTTTCTTTTTCCTTCCCTCCTCGCGCCCCCACCCACTCACACCCCCCCTTGTCCTGTCCCCCCCCCCCAGCCTGCAAAGTGCCAGCACCCTCTGACCCTGCACTACCATCTGGCAGCTCATGGGGCACGGTGACCCCACATCCCCCTGCACGGCCCCCGCGCTTGGCATTAATTTGCCGTTTCTATCCAGAGGGGCCTTCCCCCCTCCTCTTTACCCAGCTCACGTCAATACCCACCGATGCGTGTGCTGTGATTGGACAAGCGCCACCCACACACCCGTGTGGGCCGCGCTACGTTTGGCCAAATGCCGGCTGACACACCCGCCATGTGGCAACCCCTGATTGGCCCATGCACCTGTGACAGGGTGTTCCACGCCCCCTTGCCGCGTCATACGCAGCACTTAACAACCACTGCGGCTGCTCACTACGCCTACAGCGTTTGGACTGAGCAGGCTGCAGCGTTTGTGTCCACCCTGAGTCTTTCCAGGTATGTGGTCCTCTCCCTTCATTTAGCGCCGCCGTCTGAGCACAGGCACACCCAGCCTCTCACCGCTCTTCCACCTCTGCTTCCATCTACAGGCACGATTCTGCAGAGAGTACATTTCCGCTCCCAGCACGCCTCCTGGACAGTGCAGCAACCCTACCCAGGTAGGCGCTTGCATTTGGTATCTCCTGAGCACATCCTAGGCCCCCGCCCCGCTCCTCCTCACCTCCCCCCCTTCCACCACCACATGCACAGCCTCTTGCCATGCATCCCACCCTGCCTACCTTAGGCCCTGCCACCCTTGGGTTTCCGACGGATCCCACTTTCTTTCCTTCTCTCTTCACCTTTGTCCTCCCCCACACTGGGGTTTATTTGTCTACGCCTTAGCCCCATTGCAGTGGTTTTTGCTCTAACCCAGTAAGTGAGCAACCCCTCCTTTTTGTGACAGCATTTACTTGCTTTGTGACAGGTTCTCGAGCTGTGTTCTGGATGCACCAGTGTTGCAACATTGCGGTTAGAGGTCCACTCATGCCCTCTCTGCAATGTTTTTTTAGTGTCTCCTACTCCAGGATCCCCATGCAGCCTGCCACCGCTGCCCTACTAAGAGGACAGATACTATTCAATAGCACACGAAGATTGAGCTTGTCCTGAAGAAGATGGTCGGTAATCACTAACAAACCATCGAAACCGGTCGACCTGACCTGTTGTGGCTCCACCACAACATTTTATGATACCCCCAAGACCAACAGGGGTTACTGCACGAAATTGCACTACAAACCCAGAAAGCATGTGTTTTTCAGCACATGCCTTAGTTAGTGGGACAGTGTGGTTTTAGTAAAAACTTGTCATCACTCAAAAGAACTTTCGAGTCACCAGGGTGAATAAATCATAAGGAAATCCTGATGCCTCTATTTTGCACTTGTCATCCCTAGCCCTTTAGGCTTAAGACCACGAGATTTAATCCCCCCTCTCGTACTTTTTTACAACAGTGCTGGTTGCCCAACTCCAAAACCCCCCTCCTTTTTCTCCCATCATCTGTCAGGCTGTTGGTGACCGAACCACACACACTAGCTAGATTCCCCTCCAGTCAGACAGTATGTCCATCACCGCCTGTGGTTAGATATCCCACACAACACCTCCCCCACCCTCCCGGCGCTCCACCAGTTGGGTCCGGGTGTCTCAACAGAGCGCCAGTTCAGCTTCCTATTCTGTGTCCAAGTGAGTAGGACTATCTCTTAAGCACCACTATCAGTTGTTCTGTCTTGCCTTGACTGGCAAGCTGCCAAACTTTTTCCCCAGCGAACGGTTCCTTGTGTACCAATATGCCCCTACGGTTTGGGAAGGCAGTTGCCACTCCGGCTCTTTGAGCCTTAATTTACCCTGTTGTTATTTTCAAAATCATACCTGCCCACACTGCTTGTTTTCCACGCAGCGTTGTCCTCGCCTGCTTGTTTCCGTCCTAGAAATGCCCTTAATCTGCTTACTTTACGCAGTGATATATTTCCTGTACTGCACGATCGTGCTTGCGTTCGTTCAGTATATGGGGTTGATTCTGGTGTTTTTTCTATGGGGGTCTTCTAAATCTGACCATTTTACCCCTTTATCTACGCTTGATTCTCTTGAAAATCCATATGCGCCTTTTCTTTGTGCTTTCCCGTCTTCCTTCCTTTCTTTACCTGACATTATTATGCCCCATCTCGTATGACTGTTATCTTCTTCTATATCATGGAACCTGGTTAAAGATATCGTTCTATGATCGTCTGTTATGCAATTCCCTGATCTACCTTGGTTCCCTTTAATCGGGAGCTTTCAGTATTCTCTTGAATTCCACACCTTCCTCTACCTATTTTATTTATTTACTGTGCATCTGTCTATATAGTTTCCCAAGCCTCTTCTCTATGTCTTCTGTGTCCTGTCCACTAGCCCATGCTGATTGTGGCATTCCTTGCAGTACCTTTCGGGCTGTTGTGACCCTCTTTCTTCTTCCAATCATTATGGTGCTGCTATGGGCACTATGCTCCTATGGCATACATATCAAATCTCGTCATCTTTTTATCCCCTACTTGGGTTCATTTCTTCCTCCCTTCTCCTTATTTCCTTTAACTCTTCTTCCTCTCGCCTTCTTTGCAGCCTACATACTTTCAATCTTTGGGATACTGCTTCTTTTTTTCCCCTTCTTCTAATCTCTCCTTCTCTTTTCTCATCTCACATTTTTTCATTCCTCCATTCACTTATACTTTTTGTCCCTTTCTTCTTTATATAATCTCTCTTCTTCTTTCTCTTTCTCTCTCTTCTCTTACTCTCCTATTTCCTCTCTTTTGTGTACTCCATCAATGTCTTTGTTGTCTAGTTTGAGCAAAATGTTTTCTCCTCCCATCCTTTCGTTCTGAGCTATTGTCATGCCCTTGGCTGTATCCTTTGTTCCCTTCTGTTTCTCTGCCTTTTTCTCTATCTCTATCTATCTTTTGTGTCTATCCTTTCTCTCCTCACGTTGTTTATCTTCATTGGGTGTTAATATGCATTGCGTTTTCGATTCCTGCTCCCTTCCTTGGTTTCTTCTGTGCTATAATCAGGCGGCTCATATGTTAGATTAACATACCTTGCTGCTGCCTTTAATTCCTTTAAGGGATAAAATCCCTTCTCTTCAGTATTTACATCTTGCTTTTCAGGGGGGGAATAGGAGCCGAAGGTACTACATCTTCTTGTTTATGCTGATTAAGAATCCACTCCCTCTCAGCTGGATCTTCTTTCTCACTCTGGAACATTTTCCAGAGTTCTAAAACTGCCAGCCTTTTCTCTAACTTCTTTCCTTTCTGAGCGGCATGTAAATATATCGTCATGTGATGCAATATCGGTTTTGATAATGAACCCTCTGGAGGCCATGACATAAGTATTTTATTAGTCATGCCCTTGACCCACTCACAATGATACTTCCTAAATTTGACTGTATATCTCGGCAATGTTCTGCAGAGGTGTAAAAGAGGTGTGTTCTCCATAGTGACAAGTCAATTTAGACTGCCAATACTTACCCATCTGTTATTCCTCTTTCTAGGTTTATCAAGTATATTGTTTTTATCTCTTGGAGCAAGCACCATTAATCGCCACTTATAATGCGCAAATTAAAATATTTTTCCTACGTTTAAGAATTTCTTTTTTTGTAAAAATGTTCTTCTTGCTCCTTTGTTTACAATTTCTATCAACTATTTTTATATTGTGCTTTGTTTTTTAGTATCTTAAGGTTCCCTTTTAAGGCCTTGACCTGATCCTTAGTCAAGGCCTACTGTTTGTAGTTGACCTTGTTGTCTGCTCACTATCCTGGAACATTCAAGGGAGTATGAGCAGACCGCTATCTCTATTTGAGCTTTTAATGAATAACCCTTGTTTTTGACTTCTGAGTCATGTGTTAGGAGATTTTGTCCATTTCAGCCTCTCATTTACTACTATTTGATTTTATTAAACAGGGTGCCATTACCCTTTCTGGCTTTTAGAGACTTGCTCACTCCACCTCCCATAGGCGTTTGCCCTTGTCATTGTTCAATACTTGGCACTTGCAGATGTTGTTGTCTCTCCTAATATTAGCAGAAATATGTTTTATGCACATGGTCTGTGTATTCGACTCCTTTTGTGCCTTATCTCGCGAAATAGCCTACTTGATCCCTGGCCAAAGTACTCTATTATTCTGTACACGAAAACAGCTTCTTCACCGATCCAGACTCGCAAAGCGACTTAACCAGAAAAATAACTCGAGCAAGCACCAGGGAGACAATACAACTAATGAGATAAATAATTTGGTAATTAAATTATCTGATCGACCTTTGACACTTGAGATAACCTCCTTATTGAACAGAGGACTCTCATTTGCTCTGTCTACATACATTGGCCCTAGAGATCTACAAAAAGATCTATTTAAATTTACAAGCAGCTGAAAGTGAAAATAGTTTTGCTAACAGAGCTGAGCTAATAGAGGAGCAATTTTATAGACCACCGTTGAGCACTTTCTCTATTTATGATATTGAGAAAACACATTTATTGTGATCATTGCAAGAACCAGATTTGGAAACAAGAGATGTTTTACAAGAACAATATATCAGGCCAAGAGATTTGGAGATGAAAGAATTGAAACAGAAATCCAGATTTATTCAGCAAATGCCACAGGAAAATGTAATCAACACCTTTCAGAAGGCAGTAGTTGATGATCAAGGATGGAATCGGAAGCTATTAAATAATTGGCCAATGACAAGTCAATTGGAATAAAGGAAGCTGACAAAGGAGGCAATATCATAATAATGAACCATAAAGATTATATTAAAATGGCCAGAACACACTTGAAGACACCTGACTGTTACAGGACACTTACAACTGATCTTAGACAGTAAGTTTTAATAGACTTGAATGAACATATTTTGAAATGGCACAGACGGTGTTTACTGACAGACTCAGAGAAAGTGTATCTTACAGAGAAAGTGCCAAGTATACCTACCATGTATATTTTGCCAAAGAAACACAAAATATATCAAGTTATTCTTGAAGCAAGGCCCATACTGAGTGGAATAGGGTGGGCAGCAGGACCAATATCAGACTACCAGGAAAACATTATCCGTCCATTTGTGTTAAAGTTACCATATTATTTGAACGATACTACACAAGTCTTGCATAGAAAAAAGGAAATAAAATGGGAACCGGATTATCTTCTGGCAACCCCGAGCGTCAAGGACTTGTATACGTCTATCAAACATGAACTGGCAATAAAGACTCTAGATCACACATTCAGAGAATGTTCATCACCAGATTACCAACATGTAGGGATGCTGAAGGAAATGTTACAAGTTACCCTGACACAACAAATTCATCATTGACGACACATACTACCGACAGACGAAGGGTGTCACAATGGGTGGTTCATATGCCTCAGCCTTGGCAAACCTATTTATGGGCTTTTATGAAGATAACAGAGTATATATGGATCAGGAATACCCATGACGTGATTGCTTGTAACTGATATATAGACAATGGCCTCATTACAAGTTTGCCGGTCCGGTAACAACGGTACCGGTAAGCTTGGCGGTACCGTTGTTACCAGACCAGCAATGTACGAGTTCTGCTTGCGGGTGCTTTTCTGCCCGCCAGGTCTGACCCGTTGGGCGTACCGGCACCTGCGAGCAGAGCATGTCGGATGCACCGGCACCATTCACTAATGGTGCTGGTGCATCCGACCTCCCCATTCACATTGAACTCTATGGGGCTCAAATGGGAATGCAGAGCATTTGTTTCCGGCGCCCGGGAATGGACAATTACTGGGTCCGCCAGGTTTGTATTACCCCGGTTATTGCCCATTCCCGGGCACTGGAAAATGTGCAAGTTCGGCGGCAGCTTGCCGGTTTTACCAGCAAGGCTACCGACAAACTTGTAATGAGACCCAATATCTTTTTAATATGGAAAGGGAACTTGAGTGAATTAGAGGCATTTGTTCAAAGGCTCAATAATAAGAACTTTGGTATCTCATTTACCTGCAGTAGCAACCAGTACACAAAAGACTTGGATCTTACAATCTATGTAGCTCGTGCTTCTTCGGAAACACGAACTTCCAGAAAGGTCACAGAAGTCAACTCAACCCTCTATACTACTAGCTGCCACCATCAAAGAGTGATCAACAATATACCAACTGTGGAGTTCATAAGAGCGCAACGCAATTGTCAAGAAGCTAAAATATTTTAAATGGAATGTAACCTTCTGACAGGTTTCGGTAAAGGGGCTATCCGGTATTGTACATTGACAAGGCCCAGAGCAAGGCACAGGGAATGGAAAGGAGCAGCGAATTAGAACATAAACCTAGGGGAAATAACAACAATTTACAGACCACCAAATTATTCACGCAATTTTGCAAAGACAACAAGATGATCACAAAAATGTTAAGAAAACTCTGGTATCTCTTGCATTTGGATAAAGACCTAACAAAGTTCCTGGATAACAAACCAAGGAACATTTTTACCATTGCCCCAACGCTTAAGAACAAACTAAGCCTGTCTTTCTTACCAAGTATTGACCCGGATCCAGCTAAAAGTTGATTGCAACCTTTTAATAAGGGTTTTATCAAGTGTGGGACGTACACAAGGTGCAAGCATGCAAATACACAATAATTCACTGATTCCAGGGGAAACAGAGTAAGAGTTTCAGAGAACATTAACTGCAGATATAAATATGTCATCTATGCAATTAAATGTGTCTGCAAATGGATCGATATTGGGCGTACCATCAGTGAACTGAGAACTACGATTCATGAACATATATACATACACTAGCCGTCAGTGCCCCAAATGGAGGACAAGAAAAATGTGTGATTCATTGGTCTAAAAAGAGTCTCCCTGGGAAAAAGGGGAGGAGATAAAGAACTTAAACTTCAACAAATGAAATCAAAATTAATATGTAAAATGCGATTGACTGGATATGGTTTGAACAGTGACCATGAGATGGTATCCTTTTTGTGAAGATCACTTTAATATTTTATTGACATTTACTGTTGTTGGTTGAATTTGGGATATTTTCTGTTGTAGGTTGAATTTGGGACAATCTTTGTTGGGGCAACATAAACCATAATTACTATGGCCCTCATTACGACCCTGGCGGAGTGGGTTTACGCCAGCGTTATTCGCGGCGGACCCGTCCGCCCTACTACGAGTTCCCGTAGCGCCATGGAGCCTTTCTCCGCCTGGTTTTTCCGGCCAGAGAAATCCATGGCGCTACGGGACCTTGTTGTTAATTACGCCACCGTATTTTACGGTGGCGTAATTAACGCCTTCCCCACTCCCATTATACCCTATGGGGCAAAAATGGGAATGGGGAAGGGTAAAATGGGGGATGGGGATTTACCGCCCCGCCAAGGTCGGCATGGGGCGGAAAATCCGCCAACCCCCATGGCGCTATCGGCAGCTTTCCGCCGTGCTCCGCGGTGCATTTAGCACCGCGATTTCCGCCAGGGTCGTAATGAGGGCCTATGTGTCTAATTATGACAAACATATTAGCTTGTGGTTAAAGCAGGCTGCATTGCTGAAATGTATATATTAAGGTGACCTATTAATAAGAGTTTCTAATTCTAGTGCAAGTGCCATAGCCCATTGACATAGCAGGGGGTGAGTGTATTTCAAATGCATAATCTCTAGTACTTAGCAATGTACACTTTTAAAGCTGAGCCAGAAGGTGCCTGTACTATCCGATGCAGCGATTGTGAAAACAGGATAGGAGTAGCCTTACTCAATGGGCACAGGTACTTGAACTCGGGACCAGGATATGGCAGGATGCTATTATCTTACCACATAAATGTAAATAAGACTGGTCATTAAAAGATAACTTTCTATTCAGAATGAAGTACACTGTAAGTGGTAACATTACCATGATAGACCAAATTTAGATACTGTGTTAAAGCCTGGGAATTAACTGTCCTACATCATATGGGAACATATTGGCCTGTAATACATTTTGTAACATTAGGAAACACATTATATTAGTTGCAGCAGTCTTTTTTGGGGTAATCCGAGATGGTAGACAAGATATCTTACATCACGTGTAAAACAGCACTCGTTGTATACGTAATAGATAGCTTACTCAAAATGGCGCACACTGCGAATGCACACATGCAGGGCGCTCCAAATCTCAAGCACCCTTCCTTAAAAAGAAGGTAAGTGAGACCTGTAGACATGTTGTGCAAGTTGTATTCTTTTTGAGGACTCTTTATGGCATTCACTGGTTTTGGGGAATGCCCTAAATATACATTGATTAGTGATTAATGGATGGTGTCTTGCTATAATGGACCAAGGGCAGTTTGTAATAATTTCAAAATAACAAAATGTGCTTATTATAAAACACAAAAGATCTGAAATTGCCAGTTGTAGAATACTAGGGCGCCAAGCACCTCGGTTTTTATAATCATTGCTGTAAATCGGCTATTCTATTCAAAATGTTTGAGTGTATATGTATACTAAAAACCTTGTACCAACCCACATATTAGCAATTTACAGGGGAGTACTGCATTTGCAGATTCAATTTGGATTTCTTTTTATATATTTACTATTCTAGGGTCAAGGAAACTATCCCACAGACTCTGACTCTGGACTTACTCCAATGTAAGAGGTCTTGAATCATAGAAGAATAACCAGGTGAGCTTGCATGTTGATCTATCAACATAAGTTGGCAGAGATTGAACACCACTATAGCATGCATGTTCCAAGGTGTGTCTTACCGGGAAAAGGACATTCAACATGCATGAATTAGGCGCTGACCCATGTAATTAGTTGCATGTTGACGTACTAGATGTATGTGTTAATATGCATGGTTAAGAACTATTTTGGTATGAAAAACTTGACATTTAACATCACTTCAAAATAGGCATCACTTCTTATGATTAGAACAGTAAGATGGGTTTGCATGGCATATCGCATCCTTACACTGAAGATTACCAGAGGCACCAGAAGCTAAATGGTGAATTGAAAATGATGAAGGGACATGACATTGTTATTGAATTATATTTTCTTATCCTTCTCTCTCGCTGACAATCCTCCCCTTTCGCCAACCCCGATCTATCTGTGTGTTATCATAATTGTGTGCTTCTTTATTTATTGAATGGTCATTATGATCTGTCTCTATTATTTTTTTTGTTGTTGGACTAAATATTATTCTTTGATGTTTATTTGGGGTTTTACTGATATGATTTGACAACACAATGAGTTTTTCCTTTTTTTATTTTCTTTAAACTGATGTGACTTTATTGACATGCATAGCCCAAGTTTGATAAAGCCCGAAGCAAAGCCAAACACGTGTCACTTATGGGCAATCTTGCGAATGGACAGTGCACAAAATTAAATGTTTACCGTTAAACACATCATTGGAGTTTAGTACTTTTCAACATAATTGCAGTTGTATTTATGTTTCCAACTTTCAGAAAGCCTCTGGCTCTTATCTTTGGGGGTAAGGAGGGCATGGGGATTTCTGCATATTATTGTTATTATGCAAAGGGGGCCATGGTAGGGGTTAGCCAGTTATTGCTCAGCACGTTACTTCATCTTCTTATATTCACAATTAATTCGTTTTTAGGTACATGTTTCTCTTGGTGCTTCGGTTATATTGTAGGTCTTAAGTATTTTCATATCGTTTCGCATAGGTTCATAGATCTTCTTTATGAAATCCTTCTGTCCACAGACTTGACTTAGAGTTCGTCCATATTACCCACAGCTGCATTCCGGCATCTTGGCAGTGGACATCCTTTCTGGTGGCACTGTCCATTTAGAACACTAACGGCTGTTTGGAAACTAATGCTGCAAATAAATGACAGATATGCCAGTGCATCACATAAGGAATCAACAGTCTCCTCTCAAAAAAGGACTACGAATGACGCCAGAAAGCACTGCATTGACAGGGGCTGGAAAGTCGTGTCTCTTGCCTCACAACATGGCCACCAGTGAGGGGATTGTGCCACGGCTGCTAGTACGTCCCTGGGACGATGGAATATGCTGGCCTGCAGGTCATCGGAAGCCAGGAAGACTGCACTGGTCCTGCACGGCCCAGGGGACGGTAAGGAGAGGGGAGGGGAGGGGGCTCTGTGCTTGCTATTTTTCCCCTCTCCTTCTGGTATGGCCATCATGGCATCCCATTCATGCCGGCTCCTTTGAGAGGCCGTTTCCTCGTGCTCTGTGTACACATCTTTATTGGAAATGATGGCAAGCACTTGGCAGTATGGGCTAGCCTTCCCTTTGTTGTGAAGCTTCTCTGATTCTTGTCGTGGGGTGACAGTGGCAGAGAGTCTTTGAAAGTGTAGGGCTCTGTTCTGTCGCAGGCATGTCACATACCACCCGCTCCTCAGAAACACACAACCCAAGATGCACCGGATGTTAGCTGCATTCTCTGCATGCAGCCTGTGAAAACAGTGCAGATTTGGACATGTCTGCAAGCGGCTGGAAGGGTAGCAGCCTGGCATAGTCTACACTTCAGTTTCGAGTCTCAGCAGTGCTGACTCGGCCCTTCATCCTTCCTAGGCCAACGCATTGGAACCATTTTGAGCATGGGGCTACCAGCTACTTGATACAGGGCTCATGCCACATCTCAGTCATGTGGCGAGTTAGTGGTGTGTTTGGGTCTGTGCTAGCCATGGACGCAGGCTCCTTGTCCTGTCCTCTTCCTCTGAACTGCGCAGGGGATGGTCGAAGGAGATGAATTTCTTTTCCCTTGTCCGGCATGGAATTATAGAATCATCATGGAAGTAACGGCCATGCATTCAAGCCTCCTCTCAGACGCAGGGAATTAATATGGCAGATGATGGCACATGTCCGGGCTTAAAGGGGTTGTCAGAGCCCCTGGTGCTGGTGGAGGGGGCTGTCCCTTCAGTGGGTTTTCCAGTATAGGCATACCCCAGGTATGGGGTGTCTCCTATCCGGGATGGATTGCTTTGCCCCGCTTTGTGACAGTACTCTGCCCTTTGACGCCAGCTTGGTGGCTCCTCTGTTGGTTGAGGGGGCTATGGTCTGCTGGACTACTGGCCTGTCCTGTATCTTCATTTTGATAGGTCAGATCTTTTTGTGGGCTGATAAGCATGCTGTTATATTGCGGGCAAGACGGTAACCCACTTCGAGGTGCAACTCCTCGAAGTGCACCAGAGCTCGGAGAATGGCACAACTCTCACCAATTGGATGATCGATTGATCTCCTCAGATCTCACGACCCTTGAGCTTAGAGGACCCCCAATGTAGACCCCCCCAACCCATTCTGCTGGAGTCAATAGTAAAAGAGGCTACAGGAGGAAGGACCATGGACACCTTAGCCTGTAGATTAGGAACCCCCCCGCCGCCATAGCAGAGAGACTCGCAGCGCTCGGGGACACTGAAATCAAAGCTTCGAAAGCTATATAGACACCAGGGGAGTTAACTGAAGACAGGCCCAAGGAACTAGAAAACATGCAAGACGCCACTTGCCCCGTAACTTCAGCAACCGGCGAGCCGAGACATACTGCCTTCTGAGAACCCAGCACAGAACAGCCAGCAAGCGACGGACCCTCCCTAGGGACAGGAACACCCTCTCCATCCCAGTGCAAACCAGTGCCCCAATGAAGGCATCTGTGGTTTCCATTTTCCGGTGGTTCCCTGTTGTGATCTCCATGGCCTATGTGGCTTCTGGCCTGCCTGTGCCTGCGCACGATCAGGGGCGGACCGCCAGGGGTTTGGCAGCTACCTGGGCCGATGCAAGAAAGGTTTCTCTGCAAGAGGTTTGTATGGCTGCCGCCTGGGCTGGTCTAAGCATTTTCATCAACTGCTATGTGTTGAATTTCTCCCACTCTGGGGTTGGTTCCTTCGGGGTTGGAGTTTTGTCTGTGGGGATGTGAATTAAGAGTTATTGTGGGTGTGTGTTTTGCTGCACTGTTTTTGGCTCTGTATCTCATTGGGACATTTTCCCCGTTGCTGCTTTGGTATACCTCATGAGGTAAGTACTGGGACGAGGAAGAGTGAACGTGGAGGTAATACTCTGATTACTTACCGGTAATGTTCATTACTCCTAGTCCTACTCTTCCTCGTCATAGTACTGACAACCCTCCTCTCCCTCCCTGCGGGGAAGGTCCCATGCTCCGGTTTGGTAATATGAAACTGAGTGATGTGGATGTGGGGGAGGAGTTATCGGGATTTAAAGAAATAGAAGATGGTCCTGTGTCGGAGGCAGGGGCCTCATGAGGTAAGTACTGTGATGAGGAAGAGTAGGACTATGAGTAATGAAGATACCCTGTAAGTAATCAGAGCATGTACATACATGAAAACATTCCCCTTACAGTATGAAAGATGGCAGTGCAGCCCATGTTCATATTCCCACATTCCAGGACTTGTACACCTGACGTCTCCAATTACCAAAACAAGACTGCAAATTCCCGAATGTTAAGGTGTCTGGACTAGCATTTCCATATAATATCATGTATCCAAACCTTAGCTAGACAGCAATGTCAGCTATATAGTAATTCAATGAAAAAACTTTGTTAAAGGGACGTTATGGTTAAGTTGCACTAATAAAAACCTATGGAATTCAGTAAAAAACGTTGTTAAAAGGACATTATGGTTACAAGTAAAATAGAAAAAACCCTGAAATTCACCAGTTATGGTAAGCTAAGCAACCATAACTCGCGCCACCACCGTGCACTGCTAAGACTAACACCCAGGACATCAAAGATGACATCACAAATATCATTGATGACATCACTGATGACATCACATGTCTAGGCCCTTCTTTTTTGTTCACTGCCATATCTAGGCCAGGTGGTTTTATTAACTGACAGTCAGAAACCTAACTTTCAAAAGGTATTACATTTATAGATATTGCTATTCTCACGTGTTCTTACACTACTTTCCTTCGAATTTAATTGCATCTTCTGATGTAAATAAATAGGGGAAGAAGCAGACCTGAAACACAGCCATTATTTTTGTGCGTGAATACAATCATGTAGATTATACACAGTTGCTAATGATACTGCCTCTTGTTTGCTTACTTTACTCTCCATATATAAGTCCCATATTTGTATGCATTGTAGTCTATGTTTTGTGTGTATTAGTAGAAATATGTAGTAAGTGATGCATTATTAGCTGCTACATGTTTCACAGTACGGAAAAGTCTGATACAGAAGCATTCACCGTTTTTACTGAATTTCATAGGTTTTTATTAGTGCAACTTAACCATAACATCCCTTTAACAAAGTTTTTTCATTGAATTTCATAGGTTTTTATTAGTCCAACTTAACCATAATGTCCCTTTAACAAAGTTTTTTCAGTGAACTTCATAGGTTTTATTAGTGCAACTTAACCATAAGGTCCCTTTAACAAAGTTTTTTCAGTGAATTTCATGGGTTTTTACAAATGCATGCTATTTTCCTACAACTTACTAATGTTATGCTTACCAAATATAACAATATTTGTGTCCAATTTACAAAGTGTCACCTTAAAACTCTTTTTGCAACTATTTCAACAAGTTTTGCATCTACAAACATCTGACTTCATTGCGGACCTGCCAGACAGTTACACATGACCATACGCTGGCGTGCGACATGATGACGTGTCCGAGAACCCGTCCGCACTTCACGATAAGATCAGTGCTTCACGGATAATTTGGAACTGCTTTTTCTACTGATCTAGGAACTTTCCACTTCAAAATCTCTCCTGCACAGCTGCAACATCTATTCCTACTCATTATCCATTATCAATCTAGTACACAGTGCATACTTTTAGCAAAACTGCTATTTATCTTAAAATGGCATCAGCTATTGCCATCCCTCCTCCCCAAGAGCTACCACCATTGCTGTAATCAAGGAGCATAAGAAACACTGCCCCCTACCTTAGAAATAACACACATGCAACGTTTTCCCCTGTCCACCTGCCCCCCATATTAGTGTCTGGGGCCTCTTCCCTCATTTCCCTCCCCACCTTTCGTTCTCAGCTCTTCTGAAAAAAAAAAAAATACATCCAAAAACAACAAAAGAAATGTTCCTTTAGGAAACACCGTTCACAGTAAAAAAATGGAACTAAAAAAACATATTGACTCCATCTACTTTACTTTTCTCAGTAAAGTACATAGGGCCTCATTACACGGAAGGCGGTGAGGCATGGCGCTATTAGCGCCATGGCTCATGCCGGTAAAATACCGGCACCGCCTTGGCGGAAAGGGGATTTACCGCCCCATTCCAAGGTTGGTGGGGCGGTAAACCCCCCTTCCGCCATTGCCCTTCCCCATTCCCATTTCTGCCCCATAGGGCTCTATGGGAATGGGGAAGGCGCTAATTACGGCACCGCAATTTTGCGGTGCCGTAATTAGCTCCGAGGTTCCTTAGCGGGTTGGTTTTTAACGCCTCCAAAAAGCAGGCGTTAAAGCACCAACCCGCTAAGGGACCTCGTAGTAAGGCGGTAATGGTTAACGGTCACCGTTACCATTAACGGTGGCCGTTAACCATTACCGCCTTCCGTGTAATGAGGCCCATAGACTCAATAAGATTTTCCAACATTTCCATTTGCATTGTGTGTTATGCTAATGGAAATATTGTGGCGTTCATCCTCCGTTCGAGGGACTGGCACAGTGGATATCGGCCCAGCAGCCCAAGTTATCAACCCAAGCGAAGCGAGGGTGGATAACGAGGTCTCTGGACCATTATCCTCCCATTCCAGCCCCTGTAAAGAGGGATGAAGGCCATTAGCACCCTAGGTTCCCAAATCGGGAACCCGGGGTGCCAAAAAAGGATTTTCCTTCCTACACCGGGACGCCAGAGAGGTCCCGGTGTAGGAAGGAAAATACTTTTCCAAGATGACCACCATGGAAAGGTAAGGTGGGGTTCCATACAGGGCCCCTCTTAGCTTTCCATGGTAGCCTGCAGAAGGCGAAGAGAAAACCCTATGACCATATTACTACAAGCACATTTTTCTTCCCTTTCAAACCTATTCCAATTTCGAACAACTTTACCACAAAGCCGGTCCCAGGTGGACATGACCACTTTATCCCCATGTGTTGTCCCTTGTGGTCATGGCCAGTAGCCAGATTGTCGGGATCATGACCTTATTCCATGACCCGGACAATATGTCCACTGCCCATGGTTACGGGCTATACCTCGGTCACCAAAAACATATATTACTATTTTGTGTACCTACATTATGACATTTGTTAAAAAATAAAACACAGGCACATTTGCAAAACCATGCTTTCAGATGCTTGCCAATGCTCCTTCCACAAGTTTGCTGGAAATCCAGAGGTTTTATTTTTTCGAAAGTGTCAAATGTATGCACATACAATAGTCATATAACCTAGCCGCCACTTGACAAAATCCATATAGACTTTACGAAAACATTTATATCTAGATCTAAAATCTATTTGCAAACTTTTGTGTAGATTAGTCAAATTGCACCACATTTATAAGCCTTTACAATATTTTGTTACCCCCCTCTAATTTTGCCCCTCCTGACAAAATCTCACCAAACATTGCAACAACATGTATATCTAGATCTATAATGTTTTTGCACACCTTTGTGTAAATTTATTTAATGGCACCCCATTTATAAGCCTTTAAAATAATGTGGGACCCCCCTCTAATTTTGCCCCCTCTTGACAGAATCCCACCAAACCTTGCAAAAATATTTAAATCTAGTTCTATAATCTATTTACAAACCTTTGTGTAGATTTGTCAAATGGCACCACATTTATAAGCCTTTAAAATAATGTGTGACCCCCCTCTAATTCTGCCCCCTCTTGACTAAATCCCACCAAACTTTGTAAAAACATTTATATCTAGATCTATTACCAGTTTCCCAAATTAAGTGTAGATTCATCAAATGGCACCTCATTTATACGCCTTTACATTATTTTGGGACCCCCCCTCTAATTTTGTCCCCTTTTGACAAAATCCCACCAAACTTCGCAAAAACATTTATATCTTTATGTATTATCAGTGTGAAAAATTAAGTGTATATTCGTCAAATGGAACCTGATTTATAAGCCTTTACATTATTTTGGGACCCCCCTCTAATTTTGCCCACCAAACTTTGCAAACTCATTCCGATCAGGAATATAATTGCAAAATTACATGCAGTTCCATTAAGTGGCACCAAAGTTATACGCCATCCAAGTTTTTCACCAAACCAGTGATGCAGGGGTGTCTGTGAACTTTCACAGGACTGTCCGCGAACATCCGGACTGTTTGCGGTCTTTCACAATGAAAATCACCCCTCACCTCCCCAGAGATTATTTGATAAGTTTGACAAGTGCAATTTTGTGTTTTTTAACATGTTTTTACCATGATGTCCGCGGACACTGGCTGATGTCCATGAATCCAAGATGGCGGGCGTTTCCAAAAATCTGACGCACCTCACGCTTCACGCCAACCAATCAGTGACCACATTGTGTGTCTGCGGACATGACGCAAGCCGATTAGCCAATCGGTGTCCTGTCCGCGGAGCGTACAGGGAAGTGTGTTCGCGGAGCGGACATAGATATCACAAATTTTTTTGCCTTTCATTTTGGTAATTTAAAAAAAAAAACGACTGGCTGGATAAGCACGCTTTCGAGACCAAGCCGCCCCTCCTGCTGCAAATTTGGTGAAAATCCGTCCAGCGGTTTGGGCTGTAGGCGTGAGCAAAGTTTTTTCCCATTGTGTCTATGGGACAAAAATACATTTTGGGACCCCCCCTACAACTTTGCTCCCCCTTGACCAAACCTCACCACTTTGCAAAAAAAATTCAGAGTGGGGCATATACTTTTTTTGCAAAGTTTGGTGAGGATTCGTCCAGGGGGAGCGAAGTTATAAGCCGCCCAAAAAGTGCTCTTCCTATGGGTTTAGCAACTTAACCATAACTACATGGCCGCTAATGCAGGCCATGTAATAACCATGTCTGTAGGCACATGCCATGTGGAAAGTGTGATGCTGGAAATGCTTCGGAGGGACAGAACCTCAGTATCCTTGTCCTTTACTGCTTTTTATTGTGTGTTCTGTCGTGTTTTCTGCGCAGGAGTTCATGTGGGACTCCTGGCGGTGCAGCTCTGTTTCTTTTGGTTTGGTGAACGGACCCGTGGGATACCCTTATGGCACCCATGGGTGGGGGTACAACCCTGTGCCCTAGTGTATGTTTTTGGGCACCTATGGGTGGCCCGCAGAGCAGGATATGGGCTGGTGGCAGCTGCATGCTGAATTTGACAGGTGCGCGGAGGATCCTCCATTTTGGGATACCCCAGCTCTGCCATTGGGATCAGTTGATTCCTGATGGAAAACAAGATGGCCCCGGTGACCTCTTGCTTTCGATTACCCATTACCTTGTTTTTCCAAAGTCCTGGGAAGCCCTGACTCTGTCTCTTCACCCTGACTGGCTGGTGGGTGGAAATGCCATATATGGTGTTGTTGTGAAGACCCGGCCAGACTAGCTGGAGCCTTCCCGGTGATGTATGTTGTGGGTACCTCCTGTGGGTGGGACCTGGGTGAATAGAGTGTGTGACGAATATGCATTCTTTGTTGTGGGTGTCTAGTATCTGGTGGTTGACACAATGACTAAGACAACCCTGCCCGAAACCGGTATGAATCCAGCTTGGAGTGTTGAATGGCTCGGTACTTGTCCCAATACACATAACTTGTTGTGAGTGTCTGGAGAGAAGTGAATGGCCTGAACACCTTGTGTGCCTGATTGGCTGCCTGCCTGCATGAATGCCCGTAGTCGTGATTGGATGCTTGAGTGTGACCCAGCGGAATGAATGGGAGATCAACAGTATATCTGGGGACCTCTCACTGCTAGGAATCGTGTTCAGAAGCTGAAGTCCACTACGACGAGTAACTGGAGTAACTGACGCTTGACCATGAAACCCCGCTGGACGAGAAGGAGTGCTGTGGCTCTCCGTCGCAATCTGAAGGCTGCTGTGTTTCCAAGGACTGACCCAGAGAGGACCTGGTAAGGCGCCCTCTTCCCGAGCTACGAGGGATCATCGTGCACAGCTGATCTTTGCCAATGCTCCCTGGTAGACAGACCTTCGACAGGCTGCCCGGGGACTGCTGCGGAACTCCAAGGAGAAGCGCCCGGACTGTTGTCCGCCACTGTCGACAACCGCCGTCGCTGACCGGAGCCGCTGTGCTCACGTTTGCCTAAGAACTTCAATTGATCATCGGACGCACTTGCCTGCATCGTCATCCGCTTGTCTCCCGCTGGAGAAGGCCCGACCGTCGACGCGCCGAGGAGCATCCACCGGTGGGTTTTCCGGCACCTAAAGACCACAGAGACGCCGACGACTCAACGCCCTTGCTGGGCCACAGTTCTTCATCATCTCTTTGTGGTCCAGAACTATCGTCACCGAGGTGCCCCGCACTCCTCTTCCTTGCAGGATGCCAACGCTCTGTCGTCGACGAGCACCGCTAGGAACGAAGCTCCCCCTTCCCTGCCGTAGTTCACCCTGTTCACCGTCGGACGTTCGACGACCCGTGACTCCTGCCTTAAAGGGAGGGCACTCAAGAAGGGCCGTCGATTCTCCGACACCGAACGCCGAGTTCCTCAACACCTCTCGATGATCCGTGGCTCCTGCCTTAAAGGGAGTCACTCAAGAAGGATTGGTCGACGCATCGTCGGAGAACTCTACTCCACCAGGTAGATTGGAGGGGTAAAACCTTAATAGGAAGAAGTGAGACTATTGAACATATGGACTGGGCTTGTGCGATATATCTTATTTTACAGGTTGCCCAGGTGGGGGGATCTCCACACAGAACTGTCTAGGTAACGGGGTCAGCATTCTGCCTATTGTTTCAACCATCTTACGTTCCTTCCTATCTCTAGTGCTGGTATCCTCGTTATTGATCTGTGTGACATTTTAACCGTACAGTTGATGCACTTTAATGATATTTGATAGCATTGGTGGTACCACTTTAGAATTGTATACATTTATCATTATTGACTTCCGAGTACAAAGTGCGTTATTGTGATCGTGTACATACCTTTGAATATTAATTATATAAAGACTGTGTTTTCAGTAATACAGTGTGTGGACATTCCTTTTTGGGGGTTTGGGGACTACACTGTACCTAAGAACCAGCCTGCATCACCTCCTGAGAAGCTAGGCCTTGATTGCTCGTCCATTGCTACCATAATAGAGAATCTTGGCTGGGGTCTTCTGTGCCTCTCCTCTACCATATAGAGAGTAGAAGTACAGACACCCCCTACCAGTCTTTACACTGGTGGCAGCGGTGGGATGCTTATGGTTTTAAGAATCAGTGTATAACCGTGCCACTTACAAAATATCTGCACTTTATTAGATTAAGGTTTGGGTGTGTACAAAATAACTGCATTACAAGCAATGGAGTCTATTGCGAATGGTAAATTGACTCGGATGAGCTTAGAGGCTCTCCAGAGTGCTTGTGAAGCCAGGGAGTTAGACTTTGTGGATAAGTCTAGGGCTGAGCTGATAGCTGCCCTGGTGGACTACCAGACCGATGGTGAAACTCTTGATGAAGGGGGGAATGCAACCAATGAGGACTCTGCCCCTGGGGTTTCTACTGAATTTGTTTCTGGGAATGCCGCCATTCCTGCTGCCTCTGTTCTGAGCCCCAGCAATACCTTGGAGCTTGAGTTATTAAGGATGAAATTGGCCTTTGAATATCGCAAGTTGGAAATAGATGCTGAGCTTAAGGAGGAGGAGTTGGCTCAACAAGTGGAGCTCAAGAATAGGGATCTTGAACTCAAGAATAGGGATCTTGAACTCAAAGACAAGGACACTGAATGTCAGAGAATCCAGCTAGAGAAAGCTCGAGTGGAGACTTCAGTGAAACCCAGTGAGAGTGTCAGGTCCCCAGCAACTAAATTTATGAAGGATTTGGTTGGTGTGTTTTCGGAGGGTTCTGATATCCTCCAATGGATTGAAGCATTTGAAATGGCTTGTGCAATTCATGATGTTGACAAAAGACATTGGGCTAAGTGTTTGCTAAGCAGAGTGCCTCAAACTGGATATGACTGTATTCTGAAGCTGAGTGTGGAAGAAAGGGGTCAGTATGAGTGTATGAAATCTGCTTTGATTGCCAAGTTTGGCAAGACCCCTACCCAATACCTTAAAAGGTTCAGGGATTTTAAGAAAAGAGAGAATGTGCCTTGGGTTGACTGGGTGAGTGCTGCGCACATGAATATGATTGGGTGGATTGATGGTTACAAGGTGAAAACTTTTGTTGAATTGTCCCACCTGTTGTTTTTTGAGCATTTTTCTGAAGCCTGTTCAACGGAGCTGCGTCAGTATGTTGCTGACCATAACATTGGATCCCTTTAAGCTGGCTAGGTTGGCTGACAAGTGGGTCTCCCACCGGGTGTCCCCTAAGGACTCCAGTGGGAAGTACAAGGACAAAGAAAAGGGGGCCTCTCAGAAAGCTGAGGAGTCCCAAAAGCAGTCACAGTCGAATAAACCTAAACCCTCCTCTTGTAAGAGCCAAAAATCTAGTGGGGATAAGTCATCTGTGGGTGGGAATAAGAGTAGTGGTCCACCTGCTGCAAAGCAGGCTCCCGGTGGTTCCAGTACTGTACCCCGCACTCCCGGCACTTGTTGGGACTGTGGGGCTCTGGATCACAAAAGGGGTGACTCCAAGTGTAAAGGTAAGGCACTCGGAGTACAGGCTGTCAGCCTGACCTACCCTTACCCCATGTCTCAGGTGGAGGCCACTGTCATCCCCTCCTCTACCGGAATCACCTTTGGTGCTCCTGTAGAGATTTCCTTAGTGTCCCTTGGGGCCTGGGACCAGTACGCAGAAGTACTGGCGACTATCCCACAGAACATCCGTGGATTTTTGAGAAGTGTCCTCCTGAATGGCCAGCCTTCTACTGGTTTGAGAGACACTGGGGCAAGCATGACAGTGGTGGACAGGACCCTTCTCAAGCCAGAGGACTATGTAGATACTCCTCAGCGAACCACCAGATTAGCTGGTGGGCCTTCAAATTATCCCCTGTAGCCCGAGTCACACTCGTAATTGGAGACAAGACGCAAAGCTTCCTGTCCTGGTTCAGGACAACGTCCCTGCTAACATTCTGTTAGGTAACGATCTAGTCGAGTTGGGATTGATCGCAGATGGTCTTCCCATGACTGTTGCTGCGGTCACTAGATCACAGGTGACACCGGGTCTGGCTGTGAGTCAGGTACCCGAGCCGAAGGCGCGGACTAAGGCACGACGAAGGAAGAGCAAGAAGGCCACCCCCGTGGAGGAAGCTCCTTCTCTTCCTGCTGTTCCTACAGCACCCATTGGGATCCATGCTCCGGACGGGCTGGGTCCAGTGGTAAACCCCATCTCAACTCCTGTGGGAGAAGAGCCAGAAGACTCTCCTGTGGGAGAGGTTCTCAACCCGGAGGATCATCCCGATCTTCAATGCTTCTTAGCTGAAGGGGGGCCCTCCCGGGCAGACTTCTGTAAAGGACAGAGAGAGTGTCCCTCTCTCGAGGGTCTGAGGAAACAGGCCAAGGAGAAGTGCCTAGGACTTTCCGGATTTATTGGGAGGGTGAGCTCCTTGTTAGTGAGCCCACTAAGCCTGAACCTGGTGCCCTCAAGAGGTTGGTGGTACCCCAGGTTTACAGGCCCTTCCTACTGCAGTTGGCGCATGAGGTGCCCTTGGCTGGTCATCTTGGTACCAAGAAGACTAAGCAGAGGCTCTCTGCCCATTTATACTGGCCTCGGATGGGAGTAGAAGTGGAGTCCCACTGCAGGACCTGCCCAACTTGTCAGTTGTCTGGCAAAACTGAAGGCAGTGTCATCGCCCCACTGCAGCCATTGCCAGTGGTTGGCACACCGTTTGAGAGGGTGGGCATCAACATTGTCGGTCCCCTTGACCCTCCCACGTCAGGTGGACATCGGTTCATCCTGGTTTTGGTAGATCATGCCACCAGGTACCCTGAGGCTATACCCCTTCGGACTGTTACTGCCAAGGTGGTTGCCAGGGCTCACCTGGGAATTTTCACCCATGTTGGATTCCCCAAGGAGGTTGTATCTGACCGAGGATCCAACTTCATGTCTAGTTACATGAAAACCATGTGGAAAGAGTGCGGGGTAACCTACAAGTTCTCCACTTCTTACCACCCCCAGACCAATGGTCTGGTTGAGAGATTTAATAAAACTCTCAAGGGCATGCAAGGTGCTTTGGAAGAGCCCCTAAGGAGGAAATGGGATCTCCTCCTGCCATGCCTGCTGTTTGCTTACAGAGAGGTACCTCAAGAGGGTGTTGGTTTCATCCCCTTCGAGTTACTCTTTGGACATACCGTGAGAGGGCCCCTCACCTTGATCAGAGAAGGTTTGTAAGCCACCCCTCCCGGTCCCGCCAACCAAGTGGGGCACTATGTGTTAGGCCTCAGGCAGAGGATGACACAGATGATGGGTCAAGCAACGGCGAATCTCAAGGCCAGCCAGGAATTGAACAAATACTGGCATGACCTTAAAGCATCGCAAGTGGATTGGACTCCGGGACAAGAGGTCCTCGTGATGGAGCCTACCAAGCCTCGGGCATTGGCAGATAAATGGACTGGACTCTTCCGGATAATCTCCAAGATGGGCGAGGTCAACTATCTGGTTGACATGGGAATCCCAGGGGTAGCCCCTCAGGTATTCCATGTTAATAGGCTCAAGCCTTTCCACAGGTGAGCAGCAGGTGAGCAGAAGTCTCATGTCTCTTGCTAGCTTCAGAGCAAGAAGAGTATGAGAGTGAGCCCCTTCCTGATTTGCTGCGTAGCAACCCTCAGGATGGCTCAGTGGAGGGAGTGCAGCTCTCTCCAGATTTGACAACCGAGCAGCAGAGGACCTGCAGGACTTTGCTCCAGCAGTATGCATCTCTGTTTTCGCTGATGCCAGGCCTTACACCGTGGTGTAAGCACGAGATTGACACTGGTGACAGCGTGCCTGTCAAGAGCAGGAGCTACCGAATGTCAGATACGGTTAAGAACCACATCCAGGCTGAGGTCGCCAAGATGTTGGATCTGGGTGTTATTGAACCCTCAACCAGTCCCTGGTCCAGTCCCGTGGTCCTTGTCCCAAAGGCAAGTTCCCAGGCAGGTACCAAGGATTGGAGGTCCTGTGTGGACTACCGAGGAGTCAATGCCGTCACCAAAACTGATGCGCACCCATTGCCCAGGGCTGATGAGCTCGTGTACACCATAGGTGCTGCCAAATTTGTGAGCACCTTTGACCTCACCTCAGGCTATTGGCAAATAGCTCTGACGGACCATGCCAAGGAAAAGACGGCGTTCTCAATACCAGAGGGACTCTACCAGTTTAGGGTCATGCCTTTTGGGTTGAAGAATGCCCCTGCCACCTTCCAGAGATTGGTTGATCATGCTCTCAGTGGGCTGGAAGCCTTTTGTGTGGCTTATTTAGACAACATTGCCGTCTACAGTTCCACTTGGGAAGAGCACTTGACACATCTGGGTAGAGTGTTGCAGGCCTTAAAGAGGGCTAACCTCACTATCAAAGCCCCCAAGTGCCAGATAGCTCAGTGGAAAGTCATGTATCTTGGTCATGAGGTAGGAGGGGGTCAAATCCAACCTCTCCCCAGTAAGGTACAGGATTTACAGGACTGGGATACTCCCACTACTCAATCCCAGGGAGAGCCTTTTTGGGCCTCACCGGGTATTATCGCAATTTCATGCTGGACTATGGAACCATAACTGCACCACTGACAGCTCTGACTTCACCCAAGCAGCCTAGGAAGGTCAATTGGGCTGAAGACTGTCAGAGGGCCTTTGATGGCTTGAAAGAAAGTCTGTGTCGAGCACCCATGTTGTGTGCGCCTGACTACAGCCGACCCTTTATCGTCCAGACGGATGCCTGCGGCACCGGAATTGGAGCTGTCTTGTCCCAGTTAGATGACAAAGGGAGAGAACATCCTATCATATTCATCAGTAGACAACTCAAGGGTAGAGAACTTAGGTGGGCTACTGTTGAGAAGGAATGTTTTAGTATAGTTTGGAGCCTTAGGCGTTTTGGGCCCTACCTTACGGGGTCTACCTTCAAGGTCCAAACAGATCATAAGCCCCTGAGGTGGCTTATGCAGATGAAGGGTGAGAACCCGAAACTGCTCAGGTGGTCCATTAGCCTGCAAGCGCTAGACTTCACCATAGAGCACAGACCAGGGAAGAGTCACGATAATGCAGATGGCCTTTCCAGAAGGTATGTTGATGTCGGGATGAGGGTGTCTATCCCTTGGGAGATTAGGCACCCTCCACCTCAGTCGGGGGGGGCGACTGTGATGCTGGAAATGCATCGGAGGGACAGGGCCTCCGTATCCGTGTCCTTTACTGCTTTTTATTGTGTGTTCTGTCATGTTTTCCGCGCAGGAGTTCATGTGGGAGCTCTCTTTCTTTTGGTTTGGTGAACAGACCCGTGGGATACCCTTATGGCACCTATGAATGGGGGTACAGCCCTTTGCCCCTAGTGTATGTTTTTGGTCACCTGTGGGTGGCCCGCAGAGCAGGGTAGGGGCTGGTGGCAGCTCCCTGCTGAATTTGACAGGTGCGCGGAGGATCCTCCATTTTGGGATACCCCGGCCCTGCCATTGGGATCAGTTGATTCCTGATGGAATACAAGATGGCCCAGTGGCCTCTTGCTTTCTATTACCCATTACCTTGTTTTCCCAAAGTCCTGGCAAGCCCTGACTCTGTCCCTTCCCCCAGACTGGCTTTTGGGTGGAAATGCCATATATGGTGTTGTTGTGAACGCCCGGCCAGACTAGCTGGAGCCTTCCCGGTGATGTATGTTGTGGGTACCTCCTGTGGGTGGGACCTGGGTGAATAGAGTGTGTGACGAATATGCATTCTGTGTTGTGGGTGTCTAGTATCTGGTGGTTGACACAATGACTGAGGCAACCCTGCCCGAAACCGGTATGAATGCAGCTTGGAGTGTTGAATGGCTCGGTACTTGTCCCAATACATATAACATGTTGTGAGTGCCTAGAGAGAAGAGAATGGCCTGAATACCTTATGTGCCTGATTGACTGCCTGCCTGCATGAATGCCCGTAGTCGTGATTGGATGCTTGAGTGTGACACAGCGGAATGAATGGGAGATCAACAGTATATCTGGAGACCTCTCACTGCTAGGAATCGTGTTCAGAAGCTGAAGTCCACTATGACGAGAAACTGGAGTAACTGACGCTTGACCTTGAAACCCCGCTGGACGAGAAAGAGTGCTGTGGCTCTCCTTCGCAATCTGAAGGCTGCTGTGTTTCCAAGGACTGACCCAGAGAGGACCTGGTAAGGCGCCCTCTTCCCGAGCTATGAGGGACCATCGTGCACAGCTGATCTTTGCCAATGCTCCCTGGTAGACAGACCTTTGACAGGCTGCCGACCCGATACAGGGACTGCTGTGGAACTTTAAGGAGAAGCGCCCGGACTGTTGCCCGCCACTGTCGACGACTGCCGTCACCGACCGGAGCCGATGTGCTCCCATTTGCCTAAGAACTTCAATTGATCATCGGACGCTCTCGCCTGCATTGTCATCCGCTTGTCTCCCGCTGGAGAAGGCCCGACCATTGACGCGCCGAGGAGCATCCACCGGTGGGTTTCCCGCCACCTAAAGACTACAGAGACGCCGACGACTCCATGCCCTTGCTGGGCCACAGTTCTTCATCATCTCTTTGCGGTCCAGAACTATTGTCACCAAGGTGCTCCGCACGCCTCTTCCTTGCAGGATGCCAACACTCTGTCGTCGACAAGCACCGCTAGGAACGAAGCTGCCACTTCCCTGCCATAGTTCACCCTGTTCACCGTCGGACGTTCGACAACCCGTGACTCCTGCCTTAAAGTGAGGACACTCAAGAAGGGCCGTCGATTCCCCAACACCGAACGACGAGTTCCTCGACACCTCTCGACGATCCGTGGCCCCTGCTTTAAAGGGAGTCACTCAAGAGGATCGGTCGACACATCGCCGGAGAACTCTACTCCACCAGGTACATTGGGGGGTAAAACCTTAATAGGAAGAAGTGAGACTATTGAACATATGGACTGGGCTTGTGCGATATATCTTATTTTATAGGTTGCCCAGGTGGGGGGATCTCCACACAGAACTGTGTCTAGGTAACGGGGCCAGCATTCTGCCTATTGTTTCAACCATCTTACATTCCTTCCTATCTCTAGTGCTGGTATCCTCGTTATTGATTTGTGTGACATTTTAACCGTACAGTTGATGCACTTTAATGAGATTTGATAACATTGATGGTACCACTTTAGAATTGTATATATTTATCATTATTGACTTCCGAGTACAAAGTGCGTTATTGTGATTGTGTACATACCTTTGAATATTAGTTATATAAAGACTGTGTTTTCACTAATACAGTGTGTGGACATTCATTTGTGGGGGTTCAGGGACTACACTGAACCAGCCTGCATCACCTCCTGAGAAGCTAGGCCTTGATTGCTCGTCCATTGCTACCATAATAGAGATTCTTGGCTGGGGTCTTCTGTGCCTCTCCTCTACCATATAGAGATCGGAAGTACAGACACCCCCTACCAGTCTTTACAGAAAGTAAGCCAACAAACATGCCCAGTGCAGTAAGAAACCGACACCACTCACAGCAACTAGTCATCTGACACATACAAAGTGCACGCAGGCACTTGTAGTTCACACAGTGAGAGATAAAAGAGCCAACTAAAGGCTCACAATGTGATGTAATATAATGCGTGTGCATAGCGTATGCCATACGTCAATGTCACCTGGATCTTCAAGTAACAGTGGACAGGAAGTGTTGGTAAATGGTTTTAGAGGGAGAACAGGTGGTAATCAGGGTTTTGGGGAGCTGAGGTGGGAAGCGAATAGTACCATGTGGTGGACAAGTTGCATGTGGTCAGTGGTGGTAACACTGTGCTATATGTCCGGTTTGGAGGAGGGGGAGGGGAGCTCACATTGTTCATGGACACTAGGACACTGGGATCCCAGAAGCAGGGAAGTGTAGAACCAGTGCAGAAGGGCCTGTTGGACATGAGTCAAGGGTTGCTGGTTACTCACTTGCAGTCATCAATTGGAGGAAGGATTGTAAATGACCATACTTTCACACAGGGCTGTGGCTACGTCTGGAAAGGATCTGGGGCTATGCTATTGTCGGGACTGTCGGGACTGGGGGCTAGCTAGCCTTTTGGTTGTAGCCCCTGAGCTTCTATCGGGGGCTACAAATAAAAGACCGGGGGCTATAGCCCCCTCAGTATCCCCCCTAACCCCTAGCAACACCTCTGATTTCACAGTATTTACCAATCTCGACCAAGGTGTGACTATGTTTGTTGTTCAGACCTGCAGTATATTTATTCTGGATGAGGAGGACGGAGGAGGCTCATTAAATGCCTGTTCACATGGGAAGGTTGAATGCTGGGTTTCGGTGAAAAACAAGGGACATTGTCTATGTGGTTAAGCACATAGCCTCATTATTATTACATGTTGTTTTAAATTGGTTCACCCACATATTTCATATTTATTTCAGGCGGTAGCTAGGTTTGCCTCTATCTCCCGATGAGGCGGTATGCTTTTGGTCACTATTATTTACCTGAAAGTGAGTTCCCAATGTTACATCCGCCCTGCGCCCCGCAACGCGGTGACACAGGGAGTCTCAATAAAAGCCCCGCCCCGCGCAAGGGAGGCAGTTCCGGGCACAGACTCTAACAACGTGTGGCGTGTTTCATTTCGCTCCGGCCAGAGCTGCGCCACTGCGGCCTACTTCAGAGGCCCTAAACGTTCTGCCTCCGCGCGGAGCCAGAATGTAACACTGGTGA
Source organism: Ambystoma mexicanum (assembly GCF_040938575.1). NCBI lineage: Eukaryota > Metazoa > Chordata > Amphibia > Caudata > Ambystomatidae > Ambystoma > Ambystoma mexicanum. The sequence continues at coordinate 1,345,813,021 of NC_090937.1, read as the reverse complement.
CGAAGGAAATGGAACCCAGCACACGTGCTCGACGTCCTACCAACTGATTATTCCTGCAGCGACACGCACAATTTTTGGACACTCGGTGGGACGGGGCGCACACAACCCCCCCGGCCAAAAAAACCAAACAATTTTTTTTGCTCCATCCCTTCGGCTGCATCGTCGCATTTGTTTTCCACAGCGGTCCCAGGGCGCTGCGACACACGACCAACTGGCATCCAGGGGCCATAGGCACAAGCCACCGCACACGCAGTGTGCACGTGCGATCACGGCAGCAGGCACCTGGAGCGAGGCAGCGGTCCCATCAGCTACTGTTTCGAAGGTCGGCCTCGAAAGGGACCACTGACACCTGAAACCACGCACCAAGGTGAGGATGATAGACACCATTAAGTGACGGCAACACCCCACCATGGCGACCAGCACGTCCACCCCCAGGCCCGGCACGCCCTCTAGACTTGTGGCGAATCTGTCGATGTCGTCACCGCCAGCTCGCCCACAAGGTAGCTCCTCCACAATGATTCAGCCATTTGACCCATTCACGGATCCATCATCAGTTGGCTCCCGGTGGCAGCTATGGATCCAAAAATTCGAAATGGCAATGGAGTGCAAGGACATAACCTCCGCCATGAAAATGAGATCGCACCTATTGTTAAATGTGGGGGACGAGGTGCTACGAATCTTCAACTCGTTAACCATTGCTGATGGCCAGGACATTTAGCAACAATCGAAAGACGCCCTGATGGCCCATTTTCTCCCACAACTCAACCCGGATTATGAAACCTTCATGTTCTGCACCACATTTCAGGCAGAAGAGGAGAGCTTGGATGCCTACCAAATCCGACTCAGGAAGCTGGCGATTTCGTGTGAGTTCACAGATGTCGAGAAAGAAATCCGGAGACAACTCATTAGCGGCATCCAATCGGAGACACTAAGAAGGATGGTGCTCAGTGAGAGGGGCATCTCTCTAACACGCATTCTGGGGTTGGGTCGTCATAGGGAGCTGGCACATGCCAGGGCCGCCAACATGGGAATGACTCTGCAAAAACTACAGCCTGCCCTCGCATCATCCATGGTGGCCCATGTCACCAATAGACAGTCCACAAGAGATGAATCGGGCAGCAACTACGCACCAGCCAGATGGCAGCCACGGATCCCGGGACCTACGGAGTGTGGATGGTGTGGTGGATCGCGTCATGGACGGCGAAACTGCCCGGCGCAAGGGACAACCTGTGGGGCATGTGGCAGAAAGGACCACTGTGCCAAGGTGTGCCGATCATCGGGCACTCCACTAACGCCTCTGCAGAATCCCCAGAAGTAAAGTGGAACCAAGAAAAAGAAGCAAGCGAGCGCAAGTTTCGTCGAAACGACCAACTCTTCAACTGAGGAAGAAGGGGATGATGTCACAGGGACTCAACAAGACTCTGGTAGAGAGCAGCGGACAAAAGGGAGAAAAGTATACCTGGTGTCAGCTCTGGATCGTGGACATGCTACGCAGAAGAAAGGGCTCAGGAGGCGCAAATGCCAGGTCACCCTACAAAACCATCAGGTATGGATGACCATAGACACGGGAGCCTCTGTAAATGTCATGCCCACAAGCATATTTCGAACACTGCAACCATGACCAGCCCTCAAGAACACGGACACCCTTCTGTTTGCATATGGCTGTAGGAGACCATTACCGGTGTTGGCAGATTCCGCACCACCCTCAGCCACGGCGAAAACAGGGGATTGAATACCTTCTGAGTGGCGATGCGGCTGAGGACCTAGGGCTATTACAGTTCGTCAGTCAAGTCAAGGAAGCCCAAGAGGTCGAAAACATCCTTGCACAGTATCCCAACCAAAACGGGATTGGGTGTTTGAAAGGAAAGGCAATCAAGCTCCATATTGATAAGTCGGTCCAGCCGAAGGCCATCAGACACCGGAGGACCCCATTCCACATGCGTGAACAGGTGGAGATAGAACTCAAAGCGTTGTAAGAAGCGGCATTATAGAAAAGGTAACGGGGCCGACACCATGGGTGTCCCCGATGGTGGTCACAAAGAAACCCAAACAGCCGGGAAAGGTCTGAATCTGTATAGACATGCGCCTCCCGAACACCGCCATCAAGCGGGAGCGCCACATCACGCCGACCCTCGACTAAATCGTGGCTGATCTCACGGGATCTAGAGTCTTCTCTAAGGTTGATTTGAAAGCAGGTTACCACCAGCTGAAGCTGCATAGGGACTCTCAGTACATAACCACTTTTTCAACTCATTTTGGCTTGCGAAGATACAAGCAGCTAAGCTTTGGGATCTCTTCGGCAGCCAAAGTCTTCCAACAGACAACTCAAGAAGTCATCCGGGGTATACCAGGTGTCCTAAATGTGAGTGACGACATCCTGATCCATGCTCAGGACAAAGGAGAACACTCGAGAAGATTACGGATGCTTTTGGGCCGACTAGAAGATGCTGGCCTAACCATCCATAAGGAAAAATGTTAGTTTTTCAAGACGGAAATATCGTTCTTTGGCTACAAGTTCAGCAGCACTGGCGTTTCACCAGACCCTCCGAAGGTTGCCGACATACAGTCTGCGAGTCCGCCTATGACACCCACTGAGGTGCGCAGTTTCCTGGGGATGGCCACGTACTGTGGGAGATTCCTCTGGAAACTGGCCACTCTTTCGGAACCCCTTCGAGAACTTACCAAGCTCAACGTGAAGTGGGAATGGGGGAAAGCGTGCCAGGAAGCATTTGAAAGCATGGAAGAGTCACTATCCGTGGACACGAAAATGGTGTATTACGACAACGCGCTTCCGACTGAACTTTTTGTGGATGCCAGCCCTGTCGGCCATCCTCATGCAGGTCACCAAAGAGGGTGAGAAGTGTTATGTTGATGTCTTTTCTATTATATGTTAATGTGTTATCTGATTCTCATTCCTTGTTCTACTGATGGAATTCTAGCTATTGATGACATCAGAGCAATCCTGAGCTTTGTGTTAGAATGTTATTCTTTGAGGAGTCAGTCTACTTGTGCAGATGGTTGGGGGTCTCTGCTACCCAGCTTATCCCTACAAGCAATAAACCATTTGTTCAACTCGTTGTGCCCAGTCTATTGCTTTACATTGGCGACGAGGATGGGATGTGCTGCAAGAGGGAAGCAGCAGCTGGAGTGGGAGTAGTTATCCGGAGCTGAGGAGCTGGAGCCGGACTGAGACCTCCAACCGCCAGGCCTACAGGTGAGGAGCTACCCCCCCCCCCCCGTCCTGGCCTACGACATTGGACTGAAGGGAAAGTGCGCTGATCCTTCTCTGAGCTTACCTTCTGGAGACCTGCAAGCAATATTGCGCATGTTTGGTTTTGATATCACATGGTGGAATTGTTAAGAGGAGAGCAGTGTTTTTACAGGAGGTGAGCGCTAATATTTTGAAACATTGGCTACAGGTGGCAAGTGAGTGACATTCTGTTTTTCGCTTTTGGTGGATTGGTAGCTGATTTCGAAGAGCACTCCAGACTTGGATTGGCACCATGGCTTTATCCGGAATCCCGGGTCCCCAGATGTTTTTACCGACCCCGGGCCCCCCGAGAATTAAATGGGGGCCCTGGAAAAAAGGTTTTCTCCATTATGTGAAAGCCACATGTGGCAATGGCATGTCAGTAGAAAGAAAGTTGGCTATGCTTATGCATCTTCTGGGGTATGAGGGGCAGCACATTTTTGAAACTTTACCTGGATTGAGCAAACTGGATGTTGAGGAAGGTATGAATGACTTTGATGCAGCATTGGCAAAACTGGATAAACATTTTGAACTAAAGATAAGTACTGTGTTGGAACGCTATCACTTTGGTATGAGATCTCAGCATGAGGGTGAAACTGTAGAGGAATACATCACTGCGCTTAGGCATTTATCGCTGAACTGCAAATTTGGTGTAAGTCTGGATGAACATATTAGAGATCAATTCATGTTACATTGTGCCAATGACAGGATCAGAGAGGAAGTGTGGCTAAAAGATGACCCTTGCTTAGATGAAGTAATTGGGATTGCAAAATGAATTGAGCATACTTTGAAATGTGTGGCAAAACTTGCTGTGAAAGAATCCAAAGCTGTCCAACAGGTAGAGGTCTTGAAAATAGGTGACAAGAGGAAAGAAACCGCAAAAGACCAAAAGAAAAAGAAGGGCAAAACGGCCATATCAACTGACATGTATCAAAGCAAGGGTGGTAATGGTAACCAAATAGCAAATAAATCTGTGCAAAAAGAAAATGTACAAGTGGGAAAAAGGAGACAGGAGCGCCTGTGTTTTAGGTGTCGGAGTGCCCGTCACCTATCTAATTCTCCAATCTGCCCTGGAAGAAGAGCTATATGTAACATCTGTAAAAGATGGGGACATTTTGCAAATTGTTGTGCCGATTACAGTGTTGGTACTGGGAGGAGCGTTATGTTGGGTGAGGAGCCAGATGGGCCATCCTCAGATGAATATGAAGGTTCAGAAAATGAAATTGTTACTGTGAATATGGTTCAATGTTCCGGAATGGATGAATGCGAGCATCCTTCAGCTTGGGTGGAAGTGAATGGTTGCCAAGTTAAAATGCTAGCGGACTCATGTTCCAAAATAACTTTGATGTCAAAGGCGGTGTATGAAAATGTGCTGGGAGGTAGGATGGACGATTTAAGCCCGTCAGACAAAACACCTGGGGGTTATAGTGGCAGTAGGATCGATGTGGTAGGATGTTGTCCTGCAACTTTTAAATTTAAAGACAGGGTTACACGCGGAAAAATATATATCACCAAGAAGGGTGAGACGCTGTTGGGATGGAGAGAACAAAGGGGACTATGTATTAAATTAGATCCCAATAGTAAAGAACAAGTGTTAAATGTAGAAAAACTATCCATGGACTGTAGTTTGGATGATAGTTCTAAAAGTTTCATTGCCAAGTATCCAGATGTGTTTAATAATAGCGTTGGGTGTTTGAAAGGGATGATTCACAAAATTGTGCTGAAGGAAGGTTCCAGGCCCGTGGCGGCAAAACTTAGACCGTTACCGATGTCATTGCGTGATGCTGTGAGAGTGGAGTTGGAGAAACTGGAGAAAGCTGGCATTATTGAACCAGCAAAGGCAGTTGAATGGATTTCCCCCATGGTTGTTGTGAAAAAGTCCGGTGGGGATTTGAGAGTATGCATAGATCTAAGAGAATTGAATCCATGTGTGGTTGCTGACCGCCATCCCCGTCCAAATATGGGAGAACTTCTGTCTAGGATAGGAAATGCCAAATACTTTGCCAAATTGGATATGGCGAGCGCCTATCATCAGATTAACCTTGATGCTGAGTCACGAAAACTGACTGCTTTTATCACATACGAAGGCATTTACCAGTTTCGGTGCATGCTTTTCGGATTAATATCAGCTTCATCAGTTTTCCAAAAAGTCATGGATGGATTATTCAAAGGTATTAACAATGTTTGGTGCTACCAGGATGATGTGTTGGTTTGTGGCAGTACTGAAGAAGATTTAAAAAGGAAACTCAATAAGATTTTAGAAATTTTCAGAACACAAGGTATTACCTTACGAAGTGAGAAATGTCTTTTCTACTCAAGTAGTAGAGTATTTAGGACACAAAATATCAGAGGATGGTTTAAGGCCCAAAAAAGTGTTGGTAGATGGAATTAAAAGAATTGAGTCTCCAAAGAATAAGGCAGAGTTACGTTCATTTTTGGGGACAATAGAGTTTTACCATCGTTTCAGTGAAAAATATGCAGATAAGGTTACCTTGCTGAGAGCATTGTTGAGAAAAGGAGTGGAATTTGTTTGGAATGCAGAGTGTGAAAAGGAATTTGTTGAGATTAAGTCTGAGATTGATATGGCAAAACCCTTAGCCATGTAAACTAAAAAAAGGACAATCTTGTCTGTTGATGCGAGTGAAACTGGTATTGGAGTGGTTATGTCGCAAGTGGGAATGGATGGTGCAGAATCCGTGGTGTTACATGCCTCACGCATGTTGCGAGGTCCTGAATTGAACTACTCGGTTTTGAAAAAAGAGGCTTTGGCATGCCATTGGGGTATAGAAAAACTGAAAAACTTTGTGTGGGGTCATGAATTTGTGTTAAGAACAGACCACAAGCCACTGAAGGCTATATTTGAAAGCAAAGGGTTGGACAAAGTTTCAAGGAGAGTTGCCTGTTGGTTGACAAGATTGCAATGTCACAAGTTTAATATTGAAGTGGTAGCCGGTAAGGACAATGTGCAGGCCGATCATGCATCTAGAGTAAGGATTAGTGATGAGGAAGATGAGAAGGAGTCTGTTGAAGTTGAAAGTATGGTATTTGCTACGGTGGAAGGTGTACTTCACAAAGAAGAATGGGTTGAAGCATTGTTGTCTGATGAAATGTGGAGGCGGATAACCAATTTTATCAAGGATGGTTGGCCAGAGAAAAGATTGTTATCTGGAGAAGAGCGGGCTTTGTGGGAGGTGAGTGAGGAATTATCTGTGAAGAATGGTCTAATATATCGATGGGATGAGCTTGTTGTTCCAGTGTGTTTTAGAAAAAACTAATTGCTATTGCGCATCAAGGCCATATTGGCACGTATAAAACCAAGGGAGTAATTAAGGCTGATTATTGGTGGCCGGGTATGGACCGCGAGATTGAGAAAACAGTGGGAGGATACAGTCAGGGAAGAGCATATCTGCTGTAGTGCAACCTGTGAAAGGAGTTGAAGGTCCGAAGGGTGTGTGGCAAGACCTTGCCATGGATATTTTAGGCCCAGTGGATATGGGCAGAGGTCGTGGTAGGTTTGTGTTGGCCATAGTAGATATGTTTTCAAGGTGGACGGAGTTCAAAATATTGAGAGAAGTCACGGGTCAATCTATTGTAGCATTTCTGGAAGAGATATTTGAGAGAGAGGGCTTGCCAAGGAGTGTGTTGACGGACAACGGTCCACAGTTTACTGGAGGTTTCTTTCAAGAGTACATGTACAGATGTGGAATCAAGCATAAAAAGACTGCATTGTATTACCCTCAAGCCAATGGTATGATCGAGAGGGTCAACCGCTGTATGATGGAAGGTATTAGGAATGCCAATGCGTGTGGGTTGGACAGGAAAGTTGTGGTAAAGGAACAAATGTATGCGTTGCGGATGGCTCCTAATGCCGAAACAAGAGTGAGTCCATTTGAATTAATGAGAGGACGGAAGAGTAACACAATGTTATCCCCAGCTTGGTTAGGCCGGGCCAGAGAAACGGATGAGGTGGTGGATGAAGTGAAAAGGAATATGGATGAATGAAAGAGGAAGTGTGCTGAGAAAGTTAATGAGAAATTTCCAAGAAAGAAGACTATAGTTGAAGCGGGCGATCTAGTTAGAATAAGGAAAGCTGTTATAAAGAAAAAGGGTGATCCGTTGTATTCGGATCCGGTTAAGGTTTTTGACCGTTCTGTGAAATTCGAGAGTGTACAGGTCTGGAGCCTGTCAAGCGTTGCAAAGGTGAGGAGGTAAATTTGCTGAGCAAACAGACGCCTTTTTCTCTATATAATGTCATCGTTCGAATTACATGTATTATAAATTGTTTTGTGTAAATAGAAATTTGGTGTTCAGATAAGGGAGGGGGTGTGTTATGTTGATGTATTTTCTATTATATGTTAATGTGTTATCTGATTCCCATACCTTGTTCTACTGATGGAATCCTGGCTATTGATGACATCAGAGCAATCCTGAGCTTTGTGTTAGAATGTTATTCTTTGAGGAGTCAGTCTACTTGTGCAGATGGTTGGGGGTCTCTACTACCCAGCTTATCCCTAAAAGCAATAAACCATTTCTTCAACTTGTTGTGCCCAGTCTATTGCTTTACAAGAAGAGACCCATCTCCTATATGTCACAAGCTCTCACAATGACAGAGCAGCGATACTCTCACATTGAGAAGGAGGCAATTGCCGTATTGTGGGGGTGTCGCCATTTCCACCTCTATCTGTATGGCCGAAGGTTGTGGCGTGTTTCATTTCGCTCCGGCCGGAGCTGCGTGTTAGGGAGAATTCTCTGTTTAGGCTGAATTTCCTAGCCTAGTGAGTCCCCCAGCAGCTTTGCTGGATTTCTGGAGTTTGTTTTTTTTCATCCTGCCAAGAGTGTGACTCTTTTTCTCCCACTCTTGGACATGAATGTGGTTAATTCCTTTAAATATCAATGTGTTCTATGGGCTATGGGGTCTTTTACTCTATAGGGTCTCATATGTTTTTCTATGTCTGTTACACCGCACCCTCCGTGCCGTAACACTGGGGCGTCCTAGAGGATCCCCACCATAGACTCCATACCCTGGGACTGACTACTGTCTCCCAGGGCATGTAAAGTCACCATTGACTTTACTAGACCTAAATTTACTAACAGAACTAATACAAACCATCCTATTGTGGGCGTACTAGTAGGGGTAATTCGATTACCCCTGGGTCTGTTATTCGAGGGGGCACTGGAAACAACTCGGTTTTTAAAATGGTGTCTGTGTTCGTCTCTGTGACTCCTAAACCAAAAGTTGAGCCCTTTGTTCCACTTTTGGCAGGCCCTCCAAAGTGGTGCCATTCTGTCTGTGTACCACAGTGGGTGTGGGAGGGGGTTTAGGCACCCTGGACTGAGTTGCCTTGCCAACTCAAGTCGTACTCTGGTGTGATTGGCCCAAGTGGTGAGCCACCCCGCTCACTACTAAGCGTGTTTTGATTGACAGCTAGGCTGAATGAATGGGGGTTTTCTGCATAAAAGCAGGGCTTTTGGGACTGGATCTTCAGAAGTCACCACAGGACCTAAGAATCGGACGAGGGTAAAGCTGAGCTGACCTGCAACGATGACACCTCCGGTGGAGCCCTGCTGAACCGACTCACCACTTCGACAGAGGAGATCTCCCGGCTGGAGAGTCCTTTTCCCCTGACTGGTGGGAACAACCAGTCCCCTTTGCTTTTTCTTCACTTCCAGGGCGTAGTGGTCGAATTGCCCGTGCTGAGCACCCCGGCATCTGGATAGCCACTAACTCGTACGGCGACCAAAATGTGGTGCCTTGTGACGGAGCACTCCGCAGCTGGTCTCTTCCCTGGTGGTGCCCCGATCTTCAACTTTCCTTCGACGACGAGAGCATCTCTTCTCTTGGCAAAGCCCCAACTTGCATCCACCACCAGGAACAACTACCCCCGCCGGAGCTGTACATACAAGGTACCGTGTCCGCCTGCCTTGCCTTGTGACGGTTAGCGTGAGGTGTCTTAATCCTCGCCTCTCTATTGGGTCGCCTCCAAGCCTTCTTAACTTTCTGTTCTGAACTGGTCCAATCTTTCTGTGACAATTTGCGCCAAAGACTCGAAGTGCATTTCCACTGTGATACTTTTTGGGACATATCGCCTTGCCTCTCTCCGAGTGGGCCTGGCCTCTGAACTTTGCGATCTACAGTAGACCCTGCCTTACTTGCCTTGCATTTGTTCGTAAAAGTGTTGGTACCGAGTTGATTTCATACCCTGACTATTCTCTCCCGTCCTAACGAATACTAGAGTGCCATCTAGGTTAAAGCATTCATCTCTGTCTGCAAATAAGTGGTGCTGTTGAACCTAGACTTGTCGAACTATTGTTAGGGGGATTGATTTACTTATAGTAATTGTGATTGAAGTTGTTTGCCGTATTAGTGCCAGTGTGTTTTTCATAGATGTGTTTTTATAAATAAATAACTGTATATCTTTACAACGAAGCTCTGTTCCGTGTTTGCTTGTTCTACTGTGTAAATTGCCCTATTTTGTATAATCCACATACTACCTAACTCTTCTTGAGGGAAGTGTGACTGCTCAGCCACAGCTACCAAGTGAATCTGTGTGGTACAGACTGCTACCAAGTGGGTTTACTGCCAAACACCTGTAGTCCTAAATCTTTTGCAGTGGTCCCAGAGGGAACTGCACAGGTTTCCGCCTAACACTGTGCAACTGCGGCCTACTTCAGAGGCCCTCAACGTTCTGCCTCCGAGCGGAGCCAGAACGTAACACCCACAGTCAGTAGAAGTCCCAAAGCGATCTCTGTCGTATATCTTCTGTTTACCTTACGCCTTAGGTGCCATGGGTCTTGGAATGTAAGCGGTAAGCTATTTCCCGCTAGTCACTCCTCCACCCCTACTTTAGAGCTGCCCATTCTGCATGCATGCCTGTCATGAAAGGCATTTATGGTCGGGAAATATGTTAGTCTGATTGCCTACAGAGCCTGTAAGCGATATTCAATCAACCCTACAGCCAAGTCAATGCCTAGTCTGGGATGCTGAGGAAAACCCTTATTAATGTATTTTTATGTCTAGTTCAGTACTCTGGATGACCACCCTTGTATAACACCCCCTCTTAGAATCCCCATGACCCCACTGAGCCAAGAAGTAGGTTTGTTTTGCAAATTAAAAGGTTTATTTGAGAATGTAAACAATATATAGATATCACACTTTATAATAAATTAATATCTGATAGTACACTTAGACATATGATGTTGATCAACAATGGGTGATCTGGCACTAGCACACTTCTTTACAATCAATGAGGAGTTAGTATAGGATGGATAAAGTAGCAAAAATACTTTTATGATTTCAAGGGAAAAGCAATGAGGAATAAAATGCAGTACATAAATACTTGATATGATTTTAGCAAAAGATAAGATAATCACTTTTTCTCAGGCAATTCACCTCCCTCCCCTATGCAATGTAAGAAATGGAAGGGGATGGAAAGAGGAGCACACAGTTCTCAGGAATGCAATCAAATACAATACGAAATTCAGTTCCCCCCCAGCAAGTTTAGCGGAAACAGGTAGGAGTTTGAAACACAGGCCCAAAATGCTTTTTAAATGTGATGGCAATGGATGGGAAAATGTGCCAACTGATTTTAATTCCCTCTAGAGATTCAGGGTGAGTGGGAGATGCGTGTTGGTATTAGTTCAGGCTCACTTTAGCAATGCTCTATGACTTATTACCAAGTTGCAACGGATTTTAACAAAAGAAAGAATGAAGCTGCTATTTTGACAAGTGAAGAAATTGATCCAAAATCGCAAATCGCTGTAAATTTCGTGAGTGCGTAAATCATAATTGCAGGAAAACTATAAGGAAAGTTCAATCTCGTTCCTAGCCCAACGGTTCCAGAGATACGGACGATTAAATAAAGGTAGTTTTTCGGATTTAAAGTAAACTCAAAATGACAGGTGACAGCTTGCAGCTGCAGAATTGACAGGTGACAGTTGTGCAGCTTCAAAAATGACAGATGACACGATTTCTAGGAGGCAGTTCTACTTAGGTTAAAATAGTTTGGATTAGATTATTTTAGCTAAGAGATTGATTCTGCACAGTTCTGCTAGGTACTCACAATATAAATTTGAACTAGGCCTCATCACAGATCTGGTCAACACGTCCAGCAACAGTTCTGTCTGCTCGGCGGGTCAATCAGGCACCGGTTCTGCTCACAGCGATCTGGGTCAGCTCTGCTCTGCTGGTCTAGCCTCTCTGGATTCTGGATGTAACTCTGCTTTCTGGGTGCTGCTACAGGTTCTTGCAAAAATTCTCGGCAAAACTTCAAACAGCTCGCCTGGCTGTTGAATAGTTTGGTTAGTTTTGAGGCCTGCTGAAGAGGATTCAGCTGGTGGATTCAGGCCTCTCTGCTACAAATTCTGGATTTAATTTCTGCTACAGGTTCTGGAGATTGATGGATTTGAAGTCTGGATCTCTGGATATGAAGTCGTCGGTCAGCATGCTCCGCAGCAAATGGAATTGAATGTCTCTACCTGTCCCAGCAGTCTCTTTTTATGTGTTTTTGAAATGGGTGTGTGCCTGGGCCTAGCTAAGCCTGCCCCTCTCTACTTGTCATTGGCCAATTCCTCCTCTCTCCCGTGATTGGGGGAAGGAAATGTGAGTCAGAGTGATGCTGTAGGTTTTATGGTCAGAGGAACCTCCCCTTGTCAGATTGCACACAAATCTATTTCTGACCCAAATACATATTTATCTATGTACCATTTTTCTAATATTATAGGTCCAGTTAACATATTTTCTGTAGCACCAAACCATCCGATCCCTGTCTTTGTACGATGTCGTGTCCACTGATGACAGAATTCTCCCCTTTTCATCCAGATAACGACACCTACACCTTTCCAGATTTTACACAAATGTGCACCAGGGATATGGGTTAAAGATGATAAAGTGTCAGATTTTTAACATGCATACATTTGGAGTAAGACCCTATTTTCCGCTAGCAGCCCCCCAGAATACACCACAGGGTCGTAACGCCTCTTAAAATGTGCACCGAAAAATCACAAAAATAGTGATATTACTTATATAATTCTGACAAGTCTGCACTATGAGTTATCTATCTTTTTAAAATTATGCTCTGGTCAAAAAGGGGTGTGGCTTCCCACATCACAGGGTGGAATAACTGGTTTATCCACTTCCCCCAAGCCAGCTTGTTCACAGAGGCACAGCTGCCCCCCAGTTTCTCCCAAGAGGAAGCTATTTTACGACGCCCCCAATATAACATTTGCCTGAGTCAAGGGAGTTGCATTGTTCTGTCCCTTCCATTTTCCAGGTGCTCCACCCCTAATCTAATCAGAGAGGTGACAACTCCTTTTGGCAAGGGGAAGAGTGGCTGAGCAGGTTTCAACTCCTGTCGGGGGTAGTTGTCAGGCAGAATCCAGTTTCATTAAGCCAGGTTTCAGCTAAATGTCACTTTTTGTTCCCAGTTTAAATCACTTACAATTTTTACATATACATTAAATAATTACTTCCTTCAAGTCATTTCAGAATATAGTTTTACATTGTATCCACCTCTTAGCAAGTCTTTCCTTGGCCTGGTTTTGTTTCATTTTTTTCAGTTTTACACAAAAGTCTGGTGGTTTTAAAACACCGGCTTTCTGATAGTGGTGAGTACCGGTATTGCAACCATTTTTGGGATTAAGAAAATGAATTTGCCACAGTTCTGAGTTGCTTTTTTTGGCAATCAGCATAGCCATTCCCAATGGTTTCAGGCTACTGTATGTGTAGCCCAATGGTGGTTTTAGGCAGTGCTCTCCTGTGCTCACAACATAGGCAAAAATGGGTGGCAGCCTATTCTTCATGTTTTCCCTGTGCACTCTCTAGGGAGTTCTGGCCATCATGATGTTTTCCATGCCAGTACTGCACAGTTCTATGGTAGGGCTTGGATGCATGGGTAAAAACATCCCACAAGCCACTCCTGCCTTTGATAATAATAGTAAACAGGACTTCAATCTTTTCACGCCTAGAAACACTCGTTTCTGCGCCTAGAAACACTTGTGTACAGGCGCATTGTAAATGCCACATCATATTATAGTATACCATATCTTGTATTGCATAATTTCCTCATGACGCCTGATCTGTTCTATTAGGCTAGAACAATTTGTTTTCCAAACTTTTCAATGATGTTATGTTATTGGTTTTGGCAAATGTCCTTTGTTACACAAAGAGAGCAAGAGTGGGAATGGGGGATCTGAACTCAGAATATCTAGTTGGCATAGCAATGGGCAATGGTATGGCTTGAAACTGTCAAACCAAACTCCTCCACCATACTTTCCAAACGGAAGTTCCCTAACAATATTTGCCCATCCAGAAGCTTTGTAAGAAACAAGTCGGGTGCTGGGCTTTCCATTTTACAGCTGCACAGTGATTTCACATTGGCTATTTTCCATTGAATTCTGGGCTATTTCTGGGCTACATTGGACAACAGATCTTCCTGGGGCTGCCTTCCTACAGCCCACGTTCACTATATCTACCCCCATCCAACCCCACTCCAACTCTATCTTACTCCACCCACCCCACCCCATCACGTATACTTGTTGGGTTTTGTTTGGGCTTTTTCGTGCTACTTTTGACAAGTCCTCCTCAGGCCGCTTTGTTCACGTTTTTGCACCAACCAACTACCATCACCCACCCCATCCTACTCTCTCTAACCCCTCCCACTCATCCACCCCTATACCCTACAGACAGCCTCTCACCCTACCCCCTCTCTCTCTCTACACCCACCCAATCCCACCCTCTCTAACCTCAACCACCAAATCATCCACTCTATTTTCACCCATCCACCCTCCCCTCTCTACCCCAACCCACCCACCCTACTGCTGATCTCACTACCCCCACCCACCATACCCCCACACTCTCTAACCCACCCACCATACTCCCATCTCTCTACCCCATCGACCCTACCCTCACTCTCTCTACCCCAACCCATTGTACACCATCTGCCCAACCCTAATGCTCTCTACCCCCACTCACCCTAACCCCTCTCTCTAAAAACACCACCCACCCCACCCCCACTCTCTCTCGCCCAGCCCCACTCTCTCTCACCAACCCACCCTACCCCTACTCTCTCTACCACCACCCAACCACCATAACCCCACTCTCTCTACTGACACCCACCCACCATACACCCACTCTCTCTACCCTCACACACCAGACCTCCACCCACTCTACTCCGACCCACCATATCTTCACTATCTCTCCACCTACCCACTCTTTCTACCCCAACCTTCCCACCATACATCCACTCCCTCTACCCCCACCCACGCCACATTCACTCTATCTACCCGTCACCCACCCTACATTCACTCTCTCTACCCCACCCACCCATCCTAACTCCATTCTCTCTATCCCCACCAACCCTAAGTTCCACTCTAACCACACCCACCACACCTCGACTCTCTCTACCTTCCCCTACCCACCCATACCCCACTCTATTTACCCATCCACCCACCCTACCTCAACCCTCTACCTCACCCACCCTATTCCCACTCTCTCTTCACTTGCACCCTACCACCACTCTCTATCCCCTCTCCCTACCCCTGCCCACCCTACCCAAACTCTCTCTACTCACACCCACCAACCTACTTTACCCGGACTCTCTCTACCCCCACCAACCCAACCACCACCTTACCTCCACTCTCTCTACTTCACTCACCCATCCTACCTCCACTTTCTCTACCAATACCCACTGAGCCTACCTGCACTTTCTCTACCCTCACTCTCTCTACCCACACCCACCCACTCTACATCCATTCTCTCTACTCCCACCCACCAACTCGACCTCCACTCTCTCTACCCACACCCACCCACCTACCACTCTCTCTATACTCACCCGCCCTCCGTCTAGTCTCTCTACCACCACCCACCTTACCTTCAGTTTCTCTACCACAGCCACCCTACCCCCAATCTTTCTACCAGCAACCACCTACCCTGCCCAACAATTTCAATCACCACCCACCCCTCCCTACCCCCCACTTTCTCTACCCCATCTGCCCACCATCCCTCCACTCCCTCTACCCACATCCACCCACCTAACACCACTCTCTATACCCCCACACACCCTAGCCCCCTATCTCTACCTCCACCCACCCTACCCCCACTCTCTCTACCCCTACCCAGCATCCCAGACTTTCTCTACCCTAGCCCACCCACCCTATCCTCACTATCCCTACCCCCACTCTCTACCCCATCCACCCGATCCCTACTCTCTCTACCCATACCCACCACCCTATTTTACCCCCACTCCTTCTACCCCCACCCACACAAGTCCCCACTCATTCTACCCCCACCCATCCATCCTACCTCCACTCTCTCTACACCCACCCTACATCCACTTTCTCTACCAACCCCCACCCAGCCTTTCTGCACTTTCTCTACCAACCCCACTCTCTCTATCACTACCCACCCACCTTTCCCCCACTCTCACTACCCCCACCCACCCACTTTACATCATTCTCTCTATCCCCACCCACCAACTCTACCTCCACTCTTTCTATCCCCACCCACCCATTCTCCAGTCTCTCTCTACCCCACCCTACCTCCATTCTCTACCATCTCCCACCTTCCCTACCTCCACTCTCTCTTCCCCACCCACCCTGCCTTCTACCACCACCCACCCTCCCCCCACAATTTCAACCACCACCAACCTCACTCTACCCCACTCTCTCTACGCCCAACTAACCACCCTATCTTGTTCTCTCTAACGCCATCCACCAACCCTCCCTACACTCTCTCTACCCACATCCACCCACCCTACCCTCACTCTTTCTACCACTATCCAACCTCCCTGACTCCCTCTACATCTGGCCACCCACCCCACCCTCAGTCTCTCCACCCCAACCCACCCAACACTCTCTAAAAACTACCCACCCAGCCCCACTCTCTACCCCTCTCATCCTTCCTCTTGCACTTGCTTTATTTCATACCCTCTCACTCTCAACCTTTCTCGCTCATATTTCCTTTTGCTCATCCTCGATGGCACCCTCTCTCAGTTGTTTCCTGCCTTGATCTATTTTCCTACCTTCTCATTCTCTTGTGCGCCCACATCCCTTATCCCATCCTCCTTTTCACCTTGGTGCCTATAAATGCAAAATGGAAAGAACAGCAGTAAACGCCAACCCTATTGGCTTTGCCAATGCATGTTTTGAAACAGTAATAGTTACAAGGATGCAGCAGAATGAGGCTGAGCATCGCAGCATTAACTAAGAATGACTATAAGGAGTGACTATGACTGCCTCAATGGTCATCCATTTTTCTTGAAATCGTTTTTTTTTTTTGTAGAAATATTTCCATTGGGCTTAATGAAACTGCAAATCAAAGCAATCCAATAGTGCAAGTATCGATTCTATCAATTCTGCCATCAGAGTGCTTATCAGAGTGACACAGTGTTGAAAGTAGAACTGTGGAACCTGGAATCGTATTGCAATGTAGAGAGGGTTCGTTAAAAACATCATACATTCGTTTTGTAAGAGAGAATAAATAAAACCAGCCAATGAAAGGAAGCATGAACGTCCATCAGTAACTAGCTCTTTCCTTTGGAACGGAGTGATGCGGTTTTATCAAAGGATGTAAGATAATAAACAGGTCATTAACCAATGGTTGTAATTACATCACAGACAACTAGCAGTACTGGTTTATTAGATTTCTCCAGCAGGATATCTTTTTAGTTTTAGGAACCCGTTATTAAATTTAATTACAGGTTTCTAGTCTGATTATTTTAATTACCAGATTTCGCAAGTACTTTTCCGGATCTGCTTCGGGCATTTGATACCTGGAAACCTAACAATTGAGCTTTCTCATTGCTCTATTTTAAGGAGCAGTTAAATATGGGAAATTGGTTGTGAATACAACGTAAATGATTACTTTAAAGCGAGGAGGACTAACTTTGAAAGCTTGCAATAGTCTGTTGCCAATGACAGTGCTCATACTTAGTCTGATTTAGAGAATTTGCTTACATACTTCATAAAGTTATGATTATCCTAAATGTAAAAAAGAACTCTCACAAAGGCGTGAGCAAATGTGTATGCATTTGCCTGACACATGTAGACACAATGCAAATGATAATGTGACAATTTGATGAGAATGTGATGTAATGAAATGCAAAGTGTGCGCAAGCGTGTGCCTTGGTCCACATCACATGGTTCTTCAAGTAACAGTGGAAGGGGAGTATTGGTAAATGGGGTAGAGGGAGAATCAGTTGGGAATTGTGGGTTTTGGTGAGGGCAGGAGGGAGGTATGTGACCAATCAACTTCCGGGCACCAGTGGTCCAGGGATGAATATCGGTTTCTAAACCATCAATCAACCTCACACCTCTAGTACACCAGAAAGGTTGCAAACAGATTGGAATACAAATCAATTATAAGACCTCCTTGTCCAATTTTGGTAATATGGACAGAACGACAGGCTTATCCCCGCAAGGCCGTGGATCGTTGTTTAGTTGCAACACTGCAAAAATACAATTATTACCCAATAATAAAGGGGACTGTCCAGTTATGGTTGTATACAAATATCTATTTTATTATTACTACAACAGACTCTAGCACACTACAATTACAACCCACAATGTAAAGGAACACAGAGGACAGACAGTTTCACAAAGGAAAGGGATGCACTCTGGGTATTGACAGGAGGGTAGTTGGTAAAGCAATCAGTATTATGGCCTTGTCACGAGTTTGGCTCTATCGGGCCCAAATACCCCCGAGCGGTATTTGCACACACACATGGGCATGGCATTAACGCAAATAGCATCCAGTGGTAACAGTGGCTGGGACCCCGAAAACCCAGCGCACATTGTGTTACCGTCAGCATCTCATGCTATCGGCGCTGTGGGAAATGCGTTACCGCCGGAACGGGAAACAAAGCGGCAGCCATTTTAGAAATCACAATCTGCCAAACATCATAGCCCCTGGAAGCCATCGACTACTGAAAACACTAACATTTTTCAGGAGCGTCTGTCCTGGACAGGATCTTTCTGAGTCGGAATTAACTATACTGGTGGAGGAGGTAACAGGACATCAGGATGAGCTGTACGGCCCACAGCAGAGACAGACTAGCACACAGCAGCTCACGCAGATATGGAATGCGGTCAGCCAGAAGGTGACAGCGGTGGGCCATGTGCCCAGGGATGGGGAGGACTGCTGCAAGCTTTTCAATGACTTGCGGGTCTGTTTTCAGGTCTCCTGCATAAGAGTGAGACCATGGGGACTGGAGGTGGGCCACCACCACTTCAGCTCACATCATGGGAGGAGCAGATCGCCACCATAATAGACATGAGTACGATTGAGTGAGTGGGAGGAGCGGAAGCAGGCACTGGTACCTCCAATGTATTAATGTAAGCACCTATGCACACAGATCCATGCCCTGGCCACAGCAAGGTGATTAGTGTGTATCAAAGCCTCCCTCACTTACAGCGGCACAGCGGCATGCACGCTGTGCATTCATATCAGACATTCGAAGATGCCACACCAACGTCTGAGCTGTGTACCCTCCCTGTAGTATGTCCCATCAGTCAGGGCCCAGGGTGTTGGACTGACCCTAGGGATGGCTGGCTGCCTTGCTGGTGCTGGTCTCTTCCTCCTCCTCCTCCACCCCACCCCACCCCACCCCTACCTGTGCTCGCAGGGCCCTGGGCTGGTTGTCAGGCCTCTGTAGCTCCAGGCGCAGCATGTACATGTCCACATCAAGGCTCCCGGCTCCAAATGGAAATATGGTGTTGGGAAGGTGTGTGGTGCATGGGTGGGTCATTTGTAGGCCTCTTGTGTGCATTGTTTCCACCTGGACCCTTATTGCTGTCTCCTCCCTGATCCTAATGGCAACATGGTGTGGTATTGGTGGTGCTAATACAGTCTCCGCCGGATTTAAGGGCTGCCGCCCAACTCGTGATGAGGCCCTTACTGTTTAAGGTTATTTGGTTTCAACAACAATTTGGCCAATGGTTGTAACTGTCTCTAGGGGCCTTCCGAGAAGGACTAGGAGGTAGGAACCACAATGTACCTGGTGCTGAAGAAGTTCTTGGTGCTTGACAGCATTGAGGCGATTCCTGGGTGCTTCGCAGCCCGTGAGTCAGAGTTAGTGGTGGGAGACAGCTGCGGGTACCAGGCCGCAGGCAGTTTGGAAGCGAGGCTGGACGGGTGTCTGCAGGCTGTCCGGCGTGGTGGCTCGGGGCCAAGAATCATTGTCTCTGTGCTGGTTGGTGGATCCGGAATGCTGTTCGAGGTGTCTCGGATGGCTCTGGTTACTGCAGTGTGACAACAGTCAGCGGTGCGGCCGGATGCGGTTCGAGGACTCGACTATCTCAAAATTGTCCTTAAAAGATGGATGCTGGATGATGCTTGTGTGGCACTCCTCTTAGCTTCTTCGCAGGGCTCGTGCCCTTTCAAGGCGGACGGGCCTAAGCTCAGGAGGGTGTTTGTAGGCAACAACCTTGTCCTTTGTCCAGAGACTCTCCGGCACTTCCCACTTAGGAAGCTTGCTGTCAGAACCTAGCAGGGCATGCTGTGTGCTGACTGGGTCCCGGTTCTGGAGCTACTGAATGGGTCCTCCGAGTCCGGTATCTTCCTCTGTTCCCTGGAGATGTTTAGGGGAGGGATCTTGCTTCCCTCTTGGAACACCTGGCCTTCCTTCACTGGCGGAAGATGTAAGGTAGACTGTACCTTCAGCTCAATTCTAAATGAGTCCTTCTTCCTACTCCTGGTGAAGTCTTCAGATGATCTCATCGGTGAGGGGCTCAGCTGTCTTTTAAAGCCAAACGGGCCCCAGTGATTGGTGTAGGCTAATAGCGCCGGCAGGATTTTCAGCTGTGATCTGGCAGAGCGGTATTGGTGGTGCTAATACAGTCTCCGCCGGATTTAAGGGCTACCGCCCAACTCGTGATGAGGCCCTTACTGTTTAAGGATATTTGGTTTCAACAACAATTTGGCCAATGGTTGTAACTGTCTCTAGGGGCCTTCCGAGAAGGACCAGGGGGTAAAAACCACAATGTACCTGGTGCTGAAGACGTTCTAGCTGCTCAACAGCATTGAGGCAATTCCTGGGTTCTTCGCAGCCTGTGAGTCAGAGTTAGTGGTGGGAGACAGCTGCGGGTACCAGGCCACAGGCAGTTTGGAATCGAGGCTGGACGGGTGTCTGCAGGCTGTCCGGCGTGGTGGCTCGGGGCCAAGAATCATTGTCTCTGTGCTGGTTGGTGGATCCGGAATGCTGTTCGAGGTGTCTCAGATGGCTCTGGTTACTGCAGTGTGAGAACAGTCAGCTGTGCAGCCGGATGCGGTTCGAGGACTCAACTGTCTCAAATTTGTCCTTAAAAGATGGACGCTGGATGATGCTTGTGTGGCACTCCTCTTAGCTTCTTTGCAGGGCTTGTGCCCTTTCAAGGTGGACAGGCCTAAACTCAGGAGGGTGTTTGTAGGCAACAGCCTCATCCTTTGTCCAGAGACTCTCCGGCACTTCCCACTTAGGAAGCTTGCTGTCAGAACCTAGCAGGGCACGCTGTGTGCTGACTGGGTCCCGGTGCTGGAGCTGCTGGATGGGTCCTCTGAGTCCGGTATCTCCCTCTGTTCCCTGGAGATGTTTATGGGAGGGATCTTGCTTCCCTCTTGGAACTCCTGGTCTTCCTTCACTGACGGAATATGCAAGGTAGACTGTACCTTCAGCTCAGTTCCAAATGAGTCCTTCTTCCTACTCCTGGTGAAGTCTTCAGATGATCTCATCAGTGAGGGGCTCAGCTGTCTTTTAAAGCCAAACAGGCCCCAGTGATTGGTGTAGGCTAATAGCGCCGGCAGGATTTACAGTCGTGATCTGGCAGAACGGTATTGGTGGTGCTAATACAGTCTCTGCCGGATTTAAGGGCTACCGCCCAACTCGTGATGAGGCTCTCACTGTTTAAGGTTATTTGGTTTCAACACAAAAGTGGCCAATGGTTGTAACTGTCTCTAGGGGCCTTCCGAGAAAGACCAGGGGGTCAGAACCACAATGCACCTGGTGGGTGCTGAAGAAGTTCTTGGTGCTTGAAAGCATTGAGGCGATTCCTGGGTGCTTCGCAGCCCGTGAGTCAGAGTTAGTGGTGGGAGACAGCTGCGGGTACCAGGCCGCAGGCAGTTCGGAAACGAGGCTGGACAGACATCTGCAGGCTGTCCGGCGTGGTGGCTCGGGGCCAAGGATCATTGTCTCTGTGCTGGTTGGTGGATCTGGAATGCTGTTCGAGGTGTCTCGGACGGCTCTGGTGACTGCAGCATGACAACAGTCTGCGGTGCAGCCGGATGCGGTTCGAGGACTCAACTGTTTCAAAATTGTCCTTAAAAGATGGAAGCTGGATGATGCTTGTGTGGTACTCCTCTTAGCTTCTTCGCAGGGCTCGTGCCCTTTCAAGGCGGACTGGCCTAAACTCAGGAGGGTGTTAGTAGGCAACGGCCTTGTCCTTTGTTCATAGACTCTCCGGCACTTCCCACTTAGGCAGCTTGCTGTCAGAAGCTAGCAGGGCACGCTGTGTGCTGACTGGGTACCGGTTCTGGAGCTGCTGGATGGTTCCTCTGAGTCCGGTATCTCTGTCTGTTCCCTGGGAGAAGTTTAGGGGAGGGATCTTGCTCAGTTCCAAATGAGTCCTTCTTCCTACTCCTGGCGAAGTCTTCAGATGATCTCATCAGTGAGGGGCTCAGCTGTCTTTTAAAGCCAAATGGGCCCCAGTGATTGGTGTAGGCTAAGCCCACCTTAATGAACCAATCCTGGGTCCCCACCAAAAATCTTCACTGATGCTTCAGGTCAGAATCAGAACACTTGGCAACAGACAGGGGAAGGATGACAACATATACTTCTAAGTCCCACCCATTTTACTGTCCGCTGAACATCAAAGTGTGTCCCATTATAACTGAGCCCTATGCAGCGTTTGGTCACAACATGGGCCTCCATTGAAGTAGGGATTGGAGGCAGACTTTCGTCTCCTACAATTCACATACTCCCCTGCTCTGAAAGGAGTGGTTTCAGACAGTACATTCACTGCCCATTCATTCCAAGGAGGGGTGTTAGTACCAAGTTGAAACATTGTATTACAAAGAGGTGTTGGTCTCTGGTTTCCATTGTCACTTCCTGCACCCAGGCCTTCCCTGAGGCCTGCTAATCAACATTCTTCAGTATTTGGTGCCACCACCAAGTTGTAACAATGGAGATGTAAATGCATAGGGTCTTGAAATGCTAATCAGGCTGCCCACGGCCAGAGGCTTTTGATATACCCACAGTTGTCAGGTGGTAGCTACATATGACAGGGGACGGCGGCGCTGGTAAGCTGTGTCCTCCCAGAGTACATGACTATTTATGGCTGTGCGGTTAGTGTGGAAAATATTTACGGGAATGGCCCTACATATTTTGCAGAGGTTGATCTCCCATCATTCATTCTTTTAAATAAACAATAAATCAAAAAGACAAGTGAGCGCTGAGCGCACTCTCCCTGTGTGGATGGTCAAATTACTCACAAGGTGCCATAGTCCCAAGTGGTAGAAAAGATTTGGGGTATCATTCCGAGTGTGTTGGACCAGTAAAAAAGTGGTGGTAACGGATTTACTGCCACTTTTCCCTCTCTGTCAAATTCTGAGTTTGTCCTTAGAGTGGAAGATTTGCCTCCAGCAAAATTATGGGATTAAATCCACCACCTAATCGCTGTAAAATATGCAACATTTGCAGAATTACTGAATTACTGTTGGTGGTAATTCTGCTGAAATAATGCCCTATTTACACCACCTAGCTCCACTTGTAATCCTGTGGTAAATCTACAGGACCAAGTGGTGGTAACAATAATTCCATTTAGCGCTAGTTAGGCAGCAACTCTACTGAACTACCGCCAGACTTGGAATGAAGTCCTTCGAGAATCTGCTTGAATATTGTATAAAATTATGATTACCCAGATCATAGAAAGCGTAAGCAAATGTGTTCTAAGTAAACTGAAAATGGTGTTTTTACATTATGACTTTTCTTTAAAAATGTATAGATGCTATCTGTGCTAGCCTACATTACATGTCTGGTGGCAATTTCTGAAGAATTACTGCCAAACTAGATTGCTGTTCCTGACACTCGGTCTCAGAATAAATACGCCCAATTACAACTTGGGTCCCATTCCTACTGTGCCAACAGGCCTAAACTATGCCTCACTAATGATGGCTCATGACGCAAAAACATTCCTGGAGTTGCTCGGGGTTGCGTACAGAAGAGATCTGGCTGAGTAGTTCAGTCTTGACTTCCCCTTCTCCGGTTGAGTGAAGCCTGGTTTTCATATAGCCTTTCCCCTTCTATAGTGGCAGTGCAGGCTGATAATGGTCTGAAAGGTGGCTCAGAGTAATTGCCACTTCTTGAGATTGATTTAGAACCATGCACCTCTTAACCTTCAGTTTTATGAGTGGCGGTAAAGCAACATTGCTCTCAATTTATGTAAAGAGATTCCTTTTTGTTAAACGTGTATTACCATCCCTGACAACACCTGAGACGATATATTCACTACTAATTGTTGTTCTTATAGGCCATCCCTCTGCCTCAGCTGCGAGTGATCCTCTCCAGGTCTGCTTACCAACATCATCTCCTTCATCCTCTACCTCATTGATGTGAAAAAAGCTGTCTTTTCTGATCGCCTGTGTCGTCAGATATCTGGTCTTCAAAGTGAACCTGTCAATCCTGATTACGTATATATCCTCTGCCCCGGGCCGGACTGGCCCATCGGCCATTCGGCCCGTGGCTGGGCTGAAATCACTTGGAGGCAGGGCAAGGCCCTAGGGGCCGGGCCTGTACCACGCCTGGGCCAGTTTGATAGTCACGGCTGCTTGCCCCCGTCTGGCATGCAGACAGCCTGGCTGAGGCAGTCAGTCATACAGCCTTAGCAGCCTCTGAAACATTTATTTCCACAACACGTGTTGGAGTGTTTTCGTTATGGCATGCAATGCGCAGGTGCAGGGGCATGTCCCATCAAGCAAAAATGTCTTTGTTACTCTCTGCACAGAGCCGTGGCCTTTGCGCAGATAGCTTAGGTGGTTGTTTGAGGGATGGCGGCCCATGGCGCCAGACAAACTGGCACCGCCAGAAGACTTTTTTCGGCAAACAGCACAGTTGCTTTCCTTTTTTCAGTGACTGTCTGTCAGTCACAGACACCATAACATTTAATTGGCTGTGAATAGGTATTGAAATTTGATCTGTGCATTAGGCAGTGGGTGGAATACGGGCCGGTGAACGGTGCCTGGATGCATGCAGCCGGACCAGAGCCAGGGCGTGGGGTTCAGCCAGTGAGCGACTCATGAACGGGAGGAGCTGAGCCATGCTGAGCCATCTGCATGTGCGACAGGATTACAGACGAGCAGCCTGACGAAGTTGAGCAAGTAAGTTGAATATATTTAAATACCTGCTGTTTATCTTCTATGCACTGGAAGTTTACTTCAAATCTTTTTCTTTTTCTTTCTTAAAGACATGTCTGCAACTATTTGTTTGTAATAAGCATGAGCATGCAAAATGTGTCTAGAGCACTGGGCGGAAGTAAAGAGCTCCTGTCCATGAACATCCACGGGCCTAATGTTTATAGTTATAATAACCACACCCGCACAGACATATTTCAATTCACACTGTTAATTACAGCATTTACAGCTACAAACAGCTCTGGAATCCAGTGAGACAGTGTTTTGGGATCACTCACTTGCAGTTGGGATAGCTCAACCCACTGAGGTATCTTACCTGTCGTTGGCTTATGATAATTTAAATCTGGCTGAATAAAGCTACCTGAGAATTGGGGCTCTTCAAATGCAGATGGGTTACAAAGGGGAAGTGTATTCAGTTTTTGTTCTCCATCACTTAATTTTCATTTTAATTAGGAGGCCTGTTCTTGCTGTTAATTTACTGCACTCGTTTTATGGGTGCGGTTGTAAGTGCCATCCATCCTTGCCAAGCTCAGAACTCATCAAGTTTTACGAGGAGCAGATCAGCAGCACATTAAACTGTATTGTCGGGCAGCGTTTGGCACCGATTGCATATCAGGCGCAGAATCCACATGTTCGCATGCAATCTGACAGCTTATTTTCACATCTGTTATTCAAACGGGACACAGCTCAAAAGAGGCAAATTGTCAATCCTTCGCTGTGGTCATGGATTCTCAGTCCGGGGAAACAAGGCCATGTAATCGCATATATCTGGCCAGGCCAATTCACAATTGGCATTTGTTTCTTAAATAAAAAATTATTTCAAACAAAAAAAAGTATCATTACCCTTCAGACTTCGTGAGCATTGCTAGAGCTCTCAAATGTTTGTGCATTCATAAGGCCTATTCAGCCATCATCACCCTAACCCTCCTTCCCTGCTCGGGTTGGAGAGCCCTGTATAAGCATCGACTTGCAGGTCCCAAAACAGCAGTGTGGTTGGTTGGTTCATGCCACTCCTGCACCTCAGAGCTGTGGAGCCTGTCACAGATTTGTATGCAAAATTATGTCATTTTATGAGTTGTGTTGTAATGTAATATTTGAACATAAATACAATGGGCAAGGTACTTTCCGGTATCATCATTTGGCTGTACTGCTTATTAAATGCAACTTCCTTTTCATTACTGGTTGCAACGAGGAATAGTATTTAGCTATGTGATGATTTTTTATTAAAAGAACAAAAAGAATGTTATCACTTTTTCAAGCGTTTACACAAAACATAACATGCAACAGACACAACCCTCCATAAGTACCATTTTCTGTAAAGTTGTGAATTGACGTGATTCACGGGTGATGGTTTGAGGGAAGCTTTTTTTTAGGCGAGGGGTGGGCCACTTTTTTTTGGGTGTCCGGGCCTATTTCTTGTCCCAGTCTGACCCTGCCTCTGCCAGAAACGCTCCTGGTCTGCAACCTATTGTGTCTGGTATAGGATCTTTCCTGGAGCTGTTAACTCAATAGGTGGACTATTTCATTAAGCAGGCAATTCCCATCATTCGTTCGTACGTGAAGGATTTAACACATATGCTTGTCCTATTGATCCAGAAACTCAATACTTGGTGTCTATGGATGTTGAATCCCTGTACACTAACATTCCATAGGAAGCTATGTTACTGGCTGAACAGAGTTTCTTAGAACAAGCACAAATGGAGATACCACCTTTCTGTATCCTACAGCTAGCTGAGAGAGCTCTCACTAGAAACCTTTTGGGCTATCAGGACCACCTGTATGATCAGATCTCAAGCACATCAATGGGGGACAACTTTTGCCCCCAGCCTAGATAATGTCTATGTTAACAAATTCAAAGAGGCATGTATTTATTGTCTCAAAAACCCTTTTTTGGAGCAGATCGTGATATCAAGGACAACATGTTTCTGACTTTCGATAGTCCATTGGCTGAACTATCACAGTTTTTACCTTGTGTTAATAATCAGAATCTGTTTCTGAAGTTCATGTTCCCATATAGGCAGGTAGAGATTGACTTTTTGGATATTAAGGTTAGCGCAGAGGACTTGGCACTGACAACTTCGATCTTCAGAAAGCCAAAGATCTAATTCATTACTCCATTATAGGAGTTATCCTGCTGAAGCCTTACGAGACAATCTCCCCATCGGCCAATTTTTATGTTATAGACGTACATGCTCAGAGGTGAGTGAATACAAACATAAAGCCAAGGCATTGATAGATTGCCTCGTGCAAAGAGGATATCCACAAAGGTTGGTAAAAGAGCTGTCGAGAGGGCCAGCAATATATGGAGTGTTGTTATGCTCACCTGGTCTCTGCAGGGAGGTTGGGGCACGGTTGGAGCCCTCCCTGGATTTGGCTTCCCTGGATCTTGCTTTACCCCCAGCTGCGGCGATTTGGTCTGGTCAGGTTGCTGGCAATACCCTTGGGGGAAGGTAAGAGGCAGTGAGAATGCTGTGACTGAATTGCGATCCGCCTCGAACCCCACATGCCAGAATGAGATGCGCAAGCGTTTTCCCATAGGCTCTCACCGGTTATTTTGCAAAGATGAGCTCTCCGTCCTGCTTCTCTTCAGCAGGGGCGCTATAGACGGACCCAGTTGCTTCACTGGCCTGTATGTGTAATGGCCCAGACCGGCTGCGACCAATCCTCGTGGGAGGTGAGAGTTGATAACAATGATTGTCTGTATGCTTCTGTAAAGTATTTCCCAATGATTATTGTCTGTATCCTTAATAATGTCTTTCTTTTCCTCAATAGGTGTTGAAGATGACTCCGCTGAGTCGCATTGCGGACAGTGTACCCACGCAGTGTCTGAAAAGAATGGAGCAGACCCCACTAGAAGGTAAGTAGGGTTTCTAAATGAAACGCAAGGCTTAGGTATTGAGCGGCGAAGCGTTAAATGTTTATGCAGGTTCTAACCTTGTGCTGTCTTTATTTCTTGCAGGGATGGCCTGGCGTCGGAAAATGGAGAACAGCTGTCCAGGAAGCTGTTCGCGGCTTCGAGATGGAAGAACCACAAGGATGCCTGAAGAGAAGAAGACGTCTGCGTGAATAAAGACTCCGACAGATGAGGAAGAGGCGGCCAACAGAAGATGGATTCGCGGAGACAGGTAAGGTGCGCGCTGGAGATACTGGCGTGAAGCTCGTAGTACTTCAAGCAGTGGTATGGCTGGCTTCAGGTAAGGTGCACGCTGCAGATGCCAGATCGGGGTTGTATGCGCTCCGGGCGATGGTATAGCTGGAATCAGGTAGGTGCGCGTTAAAGATGTGAAGCTGGAACCAGGTAGGTGCGCGCCGAAGATGTGAAGCTGGAATCAGAAGATGCAGAGCTGGAGATAGGTAAGAGCTTCAGATGGCAGTAATCGTTGCGCTACATACAGCAGATGAACGCGAAGCCTCAACATGCGGGTGGGGCCGGCTTAAATAGTCTGGCCCTAGCCACTCACCCTTAGCTTCGCCTTCTGGCCCCACCTCACCACTCCCATAGATGATTGCACGTGCCTTCCAATGCTTTCTAATGGCCATGCCCGACCTTGATACACGTACCTTGGACCCAAGGTGTGCAGAGCACACTTTCTTATGTGCCTGGTGCCAAAGGCGCCAGGAAAGGGTCCATTTGGACCCTTTGGAAGGAGGAAATAAGGGCCCTTGGTTAGTGGCCATGACAGCACTCCCCCTCAAGGCCCCTCTGACAGGTGTTCTTCCTCCTGGCCCCGGTTTGGTGGGATTGTCTCGATGGAATTGTTTCACTAGTCGTGGAGCCTGGACAAAGTCGATGGGTTCCCAGGTGCGGTCTTGGGGCCCATAACCTTGCCAATCGATCAAGTAGTATAGTTTTGATCGTACTACCTTGGAGTCCAAAATGTTCTTAACTTCATATTCTGTTATGCTCACCTGGATCCCACGGGGGCGTCGACCGGAACTGGGCCGCTGTTGTTCCCACCAGCGTAACGTGTAGCGCTGAGATGACTGACTGGACTGGCCCGCTCAGCCTAGTTTGTCTGGCTCGCAAGAATATTCTTCTGCAAAGGAGAAGAGGAATTAACCACCCGTGGAATTGAGTGTCAACCCACCTTCCCCACTCCCGTGGTCTTCCCACAGATCACTCTTGATGTTCCCTCCTTAGTCTCACCTGATGGTTTGGAAGGATGAGCTCTCCACTGGCATAGAGGAATTGGTGAGTTCCAGTATTGACTCTAAAGTCCAATTGTTCATAAGAGTTCAAATGTCTGATCTTCACTCTGTCCGATTCCTTGCAGGTTGCTGATTAATCCACTCGAAGATTTCCAAATGGCAATTGGTAAGATTCAGGTAAGTCTATTGTGGTTTTCCCCTTAGGGGCCGCGGTACGGCGATGAAGCAGAGTTGACTGCGCCGACCCGAGATGAGGTGAGTACCTCCCGTGGTAAATCAGGTAAGTCCTTGTGGGTAGCTTGTATAGCCTTAGAGAGTCCCCTTGCTCACCTTGCTGTCTTTGTCTCCTTAGGTGTCGGAGGGCGGCCTCGAGATGGAGAGAGCGAGATGTAATGCTGAAGTACCGCCAAGCAGGTGAGTTCAGCGCGGCGCCGTAGGAATGCGAAGCGATGCTTCAAAGACTTCTGTCTTTCAGTTCCGTGGCGAAATGGATCAGGATTCAGGTAAGGATTAAAGTTAAAACTCCTGTTCTAACCTTTATCCTTCTTTTCTTCTTGTTTCAGGAGTCCCACGACTGAAGTGGGCGTGGCTGAAGACTGGAGCTGCTGAAAACACGGTGAGCGTTACGCTGCAGCAAGCAGAATAACGCGAAGCACGTGTGGCTTTCCGGGCGTGATTTAAATAGCCTTGGAAGAAGATCCAGGTAAGTATTCTTCCACAGCCCCACCCAAGTAACAAAATAGTTCCTTCAGTAAAATAGTCCCTCCTAAGCCTCATTTGGCTTGAGTCTTCATGCAGCATGGTCTGCCTCAGGTGAGTATGCAGCATGGTCTTCTTCAGGTAAGTTATCAATAATGAGCCTGGCGCCCATGGGGCTTTTGGGCATGCTCCAAGTGGCATGATGCCTGCTTCCGGGGCTGCTGGGTCTGGTCTGGTTTTCCGGGGGCAGGCATCATGACATTCTGGTTCCCCCTCTATGATCTCTGGCTCAGGTGGTGTCAAAATCCGAGTATCAGGTTTCATTGGTTTTAGAAGGGATATATGGAACACCGGATGAATCCGCATGTTGACTGGTCACTCCAATTTCATGGCAGCTGGATTAATCCTGTGTCTGTCCGCAAACCTTTTTTGTTGTTCCTTGGCTCGGTTTAAATTTTCGGTAGCTTCTTTAACCGACTGGGTGATGATGTTATGTAAGGAAGTGATTGCAGGCATTTCTAATTCATCCAGCGGATCAAAGGAAGATGTCCTAGGATGCCGACCATTCATTGTGTAGAATGGTGTCTGTCCGGTGCTGGTATGAATAGAGTTATTGTAAGCGAATTCAGTTATCCAGAGAATGTTTTTCCAGGATACTTCTGTCTGCTGCAACATACATGCCTCGCCTGCACTACAATGCCGCATTGGTTCCTAGTTGAGCCACTACCTTCCCGCACATGCGCGATGGCTCCGTTGTCACTACCTACGCGCTCCCTGTGCTACACTGAGAGACACTACTCTCGTGAGCCTGCGCCACGTCCTCCGTCCACAGCGCATATATGCAGCTTCTTTTTTCAGAGTCACCACATGCTTCACACTTAGACGCTGGTCCTGCTCCCGAGCACCCAGACTCCTGCAGGTAAGCCAGGCCACATACCCCACTGCTGGCCTCCATTCCTGTGAGGAAATAGACCATTCCATGACCCGCTCTCTGGACATGCTTTCTCCGTACTTATGCCCCACCTTTGTTTGTTTACTTTTTTTCGCACACAGGCAAGCTCTTCAGACTTTCTGCCTGACATTCTCCATGATGGCTCCCGCCAGGGTTGACTACATTTAAGCCCCTCTCCAGCACCTGTTCCGACTCAGATGGAGCCCTAAGGCAAAGATAGCACCCTTTTTCACTTTGCCCTGCCCACCACCTTGCACACCCTTTTTCTGTGTGCAATTAGTAAATGCCATGTTTCCTTTGTTACAGGGTTCCTGCCCTATTCTACCTCCCGGGCCCTGATTCAACCTTCTTTGATCCAGCTATCATACAACCTTTTGCCTTATTTGGCACTTCCTACCTTTCATCTGCCCACTGTAACGCTCACCTGATTCCCACGGAGGGGCAGGTCTGGCTTCGAGTGCTGATGCTTCTTCAATGGTGAAGCGCAGGACTCTGTAGATGGACAGGAAGGGCCCTCTACTCTGGCTTCTCCGGCTCGCAGGAATATTCCCCTGTGCGTGAAAAGGGAGTATTACCTACTGACTGAGTTATGCTCAAGCCTCCCACTCTCTTCCAACCCTCCACGATACCCTTCCACGATTCCCCGTGAAGTCTCATCTTAGGGTCAGGAAGGATGAGCTCTCCATCCTGCTTCTGATGCAGGGGCACGTTGAAACCCAGTTACTTCACTGGATTGAGGATTGATGGGAGTTCAGGTAAGCTTGACTATTCAGGTAAGGCTCTGTAAAAGTTCTGTTGCAAGTTCAAAAGTCCAAGCTTAATAATAATGTTCATTGTCTTTTTGCAGCGAGCGCTAATGCTTATGTCTTTTTTCCCCTTAGGGGCCGGGGTTCGGAATGCCGGAGATATGGCGCCGATCCGAAGTGAAACGTGCAGTTCCAGTAAATGGCAGGTTAGTTCTGGATGAGCGCTCGGGAACTGTCTTTGCATACGCTCATTCAATGTCTTTGTCTTTTTTCCCCCATAGGGGCCGGGGTCCGGAATATGCCTGGAAGCGGCAAGACCCGAAATGAAATGGGAATGACCCAACAGGTAAGTCTTATTCCCTTCCTTCTCTCACCTCTTATTCTTGTCTTTTTCTCTAGGCTCTGGGAAGTGGCTGTGTATCCGGATGATCGCTGCTGAAGATGGAGGAACCCAGGAAAGGTGAGTGAAATGCAGCACTGCAGCGATCGTAACGAAATGCTTTTAAAAATAATGTCTTCCCTTCCAGGATCGTCGGTGATGTCTCCGTGGAGCAGATTTAGCTGGTAAGGTCTCTTGTCTCCCTTTGCAGGTGACCCAGGATGCTGACAGGCGTGGCTGAAGTCCAGATGCAGGAGCTGACACGGTGAGCTGCGAGGAGCAGAACAACGCGAAGCGTGAGTTGCTGATCGGGTGTGGTTTAAATAGCTTTGGAAGAAGTTCCAAGTGTGTATCCTTCCTCCGATCAGGTATGCATCCTTCCCCGACCACACCCGGGTGGAAAGTAGTCCCACAGGTAAAGTAGTTCCATTCAGGCCTCAAGAGGGCCTGGATGTGGCAGCATGGTCTGCATCAGGTAAGTGCGCATAAAAACACTTGAACACATGTCTAGCTTTATGAGCCTGGCGCCTAAGGCGCCAGGACAGGGGTCCAACATGAGCCTGGCGCCTAAGGGGCCAGGACTGCGTCCAAAAGGCCCCAGCTTGGGCCCGCTGGCACTCCCCTGGGGGAAATGATGCTTGCCTCTGGGGTTGCTGGGTCGGACCTGGCTCCTTGGAGGTAGGCATCATGACAGTACCCCCCCCTCAAGGCCCCTCCCAAGGTTCTTCCCTCTGGGGGTTTTGGCTTGTTCAGAAATCTCCGGTGAAACCTTTGTACTAATCGAGGTGCGTGGACATGGTTACTTGGCTCCCACGATCTCTCCTGAGGTCCATATCCCTTCCAGTCAATAAGATAGAAGAGTTTCGACTTTACCACCTTGGAGTCTAAAATGTCTTTAACTTCGAATTCTAATTCCCCTTCAATTTGAACTGGATCTGGAGGCTTGGACAATCGGGTTCCTGGTTGTACTGGCTTCAAAAGTGATGCATGAAAAACTGGATGAATACGCATGTTAGACGGTAGATCCAGTTTAAAGGCCACTGGGTTGATTATAGCTTTGATAGGATAAGGTCCTATAAATCTGGGATTGAAGGTTCGCGGGCCCTTGAGGGGTAAATGTCTAGTTGCTAGCCATACCTGGTCTCCTACCTGGTAAGGAGGAGTTTTACTTCGGTGCAAATCAGCGTTTTCTTTATACTTTTTCTTGGCTTGCTGTAAATGAGTTGCAGCTTCTTTGAAGGCTCGGGTTATTGTGGAATGCAGATGATTTACTGCGGGCATTTCCAGGTTTAGAGGTGGATCTAGGTCAGAGGTCCGAGGATGGTGACCATACAAAGTATAAAAGGGGGTTTGTCCGGTTCCAGAATGCACTGAATGGTTGTATGCATATTCTGCGATCCAAGGATGTCTTTCCAATTTAACTCGGATTGGTGTAACATGCACCGAAGATATTGCTCGAGAGTTTGATTGGTTCTCTCGGTTTGTCCGTCGGTCTGGGGGTGGTGGCTGGTGGATAACCGCACATCTATTTGTGCTAGTTGGCAACACTTCTTCCAAAAATGTGAGATAAATTGACTTCCACGATCCGAGACTAATATGGAAGGGAAAGCATGTATGCGAACTATATTCTCCAGGAATTCCTTGGCCAAGGTGGAAGCTGAAGGCAAACCCTTTAAAGGGATAAAGTGGGCCATTTTGGAGAATAGGTCCACAATTACAAGGATTGTGTTGTAACCAGCACAAGGAGGCAGATCTGTTATAAAGTCCATTGGCAGGGTGTGCCATGGTGCCGGTGGAATATCCAAGGGTTGAAGTAGGCCGGCTGGCCACCAGAAGTGGCGTTTGATTTTTTCCTCCGTTTTAGCGATATCAGGGTGTCCTTCCATTAAAGATTCATGATAATGGGCAATAACAAGTTCTTGCAATTCTTTACTTGGCAGAAACAACCGCAACCGCTCCTGGAAGTAGGGTAAGTCATCCTTAACGGTGTAATGAGGACCCTTTTGACTCCATTCCAGTAAGGTTGAAGAGTCTAGAAGTTGTTTTACTTGCGTTTGGATATCCTCAATAGTTTGCAATGAAGTTAAGCCTAAGATTCTTTGCTCAGGTATGATGGGCACAGGTTCTAAGCTCGAATTAGGTTCTTCCATGCCAATCCGGGATAAGGTGTCCGCTTTTCCATTCTTGCAGCCAGGGCGATAGGTAATTGCAAAATCAAATTCCGCAAAGAATAGAGCCCATCGGAGTTGTCGTGAAGATTGAGCTTTGGCCGTCTTTAAATACTGTAAGTTTCTGTGGTCCGTAATTACGGTGATGGTGTGTCTTGCCCCGAGAAGGTAGTGACGCCAAGCCTTGAAAGCAGATTTGATGGCCAGTAACTCTTTATCGGTAATTGCGTAGTTGATTTCAGGAGGAGAACATTTTCTGGACCAAAAGGCCACTGGGTGTAGTTGGTTAGTTTTTGGGTCTCTTTGCGACAGGACAGCTCCCATGGCCGAACTGGATGCATCGGTTTCCACTATGTACGGGAGATCTGGGTGCGGGTGCTTCAATACAGGTGCAGAGGGGAATTTGGTTTTCAGGTCCTGGAAGGCTTGTTCGGCCTCAAGAGTCCATTCGAAGCGTTTGTTTTTCTTTAGGAGAGCGGTGATGGGTTGGACTGTTCGGGAAAATTCCGGGATGAATCTTCGATAGAAATTGGCAAAGCCGAGCATGCTCTGAACTCCCTTCAACGAGCTTGGAGATGGCCATTTGAGGATGGCGTCCACCTTTCGCGAGTCCATTCGGACTCCTTGAGGTGTCAGGATGAATCTGAGAAACTCAACTTCTGTGGTATGAAAAACGCATTTTTCGAATTTTGCAAATAGTCTGTGCTGGCGCAGTTTCTCAAGAACTGCCCTAACATGTTTTCTGTGATCAGATTCTGAAGAAGAGTACACCAGGATGTCGTCAATGTAAACAATGACACAGACATCGATAAGTTCCCGAAGAACATCATTCATAAAGTACTGAAAGGCGGCAGGTGCATTGCACAAACCGAAGGGCATCACCTGATATTCAAAGAACCCAAATTTGGTGCGGAATGCAGTCTTCCATTCGTCGCCTTCTTTTATGTGTACCAGGTGATAAGCTCCTCGGAGATCTAACTTGGTGTACAGACAAGCGTCTTTCACCTGGTCGATAAGCTCAGGGATCAAGGGCAGAGGATAACGATTCTTAATCGTTATTTGATTTAGGGCGCGATAGTCTATACACGTTCTAAGGTCGCCTTCTTTTTTCGGCACGAAGAACAGAGCTGAAGAGACAGGAGACTTGGACGGGCGAATAAAACCATTGGCTAGATACTGATCTAAATACTGACGCAAATGCAGGTTCTCAGGTTCCGTAAGAGCATAAATCCTACTACAAGGTAGTTGAGCATTGGGTACCAGATCGATTTGGCAATCATAAGACCGATGGGGAGGTAACGTGTTAGCCTGTTCTTTCTGAAAAACGTCTTGGAATTCTTGGTATTCTGACGGTAGCTGTACAGGGGTGGAAGTTGCTGAGGCTAGACCCATAGCTGGATTTCTTGGATAACAAGTTGGTTCACAATGAGAAAAACTTATCTTCTTTGCTCGCCAGTCAATTCTGGGATTATGTGTTTCTAACCAAGGAATTCCAAGAATTACTTGAAATTGTGGGGCCTTGATCACATCAAACACAATTGCTTCCCGATGTCCATCCTGACCCACCAGTGTCACTTCAACAGTGGAATGCGTTACAGGCCCTGAGGCTATTTCGGTTCCATCTACTGTAGTAATGACATCTTGGGTTACTTTCGGGCGGAGAGGAAGCTTAATCCTGGAAGCCAATTCACGGTCTATGAAATTTCCAATAGCTCCACTGTCGATGTATGCTTTTATAGCATGCAACTGCTGAGGCTGTTTTGGGTCCACGAGCACCATTGGCATGACAAAATGCGAGGTCAAAGAGTTAGTTTTCAAGCTCGGCAAGCGGACCCCTACGCTTGCCGGGCTAGGTCGTTTCCCGAATCAGGTGTCACTAATTCGTTATCAGTAGCTCCAACCACCTTCTTAAGTGGTTTAACTGGACAATTTCGAAGAAAGTGACCGGAAGTCCCGCAATACAGACAAAGTTGCATTTGCCGCCTTCTCTCTCGTTCTTTCTGCGTTAATGGTCTTTTAACACCACCGATTTGCATAGGTTCAGATACGTCGGTACTCTGGGAGTTAGCGTGGGTTTTGATCGGTGCTCAGTTTTCATACTTGAACCGATCTGCTTTTCTATTTTGAAGTCTGTGATCAAGTTGAACCACCAAGTCAATGTAGTCTGCGCAGATCTGGGGTGGGTTTACTATCTGAGCTAGAACATCCTTAAGCTCTCCGCGCAGGCCTCGATGAAACAATGTGATCCCTTTGTTTTCTGGCCATCCAGTTTCCACAACCAGTCTGTTAAAGGTGGCTATGTAGGACAGAAGATCCTGATTACCTTGTCGTAAGGATAGCAGTTCGTTATCAAGGGCCTGTCCTTGAGAGTGTCGAGCGAACAATCTTTCCACGCTGGCCTGGAAGCCCTGAAAATTCTGGAGAATGGGATCATCCTGATTTACCAATGGAATAGACCAATCGGCAGCACTGCCACTGAGGTAAGATAGTATAGTATAAAGGCTACCTTGGTCTGGTCGTTAGGGAAGGCTCCGGGTCTGCATAGAAAGTGTAAACGACATTGGTTCATAAAGACGGCATATTTCTTGGGATCCCCCGCAAAACGTTCAGGCGGGGCCAAAGGCATGTGTCCAGGTAGATTAATTTGTACCGGGTTACTCAAACCCATTGATGTGGAAATGTCTCCGGAATTAGGTAAAGGAGTGTGCCCTGCCTGGGCCTGTAATAATCTTTTGGCTAGGTCATCTGTTCTTTCCTTGGATAAGATCAGTTCTCTTTTGAGAGCGTTAGTCTCCTGGCGGGCTGAGTGCACCTCCGCCCGTAATTCCCCCAAAAGCTGGGCCAGCTGGTCAGTCTCGGAAGTCTCCATAGCGCCCGGGTGGGAAATTGTGGGTAGGCTTCGCGTTCTGTAACGCTCACCTGATTCCCACGGAGGCGCAGGTCTGGCTTCGAGTGCTGATGCTTCTTCAATGGTGAAGCGCAGGACTCTGTAGATGGACAGGAAGGGCCCTCTACTCTGGCTTCTCCGGCTCGCAGGAATATTCCCCTGTGCGTGAAAAGGGAGTATTACCTACTTACTGAGTTATGCTCAATCCTCCCACTCTCTTCCAACCCTCCACGATACCCTTCCACGATTCCCTGTGAAGTCTCACCTTAGGGTCAGGAAGGATGAGCTCTCCATCCTGCTTCTGATGCAGGGGCGCATTGAAACCCAGTTACTTCACTGGATTGAGGATTGATGGGAGTTCAGGTAAGCTTGACTATTCAGGTAAGGCTCTGTAAAAGTTCTGTTGCAAGTTCAAAAGTCCAAGCTTAATAATAATGTTCATTGTCTTTTTTCAGCGAGCGCTAATGCTTATGTCTTTTTTCCCCTTAGGGGCCGGGGTTCGGAATGCCGGAGATATGGCGCCGACCCGAAGTGAAACGTGCAGTTCCAGTTCCAGTAAATGGCAGGTTAGTTCTGCATGAGCGCTCGGGAACTGTCTTTGCATACGCTCATTCAATGTCTTTGTCTTTTTTCCCCATAGGGGCCGGGGTCCGGAAAATGCCTGGAAGCGGCAAGACCCGAAATGAAGTGGGAATGACCCAACAGGTAAGTCTTATTCTCTTCCTTCTCTCACCTCTTATTCTTGTCTTTTTCTCTAGGCTCTGGGAAGTGGCTGTGTATCCGGATGATCGCTGCTGAAGATGGAGGAACCCAGGAAAGGTGAGTGAAATGCAGCACTGCAGCGATCGTAACAAAATGCTTTTAAAAATAATGTCTTCCCTTTCAGGATCTTCGGTGATGTCTCCGTGGAGCAGATTTAGCTGGTAAGGTCTCTTGTCTCCCTTTGCAGGTGACCCAGGATGCTGACAGGCGTGGCTGAAGTCCCGATGCAGGAGCTGACACGGTGAGCGTCCAGCTGCGAGGAGCAGAACAACGCGAAGCGTGAGTTGCTGATCGGGTGTGGTTTAAATAGCTTTGGAAGAAGTTCCAAGTGTGTATCCTTCCTCCGATCAGGTATGTATCCTTCCCCGACCACACCCGGGTGGAAAGTAGTCCCACAGGTAAAGTAGTTCCATTCAGGCCTCAAGAGGGCCTGGATGTGGCAGCATGGTCTGCATCAGGTAAGTGCACATAAAAACACTTGAACACATGTCTAGCTTTATGAGCCTGGCGCCTAAGGCGCCAGGACAGGGGTCCAACATGAGCCTGGCGCCTAAGGCGCCAGGACTGCGTCCAAAGGGCCC
This sequence comes from Ambystoma mexicanum, assembly GCF_040938575.1. Classification (NCBI taxonomy): domain Eukaryota; kingdom Metazoa; phylum Chordata; class Amphibia; order Caudata; family Ambystomatidae; genus Ambystoma; species Ambystoma mexicanum. The sequence goes on along the minus strand of NC_090937.1, from coordinate 1,345,775,075 downwards.
CAGCTTGGGCCCGCTGGCACTCCCCTGGGGGAAATGATGCCTGCCTCTGGGGTTGCTGGGTCGGACCTGGCTCCTTGGAGGTAGGCATCATGACACCCACCCATTACGCCCATACTTAGCATCTACTCCAGCTCCTAACACGACTAGTGGTGAGTGTTGGATGTTACTGGAACGACATAAGTTTTGTCCATATGTTTAGATACAATCTTTTTTACCCACCCAAGCACCTAGCTGCTTTTGTAATACATTTGTCAATTTTTTTCTTCATTTGTTCCCACACAGAGTGCCCTGACTCTCTTGGCCCTAGAAGAAGGCTTTCATCTCTTCAGCCGAAACGTCAGCAGCACACAGACCCAGACTACTCTGGGGTTGTACCAAATGCTGCATTTATATTTCTAACATTTCACTTAGACGTAGACCAACTACGAGGTCAGACTCTAGCCGGGCATAGGAGACCTACAACTAATGTCTCCTTCATTTTCACTCACATTCTGTGTTGTTTGTCCTTAATTATATGTTGGCTTTCACCTATTAACAAGTTGTTTTCCAAATGTATTAGCGCATTCATCACACTTTGGATACCTGTAAGTGTGTATGCTGTATTTCAGACACAACTAAGCTGTTTTTTCATCACACTATTCCTCATGAATTGCTGCTCACACAAAAAATACTTAGCGGATATTCTGGTGTCACTTTACATATTATTTAATTAATAAAAAGCTGACTTCACCAAAAAATCAAGGATACATGTGTTCATTAGCAGTGTGCTTTTGTCTCAAATGATGAATGCCCCATTTAATTGGGCTTTCACAAGGGTTCAAATCACTATGCATTTAAAATGTATTGCATATTTTTGAATTTTAGAGGGTAGGACAACCCGCCAGTCCTCCCCGCTCCCGGGTAGCTTCTTATTGTTAAATTGTTTGTTGGTATAGTGCTTGCTATAACAGAGGCAGATAAATTATCCAGCTTGTTGGTATAGGCAGACCTACATGTGCCTACCCAATTTATATTGGGCACTGACATCCTTTAATTTTACAGTTCCAGTCCCATTCCTCTCACCGCCTGCCTTGCTCTGCTCCATTTCTAGAGCAACTACCTTTCCATCATGGAGCAAACATTTAGCTTCTCAGAGACAGAGATCAATGACATCATACAAGGCCCATCCATGTTCAACATGGATGAGGCCCAACAACATCTAGCGTCCACAGCCACAGGAGAAGACCTTCTGAACATCAAAAAACGCTGTTTCAGAACAGAAGTGCATGGGCACTTTCTCAGAGAATATCTCTGAGTCAACATGATCCCCCTTGGTCTCACAATACGGAATGAACCAGCCCTCTTTCTCGATGACCAAGAATATCTACAGGGCTTTAGCAAGATAGCTACTAAATGCTGTCGCGACCTTATTGATCTGACCGTTACCACCGCACAGAGGGTTCATGCCCTCATTCTCAAAGACCTTCAAACAGAAGAAACAAAGTTTCTCAACGACAACACCTTAACTAACACCTGTGAGAAAGTCAAAGAGATTGATAAGGGATTGGACACCTGCATGGCCTCCACTCTAGAAAAACGCACAAAAAACTTGCTAAAGATATCAAGAACTTTAAGAAAAAACACATCTACCCCTATCTCGCTGCAGATTATAAGGATACCAAAGACAAAGAAAGAATGGCTAAACAAGGTGGGGCCTCAAGAAACAGATGCATGGGGGTGTCTTTCTCTGATACTGCAAGCTCAGACTCATCGACGGATGACCATTCACAAGCCAGAGGCAGACAAGCTAATTTTGGCCAATTTCAACCATTCCAACAACCACGACCATGCCTTTTTTAGGCCAAGGGGGTCCCAGAGGAGAGTACTGGGGCCCACCCCAACAACCTCAGTTCCCCTTCTACAATTTCCCCCAGTGGGGTTATCCGAACAGACGCCGCAGGAACAACCAGAGGCGCTAACCATGACCCCTATTTTCAATCTCTCAGGGTCTCCTCTTACCAAAGACGAAACTTCCTTATTAGCCAAAGGACTCTCATTTGTTCCCACCAATCATGCTGATTGGTTCCAATTGGACCTTGAACTCGCCAATTTCTTTCGAACCATCAGGAGGAAGACCATCTTTCTCGATAAGGACCTCCCGACAGGGCCCGATGATTCAGGCCTCATGCCAAAATCAGATTTTCTCCCCAGAGACTCTGAAACACCTGCCTCTATCCTTTCTTTTGAGAAATGCATTCGGCAAGAGATTCGGAAACTACAGTCCACGCCTCAACAACAGAGACAGAACCTCTCCTCAGGGGAAAGAAAAGCCCTTAAAACCCTAGGCGAAAATAAATTACCGGTGATAAAACCAGCCGATAAAGGCGGAGGCATCGTGATACAAAACAACATCCAGTATAACAAAATGGTGATGACTCTCCTCAATGAAGAGGGCAACTATTAAAAACTCAAAAAGGACCACTCAGCCGAGATAAAAATCAAGATCCAAGAAGCTACCAGATATGCACTTAAGCGCAACTGGATCACCAACAAACAAGAGGCCTTTCTTAACGCATCTGAAGGAAGAACTCCTGTACTACACGCCCTCCCTAAAATTCACAAGAACAGCCACATACCCCCTGGAAGACTCATCGTCTCAGGCTGCAGCTCCATTTTGGAACCCATCTGTACATTTATCGACTATTTTCTCAAACCCCTCAGCCAGCGAATTCCCACCTATCTGAGAGACACTATGGACACAATCTCCAAATTTGAAAATCAACCATTCATTCAACTGGAAGACCTGCTAGTGACACTCGATATCAAGAGCCTTTACACCTGCATCCCACAACACCAAGCATTGGAGTGCATTAGATACCATGTTTCGCAGCATATGACACAAAGAAGAGTGCCCATCAACTTTATCATCGAATTACTCGAAATAGCACTTACCAATAACTTCTTTGAATTCAACGACACCTTCAACAGATGCATACAATTTTGAGATATGGGTATTTGTCTATGAACTATATAGCCATAACCACAATGTCTACTGTTACATATACAGTTTCTCAGCCCCTTATGATGTGCACCTTTCCAGATGTTATATTGTTTACCATGTACCCATGAGATTGCGTACTGTATTGCATATTGCCTGTCCTTTGTTCCTGATTTGTTGTTCATCCACATTGCTGGCCTCAAATGCCCTGCAGCCTTGGTATCACATTAGGCACCATGCATTACCAGCTGGCTCATATGCCTTCTGCCTTACTGGTCCTATCATAGTTCAACAAGCACTCACTTATGGATCCCTCTCTCAGTCCACCCACCCTGCTCTCCATGGATTAAGCTCCTAAATACATCTAATCACGTCCTTTCAGGCCCTTGCCACTGGGCACACTGAGTTCTGTTGCCTGCTCGCCAGGCTTCTATACTGGCTGCACGCTATGCGGCATCATTTCTTCTTTTTTCCTTTTACTTTGTCCGCCCTGACAGACACTTACCTATGCCTCGCCTGCACTACACTGCCGCATTGGTTCCTTGTTGTGCCACTACCTTCCCGCACATGTGCGATGGCTCCGTGTGTCACTACCTACACGCTCCCTGTGATACACCGAGAGACACTACTCTCGTGAGCATGCGCCACGTCCTCCGTCCACAGCACATATATGCAGCTTCTTTTTTCGGAGTCAGCACAGGCGTCACACTTAGACGCCGGTCCGGCTCCCGAGCGCCCGCACTCCTGCAGGTAAGCCAGGCCACATTACCCACTGCTGGCCTTCATTCCTGTGAGGCAATAGCCCATTCCATGACCCGCTCTCTGGACATGCTTTCTCCGTACTTATGCCCCACCCCCCTTGTTTGTTTACTTTTTCTAACACACAGGGCGAGCTCTTCAGACTTTCTGCCTGACATTCTCCATGATGGCTCCCGCCAGGGTTGACTACATTTAAGCCCCTCTCCAGCACCTGTTCCGACTCAGATGGAGCCCTAAGGCAAAGATAGCACCCTTTTTCACATTGCCCTGCCCACCACCTTGCACACCCTTTTTCTGTGTGCAATCAGTAAATGCCATGTTTCCTTTGTTACAGGGTTCCTGCCCTATTCTACCTCCCGGACCCTGATTCAACCTTCTTTGATCTGGCTATCATACAACCTTTTGCCTTATTTGGCCTTCCTACCTTTCATCTGCCCACCCATTACGCCCATACTTAGCATCTACTCCAGCTCCCAGCACAACTAGTGGTGAATGTTGGATGTTACTGGAACGACATAGGTTTTGTCCATATGTTTAGATACAATCTTATTTACCCACCCAAGCACCTAGCTGCTTTTTTAATACATTTGTCCATTTTTTTCTTCATTTGTTCCTACACAGAGTGCCCTGACACTCTTGGCCCTAGAAGAAGGCTTTCATCTCTTCAGCCGAAACTTCAGCAGCACACAGACCCAGACTACTCTGGGGTTCTACCAAATGCTGCATTTATATTTCTAACATTTCACCTAGATGTAGACCAACTACGAGGTCAGACTCTAGCCGGGCATAGGAGACCTACAACTAATGTCTCTTTCATTTTCACTCACATTCTGTGTTCTTTGTACTTAATTATATGTTGGCTTTCACCTATTAACAAGTTGTTTTCCAAATGTATTAGCACATTCATCACGCTTTTGATACCTGTACGTGTGTATACTGTATTTCAGACACAACTAAGCTGTTTTTTCATCACAATGTTCATCATGAATTGTTGCTCACACAAAAAATACTTAAATAATATGTAAAGTCAAACCAGAATATCAGCTAATTAATAAAAAGCTGACATCACCAAAAAATTAAGGATACATGTGTTCATTAGCAGTGTGCTTTTGTCTCAAATGATGAATGCCCCATTTAATTGGGCTTTCACAAGGGTTCAAATCACTATGCATTTAAAATGTATTGCATATTTTTGAATTTTAGAGGGTAGTACAGCCCCCCAGTTATAGCAACATACATCTCAGGTATTGCTTGAGAGTCTGGTTGGTCCTTTCCGTTTGACCATCGTTTTGGGGATGGTGTCTTGTGGACAACCGTTGGTCGATTTGGGCGATCTTACAACATCTCTTCCAAAAGGCTGAGACAGAATTGCGTTCCTCGGTCCGAAACCAATACGGATGGAAAAGCATGTAATCTGACAATCTGTTCCAAGAATACCGTGGCCAGAGTAGCAACAGTGGGAAGTCCTTTTAGAGGAATAAATGTGCCATTTTTGAAAATAGATCCACTACGACCAGGATTGTGTTAAACCCTTCACAGGGTGGTAGATCGGTAATGAAGTCCATAGATAGTGTATGCCATGGTGCTGGAGGTACTGTTAATGGACGCAATAATCCTGCACAACGTGACTTCTGGGATTTAAGTTGTGCGCAAACTCCGCAGGTTGTGATAAACTGGATAACATCCTTTCTCCAGGTGGGCCACCAATAGTTCTTTTGGATCTTGGCCTGATACTTTGCTATTCCTGGATGTCCTTCCACTAATGACTCGTGGTAGCTGGATATTATTTTGTTTTGCATTTCCTTGTCTTGGACATATAGTCTTCCTTGAAAATAGGGTAAGTTGTCTTCGATGGAGTACTGATCTCCTTTACTCAACCATTGCTTTTGGGCTGATTGATCCATTTGAGATTGTAGATCAGCCTTCAAGTCTTCCCAGCAGGCGGTTGTAGCAATCTGAATCTGAATCCGTACTTCAGGAATAATGGCTACTGGTTCTGATGGAGAGAAGGCGTCTTTGTCCTCTCTCATACGTGATAAGGTGTCTGCTTTACAGTTTTGTACACCTGGTCTGAATGTTATGATGAAATCATATTCGGCAAAGAAGAGGGCCCAGCGAAGCTGACGCGAAGATTGAGCCTTAGCAGTTTTCAAATATTGCAGATTCCTGTGGTCTGTGATGACAGTGACCGTGTGTCTTGCCCCTAAGAGATAGGGTCTCCAGGTCTTTACGGCCCCTTTAATTGCTAACAATTCCTTGTCAGTGATTGCGCAGTTCTTTTCTGGTGCTGAGAATTTGCGGGACCAAAATGCTATGGGATGTAACTGCCCTGTCTCTGGATCCCTTTGTGATAGTACCGCCCTCATGGCTACACTGGAGGAATCCGTTTCCACCACATAAGGCAGGTCAGGTCGAGGATGTCTAAGAACAGGCGCTGAGGTGAATGCTCGTTTCAATTCTTGGAAGGCATTCTCTGCCTCAGAGGACCAGAAGAATGTTTTGTTCTTTTTAAGGAGAGAAGTGATTGGGTGGACAATCTGTGAAAAGTTTGGGATAAATCATCTATAAAAATTAGCGAACCCGAGCACACTTTGCACTCCTTTTGTATTTGTTGGAGATTGCCATTGAAGAATGGCATCCACCTTACATGTGTCCATCTGAACTCGTTGTGGGATAAGCATAAAGCCCAACAATTCGACTTCTGTGACAAGGAAGAAGCCTTTTTCCAATTTGGCAAATAGCCGATGCTGACAGAGTTTTTCCAGGACTGCCCTTATATGGCAAACATGCTCTTCCTTAGATTTTGAGTGAATTAGGATATCGTCGATGTAAATAGGAGGCAGATGTCCAATAGTTCGTGAAGCACATCATTCATGAAGGACTGGAACGCCGCTGGTGCATTGCATAACCCAAAGGGCAACACCTGATACTCAAAAAGGCCATACTTAGTTCAGAAGGCTGTTTTCCACTCGTCACCTCTTTTAACTCTGACAAGGTGATAGGCTCCTCGTAGATCCAGTTTGGTGTAGATTTGAGCATTCTTCACTTGATCGAGTAAATCAGGAATGAGTGGCAGAGGGTATCTCTTCCTCACAGTGATCTGATTTAATGCCCTATAATCTATGCATGTTCTAAGTTCCCCCTCCTTCTTGGGTACAAAGAAGTGAGCCGAGGAGGCAGGAGACTTAGACGGGAGGATGAATCTGTTAGCTAGGCGGTGACATTTTCCAATTGTTGTTTCTGCTGGAGAGGAAGGCCAATTTGTGCGGCCAGATTCTGATCGATATAGTTTCCAACAGCTCCACTATCAATAGATGCTTCCAAGGCATGTATCCTTGATGGTTGCTGGTGGTGGACTACAAGGACTGGAATGACCAGGTGCGAGGTCTGAACAACTTTCTCCTCTTCACTCAACAAGTGGACCCCTACGCTTGCCGGGCATTGGAGTTTTCCGGGAACTGATCCTTTCGTCCATGCTTTTATCTGTTGCATCTACTATTCTCTTGGGAGGTTTTATTGGGCAATCCCGAAGAAAATGTCTTGTCTTACTGCAATACAAACAAAGTTGTTATTGCCTCCTTCTTTCTCTCTCAGCTTTGGATATAGGGGCCCGTAATCCCCCAATCTGCATAGGTTCGGTTGGTTCATGAGTTTTAGTTTGATTGTCTCTGGGTCGCATGTAAACCAACCTCCCTTCAGATCTTGTGCAGTCCATTTTCCGGTCTTGTAGCCTATGGTCCAGTTGTACAGTCAGATTAATGTATTCCACACAACACTCCGGAGGGTTTACCATTTGGGCTAGCATGTCCTATAATTCCCCACATAACCCTCGATAGAACAGTGTGGTTCTCTTTTCTTCGGGCCAATTGGTTTGTGCAATGAGGCGATTAAAGGTGGAGATATATGTCAGAGATCGTGGATCCCCGTCTGAGAGATAACAAGTCATTGTCTGGGGCTTGTCCTTGGGTGTGCCTAGCAAACAACTTTTCCAATCCCTGTTGAAATGCACCGAAATTGTGAAGTACTGGATCATCTTGGTTAACAAATGGTATGGACCAATCTGCTGCGCTGTCTCCCAAATATGAAAGTACAAAGGAAACTCTAGCACTGCCGTTAGGGAAGGCCCCAGGACGGCACAGGAAATGGAGACAACACTGGTTCATGAATATAGCATATTTGTTGGGATCGCCGGTAAACCTTTCGGGCGGGGCCAAAGGCACAGCTCCCGGGAGGACCACTTGGTGGTGATGGCTGTGGCGAAGGGGTTGATGCGACCCCGGGTAAAGGAACTTGCCCTGCATGAGTTTGAAGCATCTGTCTTGCCAGATCATCAGTTCATTCCCGAGCGACAATAAGATCCCTTCTTAGGGCATTAGCCTCTTGTCTGGAGGCATGCACTTCAGCCCACAATTCCCCCAACAATTGGGCCAACTGGTCAGTTTAAGAGGTTTCCATAACACCCAGGCAGAGATTTGGAGAGGCTTCCCATTCTGTTACGCTTACCTGGTCTCTGCGGGGACGTTGGGGCACGGTTGGAGCCCTGCCTGGATTTGGCTTCCCTGTATCTTGCTTTACCCCCAGCTGCAGCAAATTGGTCTGGTCAGGTTGCTGGCAATACCCTTGGTGGAAGGTAAGAGGCAGTGCGAATGTTGTGATTGAATTGCGATCCTCCTCGAACTCCTCGTGCCAGAATGAGATGCGCAAGCATTTTCCCATAGGCTCTCACCTGTCATTTCGCAAAGATGAGCTCTCCGTCCTGCTTCTCTTCAGCAGGGGTGCTATAGACGGACCCAGTTGCTTCACTGGCCCGTATGTGTAATGGCCCAGACCGGCTGTGACCAATCCTCGTGGGAGGTGAGCTTTGATAACAATGATTATTGTCTGTATGCTTCTGTAAAGTCTTTCCTAATGATTATTGTCCGTATCCTTAATAATGTCTTTCTTTCCCCCAATGGGTGTTGAAGATGGCTCTGCTGAGTCGCGTTGCTGACAGTGTACCCACACGGTGTCAGAAAAGAATGGAGCAGACCCCACTAGAAGGTAAGTAGGGTTTCTAAATGAAACGCAAGGATTAGGTATTGCACGGCCAAGTGTTAAATGTTTATGCAGTTTCTAACCTTGTGCTGTCTTTATTTCTTGCAGGGATGGCCTGGCGTCGGAAAATGGAGAATGGCTATCCGGGTAGCTGTTCGCGGTTGCGAGATGGAAGAACCGCAAGGATGCCTGATGAGAAGAAGACTTCTGTGTGAATGAAGACACCGACAGATGAGGAAGAGGCGCCCAACAGACAATGGATTCGCGGAGACAGGTAAGGTGCGCTCTGGAGATACTGGCGTGAAGCTCATAGTACTTCAAGTGGTAGTATGGCGGGCTTCAGCTAAGGTGTGCGCTGCGGATGCCGGATCGAGGTTGGATGCGCTCCGGGCGATGGTATAGCTGGATCCAGGTAAGGTGCGCGTTGAAGATGTACAGCTGGACTCAGGTAGGTGCGCGCCGAAGATGTGAAGCTGGAATCAGAAGATGCAGAGCTGGAGACAGGTAAGAGCTTCAGACGGTGGTAAGCGTTACGCTGCATACAGCAGATTAACACGAAGCCAGCCATCTACACAGAGAGAACTGTGGAGTGATAGGGGATCGATGGGACAAATCCCATGCGGTTCATATGCTGCTTGTCCGCAAACAAAGCAATCTAAAACACATGATATTAGTTGGAATACCCCTTGGATCCAGAGCGCCTTCACTAACTGTAACTCGTCAGGGGTTATCTATATGATCACATGCCCATGCCAGCTCTGATATGTGAGCATGACGATAAGGCCCATCAAGAAGATGATTTTGGAATGTAAACCTTGTATTAGGATGAGAAAAACAACTTCCCCTATGGACAGTCACTCTTTGGAGGTAAATCACATGGCAGACTTACAAGAGGCGACTATCCTTGAAAAGTCTCCTGCTTCCAGGAGAGGTGTGTATTTTTTAGCAATACTGTTTAAGCGAGAACAATGTTGGATTGTTTGCTTCAAAAATGACACAAGGGGTTCAATGAGAATATACAGTGGCATGATATGGGCACTCTTGGGAGGGGAATCCCCTGGCTCAAGTACAGTCAAGATCCCCTGACCAGTTAGAGTGGCTCCCATCAGGAGTTGGGAGGAGTGTATATTGAGACTTGAGAAGGTCTTTCCAGCTGGTGTGAAAATGATGTGGAAGGTGTCCCATATAAATGAGGGTGCGACTCATTGGGAGCTAGGTGTTTGGAAATACATGACACACAAGGGCACTAGGTGTGCAAGCCAGTAAACAATATTGGGTTGTTGTGTATCCTGTGGTGTAGCCCATATGCCTGGAGGCAATGTGATCAGAAACATATTAACTAGTTTTCTGAATGCTAATGATATGGGACCATTTTCTCCCATGAGCAACTCCTTTCTATTCGGAAGCGTTTTTCCTCTCTGCCTACTTGGGTATTAAGTCATCAGCAGACATCTTCAATCCAGGATGGCGCCTGAGCATGCCGCACTGGAACTAGAGAGCCATTCCAGTGTAGGTCCCCAACAACGTTACGCAATCCTAGATGAGATGTACAAACTGCTTTAGTATTGGGGCTTGACCGTGTCGCCTAACACTCTGTGAAGGAGGATGAGAGGTGCAATTCCAGGCCATAATAGGTAGCTGGTTCATTTAATGTACTGCTGTTTGCTGGGACGGATTATTCCTTTGAACTCACTCTGGATGTAAATTCTACCAGAAGCGAGGGCCAACAGGTATTTGCAGTAATTAAGGGAACTTTTTGAGTTAGTAGCCATTCGAGCATAACGCTCTGGGGTCATGTGTTTTAACAGACTGTGGATTCATGTTTGTGTCCACAGCCAGGCAGTAGCAGATAAAATCAGCTGGCACCAGTGTACCACGGCTTCCAGCGATTGATGTTAGTAGTGGATAGTCGTTGGGTGATGTGTGCCCTTGTGTCTCTGTGGCTACAGCATAGGTCTTTAAGGCAAAGATCTAGAATAAAGAGCTTAATATGGGGATACGAAAAGATCAGAGAGATCGGTAACATAACTTTCTTAACATGGACAATCCAGAACGTAATGGCATGCTCTCTCATGTTGCAGGTAACTGGTGGGCCTTATGCAGTTCCCGGAACGTCTCAGGGATTTTATAACATTTTGACGTACAATTTGCATTCGGAAAAGAAGTAACCCAACCCAGCATAATGACAGGTCGGCGATATAGCCTACATTTAGTCTCCAGACTGATGTGCACTGTTTATAAGCGCCTTGTGCTATGCATTGTCAGTTTGAATGTGAGAACATTAGTAGTTTCATCAGTTAAGGGGGTGAATATAAGTCCCACTATTGTGTGTTTGGTGTTTTGTAGGTCCATCGATGGAACAGGGTGAAAGCCAATAAATACCTGCAGAACCCCAAGAGTTTCCTGAGGCGATGTGGTGTTGATCTCCCTTTTAGGTCCTGAAGAAGGTGACATCCAATTGTTTATCTGATCAAAACCGGTTGACCGACCATCCTACAGATATCCTTTTCAATCAGTAGGATACAAAGTTAGAATTGGCAAGCCAATAGTGGTGCTGTGAGCGGGTGGCACTGTTTTTGAGGCTTATTTTAAGGGATGTGGTACACACTCTGGCAAAGGGTAGAATAAGGTTCAATAGGTATCCCTGTCTGACTGTATCATTTTAGTTTGTTTTAGCCCAACTTTGTTGTGTGTTCTGTCCTTTTAGTGCAGTTTTGCTGTAGGGACTGTCTCTCCAGCTATCCCTATTAGATAAGCGGTACATCAGCACAGCCTACAGTTAGCAGTTGCACATGGACAGTAGAGTCCTTACATAGAGACTGTTGTGAGTTCAGAAGTAGGATTTTTACTAGTGATGTGGGTCAATCTGCCCGTTTTGTGATATCATTACTACCCCATGGGTGGAACTTTCCTCCATTTTTAGAGGGGTCTTATATTCTGAGTGACCCGTTGTGTGTTTTTCGAGTTATTTCCTCAACTTTACCCCAAACGTGTAGTATACTAGTGGATTAAATGTGGCAGTAATTCCATTACACATATGAAAAGGAATTACTGCCATTGGTATACATAAAAAATAAACTCCAAATTAGATCAGATATCAATCAGTCTTTTGTTCACACAACAAACCCTTTTGCACTCAGAGAGTAATTAAAATCCAATACACTGCACTTATGTTTGAGCCTGTCTCTACAAATAAAGGATTTTGTATATTATGAAGATCAAGTTGCACAACTTTTGTGAATGTATCATCTATTCATGAACCTTTATAGAAATACTAGTGGAAAGACCTGTGTACCTGGGCTAATGTGCGTAAAGGAGGAAACTTTGACAGTGTAAATATATTATGTGGTGTATTTTAATGTAATTTGTTAAAAGAAAAAATGTGTAATGGATCTTTCTCCTTTTACGTGGAGGAGCAGTAAGATCAACCAAAATCTCACAGAATCCGTTGAAGGTTCAACATGTACATACAGGCAATTGTTGTATCTGCTCCTCATTGTCTTGGATTGCACTTTTGGGTTGTGTACTCAAATATATAATATTAAGGGATGTCATAGTAATACAATTCACATGCAGAATGATTCGAAGTAGACATGAGATCATAAAATAAATTCAAGGTAAATAAAGTTTCAAACATACATGAAGAATATTATTGATATAATAATACATACCAAGAAATATTACAATTAATAATAACATAATACATAAGTATATTGGAAAAAACTAAAATATTTTGTTAGAGCAGGGTTTTCAACCTTTTGGGCACAAAGTGCAAAATTTGCATATCAAATAAAAGGATGAGCAAAATCCATTTTTCAACCGAACCTATCGCGGTCCAGTTGCTGGAAAAATGATTAAAACACAAATTAGAAATGTGATAAACTTCAGACTGCTAATAAAACATTTTAATTTGCAGTACTTAACAGTTATCTAGACCACATGCAATTCTAGTAACGGACATGTGCATGGCCTTGAACTTCATTTGACATTAAGTGATTGTTTACAGGAAATGTTGAGGAAATTGAGATGTCATGTTTAGACAGATAGGACCAGTCAAGTTGTTCAAATAAATAGTAGGACTAAATAAACATTGGCAGGGGCTTCTGGTTTTCGAGCAAAACATTTTAAAGAATTTTAGTGCAAATGTTTGGATAGTAAAATTGGTCACAAATGGAGCATTCATTTTCAGGTTTACTTTGGGATTCTGCCTGTGATTTTCTGGGCTCCTTAGAGAAAAGGTTGTATTCCTAAGCATACAAGACCAGTAATGCTATTCCTCAGTCAATGTGGACAGCTTTTCTCTTCAGGAATGTTATGAAATATTGCATTTCTGATAGAACAGATAGTGATTACTATCCTCAAGTTGATTTTCAAATGGTCTGGGATAGGCATCGTGAAGAAGATGTCTGAGAAGCAGAGGGGCTGGTTGGCCTTGCCTAAGCTTGACTAGGAGGCATTGGAAAGAATTACTAATTCACTAGAAATATTCTCTTTAAACTGTTAAAGACTTCAGAGGCCACAAAGGAAAGTGGCTGTTTGTTTGAGCCTTTGGTTGAAACTATCCAGGACAGAACTATTGGCAAACAGCATCCCCCAGTTCAGGGAGTCCAGGATATAGAAAAGGATACTCCATGGTTTCATGCAGAATGGAGAATCTCAAAATGAAAATGGAACCATTATGTAATGAGTGGTGTGTGCATTACTGGCCAGATTAATAGTTTCAAAGGGGCATATCATGATTGCTAAAAGACAAAAAAAAAATTGACTGGGAAATAATAGAAGCTTTTAGAGAGGGACGCATTTTTCATTGACCCAAAAAAGTGTTATGTTTTATGCTATTGTCGATACAGTCATTATGCCATCTCCTTGGACAAGTAGTCCTTGAACCACTGTCCCCCCCCCACTCTTATAGGCCAATTTCCTTACTGGACATTGCCAGTAAGATAGTCTCCAAATGTTTGTTGCTCAGACTGGATGAGTACAGTGGACCGCAGCCTCATTCTGGAGAAATAGGATTGAGTAATACTGGTCATTACATGGCAGGCTTTAGATATCACTTCACTAGGGCCATTGGAGGTTACCTGCTACAAATTACTTTGGCATGTAATGACAAATAGTGCATTTTAAAGCATCTGGGGCCTGTTACATTGGTTAAAAGTAGTTAGTAATATGTGTAACATTTTTCTGAAGGATTCAGAGTCTCTTTTTATATAAAACAGTGACAAACATTGGTCAAAACTTTGAGAATTTGACACCCACTTCATAGAGGGGAATGGTGGTGTTAACTAGGTATTTGGATTAATGAATTGCCTTGTTAATATACATGTATGAACAGTAACCTAATTTGTTTTTGATTAAAGGGCAAGTTAATTATGAAAAATGCGGCATGCATTTGCCTTATATGCCCATTATGCACATGCCAGATGGGCACAGTATCAAATGATGAAAATATTTCCACTTGGACACTATGCAATAATGAATATAGGTGACATTAAAAGTAATATTTCTAATAAAAATAATGCATGGGGGTTTCAAACATGAACCCCCACTTGTACAAAAAGCAGTGCATGCAAATTAGTTAATAAAGGAAAGTATGGTATGCATGCCACTTCTTTTTAGTTTTGGCTACTAGGTGGCGCTGAAAGTGCTGCCTATAAAGCTGAAACTATTGTCATTACAATAAGGGCTTTAATATGAGGGCTTGAAATAGGGGCGCACATGCAGGTTTGTTGTAATGCTTTTCAATGCAGGTTGGCATATGAGGATGCATATGTGTTTGGCCTATGTGTCTCACCCATTTACACCCATCTCTAAGTTAAATTAAATAGGATTTTCCTCCCATGTCCATCCATCTGTGGGCAAAACACATCCGTTTTTGCACTCTTTGGCTTATTTTTTACTATGTGGTGAAGTCGTTAGCCATGTTTACTTCCAACTTGGCGGCTGCCATGTGTTAATATTATTAAAATGTTATTTGACTAGATTGATGCTTTAAAAAATATGTATTATTACAGATTTAAATGTATGTTACACATTTTAATGTATTTTGTATTTAAAATAAACAAGTTACTGTAATAATTACGTGTTGCTCGAAAAAGTCTACTACTTGCTTGTGAGTGTGGGTGTCTAGTGTTTTCTGCTGTTAGTACCTGATTGGATATGCTATATGCAAGTAGGCTGTGATTGGTTCTGCTCTTTTTTTGCCTTCCTGAAGCAAGGTGAGTGTTATCCACCAACGTTCCTCCTTTGGCCTCTAATTCATGTTTTGTTAAAATAGTCCGGCCCCCAGGCCATCTTTGCGCCCATCTCCCCTTCTTCCCCCGCCCTGCATCCACTTCCTGATTACTAATCCCTCCCACCTCCCAGCCCGCCCTCCTCCCCTGATTAGTACAATCCTCTGTGCTGTGCAGGACTACCTACCAGCGGTAGCCTTTGCTCGCTTTTTTTTTTGCCTTCCTGAAGCAAGGTGAGTGTTATCCACCAACGTTCTTCCTTTGGCCTCTCATTTGTGTTTTGGTAAAATAATCTGGTCCTAGTACTGTGAATGTTAGCCTGTGCTACACCTTAGCGAAGGGTTCATTTTGACTTGAATCACATCTAAAAAGTGTCAACGTAGATAGTCCTGTGACTAACTTGTCTGTGCCACTCCCTTAGAATGTATCCCTGTTCATTGACTCACATCTGGAAAATGAACTCCAAGATAGTATTGTAATTTATTCTGCCTGTCCCACACCCATAGAAAATTGTTCTTGTTGCACTGTTTCGCATCTAGAGGGTGCCATTGAGACAGCACTGCAAATTTATTTGCCTGTCCCACACACTTAGAAACTGCATGCTGAAATAAGACTGTCTTTTATTGGTACCACACACTTAGAAAATGGTTCTTGTTGCACTGATTTGCGTCTAGAAGGTGCCACTGAGACAGCACAGTGAATTGTATTTACATGTCCCACACACATAGAAATTGTTCCTGTCTGCCTGATCCACTCCTAGAAAGTGCCAGCTGGGATATTTTATTGGTATAGATAGGTATTGGTACCACACATTTAGAAATTTGTTCTTGTTGCACTATTTCACATCTTGAGGGTACCCAGTGAGACAGAACTGCAATTTTATTTTGCCTGTCCCACACACTTACAAATTATTCCTGTTAGCTTGATCCGCATTCAAAGTCCCCACTGAGAGAGTTCTGTAATTTATTCATCTGTCCCGCTCACTTAGAGCTTGTACTCGCTAACCTGATTCCCATCCAGAAGATACCCTGAGTTATATCAGTAATTTACTCACGTCAGTCACACTTAAAAACTTGTTCAAGCTGCATTGATGCACATCTACAAAGTCCACTCTGTGATTTGTTGCCTCTGCAGCTCACTTAGAATTTGTTCCTGTTACATTGATTCTGTTAGAATTTGTTCCTGTAAAACTGACTCACACCTAGAAAGTTACATTGACTCTCACCTAGAAAGTCTCCACCGAGCTAGTACTGTGACCTACTTGCCTGCACTGCATACCTGGATTTGCTCTTGCTTGTCCGATTCACTTCTCGAAGGTGCCCACTGTGATAGAAATGAGATCTGTTACCGGTGACGATCTCCTAGAAATTGTTCTTGTTAGATCGAATCACATCTAGAAAACTAGGAGAAAGCTGCTTTGTTTCTCATCTTGAACGTGCCCCCTGAGATGGCACTGTTAGTTGCTTGCCTACGCTGCACAACTAGAATTGATCTCAATCACTCTGATGGTACTTTGATTTATTTGCCTGTCCCACACTCTTAGTATTTGTTCTTGTTCTTGTTAGATCGAACCACACCTACAAAACTGATAGAAAGATACTTTGATTCTCATCTTGAAAGTACCCCCTGAGATGGCACTGTGATTTACTTGCCTACGCTACAGAATTAAAATTGCTCTCACTCGTTCGACTTACTACTAGAAAGTGCAGCCAGAGATAGTAATGTAATCTACTTGTCTATATTTTAGGCGCTGCTACTTCATCTAGACCTCCACCCTACCGCTACCCTCTTTGGCCCTCTCCCACTGCCCTGGTGTCCAGATCCTAGACACAAGGTGTACATCTAGAGCCTCCACATCTACTACTACTACTAGTTCATCAACCTCTAGGTACCGCATTGACCCTCGGGTGTAGAACCCAGCTCATCAGAACTTTGATCCCCAGCCCCCCCTCACCACACCACCCCCCCATTCGCTCACCGCTTGCGGAGCATGGCACACGCTCCAGCACCCACCTTCATGATCCCCCCTTCATTCCCCCCTGATCACAATCCACAATACCTCCCCTCATACATCATTACACCCTGATGCCGCCCACCCACTCTACTACCATCACCCCGCATCCAACTCTAAAATCAGAGGAGCACCCTAACATGCCAAACACCTGCTCTCCCTCTGACATCTATTGAGAAAACCCTGATACCCCCCGCCCATACACCATGCCCTTTATCAAACTCCCAAGGCAGGGGAGCTCTCTGGTGCTCCAGACAGCACAAATCCACCTCTTCTTCTACTCCATCCATGCGCCCTCCGAGGAATTCCCCTCCCCCATAGCCCACTGCGGAACTCACCACCCGCTCGACCAACCTCCCTTGCCACCCTCTCTCCCCCCTCTTAAACCCTATTCAACCCCTGGCAACAACCCCCCCGCTTTATCGCCCTTCCCCTCTCTGAAAGCAGCGCGTCTCGCCCTTGCTAAAACGGTAGCTTCATCTCCCTCCCCCTCAGACCCTCCCACCCTCTCTCGCACCCCGATAGCACCAAAACCCACGAAATGCAGAAAACGTGACTGGTCCTCTCCCTCGAACCTCTACTCCTCACCACTTCTGCTTCTCCCTTCCCTAACCCCACACACTCCCCTCGCCCAATTTCCAACCCCTCTCTCTTTACTTCTCACCCTGTACACCCGAACCCCCAGCGCCTTCCAGACTCATTCCAAAATACCCTCTCCCCTCACCCAGTTTCCACCCCCTCTCTCTTGACTCCTCACCCTGTACACCCCGACTCCCAGCGCCCTCCAGACTCATTCCAAATCTACCTGCCTAAACCCCCACACCCCAACTGATCCACTCGCCATCCTCCCATCCCCTCTCGACTCACCCCCTGCCTCTCACATATCCACCTAAGCCTGCCTACTATTCACGGCCACCATCAACATAACCCTCTCACCCGTCACTCAAAATCCACAGTCACCCTGCCCCTCCCGTACGCCACCTCAACCTGTCTCAACCTCCCTGAATGTTCCACCCTCACCACCACCCTACCAAGCACCCACGCTTCTCATGCTCTCACTCCGATGACCTCCACGAAGACCACATCCCCTCACTAAGTCACCTGCATCCATTTTAATTCCTGCTCTGTAGCAAGAAACAGACACAGCATCTTTGACCTCTTATCCTCTGACAAGCCTGACCTCATCTTTATCACGTAAACCTGGTTCTCCAACCACTTTGCCTCGGTTGCACATGAAGCCTTCTACCCTGGCTACTCACTCATCTCCCATAATCCCATAATAGACCCGCCAGAGGAGACGGAGTGGTAGTCCACTTCAATCCACATTTCTCCATCTCACTCGTCAAATCCCAGACATGCATTCCCTCCTGTGAATCCCTTCTAGTTAAACTCTCTCTACAACCGACCTTCTACCACAGCTTCCGACTCATCTACATACCCCCTGGTTAAGACAGACATTTCGTCAACAAACTCTGTGATTCAATAGCTACCATTCAAGTAAATCACCCATCTCTCACACTTCTAGGAGAATCTGGTTTGATATTCCGAACAACCCCATGACTCATCCGCTGGTTGGCAGTCTTGATGCGCTCAACAGCTACCATCATACGACTGATCCAAGCCACTCAGGGGGGCACACCCTTGATGAAATGTTTAGCTCCCATGACCTGGTTTATATATCCCGTCCCAAACCACACATCAGGACAAATTACTATGCCATCCCTTTCTCTATCCACACCCCTCCTCCTGCAGCTCCCCTGTTCCCCTCCCCAGGACCTCAAATGCTGGAACAAAGTCAAGAACCTTCCTGACGTAGCCGAAGACCTACTTCTTTGTCCCCCTGCATCTCCCCGAAAGAGCCTTAACTATCGACTCCTTCGACTCTTGGCTTAATGACTTACTAATTCCTCTCACCCCCTTGTGCCACGCTTCCTCAAGCAATGGACCATCCCCCAAATGGTTCACGCCCCACCTGAGGAATGCCAAAAACCAAAAATAACTCTCTTGAATGCAAATGGCGAGCATCTAAAGCAGATCCATGTTCGTCCTGCACCACCATAACTACAAAGCTGAAATCCGTAAAGCCAGAAAAGCCTATTACAATAAACAAATTCTCAACTGTGGCAACCGCAGCAAAGAACTCCACTTGATCATATCAGAATTCGTCAAACCCACTTGCACCTCTCCACAATCCACCCCATCTCAATCACTCTGCGGCTCCCTCTCCCTACTCTTCTTCATTATTGCTCTTTATAGGACGATATCTCTTAACACCAAACTGTCCTTCCTCTCCCCCCTCCTACCACTGACCCCCCTGATACCATTAACCCGACACCCAATTCCCCGATCTTCGACTCCTTCAAACCCATCTCCAGAGACGAGATCCTTGACCTACTATCTGCCAGCAAACCGTCCGGGTCACCCCTCAACCTCTGCCCGCCTCAGTAGTGAAAGAAATATTGTCATCTACCTGCACAGGAGAACATGCAAGAGCCATACTAAATGACTCCCTCACCACTGGCATCTTCCCTGAAGCCTTCAAAATATTGCATGTCAAACCTCTTCTTAAAAAGACATTGCTCGACCCGCTTGACCCCAAAAACTACAGACCAATCTCCAACACTAGATTTCTTGCGAAATTCATCGACCGAACAGCATACTCCAAGCTCAACGCCTTTGTCTAATCCAATAGTCTCCTAGACCCCGCAAAATCAGGCTTCAGACAACGACATGGAACAGAAGAAATCTCTGATCTGGGATGATCTCAAGGTCACTGCAGACTCTGAAGGATGCGCTGCACTAATTCTCCTCAATCTCTCTGCAGCCTTTGATATGGTTAACCACTCAATGCTCCTTGACCACCTCCACTCCCTTGGAATCTGTGGCACTGCCTTCAAGTGGATCGCCTCCTTCCTCAGCAACAGGAAACAAATAACCCTCCTCTCTCCCATTGTCTCATCTGCTGGCAAGGTGCATGCCTATCTGCTCTCCTGTTGACCCTCTATATGACCACCCTTCCTGGAATCATCCGCAAGCACAACATCTTGCGCTACAACTATGCTGAGGATACCCAAATCATCCTAAGAATTCCCAAATCAGACACCAACCCCCACCTCGACCTTGAAGCCTGTCTTCGCGATATTGATCAATAGATGACAATACACCACCTCCTCTTGAACCCTGCTAAAACTAAAATCATGGTGTTTGGCAATACTACCCTTCTACCTCATCTGATCCCATGGCCCCGTCCCTCGGCCCCTCCCCCTCTCCAACACAGTTTTATTTTGTATTAAATCAGTATAGTTTGAATTACAAGCTTTTTTCATTTGATGTTGTCAACCATAATTACAATGATAACTAGTAGTATAAAACAAGTCCGCAAGCAGTGATATTTTCAATGTTTTCACATTTAAATGGGTTAGTGCTGGCTGTCATAGGTTTCAGTTTTTTTTATATGGGTTATTTCCTCCTTTGCAATTCAGAGGGTTCTTCTAGAGTCAAGGAGTCCTTTCTGATCAGCTGAAACCAAAATTGTACAATTCTGAATGTTAGTTTATTATTAGTACCCATCATTACTGTAGAGCATCTTTCTTGGAGTGTAAGTTCTGCGCGCTCACGTGGTAACATAGCAGCATAACGCTGTCTTTCTTCAGTCAATGCTGTACAGTCCATGATGATATGGTATAATGATTCAACCATATCCTTTTACTTGCAGAAGCGACAGGAAGAAGTTACCCCATCTTGTTTTTATCAATGCCAGCACTTCTTTAGTTGGTAATATGTTTAGTCGCATTCTTAAAAAGAGATTTCTAGTGTACTGGCATGGGAAGAGCGCAAGATAAGATGGGAGTTGATTTAGCGCTCTATTTTCATTTACTCCTCATACTGAAAGCTTGTATAGATCCTTTTTCTTCATTGTCTCAATCCAATCGCATCTTTGAATTTTTCTTTTGGCTTCTAGTGGGTGCTGTATTAGTGTTTCCCTTAAACAGTCCAGACCATCTAGCATCTGTCTACAACCTTCCTTCCATAGTCTAAGCAATGAGTCATGGGATGAATTTGGTCTGTCTTTTAGGATCGCTGTAGGTGGAATTTGTTAATCTGTTTGATATTTCCTATAGAGGTCTAGGGATTTCCATTTTACGATTGATCTCAATGATTGTAGTGCAAGTTCAAATCGGATATTCTGGACTGGAAACGATTTTGGTAGCGCTAGGATTTTTCTCCAAAATATTGCCTCCAATAAATCCCATATGTTCCAATGTGGTTTAGCATGGATTCAGCACCGTAAGTAAGGATTGCAACTACCTTTTGTCTGTAAAAGGTAATGAGCGGCTTTAACGAAGATTTGCCATACTTTCTGTGTAGCATTACTCCTTATCGAACCAGGGCTTCTGTTTTCATCTGCAAATGATCTGCCAATTCCTTTTCACACATACTTTGATTAAGCTATATTCGCAGATATTTGAAGAGTTTGACTTCATGAAGTTTTTTTTGTGTACAAAAAAAAGTGTAGCATTACTTTTCTTTTTCTTTGATTGTTGCGTTAGTGACATCACGTGCAATTTTGATATGTTGATCTCGAAGGTCGTTTTCTGCTACATATCTTTCTAACGGCAAAAGGCGTTTTTGTAACCCCACTTGAGTTCTGCCCAGAAGTAGGAGGTCATCAACGTACATCAAATATGGTACTGGCGCTCCATTTAGTATGGGAGGAATTGAAGCAGGTAGGTTCTGTGTTGGATTGAAATTGAAATATAGAGGTTGTATAAAGATGCTGCTAAGGGACAGCCCTGTTTTAGTCCATTCCAAGACTGAATTGCATTTGCTAGAGAACAGTTTCTTGCTAACCTAACGCTGACTGTTGTATTTGAGTATAGAGCCTTAATAGGCTCCAGTATTCCAGACGGACGGTTCAACTTGGTTAGGTTTTTGCCAGAGATTCTTTCGGCTGACACTATCAAATGCTACTTTGAAATCTATAAATACAGCCACAGTCTGTGTTTTTGTCTTGATAGCGTCTAACTTGAATACACTTAGAATCAGGAGGTTGATGTTTGTTCCGACTTCTTGTATAAATCCAGTTTGTCTGGGATCTCTTCTGTTGTCAGTTTTTGCCCACTCCATCAAACACTGAGGCAGGAAAGAAGCTAACACCTTACCAAGTGGGTCTAGGAGCGCTATAGGTTGATAGTTACTTGGTACAGTCCTGTCTCCTTTTTTGAAAATAGGAATTAAAATGGCCAATTCACCAGGTTACTAGAATGTGTTTATGAGCAATGATTAGGGCAAATAGGTGATGGCAGACATCTGCCCAGGCCTCCGGGTTTGATCTTAACATTTGGTAGGTAAGTCAGTCAGGTCCTGCGCTCTGGAAGGATTGAGGTGCTTAATATGTGATAATATGTTTTCATAGTCCACATTTGTATCCAATTTCAAGCAGAATAGAGCTTCTTTTCCTTCTTCCAATTGATAATTTCTTTTCCTTGCAAACAATTGTGTAAAATGATCAACCCATGCAGATTCCACAACGTTTGATGTTAACTCATCTGGGTGCGAATCTTGGCCATTTAGAATCTTCCAAAAGTCTCTTGAGTTCCGACCTGCCAGTGCTCGGAGCATTTGTTCTGCATCGTTCTGCGCTTGATTACTCCGATTGCTATAGCTCCAACTTTTGTCAAAATTGCTTGCAAGATTTAATATAGGTGCTTTGTTGATCAGACGGTAGCTTATTTGCTTTCCTGATTTTACTTCTTAGGTCTATTTTCCTGGTGACTATTTCTTTGGTAAATGCATGGGCATGTGTTAATTTGTGATCCATCTTTGGTTTAGTAGATTGCCTGAATGGCAAGAAAAGCCAATCGTAGTCTATTTCTTTGGTATCATTCATCGAAGTGCTCAGAACAATTTGTTTTAACTGGTTTGATTGGATGTCAGTGATTCGTAGTCTTGAGTTGTCATGGGTTGGTTCCAATATCGGAAGTTGCACGGCAGGCACTCTTTTTTGTTGGGTTCTCCATGTCATAGATAATTTGTGATGGTCGCTTGTTTCTGTCGAAACAATGGATAATTCATCAATCTCGGCACTTAGCTTGTGAGTCTTAAAGATATAGTCCAAATGCGGCTTTGAATTTCCTTTGGACCAAGCAGCCAATGCCGGAATGTCGCCTTTCGTGTGCCCATTCATTAGTACCAGGCCCCTTTGTGCTCGCTCGTTCATCCAAGTTATGGCCTTTTTAGGTAGCTTCCAAGTTGGAATCAAGTTCATATCTCCACACACGATGATCTCCGGAGTTGAGTAGCGCGTATGGATTTCATCAATCAAAGAACAAACATAATCTATAAAGATATTGTCGTTAATGGCTACAGGGTTCCAATATAAGTTCAAGAGTCCTATGATTGAATTTCTTGGCATCTAGCTGTTCGATCGCTCCTTATCACGAGGAAGAACCAGTTGTTCCAGTATTAAGACTTGAATAAAGTGATTCGGATTAAATGCTTCAATAACTCTTAGGTTTAGTCCATGCTTTATAAGAGTCAAGAGGCCTGCAGAAGGGCGTCCCTTATCTCTAACTATAGATGGGTTCATCTAAATGGCAAGTCCTTCACAGATGGGTTGTTTAGTGATCCAAGTTTCCTGGGAGCACAAAATATCAAATTTCTTTAACATGGTTGTCCTGATTGAACAAGTGGCCAGAGCCTCATGTATTCCATGAGCACATAGTCCAAGGCGCTATTTCCACGAACCATATTTGTTATGGTTTCATTGGCCCTGTTCGTGAGAGTTCTGATGTCAAATCTGATTTAGTTTGGTTCCTGGAAGTCTTCTCTATTGCTTCCACATCACTTAATTTTGAAAATGTGATCGTACCAGTCTTTATTTTCATTTTATATAGGGCTGCTGATGTTTTATTCTAGGTTGCTTGAGAATATATTTTTTTTGTTTCTGAGTTTCTTACTCCACGTTGCACCTCTTTGCTTTGGGTGTCAGGATGCTTTTTGGTTGCCTCTTGGACTGGCAAATTCTCACTCCACATTTCGGTTATAACAAAGCCCATCTGTTGGCAGGCATACTGATTTTCCAAGTTGGTTAGATGAACTAGAAATCCGTTGTATGGCCACCCAGTCTGTTCTTACTTCAGATAAGAATTGGACTATGTTAATGTCCTTGGAATTTATGAATTGTAGTTCCGGGAGAGCATGTAGCAGTCTCAAAATGTTTGTTCTGTTCAATATGGTTTCTTCCTTTCCACTTGTCAATCTTTCGATGGCTATTACTTTGGTATGAATAAGTCGCCGGGGATCGATAAATGTTGGTGCCAAAGGTGGAAGGGTGAAGGGTGTTGATTTTGATTTCCTGTGTGTAATTGATTCCTGCTGGTTAGCCAGTCATCTTTTTTGCTCTAGTGTCTGGAATTGAATGTCACGTGAAGCAGCCAAAAAGTCACATTCATTTGGTTATTCGTTCCGGTCTGTAGTTAGATCAATAGATTTCTCGAGCTCTGTGTCAGAGAATTCTTCACACGTTGGTTCAAAGATCACAATGAGGTGGTCTCGCCATTTCGATTTGCGTCCTGCTGGGTTATATTCAAATTTCCTTCCACTAAATCCATGTGATCTCTGCTAGATCTATCTACTCCAGAAATGTTACCTACTGAATAGACTGATAGCTTTAGCAGAATATCGTGTTGTTCTCTCTCTTCATTTGTCCAGCCGTCATCATTTTCAGGTAAGGGTTTCGTTAAAGTCTTCACTTGTGGTTTGTATAAATGCTTGATTGCGGGTTTAGCAGATTGTATAACCTGGGTAGTTAGAAGTTGCAGGATTCTTAGAAAGGCATGTGAGCCGTTGACCTTATTTTTCGGTCTAGCTGGTTGATTTTTTTCTTTCGTTAGGGTTCTCTTCTTGGTCGGGGCAACCTTCGATTTGTGGTTTGTGCTGGGAGGGTTGAAGATTGGGAATGGTGCTTGTTTCAGTTGATTCTTAATCGGTATCAATGTTATTTGTGTTAAGTCAATTCCTATACTAGATGGTGGATTGACTTGACTCAATTTAGGATGATTGCTGTTCATCATTATTTCGCATCCTTTATTGTCATTTTCTTGTGGTGGTGAAGGGAATCTCACTTGGGCTACATTTTCTTTGGTTACGTTATTGTCCTGCAGGTGCTCTTTATGAAGATTATGTGTTGGTATTTTGTCAGTTGTTGGATGGGCGTTAGGGTCTTGATAGTCTTGGTATTTCCTTTTCAACAGGTCCATCAATGCTTCTGTTAGCGAGGCTTTGTCCAGACAATCAGTTCTGGCAATATCAAAGAGTCAAGCCTGCCAGCGCATGGATGTTTCTGCTTCTATGTCTAAACGAATTTGGATTTTATTGATAAAAGCATTGGTGTGAATCTTCTTGGTGTGAATGAGCACGAGTAAAATAGCTGGGTCTTTCATGGCTTTGCCACAGGTCTCGTATAGCTTTACAAAAGATACTAGTGCAATTGTTGAAGCCGCCATCAATGAATTTTGCAGATCAAGCTTTGTTTTTGCTTTAGCAGGGTGTATTTCTTGGTAAATTAAATCACACATGCATTTATTGCGTCTTATTTCCTGCTGATCCTCGTTCTGATGATTGTTTGGTGAAGTTTGTTTTTATAGGCAGTCTGTGCCACATTATTTTCTGGTGGATACGACAGATACGTCGTGAGTGCTTGATGTGTTGAAATTCCATCTGTCCGGGGACCATGAAGTATTGGAGTAGAGGTCATTTCTGTTTCTAGGTTCCTTGGGTTAAATGGTAGCGTAAGACCAAAGACATGGTTCCACTTTTCCTGATTTAACATTAACTATTCAATTTCTGTGATGTCCAGGGAAAGTCGTGCCGTCCACTGCTTCTGTCGATCTGTTTGGCTATCAGAAGGCACAGTGTTTTGCATGCTCGTTCTAGATTCAAAACTTTGCTGCCATTTTGTTTTGCTTTTGGTGCTCAAAGCCTCAGATCAGTAATGGGAGCTGTCTGACGATCTTTTAAGGTCTTTTCAGGACAAATCAGGAGTCCAGTTTTATCACTGTGCTCACCTGTCTCTATTTGGTTCCATGTTAGTTTGCTGGAGACAGCTGTGCCAATATCTGCATTCGTAGGAAGGGTGCTTCCAGATACAGTGATAGGTGGATGAGTCTGGGAGAATTCTGTGTGAAGAACATGTTGGATGTGCTCGCAACAGGTTCCTGACGGCTCCAAGGCAAAAGATTTGTCTATTTATTTGGGGGCTGGCATTACAGGGTCATAAAGCAATTTCTGGACACAAAGGGGCTCTGAAACGGCTTTGATGGTGAGTTCGATATTACTGGTTTTACTTGTGTGGCCGTTCTGATCTTTTGTGCCCTCTCCCTCTTCCATTTTCTCATTTCCATTATTTCCACTTAGGTCATGCGGTGGCTGAAATGCTGAATCACTCAACTCCGAGGCTGGATCGGTTTGCGGTCCCATGTCATGTCCTCCCTCAAGACCGGCTGTCTGGTTAAACGACATGGATATGCAGCACCCATTGTAGTTATTTTCCACCGTTTCATTGTTGTGAGACTTCAATACCTGACGGCGCGTACAAGGTCGTGGCAGTTCGGGGAAGTCATTTGGAGCCCCCGCTCCTCCAAACTCTGCCAAACTCGAGCACCGCACTCACGCGCAAGTTCTACGCCCCTGTGAGTCTTTTTGTGTGTTTGGAGATGAATGATGGGAAATATCCTTAAAGATGCAGCACTCCAAAATAGGCAACCACCAAAACATCAGTGAAAGGAAATTCGCTGCTCTCCTTGCCGCAAACTCGAGCGCCAAACTCATGCAACACTAAAAAACCTAGGCTGCACTATGGACTCAGGCCTAACACTCTCCAGTCAGATCAACAAGAACAATCTTCAGATGAACAACGTGTCAAAATGCTGTCACTGCCACCTCAAACTTCTGAGATGCATCTTTCCCTATCTCTCCTTCCCGAACAGACTCGCCGCAGTTATGTCTATTGTGATGTCGAGACTGGACTATGCTAACTCCCTATACCTAGGAACCCCGGCATACCAACTCAACAAACTCCAAAGAGCCCCAAACGCTGATGGAAAACTACTCCTTGACCTGGGTCCAAGAGACCACATCTCACCAGCTCTCTGAACCCTCCACTGGCTCCCTTTCAGACGATGCCTGGATGTCCACCTGCCACACTGCACACATTCAACTGTTATCAATGCTACCAGACCAAATGCTAGGATGCAGCTACCATCAGGCAATTACATCAGCTGCACACATAACTGGTGCACCATTGAACCCTATGACACCTTACTCTCTCAACTGACCTGGACTACGGTTCCCGAGGGCGTTCAACCTACCAGCTCTTTGAGGTCATACCAATGATATATAGAGCGCTATATAAACGCCAAATAACATAACTTAACAGTATGTGATTTTTTCGGCACAGTAGCTATTTTCTATTTAAAACTAAGCGCAAGCTCCTGCCTCAGCAGTGGGCAGCGCCACTGTGTCTGCCTGGACTAGAGTGTTCAAGGCTGGAGCTCGTCCCCCAGCATCTGTGCAGGCAAGTCTATGTGACAGGTAAATGGGGACAGTTGGGAATACCGTCATTCAATAACACACACCTCAGTCATATTTTCAATGGCTGCTACAAAGTACATAGTATTAAATATGTTGAATGGCATAATTTGATGCACATATTCATTTTAGCCCAATACTCTTGTCCACTGCTTTGACAAGTTCCCTTAGTAAGTTTTAAAGTGTGCGTGCAAAAAGCTCATGGACAAGTTTGTGAGGTAAGAATTAGTGCAGTCGCCCTGTGTGAGACTACACAAGACTTATCTGATTGGTATTAGGTAACCCACCTTTTGGAACAGGTCTGTACCAACACAAGTTGGTAGTGGACTGCGCAGCCAGCCCTATCTCAAGAGGGGTAGAGCTGTACAAATTAAATCTGTAAATACAAGTAGCCATGTAACACTTACACTCAAGGTTTCAGCTATAAATAGCATTCTTTAAAAAGGCAATTTGTTGTAACAATTCACGTAAGCTTTTGAAAATACTTTACAAAATCAGTAAAGCTGGTGAATAATCTTTGGATATGCACAATTCACTTCTACACCCTGAGGCGAACTCAATTACAAGGATAGTATTTGCATTTATATATCACACCAATATACTTTGTAGACTCTGGGTTGCAGAAAGAAAGGGTTAAGGAAAATAAAAAGGTTAGAACAGATTCTTAAACAGGTGAGGACAACCAAAAGCTCCAATGAAGTCTAGGCAAGCTTTTCCCAGCAGTAACAGTATTCAACTAGCTACAACCTATGGAGGGACAAGCACTGCCAAAGTCAATGGGTTTAGAAGAGTGCCTTTCGGGAGCCAGGACAGCCACAGTTTGACGGACAAAGTCAATAGTTCTAATGCACTTTATGGATCAAAGTCTTTCACAAAGTCAGATTGTTCAAAAGAAAATCACTGAAGAAGCACAGGCTGTTAGGCCTGTGCAAAGGGGAGTTGAAATCATCTCAGAAATGTAAGCAAGTGCCAATCTCAAGTGAGACAGCACGACTTCAGGCAAGAATGTAAGTACCCCCAAGCCCAAACAGTACCTCTGGTTAGTAGAAGAGTAGTCCAGCTGCATTCCGTCTTGCTACAGCTATGCAGTGTCTGGGTCCTGAGCCTCAGTCGTGGGGACAAGAGGGAGGACGTCTGGAGGGCTCCTGCAAAGGTACTCAGGAAGGTCGCCGCCAGCTTCGGGCTCTTTTCAATTCAGCAGCACTTCACAGTTTCAGCGCTTCGCAAACAGCCCTGATACAGTACAAATCTCTGGTTGGATTTTCCTTGCTCCCTCGGTCCTGGACTCTGGTGAGGGGACTCTGGATCGGGAATTCCTGCTTCTGGATGTTTCTTCCAGTGGGCGACACTGACTCTAGTCCCAAAACCCCCTTCTTTTTAAGCAAGTTTTCCATTTCATTCACAGCCTAGGCTGTCAATCACACAGCAGGACAGCCAGCTGGTCAGTCAGGAATGGTTTTGATCAGGCACACCTACAGACAAAGGACAGGGGAGTTTCGGGACCCTCCCTCACATCCTACCCTTACAGATACACTGGAGTCAGGGGCGGGCTTCAGGCCTGATGCCCGCCAGAGGCAAAACACACAAAGTGCATAAACCTGTCTCAACGCACATAGTAAAAGCAGAGAAAGACCTCACAAACATAAAACGGCAAAAAAAGAAGACAGGGCAATTTTGAAAAAATGGAATCCCATTTGTGCTGTACTGCAGCTGAAGGTTCAGCTTAGGGTAAAAACGCACAATGGTAGGAAAAATCTAACCACTGCCACCAGCCATTTAAAGTAGTGAGGGTAACAAGAAAAGTTACATGAGAAAGTAGGATAAGGGGCTACTAAGCAACCCCCCCAGCACTTCACATAAAATGGTGTGTGCTGCTGAATCAAAAAGCGCCCGTAGCTGCCGACAACCTCCAAAGTGCCGCTGCAGGAGCCCTGCAGACGTCCTCCCTCTTGTCCCCACGACTGATGCTCAGGAACCCAGGGTCTGCATTGCTGCAACAGGACAGAATCCAGCTGGACCGCTCTACATCACACCAGAGGTACTGTTTAGACTTGGGGTAATTACCTCATTTTCTTGTAGCTGGGCTTTTCTCAGTTGAGATTTGCAGTGGCTTACCTTTGGAGTTGATTCCAACTCTGTTTCTCACAGGCTTAACAGTGTGTGACCCCACCAGTGATTTTTCTCCAAAGTCTCTAACTTTAGCAAGACTTTTATCTAAAGAAGTGCCACAGCTCCATACAAGGTTTCAAATTGACTTTGGCTGTCCTGGCTCCCTGCTGACTCTTCTAGCCCACTGACCTTCATATTGTTCGTCCCTCAAAGGTGGTAACTTGTTTTAGACTGTTACTGCTGGGAAAAGCTTATCTAGACTTCATTGGAAGATTTAGTTGTCCTCACATATCCTGATAACCTGTTTAAACTTTTTCCTTCCTTAAACCTTTCCTTTCTGCAACCTCAGAAATCTGCAAAGTATAACTAGTGTCTGATAGTATATATGCCATTAATGTCCTTGTGATTGAAGTCACCCTGGGATGTAGGAATTGTGTAAGAAGCATATCCAAAGATTATCCATTAACTTGTGCTCATTCTGATAAGTCATTTTAAAGTATATTTACATTGTTATATGAATTGCCTTTTTAAAGAACGCTTATTTAAAAATTAAAAAAGAAACCTTTAGTGTAAGTATCACTTGGTTACTTGTATTTACAAATTTTATTGGTACAGCTCTACAGCTCACATTTGCCCCTCTTGAGATAGGCCTGGCTGCTCAGTCACACTACCAACTCGTGTAGTACAGACCTATACCAAAAGGTGGGTTACTCAATACCAAGCAGATAAGTGTTGTGTAGTCTCACACAGTGTGACTGCATTAATTCATACCTAACAGTATGCTCTCTCACTCTTTCTCTCTCCATGCACTGCCCCATACTGTCTTTCTGTATTCAGCCCCTCTATCTCCTTCCATGTGCTCTCTCTCTCTCTCTCTCTCTCTCTCTCTCTCTCTCTCTCTCTCTCTCTCTCTCTCTCTCTCTCTCTCTCTCTCTCTCTCTCTCTCTCTCTCTCTGTGCACTGTCACTCTCAGTGCGCCGTCTCCCTCGGATTTCTCTTCGCGCTTTTATTTTTTCTCCTTGCGCTTTGACTCTTTTTCCTTGTGCTTTGGCTCTTTCTCCTTGCACTTTGACTGTCTCATTTTCCTTGTGCTCTCATTCTCTCTTTCTCCTTGTTTTTTCACTCTCTCTCTCTGCTGTCTTTCACCTTTTGCTGTCAAACACTCTCATTTGGCACCCTTGCCCCTCGAACCCTTACTCTTCCTTTCACCCTGGCACCATTGATGGTATCCTCTCTTGCACCCCCATCCCATCTTCTCGAACTCTCGACTTTGTTTGAAGGACTTACTTTTTCTCTCATCCTGCCTCTCACAGCCTTGCTTTTTGTACCCTCTCACTCACCCTTCCTTGCTCATATCTCCCCTTGCTCACCATTGATGCCACCATTCACAATGGCTTCCTCCTTGCTCCATTCCCATTCTCTTGCACACCTTCACTCTTCTCCTTGCACACTGGTTTGGATCTATGTGAATATTGCGATTGCCGAATATGCCCACCTTTTTTTTTAACCCTTTACACCACATATAAATTCCCTTAATCACAAAACTGCATTTCAACATTGACCCCAAAAACGGCTGTGCATTTGGCTTCTTAGCACATGGGGGGTGAGAGATAAACACAGCCACCACAAGAATGGCTGCATTTTGTTTTCGTTAATCCAGGGAAAATAACTTACATTTAGAATGGCTCTGCATTGCTGTTCGGTCATTTAAAGTCTCCAGCCTGCACAAGAAAATGACCCGCATTCAAGGCTTTGCTCTTGAGTTCATTTTAAAAACATGACAAAGTTGTGCCTTCATGGAAACCCACCCTGGCATGCTTTATTTCTGCTGAGCACCAAGAATTGAGGCAAATACATTTCTAGAACAGCTGATGTACTGGGTAATCGCTTGAAAGGCAAAGAATGCGGTTTTCTAATGAACACGGATTGTGTTTTCTTTTGCTATCAACCATCACACACAAACCGCAGTAACTGAAAGAAATGATGCAGTGTTTCTTTTTCCCATGTCCGTTTCATGGAGATGCTTGGAAATATATCTCTCTGTGTTCAGAAACTAACCGTATCTGTAAAAGCATTCCACAAGATTGAGTGAAGTGAAACTGTGTGCAGCAAAAACCGCATTTTTAAAGTGACATCTGGGAAAAATTAACGCACGTGTAAAACAGTGCTTTTTGCAAAGCAGGTGAATGCTGTTTCAAAATGAAAGAAAATTACAGCGTGTGCTCACACAGAAATTGGATTAAATATGTGGGTATGGGGGTCTTGCTCTAAAATGTAAATTATATTTATGCCCAAAAAGGCTTGGTTTCTGTTGAAAGGAAGAAAATAAATCTTGGGAAACCAGCTGAATAGGTCTGGCAGGCACATACTTCAAAATTCCCTGCCTCACATGGGAACAAAATTGTGAACCAGCCCCCCATGGGTACGTGAAAGGCCCAGAGGTGTGGAAGTTCACAGCCTCATCAGACTGATGGCAGCTCTGCCAGAATGAACAAAGAAGGCCAGTTGGGCTGGACATAACAGTGAGGTGCGATTTCCTCAAGCCTACCTCTGAAGGGGGAACTGGCAACAACTTCAAAAGACATCATAAAAGTTCTTTGTTTCCAGCCAAGCTTGGCAGAGACAGTTGCTGTGGGGATTTGTAGTACCGCCCACATCAAGGGCAAATCTACCTCTTTGACAATAAAGGACATTATACTTTAAGACATTTTTCCACGCCATCTGAATAAGCAACAATTCAATATTATGCCAGTATTTAATGTGATTTGTAAATGAGCAATATGAGACCCAGGGCATCTTGCTGGCACCTGGTGAACTGGAATGGCAGAAAAAATGCATTTCTGGGTGAAGCATACATGGCGCAGACATTAAACCTGGGGAAAATATGCCAAATACTAGTATGCATATGTGTAGCCATGTGTAGCAGTTTAAAAATAGTATATTTCTACTAAAAATTATGAAATTGTGCCCAAAAGCAATGCTACCAGGCGATTCAATTGCCTGTGAAATATGGGATCTGCCTATATGATTTTTATGATAATGACTAGTGTAAATATGGAGTTTTTGTTACATAACTCATTTTTGTAAAAATAGGCTTGTGAGACAAACAGAGTCATGAATTGCTCCCACATAAAATTATGTCAGTTCCTCTGAACCAATCAGCCTGGAGGGAGGTGTGGATATCAGTATTCTGGCCTATCCCGGTAGAGGGGCAAGTCCATAGTACTTCCGCCCAGATATAAGGGGGAGACAGGGAAACACTAGGGACAAGCAACTAAAAACCAGACCCCAAGATCCAGGAATGCAGAGATACATCCCACTATGCAGATCCAGGCAGAACCACCAATTCAGATCCAGGCATACTCAATAATCCAGGGAGAAAGGAAGAAAGGCAGCTGATCCTCTGTAGGAGAATCCAGTGATCAGACCTTTTGCCCAGTTGACCCATCCTGCTGTCCACAGTGACCAGACCTTGCTCAGCTGTTCCCATTCAGGAGAGCCCAGCTGACCCAGTAACCAGATCTCTTGAACCCGTTGCCCGTGACCAGATCCTTGGCCTTGCTGTCCAGAGACCTTGCTGGCTGTCCAAATTACTGAACTCAAACTTGCCTTGTAAGTTTCCTATCACCCAGTACCCAAAAACTACATATCCCGCTCTTTCACCTTGCATCCTGTTCAAATCCTATTAAAATCCCATAAATACCCTAGCCATATTTCAAAGTGCCAGTATCCTCTGTTTACCCTTTCCTTAGGAGAATCTGTGTCAGTCTGTATCTGTTAGCATAGTCCTTGTTATTTCATTTCAGTTATCTGTGTAAGTCCCTAGTATCATTTGAAATAAATTAATTCCCCAATAAAGAGATTCACTGTGAGCTGGTTGCAATTGTAACCCACCCACCTCATGTCAAGTGCCTTTCTTTAAGAATTATAGGGCCTCATTACACGGTAGGAGGTAACCATGGCGCAATTAGCGCCATGGCTACCCCCTACCGCCTTCTGGGTCCGGGTAGGCGGTATGGGGACTTACCGGGTCATTCAGACCCTTGAGGACCCGGTAAATCCCCATGCCAATTGCCATTCCCCATTCCCATTCGAGCCCCCATAGGGCTCAATGGGAATGGGGAAAGAGCTAATAACGGTACTGCTATTAGCGGTACTGTTATTTTCTCTGAAGTCCCTCAGTGGGTCCCTTCCTTAACATGTGGTCTGACCACACGTTAAGGACGGAACGTGCTGAGGGACCTCGTAGTAGGGCGGTAGGGGATTACCGGCACTGGTGCCCTTACCGGTGCTGATAATCCCCTACAGCCTACCGTGTAATGAGGCCCATAGTCCTTAAAATTAGTCTCAGTGGAGCTAGTCATTGTGCTTACAAAACCGAATGTTCCCGTGTATTTTGCTTTTCTTTAAAATCCGATGTTCATTTCCCATTAAAAAAAACATACTATCATAATAAAAATATAATGGGATTCCTATTTAGGCAGGACTAAATCCTAATTGATGCTCTTTCAGAAAAATGGGAAACAATCTCTAATAAAGTAATGAAAACCTGTAAACAACAGGTGAGCGTTTAGTTGAGATACATTACTCCCACTTCAGGTCATAATATAAAAAACACAACACTATTTTTCCCTTTATGACGCAATCCGTGAAACAGATGTATTCAACATTAAATGTTGAATGGTATAGGAGACAACATTAACATTAAATGCTCACTGAATTGAGCTCACTGAGAGTGTGGGTAGCTGGCATTTGGGCTGGCATCTTTTAACAGTAACGCAGTGCTGTGAGGTCTGTGCATCGGTATGTGTGTCCATTGGAATTAGTCCTTGGTCATGTACATCTCTCCTGAAACTCGATTCACCCAATTTCCTGCTTTACTTTGAGTCAGGGGTCCTTCAAGAACATTTTGAAATTCATTGTAGCTGGGGATATCAAAGCTTCCCAACAAATTGGTGCAATTGAATTCTAAGATGTTTTAAAGCCCAATGCTTCTGTAGGCTGTCATACCCACCTTTCCCAACTAAGTTATTAAAGGATAGACTGTAAGCAAGGATGATTGGAGAAAACTCACATAATGCAGACACAGCCCTAGAACTCCGAGGCAGAGCAGAAAAGTACCATAGTATTCTAGAGCAAAAGTACGAAGTCAATTGAAAAGGTGAACGGATTGGCAGATAGCCATCTTTCAGCTGGAAGGAATTATCTAGGTGACATGAATACAAACCCAACATGCAAGGGTTTGGATCATCCTTAATTTCCTCTTCTAGTAAAAATACCACTATTTTCATCAGGACTATTATATAAACAAATATAAAAACATGGCATGTATGTATAAAAGCCTATTGGGATGTGTTATACTAATTAATACATTTAAAATAGAAAATACAGTGTTTTTATGTAAATAAGGATAGGAATAAAATGTTTTGAGGTAGAAAGATTTCAATGACCCAGATTAAAATGAATAACACATGCGTCTTGTTTCCATGTTTATATCCACCCTCCTTGTTTCATAAATGAAGGGTTAAATAAGGTGAAGGGGTATGACCTGTATATGTCCGGGTGTGTTGTCTCCCAGATGGTGTATACGACTTTAATGTGTGGGTATTTTAAGCAACGTTGAGAGTGTCTCCAGCTAGGGGGGAATGGTCTAACCCTGGCAACCCCTTCACGATGTATCACACGGTCATAATAGTAATAAAAATACGGAAACAGGTCTGTGTTTAAACTTACTTTAGTGATCAGCAGAAGGTGCATGGTAATGATACCAGCACTACCACATATACACATAAATAAAAGTATACAGACTCTAAATGCTCCTACCAAGGTGTGGACAGTGGGAAGGAAAGGTAATTCAATAGTGCAGGCGTCTGCAAACTTAGGGTCTCCAGATATTTTGAACTACACGTCCCATCAGCCCTAACCATCATAGTCAAAGGTGAGGGATTCTTTAAATTATAGTCCAACATATTGGGACAGGCACAGGTTGCAGACCTCTGCAATTGTGCACGGAAAACAGAATCAAATTGACTGCCTGACGGGAAACTTTCTTTATTGTTGTGTTAAGACCCTGGGCAGCTGCAGACTGCATCCAGGCCAAAAATGGACTAAGAGCACCCAGGAAACTACATAAGCAATTTCTTCACCCAGGCATCTCCATTTATGGACAATGTTGGTTCACAAGATCTTTCTTGTGGCTGAAGCATGGATGGTGGTGATCTCGGGGCTGGGAAGTGAATTAATCTCTGGTGTTCAATGTTGCAGTCTTCACACAGCAGGAATCTGTGAACTGGATTAATCTGCGGTCTTCTCTTGATGTTGCAAGGTTCTCTTTCTTGTGGCTGAGGCATGGATGGTGGGAATCTCGTGGCTGGGAAGTTACTTCATCATTGGTCTTAGTTCGATATAGCAGTCTTTTCACACAACAGGAACCTATGAACTGGATTCAACTCCGGTCTTATTTTGAGCTGCAAGGTTGTCTTTCTTGTGGCTGACGCATGGATGTTGGGAAACTCGGGGCTGCGGAGTGAATTCATCTCTGGTCTTAGTTTAATATTGCTGTCTTCAAACAGTGGGAACTGTGAACTGGATTAATCTGCGGTCTTATTTTGATGTTGCAAGGTTCTCTTTCTTGTGGCTGACGCATGGATGTTGGGAAACTCGGGGATGCGGAGTGAATTCATCTCTGGTCTTAGTAGTTCACTTTTGCAGTCTTCACACAGTGGGAACCTGAGAACCAGATTTATCTCCGGTCTTATTTTGATCTTGCAAGGTTCTTTTTCTCATGGCTGAAGCATGGATGGTGGCGATCTCAGGGCTTGGAAGGGAATTCATCTCTGGTCTTAGCTGGATGTTGCAATCGTCACGCATGGTGTGTGAACCTGGGAAGTGGATTCATCTCCAGTCTTAGTTCAATGTCTCAGTCTTCTGAGTGGCTGAAGCATGGAGAATGGTGATCTTGGGGCTGGGCCTCTTTGCTTGTACTGCTTTCTCTTATTTATTCATCCATTATGGGATGTGCAGGCGTCACTTACTGCCTTAACTGAATGGGCAGTGTGCCCAACACAGAATGGCTTCTTAGTACTCCTGGGTGCCAGCTGGCTGCTGAAGGTTTGTCTCACCTCAGAGCACACACATCTTACTAGCAGGATGTCAGGATTCCTATTGAGTTGCCTGAGCTGCAAGGCCCATTGTGGATCTGCTCTGCCTTCTGAGGTGTTGGCTTGACCAGTGCTTTAAGTACCCTGCACATTTGAGCTGGGGCTCTTAGGGGGCGTGGTTTGGCAACGGAGTGGTGCCGCAATTAGAAAGCAACACTTACATCACCTGAATGCAGGCCACGTCCTCATACGAGCCCCGGCTCCATTGTGCAAAAGGGTAGGGGCTGTGGCCTAACAGGCACCTTTCAGGTCAGGAAAATGTTTCCTTATCTTTTAATTTGTCTTTTAATTTTGACACTGACCCCCTGGCAGGCACCCCTTTCACTGGAGATGTGGGGACCCTATGAAGGAGGGTGATGATCCCTGCATCTCTAATTAAAGGAGTGCCTGACATGTGGTTGGGAATGCAATAAAAAGCTAGTCATTTTTTGTGTTGTTGTAAAGCCTGAAGTTCTCGCTTGCATGCGAAAGCTTCAGGCTTTAGAAAAAAAAGCCTAGCCGTTTGATTGTGTCACCGACCACCCACCAGACACCCCTTTCATTAGAGTTGCAGGGAGGTCGGTGACACAAGGAAAGGCTTCTATTCTAAAGCTTGAAGCTCTCACTTACACGCGAGAGCTTCAGGCTTTACAATAAAAGACTTGCCCTCTACCAGCATTGTGGGCTGGAGTTAGCAGGGCACACCAGGGGCCCCTGTCACAAACACAATTCTTGAATCCTGCCGGGGCTTTGCCCCAGCTAGCCCCGGCCCACTTACAGCCCTGGGGTTGACCCTCCTTGGATCCTGATGCAGGCTCTGATGGATACGATCCTGGGCCAAGGCCGTAGTAAATTCAAGGCGAGCTTACAAGATAAATCTGCTCTACCTGCTCAGTCATGCAGGCTGGAGCAGTGCAATGCTACTGGGGAATCTGCACATCATACTTTTTCTCCATTTAACTATACAAAAATATGCGTGACCACACCTTATGGATCACAGTTAGAATATTCCATACTGGTGCAGCACAAATGGGTATTGCCAAGGCGGGAACAACAATTGTATGTTGTTTTCTCTATTTTAATTCCATGGGCTTCCCTTCTCTACTAGGTTCATTATTTGTGTCTTCATTCAATACTTCTCATAACCCTCTGTGTAAGAGTTTAAAAAAAAAAAAACATTCCAGTGGATTGTAATGCTGCCTTTGGCAAGAATATAATGTCATGATACTTGATTGAAATCACAAAAAAAGTGTCTGCCTTCAAAATTCAAAAATGGGATGTTAGGGTCTTTACATAATACACACATGTTCTAGCATGACACTTGTTAATCCATCAACTACTGGTGTGTGTTTAAGTGTACACATTGAGCCTGGAGGCAAGACAACAGGAGGCAGGAACAGCAGCCTATTGACAGCTGTTTGAACCAAGTCAAAGAGAGTAATACTGACAGCCAGGATTGATGGGAAATAGCTTCAATCATTCCATGTTTTGTACTAATAAGACTCTTCTTCTACCAGTCGTGCATTCTGGTTAACAGTAGGGACCATATCAAATGATTATCACACTGATTTATTTATGAAATACTCACTCTTGATTTAAAAAAAAACTGCACTTTGTTAAATTTGTTTTGATTGTGATTGAAAAAAAAATCAGGCAGCATTTTGAAAAAGTATGGGGAAGATTTTTGGAAGTTTACTAGTATAGATTTTTTATGATTATCAATTGAAAAAGGGGGTTTGAATGGGGATTTGTAATATGTAAATACTAGTAGTGTTTATTTGTGTGTTAATTTTATTTTCTTTGTTGGAAATATACATTTGCCATGATTGTTATTTGGTTTTGAATAAATAAATAAAAAATAAAAAAAAGAAATCAGGCAGCATTGCCGTAAAGTGTGCCCAGGTCTTATCCCTCAAATTACAAAGGACACTCTCCTCTTGCTCACATTCCTAATCTGTGACATTGTTTGAAGGATAGATTGCCATTTACCGGTGTTTGCCATAGGTAATGACAATGTTAGTGGGTATTGCACGGTGCTTTGCTGAACTGGCCATGCTATGAGAAGCTTGAGATATTCCAGCAGTGCGCTGTTAGCAACGACTGAGCCGAGGCGCAGCTTTGGTTTTACACTTTTCAATGATTGTCCTCTAATTTTTCACCTTCACGCTGGATCCGTTTTCTCATAGTGTGTGGTAATTTGGGGATGGTATTCTGCCAGCGAAAAGGAGCCCATTTAGGTGAAATGACCATACCCCTGCACATGCTAGTACTCCTAGAGTAGGAAAATTAACCTGCGTTGTTTTTTTTTTTGTTTTTTTTTTGTTAATTCTTTATTTTAATTTTAGTACTTAGAACAGAACTGACCAATAAATCACAAAATATCATAACACAGCATAAAGGATATATACATGTAGGAATAGAAAAAGAAAGAATTTAGCAATGCACTAGTACCTACTCAAAAAAGCACCCCAGACCTTCGTATATAAACTCAATTTCCCCATTTTTCTGTATATAAATTTCTCAATATTCGCTAAGCAGTTCATTTCTGTAATCCAATCCTCCAGTATTGGTGAGACACACGACTTCCAGCTCCTCAAAATCATTTTCTTGCAAATAGAAGCACCTCTGAACAAAAATTTCTTTTCCGATAGTGAAAGGTCGTCCAGTAAAGCATCACAACCCAGCACCATAGTCTTAAAATCCAAGTCAACATTTTGGTTCAGAACCCCGAGACAAATAATACAAACCTCATGCCAAAAGCCACGAACACTCACACAGTCCCACAGCAAATGTTCCATACTGCCTTTCTCACTCCAACAACACCAACAAACATCAGAATCAGACAAACCTCTATTTTTAAGCCTTTCCGGGCTCCAAAAAACTCTATTGAGAATTTTGATTTGTCTCGACCGTTCAGTCAAACTTATCGAACAAAGCTTCACATTCGCACACATCACAAGCCACAGGTCAGAAGTGATTTCACAACCCAGTCTTCTGCTCCATTTATTAAGTAATTCAGTATTCTCCTTATAATTCGATACAATTCGATGATACACCCTACTCGCAAGCGACTGAACGCCAGTAGTGAAAAGTTCAACATTCACATCCCCGTCACAATGCACTTCACCAATACATCTCTTCAATTTCCTGAGGTCCGAGATAGAAACATTTTCAACATTAAAAGTAGCACTTAACTCAGCAAAGTCAATCATTTTCCATCTTTAAAAACATCACTAATCCATTGAATTCCGCCAAGAAAACACTCCGGCCAAAACAACAACTTGCCATTGTCCGTTATAGCTTTATTCAGCCACATAGATGCATCAGGCGATTTCAGAGCAACCGAGCCACACATATCATAGATATTCTTCCAAACGTCTCTTAGAAACTCCGTCAAGGGGCATCTATTACCACGTTTACTAACAGTCGTGAATATCGCTCTTGGGGCGAGTGGGCCCATCACACTTGCCTCTGCCATCGCCCACTCACTAGGAGAATCCTTCAAAAAAGGAAGAAAAAACTGGCACGAGAAGGCCATATGATATGCCTTAAAATTTGGGACACCTAGTCCCCCCTTTTCAACCGGGAGCTGGAGTTTCCAAAGCTTCAGTCTAGGCGGCTTCTCATCCCAAAGAAAGGACTGGAGAGTGGTATCAATCAACTTCCAAAAGGATTGACCAATTTTCAGGGGAAGCATACTCAGAATATAATTAATTTGTGGTGCAGAATTCATCTTTAGCGCATTTACTTTACCCCACAGAGATAGATGCAATACCGACCACCTTTGGACGTTCAGTTTCAGTTCCTTACAGACCATACCCATGTTCTCTTCAACCATATCACTGACATCCGGAGTCAACCAAACCCCCAAGTATTTCAGCTTTTCCTCACACCATTGAAATCCGAACCCCACCACCAAAGACTTATCACAAAGTGCAGTCACCGGCATTACCTCCGATTTAGACCAGTTAATCTTATATCCAGCCACTTCATGAAACCAATTAAGTGTGTTCATCAACGAATGCAAAGACAAATCCAAGTTCCTCAAAACTAATAAAAGATCATCTGCGTAGATCCAAATCTTCTGTTCAACACCGTGAAAGGAAACACCTTGCAAATTCAAATCACCTCTCAATGCAATAGCCAGCGGTTCAATGGCTAGGACAAACAGCAAAGGGGACAATGGACAACCTTGCCTAGTGCCCCTATGTAAATCAAAAGATTCCGACAATAAGCCATTAGTTTTAACATTAGCTGTGGGGCGAGCATATAAAAGGGCCACCCACGCAATGTATTCTTCTCCCATGTTCATATTTCGTAAAACCATAAACAAATATCGCCAGTTAATTCGATCAAATGCTTTCTCAGCATCTAGGGAGAAAATCGCCACGTCTTCATCTAAATCCTGTGCATGTGACATGGTCAATAACAAATTCCTGATATTACTGGAAGTCCTACGGCCTTTAACAAACCCAGATTGATCAGTGTGAATAAGCTTCGGCATGAGTTGTTCAATCCGTAAAGCAAGTAATTTAGCCAAAATCTTATTGTCAGTGTTTATCACAGTGCATGCTGCTGTAAACGGGTATCCCATAAAAAAGTGGAATATCACCAGGGGAGCAACGATGGTCGATTTGACCTGATAGAAGTTAACACAAGCATGTTAGGGTAGTAGTTGCATTTGACAGCGGGTTGTGTTTCAAACAGAGTTTCACGCTGGATCACTCGTGAGTCATTGCACAGATCGTATCTCAATTATGTAAGGCATCAGCGTTTTGTAAGATGAGTCACAGCGAAATTGGATGATTTGTCCAGAAGCAAACTTCTGCTAAGTGGGGCTTTGGCCCCAGTCTGTACATTCGTCACTTGACCACATTACTTCTCATATCTAGTTGATTTGGACGTGCTAATGTAGAATTAAGGGAGCTAAAGCAGGCTTCACATTCATATAGAAGACTTTGGGCTGTATATGGTGCACGAGTGTGCGCAAAAAGGCAGCACCCGCATTCACATTATATGAAAGACGCCCTCAAAATAGGGTGGATATTTGCAGACGAGCAGAGGGTGAGAAAGGAAAGAGGGGGAAACATTTATACCCCCATGCTAACTGTGGGTTATCCTGAAGGCCATCATCTAGATCTGCATTCATGTTTCTTGTGATGGAGGAGTACCAATGCCAAGTTCTATAGCATACGGGCACCATTGGCCTAGGGTGGATACCAACGGTGTAGACAATTTCTGTTCGGAGAAGGAGCTGATAACACAGGAAAAGATCATTTACGTTTTTCATCCATATTTGAAAAAAAAGGGAGCAGGTAAAGACCTGGGTTGAGGAAAGGAGAGGTCAACAATGTCCTCAGTATGCAAACCTATACTAGCAGATAAATACAGCCTTCCCAGCAACCTAATTAGCTGTGGCAACCACCCAGAGTGCTAATGCACAAATGAATGAATGGAAAAGTACAAATAGTAGAAAAAGAACTATAAACACTTCAAGTCTGAACAGTTCAACAAAAAGTAATTTAACAAGGGACTAAAAACAGAGCAAACACGGCACAGGCAATTTCAAACAGTGATGGAACAAAGCTACAACAGACAGAAACATGTTATAAATAAAGAGGAAGTACAAATGCTGCCCATCAGCATCATGGGGTGAGGAGACATAAACTACTGCCACTGCCACACAGTGGCCGATGCCGCCTGCTTGTTATCTTTTCATTGTCCCTCACTTGGGTAAAAGGGCCCCACTACTGTAGCTATTACACATTCCCTATGCAACTGAACTGCGGGCCTAGGCTGCTTATGAAAATGTACCACGAGTCCCTCATAGAGTTACATCGAGGTAGTGTACAGTTGAATTTGCTTGTGGTTGCCTTCTGATATATAAGACCCTTTAAGGACCCCACCGCAAGGGGCTGTGGTCAGAGAAGGGTTGGGTAAGATTAAGTGTGTGGTAGTGGACTTCTTGGCCAGTCTACTATTATGAGTGTGGATCTGCTATGATGTGCACTTGCTCACATTGTATAATATGAAGCCTGCCAGTTTACATTTAAGACTATGCCAAGTGTGGATTACCTAAAGTTTAAAACTTACATAATTACTTTCCACTTCACTCCACCACTAGTACACCATCAGAAATTGTACAACCTCATCAGTGGTATTTAGCCTAGTACTGAAGTTGGCAACCTTAATATTTTCATAGGGCTGAAATTGTAGTCAGTGGCACAAAGATGTCTAAACCTTTGCAGTAGGTTTTCAAA
Organism: Ambystoma mexicanum; assembly: GCF_040938575.1. Taxonomy (NCBI): domain Eukaryota; kingdom Metazoa; phylum Chordata; class Amphibia; order Caudata; family Ambystomatidae; genus Ambystoma; species Ambystoma mexicanum. The sequence goes on along the minus strand of NC_090937.1, from coordinate 1,345,731,963 downwards.
GTTGATAGGAATGACAGAGGGATTCCCTCCAAGAAGAGATTTGTAAACGCCAGAAAATATTGCTAAAGTAGTGTAGTGGTTTTTGAGGTTTCTAAAGTCAATGACCATTCTGTATGGATGGGTCCCTAATCACATTAACCAAGCAGGCCCAACACTTAAGGAGCGAGGGCACGTTTGTACGTAAAGCAAGATTATTGTACAATTGTCCAGGGCGGAGCTAGATGACCCCGTCGAGTCAAACTAACGCAAGTGACCTATCCACCCACATGACAGTGAAATAGATGATAAATCTGACAACATCCGCCTCGACCAGTCTATCTATACAGGTACACCAAATCTTACTTTGGTCCTTGCTCTCCTCAATACAAGATCTTTGTTTAAACACAGAGTAGAAGTGGCAGATTATCTATCTGAATTCAGTCCAGATTTATTTGTTGTCACTGAAACCTGGCTTAATCCATCCATACCCAGTGATGCCACATTATCCGTTCCGACTGACTATGTGATGTATTGATCGGATCGGTTAAATAGTGAAGGGGGAAGGGTGGCAGTATTGTGTAAAAAAACAATTTGATCGCCACATCGCTACTCACAGCAATCCCGATGATTGTGTATCATTATGGATTAAGACTTCAGTGAATTCTTCCTTAAGTGTCTTCACCCTCTGTAGGCCCCCAAAAGATATGCCGCATTTTGAGGAACAGCTCTTAGCGCTGCTTACCCACATTGCTAAATCTAAAAGCCCATTGCTTATATTGGGAGATTTCAATCATTGGGCCAATGACCCCTTAGATAAATATAAACATTTGACGGTTTTGGGAATTTTCTTTCTATGTGTGTGCAAAGCTAATATGTATCAACTTAAAAAGTAACACTAAAGTAACATATCTCATTCACATTTAACTACAGTGGATACATATATAAAATTGCAACATCACGCTAACTTTGCTGCATCCCTAGTCACAAATATGGCATGCGCAACATGAACCGTCTGGTCTGCCGCAATAGTCTCTCCTTTTCGTGGTCAACCAAAGTCATTGATCTGTACATGTGTGGTAATTCAGGGGACGCAAGGGGCACAGGGGACAAAGGTGGCACAAATGTGGCTTTAGGCATCGAGAGGGCCAGGACCAAGTGTTCTACCGGAATAACGAGAAACGGCACATGCTTTGTGATAAAACTGCACACACCTCGCCAGGCTGGAGGCAACTGCCTATACGGATATGATCCACAAGTCAATAAAAATTCCAAAATAGCAGCAGAACCTCCAGCCAGATCGGTGATCTGACGTGTGTGGCTGCATTTCCCATTTGTGCCAATGTGTATTCATGGAATCGAACAGGGCACACTGGGGCGTGGAAAATGATGCGCAAATCCCGAAACACGTCTGCCACATGAAAGCTGGCGTAAGCATCAATGCGCACAAAAACAATACGTAAACAGGGTGTGCGAAAAACCAACGCATGTATACAGCTATGATGAATGTACAATTATTCGCAGCAGTGTTCGTGGGACACCGCAGGAGGAGGAGGATAGCCAGGGCCCGCATTTTCCTACCCAGGACCAGCCTCTTTGGGATGCCTGATGATCAGGTCTATTCCAGGTAAAGGTTTCCACCTCATATCATATTAGACATTGTCACAGAGTGGGAAGATGACCTCATATCATCCACTCTGTGCGCCCAAGCACTGAGCCCCTTGGAAAAGGTGCTTAATGTACTGCATTTTTTGGCCACTGGGCCATTTCAGCGGACAACTGCCATAGTTGGGAGCATTTCACAGGCCACGCAGTCAGGCTACAGATACCAGGTGTTGACAATCATGACTGTACGCCCCTCAGTCCGCAGGCACATCTACATGCCCAGAACACTTGCAGAAAGGCAGGCCGTGGTCCAGGACTTTTACGGGGTGGCACACTTCCGTAAAGTGTTTGGTGCCATTGATTCCACCCATGTGGCCCTACGTCCACCTAGGGCCACAGAGCACATCAATCGCAATCTCAAGCACTTGCCTTCTATCAACGTGCAGGTTGTATGTGATGCCAAGGGAATCATTACCTCTGTATATGCTAACTATCCAGGGTCCACCCAGATAGTTTCATATTCAGAATGTCACCTCTACACCGGGCCCTGGAAACTGGGAGGCATGGCAACACATGGCTCATTGGTGAGTACAAATGGCCCTGCAAGTGCATGCATGTCTCACACAGAACAAAAACACACCACTGACAAACCATCTCCTCCACAGAGGACAGTGCCTACCCACTGAGCACCTACATGATGACGCCAATATGGAACCCCACCACACCACCCCAGGTAAGTTACAACGCAGCCCATATTGCAACTAAGGGCACAGTGGAGCGCACATTCTGAGTGCTAAAGTCACGCTTCTGCTCCCTTGACCTCTCTGGTGAAGAGCTACTATATGCACCACCGGTAGTTTGCAGGATCATTGTGGCAGCATGTGTCCTGCACAACTTAGCAACACGGTGTGGTGTACCGGTGGACATGGTGGTGCCCCCACATCCCCAACCACATGTACGGAAGCTGCACATGGGAGGGGAAAGGGTATGTGGTATGGCTGCCTGTACCCACTTGTGGCACAATTTTTCACCTAAAATCCAACGCCTGCGGAGTGCACACAGGCATGGTACATTCCAGGTGACAATCGATGATGACAAAGGGACAATCAGCTGTCCCAACCTTACCACCCTGAGAATGTGTCCTTGGAAGTGCTACATTGTGCATCCCTTAGAACTCAAACTAAATCAATCTGGTGTGCACAAAAGGAACACATAGAAGATGCAGTATGCCACTAAACCCATGCCAAAGTACACATCTAAATGCCGGTATGTCATGCAATTTGGCTGGGGTGCGGCCGGGGAATGCGTGGAGTTTTTACGCGATTTGGTGCAGGTGCGGCTAGGGTACGCAAGTAGTTTTCACGCAATTTGACTGGGGTGCGGCCAGGGAACGCGCATATTTTTCACGCGATTTAGTTGGGGTGTGGCTGGGGTACACGCAGAGTTTTTTGTGCAATTTGGCTGGGGTGCGGCCGGGGTACGCGTGGAGTTTTCATGCAATATGGCTGGGGTGCGGCCGGGAAACATGCAGATTTTTCATGCAATTTGGCTGGGGTGCAGCCAGGGTACACCCAGAGCTTTCACTCGATTTGGCTGTGGTGCGGCTGGAGAACGTGCAGAGTTTTCACACGATTTGGCAGGGATGCAGCCGGGGAATGCACAGATTTTTCACATGATTTGGCTGGGGTGCGGCTGGGGTACGCGCTGAGTTTTCACGCAATTTGGCTGGGGTGCGGCCGGAGAATGCACAGATTTTTCACACAATTTGGCTGGGGTGCGGTTGGGGTACGTGCAGAGTTTTCATGTGATGCAATTTCTCTAGAGGGGGCTGTATGCTGGTCCAGGGATGGCATGGGGGCTTGCTCTGTGTTTGGCATTTTACTTGCTTTTTACTGCATGTGGGGGTTGTTGGGGGCGTTACTGGCGCTGCTTGATGTTCCTTGCGCCATGGCTAGTGATGCCTCGTGAAATCCATGAATACGTGTGCCACGCAATTGTTTCTTTGCGCCACGGCAGGCGCATGCTCCTTCTCGGCATGCTGAACTTGCACCTTTTCTGCACTGGATTCTATGAATCGGGCCCTTTGTGTGCACCAAACATTCTTCTGCTCTTCACGATCTGTAGCTGAACATTCTTCATCAACAGGCAGAGTGGATGCTGTAACTGATTGCCCTTTGAACTGCCCTCAGATTGTGTGCAAGGCTAGGTGCAATATACACAGTGTGTCTGCTAACTCTGCTTCATTTGGGAAAAACAACCTAGGGAGACCAGGAGCATGGGGGATGAGTGAAATGTAGCAAAATCCTACAGATCTCTCTCCCAACTTTCCTCATGTGGCTGTACCAAACATTATCTATTGCGAAACCATGTGCATCTATTATTTGGTCTATTTCATTGTCCTCATTGTTCAAGAAATCAACATCAACATTTCTTCTTGACCTTAGAAATATATTCTTAGATTCTGTTAGGCTAGATACATTTAAACCATCAACACACATACACTTTGCCATTGACAAAAGAGGCACAAAAAACATAGTAACACTCATCCTAATTTACATTATAAATTTGAAAAATGTTCTTTTAAAACAAAGAAATTCACTTCCCAGATTACTGTCCACACCCCCCCTTTTTGACTGGAAAGACCTGTGAATCCTTAGGGCATATTTATGTGCCGGTCGTGGGATACCGGCATCCCTTTGTGTATTGCTGACTTGAATCCAGCTCTTGTTGCCCTCTAACTCCATAGCAGTTGGAGTCACTTGAATCACACGGTGCGGCCCATGAAATCGTTGCAGATTCTAACGGTGCATGAAGGTCTGGATGTAAACCACTTCTCCCGGGAGAAGTGGTTGCTTCTGCTAATCATCAGTTTCCTTGCCGCTTGTTCATGTAGACTGTGGGTGAGAAGACACACCTGTGAAGATATCATCTTAACACTTTTGGTTAAAGCCCTAAGGTACACCCCAAACTCTTATTGCGGTCTTATGTGCGTCTGATGTAGTTCATGCTGGTGAGAGAGGTGTGTTTAATCTATACCTGTCATGATCTCATGAGGACAAAGGTGAGGCTCTTTCCCCGGCTGATTTCTCAAATAAAACAGTGCTAAGGGCAGGTAGTGCAACCATGGATTTTTTAAAGCATTGCAAATCTTGGCCAGCCGGGCCTTAAGGACCTGCTCTGGCCTGTAAATGATCCTGTTGGACTGTGGGTGGTACACGGAACATAACCTGTGCTTGATTCCCAAATGTGAAGTCATTTCTGCAAACAAGAAGTGGTTCCATTGTCAGATTTTAAGACTGTGGAAATACCTTTCTCAGCAGAAATCTTGCTGCAGACTTAGCATCAGGATGTACGCAGGGACAAACCTCAAGGATTGGGTATTAATAGATCTGTTTGCAATAGGCTGCAGGTTACCCAGAACGGTGCAGTACGAGTGGTTATGGGTCTCGCTCAGAGAGACCATGTATCAGCGGCAAGACAAGCACTTCACTGGCTCCCGGTTGAATCACAAATCCGATTTCGACTACTTGTAATAACTCAGAAATGTAGGCAGGGAAAAATGCCTGCTTACCTTCAGGATCTTTTATCTAAAAAAAACCATGAAAGATCGCTTAGATCCAGCAATCAGGATATTCTGATGATCCCTAGGTGTAGGTCCACGAAGGCTTGAAAGGGAGCCTTCTACGTTGCTGCTCCTAGTGCTTGGAATGACCTTGCTCTGGAATTAAGGGGCATTGTTTCGGTATACATGCATTTCGTCGAAGTATTTTTCAACGTGGGACATTTCATCGCCAACATTTTCATCGACCAAAACTCGTTTTAAAAAAAATATTTGTTGGTGGGTGTTTTGTTGGGGTTGGGGTATGATTATTTAATTAAGGGGAGGTATGGGGGGAACCCCCCCATAAATAAAAAAAAAAAGAGTTTTGGTCGATGAAAATGTGGGAATGAAAAGTCCCACGTTGAAAAATACTTCGGCGAAATCACATAGAACCATTGTTTCAACTGATGTCTTCAAAAGAAAATAATTGAAGACACTTCTGTTTGTCTAAGATGATCTGATTTTTTTCCTCTACTCTTCTTCAATCTGCTTATGCTTGAGTAGCCTTTTGTGTCATGTTGCGCCCTTAAACCTATGGGTCCATGGCCTGCACAATATAAATCTATAAAGTAAGTTAAAGCCACCGAGCGAATGGACAGGAAACCATAATAAGATACCGATAATTGTTACATCTCATGAGCCTAACCCCAATGTCAAAATGGAGCTCCGGGAATGGCCAGGAGGGTTCCTAGAAAAATCCCCTTACTGACCTCATTGTGTTTCCAGGATTGAATTCCTTACAAACTATGCAGTTCCCGACAAATCTACTTGCCTGTTCCTGGAGGTTTTGTATATAAAACATTCTTCCTGAGCTCTGCTGCAATTTGTCATGACAAGTGTGTGACGGGAAATGTAGTTGCTCTAGATCCACAAAAAGCAGTTATAAAGGCATTTCTACCTTCCCCGTCAGCTCCGGTCTCCACAGCAAGTTGGTAGGTGAGATAGCACATCCTCTCTTTGCCCAAAGCTCCTGTTCCTCTTTAGGTGATTTCTGTTGCATTTTTCTATGATTTGAAGCAGTGGAATTGCAGTATATGGGGCTGTCAACTGTACCTGCTGGGACACGGCTTCCATTTTCTGGGTATCTGTAAACAGCACATACGCGGCTTCCTTTGCCTTCTGTCTCCAGAATAATTTCCAAGTGCTATGTGATATGTACGACGGGTATGTGCAGCACACTTCACAAGGCCTAGCTCTGTGGACAGGGTTAATGCTTTGATTAGTCTGGATAGCAGTGCAGCATTCTGGACAGCATTCCTGTCAATCTCTAAAACCCTCTTCTCTGCCAACTTGATAACCAAGAATGTACAGTGAAGGTAACATACGCAGACTCAGAATAAATAGTGACTGCTTCCCCCTTACTCATTTCTAGCACTCTATAAATGTGACTAGTTCAGCGGCTAGTGTGAAGTAATGCAAAGACAACCGTTTCTTCAGTCTGACCAAGGCATCTTCTTTAACCCTTTAACTGCCAATGGTTTTACCTCCCAGTGCCAAGCCCATTTTTGGTGATTTTAGAATGTCACAAATCAATACCTTGTAACTTTTTGTTACATGTCATATCTGGCCCGAATGTGGCCACTTTTCTTCCCACATGTATGCGGTCATAATGCCACCAAGGAATCCTAGCTTGCTATTGAGAGGTGAGCGAAAATAACATAAAATTGAGGAAATGTATTTTTTTCTGAAAATGACAATAAAATGATGTACAAAGAAGCCTGTTGTTTTTTTCCTTGTAAGAGCTAGGAACAAATGGTTTGCTGTTCTGAATTCGCCACTTTCCAGGCTTTCAAGAACAGGTGGAGAAAAAAAACATATGTTTATAAGGTTACCATCAGTTTTGTGAGAGGTATGTGTTTTTTCCAATAGGACATGTGTGGACGGAATGGAAGAGGAGGGTATGTAAGCTGAATGGGAAGACAGAAAGGCATACATTTCTGAAAAGTAGACAAAATTCCAAGTTTTGCGCAGGTCAGTCAACAACTATGTAGGTCAAATTCCCATAGTTTGGATAAATATTGGAAAAATGAAAGCTGCGCTGGACATGGTTGGACCTGTAAGGTAAAGGCTTCTGTGAATATTGAGAAAAGCAATGCACCACTACATTCCCCTGACTCTTCTAGTTAGGAAATCACACATTGTTTGCAAGGTTTCACAAAACAAGCAATACCACAAGCCAAAAACTGAGCCATGCTACACAGGATTTTTATGCTGATGGCAGACGTACTTAGCATGCGTAAATAAGGAAAATAAATGTGGTGAGGAATGGCAAGCATACATTTTCTAAAAGAGCACAGGCAGACCTTTTGTAAGGGTAGGTGAATTGTGCAGGCTATAAAAGCGTACAGTGCCAAAAGCAGCAACTAAATGTAGAGAAATTAAAGGGTTGTATAACAAAGTGCAGTAGAAAATGTATGAAAACGTTTTCAAAACCAAGAGAAAACCACAAATATCCTACCTTCCCACATTCCCACAGGTGTCCCGACAAAAACAGCACCTCACATGTGGGGGTGCACCTACCTTGGCACAAAGGGAGAAGGCTAAACCACTGGTACATCAAATGCCCTGGGAAATACTGGATTTGGCTCTGTGAACATCCCACAGATTTGGCTTGGGGTGTCGCAGCCACCAAGTAAAACAGAGAACCCCATGCATTTCTGAAAAGAAGACACCTGTGGGAATACACAGAGGTATGACGCGTGAATCACCCTAGAATGTATTACCCATAAACCCTAGCAAATTCCAAAATATTTGGACATTTTTTTTCCAGACATTTGCCATCAGGAAACCATTGAAAAAGGCTGCCAACAACACATGTCCTACCTTCCCGCGTTCCCACAGGTGACAAAAATGGTACCTGATATGTGCGGGTGGACCTACCGCGGTGCAAAGGGAAAAGGCTAAACCACTGGTGTCCCAAAGTGTTTCCGGAGAGCACATTTTGCCAGACATTGCTCTTGTGGACAACCTACAGATTTGGGCCTGGGTGTTGCAACAACCAATGAAAACGGGGCACACCATGCATTTCTGAAAAGAATACCCCAGTGGGAGTCCACAGAGGTCTGACTTGCGTGAATCTCCCTAGAATTTACTATCCACAATCGCCAGCAAAGTCTAAAATGTATGGAAAAAAACTATATCTTCAGACTTTTGCCACCAGGAAACCACCGAAACACACCACTAACAACACATGTCCAACCTTCCCACATTCTCACAGGTATCCCAATAAAAACAGTACCTCACATGTGTGGGTGGTCTACCTGAGCGGAAAGGAAAAATGGTTTACAGTCCACAAGTCCAACAGCAGTCCCAGAGAACCCCGGCTGGGTCCCCATCCCTACCCGGACAGAAAAGCTGTAACGCAACCGAGCCAGGGCTCCCTGGGACGGCTGCTGCACTTGGGGGTGGTTGCCCCATATGGGAGACAGCCGCCCAAAGCCAAGTACATTACCCCTGACTATCCTGGAGATCTGGCTGTCCTGTGTTACAGATTTTCCCCGCCAGGGAGCCGAGGCAGTGTGCCAATACCGCCCCGTAGGGAAAGCTGTAACGCAGCCCAGTCAGAACTTCAGAACGGTTGGAGGTGATGTCCTCGGCCTTGGGCATCTGTCTCCCATGGGGGCTTACCATCCCAAAGCACAGCAGCAGTTCCAGGGTGCCCCGGATGGGTCTCCATCTGTTCCCAGAGAGAAAGTCTGTAATGCAGCCCGACCAGAGCTTTAGGATGGTTGGGGGTAATATCTCCAGCCTTGGGCACCCATCCCCCATGTGGGTTGACCATCGCCAAGAACAGCGGCACTCCCAGCAAGCCCCAGCAGACTCCCCAAACTTTCCCGGAGGGAGAAGACGTAACACAGGCCAGCCAGAACTCCAGGATGGTTGGGGGTAATGTCCCTGGCCTTGGGCGGCTCTCTCCCATATGGGGTGACCATCCCCAAGTGCAGCGGCTGTCCCAGGGAGCCCCGGCAGGATCTCCATCTCTTTGCCGAGGGAAATACTGTAACACAGCCCAGCCAGTGCTCCATGATTTGTAGGGAGTGATGTCCCTGGCCTTGGGCGGCAGTCTCACATGTGGGTTGACTGTCCGCAAGCCCAGGCTGCACCTCTGAAAGGGATGCGTTACAGATTTTCCCTCTGGGTGCGGAATGGGGACCCTGCTGGGGCTCCCCAGAACTGCTGCTGAACTTGGGGAAGGTCAACCCACATAGGAGACAGGCCCAAGGCCGGAGGCATCATCTGTGAACATCATGGAGTTCTGACTGGCCTGCGTTACAGCTTTTCACTCCGGCAAAGGACCGGCACCCTGCCAGAGCTCCCTGGAACCGCGGCTGGGCTTGTGGATGGTCAAACCACATGGAAGACAGCCGCCCAAGGGCAGGCACATCACCCTGCCCATCCTGGAGTGCTGGCTGGGCTGTGTTATAGAATTTCCCTAGAAAATGCCAAAGATTGAGGGTGGAACTTAACTTCCATTTCACCACTGCAGCCAGTAATGGCTGCAGCAGTGAAATTTACATTCAGTGTCATTTCAGCACATATTACACACACTGACGTGACACTCAAGTTTATCCAACCCCCGTGCCGTGTGGAGGATCCTCATCCTCACATAGACCGGGGGTTGGATTTAGAGTTTGTGCGATCGCTGCTTTGCACCGATTGCACAAACAAAAGTGCCACAAAGGATGAGATATCTCATCCTTGGCACTGGGAAGGTAGTGCCAAGGACAAGATACCTCACCCTTTGCACTTAAGAGGTTAACATTCATCCTATCTTCCTCTTCTTCCTCATAAGTTGCACAATCATGAACAATGTCATCAAGTTTCCCTGGCTCGGCTACAAATGTTGCAGGATTGACTAGGTGACACTGCATGGGATGTATCAATGCATTTGAGAAATAACCTCATACCCCCGAAACTCTTTGGGTCATCAAAGTTGACTTGGATTTCTCGAAGATCACAAAGACCGATGTTCCATGTACAATGTCACCGGGATACCCATGGTAATGCTTATAGACTTTTGTATTGCAAGATCTGCTGCATCTAAAGCTTGCTCACAAGGGAACTGTCCCTGCATCACTGGCTCTAGGAGTCTGCTATAATATGCTAAAGATATGTGGCCCAGCCATGTTTCCTGGGTCAGAGCTGCTGCCATCACCTGCGTGTTCAAATGAGAAAACAAATAAAATGGTTTCTTGCAATTAGGGGTCGCCAAGACCAGAGCATTACTGATCGCAGCCTTCAGTTCCCAGAAGCAAGTCATTCTTTCTTCAGAACATTCTATCAGATGCTTCTCCTTCTGCCCTTCCTTAAGTCCATGCAGTGAGGGCCTCACGTAACTAGCATAGTCAAACATCCATGATCTACAATAGTTACAGAGCCCTACAAACTGTTGAATTTGTTTCACTGTCACTGGCTGAGGCGTATTCTGAACTGTGTTGGCTCTCTCTGGTATTACCTTCCTTCCTGCAGGCAATATCACTTGCCCCAAATATACTACCTCTGTCTGGCAGTACTGCAATTTTGCTTTGTGAACTGTGTACCCCTTCTCCGCAAGCAGGGCGAGGGGTGGTATTGAATCTCCTCTACACTGCTCGTCTGAAGTGCTATATATGAGCATATCGACCACATACTGGATTACTGTACTGGGCACATGTAAATTCCAAAATCCATCTGGACCACCCTCTTCAAAACACTCTGAGATTCATAGTACCCCTGGGGCAACCTTGTGTGCTCAAATCTCTGACAACGATGCGTAAATGCCATGAAGTACTGAGAATCGGGGTTTAAGGGGACTGACGAAAATACATTTTTTAAATAAATCACTGTGAATTGGGTCGACCCAGTAGGGGTATTACAGGGAATGGTTGCATGATTCGGTACCACTGGAAATTTCACCTCAATGATATTATTGAGTGGCACAAATCCTGGACCATCCTCCAACTGGACCTCTTTGCTTTCTTCACAGGGTAGATGGCCGTGAGGCTTTCTATTCTCACCAAGTCACCTTTGAGTGACCTTTAGTAAGCCCCCTTCTTTAGGAATTCACAAGCTACCCAGTCTCTATGCTCTTGGGGGAAAAACTCTATAGTCCTGGAACATGAAAACAGGCAAAGAACAAATCCAGCCAGTGAGGCCTGTGAAGCCTCACAAGACCTCAAGACTGTTGAATATTTCCTCGCCACCTAATGTTTGGAACCATCACTGGCGCTCCTCAGAAAGTCGCAGACACTGTATCATCCCCTCAGAATTGAGGGGCAGGGATTTCAGTTTAAGTTTCTTAAATTTAAAAAGATCTGTGTCTCAGCGTCTATCCATAGAAACGTTGGTCTTTGGGGCCTTACTCTGCGCCCCTTCCAGACCCATGAGGCTGGGCACCGGAGCAGCCTCTCCAAGGATTTTCTGCATTACTCGGTTGATGTTGTCTTCTGTTTTAGGTTATATTTGTATCCTTCAAACTCGAAGGCGATTGAGAAGGGGAACCCCTATCTGTATTGCACTCACTTTGAGCTAAGCAATTTAGTCAGGGGGGTGCAGAGACTTCTTTGAGTTAGAGTAAAGGCTGATAGGTCCTGGAATATGGTGATTTGTGAGGCTCCCCAATCCACTGGATCCCCCTCCTGCTCTATGTGCTCTATCGATGGTTGGCTCTGTGGTATTATCGTCATTGAAGACCTTTCTAATAATGTTGTTTATGGATTTGATTCTATAGCCTTGCGTTTCTCCCTCTTTTTCTGGAAAACCAAAAAATCTCAGGTTATTCCAGCGTTCTCGGTTCTCGGTTTTTAAAGTCATCCATTGTCAAGGCACACTGCTACTCCCTTCTTTCCAATTAAGAGATTCTCATATCCATTTGGGTCTCTAAAACATGAATCGAACATTGATTTGCCTCAAAGCCGGGGCCTTCCTTCATATTGCTATTTTTGGAGAGAGGATGACCAACTTATGGGTGTAGCCCCCCCCGTGAAAATGGCAAACTCAAGGTGGCATCTTGTACCTGGCTCCATCAGTCTCCTGCAGGGCCCTCCCCTTGTGGCAAGCTAAGTTAGTATTAGGTTTGAGGGCACTGTGACCCTGTGGGGGTTGATATACTTTGTGGTGGTCCTGTGTCTGCCTGTAGTCCAGGGGGAGCCCAAAGATGACCCTGGGGAGTTGCTGAGGGGTCAGTAACACCAGGCCCTCCAGTCGAGGAGCACAAGTTCTTTTGGTTTTCTTGTGTAGGGGGAGAGGTCGCTATTCACAAAGCACTCTCGTGAGACTGGGTATCCCCCAGGATTTTGTGCGAGATGCTCAAGTGGCTGTGGCTGAGGATGGGTGATGTAGGAAAGAGGAGGTAGGTGCCTTCACTTCACTGGGTCTTGGGATGGACGGGCGTCATTTAGCCTTCTGTGGGTGTAAGGGCAGAGCCCTAAAGGGGAATGCCGACCAAGAGCCATAACCAAGGACGGTCTGGCTCCAGCTATCAAGTTCTCCAAGGAGGATCCTCTGATGGAGCGGCCACCCCCTCCTGCTAACTAAAATAAAGGGCGAGCAAGGACTATGGAGCACACAGTAATTACTCACAACGGGGACTCGAGGGGCCAGTCCTCTCTCCCCCTTCAGTTCCGCATTAGCCTGGTGAACTGTGGCTCTGCCTCTTCAGTGGTCCCACTCCAAAGGGCAGGTGTCACTGAGAGGCACCTCACCCCAGGGGCTGTACCGGCTCTGTCCCTCTGCTCGTGCAACAGCCGATTCTCCGAGGAGTGATGCAGTTTCGCTGGTGGCCTCTTCTTTGCCTCTCCCCTCTGCCGGGGGGGTGCATGGGGGCACGGGAAGTACAACACTACTATGCCCTGTCCGAGGGGGGCATTCCCCATCTGCCCTGCAATCACTCACCTCTGTCCCCAGCGACCTGGGGACGCTTCACTCATCTATTGAGTGGGGGCCTCCAGCCTCAATGCCTCCGCCTGTGACGTGATAATGGTGTAAATTGTTTATGAAATCATTCAGTGTTTGTATATTTTGTTGTTTTACATATGTATTATTATGTGTATTCACTCTTTCTTTTCATTATTGAAGCAGCATTTAAATCGGAATATGATGAATTAATAAATGGTTTTTGATTAAACAAAAAGTAAAGAGTTGAGGTGATCTCACAGCAGCACAGTTGAATTGGTGGTTTGTCTGAAAATGTACCCTGATCAATTTTGGATTTCCCATTGCTAAACCATCCATCAGAAATTCCCTTGTATCTGATTTTTCTCATAATATTTCACAGTCCCTTTGTCATAAGTCTCCTATAGAATGGTGTTTAATCCTTAAACTAAGTGCTTAATGTAATCTGCTTGACAAACCTCAAAAACATTTTGATCACCTGGCATTAAAGATATAGCAACTTCACAGTACTAGACATGTCTCTCATAGATAATATTTCATAGGGCGCTGTGTGTTTTCTACTCATGAAACCATGGAAAATAAATGGCAAGCACACATCTCACTGTCCTCCTTCCTCAAAGCTTATTTTTTCATTTCTTTTTAAATATTCTACCTGCCTTTCTGGTTGTGGGTGGAAGGCTACGTGCACGCACTTGTGTATGCACATCGTGCGGCACAAGGTCTGTGTAACAGCAACCACTGTCAGAGGTAATCTTATCCAGAAGATAAGCGATCATGTTCACTAATTAGCTATTATCTATCGCTCCCATTTAAAATTTGAGTGCCTGAGACGCCTCGATTGGGGCAATTTATCTGAGATAGGTACTCTGTCCTTCTCTCTGAATCCTAAGCACTCGGTACATATTCTATTAATTTATAGACCACCAGGATCAACTACACTCTTTTTGAAGGGTCTAGACGACTACCTTAGTTCTATTGGTAGTAAATATAAAGAGTTACTGTGTATTGGCAATTTTAATATATGGACAGATGATCCCACTAGATCCGATGCCAGATTACTACATGAGGTCTTAGCACAACATGAGGTCATATCCTTGACCGCCACCCCCTCTCACATTAAAGGTCACTGTCTTGACTTAGTGCTAGCTAGAGGAAAGGGGATCAGCCTGGTTGATACTCTGCCCATTCATTGGACAGACCATTACCTCAGGTTGTTTCTCATTAAAACTGAATTGCATGAGGTTCCTTTAGATACTCCCGTAAGTATTAAACAGATGCGGAAAAAAAAGATCTGGATGCTATACCTGCCATGGAACTCAGCATAGCATTGACTAATTGCACTCAGTCTAATGACTGCAATACTCTTTTCCTGGAAGGTACTCAAGCCATGAATCTTATTTGCACCACATACGCACCTCTGAAAAATATGGTCTCCAAGAAAGCTTCTCCAAATTAATTGACCATCTTAACCAGGCAAATATTGCATTAACCAGTTATAAAAAGGCACTGTTTACAGCTAAGTCGTATTTTCTATCAACAAAAATTTCATCTGCTATAAATCATCCCCAAAAATTGTTTAAAACCATAGCTGATTTTGTTAATCCAAGCACTCATGCACCAGTGAAGACTTCATCTGTGAATCATGCCAATGGTTTAAACAACTTTTTCCGCGATAAAATTCTAAATATCCAAGAAAATATCTGGTCCCATAGAAAGCAGGATATAATCTCGGAACCTATGGTGTCTAGCTCTACTATAGATTATGTGGGACAAAGGATCCAGTTAGATTTTAAGCAAGTTTCAGCAGAAGATATTACACCTCTTCTAGCCGAGCTTAAACCCACTAATGAATATTTTTTTCCACTGCCAGCTCTGGTTGCCAAACGACTTTGTCTGGAACTCACACCGTTTATGACCAAGTTCGTTAACCTCTCTCTTGCCCAGGGACTTGTTCCAGATGCTCTGAAAATGTCAATTGTCACTCCCTTGTTAAAAAAAACTGGTCTGGATCCAGAAGACTATGGCAATTACTGCCCTATAGCGGGCCTTCCCTTGCCAGGAAAGATCCTAGAGAAAGTAGTAACTAAACAGTTACAGGACTTTGTTGAAGAACACCGTTTACTCCATCCTTTGCAGTCGGGTTTTCGCCCATTGCACGGGACAGAGACTGCACTCACAGCGGTTTGGGATGATATGTTGCAGGCAGGAGATGCTGGGAAACTCTCCATGCTTGTAATGCTGGATCTCTCAGCTGCATTTGATACGATGGATCATCGCAGTTTGCTAGATCGCTAAAAAAATCTAATTAATATGGGTCCCGGGACACTCAAATGGTTTACATCTTTTCTTACTGACCGTCAGCAAAGTGTTCGAGTAGGGGGATTTCTCTCAGAAATACTCTCTCCGTGCTGTGGGGTGCCTCAGGGATCGGCTCTTTCCCCACTTTTGTTTAACATCTACCTCCATGCCTTGATGAACATCCTGGAGAAATACAACCTCAGGTTTCACTCTTATGCCAACGATACTCAGGTGTACATCAGACTTGATGATGTAGAGGATGCTCTTACGGTGGTGACTTGTTGCCTAGATGAAATAAGCACCTGGATGGAGGAAAATTGGCTGCAACTAAACCCAAAAAAAACGGAGGTGATCCTGTTTGGGCCTAAACATTTTCTTGAAGGAGAAAAATGCCCCCCCCCTCCTCAGTTTTTAGGGGCTAGCCTCAAATATTCCACCAAGGTCAAGAATTTGGGCTGTATTTGGCAGAGTGACCTGGGATGTAATGCCCAGGTCTCAGCTAAGGTACAATCCGTATTCTATAATATTCGCCTCCTGCGCCAAGCTCTACCCTACGTGCCTAAAGTAGATTGTGCCGTAGTGGTGGGAGCACTGGTTAATTCAAACCTTGATTGTTGCAATGGTCTTCTGGCCGGAGCACCAAGTAATCAAATTCAGCATCTCCAGAAGGCACAAAATGCTGGAGTCAGATTGGTCTTTGGTGTATCTAAAAATACTCATATATACGGTCTTTGTCGATCATTACACTGGTTGACAGTTGAAGATCGGATTAAAGTTAAGACCGGTTGTTTGGTTTATCAATGCCTGCACGACATGGCACCAGCATATCTAACAAACAAACTGAGACGATATCAACCTACTTGCACCCTTAGGTCGGAGGACCACTTCCTCCTTGTAATTCCTAGGATGAAGTATAAGTCCAGGGGAGATCGGTGTTTTTCAGTGACCGGGCCCAGATTATGGAATAGTCTTCCGTTACCACTTAGACAAGCCAATTCCCTGATGACCTTTAGAGCAGGTCTAAAAACGTATCTCTTTAAATAAATCTGTGTTCCAGATCACTGTTGCTGTTTGTGTAGTACTGTCTATCTAATCGGTCCCTCTGGCCTTTTATGTGTTATCTTTCGTTCCATCTGCGCCAGGATACGATTCGGTTCGTTGTGTGCACGATTATAAATGCTTCAAAATTCAAATTCAAATACTAATTGATTGACAATAGTCAATGCAGAACAATTTCTAGTAGAAAATTGTTCAGGCCATCTGGGGAATGTATCTATTATACTCAACACCTATTAGAATCTGCAAGGTACTGGTGATAAGGACAAGTCGGATATTCCTTTACAATCCAAATGGATATGCTGCAAAGAAGCAATAGCTCTCAATTCCTTCAACAAAATACCCTTCTTATTATTGACCGGCCTGTCGTGTTTCTAACAAGCTTGACAATTCACAATCCAATCTACGCGATCTGCCTTCATTCCTGGCCACCATCCTGTACATTTTAATATATTCCAGCTCTTGCTCCTTTCTCACGTGCCCAGAACCTATGAGACAATGCAAGATATGCTTTATCATTTTTTCAGGAATCGCTAGCCCCTATTTGTCATGTGTGTTCTCCCACAAACCTCCTCCCTTTGCCACTAGCTCATCACATGATGTAAGGGTGTCAGCTTCCTGCTGTAGCGCTTTCATAACTTGAGACCTGCATGAATTGTTTGCTAATTTTCGTAACACTATTTTCATGGGTTCTGCCTCCTCATAATCTGCTGCCGATTCAGCCTGTTCTGCATATACTGGCAATGTCACAACCTTTCTGGGATGCTTTGGTCAAATACTGGCGGGTGCACCTTCATGCAAGCCAGCAGCACACATTTAGCTGTAGCGTCAGCTACATCATTGAGTGCTTTCCAATTTGCATATTTAGAATGCTACTTGACCTTTATAGACAAACTCTGCTTCTGTCCTTGACCAAACTCTCAATTTCTTACCATAAAAACAAAAGCTTCTAGCAGCCCCTCTACTGCTGATTCTTCACCACTGCAGGTACATTGACAGTGATTTGAACATACAATCTGAATCATCAGTCAAAGCAAATGGGACCTCTAATGAAAATAAAATGTGTAGTGTGTGTCAGAGTGCCGTGTAAAATGACTCATACTGGTAGCAGTGATCGCAGCCATTATTGGCCGGTAGGAGCCTGAACTACCGGCAGGCCGGCCGGTGGATCAGAGCCCCTACTGGCAGACTCGGAGTGTGCAGGTCCAGTAAAAATGCTGCAGTTGGTATTGCCGCCATTTTTTCCAGCATTTTTACCAGACAAGCACACTCATAATGAGCCCATATGTCAAGCAAAAGTGTCACAATGTTCGGCAGGGGCTGTGTACATAGATTGCTTCACTGCTTAGCAGCTTTTGAATTCCCTTCTCCCCACATTTTTTAAAAACATTCTTTCACCAAAAAGTTGTAGGATTACTGAGGGTAAAGAAATAGTAAATATATTAATAATGACATTAGAGCAAATAACCTTTAGCCTGATGAAATGGCAGAAAATCACATCAGTTAACACATGTTCCTGAAAAAAATTACATTAATGGCCTATATTTTGCGGTGTATTCTAGATCCTCTAAGCCATCAAAAGACATCCAATTACTAAATGACAGAGGGCAAAAACTCAAGTTGCAAGATACTAGCCAGCCATAAAAAAAACCTACATTTTGTGGATACCACAAGTTAAATACCACTAACCGAATTCAAAACTTGCACCCTGTTTATAAGCAATTGCAGCTGATGATTTCTCTAATTAGAGTGGGGTAAATGCTTCCCACAAATATGCGCGAGCTTCCGAGTGTTTCAAGGGAGCACGGACTAAGGAAATATCCGTTCGGGGAAAAGGGTTCTCCCCGTGAAATAGTACATTTTACAGCACTCTTTCTGAAAAACTGAATAGACAGTCGCACAGTTTGCAATGAGTTGTGTAGGACACCTCATGAAAAAATCCAATAAATACAAGTCGCCAACAGCGCAAAGGTGCATTTTCATGATGCCTTCCCACAATACATTCTAGTGCAAAACACATGTTCATGCTGGTTGTGCTCATACATGTCCATTCTGGCTGCACCACTATTTGTCAGTATCCCGACGTAAGAACACTTATCATGGTGGCTTTGTCAGTGAAAATGCCATACAAAAAAAAAAATATCTATATCCAAAGCGGGGGACGAAGGCGGCCTCCAGCCGTGTGGCCCTGATTCGAGCCTCCACATTGGCTGAGGGGCTGCCACGCCCCCTGCCGGGGACAAAGGCATGGAATCCAGGAATTCCCGGCCGGGTAATGCCCCGGTGAGGGCCAATCAGAATGGTCCTTTCCTTCTGATTGCGCCCTCGCCGGGTACTCATAATATATATAACATAAGATGAATGCTTTGTCAAATGGTGACTTATAAGCACATGAGTCGATCACAAAGGCTCATTTGGGTGAACTCTGTCTTTAACATGGTTGCAAATGATCCATTACAACCTGTGCTTATTCTGGGACCAGAATTTCCCATTATAAAACCAAGACTAAAAGTCTCAGAATGCAAAGAAAATCTAGGATTGGATAAAGCACATATAGATGTGAATGGATCATGTTGGCAACTGTGCTTTAAATTATTACAACCTGTAGGACCATTTAAAGCGATCTCAAGGTGTCCAATGTAAATCGATCGTTCCTAGCTTTTATGTTCCTATCATGTTGCATCCTGGTATTTGTAGTCCAGTAATTATAAACTGAACAGGAATTCAAAGTAACATGCCAGGGCCGAAAGAAAGGGATTTTAGAGGTGTTTCTGCATATGTTTAAATTCCAAAGGCGTGAGTGAAGTAGTGATCCTACATGAAAAACGTGGGCAGTGGTTTATCTGTATTTCTAACTCTGGTGGTTTTAGATTTCTGATATTGAGCAGAAAGCTTTGCAGGTCAAATTTGAATACATTTTAACGCAATCCGGCATAAACAACAAATGACCTAACTTACCATGAAGATCAGCAAATGTATCTCACAGAACAAACTGTCAGGAAACGTTCAGTTGTTTGCCACACTTAATGTTTGAAATTATGCACAGTTACTGCCATGTGCAATGATTACAATTTCCCAGCCTACCCTGCAAATGCAATCAGGGAAGCGCTAGCCCTCTGCAACAACATGAGAAATAAGTCACTCTGAGTCTCACAACAAAATGACCTGACTAACTTTGCAGAAGAATCACTGGGACCTGGCAGAAAACGAGCGTTTGACGCTGCCCTGTGTAAGCAGACAGGAAACACACGGAGAGCAGCATGCAGACAGGTAGCTGAGGCTCGTGCCTGGTGACCTCACATCTGTCATAGCAGAGCATGTCAGGTCATGTGTCTCATCATTCAAATTAATTAGTACCCCCACCAGCCCCAGTAAAAGCACAGAGTGAATACGACTGCGGCTGCAGCTCAGCTGGCAGTCCTGCCACCAGGTCAACAAGCAGCCAGGCGTGGCCAGAGCCCCAGACACCTGCCACTCAGCCTGAAAGACTAAATAGCGGTAGGATCTATTAATGACATGTGTAGGCAGTAGGGTTCCATAAAAAGCAGTAGCCTACCGCCTAAATCGGTAGGGTTGGCAAGTATGCTCCCCATTGAAATTCTTACTGTCTCAAGCAATCGTACAAGGGTTTCGCAAGCTCTGCAAAAGTTGCAGTGAACGTTCAGGAGAACTCCAAGATGCCCAATAAGGACTGCAAGGAGTTGTGCGAGTTGGTAATGCAATTATCAACTGAAGCCTGTCAATGCTTTTGCCCTTTACCAATAAGCAAACAGCCAAAAATGTTACTTTTGTTTTCTTCCATTGAATTTTAGTAGTTTTCAAATTGAGAGCTTCCCTCCTGTATCCGCAGGGTGACCCCTCTCATATGAGCATCATTAACCTGATCATCCCTATTACAAATCAAAATGTCATCCAGGAATGACAGAACTATCAGGTTGCACCATGGGCTCATGGAGGTACAAGGATGACTTTGAAAATCCAGGGTCGGGGGACATTTTGGGGGGACGTAATGGAACGAAAACAGGGATTGTGGAGGTGGGATGGTCAATGGATAGTACTGTTTGCTGATGTTTCAATGTCAGATTTCAATGCATTAATAAAAGACTTATATAGAAAAAGATATCATCCAGGTATAACATAACTTTTTTTCACATTTCAACCCATCCATAATTCTATTTATAACCCTCCCCCCTTAACAAGGGGGCTTCCTGCGAGGCATGTGTGAAAGGTTTTTAAAATGTGGTAATAGCCCAGGATCCCCCAAGCTGCCGCTTCATAGAAGAGTCCCTCAGCGCATGTGCGACACGAGGGACCCTTCAAAAACAAATTTGGGCATGTATATATGCACGAGTGGAGCACTGAAAACAATACCTGGTTGATGCTGTCTCATCTGCGTATGTTCGCTTCAATGTCAGGAGAGACGCTGCGCAAAGACTGAGTGGCGCATCCCGTGACATCACATTTCCACAAATTGTTCCATTGTCAGCAGGGGAATTGCACAGCTTTTGACGACCATGGCCCGGTCCCATTTGAAGGTGGCACCGCATTCTGAGAAAGGGCACCGCAGACAACTGCATCTGACCTGGCTTGCTCCAATCATAACGCTGTGCTAACTGCCAGAAGGAGAAGCACCGTGGGAAAAAATGCTGGGTCCACCTCTTCCCTTGTGGGCCTTCCCCTAATCATTGTGTTGTCAAGTACGCAAGGCACCAGAAAAGAAACTGCATCAGTCCCCACCGCCTCCACTACAATCTCATGCCACCTTTGGCCCATGTGGCCCTTGTGGTGAGCTGCTATCACCATATTCGCCTACCCTCCTCTGCAATTAGTTGTCCAGCCCAGGCCAGGATTCTGGTGCCTCCCTCCCCCTCTAGTAGTGCTGCTGCCTTGGCCAGCCAGCACACATATCCCAGAGCATGAAGACTTGTAAAGAGCTATGACTTATTCCTACTACAGCCAAGTGGAACCTCCAGGCAGCCCTGGCCAGGCTGCCTCACAAGTAAGAACCCAATGTAAATAGAGGTGATCCAAAAGTAGACCCTTTAAGGACTATTTTTAAATTTGTAAATATCTTTAATGCCACGTCTTAGGTGGGGTAGTTTTAAGAATAGGGAAAGTTAGATGGTATTTTTTTAATCTTTTCGCTGGTTTCCGCCCATTTGTTTACAAAATAAAAGCCTCAAAACTGATGGTTTACTGGAGCGGCTTTGTCTCACCCTGGACAAAACCAGCTACTGTGACTATATAGCATCCGGCCACTGACCCATTGTTCTCCTCTTTAAGGGATGTGGGCACTTCGTTTGGTTATTGCCTTTCCTTCCTGACCTTCTTACCCCTTTTCCAGAGTAATTTGCCCATGTTGATCTCGGAGTCTGGATTGAGTTGGGCACCACCTGAGACACATAAGGGGTGGGTTAAGGGTGTAAGTAGAGATACATATAAAGTAAAGTGTTGTGCCTTTCACTCCAAGTGCAAAGCATGCCATTTCCTGTTGCATATTCATAACTCTGTGGAAAATCGTAGGACTAAATTTCTGACGAAGAACACACCAAAAACAAATCTTGCACACCCAGCGAAACACAATCTACTCCAGTGTTGTACATCAACTTGTCCGAGTCCTAGTGTGTACTCTTACCAATATGAGCTATAAGCGCTATTGCTTCTTCATGTTCTTACGGTCTGCTCCCTGCGGGGGCCAACTCCTGTTCTCACTCTCTATTCATTGTTGGTGCATGTTCGGGCTCTTGTGGCCTGTGTGCTACTCCGGTCTTTGTGGCCTAAACCCTTGTATCTCCACTGTCTCTAACATCTCCCATCCCTCTACATTTTGATTTTTTTACAGTCTCACTTGTTCTTGAGTGTTCTCATACAACCTGTTCGCTTCTCCACCCGAATCTCTCACCCTCAGTCACACTCTATTCCTTGCCTTGCAAACATATTTCTCCCTCTATTTCCTCCTGCTCTGGGACGTTCCTGCTGCCATCCCTGCCCTTGTACTTTATTCATTGCCCCATTCCCATCTCCTTTGGTAATCTCCATTGACTCACACTTCACACTCTCACTGGTACAAATATTCTTTGAATTATATGATCTTGATCCACCCATTCCAATATTTTTCCCATCCGTCCTCTTCATTCCCCTTCTGTACTACATCTTCCGTACATTCATTTTGTTCTGAACTACCTTGGGTCAGGTTGCCCAGATGCTTATCTTGTCCTCTGTTGTCACATGCGATTTCCCTTCAAGAGTTGTTTTTGGCACAACCTCTGCATATTTTCACAAAAACCGGTCATCTTTGGGAGTTAAGTAAGTTAGCCCAGAATTCAAACAAGCATTTGATACCAAAATATGTGCACAAAGTAGCAGTTATTTTTTCTATGCTCTCATTCTATCCCGCTCTACCTGTGTTCTGAGTCTCATGTATGTGTTTTCGAGGTTTTTTATTGATAGTAGATGTGAGCATGCTTTCTGCCTATTCCTTCCTGCTCGATTCATCCATTGATAGGCCTGATACAGGACAATCAGTCACTTACCCAGATTATTCACTCATCGGTTACTTTGTCTCCTTTTTGGTAGATTCCTGATATACATCCCTTTTTTTTTTTAAACCTTTATTTTTGGGTTTTAACAAGAACATACAGTAACGACTGTTGTGATTAACTTTGCATTCATCTGGTGCAAGTGACTAGAATCTTGAGATGGAATGCAGGGCTTAGAATGTTTATCTATGAGTGAGTTCCAGGTTTGTTAGTTGCAAGGATGTAAGCCCTGAGAGAGGATGCCGGTGGGTGTCCTATGTCCCCTTTTACTTACCTGACCATAAGAACTGTATTTGGTGTACCTAAACCTAAGTAAAAAAGTTAACAGTTCACTGGAGTGTCAGAGTCATTTGTGGCCAAACCTTGAACTCAACACTGGCGACGAGGATGGGATCTGGCTGTGCTGGGGGGACAGCACCAAAGGGAGACACCCACCGCCCCCCCCCTCTAAGAAGTGATCCTCTCTCAGGTAAGAGCGCTGGATGGCTGTGAGGCACTGCAAGTGCAGTGAGGGCAATTGAGGTCCAGACAGAGGTGCTACAGAGGCAGAGGGGGCAAGAAAGGCCCAGACAGAGGCGCTACGAAGGCACTGGAATAACAGAGCAGCTATGGATGTAAAGGTGCTGCGTTAGGCAGTGGAGAGGTTCTGCCAGGGCAGTGAGGCGCTACAATGGGCAATGAGATGTTGCAGAGGCAGTGAGGCGCTGCATGAAGAGGTGCTGCGAGGGCAGTTAGGCGCTGCAACAGGCAGTGAAGAGGTGCTGCAGAGACAGTGAAGCGCTGCTAGGGGCAGTGAGATGCTACAGAGGCAGTGAGGCGCTGCATGAAGAAGTGCTGCAAGGGCAGTGAGGTGCTGCGACAGGCAGTGAAGACGCGCTGCATGGGCAGTGAGGTGCTGCGTTAGGCAGTGAAGAGGTGCTGCGTGAGGCAGTGAAGAGGTGCTGCATGAGGCAGTGAAGAGATTCTGCAAGGGCAGTGAGGCACTGCAAGATGCAGTTAAGAGGTGCTGCAAGAGGCAGTCAAGAGGCGCTGCAAGAGGCAGTGAGTGGTCGCTGCAGAGGCTGTGAAGTGCTGCATGGTGCAGTGAAGAGGTGAGGCGCTGCGAGGGCAGTGAAGTGCTGCACGGGGCAGTGAAGAGGCACTGCATAGGGAGTGAAGAGGCACTTCAGTGACAAGGGTGTGCTGCAAAGGGCAGTGGGGACAAGAAGTTCTAGTGTTGAAAGGTACAACGGTCTGCTGTAAAGTGCAGTGGGCTCTGTGAGACTTATGGTTATTAGAAGGAGCTGTGAAGTTCATTGGAGCAGCAAGGTTCATTCATTCATTGGCATGGTGAAGTTCAAGGTGGCAGTCTCTCATAAAGCATTTAAGAGAATTGAGACTGTACAAACATTCAGAAGAGTTGGAAGTTGTTAATGGATCTAGGAGGGGCCTGGGGCCCATGGACTGTGCAAACATCTGTTGCGCCAAGGCTACAAGCTATTGGTCATAGTGAAGGCAGCTGAGATCACTGACAAAGTTATCCGATGTCAGCGCTTACCTTTGACTGGAACCGAAGGTTGCTGCGGTTGGCTTGAGTGGAGTCCTGGAGTTCGGCATGAGTGCTGCAGCGGGAGGCCTGACTCAGTTATGAAGTTTGATGGGGATGGGAGCTCTGTGTTCCTCCGTTACTCTCTATGCAATGGTGAAGTAGGAGAGAATGCAGAGGTGCGGGCGATTAGAGTTGAGATACTAGAGCTGATATATATTAGTTTATTAGAGTGATGTTGTAGGTACATGTCTCTCTCTTTAATTGAGTTATGTAGTTTAACATATTTCTCTCCACAGGCGGACTACTGTCCATTACATGTGTTGCATGTGTAAAAAGGTGCAATGGTTGAGGTGAACCGTTGAGCGGACTACTGTCCATTACATGTGTTGCATGTGTAAAAAGGTGCAATGGTTGAGGTGAACCGTTGAGCGGACTACTGTCCATTACATGTGTTGCATGTGTAAAAAGGTGCAATGGTTGAGGTGAACCGTTGAGCGGACTACTGTCCATTACATGTGTTGCATGTGTAAAAGGGTGCAATGGTTGAGGTGAACCGTTGAGCGGACTACTGTCCATTACATGTGTTGCATGTGTGAAAAGGTGCAATGGTTGTGGTGAACCATTGAGCAGACTACTGTCCATTACACTGTCTGTATAAAAAGGGAAATGTTGTTCCTAGACTTTGGTGCCATTGTTTTGGCATATGTTGGTAGACATGTATGCGGTGATGTGTGAGTGAAATAAGATATTAAGGTTTTAAACCTTCATTAGAGTTATTAAGTTGATAACAGTGTTCATCATTAGCTGTTCTATGTAGGCATATTAATATGTTCTCTCCACAGGTGGACTTTTAATTTTAATCCACAGATGGACATTGATGTTAATGTAAATAGATTTTGAAGTGGTGACAGGGTCTAAACCTTTTGGAGTTGGTTGTGGTTATATATGAAATGCTTTGAATAATCTTTTGTTTTTCAGGTGGGACTTTACTGGACAAATCTTTTGATTAAATATTGATCTTGCCACCGATACTTTACTGTTCTTGTTGTTGTCCCTATAGGGGAAAGATGTGTTGTGATTAACTTTGCATTCATCTGGTGCAAGTGACTAGAATCTTGAGATGGAATGCAGGGCTTAGAATGTTTATCTATGAGTGAGTTCCAGGTTTGTTAGTTGCAAGGATGTAAGCCCTGAGAGAGGATGCCGGTGGGTGTCCTATGTCCCCTTTTACTTACCTGACCCTAAGAACTGTATTTGGTGTACCTAAACCTAAGTAAATAAGTTAACAGTTCACTGGAGTGTCAGAGTCATTTGTGGCCAAACCTTGAACTCAACACTGGCGACGAGGATGGGATCTGGCTGTGCTGGGGGGACAGCACCAAAGGGAGACACCCACCGCTCCCCCCCTCTGAGAAGTGATCCTCTCTCAGGTAAGAGCGCTGGATGGCTGTGAGGCACTGCAAGTGCAGTGAGGGCAATTGAGGTCCAGACAGAGGTGCTACAGAGGCAGAGGGGGCAAGAAAGGCCCAGACAGAGGCGCTACAAAGGCCCTGGAATAACAGAGCAGCTATGGATGTAAAGGTGCTCATCAGTCACTTACCCAGATTATTCACTCATCGGTTACTTTGTCTCCTTTTTGGTAGATTCCTGATATACATCCCTTTTTTTTTTAAACCTTTATTTTTGGGTTTTAACAAGAACATACAGTAACGACCTTTAAAGACAGGTCAAAGCCACTTAACACCAGCAAGAAAAAGTGCGTTCATCACATCTACAATGCCAATTCCCAATTCTGAGAGTCATTTTCACAACTGTTTAGATGACCTTTAAGATAAAGTACTTTGCAGAGGGCCTTGGAGGTTGGTCGGGGTCGGACTCGCAGCTATGTCCTGAATCGTGGGCGGGGATTTAGAGGTAGGGACATCAGGAGTAGAGAGCAGATATCTGACTTAGGGAGCCCATATATCCGGAGGACGTGCGTGTAAGGGGAGAGTCCGTAGAAATTCAGTGTCCATGTCCTGACAGTATAGGATATCACTTTTCCACGCTGTCAGTGAGGGAAGGGGGCCGCGACCCCAGGTCAGGGCTATTCTTCTGCGTGCGAGCACTAGGAGCAGAGAAGCTAGCCTTCTCCCCGGAGCCTGTAGGTGCTTGGTCATGCTCAGGAGGGCGATGGTCGGCTGCGGGGTAATCTCCTCCCCGATCACATCACTCGTGTGCTGTAAGACTGAGGACCAGAAACGGGCTATACCCGGGCACTGCCATGCAAGGTGAACAAAGTCAGCGTCGGAAGAGGCACATCGCTCGCAGTGATCAGAGGCTTCGGGGTGATGACGCCGCCTCTTTTGGGGGGTATAGTATGTCTGATGGATGAAGTTGAAGTGTATCTGCTTGTAGCGAGTGTTTAAAGCTACTTTTTTGGTTTGTTGAAGGATGTAGGCCCATTCCACGTCAGGTATTGTGATATGGAGAGCTCTCTCCCAACGCTGCTTCGCATTGACGGCTGGTATCATAGTGTCAGCAAGCAGTGATCTATATATCGTGGAGACCAACCGCCCCTCTCCCCTTGCCTGTATCACACTGTGTAAGAGGGTCCACGTCAGGGGTTGTTTAGGGAATGTTGGGAGGAGGGCCTGCAAGGTATGCCGCAACCTGAAATAAAGAAACATGTCGAGCGAAGTGT
The DNA here is from genome assembly GCF_040938575.1 of Ambystoma mexicanum. Classification (NCBI taxonomy): domain Eukaryota; kingdom Metazoa; phylum Chordata; class Amphibia; order Caudata; family Ambystomatidae; genus Ambystoma; species Ambystoma mexicanum. The sequence continues at coordinate 1,345,704,805 of NC_090937.1, read as the reverse complement.
TGCCCCCCCTCTCTCTGATCATTTGCGGGGTTATGAACTTATCCTCTGGGAAGAGGTCCCCCAGAGTTTGGATATTGGTTTTATCCAGCCAAATCAGGAAGACTTTTTCGTTAGTCAGAGGTATACCGGGGATAAACCTGATGGGTAATAACGGAGAGTATCTTATCTGTATTTCGCACTTGCGAGCTATTTTCTTCCAGGTGGCGTATGAGGACTGGACTGTGTTTAGCGTGTTGCGCGGAACCGATTGCTCGCTGAAGATGACTACTGTTAGGAAGTCCGGTGACGCTAGGGCGCGCTCAACCTGAACATGTGGTCGGATATATTCAGTCGCGTACCAATGGCCTAAGAATTGGGCTTGGGCCGCCCAGTAGTATTTTTCTATATCTGGAAGTGCGAGGCCACCTCGAGCCACCGGCAACGTCAGTGTCGTATATGCGACTCTTGCTGGCTTGCCTGCCCATATTAGTTCTAGGATGAGGGTCCTGATTTTCTGAATGAAAGCGCGTGGGAGTATTAGAGGTATGTTTGCAAACAAATAGAGAAGCTTGGGAAGAATCACCATTTTGGTGAGTGAGACCCTTCCCCAAAGTGTTAATGGAAGAGACTTCCATCTTTGGACCCGCTCATGCAGGTAATGGAGCACCTGGCCGTAGTTGTCCTTGAAGATTACGTCGTGATCAAGTGACATGAGGATACCCAAATAGCGCACCCGGGAGCTTTCCCACTTAAAACCGTGGTCGTCGCGAAACATAGATGTGGACGACGTCAGTGGAAATATTACCGATTTCGAATGGTTTATTTTGAGCCCAGATATGCCGCTAAATCGGATTACCTCGCGCATGACTGGATTGAGGTTTGTCTGCGGATCTTTGATAAAAAGCAACACGTCGTCCGCGTAGAGGGAGACGATCAGCTTGTGAGGGCCCAGAGTGATGCCTCTATCCATACGGAACTCTCTCAATCTGGAGGCGAGTGGTTCCATGACTAAGGCGAAGATAAGAGCGGATAGGGGGCACCCCTGCCTAGTTCCGCGTTCCAACCTGACTCCGGGAGATCTGGTGGTGCCGAGGGTGATATAGGAGCGGGGGTCATTATAAAGTAGGGAGACCATTTTGACAAAAGTTTTCCCCAGGCCCATATGTGTAAGTGTAGCAAAGAGATAAGGCCATTCGACCGAGTCGAACGCCTTCTCGGCGTCTAACAGTACCGCGATGGCCTGCTGTGAGGGGTCGAGTGCGGCGATGACGCCGAAGAGTCGTCGAATACCGTATGTCGTGCTGCGGCCTGGGATAAATCCGGCTTGGTCACCTAGGACCAGTGCGGGCATGAGGGGAAGGAGACGGTTAGCGAGGATCTTGGCCAGGATCTTGTTGTCTAAGTTGATCAGTGAGATCGGCCTGTAGGAGGCACAATCGTCCTGTGGTTTGCCTGATTTATGCAGGAGTATCACGTTGGCTTCACGGAGGGTGGGAGGGAGTATCCCACGCTCTAGGGCTTCCTCGTACACTTGGAGGAGTATCGGGGCAATCACAGCTGCATGGCTTTTGTAAAACTCGCCTGTCAAGCCGTCGGGGCCAGGCGCCTTAGTGTTCGGGAGAGATTTTATTGTATCGGTAATTTCTTCCAGGGTGATAGGTGCGTTCAGTGGTTCGCGCAATTCCTGAATTACCCAGTACAGTTCAGTGTCATTCAGGTAGTTCTGAATCTCTTCGGGGTTGCTAGTGGTATTGGAGCTATACAGGTTTTGGAAGAATTTATGGAATGTATTGGTGATTCCCTCTTCGGTGTATGATAGTGTTCCCTGCGCGTCCCGGATACATTCAACTCGGGGGGGCGTTTGATCCAGCCTCAGCAGGCGGGCTAAGAGCGCCCCGGGTCTCTGCCCCTCTCCATACTGTTTAATCTTATGTCTCCGGCTCAAAAATTTCAGTTCGCGTTCTGCTGCCTCCTGGAATTTGTCTAGTTCAATCTTTAGTTTGGCCTGGGTCTGCCTCTCAGGGGATGTTGCCAGGGTATTTTCTAGGGCTTTCAGGCGTTGTTCACATTCCACCAACCCGCGCCTGATCAGTTTGAGAATGCCGTTTTCTTTAGCCATGCATACCCCCCTCACATAGCATTTAAGTGATTCCCATAACGTGCCGGCTGAGCTGACTGAACCCTGGTTTATCGTAAGAAAGGTGGTAATGTCTTGACGAAGCCCATCCGCGAAGATCGGATCAGAGAGTGAACCAGGTTTAAATCTCCAATTCACAGGGATTCTTGGAGTCTCTGACAGTGCAAAGTCAAGTGTGACCATGGAATGGTCGGAGAGGGAACGTGGCAAGATGTGGCAGGGACCCCAACTGTATGGGCTGAGTGTTGATACCAAAAGATAGTCAATGCGGGAGTTGGTGTTGTGGACCGTTGAGTGAAACGTATAGTCTCTGGAGTTCGGGTGAATGCGTCTCCATATATCGGACAGCTCGAAGGCTTGGCAGATCTCTGTGACTTGGCGGCTGGCCTTGGAGGCTCTGCTGTTGCAACCGTGTGATTTGTCGATTTGCGGGTCGAGCGGGGTGTTGAGATCCGCTCCCCAGACGACCGTCGCTGAGGTGTATGTACTAAGGTTGGACATAATCCAATTGCAGTTGTTCGGACTGTCAACATTGGGGGCGTAAGTGTTCACCAAAACTATTTCCCTCCCAGCGAGTAGGCCCCTCACTAACAGGAACCTGCCCTCTTCGTCCTTCTTCGAGCTGATCAGGCTGAAGTTGGCTCTTTTGTCAATCAGTATTGCCACTCCTCTTGCGTACAAGGAGTATGAGGAGAAGTTTCTGTGGCAGCCCCATGACCGGGCCCAGGGTTGCTCTGCTATTGGAGTTAGATGGGTCTCTTGTAGCATTGCAATGTTAACTTTGTGCCGCCGTAGATATTGTAGGACTTTCCTGAGTTTGGAGGGCTGGTTCCCACCACGGATATTCCATGTAGCAATTTTAAGTGACCCCAGATTGTGGTGATGTGATGGAGTGGACCGGTGTCGCCACGACCCTACAGCTCATACAAGGCACGCGGTTGTCAATAAGCGTTTTGCTGGTCACAGGTTTCGACATAGGGATTCGGAATTGTAGTGTGCCAGAACGTAAGTGCTGAGGTAAAAACAACTTGGAAACTCCTGGATCCCTCCCATGCGCAGGCAACCCCCAACAGGCCCGCGGATTCCCCATCCCATTGCTTTCGGGATGAGTGACTTTTGCAACCCCCCCCTGCGTGGGCAACCCCCAACCCGCCCAAGATGTACCCACCCTTAACAAGTGAACCACAGACAGTGCCGTGCTTGGGGCGCAAGACGCCTTGCAAGTAGCAGTGTGGCTCAGAAACAATCAGTCTTGTAGTTCTGTAGGAACTAGTGGGTGTCGCTGACATCAAAAGGATCTGTGTCGCCGCAGCTTGTCGCTTCTGTGCACTTTATGGTGGGTTCCTACGTATGCGTTCTCCCCGGCGCGGGCTCGGGTTGTTGGGTGCCTGCCTACAACCAGCTCGATCCAAGTATTCTGCGGCTTCCTCAGGTGAAGCGAAGAAGTGGGCCCTCCCCTCGTGTTGGATGCGAAGTTTGGCGGGGAACAGCATCGAGTAGAGTATTTGGTTGACTTGTAACCGCCGTTTGATTGCCGTAAAGGAGCGCCTCTGTGCTTGGACCGAGGGTGAGAAGTCGGGAAAGAACTGGACAGAGTCGCCGTCAAATTGGAGATTCCCTTTCTCCCTCGCCGCTTTGAGTATGGCGTCGCGGTCCTTGTAGTTAAGTAATCTGGCTATATTTGGGCGTGGGTACGCTCCTGGGATTGGTCTAACCGTAGGGATTCTGTGCGCTCTTTCCACAATGAATAGGCGTGAGAGAACCTCCGGGCCGAACAGCTCAGTGCAGATGTGCTCAACATGGTCCTCCATCTTGGTTTGGAGTTGCTGCTCTTTAACCCCAATAATTCTGATATTGTTCCTCCGGGAACGGCCTTCTAAATCTTCGTTCTTAGCAGCGATGCTTTTTACCTGGGACTCCAGCGCAGATACTCTAGTGGTCAAGGATATTGCGCCGTCGTCCAGATCGGACACACGCTGTTCGACAGTGTCTAGCCTCTCGGCGTGTTGGTCGAGGCGATGTTGGATACGATCCACTTTAGACGACAGATTGTCCAGCTTGCTTCCCAGGTCACCTATACCCGCTTTCAGGTCCAACAGGATTTCCTTGATATCGAGCTCGGGGACCTGGACCCCGATGGCACCGTCGTCTGCCGCCGGGGACGCTGGCCTGCTCGCGGCATTTGAAGGCCTGGTGGCGGCACTGGCCTCGAAATTCAGTTTTTTTTGGGACTTATCGTTCCTCCTCATGCTGTGAGATCTCTTAGGGCCTCTTCACGGTCAGGCTGAAGTGAGGGCCAGTGTAGTGTGGTTGCGGCTGTGTTTTGTTGCTGGACGCTGAATCCCCTATCGCGGCCGGGCGTAACCGGGCCGGAGAGGGCTTGTGCAGCGCTTCAACTGCCCGCCGGACGTCGCTCCGCTCTGGGGGCATGCACCGGCAGGGCTCCGGACAACCGCCTCCGACGCCGCCAGCGCCGTCCCGCTCGTTCAGTGGCTGGCGTATAGTCGTATGTTATCTGGCGCTGATCTCCTCAAGCCGGGGGATGGAGTACAAGGGGAGAGCGTGGCCTCTCGTGGAATTTCTTCCCGAACCGGAGGATTCGAGTGGGGCACAGCGTGGATTGGGGACACGGGCGTGCTCCGAAGAGCCCCTTTCCAGATGATCTGCAGAGTGAATGCCCAGAGCAATGTTTTTGCTGCGCCCGAGTCCCGGGAGGAGTAGCAGTGACCACAGATGACCACCCAGAAACACTGTGCCTTGTCGGGGCGAGCAATGAGATGTTGTCTCGGAAGGATTTGCTGGTACGGGCGTTTCCTTACATACACACTACAGAAACACCGAATGGTGGTGCCCACGTGATAGGGTTCGGCAATGGCGTCTGCAACGTTCTCAGGATACGGCCCGGTGTAGCATCGGAAGTGCCCGGCAGGGCTCCTACCTTCGTGCGGGAGCTCTCGGCTGCAGCGCGGCGGCCCAGTCACCCAAGGAGTACGGCACAGTGGGGGACAGCCGCGTCTTTCAACCGCGGCACCGCAGGGCTGCGGGCTCTGCACTCTCTTGGGGTCCGCTCCACGGGACCCCCGCCGGGCACTGCTTTCTCCGGCTCGTCCGCTGTGTCGTCTCACGGGCCTCGGGTTGTGAGCCCGGCTCAGGATTCCTGTTCCCTCCCGGACTCGCACCAATCAGCTTTAGGGAGCTGGCAGGCCACAGAGCGCGGGCCTGCTCGGGTAGGGAGGTAGTTGAGGATTCTACGGACCGTTGTCTGGGTTCGCGATGAAGCAGCCCTCTTGTCTCAGCCGTGTGCGTCTCGCGGGCGCCGATATCCGTCGGGCCGCGGCTTGCAATCGGACGCCTATTTCTCAGGATGTAGGCGGAGGAGCGGGCCCAGGAACGCTTCGGGGGGCACAGCTCGGCTTCAGGAGTCAAATTCTGGCGATTGGCGGCGGCGACGTTCCCACAGAAGGATGGATTAGACAGGATTAATTCCGAGCCACACGGAGCTCCTTAGGAAGCCGCCATTTTGCTTGGCTCACTAGCGCCCTCTCTGATATACATCCCTTAATATCAATCCCTTCTGTTCCTCATTCTTTAATTCCTTCTATAGTTTGTCAAGTTCTTCTAATTCCCTCTTCCTGCCTCCACATACCTATTGTCCGCTGCAACTAGCACCACTACCTTGGCGTACATGCCCACCAAAAAAGGGCTCTTCTCCTCCTCCAACAATTCGTCATTGAACTTTATCATTTACTCCTTGCTATCCTTGCCTTGTTTATCTATTGAATCTTTATAGCATCAGAGAAATAGCATAGGGGCTGTTCACCCTTTTCCCCTCAGAGCTCTGATGGGATGCAGTTGTAATACTACTTGTTTAGCATGACATCAGCATTCCTGCTGACACCTCTCTATAAGTTATTTTTCAATTCCAACACCTCCGCCTATAACTCCTCCAACTTCACTTCTCCACTCTTTGCATTCCGCTGTCTGTGAAAGAATGGTATTTGGAAGCTGCATGCAAGTAGCATGTGCAGCTTGAGTTCCCTTTATAAAAGGGTGTTTGCTAGACTATATTCTGACTCAAAGCCAGAATATGCGACTGGATGCCCGGATGAGTTGGAAGCCTTTTCACAGAGCAGCCAGTGCCACTGTGGTTTTATTCCTTTTTGGATATTGGATACCTCCAAATATATAAGCCCCTCACTAACAACATTTGGCTCATGTGATGGTCTATCTATATCCTTCTAATGTATCACACTCCATGCATCTCTTTTTGATCTGAATGAGTGGCATTTTCGCTGATCAGTCAATGGATGAATGCCTGCCATCTTGACCCTGCCTTTCCACTTACAGACTTTTTTTCCCCTTATAATATGCATATTTCCCTTAATAAGCATCTTTTCCTTAATTCCTCAGTGCTTGTGGGATCTTGCTCCACCCATCCTCTGTGAAGCACATTGCATAGCAACCAGACCAACCAGTCCCTAGTAGCTCGCGCCACTCAGCTTCTAGGAAGGGGAGTGCTGCCACCTCGCCACACAGAGCATTGTCCGTAGTAATCTCCACAGCAGGAAGTGGCAATAAATTGTGCAGCAATTATAGACCATTATCTTTAATTAAAGTAGACGTGAACATCGCTTTGAGAGGTTTGGCCACCTGTCATCAAAAACACTGCCTACAATTAATCCACAAAACACAAATGGGCTATGTACTTTTATAAATTTACCATTGCTTTTCCCCGATCTACATCAGACCTACCGAACATGTAGACCAAGATGTTTTAGATGTGCATGTACTCTTTGTTCACATTCCGATTACCACACTTTACAGAACATTCATTTTTCACTTATATTCTGATAATCCTGGGAGTTACCCAGAGAAGAAATTAGCTTACCTTCCCCGGTGCACAGGATCGGGTACAGTGATAATGGTTAATGTGACTAAGTACATCTTCTTGGCATTTACAGCTGCTTTTTTTTTTTTTTATTGATTTGGCTGAATAATTCAACCTTTCAAACAGAGTAGTTTACATCAACAATAGTTTCATACATTATAAATCTGAATAAAATTAATTTGATACAAAAGGTAAAATTAAAATGTACAAATATATAGTTTTACAAAGTCTTGCATTCTTAGCTTGATTGATCAGGGATCACATGATTAACAAATTAAACTAACGCAATTTGAACAGAGGAATTCGTGCTAGTCAGTAAGTAATGCCAATTTTTTTCAATAGAATATTCTATGTAGAAGTTACATTTTGCATGAAAAAATTTGTACCTCACATATTTCAGAGCTGGGCACTCAACCACTAAGTGACATAAAGTCTCAATTGTTTGGTAGTTAAGGCAGTATCTACAAAAGGTTTGATCTTGGGGCACCAGATGTCTCCTTCCCAAGATCTGTCTTGTTAAACACAAATTTAGCCGAATGCGCATCAACTGGGTTCTCATATAGCTTGAAGGACATTTAATTAGATATGACTCTGGACTACGCATTTTTTTGTGCGAATACTTTACCAAGTCGCAATCTACATATTCTAAGCATTGTTGGCGCGTGTTTATCCAGTCATGGTGGTGCAGTTTTAATTTTGCCTTAGTTGGATTCATCAACAATAATTCTATTGAGATGTCAGCCTTAACTAGTATGTCTAATACACATTCAGACCAGCTGCTTTACATGTTCTTCTTGTGATGTAAGTCACTTTACTCTGCTTTGTTCTTTTTAGTGAATGCTTGTTAAGCTTTACATGTGGTCATAGGTGCTTTCAAAGGCATGCAGCCCTTTCAGTTTAAACAATGACCTTCCTGTGCCCACGTTTGTGACCTTGCATTTAATCAGTGGCGGCCGCTTATTTAGGGCGGGGGGGCGCCGCCCCCCCATCAGATCAGGGAAAGCATGTTTACAATTGTCACAGTTGTCACAAGTGGCAGTGCAGCATGGCTGCAGTGTTGTATTATTAAATAAATACATAATTATCTCGCATTGGCTGCGACTCACGCTGGGTCCGACAAGTTAACACAGAGGGGCCCGTCCCATTTTCCGAATAGTAAACAGCGTGCAGCTCGTAGGCTCAGGCTGTTTACGTAATCATTTGATTGTAGATGCTGTAACACAGAGGGGCGCGTCCCATTTAACTCTGTTTTTCCCAATAGTAAACAGCGTGCAGCTCGTAGGCTCACGCTGTTTACGTAATCATTTGACTGTAGATGCTGGCGGGGCGCTAGAGCTGTGGCCCCGCCAGTATTAACTTGTGCGCAAACAGCGCTGAGCCTGTCAGTAAATTCTATGCTAATCAGTAGCATAGTAACAGAATTTTCATTGGCTGTTTCTGAGCAGCCAATGAAAATTGTTCATGAGAGTGTGGCGGGTGCAGGCGAACACACGCCATCTCAATTCGACATCGAAGTCAGCAGAGCGAGCCAGGGTGTGGGCAGCCACGTAGCCAAGGGCCTTCTTAGAGATTGCAGAGCAGCGTAGCTTTGCTTAAGTTTGTTGCCTTGCTGGTTGCTGCTTGTGGAGTGGCGTGGACTCGACTCCGTAAATAGTAAGTAACTTACTATTTATAAGTACTCAACTAACTACTGAGTTTAGGAAGCAATATGTGCCCCCAGCCTGGGCCTGTAATGCGGGCGGTTACAGGGCACCGTGCCATGGGCTGGGTAGCGCCTGGGAGTTCCACACTCTTCTCAAGGCCTCTGATTCATGCAGCAGAGGCCAGCTGCCCGAGTTCAACATTTCCGTCCTCGGCATGAAAGAGCTTTTCTGATTATAGGAGAGGGTGTGATAATAAAAGCAGCAAAGGGATGTGCGTGCACTAAGGAGCACATATCTATGAATGCAGAGGTAAAACTACGTACGGTACGGTCTGGGTATGCTACTGAACACTAACAGGCGATGATGATCCATTATCTACAGAACCCATCAGTTTGACGAACATCGGCAGCGCAGCCTGCAATACATGATGCAAACTCTAGAAGAAAGCCTCCTCCCCACTGCTCTTCCAAACCTGAAACGTTCAGGGATATGCTGCATGCACGTTGCTTCTTAATGTAATATATTTCCACGCAATGCACTATTCGTAAACGGCACTCAAGAGTAGTCCCCTGATACACAAAAGCATTGGTTCACAAGACATTCACACTAAGGCAATTTATGTCCACTGACAAAATTGCACTACTCATTTGCTGCGCTTATGTGATAGGGCAGAATGGTCATGGACTTGGACAGGCTGTAGAAACAGTCCTGATGATTTCACTGATTGTACAGCAGCGCCGGCAGAAAAATCAAGAACATTTGTCTTTTGACAGGGGAGGGAGCTAGTTGTGCTGTTCTTTTATGTTTAAATATTTATGTATTTTTAAATTAACTACAGCCAGTCACGAATCTTGGATAATTATCAGTGTTCAAACCAGCCTTTTCCCTCGTTCTGTTTCATACCATCTAAGCATTGTGATCCACCTCTCAACATTGTTTTAGGTGTTAATTTGCATTTAAATGACATGTGTTAGTGAGCAGTCGCCATTCTACAGAAATAAATAATACACGAAAACGAACAATGGGCAGCTGGAGAGGGGGGTAGTCCATAAAATGTTAAACATTTTTTTTTAACTGCATAAAAACACTTCCGATGTCCATGTCGGTAGCATGATAACGTGTTTACACTCTGCAACTTCCCTTATACATAGCTTTATCAACCCAAGATGGACATCTCTGAAGGCTGCAGACAACCACATGCCTGTTTTCACCCTTATTAGGGATCACTAGTGCAGTATCGTCTTGAGAGTCTTGTGATTGGAGGATTGAGGCATGTTTAGATACACAGGCGAGGTTTTTGTGGGTCTACAGCCTTGAGAAATGCCTTTCTTGTGTTGAAAGTAGCCCTGCCCTGTAAGACAGTTTTATGGAGCAAAAGGCGTGCATTTGGGTTAGGTGCTATGTGCAGGAACTGTCCAAGGGCAAAGCGAGCTGGTGGGGCTGGGGTGAGCAGCTTCCAACTCTATATATGCTATATACCGTGGCAGCAACTGCAGGACCATGAATCAAAGCATTACATTCACTAATACAGTTACAGGCAAAGTTTACTAATTGTCTAGAAGCCTAGACAGCGAGGGAGATGCAGCTGGGCATTCAGCTCCTCTCCTCTTAAGGTGAACTACAAACTTCGGTGGAGCTCGCAGGTTGGGCAGTTAGAGGCACACTAGATAGCTGCAGGGTGGGCAGCATGACACGTCAGTCTCTTGGATCTGTTTGTTTATATTACAATCACTTGAAATGAGTGGTCAGCACAAGGCTTGGTTTATAAAATTTGAGTGACAACGAACGTGCTCTATGATGACTTCTCCCACAATAAAGGACCCCAAACTATGTGCACCTTGATATGCAAACTCGGCGAGTTACAGTAAGGTGAACACCCTAAATCACGGGAAAGCTAAAAGCTTTACTTAGGGAGTCCTCAGAGTTTTTTTATTTGCTTTTACAGTATATGGGCCAGATGCTTGAGCCAGGAAAACAGAGTATAAAGTGGATGTTTTATCCAGCCTCAGTGGTGCTGAGAACACACGTGGAAACCAACAAGGCAGAAACGTATCGCAAATATGCCCAGTAGCCCAGCAGAAGATGGTGGTTGCTCTTTACTGGTCTCCACCCCCACCGGAGAGGGTCTCACATATTGAGTGCGTGGCCCCTAGGACATGCACCGGCGAACGAATCATCCTTCCAAGGAGGTGTGAGATGGGTTCGCCAAAGGCAGGGGGGCAACAAGTTTCAAGTAGGCCAAGACTATAGTAGCAGATACTTGGCATCAAGAACAGAAGGCGTGCCCTTGCTTCTACTTCAAATAGACTCCATTACACAATTGAATTTTAAATGATAATGATGTTATTTATATAGCGCTGTCGCCAAAGCGCTTTACATAGAACATATTTACATACAATATTACCCTACTGAAGTACCTGAATGCTTTTTAGGTCATATTTGTGTGGGTTTGGACAGTAAATTACACATTTTGGAAGCCATTATTCAAAAATGTGCACACAGGGAACCACCCCCGCAACCCTGTTGATGTTGGTTGGGCACGCTCACTCTGCTCGCTCGCTTACCAATTCACCCACAGAAATGTACGCCCCACCACCTTTCAAAGTCACCAGCCGCCACTGCATTTAATCTGATACATTTCTGGCTTTCTAGAGAAAGTAAACGTCTGTTCAGTTGTCAACATCTTTTTGAAGCAGATGACTGGAATTAGCATTATATCGTTGAATGTCAGTGGGCGTAACAGCTATGTGAAACAAAAGAAAATCTGAAAGTATCCGGAGTTTTAATAATACCTCACAGCTCTTATTTAGTAGACACACTTTTGTCGAGGTTCAAGTCGAGAAAGCACACAGAGATTGCGTGGGAGCGGTAACATTTAGCTACTAACATGAAAGAGGAGGTAACTATGTGGGGCGGTAATTTTGCTGTGTAAATCACCTAGGTGTCCATATATCCTGGTTAGATGGATAGGACAGAATGACCCTTGCTATATTGGTACACACAGATTAACAGTGAGCGCACTATATGCAATGAATAATGAGAAATCCGGGCCCTGCTCTTATTCAAACTGCCACCTTAAGGATGTTGTCAGTTGTCCCTTGTTTTCGCTGTACACTTGAACTTAATAATTGATTTTATCTCAGTTTTTTTGGGTAGGCCGCATGTATTATTCCAGAGAAATCGAGTAGTCATAAATGATACAATAATAGACCATAGTCTGATTGACCTGTGGTAGATGATTAACCCTACATACAGGTAGAGAACACACTTTTGCATCATGTGTACAAACAACGTTTCCAAGAATTGATCCTATCATCCTCACTCCTCAACAAGGTTACGGACCACCAAATGTTGCTAGAGTGGCTCACTGGCAAGGCATCAACATTAGTTGGTGTTACATTAGCCACTTTTAGGCCTTCTTCAAAAGGTGGACATTTTTATTTTTATTTTATTGGGCATTTGTAAGGCGCTTATACATGAAGAAACGGTGTTTCAAGGCGCCCACAAGACAAAGGGAAGGGAACATGGGAACAGTAAGACAATGGAATATGATCATAGTGATGAATAAAATACAAGAAACGGTCCTACTAGGCCTTGTGAACATTCAGGGTGTGCAAGTGCAGAGAGAGGGAAGGGAAGGTGAAGGAGGGAGTAAGTGTTAGAGGTTCCATAGAGGGGGGAAGTGTCAGAGAGTCAGTTGGAAAGGCAACAGGTTAGTGCCAGACAGGGACCACTTGATGGGAGAGGGATCATCGACCAATACAATAAGTACAGGGCTTGTAAGACAACACAGGCCAGTGGCGCCTGAAGGCACGTGCCAGAGGAGGGCGGATGCTGCGGCCAATTAAATAGAAAGCCAGGACCCAGGAGGCCATTACCGGCCCAGGCCACCAATCACATCACCTGTGGGGTGTAGCAGGCGAGGGAGAGAGGGAAGGAGAAGGAGAAGAGGAAAGTCTTGAGGTGCTTGCAGAACTTGAGGAGATCCGGCTCAAGATGGAGAGAAAGTTGGAGGCTGTCCCAGAGTAGGGAGCCAGTTTAGGAAAGGGAACGGCAACCCACTCTCTACTTAGAGAAGCGCTTCACAAGCAGAGAGTTGGAGCTGGAGGATCGGAGGGTCTGGAAGGAGAGTATTTGGTGAGAGAAAGTTGCAGATAGTTTGGTCCCCGGCCCCAGGCAGCCTTATGGATGATGCAGAGGGATTTAAATTTGATCCTTGCAGCAACCGGGAGACAGTGGAGAAATGTAAGGTCTGGAGATATACAGTCCCTGGGCTTGAGGCCAAGGATAGGTCTTGCAGCCCTATTCTGGATTAGCTGGAGGGGGCAGAGAGAGGAAGAATGTAGATTAAGGAAAAGGCTGTTAGAATAGTCCAAGCTGGAGAGTACCAGAGCTCTGGAGAAATTAAGCTTCTGGGGAAAAGTGAGGAAAGGGAAGATTCCCCTGAGGAGGTAGAGTTGGAAATGGGCCTTCTTGGCAAAGTCCAATATGTGAGCAATGAAACAAGAGAGGAGTCGAAGATAACTCCCAGGTTTCTGGTTTCATAGGAAGGAGATTGGGGTGAGCCCATCAAGGGTGGCCGGAGTGAAGGGAGAAAGAGAGAACAGGAGTCCCAATAGGAAGAATCTCAGTCTTGCTGGCATCTACACAGAGATCATTGGAGATACACCAGGACTGGATGGCAGACAGGCAATCAGGAATGAAAGAGGAAGTCAGAAGAGATGCAGAGGGTAGTCTGAAGAAGAGTTGGGTGTTTACTTGTATAGCCAGCCAACATAGAATGAGAACCTATGTTCTAGTCTTGCTTCTAGTCTTGATATTTAACTAGCCCTGAATATATTTTCAGTTTCATCTGCGTTAATTTTGCAGGCATCCACCAAAGCTTATATCACAGGACATATGAAGAAACTAGCCTCGACAAACAATAGTAGCATCTGGTGATCAATGCTTAGAAGAACAAGTAATTTACAGCACAATATAACACAGTACCACTTTATACTTTACAAGCTTTTTGAGTGGAATATGATTTAAACACTGTCTTAACCAGGCAGAATTTAGGATATTTTGGCTGAAACACTGAAATTGAGCTTTGGTGAAGGGTCTGCCTTAGAAAAGTTTTTAGTGAGACTATTAGACAAGCAAATAAAAATGACAAGCCTTAATGACTGTCATGTATTTAATCAGTGTTTTCTGACTTCTTGTGTCCACTATATATTTGACTGTAATCAATCCCAAAGGATAAAATTGAACACAATTTAATGGATAACATACAGCATCCTACCCTAGCTGAGAATGACAGGAACTTTCTAGGTGTACTAATATCTTAAACAGAAGAGTAGAGAAGGAGCCAAGTACCCCCACCTCATCCACTTCGCCCATAGCACCGATATGTTGGATGCCAGAATGTGAGACATGTGCAGTACCAGTGAAAATACTGATACCTAGGAGAATCTGGGAAGCAAGGTTCCCATTGAGAAAACCATACCTGCATACGAGACAGTACGATGGTCATCTGAATTAAATTCTGGAAGAAACAGGACAAATGAATGGCGAAGATGAATGGTGACATCATACAGAGCAGAGCTGACGTGCATAGAAGCGATGCAGAGGCTAGAGAATGCAGACAATTCTATAAGGCATCAAGAAAGTATTGAGGATAAGAGACATTTTTGGGCTCAAGATGAAGATGCTTATGTTACAGAAACGTTCAAGATATCAAGATGTTTTACGTGTACACCTGCAAAGAAATGCAAGCAGACAAAGTGTTCTTGAGGCTAGCTTTATAGTGAATAGATTGTGGCATGCACCTCTGAAGTGATGATGGATGAATATGCTAATTGGTGGGAAGCTATGGTTAAGACAAACTCATCAGCACCTGGACCCTCAGCCTGCGTGCTCCTATACATAGGTGGGAAGGTACTGACGGAGGTTAGAAGCCAACCAATAATAGAGGACTGCATGACTAAGGGTCCTATAGTTGTATAACCAATGGGACGTTGTGTATTTAGTGACATTCATAGTGACATATTTTGGGGAAGGGCTTAGATGCCCCACCTGATGTTAAGAAGCCTATCACATTATTCTACTGCCCTAGATGAGTATGGATTGTATACGTAGATGATCCTCTTAGACCCTATCACACTCACCATTAGGTTTTTGTAGTTTGCCACGTAGGATGACGTTAGTACTTCATTGGTTAATGTCACCTATGACGAGTTTCTGTTATATAAGCAAGCTTTTTTTCAAGATGCATTGAGATCATGATGGGGGACGTCCGTTGACGTCTGTTGTACTCCCTGTTTTAGAGAATTGATATTAAAACAGTTATCCTTTGCAACTACCTGAGTCATTTTGATTATTGATGTTTGAATAATTTCTGCATCCCCATCCATCTCAAGGATATAGCTATCTTATTTTAAAGGGCTGGGAAGATCCCCCAGTTCACATGGTAGCTGAGAGGATGGTTTGATACCCATCGAGATAAGTAAGCTTTGGGGTACCGGACATATTGGGCGACCTCTGCAATTCGGCTGAAAGGACGTGAAGCTCCCTGTAGGTAGCGGTTTAGAGCGGTTTAGAGTAAAGTAAGCCTTGTACAAGCTAGGGCGAGACGGGTCCCCCCAGTTTCCACGGAATCCCCTCCCGGCTTCTACAGGAAGCTGAATGAACAGAAGGTTGAAGAGGACACTGAGGAGGCATACAATCCCGAGAGTTGGAAGTTGAAAGATACGAATAGTGAGTAAAACCGAGTGAGATGGCAAAAGAGTGAATGGGCAGTGGGTGAAGAGAATATTAAGGGGAAAATAAGTAACGTAGGGAGGTTGGGATAACGTAACTTGAGAAACGATGAGTGTTACATATTGAGTGAATTGACCTGAGGAGAGGCCAAGAAATTAAGAAATATCGTGAGCAGAGGCCACGATAAAAGAGTACGCCTAGATACCTGCGTTTTAAAGAACGGTCCGAAGGAACAGCACCTAGAGTCCCGTAGTGGATGACATAGAAAACGGACACGATTAAAGGCGGTTCTAAAGAGGGCAGTTCAAACTCTGTAGGAGTATTTTTTAGAGGATGGATTCGTCTTGAGGAGAAAGGGTAAGATACATGTGGCCGGCCGAGTGTGTTTTATGTGATTGTGTAATGATGATGAAATAATAGACGAAATTGATAACCGTAAAAAGGAGAACCAGGAGAGTTAAAGAACAAAGCGTGTATTTAATGAACTTGAATTGATGGTGTTTTTAACAGATTAAAGTAAAAAACGTAATAAATAGAGTGTTTGGAGCCTGCAGCGATTGGTGCACGCTCATATTGTTTTGTTTTTATTGAAAAGTATTATTAAAATGGCAAAGAGTAAACGGTGAAAATTGACAGTCAAAGAGTGATGTGTCAAAATGAAGGATATTACTCCGCGTATACTTTTCTGTAAGCATGCACCCAAGCTTAGGCAGTATAGCACGGAAAAGAACCGCAGACAAAATGTTCATGCGATGGCCACAAGGGAGATCAATATCGAAGACAGTTCTGCAGCATATGACTACATATCTGTATGCTGCATATACAGGGAAAAAAGTTAGACAAGCGACTAGTAAACTAGAGCTTTAGAAAATGTACCAGGAGGGGAGAGAGAGAACCCGCCTCTTGTAACATTGGATACTTAATGTATGCACAGAGGGGTGTGAAGAGCCTTCTGCTCCACCCGCCGTAACTGAAGCAGACGGTGATAGTAAGAAGGATGACGGGTTGGGCCCATTAAGGAAGCTCAAGGCAGCAACAGGGTATAGTAACCCGGCACATGAGTCACCTGCGCAAAGCAGCAATGAGGACTCAGAGAAAATTATTCAGCAAAAATGTAATTTCTAAAGGTCCCAATGGACAAGGAGAGATGTGATAAGGAGAGAAACGAAAAACGAACTATATCTCTAGATATAGGATGGGACATAAAGGGATGGAAAGAAAAAAGAGGTAAGACTAATAAGTTAGCGGTTATATAGAATGAATGAATTGGTGGTCAGATTCTTCTCAAACTTAATGGTAAGAGCATCAAGGATGTGAGGCAAAGAGTAAATTGAGAAGAGCAAAAATGAAAGGATAACAGAAGGTAAAGAGCACGCGACATTGAAGGTATGAAAAAGGAAGTAATGAATCTTGATTCAGTAGTGGCACGGGGAGAGTTAGAAGAGTTGTCTCCAAAACGTGAGCCAATAGCAGGTCCGTCCAGAGTAAATCTGGAGAATGAGTTTGATTCTAAAAGCATTGAGGATACAATCGATAAAATCCATCATGATATAAAGACCAAGAAAGTACTGCAGGGAAAGGGTAAAAATTATCGACTCGAGAGTACAATATGTCAAACCGCAATAAGACATCACTAGACTCTCTGCATTGAAATGGCAGTCTAGCTACATAATAACAGGTATGCTTGTTTTATCAGAGATGCCTGATACAAAATATCATGCCACAGTAAGAATAATACCACTGATCCTGCTTGCTTTATCAAAGATCTTCAATACAAAATAACATGCCTCAGTATGAAATGGCTAGACTGGTTGTATAAAATGCCAGACTTGCTTTGTAATAACACTTATCATGCTTGCTTTACCAAAGAAGCCCAATACAACATGCCATACCACAATACAAAATGGCTAGACTGGCTGCATTGCAATGCCAGCCTAGCTACATATTAACACTTTTCGCGCTTGCTTTATCAAAGCTGCCCAATACAAAATGTCATGCCACAGAAAGAATAATACCACTGATCATGCTTGCATTATCAAAGCTGACCAATATAAAATGTCATACCACAATAAGAAATGGCTACACTGGCTTCATTAAGATGCAAGTCTTTCTACATTATAACAATTATCATGCTTGCTTTATCAACCAAGCCCAGTAAAAAAATGTCATGCATGATCTATGGTGTGCCAGCGCCTTGCACTCAGACATAATCACATTAACGATGAATGTGATTATGTGTGATTGCAAGCCGCTGGGGAGACCAGGGGGATGATGTGTGCCATGAGCTGGCTCCCAGGGTACAGTCATGGCATTTTTTATTAGCATATATGCTAAGGAAAAACTGCCATGCCCACCCCCTGAGGCCCCGAGCGCCCCACAGGCACACCTTAATTGTATGCGTGCGAGGTGCTGTGGCACCCAGTCATGATATTTTTTACTGGGCATCTATCTTTGGAGGATAAAAGCTCCAGAAGCCTACAATGTTGGGTCCACCACTGCTGAGTCTATTCACTCCCTTCTTGCATGGGAACAGGACAGTGAGAAATTAAACAGGGCAGGGGCGACTTATTGGTTGCGTCCCTTTCTTATCCCCAATCCAGACCACCAACATAGGAGCTGTGTAGGGTCACAAGAAGGAAGCATTTACTACAGGACAGAGTTGGGTGCGTGACAAGGTAACCATAAGATTTATCCAGGGAATAAAAAGACACATGATTACCTGTAGTCCTGTTGCGTCTTTACTGAACCATCCGTAAAGGGGAATCTTGTTAGTAACAAGATTGGTTCTAAGTACTAGAACAGCAATAAGGCAAAGTGAGGAGTTGATTGTACTTGATTTCAGGACAGGGTACTCCTTTACTTACGATATTGCATGAAAGCAAAGGATACCTTAAGCAATATCAATATTACTGATTGCATATTAATGGTAGCTCGAGTAGATTAAAAAGAAAATACAAGACGTTCCTATAAGCTGCAGTTAAGCAGTTAAGCAGTTTGAGCGTGGAACAGTTAACCCAGAACAAGGAATACTACTAAATAAAGCGTTGCAAAGAAAAACTCTCCTTTTTACCTGACTAATTTCCTAAACTTGGTAATAAATGAAGGAGCAGTCGGGATCTCCGAAATAGATTGTTTGCGAGACGCCACTTGATCGGCTCTCTGCTCTTTTATGTGCATTTTTTGTATCACACAGGAATTGCCGGTGTCCATCGTGGAAAACACTAGCCCTGCAATACTGGAACAGGACAGTGTCTCACCGGGCAGCCATATGCAATTCCTGTGATTGGCGTTTATGGTACCGTAGTTACTATGAGCAAGATAGCACATGGCTGATGTAGGAAAAGGATTGCGTAAAACAGGAGGAACAGAACTCCCAAATATGTTTCACCAGGGACCCCCGTTGGGACCCTGGTAGCGGAAAGTCCACATGGGCTGCCACAACTTCCCATGCAGTAAGGGGGAGGATTGCACCCAAGCCCTATTGGTGTGTTGGTGGTAGGCTATATGATAGAGCTCCTCCACACACCAATAAACTCTGTTGTCATTCCTACGCCTTGGCCCAGAGCAAGGGAAAAGGAGGGCCTTAAGGCAGTGATACAGGAACCTCTACAGAAGGGTCCAGTGGTCTCTGCCTCTTCAGAAGAGGTGGGTTTTCTGCATAATTTTTCTGGTACTCAAAACCTCTGCAGAATTCAGACCCACCATCAGCATCAAGTGGGTCACCATGCTAGTGAATACTATGAACTTCCGGATAGAATTTATCATTGTTATCCCAAATGTGGACCCCAGGGACTACCTTACTTCAATGGATCTAGAGGATTCCTACTTTCACATCCCAATCTTCCTGGATGACCAGTGGTACCCGAGATTTCCCACTACAGAGAGCCAATACCAATTCAGAGCTCTTCCCTTTAGCCCAAGGGTTTTTCCACAGAGAACACATTCATGTCCACCCTTTTGTGAAATATTGTCGGCTCATGCAACTTGCTTTGACAAGGCAGAAAAGGACATTGAGATGTCCACCGGCTTCTTTTAGAATTTAGATGTCTAATTAAACTGAACAATTAATCTCAGGTCCCTTGCCAGAGCCTGGAATACATGAGGGGTGGATTTGACACAGCTAGGTACAGAGTGTTTCTCCCAGCTCTGATAGGTTGGGGAGCCCTGTTGGGAGAGATGTATACGTAACACTCCTGGTCTCCCCAGGAGTTGGCCAGATCCCCAAAATAGAAGGTTCTGATGCCAATCGTGGGTGGTGTTCTTCATTTCATGCCAGCCCTAGAAGGTATTTCAGTTCTGATCAATACACTGCCAATGCATGATGTCCACACATAGGGGGTAGAGGGCGGGTCCCTCTGGTGGAAGCCATTTCCCTTCGATCAAAGACTCCCACATCCCTGGGATGGAAAACCCTATGTCAAACTACATTAGCAGGTTGTTTATGCCATCACTGGAATTATCCCAGCACCTTGAGGTGTTCCAACAGCTCTGCCTCATCTTCGGGTCTCTGGCTGTGAACATCTTCACATAGATGGAGAATGGTATCCTTCCCTGCTCAACATCCAGGGTTCCGGATGCCTGGAGAGTTGACGCCATGTTTAATGAGTGGTTACTTTCCTTCTGTTGTATGACCTTCCTGGCATTTATCTTCTGCTGAGCATCATTTGGAAGATCACAAGGGGAAGCGCTGCATTGATCTTAATTGATCTTTTTTGAGAGAGGAAATTGTGGTTTCCCTACCATCTGCATCTTTCACAAGGGCCCTCTTTCACCTTCTCTGTAACTCCCTCTCCCCCCCAATCTATGGCATTTCTCAACAGTTCCCAATCTAAGCTTTAAGTGATGGCATGGAATCTGACAGGTGGGGGCTCAATGAAAAAGGCCTCTCAGAGGCTTAGGCTCTAGCCCTCCAAGGCTGTGGAAAACCTCTAGCAATAGGCATATTCCAAGCATTGGACATCCATTTCCAGGTGGTGTATTGATGTGGTGTAGTTCCTTTGCCACATAACCCACTTTAAATACTGGATTTTCTGTGGGAAGGTTTTGAGCTTGATCACTAATGTGAGAGCTAGGTGGCTGTGTGACGAATCCCAGGATGTAGCCACGGCTTCAATGTGGGAGCCCCTTTCCATGAGACCAAGGAGGTGGAGCTGTTACCCAATAGTCCTCCTCGGGGTGGTACTCAATGGGAGGATCTCATGGCAAGGGAAGACCCCTATGGGACCAGTGATGACTATCGTGGGATAACATGATATTCCTCCAACAAACACACCTCTTTTTCATCTCCACTATCCCCATCCTTACTATTCGCTCCCATGTATTTCTGTAACCCTAGAGAGGTAGGAAGCACTGAGATGAGGAAGAAGTGCAGAGCAATGAAGACTGCTCTGCGGAACCAGCATGAGCAGTCTAGACAACCTACATCCTGTAAAAACCTCATGACGATAGAAAGCAAGGAGGGACTGATGGAAAGGGTAGACCATGCCAGTAGGAGCCAAAGTCCAGAGAAACGTCTGGCCTGGGGCGCAGAGGAGACAGTTGGTCGAGACATGGACATGGGTCTAGAGGCATCCCTTAATGATCTTCAAGTGGCGGATAGAGAAGAAGGCTAGAAGGAAGGGAGCCTAGGAGCGAAGAAAGCTCCTGAGCAACGTGGTCGCAGAGGGAGCCTCCAACCGTCCAGCAGCCACCGCTGCAGAGTCGCCACAGGGAGCAAGAAACCCATGAGAGAGAGAGAATGTGGGAAAACATACAGAGCTACAGAGATGCTCCGTACCAGCAAAGAAGGCGGTCCTGGAGAGGGACTCCAGCCGCCAAGCCCATATTATTGAAGAGCCACCACAGAGAACAAGGAACACAAGTAAGAGAGAACGTGCGAAATTTAACCGAGCGGTCGGAACACTCCACTCAGAGGAGACTCAACAGAGAACCCAAAGGTTCCGAGGTTGTTTGGGAAGACCAGAGGCGCATGGGAAGCCTGCAAACAACCATGCCAAGAGTGGTCACAGAGCTGAGCTGTGGAATGCATGATTTTTCAGCCTGCGGAGGCAAGTTCAGGCCCCTGCTGAGAATGGACACAGCAACGGTGCTGCTGACTCAAATCCCAAGGCCAGAGGCTGCCTCGCAGAGATGGCACTGAAAGCCTTTTGCAAATGCAGGCTTCCTTCCCCCTGTTCTCTGAAACTGAATTTTTCTTATTATACGTGCTTATACATATCCAAAGCCCACCCCACTGCTGCCCCCTCTGACTCTCTCCCTTTCCTTCTCATCCCTAAGATGTACCCTCTTCTTATCCCCTACCTCACCTCCTTCTTCAACATCTGCCTCTCCTCAGCTACTTTTCCCTCTGCCTTCAAGCATGCTACAATCATCCCCATTTTGAAGAAACCTTCTGCTGATCCTCTTCTAACCTCTAAATTTAGACCCAACTCTCTTCTCCCATTCCTCTCCAAGCTTCTCGAGCGCCTTGCCTACTCCCAGCTCTCATCCTTTGTCACTAACTCCTCTCTCCTACCACCCTACCAATCTGGGTTCCGTCCCAAACATTCCACAGAAACTGCTCTCACCTCTATTCTCAACTCCCTTCTCTCTGCTCGCCACGCCAAACAATCCTCCATACTTATTCTCCTAGACCTCTCTGCAGCCTTTGACACTGTCGATCATCCCCTCCTTATTCACACTCTTTCTTCCTTTGGCTTCAAAGACTCTGTCCTCAACTGGCTATCCTCTTACCTCTCTTCACGCTCCTTTACTGTCTCCTGGGGAGGCCGCTCCTCTCCTACCTATCCTCTTGAATACGGTGTACCCCAAGGGTTGGTACTTGGTCCTTTCCTCTTCTCTCTTTACACCTCCCTCATTGCCCCTGTTATCTCCTCGTTTGGTTTCTCCCACCACTTTTATGCTGACGACACTCAACTCTTTCTCTCTTTCTCCTCCTTCTCACCTGACCTTCACCAAAAACTCTCCTCCTGCCTTACTGCTATTAAAAACTGGATGTCTTCCCGATTTCTCTCTCTTAACCCAGATAAAACCGCAGTTTTATTCTTTCCCTCTAACTCTCTTCCATCTCCCTCCCCTCCCCCATTCATTCACTTTCCTCCCTCCAGTCTTCCTATCTCTCTTCAAGCTCGTAATTTAGGGGTTCTTTTTGACTCCTCTCTCTCCTTCTCTCAACATATTTCCCTCACTTCCCGCACCTGTCACTACCACCTCTTCAATATCCGCAAAATCCATCCTTCTCTCACCTTCCATGCTACTAAACTCTTAATCTCCTCCCTCATCTTCTCCCGCCTCTTTTACTGCTCCTCCCTACTCTTTGGGCGTCCTACTTCTCACCTTGCCCCTCTTAAATCCATCTACCACTCTGCGGTTCGAACCCTCTGTCCACTTAACACCAGTGACTCCATCTCTACCTCTCTCTCTTCCCTTGGCTGGCTTCCTTTCCATTCCCAACTTAAATTTCAATTTCTCTGCCTTGTCTTTAAATCTCTCTATGGTCTCGCTCCCCCTTATCTCTCCTCCATTCTCTCCTTCTACTCTCCCTCCTGTTCCCTTCGTTCAGCTGACCACGTCCTTTTCACTGTACCTCCCTCCCCCTGTGCCTCCTCTCGCTTCCGCTCCTTCCAACTCCTAGCACCTCTACACTGGAACTCCCTTCCTTTTGCCATCCGCTCTACCCCCACCTTCATCTCCTTCCGATCTTCGCTTAAATCTCTCCTCCTCCATACTCCTCCCTGAACCACCTCCCCCCTCCTGCTTCCCCCCCTCTCCTCCCTATTCTTCCCCTAACTATCCCCCCCTCTCATCCTCCCCATCCCTCCTCCTACCATTTTTCACCAATCCCCTCCCATCCACTCCCTCTCCCCTTCCCAACCTAACTACCTCAGTTAATTGCTCTTTTCATTGTTTAGTCAACTGATTCATAATGTATTTGCTTCTTCTGTTATTGTTTGTTTATGTAATTTGTTGTTCAATTGTACAGCACTTTGGCGTAAAGCGCTTAATAAATCAATAAATACAAATACAAATACAAATACAAATACATATGGTATCCTGGGTGGAGAATGGATTTAGCCACTCCTTTTGTATATGAGGATGATCCAGGGCCGGGGAGGGGCAGAGCAGTGAGCAGCCCTGCCCTGTACTAGTGTGTTTGCATTACAACCCATTTATCTCTACTTCTGGTCTCCTGTGTATTATTTGGGTCTGAGTGCCTGTTCCGCTCAGGGGTCAGTGTACATTCTGAATGCAGCTGATGACGTGTGGTTGACAGTGAGAAAAGCAGTGCCAGAGAGGGAGTGCAAGGATTGGGCGCAGGGAGAACACACAGAGTGGCTGGATTGTGAGGTGCTAGCACCAGCTCCTGTGCGGATCGCGGTGGGTGACACATGAAGGAGGGGGTGCTGGAATTTAGAGTGGACCAAAAGGATGGGTGTCCCCTTCATCATGGGCATCGGGGACTTACACTTGAAAGGAGTCATGGTTGTGATAAAGATTGGAATTGGATTTCAGTTTATAGTTGTCATAGAGTGTCACTAATATAGTGGAGATGGTGCAGGAAGTTAATAGCAACTGTTTTTCTATATGCACATTTGCACATGGATGCCCTGCGTTTCTTACACATTGAAAATGCTTTCTGAATATGCTTTTTGTATATGTATGGAAAAGGTGTTTTTAGAACAGCAGAGTGAAAGAGAGATATGAGCAGTGCCACCTCCACCTACTCTTTACAACCACCACTCTAAAATAGTAGGAAGTGATGTAATATGCCCCTGCAGTCTCCCATCAATGAGAAAGAAAGGCATGAGACAGTGCTAGAGATATTCGGCCAAAGTAAGGCGATCCGTTGATACCAAAAGCTGGAGCATTTAGCACCATAGACCCAGTGCAATCCAGGCCAGCTTTTGGGGTGTTTGTGGTAGCCATCTGGGGAGACAACAATCCAAGAAGCCTCACATATACAATAAATAGGTCCTAGAACCCTCCGGACAAGTCTGGGTTTGGAGCATCTGTAAGATGAAAAGGCTCAAGTGTCCCTCCCGGGTTAGTAAGTCATAAAAACGCCTTACCTTCCTATTTGAGACAAACTGTATGAAGGCTTATGGTGGTGGACAATGAAGATATTCTTCCCACTGTTGTTGGCGAGAAGGAAACGCTTGCTGCAAAGGTTTCGTATCTTGGTTTGCTCTCCCTGCTGTTGTCATGTGAGTTTGTAAAGTTTTGAGTGCCTGGATGGTGAGTGGTGAGATTAGGTTGTGGCAGTGTGTTCCAAGAGTGTCAGTTGGAGTGCGGCTGGACTGAGAGAGAGGGTGCTGGTGGATTTCTTCTTATGTATGTGTCCTACCTTTTTATAACTAGAACTTAGTAAAGAGTTACATCACCTACGTGAGACTCCAGTGTGATCTGTACTTGGAGGTCACTTCATAACATTGGCAGCAAACTGGCTGAATAACCCTGTGTCAGGGATAGCTGCAAGAAGGGACAAAGAAGACGTGTGAGAGGACAGTGACACCCAGTAGAAGAGACATCCACTGTCCCCTCCCCCCCCCACAAGGAGAAGCGCCTCTCTCCAGCTAATTGTGGAGTGCCTGCTGTGTCTGATTGACAGCCTGTGAGGAGCAGTTGGGCGGATGAGAGGGGAAGCGCAGAGCTGTAAGAGGCAGCTGATCTGGCTCTGCACGGGGCAGGCGAGTCGGTACTGCAACCTGGAGCTGTGCGGCTGAAGCATCAGCCATGGAGTGGGCTGGCTGTGCGACAAGGGCAGTGGGTGAACTGAAAGTCTGCTGAATCGGCTGAAAGAAGCAGAGTTGGTGCTCTGAGGGGCAAAGTGGGCAAAACCGAACTGCACCTGTTGTGTGCAGTTTCAGGCGCTGTAAGGGTCTGCGAGGGTTGGAGTTGTGCAGTCGATCATCAAGAGAGGAGGTTGCAACATTTTCAGCAAGGCTTACCGAAATTAGTGAAGTTGCGGCAGAGGGCTCAAGAGCGGGAGTGAGCCAGCACAGTCTGTGTTTCGGACGTGGTTCAGGCTTGGGTGTCCAGTGGTAGCCGAGCTCTGTTCGACTTCCTTCCCTCTGTCGAGTGATGAGATCAAGGAATGTTAGAGAGTGAGCGTGCTCATGGCTCTAATTCAAGAAAACTGTGCACAGAACTTAGACTTTCAAGGAAGAGAGGCTTTGGTGATGTGAAGGTTTATTACACGGCACACCATGCCAGCCAGGGACCTCCTTCCCCTACACTGAATGTGGCGCACAATAAAACGCTTTTTATTTTTACTATACTATGGATTCTTTTTGAGTAGGCCTCCAAACCGTCCCGCACCCAACCTCCACCAGCACATCGTCTCATAATGGACTAGGCACCAGGCCAGTGTGTACTAATAAGCTATTTTATTAATGTATTATTTAATGTTAATGATGATAATCGAAATATAAAAGCCGCCCAAATTGTGGCAACACAAATGCAATATCCTATCTAGAGCAACCAGGTTGAAATAGACTGTTACACTCATTTTTGTTTTAATGACAAAACAGGAAAATAACAATTCCATACAAAGTGATAGCACCTATAGTTAAGCACTCCCCCTGCAACACTCACCCCCAAACATCAATTGGACTTGATTACTTTGAATGGAGTAGGAATATTGTCATGGGTATCAGGTAGTTGGGGCAAGCTGGGTGGAGGCTTGGCAAGCCTGGCATAGGCACACAAAGAACCCATAACAAATCCCTCCTTTCATTCCTTCCTAGTGTTTGTAGTAACATCCTGGTTAGCACTTCCTGTTGCCAAACATGAAGTGCATGATAACTCATGAGCTCTCTAGTGTTTGGGTGTGGCTGGCTATATAAGCCACACCCAAGATTCTTCCAGTGCTTCGTGTTGCTTACTGTGAGCTGTATCAGCAACACACTTGCCATGCTCCTGATCAGCCAGCATCTGCTTACCTGCTCCGATTCATCCTGTTTCTGCTTATCTGCTCCGGATCACCCTGTTTCTGCTTCCCTGCTCCGGATCATACTGCTTCTGCTTACCTGCTCCAGATCATCCTGCTTCTGCTTACCTGCTCCGGATCATCCTACTTCTGTTTACCCGCTCTGGATCATTCAGCTTCAGCTTACCTGGTTCTTACTCCACGCCGCAGCTATCTCCAGTCAAGAGGGGACTTCTACACCGGCACCTGAAAGAACAAAGAAGAACAGCGTTAACACGTGCACATCATAACGCTGCGCATACTCATCAAATCTTCCTGCTACGCTGGAATCCAGGTTAGTTGCACAAGCGCACAAACCCCTGTAAGAAAGAAGAGACATTACTCATTGCGCTTGCTCTAATAACGCGGACACTTCTTTCACTGTGCTCTCTCGGTGCATACTTACCAAAAGCATCTGTGCAAACTTACCTAACCACCAAGTCTCTAGTAGCGCTGAACCCGGACTCGAGGTGCTAATACCACATAATTTGTCCTGCAAGGGAAAGGGAGAGACATTACCAGGCGTGCTCGAATTGAAGGTGCTGTGCAAACCTACCAGCAGCTAGCTTCTACGGCGCATCGCTACTCACCCACAAAAATACCGGCAAACAAAGACAATACGGATAATTTTGGACACTCAACATTCTCTGGGCAATGTTCACTTGTGGGAAGGACTTTCTAGCCAGTGAAGAAATTGGCGCCTTGAACTCTCGGCCACGCTGTGAAGGCATAAAACAGTGTTTGGCATCTGAACTCAGCCTACAGACATTGGCACCAAACACATGAGTGAATCGCGCCCCTGCGAATGCAGGATGGAGTGCACACCCTACTAAAGATCAAGGTATTCCTCCGGGTGAAATAGGGGAACTGAAGACTATAGGGGCAAGGGAGGCTTGTCCATCGCTCCTGCAGATACACAGGTGAGTGTGACAAATATAGGGGGGAAATCGGTTTTGGGGTGAAGCTCACCACCACAATATGGGAAGCCAGCAAATAAAGGGAAAATCCATTTTTGGTGCTAGGGGACAGAATAGAAGAACATTTGTACTTGTTACTCTTAGGAGAAAGGCAAAGTCTTAGAGAATACTAATCAGCACACCAGGGAAAATAGAAATAAAGTAGGAAAATTGTTTTTTGGGAGAAAGCAAATGCAAAGGGAAACACAGTGGGAAATTGAAATTTGTTTACACTGGAGCTTATAATGTTAGGTAGGCTCTGGGAAAGGTGTTAAGCTCACAAAAATCAAATCGGTTTTGGTTCAAGCTGACAGATGCAAAGAGGAATGACACAGGCAAATTAAAGTTTGTTTAGCAGGGCATAATTAAAACACAGGGACAAATTTGTTTTTCTGCTCACAAGGGGATTGATTCTTGACGATAACAATTAACAAAAACACTGGGGAAAAGATTGGTGGTTTCAAACTCCACCAATCCCAATCCTGTGAAAATCAATGGGGGAATTAATTGATTTACTTTCACAAATACTAAGGATTTACACAGACAAATGAGAATTTTTTCAATGGGAATAATTAACATACATCTTATATGAGGAGATGACTGAACTACACTGGCAATTGGGGTTGTCAATGGGGAAATATTGGATGCACTGCTACAAACTGAAGGGCTTATACAATTTATGGCTGGGGCTATTGCTATTTACATAGCAAGCCTTTGTTTAAGTTTCAGAAACGCTAGCTGCATCTCAGGACACTCTGGGCAGACAGGGAAGGGGCTCTGGTCACTCCAGTCTCAAAGATGGTAAGTTTCAGCACTCTTCTCTCCGTCCTCCTTTTTCTGTTTTCCCGGATGTTTGTGTGTCTGTCCTAGTACAGTGCCCCTTACATACCAGAAATTACCTCACTGACAGTTACCCTCTCCCTCGCCGCCCCTAGTCAGCATTGGTTTAGGGGTTTGGAGCACAATGTGTTTTTTCATTTGTCACTCCCCTTTGGTCTCGTTTCAACTTTTTTGGCAAAAACTAGTTATGTATGACAACTTCATAATTGTACTAGCAACTGCCATACGAACCATATATTCTGTTTTAGCTGATCATGGGGAATTATATAAGTCGACCACCAAATTCGTACGATGTAGTATGGCCATGTGTCACATTTGTGTTGTTTTTTAAAAATGTACAACAGTTATGAATATGTAGGTTATGAAGCATATTCCTAATTTCATTTTCCACCTTTTCACCCATTCTCACATTTGTAACATGTTCAGATCAGCCAGAAACCTAGTCTAACTGGCCATTACAGTTCCCTGAGTCACACATAGATGAATTTTATACCGCCAAAACCACCTGGAAATTACATGAAAAATGACATAAAAATGAAATCAATCCTCAGTCTGATTGCTGCGCAAAATGCCTTAAAA
Source organism: Ambystoma mexicanum (assembly GCF_040938575.1). Taxonomy (NCBI): domain Eukaryota; kingdom Metazoa; phylum Chordata; class Amphibia; order Caudata; family Ambystomatidae; genus Ambystoma; species Ambystoma mexicanum. The sequence continues at coordinate 1,345,676,079 of NC_090937.1, read as the reverse complement.
TAAAATAGTCTTTTATATTAATGATGAGTGTTTCTGTCAGCAAATGGGATGGCTGCTTCAGCCCCCAGTGCTATCTGTTCCTGGGTCAGCCTGTGACCAGAGGTTTTTATGAGTATCTTTGAAGTTAGTGTGTGCTCTTTGGAGTGGGTGCAACAAGAATTCACACTTTTTAGTCACGCTTCAGCCCAGGATGGCCTTCTCTTGAAGTCCCTGCTTTGCTTCCAGCAAGTCTGCAGAATACTGAATTTTGCCACCTTCAGAAGCATCACATTATTTTTGTGAGGTTGTTAGATTGGAGGTGTGACATCCAGCTGGAGTGGGGCTTTTCATTGTGAAGTTTTGCACCCAGCGAGAACATGTTTTTCCTGAAGTGCCTCTTTTATTGGAGTTTTGTGGGTGAACCATAATATACATTGCTTTGGTCAACCCACACATACTATTCTGCTTTCGTGACTTTTTTCTGTGAGCAGTGATATCTTTTTCAATTGCAGCTTTTTAAAGCCATTTTTATTTGCAAACACATATGCAGGCTGTTTTTGCTTCCAATGTTTAAAAGTCCTGTTTTCCATGTCACAGGATTCCTTGAGTCCTCCTTCTTTGTGAATTTAACTGCTGCTTGTCCATTGATAATGATAGATAGTCCCCTTTCCCCATGGTTCTTTAATTTTTCATGAACAGCAAAAGAAAAGGCCAGGCCGATTTTGGTTGCAGTGTTTAAATGGCTGCTATTCATGTGGAGGGAACTTCTGTTTGGGGCCTTTAAATGCACCCCGCATGCTGCACCCCTACTCTTCCATGACTCTTTGTTGGGGAAGAGCAGGGTAGCATGGGGTTTCCTTCGGCATAATTTTCCTTCATTAGGGAGTGGGCACTCCAGAGTCCCTTTCCATCTCTGGGTTCGGGGTATGGCATGGCACCTCCTTTTCTTCCTTCCCCTTTCATCATGGATTGGAGGGTGTAGCACGGCACCCCTTTACGTCCTTCCCTTCCAGGTCCCCGGGGTTCTCATCGGGCTCAGCTTTCAACTCCAGGCTGGAATTTAAGGAGGTGAGTTCTATAATATAAGATTTAAAAAAAAAACAAGTTTCAGTACTTTTTACACACATTTTTCCCGAAAGATTTACAATAATTTACACCGACAACAACCTACAGTTAGAATACGACAATTCTTGTTTCATAAACAATTTTTATTTGTGCATTTTTTTATTTTCTTCATTTGTACAATAACTTCAAGTAAATTACTCCCTGTTTTTTATATATATATATATATATATATATAATTACACAGCCACGTTGCTCGTTGCTGGCTGTGTAGTTATGGTTAAGTTGCTAATCCCATAGGAAGAGCACCTTTTGGGTGGTTTATAATATATATACATATATATATATATATATATATATATATATGATTTTCTTCATCCAGGTTCCAGTTCCTTACCTGTACCCTTCAGAGGATTCCTGGGCTCTACCCTTAACGGGTTCTTTAATTCACCACTAGTCCTGCTCCCTTAAATTTTAGGGGGACGGTGAATTGTTGGACCAGTCCTGGGATGGTGACCTCTTCTCGAGTTTGAACCTCAACTGCACACTGCAGCAATTGAGGTGACCGAAATGCTTTTTCAGGATTGTCAAAACCCAGGGTGTTACCCCCCAGTCGGTACCAGACTTTGCAATTAAGTCCAAATTAATTGCAAATCGATTGAGAATATCACTGTCTACATAGAAGGCAGAGGGGACATATTGCACAACCCCACAATTGTGCTCTATGCTTTTATTACCAATTGACATTTTGAACATGCACCATTTCCCACTTATCAATCAAATTAAATGAGGGATCTGTCTGATCTTTTAGGAGTTTCCTGAATAACGCTTCGCTTATGAAGTTTCTTACATTATTCAGGCATACTCTGGCAAGGACATGCTCCTCCCCTGATTTACCTGACTGGAGAGGAACAGCTGTTTGCCCTTTTTCTGACTATCAGCCACGCTTTGAGCTGGTTTTTCATCACCTTTTATCATGGGATTTGGGTTCAAATTGTGGATCGGTATAACATTTCAGGGTATTTCCTTCCACTGTGGAATGCCACTTAAAATTGGGAGAATGGTTGATTTTCAAGAATGGAGAAGGGTTCCCATCACCAGTTTGTTTTCCTACAGCAATTACAGTTATGTCAGGGACTTCATTGTTCCGCATATGGAATTCAATTTTGTCAGACCCTTGCTCAACCATATGGCATGTGCAATTTAAGCTTACATCGTTGGTGCTCTGTTTTAATTTTATTGGCCCATTAGTCTGGGTCCAGAGGACCCTGTTCACATAGTCTATTAGGGGTGATAACCTCCAAAGGAGGTTGTTCCTGAGAAGGCAGGGTGTGCCCTCTGGAGTTACAACTATGACCGGGTGTTTCACCTTGTGTCGCCCAATTTTGATCACCAGATCTGCAGTCCCTCGACGGAAATGTCATTTCCGTCGAAGTTCTGGAGTTGTCCAGGAAGAGGTGTGAGGGAAATTAGGTGACTCTCCCCCCTTCCTGAATTGATTTGATCAAATGTCTTTTTGGATAGAAGGGTGGCTCGGGATCCTGTGTCCACCAGTGCTGAAAATGCACACTGGCCTTGTACCTTGACAGGGGCATAAAATATGCCCAGTTTCTTCTCAAGGGGGCAAAGGAAATGTGCATGTTGGCCAGCTGGGCAGTTCATTTCTTTATTTTGAGCTCCGACACTGTGGGACCTTGGGCAGTTTTCTGTGTCGGAGTTCGGGAATCTGTAAACAAAATTTGGCATCCTGAGGTTTTTGGGATTTGGGAATCCCCTTTTAACCCTATATATGTGATGTCCCCTGATTTGGCAGGATTGTCCTGATACTATACCTCCTAGCAATCACGCTCCCGTGCGACGCCCCCAGATCCTTCACCATGGCTTAGCCTGAGGCCTCTTGCTACACCCAGCTCTCCTGGCATGGCCACACCCTGCCTTGGCTCTGCTGGCCACAACCTAATGCTGCCTTTGGGACCCACGAGACACCAGCTCCCCGTACCTTTCCCTAGCTGTATACAAATACCATCTTATATGGAGTATTCCACTTTTTACGCCAAAGTTGCGTACTTATCTTGTGACACGATGTACCATGCATATAACTGCATGGTTTCTTCACAAATGTCTGCTTCCTAATATTACCAACTGTCTACAAACATCATGGAAACTTGCCAGGCTACATAAGATGAGCTCTGACCGAACACCGGGAGAGCTCTCAGACACCTGTCCCTTGTCATTCTGTATTACTGTATTATGCTGTTTGTCTTTCTCTAATAATAACTTTACATCTCAGCTGTGTCCTGACTCTTTATATAGCTACATCCCTCCTTCTCTGGGAGGTAGTCACTTGAACCGGTTTGGGGGGAGGATCCCTCATGGATTTCTGAGTTATCGGGGTGACATTTTTGGGGTTCAGGGATTTGTAGTTCTGGGTCAGTCCTCATACTTACCCAGTCTAAGTCGGTGTCTTTTGGGACCCATTTTTCTTTGGGAGGAATCCCCCGTCCTTGAAAGAGAACACTTTTGCTGAATTGTTAGAGGAAATGACACAGATCCCCCCCTGATCTAACGCCTCAAAAATACTTGTTTGGAGACATTGGCAAGTGCTCAGAAAAAACTAGAAGACTATTTAATATCTCATGTGCGTAACCAAAAAATGTATTCTACAAACATGGAAAAGTCCCACGCCACTGAACATGAACTACTTTCTTCGTGAACTGACACATGTTAACGAATGTGAGGAACAATATGTTTTGACCTAACCTGTGACAAGGAGGCCCAAGGACATCTGGGGCCCCTTTAGGATGTACTTGTGTGACATGCTTACTGATGATTAAGATTCCATGTAATTTGTATTGCATTATTGAAACCAAGAGATATATCCTTGTATGTTGTGTGAAGTCCTATGTGGAAATGGCGCTATGTGTCTGTTGTGACCACGAATAAAAAGAAGTTTAAAAAAAAAAAGAAAAAGAACATATTTCTTCCCCGAATCCTCCAGGATTCTTCCCCTTCAAACTTGAGAATGTGGACTTCCTCCACAAAATGGGTTATCTTTTATTTTTATTTTTTTTATTAAGTATCTTTTGGTTTACAATTAAAACCTTATATGCTTTACAATTTACCACAAATGTTATTAATTACAAACAGAAGAATTGAAATGAGTGCAATATCAAATCAGAGAACACAATTTTTCAATATTTAAAACTAAGGCTTCCATGGCTTTTTAAAGGTATGGACACCAGTTTCATCAGACATTTTAGTGCTACTCAAGTAAATTGTTCAAAAATTTCGTTTACAAAGTTCATTAGAGCCAACATCATTACTAACCTTCTCCCCCGTTTTAGGGTTTCCCACCAGTCTTCCGACGTATGCAAGGGTAGCTCTGAAAAGAATGTACCCACGTATTTGTTTCTCATATCCTTTAATGACTTGCACTGCAGGACTAAGTGCCTCAAGGTTACCACTATGTTGTTGCAGAGTCGACAAGTCAAGTTTCTTGACGCCGAGTCTATTTTCCTCCTTTCAATGACTTCTTTCATTGGATATAAATTGAAATGTATTCTCATGAAATTTTGTCTTGCCACCTGCGATGGGAATTTGTTAATGTACAAGGGCACTGTACCTCTTTTGGTGTGTTCGTTGCACAACTGGGCACTTGATTTTAAAGAATCTATCCTTTATTTTGTTAATGTCCAATCCAGATCAAGAGGTTTTTTTTTTTTACCCTATCCGGGTTTCTGATTAGTGTGTCTTCTGTTTGTGCAATGTTCATCAGAATTGATAAACATATATATTGGCACTCAGTGTTGGATCTTCTTGTTTGTCTAGGGCTATCCATTTGTACCGATGGGTCCAAACACTTCCTGAAAAACAAGAGCATTTTCCACACTGTGGTTATGTATGGCAAGGTTAATCCCAGCTCTCGCCGAATGATCTCTATTGGTAGTGAATTTGGCATAGACAGGGTTCGCCTCCAGAATAGGCCTTCCAGCCTGGGCCATACTGTACAAACTAGAAAGAAGTTAGCTTCTGCAGCATAGGTTAAAATTGGCGACAACTTGAGTTTATAAAAGTCAATCAATGGGGCCAAGGAAAATGTACAGTGCCTTTGCCTGATGACTATCACTTGGGAGGCCAGAGTTTTTGATTTGCTCCTTAAAGCCGCTAGTCTTGGGGCATAGTTAATGCTGTCATTCAGTGTCATGCCTAAGTAGACCATAGATGCCACTATTGGAATTTGTTCACCGTCCAAGTACCATGATCTTTTACTGTTCCTGTTGCATCTTGTGTCTCCCAGTATTAAGACCTTGGACTTTTTGGGGTTTATTTTAAGGGTGTTATCACCCACATACACTTCCAGGGCCCTTAGCTGCCTCTGTAATCCAATTTCGGTTTAGTCCAACAGCAGTAGGTCATTCGCAAAAAGGAGTCTCCCCAAAGCTATCCCTGCTATTCTGGGGATAAAACATTTTAGGTTTGAAAAGGCTTCCTCAATATCCGATATATAGAGACTGAAAATGGCTGGGGCCAGTTGGCAGCCCTGTTTTAGACCCTTGGATGATTTGATTTGATTTGACAGTGAACCCTTTTGATCCAATCTAACTCACAGGGTTGTCTCTTTATGGAGGGCTTCCAAGGCCTCTCTAAGATCTGTTGGACAGACTCACCTTTGCAATTTGGACCACAAGATGCCTCTTTCTATGGAGTCAAAGGCGTGTTCCAGGTTAATCAACGCGATGTAGATTCTTTTAATTTTTTTCCGTTTCACCCAGCATTTTAACAAGTTTATAAGGAACAGGTTCAGGGCTGTCCCGATACCCTTTCTAAAACCCATTTGCCTGGCGTCTTGATGTTTCGATGCTAAACTGCAGGCATTGAGGTCCCTCAGCAGGATTGCCGCAAATACTTTTCCTACCACATCGAGATGGACGATGGGCCTATAGTTGCAAGCTGAGGTCCTGTCGCCCTTCTTGAAAATGGGGAGCACGGTGGACTTCGTCCAGGAATGCGGGATAGCCTTTGCTTTCCCAACTCTTTCTAATCTTTCAAATAACTCCAGCATAAAGGATGCTCATTTTTCCGGGTCTTGTTTTAATAGTACGTTGTTGAGCCGTTGGGCCCTCCCGCCCTTGAGTTATTAGATTTCTTGATGAGGTCGATTATATCATTCTTATCGAATTGGAAATTCCATGCCCCATCAATGTGGTCGACCTGCCTGGGTATTGAGTTCATACCATCCATATGCAGCTTGGCAAAATGTTCCTCCCAGACTTTTGCTGACAGTGAGTTTGAGGTTTTTGAGTGTTCCGGAACGTTCAGCTCATTTAACAGTTTCCATACATCTGCTGAATTTTTGTTAGCCACCAGTCTCAACATTCTTTCGCCGTCCTGTTGCAAGATGAAATTCTTATGTTGTTTCAACCAGTTTTTAAAGGTATTTTTTGTTTCTTTGAATGCAGCAATGTTTGAGCTGGATAGATTTTCTATTGCCAAATGACCAAACTTGTTTACAACTTTCTTCCTACTCGCAATTTGCTCATCGAAGACATGCCTACTTGAAAAGTACCCTCTTGGTCTGTTTTCCGATGTTTGGCTAAAGGCCATTAACACTACTGGGTAATTTAAGATCCCTTTTGAGGCGCTGTTATTCTCACTAGCCATTGCTATCAGCCTATTAATAAGAATTTACTTGAAGGTGGTTCCCTCCTGGGTTGACCTCGTAATAAGTTCCTTCTTCGTGAAGGTCAATTGGGGTATATACGTCTGTCCAGTGTACACCTTGGACCTGGAGCAGATTGTGGTCACTGAATTTCGTCAGTTTTACAGTCATACTCCTTAAATTCCCAAAGAGCTTTTCTATAATGAATATATAGTCCTGTATGCTAGCTTGAATGCCTCTTCTCCAGGTTACTGCTGGGGGTATGTCACCTTTTAAATTTTAGACGGATGTTTCTGTGTAGCAATTCTTTCTTAAAGTCAAGACCTCTTTGTACATTCCTGAGTGCATTAGTGCATTAGTCAGATGTTCATCTATGACTGACAAATCTTTGTTGAAGCATTCCATATTAAGGTCTCCACATACCAGAATGTCCAAGTTGGTCCAGGCTACCCTTACGTTATCAATCTGCAGTAATATTGATTCCATAAATTTTGCGCCGAGATGTAAGCCAGGCTTCCAATATAAATTGCAGATCAACAACGTCCACGGGTTCCATTCGTTCAGGGTGGCACTTTTCATTGTGGTGATTTGAGTCCATGGGTTTAAGTTTATTGATGATATTACCACAAAACCACTTAATCTTTTGACGGCCGTAAGAAGGGCCGTAGACGGGCGACCCTTGGTTCCTTTTAGCGCCAGATTTATGTGCGCCTAAAAACCTTCTAACAGGGGTACTTCCCTCAACTCAGTTTCCTGTAGACATAAGACATCATATTCTACAAAATTGATATCTCCATTTCCATAATGGTGAGAAACCCCCCCCAGTGTTCCAGCTTCCAAAGGTCGTTTCTTTAGGTGTGACTTTAGGTTGATGCTGTTGGCGTTATGACCTGGTGGCTAGCGTTCCCGCCAGCCAACTCCAGTCTTCCTGTAGTTCGAGTGGGTCACTTTCATTTTTACTCAGAAAAACCTCTCTCTTTCCTTCCTTTAAGCCGACTGCTAAGTTTGCTTTTCCCTTTTCGTTTGATCTGTCGTTGTCCTTATTGCCAAGGTAGTTCCTGAAGGAGTCTTTGTTTTTTTGTTGATCCCAGCCAACTTCTAGGGGATTTTTTCCAAGGTCCTGGGTCTGCCTATTTATTTGTGGTACCTCGTTGGCTAATTCATTTAAAAGAAAGCCATACACATTTAGCTTGTGCCCTTCTTTGTCTAGTAGATTCTTGGTTTTCCGTGAAGTAAGATAAAGTATTACTCTGTTATGCCGTAAGTTGTTCAGGAATTCTATAAGCTTTATGTCCTTAGAACTGATTGCGTTAAGCGCCGGAATGCTGTGCAAGAGCTTCATCACATTTGCCCTATTGTAAAACCAGATATTGTATGGAGAAGCCTGGTTTGTTATCATTAGAGAATCATTACCCATTTAGGGATTAGTTATCCATCATTCATTCTGATTAGTAGTGATATTATTTATCCACATATTATGTAGCCATTTGCATTTGCTATAGAATGAGGCCTGTTATATTAAGTGCCTTGCTAGAGACATGTAGAGACATGTAGAGATATGTTATGTGTTATGTATGCATTTAGAGACACGCATGAGTGTGCACTTAGAGTATGCATTGAGACATTATTTATAGCGCTTGCCATTGAGAGAGAAGAATAAGTGCTATAATGCATGAGGCCTATGCCATTTTTAAGCCATCCTGAATAAGACAGAACAGAAGCACCACTGCGGAGAAGATGTCATGGTACACTGTGAGCGAGGAATGCGTGAACAGTTTGCTTGGCAGACAGAGATTAGACGTGACTCTTGTCTGAGTGGAGAAGCGGAGAAAGGCCTGTTTATCAGTCCCTGGGTTGTGTTCGCAGACAGAAAATGTGGGGGCCATGCAGGGAGGGAGGAGCTTTGCACAGAGACAGCCAGAAGAGAGGGATTACAGTGAAGTGAATAGAGGAATATGAGTGGAGGATGGTATGGTAACATGTAACACAGATAGCATGTACAAGATAGGCTGAAATGTTATGATGACAGAACATGCAGTGCATCACAGACTTTCAGGCACTGCTCGAATTTAGAAATGCTGACAGAGAGGGAACGAGTGAATGCTTAATGTAACCATGGAGATGTATATACATCATTTGACACTATAAGTGAGCAGTAAGAAGGTATGATGCACTCTGAGATTTTAGATGTAGATGGCTCTGACTCTGAGATTTTGGATGTGGATGGAGCTGACTCTGAGATCGAGGGAGTTTTGGATGGAGCTTCTTTCTGACTCTGTGATTGAAGGGAGGTGTTTGATGTAGCATTGATGGAGGCTTCGTGAAGTGTTTTGGGTGCAGCAGAATCGGATGGTTTCGGGAGTTCGGAAGCTTGGGGAAGCATTCTGATGAGAGCTGATGAGATCGATCTGGCAGAGAGTTGGCAGGAAGACCAGACCGCTGAGAGGCCTGTCCCTGACTGACTGGCTGCTTGCAGAGTTAGCTGGAGAAGAGACATGGCAAGAGGGGAGTATTGCTGTTATGAGGCCTAATTGATCTGAACAAGACACGTTCATGTGGAATTAGGACAGACACTCACACATAGCTTTGGATGACATGGAGAAGGGGAAATCAGACAGGGATTCTCTTAGAAAGAGAGTGTGAAGTGTGGTGTAGATTGGAGAGGAATGGTGAGGATTGAAGAGGAATGCTGAATGCTGCATTAGATTGCATTAGACATGATAGGTCCAGCAGGACTGGATAAGTTGCTATCAGATGCTATCAGATTTGCACTCAGAGCATTGAAGTGCAAATTCGAGATTTGCATTATAGTAGTGTTTGCATCATGGCTTGCTGTGCATGAATAAATGTATTCTATTGTTATAAATGAAACTGACTTGTGTGTTTTTATTTGTGTCCATTGTTATCTTATTTCACATGTCATTTCTTAAGTGTTAGGTTATGTTTGTGTGTCCATAGTTTAGTAATTTAGGAGTAACACAGTGCACAATTGCATGAGCTACAAGGGCAGGGGGGCATAGTGATCCACACCCCGAGGTAGATTTGGAGACTAGCAAGTGGTCGCCCATAAGGGGCTAGGCCGGAGGAAGTTTTGTTTTAGACTAACAAATTGGCGCCCGAATAGGGACTTCACTGATGCTGATTTATAACATGGAACAGAGGGTTTAGTCTGCAGAGTTTTGCAGCTGGCTTTTGGTCCACTTATCGATGAGCTGATGAAGAACTTTGAACATTGTGTGCAGCTGGCTGTGTTATCTGTTTTCTTGCAGCTGTATTTTCTGTCCATGGTTATTGAGTTTGTGGGAATGTTTTAATGTTTTATGTTTTGTGTTTTGTTTTGGGGATTTCATGAATTAAAGCATGCTTTGTCCACAATTTTGTTCACCGTAGGAAGGAGAACGCAATTGTCTGACGGTGTCTTTGTTTGAATCCAGACTTTGAATTGGAATTGATCCAGAGCAGTGTTTCATGACTGGCAATTTTTGGGAATGAATGTACATCCATTTGGCCAAGCTAGAGAAATGAAGTTTTTTTCTTGACGACACTTGTGGTATTTTGTTTGGAACTCCGAGAGAGAATGACACTTTTTGGGGAAAATCTGACCTTTGTTTGGATTTCTGTTGTTTGGAATTTGTGCACATTTTTGGCAAGTCGACGACTGTATTTGAATTAATACTGCAGAATGAGCTCATTTTTTAGTGACTTGAAAGCAATAAGAAATCAGCTTAGACATATGCTTGATGCCTGGGAAGTTTTCGCCGGCACCAACCATAATGATGGGAGGGTTGAGAGTGAATAGTGAAGAAGCAGGAACAGAAATGACACCATATATTAATGACTTGAGAACAATAATATATCGTCTCAGGCATGTAATTGATAACTGGGAAGATGTCCTAGCAGCACCTGTAGACCCATTGAAAGACCCATTGAAACCATTGACAACAGCAGTGATGGTTGGGAACAAAGTTCCTAGAGAAAACCGAGCAGGGGTGAAGCACGAAGTAGTGCATGGAGAAAATGTGAATATTGTTCGTGCAGAGAAAGAGTTACCTCAGAATAATAAGAGAAATAGTGTGACCCAAACAGTTTGTTCCACTGATAGTGCGGCAATAACTGAAGAGATTGCAGCAATAGCAGAGCAACAAATTGAACAAGATGTTTGCTATGAAGAAGAAATTGAGAGTGCATTTTTGACAGACATGTGCAGTTTGCCTAGAGAAATGCCTAGATAAATGCCTAGAGGGTTTGCCTATGAGGATTTGTACTATGAAACTGTATCATTAGACATACCTTTGCATGGAGACAGTTATGTGAAGCATTTGCAAACTAGGTTTGTGAGAAGAGATGAGATGGTGAACATCTTTGATTTGAATGGTAATGGAATTTGTAATGGCATTTTTGGCAGAATTTGCAACAGCAGTGCTTTGCCGACATTAGGAAGTGAACATCTTGTTTTGATTAACGACTTTGAAACTTGGATAGCAAGCAAGGAGACATTGAATCAACTGAATCATGCTAAAGTTGGATGTTCTGAGATATTGGATTCTTTGAATATTTTGAGTTTTCCGACTGACTGCATGGAGAGAACCTGTGTTTACATTATGCAGAAGCATTGCACGGGAGTAGGCCAAGAAGGGAAGGAAGGTTTATTGAATCTGAATTGCATTGCACATGCGGGAAGCAGTGTCCATTTGAATGAAATCAATTTGTTTTGTCAACATTTAGTGATTCAGCGTTGTGACTACATCATGTTGAAAGGGGAGTCTGTGGCTAGAACACATGGAAATGACACAGAAGGTTTTGACACACAGAGGAATGCAATTTTGCATTTGAATTTGTATTTTCTGAACTGTGTGAAATGGGCTATCCTGTTTTATATTGAGAAGGACAGAGATGGAGGCGGGAGTAATGCGTTATGCAGATTGGAGAGACAGGCATGGCTAGACAGATGCACTGGCACACTGAATTAGACACTGACTGATCCTTGGGTAGACCCTGAGAAACTAGCATTGATGTCTTTTGAGAGACATGGGGAGTTTAGGACTAGCTATGTGTACTGAAGCACAATGCAACCTTTACTATTTTGTTTTTGGCTTTGAATACACCTGAATATGATGAAAACTGATACCTGCACTTTTGTTTTTTTTTGCATGAGATCTGGAGAGACACCTTGACCAGACTGAGATTTGCAGAACGTGAGACCTTGATTGACCAGATCGCCTCGATGACTGACGAGATTGCATCGCATGAATTGACCAGACCATGAATGAACTTGCAGCAGCATGACGACTGCAAAGATTAACCAGAACTTGATGACACCATCTGACTTTGCATCCTGGCTGTTTTGAAGCAGCACTGAAAGACATTGGTAATTGACACCTATGCTTTGCAGCAGCACCTCTGTGGAATGCAGACCGACCGATATGAGGCCTTAGGGTTTAGCTTTGTCAATGGTTGTGCTCTGATAAGGTACTCAGAAGACCTGTTTGCTGCCTGATTTCCTGGCATGACAACTGAAGCCATGGGAAGTGAAGATCCTGACTGACTGTTTTGAAAATCGACACCTTGCAGCATTCTGTGCAAAGAGAGAGTGAAAGATGTTCAGCAAAGGAGAGAAACCGTTTTGTGGGCTGTTTTGTAATCTGCAGCGAGAAGAGAATCCATTTGGAAGGCCTTACCTTGTGGAACATGACACACATTTGGGGCCTAGGGAAGAGGAGAGAAATATAAATGAGCAGGAAGACACGCGCTCTGAAAGCATTTGAATTCCCGGTGTTAACCACGTTTGAGGAGCAGTGAAGTCTCTTGTGAAAGTGAGCGAGAGAGCATTGATCTGACACCATTGTGCTTTGAAATCTGCACTTGCATCCAACGTTGGTTGGTCCCTCATGAGAAGAGCAGGGACTAGCATGGCATGAGATAGAAACAGCATGAGCTGGCAAGGAAGCAGATAATCTGAATATGGAGTTTTGGCCTATGTGCAGGGCCAAGGAAATTGCATTGAATTGCCACTGGAGAGTTCCCATCTGCATTGTTTTTCTACAACACTCTGAATGAGTGCCACATGAATGATACATCGGTATCAAGAGGATAGACTAGGGAGAGCTTTGGAATAGGGAAAGTTGACGCATAAGTGAAGGAAGCTTGCAGTGGTAAGCATTGATTGCGCTGAAGAACCATCTGTCACCTGTTGTGAGAGAGCTTGACGCAGTGAGGCTCTGAAATCTGTCACTGAAATTGTCCATTTGCGAGTACACACACTTGAGTTCCGTTTACAGCTGGAACACACTTTCTGCTTTGGGCTATGCTTTGATGTCCATACACATGTTTGCTGAACACACACGCTCGTTGTTGATATTTGTGAACCATTTTGAACACATCGCTTTGTGGACACACTTTGTTGATATTCCTTGGCTGAAACCTTTGCATTAGCATTTGATCTGTACTGACTTGGAATTTTCCACAGATGTGAGGACACACATACTGTTCTGATTGGCTACAACCTGAGTGATCACAGAATGACATGCAGTGAGAGACTGGAAATGAACTAGACTGAAAATGTAACTTAATTGGCCTGCATGACCAATACACTGGAAATGTATACACTGAATGTATGCACTGACATCTGAAATTAATGCTTTGACACCTGTGAAAGTGATATTGTCATTTTGTGCTTGACACACTGAAATTGAATACATTGTGATGTCCACAGTACACATGCATTGATTCTATACATTGCATTTTCGTTCTGAATTCAATCTGCTTGTCGACACACTATTGGCTTCACACTTTTGACTTGACTTTTTGCTATGATTTGACATTAGAGATTGCAATAGAAACTTGAATATGCCATTCTGAATTCTGACACGCTTGCAGCTATGCATTTGAGATTTTAATTTTAGCTTGACACTGATAGATTGAAATGCTTGCATTTTGGGAGTTTTTGCATTATTGAGATAGAATGTTTTTTCCCTTTGCAATTTTGCTTGTTTTTAGCATGCCACACTGAGATTTGTTTTGACAAATTGTTTGTAATGATTATATAATGATAAGAGGAGAGATTTGTAAAACCAGATATTGGGCCTTATTACGACCCGGGTGGTAAGGGATTACCAGTACCGGTAAGGGCACCGGTACCGGTAATCCCTTACCGCCCTATTACGAGATCCCTTTGCGGGTCCTCCCTTAACGCCTGGTTTTACCAGGTGTTAAGGACGGGACCCACAAAGGGACTTTGGTGCTAATAACGGTACCGCAATTTGCGGTACCGTTATTAGCGCCTTCCCCATTCCCATTGAGCCCTATGGGGGCTCAAATGGGAATGGGGAAGGGCCCTGGTGAATGGGGAATTACCGCCCCCGGCAACCTTGGAATGGGGAGGTAATAGCTCCATTCACCAGGGCGGAGTCAGTGAGGTTTTGGAGGCAATCATGGCGCTAATAGCGCCATGGTTACCTCCAACCTCGTAATGACCCCCATTGTATGGAGAAGCCTGGTTTGTTATCATGAGAGAATCATTACCCATTTAGGGATTAGTTATCCATCATTCATTCTGATTAGTAGTGATATTAGTTATCGACATATTATGTAGACATTTGCATTTGCTATAGAATGAGGCCTATTATGTTAAGTGCTTTGCTAGAGACATGTATAGACATGTAGACATGTAGAGATATGTTATGTATTATGTATGCATTTAGAGACACGCATGAGTGTGCACTTAGAGTATGCATTGAGACATTATGTATAGTGCTTGCCATTGAGAGAGAAATGCTACAATGAATGACGCCTATGGCATTTTGAAGCCATCCTGAATGAGACAGAACAGAAGCGCCACTTGGTTCTGCGGAGAAGATGTTATGATACACTGTGAGCGAGGAATGCATAAACAGTTTGCTTGGCAGACAGAGATTAGGCGTGACTCTTGTCTGAGTGGAAAAGCGGAGAAGGGCTGGTTTATCAGTCCCTGGGTTGTGTTCGCAGACAGAAAAGGTGGGGGCCATGCAGGGAGCGAGGAGCTTTGCATAGAGACAGACAGAAGACAGGGATTACAGTGGAGTGAATAGAGCAGTGGTCTTCAAACTTGTTATGCCATGGCCCCCCTGAGCAAACAATAAATTGATCGGGACCCCCCTGCCCCGCCCCTCTGTATTGGTGATATTTTTTATAGAGATAGCTGCAAAATGTGTGATGTCCATACACAAGCACACTGGATTGTTTTGTATATGGGACTCTGACGAGCATTCCAATCAAAGAAGTTGCCTTACATTGTAAATCCACTAGGCCAGTGGTCTTCAACATTTTTTGGCCTGGGCCCCCTGAGCAAAATTTGTGCAGGCCGGGCCTGCAAAAAATGACAAACGGAAAGTATGTGCACCGTCACTGCACCCTACTCCCAGTATAGTCCCTGGGCTCCCACACTTGCTCCCATCACAGTGGCTGGGCTCCCTCATCCCACTCATACCCAGTCCCTGGGCTCTCCCCACAACATCACACACCCTGGGCTCTCCCACCCTGCTCCCACCAATATTCCATGGTGCCCACCATCCTGCTCCCACCACAGTACTTGGGATCCCCTATCCTTTTCCCAACACAGTCTGAGAGCCAGTGGCGGCTGGTGAGATTTTTTTTAGTGGAGTACACATGTTTCAATAAAATAAATGAACATAAACATACCTTCTGCATTGGCCTGCGTGTGGGTGCTGAAACACCCTGTTCCAGGCTGCTCTGTCCGTATGTGCGAGGAGGCGCAGGAACTCCCCCTCGCACATACAGACAGTGCCCCAGCCAGCATTTCCAATGAGCTATACAATGCTGGCGAAGCAAAACGCCCCAGCCTTGCATGGCTCAATGATTATGTGCGGCTGGGGAATTAACTGAACTGTCAAAGGGAAATCAGGTTCCCTTTGACAGTTCAGCCAGCCCAGGAGCACTCCCTCAGCTGGAAAAAGCAGCTGAGGGAGGGCTCATTGTTTCACTGGGCTGGCTCCTTAGCTCCTCCATAATGGGTGAGGCGCCCCCTTGCCATTATCGATGAGCCGTTAGGCTCGGACTGGACTATATGGAAATGCCTGTACCAAAAATACAAAATGCTAGCATAGGCCAGTTGAAATGGGCCACCTTTTTGGCCAATGTGGGCCAGTTTGATGAGTTACTTCACTATGCAGTTAGTAATTTTACCATTGTTGCTGAATAAATATTCTATAAATAATCACAATCTTCTTACATTTTAACACAGAGACCCCCTTGGGTACTATTCAAACAGTCTGTGAATGAATGTTATGTTATGTTATGTTATGTTATTTTACTTGCCATTTATATAGTGCCCTATATATCATTGGTATGACCTCAAAGCGCTGGTAGGCTGAACGCCCTTGGGAACCGTAATTCTGGTCAATAGAGAGAGATAGTGTCGTAGGGTGCGTGGGTGCACCAGATGTATGCAGCTGATGTAATTTCTGGATGGTAGCTGCATCCTAGCATTAGATGTGGTGCTGAAGATATCAGTTGGATATGTGCAGTCTAGTGGGTGGACACCCAGACTGGGTGCTGGCTGCGTTAGCCCTGATGGACGCATATGTGAGCAACTAAGCCAGAATGTGCTCGGCTAGCAACGTTTTGTTAGGGTGATGAGGTGTTCATGGGGTCGTATTCGTACGTGAACAGCTAGGCTGAATTGGTCAGGGGTATAGCTGTGTTCCAGTTAAATGATAGTGTAAAGTAGAGAGCAAGCGTAGTGATGTGATATGATTGTTATCTTTAAAGCGCCTGAGACCAGGCACATGAACAGGATGGCAGGGAACAGGGCAACACACAGACACAGCGACATGGGGCTGGGCTTACAGTGACAAGAGGGAGGGATATGGATATATAGCAACAGCATGGGAAGCAGGAAAACAGGGTACACAGTTATACACGTGTGGGCATGTTAACATCTACATTCCCATTTCTATCCAGATGCTATTCAGGCTAATGTTCACAGCTCCACCCAAGTGTGGGACATGCCAACATTTGCATTTCTATCAAGAAACGACTCAGGGTAACGTTCACAATCCTGTCAGGGTCTGGCACAGGCTAATGTACAAACTTCTAAACAAGTGCAGCGTTGGCAACATTCACAGTCCTGTCCGGGTTCGGCGTCTGCTAATGTTCACAATTCGAGCCAAGTGTGGCCAACCTTCACAATCTGGTATGGGTCTGGGGCAGGCTAATGTTCACGGTTCTATCTGAATGCGGAAGTGTGGCATTGTTACCATTCAGAATCATTTCTGGGTCTGGTGCAGGCTAATGTTCACAAGTCTACCAAGTGTGGCATTGCTAACATTCACAATCCTATCTAGAAGTGACACAGGCTACTGTTTACAAATCTAAGTGTGACATTGCTAACAATCTAGTGAGGGTCTGGGCAGGCTTATATTCACGATCTAACTAAATGTGGTATTGCTAATATTCAGACTCTAGTATGGTCTGGGGCAGGCTAATGTTCACAATTATAATAAAGTGCAGAAGTGTGGCATTGTTAACATTCACCATCCTGTCTGGTTTTGGCATAGCACAATGTTCACAATTCCAACCAAGTGCGGCATTGCCAACAATCCCAATCATGTCCGGGTCTGGGGCAGGCTAATATTGACGATTCTAATGAAGTGTGGCATTGCTAACATTCACAATCCTGTCTAGGTCCGGCACAGGCTAATGTTCACAATTCTAACCAAGTGCAGCATTGCTAACATTCACAATCCCGTCTGGGTCCGGCGACGGCTAATGTTCACAATTCTAACCAAGTGCAGCATTGCTAACATTCACAATATTGTCTGGGTCAGGCTAATGTTCACAATCCTAATGAAGTGTGGCATTGCCAACATTCACAATCCTGTCTGGGTCCGGCGCAGGCTAATGTTCACAATTCTAACTGAGTGTGGCATTGGCAACATTCACAATTCCATCTGGGTATGGCGCTGGCTAATGTTCACAATTCTGAGTGTGGCATTGTTAACATTCACAATCCTATTTATAAGTGACACAGGCTACTGTTCACAATTTGAACTAAGTGCAGCATTGCTAACAATCACAATCCTATCATTTACAATTGCGGGCCACTTTTTCATTGGTGCCTGAGATAGTGTCATGCTTCAGCCCGACCATGTGAGCCGCCCCTGCCCATTTCTTTAAATAAAATAAAGTTATATATATATATAACTTTTTTTTATATATATATATATATATATTTTTTTTTTAACTTTTCATGCTGGGCTCTCACGGCCCCCCCGGGATGCGGCTGCGGCCCCCCAGTGGGCCACACCCCACAGTTTGAATACCACTGGAATAGAGGAATATGATGGGAGGATGGTATGGTAATACGGAACACAGATAGCATATACAAGATAGGCTGAAATGTTGCGATGACTTTCAGGCACTGCTCGGATTTAGAAATGCTGACAGAGAGGGAACGAGTGAATGCTTAATGTAACCATAGAGATGTCTGTACATCCTTTGACACTATAACTGAGCAGTAGGAATGTATGCTGCTCTCTGAGATTTTAGATGTGGATGGCTCTGACTCTGAGATTTTGGATGTAGATGGAGCTGACTCTGAGATCGAGGGAGTTTTGGATGGAGCTGCTCTCTGACACTGCGATTGAAGGGAGGTGTTTGATGTAGCATTGATGGAGGCTTCGTGAA
Source organism: Ambystoma mexicanum (assembly GCF_040938575.1). Taxonomy (NCBI): domain Eukaryota; kingdom Metazoa; phylum Chordata; class Amphibia; order Caudata; family Ambystomatidae; genus Ambystoma; species Ambystoma mexicanum. The sequence continues at coordinate 1,345,657,697 of NC_090937.1, read as the reverse complement.
GTGTTTTGGGTGCAGCAGAGTCGGATGGCTTCAGGAGTTCGGAAGCTTGGGGAAGCATTCTGATGAGAGCTGATGAGAACAAGTGTGGTGTAGATTGGAGAGGAATGGTGAGGAATGGAGAGCAATGCTGAATGCTGACGCTTGCATTAGATTGCATTAGACATGATAGATCCAGCAGGACTGGATATGTTGCTATCAGATGCTATTAGATTTGCACCCAGAGCATAGAAGTCCAAATTCGCGATTTGCATTATAGTAGTGTTTGCATCATGGCTTGCTGTGCATGAATACATTTATTCTATTGTTATAAATGAAACTGACGCCCGAGGTAGATTTGTAGACTAGCAAGTGGTCGTCCTTAAGGGCTAGGCCGGAGGTAATTTTGTTTTAGACTAACACTATTCATAATGAGTTTGTCTTCAATACTTAGGATTCTCTCAAGACCCATTCGATATGTTTGGTTTGGATTTTTTACTTCAGATTGACCAGCATTTGAACTCTGCTTGAAAGCCAAGGTCTCTTATCTTCTTGGAGAGCCGCTGTCGTCGATGTGTCTATCCGCCTATGAGACGTTTCTTTGTGTTTCCCACTCTGGGAACAATGGTCTTTTAGCCTCAGTGGTATCACTCTTTTTATGGGCCAGCAGCTCATTTCTCCGTTGTTCCAGTGTCCAGAATTCTGGCGTTCATATAATTTCAGTCTCTGAGGTCTCTTTTTCATGGTAGAATTCCCTGACGTTCTAATTTTGGTGGACTCTTGTTTTCCAGCTCGTTGACTTCATGGTGTTATTGGATTTTTGACCTTTAAGACCTTGAGAGATCAACCTAGTTGTTAATGAGTCTTGTTTATTCCCAGCAAATTTTACAAGAATGGCTGAGTGCGTGGCCCGGCTGGGGGTCTCTTGGTGCTCCTGGACATTGTTACCGTCAGGGGTTGTACTTGAGCCTGGGTGCTCAACCATTCCTTCTTTGTCCGAATATGTTGAAAGATTTATTAAAGAATCCTCGAGATCTTGTTGATCCGAGTCAGTGGGACTCATTATGAGTTTGGGAATAGCCATGATCTTAATCGGGGCATGGCTACCCCCAAACTCGGGTCCGGCTACGGGTTTCGCAAAATGGAACTTACCAGGCCATTCTGACTTTGGAGGGCTCGGTAATTCCCTTTCGCGGTATGTCCCCATTCCCATTTGAACCCCCATGGGCTCAATGGGAATGGGGAGGATGGTAGCAGCAGTACCGGTCCCGTTGCTACCATCCTGGTCTGCTCGTCGGTGCCGCTTTGCACGCCTGGTCTGACCAGGCGACCAGAGCGGCACCTGCGAGCAAACTCGTAATTTTGCGGCATGGCAACAACGGTGCCGGTAGCACTACCAGCGCCATTGTTGCCTTACCGCAACATTCGTAATGAGGCCCAGTGTCTATTTCCACCCAGCCCACCTCCCCCATGTCCTCTGGTGCCAACTCAATCTGGTCCTCCAAATTGGAGGTATTAGAGCACACTTTTGTAGTAGGTCTTTCGAACACCACTGCCTTGTCGGGTTTTAGTATGTTGCATGTTAAGTTTCATTTTTTCGTTCCTTTAATTGGCGGTTTGGAGCCCTTGAAGCAGCTTTTCCCGTTTTCACCGCTAATGGCTGCAACTGAGATTGCACCTCATTCCTTTTTTGTTTAATCAAATTATTGTTATTATTTTTTGTGTGAAATTTTCCTGGTTTTTGGAAGGGTATTTTTCCCTTTGATAGGTTCGTTGTCACTCCTCGCGACCTCATGAATATTTCGTATTCTTCAGTCGATTGATGAAGGCTGTGGCTTTCGATTTGTATAGGCGTAGTGGTTGACAGAGTTTTCTCTGTAGGCTGCAAATTTAGAGTATCCCCACCTACTTTGCCAATACCACCGCAGCCGGTGCCATTTGTGCGGCTGCCCCCTCTGAGTGCAGGGTTACTGGTGTTGTTGTAACCTTTTCCGCTTGATTTTTTCCTTTATCGTTTGAAGTAGTTTGTGTTCCCTTTTGGGGCTGTGTAATAGTATCAATTTGTCTGCAAGTTTCTACCAGTATGGTCTTCTCGAAATGAAGTTTCCATAACCCTAGCAGATATGTGTGTGTTAGTACTTAATATTAATGATCTTCTTTTTTCCTTTTCCAGTATAATGGGTTCAAGTATACTTTTTATGATATGAGTGATTTGATCTGTGTTTTTTTCTAGGTTTGACTGAAGTGCCGTAATAAACCCCTCCATGTATATTAGTTTAGAATGTAACATGGCGATGACAGGAGCATGATCTTTTCGCTGCTCATTTTGCGTTTCAATCAGTTTCATAAACGGGGCCATAGTAATTGCATATGCCGCAATCATCCCAGCATCAATCGTTTTTGGTTTTGTTTGTTCTTCCACTTGAGTTGCCACCATATCCATGAACAAATCTTTGTCTGTTAGAGAGGACCCCATGTGTTGCTGTTTACTGGAAGGCATTGTTTGTTGGAGACCAGTGTTAGTTAATTTCCTAGAGAATGTTGTCCTCTCTAGAAGTGGTTGGGTCACTGCTGAGCGGGCCTTGATTTGTTCGGCCCAAAAGTGCAGGTCACTTTCAATCCTAGCACTAGAAGTTGTACAGATAAAACAGCAACCTCCTCTCTCTGTCAGTTGTACTAGCGACATGTGCGCCTGCCCTCCTTTGGTCCAGGTAGTGAAGATTACAATTTCGCTGGGTGCTCTCATTGGGAGCCTGATTTAAACCTTGCAACCCCACCTGGGCCGTTGTGATTGGTGAGAGAGAGGAGTCATATTGCTGTTCTAGTGGTAGACATACATTTTCGTTAGTCGCGAGGGTAATTTGCTTGTTTTTTTGCAGATCACTTTGCTGGGTATATGAAAAGTTCTGAGATCTCATCCGCAAGGAGGGGGTAATTCCAGAGTGTTTCCAGCGAGAAGTAGCCTTGTTGTAAAGATGCATTGAGGTGCATTTTACTTGAGGAGACTCCGAAAGTATATATGTCAGTGAACTGCGTGCTTGGTTCCTTGTGGACTATCACCCCCCCTGACAATCTCAGTAGGAAGGTCTAGGGACATCAGGTTGTTGCTCTTTGTGAGACCCCCAGAATCCCTAAATTATTGTTGCACTTTGTCAGTTACTAAACTTTGGTCTGGCTGGAGTACCTCAGGCATGCTTTGGACCCCCCGGCAACTGAGTCTCTCCGGTCAGTCCTGACGCTTTCGGTGTTAAAGTCAATAGGCTCCGACGTAGTAAGGAGAACAGTTTCTCCAACCACATCGAACATGTCAGAAAGGGGAGCCTGTAACGTGTTCTTATAGGAAATAGTCTTGGAACCAATCCGAACATTAGGTGATAACGGGCACCCGCCACTCATGGCAGGAGGAGACTGGGCTGGGACCTGACCCCCCCGGTGGATTTGGAAGTTGAGGCTCCTTTATCCCCCGAACTAGGCTCCTTCTGGTTTAGATCGAGTAAATCAGGCATCGTAGGGGAGGTCATCAGACCAGCTTCCACAGTGCCGCGGATGAAAGGACAGCCGTCCCGCAGTATCCGCGGCACTAATACAAAGTCTTGGGCAATAGGCACTCAGCTCTACTCCTGCAATAGAACCGCCTGCCTCAGTGTTACCAGTCTATCAGGCAGGACTATCAAGTCAAGCTGTTCAAAAGTAAATTTCTGTCAGCTTCTTTACATTCCCTGTTAAAGTTAGTTGACTATGATGGCTTTGTAAAGTGATTTTAATTTTTTTAGCTTTTGAAGTCAGAAACCCGGTCGAGAAGCGAGTCAACATGCGACTCAGGTCTTGGGTCAAGCTCTGGACCTGGAGCTCCAGTTGTGACACCCTCTCTGGTGGATGTGCGGGTCTAGGATCACATATTTGCTGCTCTTAGGGAGGGTAATTGTCCTTTCTCCCAGAGTAGTTTTGGTATTGAGGGTTTCCCTGATAGCCCTCCATCCTTGGTCTCCATTCTCCCTGATTTGGGGGTCTAGAATCCTGAAAGCAGGGAGAGAGAGGAGAATTATTCTGTAAATTGAGGTTTGGTGGGTACCTAGGAAAGAAACTTAAATTGGAGGGTTGAATATTACTGCCCTCTTGAGGGAAGTTTTGTGGGAACTCTGGAGGGAAGTTGGGAGGAAAATGTCCTGGGCCCGTACTTACCTGATTGGATCCCTCCCTTGATCCTAGGGAGTTCATACGTACCTCAAGATGGGTCTGTCCCTGTTGTACCTTGGGCTAATCTAGTCAGCAGAGTCAGGGGACACATTTGTGGGGCATCCTACATGGCTACCACCTGCGAAGGGAAGGGCCAGAGGGTTTCCTCTGCCTCTCATTTGGTTTGTTAGCAGGAGGTGTATTTTAGGCCCCCTTCCATTTCTAGGACCAAAATGGGGTTATTTTTCACCTCTGCCAGCTTGGCAGCAGCAGGGTTGTTGGACGGTTTAGGATTTTTGGGGGACTTTTTATTTTCCAACGGCTTTTGGACTTCATAGATCCTGGTAGCCTGTTCTATTACCCAGTCCTGGGTCCTTTTGTTGTGGAAGTCCCGAACCAGTTGTTTCATTATGTACTTAGGGAGGGCATGAAAATAGGTATTAATGAACTCCCTACTGTTAGTGTGCACCCATCTAGCGGTTTGGGAAAATGCCTGCTTTAATTCTTGTACAAACTCTCTCTGTGCATGATCTTCTCCGCACTGCAGGTTTTAGGCCGCCTTGCAAGCCTCCTGGGGGTTTTGGTGCACAGAGAAGTGTTTCAAGATGGCTGCCTTTTAGGTAGACCACCTTGAATGATTCTGATCCTCCAGCCCAGCAAAGAAGCAGGATCATTCTGGGGAGAATGTTCACTTGGCAAACTCCATAGATTAACATATAAATGACATCATCATCTGGTCATACAGCTCAAGATGCTCCCAGACTGAGTATTTGGCATTTTTTAATGGTAAAGGGTCATGAAGCATCGAAAGGCTTTTATTAGTTGAATGGGGTCTTTTACCAGAGGTCTCTTTTGTTTGGCAGCCTTCTTTTTCAGCTGCACCTGAGTCCATTCACCCTCAGACTCAGAGCTGCTACTATTTGTGGTCCCGTCCCTGACTGGGTGTCTCTCCCAGAATGATGGGGCCTAGTCTCATCTCCTCTGCCGTATTGTGGGCTCTCTGGGGCACTTCCTTTGGAATCCCTTTTTCGCACAGGGAGGTACTCATCTGACTCCTCCCTTCTTCCGGGGTTGGTAGAGAACTCCCCACACCTCCCTGAATGGGTGGAGGTTTTCAGGATGCTCTTTTGGGGCCTAAACTCTGACTCTTCTTTATCTGCAATAAGTGAACCAGAGGTCTCTTTGTAACCTATGTCTCTGCCAGCCTAGCTCTCTGATCTTCCCTTCATAGGAGTCTTCCTGGTCAAAGGTGTTTGCCAAAATATTTTTGAACCTAAGCAATGATGCACATCCATCAATCTCTGATGGGGGCTGGACTTCCGGCTCAGTCATGCTAGGCCTACTTAAGTCCAGCTGCCTCCTATTCCCCCGTTCTTGTGAACTCATAGGCTTGAAGTTAGCAGCGCCTTGCGCATGCCAGATGGTGAATCGGCTTGAGGCCCCTGGGACAGAGCACATCACAGCGTGCTCAGGGGTTGCCCTTCCACCCCCTAACAGTTTTGGGTTCCTCAATGCCTGATTAAACCTAGGCCGCTTCTTCTCTAATCTCTCTAATTTATCTTTCTCAGCCCCTATTTCTTGCTTGTATTCAGAGGCCTGAGCTGTGTGCTCTGCTATCAGGGCTTGACTGGCTTTTATGACCTTACCTTGTGCTACTACTTGGCCCTGGAGTTCCCTATTCTCCTCACGAAGGGCCTCATTTTCTTTGCGTGACTCTTGTATTGTCTGGGAACACTCAGACCATTTCTGTTGAAGGAGACTAATCTCCTCCATCTGTGCATTTTTGGTCTGTATTGTCTGCTTTAGGTCACATTCTATCTGTCTCATATGTCCCATCAATGTTTCATTCTCTACTTTTAGGTCAATCAGTTCCTGAAGACATGACTCGCCTTTCTCCAGGTCTGCCTTTAATTGGCATATTTCCTGGCATAGGGCATCTTTTTCCTGATACAGTGTGCTATTCTGTTCACTGAGGTTATCCCTCTGCTGTTTCATAGTGCTCAACTTCCGGCGCTGCTGGTTAAATTCCACTTGGGAATGGATCTCCTTAATAATCAACTTGTTATTCTGCTCTTTCAATTGCTTGATCTGATTTTGCAAAGTGCATATATCCTCTGAGCAGTCTCTATTGTACGTTGACTAAACTTTAATTGACTCTCTTTCAGGTTTGAAACCCCTTCTTGGCACTCCTCATTCAGTGCAGAGTACTGAGACTCTGTGTTGCCAACTCCTCTTTTAGCTGCTGAATGATGTTTCCCAATTCTAACTCAGAGTTTTGGCTCTGTAGCAGTTTCTCCTCTGCTTGCCTTAACTCTCTCTGTGCTTGCTCTAAGAGCTCAGATTGATTTTACCCAGAGCTTACAGTCTCCTGGTACCTTTCTTCCATAACTATCATGTAGAAATACACATATGCAGTGAGCTGGACCATTTTAATTTGCTCATCTTTGTTGTTCTGCATCATATAGAACTCTGTCAGGGCTTGATGTAACAGGCTGCTGTCCTGCCACACATCCAAATGTATATGGGTCACCTCTTGCGTCATTCTAGATTGCAAGGCTTCATGTTTTTGTTCTGCCCATTCACCTTTAATAAACAATTTGGATAGGAGGTGCTGCCTAACCATATTAAGTTCCATGGTGCTCATTGTGAAAAGTGTTCTGCGCCTAATGGGTTATCTATGCAAGGGCAACATCTCAACCCTGCTTCTGCTTAGTTTGTATTCACAATATTTGCACACACACAGCCCTGACACCTAGGGTACAAGTTTTTGGATGGTACCTTTACAATGCAACCCAGCTACCTATCCACTAAAAGTAACAATACCTTCAACGGGTTAGTCTGCTGTGTTGCACTATCACGAGTGGAAACTCATCCACAATCATGCACAAGCCCTCACTTTGTCACAGTTTATTACATGGCACACACCAACCAGGGAACTCCTTCCCCTACACTGAATGTGGCGCACAATAAAATGCTTTTTATTTTTAGTATACTACGGATTCTTTTTGAGCAGGCCTCCAAACCATCTCGCACCCAACCTCCACCAGCGCTGCGTGTCACAATGGACTAGGAACCAGGCCGGTGTGTATTAATAATATATTTTATTTAAATATTATTCAATGTAAATGAGGATAATCAAAATACAACAGGCGCCAAAATTGTGGCAACACAAATGCAAAATCCTATCTAGAGCAACCAGGTTGAAATAGACTGTTAAACTCACTTTTGTTTTAATGAAAAATAGGAAAATAACAAATAACACTCACCCCCAAACATCAATTGGACTTGGTTCTTTTGAATGTAAGGCAGTGGCAAGGAGCAGGAATATAGGGGGAAAATAGGTCTTGGGGTGAAGTTCACCAGCACAATATGGAAAGGCAGCAAAGAAAGGGAAAATCAATTTTTGGAGCAAAATGAAAGAATGGGGTTTTTATTACTTCTCACAACTGCTAGGGGACAGAATAGAGAAAATGTGTACTGCTTACATTTAGGAGACAGGCAAAGTCTTAGAGAATACTAATCAGCACACCAGGGAAAATAGAAATTAAGTAGGAAATTCAGTCTTTGGGGGAAAGAAAATGCAAAGGGAAAATACAGTGGCAAATGAAAATTCGTTTACACTGAGGCTTATAATGACAGGTAAGCACTGGGAAAGGGGTTGAGCTCACAAAAATCAAATCGGTTTTGGTTCAAGCTGACAGATGCAAAGAGGAATGACACAGCCCCAGTCAGGATCTGTTTAGTGTCTGGGAGCACTATCTGTTTTTTTTTCATTTGTCACTCTCCTTTGTTCTCTTTTTAACTTTTTGGCAAAAATGAGTTATGTATCGCAACTTCATAATTGTACTAACAACTGCCATACAAACCATATATTCTGTTTTAGCTGATCGTGGGGAATTATATAAGCCGACCGCCAAATTCGTATGATGTAGCATGGCCATGTGTCACATTTTTGTCATTTTCATAAAATGTACAACAGTTATGAATATGTAGGTTATCAAGCATATTCCTAGTTACATTCTCCACCTTTTCACCCATTCTCATATTTGTAACATGTTCAAATCAGCCAGAAACCTAGTCTAAGTGGCCATTACAGTTCCCAGAGTCACCCATAGATGCATTGTATACCTCCAAAACCACCTGGAAATTACATGAAAATGGCATAAAAATGAAATAGTCTTTTATATTAATGATGAGTGTTTCTGTCAGCAAATGGAATGGCTGCTTCATCCCCCACAGTCATCTGTTCCCCTGGGTCAGCCTGTGACCAGAGGTTTTTATGAGTCTCTTTGAATTTAGTGTGTGCTTTTTGGAGTGGGTGCAACAAGGATTCACACTTTTTGGTCATGCTTCAGCCCAGGATGGCCTTCCCTCGAAGTCCCTGCTTCCCTGCCAGTAAGTCTGCAGAATAGTTAATTTTAATGCCTTCAGCAGCATCACATTTTATTCCAGGATTATTAGATGGGAGGTTTGACATCCAGCTGGAGTGGGGCTTTTCATTGTGAAGTTTTGCACCCAGCCAGAACAGGTTTTTCCCGAAGAAAGTGTCTCTTCAAATGTCATTGGCGTTTTGGGGGTGAACCATAGTATACATTGCTGTGATATCTTTTTTCATTGCGGCTTCTTAAAGTAGTTTTTATTTGCAAACGCATTTGCAGGCCATTTTTGATTCCAATGTTTAGAAATCCTGTCACATGATTCCTTGATTCCTCCTTCTTTTGTGAATTAAACTGCTGCTTGTCCATTGATAATGATAGGTAGGCCCCTTTCCCCATGGTTCTTTAATTTTTCATGAATACCAAAAGAAAAAGCCAGGCCGTTGTTGCAGTATTTAAATTCCTGACATTCATATGACAGGGAAAGCAAAAGCCAGGCCATTTTTGGTTGCAGTGTTTAAATGGCTGCTATTCATGTGGAAGGGACTTCTATTTGGGGCCTTTAAATGCACCCCATGTAGTTGACAGCAAGACCAGAATGGTGTTTTCGCAGGGGACCAGCTTAGGACATTCGCCAGTAGCAATAGTGCTTGTTGGTGCAGGTGTGCAATGTGTGACACCTGCTGAAGGTCAGCCACGTGCCAAGAGAATTAAGGTTCTGGGTGCTGATGCAGGGGAAGCAATTCCCAGGAGTTACTGTGTTGAATGTTTTGATCATATACGATCCACCAAATATCCAGGCATGTTGTAGCCTTGGAACTGCATTGGGGGCTGTGCGTCCTGTGTGGGGCTGTATTGAAGGGCCCAGGGGGTGATGTTTTGAAATCTTTGCAAGAACTTGAACCAGACCTGCTAAAGATTTTCATGGAAATATCAATTGGTTCCAAGGTAGAGTAGTGTGAAGTGATGTGATATGTGGCCTGTAGTGATGTTAACCGGTAGATGTTGAGTGATTGTGGTTTACCTCAAGTGTGGTATCTTTGTCATGGCCTAACAGAAAAGCAAGTGGGAATTTTAAGTTTTGTGTTTAACTTTTACCTCAACAGGTAACAAACAGCATATTGCAGACTTTAGGTTTCAAGCCTAAAGACAGACTTGTCAAGAATAGGATTTCTTCATTTGCTGTATTTGTGTGTTGCTTATTTACTGCGTGCTGTGTTAGTGAGGATGTATGTGTTGTTGGTCTTGTGTTGTAAGCTTAGCTTGTGATTTAGCAACTGTAAGGAAGGCATGATATCAAGAATAGACAGACAGAAGTGATCACAGTTCAAGGGTGTTTATTAAACTGTATAGGTAGGTTGGAAAAAGGCCTAATCTAAACCTAAATCTAAGATGGGAACAAGCTACGACCATCAAATAATAATAAGGCAGTCCTAGTGGCGTTCGGTCTAATAAAAAAGGCCTATACTAAAAATTAACTATTGCCAATACTTACGCTAAATAAAAAGGAGTGTCGGATAGGGTTTCACAAGAAAGAAATAGGTGTTCATAAATGATAAGTCAGGATGTGTTGCCCGGGGGTCTCTCTTTCCCACGTTTTGAGCACGGGACAAGGCGGGACTCCTGAGCACAGCACACTCTCGAGCTTTCCCAGCATAAGACAACAGTACCACTTCGAATATCAGGACCATCAGTGGTTAAGTCTCCTTTCTACAAAAAGGTCTTTTGCCCCATGGACCTTATGGGTTTCAAAAATAACAAACAAACAGAGTTCTGTTCCAGATGTATGTTGGGGGATGCTTCATCCCTGAGCCCCCCTCTTCTGGAAGCAGACCCCTCTTGAATATCAGCCTGCCTCTCATCGGGTTCACTCTGGCTTTTATTGCAAATGATTTATCGGTTGCATTCCCAAACTTTAATGTCTTTTTAAATAGTTCAGCATGGATATCGCTCTGCCGGGTACACTCTTGTCAACACAGTTTCTTTGGTCTTTAGTTTGCCCCTCTTGTTATGGGATTCACATCCCTTGCGTTTCTCAATGGTCTGTCGGTCAAAGACTTTCAACTGTACAGGGATTTTGCTAGACACCTGTATGACCACTTTGACCTTTCTTGGCGGCTCTCCTACGGTATCAATAGTTTCAATCAACACAGGATCAACCAGAGTCTTTCAAGTGAGCACCCATGTGGTGCCGATCCCCTTTGCAGCTAGCCTTCCCGTAACAATTTACAGTTCTCTGAACTTTCCTCAATGTGCCACTTTGTGACTTTCATTCAACACAGTTCAGTTTCTTTTCGGTTCTCCCCGTGACTCACCGGCTGTGAGAATTGCTTGGATTTTCAGTATGTCTGGAGTCAAGGCCGGTACCACAGTAGCAGGCATCTCCCTCTGTCCTACTTATCAGAGTAGGCACGCTCCGTGTACCGTTGACATCTGCTGCAAGACACTTGGGCTATTGTTCTCAGTTTTACGATTCCTTCCACAGAGATCTTGCGGGTCTGGGGCGGAAAGGGCAAAGATGCTTCTCTCCTTGTCAGCCTCTCAACTCTCGCTGGCTTTCTTCTCCTCTTGAACTGCCGTGTCTGGATAGCTCTTTCATTGTGCGGTCTGCCTTGTTCTTATTGTGCTATCATGTTCCACCTTTTATCCCTGTGGGGAAGGCAAAGGGCAGTCAGGTGTGTGTGATTCTGGTCAATTGCCTGACTTTGCCTGACCTTCGTGTTGGGACATGTCAGGTAAACGGCTCTAGTGTTAGTCCATTGTCTTTTGTGATGTGCGAAGGTGTTTGTCTGGAAAAAGGGGGGGGCAGTGTTTCTGAATGTCCTGAGTGGTAGGATGGGGAAAAGGTGTCGGAAAAAGGGGGCTACTGCATCTCACCCATCGGTGTCCCGCTTCCACTCCCTGAGAACCCCCCATCCAGGTGATCCGCCCTCACTGGTCCACCCCCAGGAACTGGATCTAATAGCGATGGGCGTGTACTGGTCACCTGGATGACAGATCCCTGAGGACTGGCTAAGGAAACACCTTAAGGATTCTCACACAACCCATGAGTTAAGTTGAGGCAGTCTGTGTTGAAGTGTTTGTTGTAGAGTAGTGTCAGCTATATTGAGCTCTGGCCTGCCTACGTGCCGCCTTGTGGTTGTTGGACACCCAGCATGGTTGGGGTTTGTCAAACCCATGCCGTTTGAGTTGGGGGAGTGTTGGACACTCACAGTGGTGATGGAGTTGGAGTGTCAGACACCAACGAGTGGAATAGTTGGGGTGTTGGACAACCGGCAAGTTTTGGGTTTGTCAAAACTGTGCCATTTGAAATTTGGGGAGTACTGGACACTCACGTGGAAGGTAGTTCGATGCCTAGTTTTGCTTGTAATTGATGTGTTAAACAGGGGTGTTTGACGCTATGTTGTGTGGAAAGCGGGGGATCCTTCCTGATGGTTGTATTCTGTTATACCACTCTGTGGCCTGGCATTCGATATGGTTATGTGTCTGGTATGTTTGGTGTGGCGTTGTCACACTGTGGTTTGGCTTGGTCTTTGCCTTTGCCTTTTGATTTGGCCGAGTTTGGCAGGTTTTGGGCTTAGGGTGTGCCTCCCGTGTTCATGGGAGGATCACTTGATTTTGTATGGGCTTTGTGTGCCCGAGTTTGAGGTGTGGTTGTTGAGGACTGGTTGGATGTAGTTAAGTTTGGTGTGGGGGCTCAGAGCCCGTTGTGTGAGGCGAATGTGTGGCATTCCTTTTTCAGTCGTGGGTGCCTCTCCTTCACTCAATAGAAAAGGGGAGGGGCATTGTTTGCGCAGTTTGCCCCCACTGAGTTGTGCAGTCTTTCCCTCTGTTGCGAAAACGGTGGAGGTTTTGAGATGGTGGGAGACTTTCTCCCTGAAGTTGGATTGGAGTTGTGTGTGAGGGTATATGTGATGTGTCCCTCCAGTTGTGTGTGTGGTGTCTAGGGGCATTCATGTTTTGGGTTTTATTGGGGTGTCTGTCTCTTTCGAGTGTTGGGTTTTATTGGTATGCATGTCTCTTCCAAGTGGTTGTCTTGTTTGATTAAATGAGAGTGATGTGTTGTATCTTGGGTTTGCCTTCCCTCCTGTTGCCATTTGAGCTTGTAATGTTATAAGTGGTTGGATGTTGAGTGCTGAGAGAATGTTGTGGCAGTGTGTTTCAAGAGTGTCAGAGTGAGACGTGCAGGGAGGGTGCATGTGGATGTCTCCTTATGCATGTGTCCTACATGTGCCCACTATGTACCTATGGCAAACTACTTGTAACTAGAACTTAGTAAAAAGTTACATCACATACGTGAGACTCCAGTGTCATCTGTACCAGGAGGTCACTTATTAACAAAAAGCATGTCACAAAATACATTTGGACCAAAAACGATTGGGCCTCAAACACTAGCAATGGTGGTGTGGGTTGGAATGAGGATTAGGCTCCTGACAGGACATGCAACATTTTAAGCCCAGTCAGCAGAAACAAAAAAACAAAAAAAAGAGATGATGCAGTACAGAAATAATGTCCTAATGCAGTGTAAACGAGTGACAGTTAGAGTTTGTTGTGCAGAGAGTGCATGTGCATCGAAAACATGTTTTTTTTAATAGATGTTTTTTCTTCGTTCAAAGTTAATTCTTTGTTTTATCATTCAATAAAATCACATGCAACCAATCTATCCTGTGCGGGTGGTTTGATATATGCTATCTATTCTTTGTAGGTCTCTTGTTGCACAGGCACTAAAGGGGCGGGGCATGTTTGATTTTCAGTTTGTAGACATGAATTTGTAGGACGGCTGGAAAATGTCCACAATGAATTAAACTGCTCCATGACCTTGTATGCTTTTCTGTATGAAGATAAATACATGTGTAAAACATGATAGCTTTTTTGAGCCACCGTTTTGCTTTAACATTGTGAAGCTTCGATATGCAACTACATTGCACTTAAGCTGCGGCTCTTACAAAACATGACGTTTTGTTTGAGGAACCAGTTGTGCATGTGGAGGCTTAAAACAACATGAAACATGATCCCTGCTCCAAAAGGATTCCTATACCCTCTAGAGAGTGGTCGGGGAAGGGCATACATTGGGAGCAGAAGTTGTGCGTTTCATTAACCATTGATTAGTGGACGGGAAATAACCTCTTCATGAGGAACGTTTCAAAGTCTATGTTGAAAAGCGAAACCTATTCTGTGCATTCGGCTTTCCATCGTGTAATGCATAACAAAACGGCTCACTGTGTCTGTTCATCCTATGGAGCAAGGTCTATATCAACACGCCTTTCCATTTCATTCAGGTCACTTGACCTCCTCTTACCCTGGATCATTTCTCCAGCTATCACAATAGACCCCCACATATATCAATTGCTACAGGAAGAGGCTAGCCGTCTGAACAAGGTCTCTATAGATAGCCAGTGTGTTCATTGTATGCACCCCACCATGACCGTTCTCCCCCACGGTATCAAAACCAAAGGAGGTTGAACCTGGATGAACCCAGACACGGTTTGCAAACATGATATAACAATTATAAATTGTCATTCGAGTTTTGCATTTCGTTTTTTACTTTTAGACTTACCTGGTATTACTTCAAAGGCTGTTGCCAATGAGTGACTATTCAGCACTACACATGGCGCAGGTGGGGCGGGTTAGGGGTTGTGGGGGGTTCGGGTGGGGTCAGGGAAGGGGGGTTCTACGATTGGAGTACATATTTGGTCTATTGTAGCAAAACCAAATGATTTCAACATGTGGGAAATCGCTTTACAGCTAGACCCTGTTTCAAATGCGCTGACATTAATGCTGGTAAAGGGTTAGAATCAATGTCGTATTTTGAGTTGTCTGCGTGATAGTGGATGTAAAGTAATCAGAATAGTACATTTAGAAATAGATAATACTAGTGAATAATAAAAGGGAATAACATCTTTAATACTTTTTTAATGAGATATTGATGAACAAGTATTCCCACCTCACGGCATTTAAAGTGGCACGTTGCATTAACTTTGAACATAACTTCCTTCCCATCAAAAACACTTCATCACTTCATTCCACGCGCACATTACAGTATTATTTTCCACCGGCTGTCAAGCTATTTCTGCACGGCTGGCCACCTCCATAGAAAAACATTGTCCTTTTGTACTATAAATTGTTTTGTTTCGATTCTTTTCTTTGGCGTATGTATGTCACTCTTGAACAATTGTAACAGTCTGTAAAGTATAATCTCCTTAGCTGGTTGACAGTAACTCATGTTTTTTTTTAATAACTTTATTTATTTCGGTTACAGCATTATCAGTGCATCACATGAGTTCACAGGATATAATATGCCTGCAGCTTGATCTGTGCCCGCTCCTATCAGCCCCATCACTCCCCCCTTTAGTTCGTAGTGTCCTGGTGGGTAGGGGACACATTCGGGTTCTGAGGGCCCAGGAAGTTTGCTACCAGGCGGGATTGAAATGTTAGGGCCGGGAAGCGGAAGTGGTAGTCCAGTACTGGAGCCCAGCAGTCGGTGAAGCGGTGGAGGGCCCCTTCCTTCGCTGCTGTGACCTTCTCCGCCACCAGGATCTCCCAGACCTTTATCCACCAGAGGGCCAGCAACGGGCTCTCCTGGGCCTTCCACTTCCTTGCCACCGTAATTTTGGCTGCTAGCAGTAGATGTGTGAGCAGTTTGGCCGTTCGGCCCGTTCTGGGATAGCAGTCCGGGCTCACCACCCCAAGCAGGATGACCTCTGGATCCATCGGGAGTCTGCGGTGAGTGATGTCTTCCGTGATCTGCAGGACTTCCCTCTAGAAGGTCTGTACTGCTGGGCAGCCCCACCACATGTGGAAAAGGATCCTCGTTCGCCGCATCGTCTCCAGCAGCTCGGGTCAATATCAGCGTTACAGTGGTGCAGGTGGGCTGGCGAGTAGTAACATCAGTGCAGGAGCTTCAGGGTGCATTCCTTATTTGTAACGCATCTGGATGTCGAGCTGATCCTGGACCATATCTCCACCTATTTTTGATCTTCTATGGGGTGTCCCAAGTCCGTTTCCCATCCGGACATGTATGGCGGTCTAACTGTAAGCATGTCCTCCTGGAGGAGTCGGTACAGTTTAGTGATCTGACCTCAGCCTGTGCTTTTTTCCGTTGCCAGTTCAAGAGGGTGGCGGCCCCGGGTGGCTCCCCGGCGGACCGCGGGCTGCGAGATCCAGTGTCGGAGTTGGATGTATGTAAACCTCTCTCCTTCCTTTAGTTGGAAGCGGGCTTTGCATTCCTCGAAGCTAAGTGGGTTGTTGGCTTCGTATAGTTGAGAGAGGGTTCGAAGGCCACCTTTGGTCCATCGATGGAAGCGGGCCCGCTCCATTCCTGGTTTGAAGTCAGGGTTCCCGATGACCGGGGAGAGCGGGCTCGGGGTCCTGGGGATCTTCCTCCTCCGACGGGCCCAAGCCCATGCCTCAAGAGTCGCTTTGGTGGCTGCTAGCATCTGCGGTCCATGGCCTCGGCGTGGTCCCGGCGTATGTAGCAGGGAGTGTAGTTGTGGCTGACATCTGGATTGCTCCTTGCAGGACCATTTGGGGGGGTCTCCGGGTTCGACCAGGCCGCTACGCTTGCCAACTGGGCCGCCAGGAAGTAGTTCATCAGGTTGGGGAGGCCGAGGCAGCCCCATTTCGTGGCCCCCGTCATGATCCTCATAGGAATCCTGGCTCTGCGTCCCTTCCACACAAACTTCGCTAGTTTCCTTTGTTGCTGTTCCAAAGCCTGCTTGGGGGGGGGGGTGATCGCGATAGCAGAGCACATGTACAATAGTCTAGGGAGAAGGTTCATCTTACATGCCGTGACCCGGCCCAATAGCGAGATCTCTAGATTGTCCCATCTTCGGAGGTCTTCAGTAACTCATGTTTAATGCTGTTTCAAAAACGATTAGTGTCAGTAATGATGACATTATACACAGGTAGATGCCCTTGAGGGTGGAGGGATGGTCATGTCTGTTAGCTGTTTCGCCCAGAGCCTATGTGTATGTAATGATGATCTGGAAAACCCCAGATTATGCAAGAGGTGAGGGTCCAGAAAAAGTCAGACTCAATGACGGAAATAGTAAAAGTGAAAGGCAAAACCCAGCTGTATTAACATCCAAAATAAAGAAAGGACAGCATACAAGCAAACGAGTCACAGCTCTCATCCTTACACTGGTTACAAGCGAGTTTTATATCACAATTGCACCATCATGACATCACATTTCTTTATCAGTTTACAAAACATACGGGGTGAGGGGAATGGTTACGGGGATTGACTTCATACACATTGTATACTGGTTACATTTCTAATTGGTTAATCACAATCTGATAGCTCCTTCTAAAATGTCCCCAAAGTTGATCATATTGAATATGTGTAATCTCTAAAGTATATAAGTGGTTTGCACAGCACATACTGGGCAGCCTAACAATGGGGGTCCTTATTGGTTGGCAATCTACTGATCAACCTTGGACAACTGACAGGCTGTCAAGATATGAGCCAGACAGGAGTAGGGGGAGAGAAGACCAATGGTCGCTCTGTCCAATTCAAGAAAATAATATCCTTCATCTCTAGGCCATGGGCCAAGGTGATTTCCTTTGTTGTTAGCTTTGTACAGCTTCTTGTCGCTGGGAATATGAGTAAGGAGTTGAATCGGGTGTCCTTACCTATGTTCGTGCTAATAGACAGTGTTCTTCAGTTATGGATCACATGTGATGAGACCACATTTGGAATTATTTTACCCTGCATTTAGATTTTAACTAATAGAAGTGTGAATGTTGTTGCTTTCTCTACCACTGGGGACTTGCTTCAACCCTTCCATATAAGGGGTTGGGCTTATAATTACGCTGCACCTGGCTTTCAAAGGCTAGTTGTTCTTTCAATTGATTTTAGGAATACATTGCTGGTGCCTTGGGAATTGTTATCTTCTGTTCTCCCTGAACCGTTCGGACCATCCTTAATTTCTCAGTAACCTTGGCTTGGTCTACACAGCTACTATCTGAGCCCTGTACGGGTCTGTATTTCAGTGAATTCAGCAATTAGACTTTTCATGCAGCCTTGAGACCTCTCATTTACTTGAAGTGTATTGCGGCTTCCATTTTGGAAAATATGGCTGCCTAGTACTGTCGCATTTCTGTGTTAGTAAACTATATACAAATGTCGTCCATGCTGCATTCAGCTTATATATTGCTTATGTAAGTATTCTTCATGTCTAAATGGATGCAGTTGATATTCTTCATGTATAAATGCATATCGTATTTCTTCATGGTAAGTGCAAATTTGCATTGTGTCTAATGCATGCACATGTGTTGTTTCAGCAGAAGTGTGCTCATTCTCGCCATCTTTAGTTGCATTATGTCTATCTCCTGCTGTACCTGTCTGTGATATGGGTGGTACAGTCACCTTAGTGAGTAATGTTTCTCACCTGTGCACTATTGATGTGCACAAAGGGCAGTAGCTGTGGATGGTGTATGAGGTAAGAATATCAGTAATCAGTAGATTAGAGAGATTAATCTTTTTGCGTGAACTAACCAATTATTTTACACAGATAATGCATTTGGTCATGCGTGCCATTGCATGACAGGAAAGGTCAGTAGTTACTTATTCTTTGCACCAGCTTTCAGCAATGCATAGGCGCCATGGGACCTGAAACAGGTTTATACCACCGCTATGAGCACATTACAATAGCGGGTAATATGTATGGGAAGATGAGTTTACATCCACAGGATAACCACAATCTAAGGGCACAGCACAGAATGTCCAAGCGCCATATCTTGACTATGCTATGTTTTTAAGACCACTTTAGCTCGCCATCCATAGCATGGGTGAATTGACACATAATGAACATGTGATTCGTTTCTCTAACCCATGTCATTTTATTTTGTTTTAGTTAATGATTGCTTTGCTTTCTTTTATTATTTCTGTTCTTTCTTTCTCTCTAATTGTTGTATTGTTACTGTTTTTCGTTGAACCGTGGTTCATGCAATTGAGCAATCATCTCTATTTTGATACATTTATCCTACCGTGGTGTAAAATACTATTGTTTTCAAACAATTACCAATATTATGGGAATATTTGCAACAACATAATGGCAATATATTATGATCATCTGACGATAGGTATAAATGGAATTTTACTGTTATTGGTGATTTACAAAATCAATCAATGCTTTTACTTGATCAGATTGAATAAGAAATATCCTGATGAAGTACTTTTATTGTCCCCCTGCATCCATAAATAAATAATTTAGAAACATCTACAACTTATGATTATTATTCTTTCATGAACGAACTTTGTTAAGAAACAACAAGTTTCAAAAGGAAATAATTTGGACTTTTCTATGACTAACTATTGGAAAACTGATGTAACCAATAAGGTATGGTAATAAGGGAGTGCAGCCCACACCGAGGGCTACCCAGCCTTGGTCAATTGTTTAGTTAAAACCTTCTTTCATCACCATGTTAAGTGCACATGTGTATTTATTTGGTGCAGTTGCAAAATCAGATATTTCTGGAAAATATGCTGCTCTTTTTGATTGAAAACCAGCAGCCTCATTACCACTAAATTAACTCTGCACCTCTGGTGTGCACTGTGCACTTCACCACGGCATTGGCTGATGGGAGTTGTAGTGCATCTATAAGCCTGTTCAATAATGGTGCATGCTGCACCGGTGTGCCGCCTAAGAACCCATGCTTCTTCCAACGTGACAGCCCTGTGTGTACTGTTGCTGTCACATAGGCGGAGTCAGAATATACTGTTGCCACCTCATCTTCATGCACGTCAAGTGCCAAAATGAATGCCACCAATTCTGCTGCTTGTGCTGAGAAATGCGATGGCAATCTCGCACTTGTCATTGTCTCGAAGTTGTCAGTCAGTGTTGATTTTATCACTCTGTCCCCACTGTGTCACTCACCTCTTTCCTTATCTATTGATGATGACCCGTCCATGAAGAGAATTGTACCCCCCCTCCTAGGGCATTTTCTATAACATGTGGTATTTCATCATGGTATTCAGTGTACGTAGTACAGTCGTGCACATAATCTCCCTCTTTCACTGGTTCTGCTATAAATGTAGCTGCGTTCACTATTCTACATCTAACAATGTTGATCGATGGGTTGGATATAATCACTTAATTCCCCGATGCTCTCTGTGTAGTCAAGGTGCTTTTAGGATTTTCAAGTATAGCAAAGAGGGCATGCTCAACATATAAAGTGACTGTGCATCCCATGGTTATGCTGCCAGATTTCTCAATTGCGAAGGCTGCAGCCGCCAACGCTTGTTTGCAGGGATAACATCCTCTCATTACTGGGTCTAAATTTCCACTGTAAAATGGTAATGATTTGTGCCCCGTGGTAGTTTTTTGTGTAAGGAAAACTATCATCACAACTCAATTTGAATGGGAAAATAAAAAGAATTTTGCATTATAATCGGCGATCCCTAACACAGGTGCTGTGCTAATTGCTCTTTTTAGTTCATCAAAGGCATTTACCATTTTGCTAGTCCAGGCTACAACACTGTTTTCTCTTTGTGTCTCTTTGAGTCCTTTAAAAATAGGCTGACATACATGCTGTAGTCGAAGACGCACAATCTACAGTAATTGCAAAGACCCATACAACTTGCTCTAACTCTTTCACTGTCTATGGTCTGGATGTCTTCATAATTGCTTCTGCTCTTTCATGTATAACTTTCCTTACTTCCTGTGATATTAACTGGCCTATGCATAGGACTTCCTGGCAATATTGCATTTTCTCTTTATCCACCTTGTATCCCTTCTCTGCCAATACTGTCATCTACTGTACTGAGCCTCTCCTGAATTCTTCCTCCATGTTGCTGCAAACTAAAATGTCATCCACATATTGTATTACTGTGCTGTCCGTCTGTGCATTCCCCAAATCCATCTGGAACACACGGTTGAAGACTGAGGGAGATGTGCAGTACCCCTTGCGTAACCGAGTATGTTTCAGCTTGATCCCACAATAGGAAAACAATCAAGTCTTGGGACTCTTCAGAAGGTATTCTTTAAGACAATAACCCTAAAATATTTAGCTGTGGATGTGATATTACACAATATTGTGGCTGGGTTTGGGGCAAGTGGGGATTAGACCTCAACTACGTGTGTATAGGCGCATTACAAATGAAAAATAAATAAATAAAATATACTATATTGTTCAGGGGCATAAATCCGTACTGAACCTCCATGACCACATTGTCGAATTTTTCACTGGGCACTCGGCTGTGTTACATAGAGATTCTGATGGAACCAATATCCCTTGTCGCATTAGGGCAGCAATGGTGTCATAAATGCCTTCATCTGCCTCTTTTGACATTGGGTATTGTCTCACCCATGGTAAAATAGCCCCTTGCTTCAATTTGATTTTGACTACCTTCAAACCAACATCATATGGACTGCTGGTCCACAGTGAAAGAATGGATGGTGTATTTATTTACCAGTGACATTCTCTGGGGCATTTCTCTTTTTACATTTTTAGCTGATGCGTAAGGCTTATATCAAATACTACTTCGTCACCTGAGTCATCGTCTGTAAAAAGGTTAATCTGTTAGGTTATTAAGTCTAGATCCTTCGTCAAGTGCTATCACTGTACTCCAGTTTATTCCTTCCTCATCATATACATGCAGAATTACTCTGTCTTCTCTCACTATTGCTGCTTCTAGTTCTAGACCTCATAAACCTCATGATGCTACCGACAACAAAGAGTTGGGAAATTAGACGTGCTTGAAGCAACTCTATGAAGTACCCTCACTTGATAAATCATGCCTGGTTTGCAACAAGACGAGTGAAAAACCTATTCAATAGACATTTGACACACCAGTACGAGTGAAAGACAGACTGGTGGCAATTTGTACTATCAATAGAGAGAAATCAAGGCAAGGAAGACACAATTAATTGCCCAATGCTTGTTTTACTCATGCTATATGGTATCTAAAATGCCCTGAACAAGTTCTCAAAACATTTCATAGACGTATAAAGCGAACGAAACATGTTGGGTCGGATTACAAGCTACATGATGATAGCTTAGTATTAACAGATTTAATCCTTACATGTACCAACACATAGTGGGGTCATACAAATTATACAATGTTTACCATATAACAACAATGAATGAATCGTTTTGTTGTATCTCGATATTTGATTCACAAGTCACTTTACAAAATTTGAAATGAGATGTTTTATCAAAAAAAGTAGTTCATACTTATATATGAAAGATTTGTATACATTTTTAGATGGTTGCCTTTGATTGATCAATTCCATAGGTTTATGAATACGTGTAGTGTACTGATGAAATTGTACTTTAAGAAAAGATCTGTTAAGTACGTTGCCTTATTCATAATGTATATACCAGAAGGGTCTATACTGTAACTATTGTATTTTTCAGGGATGACCTTTTCTGTTGCGCTCACCCTGAAGTCCCTCCCAAGTTTAGTGCCCTCACCAAGTCTGGATACTCAGGACATCTTTGTTCGGTTCTGGTGGTGGGAAACCCACTGGCAGACCTTCCTCTGCACTCAGTGACCCTGGATCTGCTCTGGTGGAAAAAACTGGTCAGTGATAATAGCAAGTATGTCCCTTGAAGTATTCTTCAGCAGTTTGGAACTTTCACAGATCCTGGTGTCAAGCAGCACTATGCCAGTGGGTTCTATGTTCTTTCATCATCAGGCTTTCTAACGGCTGCCTTTTAAACACAGAGAAAATAGTGAAAATGTTCATCTAATTTTTTTGGGGGGGATTGCTCCCCCATAACGTCCTCCCGCACCTCATTTTTACTATTCCTGACCCCCAACCCCATATCTGCCCTTTCCCACCCCCCTAAAAAAAAGATGAACTTTTATGTTAGTTTCACCACGCTTAAAAGGCAGGCTTAAGAAAGCATGGCGATGAAAGGACGTCATAACATGCCAATATACCCCCTCTTCTGGGCGCTGCACTGCAACCGGCTTCCAGCTGTCACAAACGCTCCTCTGGACCTTGGGTGATTCAAATGGACTTCTTCAACTGAAGATGTCCAGGCACTCCTATCTGTATTCATGAAGACCCCTTCTCTGGATCACAGGCACACAGGACGGGCTTCCAGGGTACTTTTGATGAACACAATGGTCCCTCATAGCTTGTGGAGCAGTCTACTATGCAGGTCCTCGCTTGGATCAGTCCTTGGAGTGGCACATCAGCATTTGGATTTTGATGAAGAGTATCAGCCGTGATCCTCTTCCTCCAGCTGGACTCCAGGGATCAGCTTCAGTTTTGACTTCAGCTTCTGAACAAATTGGTAAGTGCAGGGACCCTAGTTATACATATTTGTTCCCCATTCACTCAGGATGAGCTAGGCTCAGTCAAGCAATCACGCAGAAGGGCATTCATGCAGGCAGGCCACCAATCAGGCTCACAGGCCATTCACTCCAGCCAGGCACCTATAACAAAGAATGTGGATTGGAGGAAGCACCCAGCCTTTTTGGCCTCTATACTGCATTCAGATATAGTCCGGGTAATCTCAGGCATTGTGTCAAATACAGAAACAAGACACCCACAACAAGGGTGTGCCCACAACATACAGCTCCTGGGAAAGCTCCAGTCAGTCTGACAGGAGGCAACCCCAGAGCCATATATGGTATTTCCACCCAACAGCCAGTCAGGAGGAAGGGATATGATATATGATTAGCCATTTATAACGCACCTGCACACAAGTGTTTCTAGTCGCGACAAGACAAGGGAGGAAAGACATAGGTAGGCGAAGACAAAACTAGGCTGTGCGTCATTAAGATCGTGCAAGTGCGAAAACGAGAAGTGCAAGGGGAAGGGAAGAGGGAAGAAGGGGAAGTGCCAGGGAGAGGGAGGGGGAAGTGCAATCTGGGCAGCAATGCTCGGAGTAAGTGCAGGCAGGGCAGTGCGGCTTTGGGTAAGTGCAAGGAGGCAGGGGGCTGTGGGGATACAGCCCCTAAGTGTGCGGTAGGCCTGGAGGCAGTGCAGTGGAGACTGATAAGGAGGAGCCTTGTACCCAATAAGGCTCTGAGAGTAGTCAAGCAACAAGTCAGCACAGCAGACAGGTAAGTCAGCAGGGGAGAGAGCGAGAGAAAGAAGAGGAGAAAAGGAAGGTTGTGAGCTGCTTCTGGAATTTCAGGTGGTCCGGCTCATGTTTGAGAGGAGCAGGGAGGCTATTCCAGAGGGAGGCACCTGCAAAGGCGATAGATCTACCCCCACTCTCTGCCTGGAGAAGCGCCTGAACCTCAGAGAGTTTGAGGTAGCTGAGCGATGGACTTGAGAACAAAGGTATTTTGGAAGAGATGGTTGGATGTAGTGCAGGCCCCAGGCCTAGAAAGCCTTGTGGACAATGCAGAAGGTCTTGGACTTGATCCTTGCAGCCACCGGAAGCCAGTGTATTTCAGGGCTGGAGAGATACAGTCCCTGGGCTTGAGGCCAAGGAAAAGTCTTGCAGAGGGCAGAGAGTAGAGGAAGCCAGGTTGAGATAGAGGCTGTTGCAATAGTCCAGCCTAGAGAGAACCAGGGCTCTGAAGATTGTGAGGTTCTGGGTAAAAGTGAGAAAAGGAAGAATACCTCTGAGGAGGTGTAGCTGGTAGTCTGCCTTCTTAGCAAGGTCTGTGATGTGAGGAGAGAAGGAGAGAGTAGAGTTGAAGATGACACTAATGTTTTTGGCGTCACAGGAAGGCAAAGTTAGAGGGTCCAAGGAGGTCAGCCAAAGAGAGAGAGGGAAAATGGGAGCAGGGGTCCCAATGAGAATGATCTCCATCTTACTGGCATTACGGCAGATACCGTTGGAGGCACACCAGTCCTGAATCATGGATAGGCAGTCAGGAATGGGAGACAGAGGAGAGGAAGCTGAGGGGAGCCTGAAAATTAGCTGAGTGTCATCCACATAACAGTGGATGTTAGAGGAGAAGGTAGAGCTCAGGTAGGCCAAAGGGGCCAAGTAGACATTGAAGAGCCAGGGTGATGGGATAGAGGCCTGGGGAACACCACATGTGGAGAGAGAGGTGGTGGAGAGAAAGGACCCAAGTTAGACCTGGGAGGGTCAGTCCAGGAGGAAGGGAGTCACCTACTCCAGGGCCTGATCCATGAAGGGACAGAGTCAGGGCTTCCCAGGACTTTGGGAAACAAGATAAAAGACAATACAAACCAAGAGGCCACAGTGGCCATCTTACTTTCTATTCAGGAATCCATTGATTTCTATTGCAGAACCTGGGTCTCTCATAGATGGAGGATCCCCAGAACCACTGCCAAGTCATCCTGTAGCTGCCACCAGCCCATACCCTGCTCTGTGGGTAACACTCATGTGCCCAAAAACACACATAAGGGCTAAAAGGGTGTACCCACACCCATGGGTGCTGTAAGGGTATGCAATGGGTGTTGTTCATAAAAAGGAAAACAGGAAGAGGTGCACTGCCGGAGGTCCAGGCTGGACCTCAGTGGCAGAAAACATAAAGAACACACACACAGAGAAGTGGTAGGACAAGGTATAGGAGGTCCTCTCCCTCCAAAAGGCATTTCCAGCATCACAACTTACATCAACACAATCTGTTTCAACTGCTGTTGCACTGCCTCAGGCAGCCCCTGAGATAACATATGATGAAATATTGTTATATTATTGTCCCACTGTTCTCTCGTTTCTAGTCTGCATTTTTCCAGAATTTCCTGAATATACATCGTTGGATCTTCGTCCGGTCTCATTTTGCGCCTCATAATAGAATTCAGGTCTGGTGAGTCTGGGTACTGAACTCTGAGTGCCCTCCACACGTTAGATGGGCAATTATTAAAGGGTGCTCTGTCAAGGTTAGTGTTCTGTTAATTCACTCGAGGATAGCCCACCCCTGCCCAAATGTTGTCTGACCTCTCCCCTAAAATGGCATGCTTTTTTGTCACGTACTGCTAGCGTCATCCCAGCTGTCATTCTTTCTAATTCATAAATCCATTTTTCCACCTATGAGGTCTGGGTTGGGAGTTTGCCAACCAAATTATTCTTTGTGGCCACTGTATATATTGTAGCAGCCCTTCCCATTTCCCTAATAAAGGAAACTGTGTAATCCCAGTGCTCTGACCAAGCTCAGCCACACACTTTGTTTTTGTCATACTAATTCTCTTCCATCCCGGTAAACTTCTCAACCTATTTACATAAGGTGGTTTATTGTCCGAACTGCTTGAACACTTTTTTGGGTGTTTAGGATGTTGACTGCATCTTCAAACACAGCATCATCACTTTCACTTCCTTCATCGTCTTCTCTGTCCTCAAAATCTAGCCTTCCTTGGGGGCTCGTCCTACATGTTCCACTGCCCGCCTCCTCTAACACGTTCTTACCTCTGTTTTACAAAGATTCACTTCTACTCCCCATCCTGCTGATGATGCCATCCCTTCTACTCCTATACAGGTTACAGATCTTCCTTCGTATGGCCCGATCCTCTCCTTCATCTGGAAGAGTATGCTTCCTCAGAATCCCATCTACTTCCTTGCAACGTCTTTCTAAACTCCTCTCTCTTTCTCTATGTTCCCGTCTCTGATTCATCTCTTTATCTGGGAGCATACATCCCCTGCTAATATCCTTAACTTCTTTTCTCCTTCTTTCACTGCTTCTTTCTATTTCTCATTGCCTTTCTCTATCCCTCTCTTCCTCCTTACATTTTGTTTGTCCACTTTCCCTATCTGCATCTCTCCTTCTTTCCATTTCTCTTTTTGTCTCTTGCTTCCTCTCCCCTCCTCACCTGTTTTCATTTCTTCCTTCCTTCTCTCTCTCCTCTCTTATTTCTCTTTCTCTCTCCTCCTGCTCTTCTTTCTATTCTTCTTCCTCCTGTTGTTCTCTGACATCCCTTTCTCTTTCTTTAGCATCATCCATGCCCTTTCCATCTAATATGAGCATTATCTGCCCCCCTACCCATTAATTCATCATATTCGCTGTCTCATCTCTGTCACCCTGATTGCCTCTCATTCTCCATACCATTCTCCAAAGAGTAGTTAGAGAAGACGGAGAGCTGGGGCGAGAGAGGAGATGTTTTCCTTAATGGTTATAGAAGAGCAGGGGAGTACCTGTTTGCAGGAGACCTACATAGAGCAGACAACTTTAAAACCCTCATCTAGCATATGGAAGTGGGAAGAGGGGAGTCAAAGGAGGCAGGAGAGCAGTAGAGGTAGTGGAGATGGAGGGTGGAGGAGATTGAGGACATGATTTCCTGGGAAGGAAGGAGAGAGCTTCCAGACTGCAGTTGGATTGGTGAGTTCCTTGCAGATTTTGAAAAGTTCAGCCGTGTTGTTAGTAGCTCCAGCGATGCAGGTTTGGAAGCAGGTGACAGGCCAGTTTGTTAGTGGATGAAACCGAGGTCTGCCACTTCCATTTAGCAAATGCCATCAGACCATTCCTCTCTAGCCAAAACTGTCTCTCTATTGCAAGGGGCACCATCGTCTCCAAGCTTGACTATTGTAAGCCTCTCCTTGTAAGCACTTCAGCTAAAAACATAAACCCACTCCAAATAGTCCAGAACAACGCACTCAGAGCAGCACTCAACATACCCAAAAGGGATCACATTACACAGGCTAGAAGAGACCCCCACTTGCTCCCAGTTAAGGAATGAATTACATTCAAGACCCTCACCTTAATGCACAAATGCCTCAGCCTCTCTGCACCCCCGTACCTATCCGAAACCATCAGCAGATACATCTCTGCACGGCCCAGAAGAACACAGCACACAAACAAATTGCACATTCCACTCATCAAAAGAATCAAAGCAGGAGGATTAGGCTTCCCTCACTTAGCACCCAAATTATGGAACGCACAGCCCAACGCTCTTCGAGCGGAAAACTCTCTCACTACATTATGTAAAAGCCTAAAAACTGCACTATTCAACTGACACTTCACCCACATCACATACACCTACAAACGGATCCTCTGTAATTAAGCTTGTATAACACGGCAGACTGCTTTGTACAAAATACGCCATTGTACACCTCTGCAACTGCAATGCCCTCTATAACTGTTATGCCCGATGTAGCCAGACATGTTTACTGTAACAGCGCCACAATGCCTAAAGGGCTGATGTGTGCTTTATAAATGTTAATAAATAAATAAAATCTGCACATGCCAGCTGTGGCAAGGAAGGTTTTAGGTGGATCCTCATGACAGGGGCAAGGATGTCGAGGATATTAGAGATGGAGAACTAGAGCACCTCTCATACAAGTGAGAGTGTAAATGATATTTAGTAAGCAGTCCCCTCCTCTGTGTCTGACACACAAGAGTGAGAGAGCTCTCATTTTTCACGCAGTTTTTATGCAGCTGAAGATAGATGCAGATCGGATACATTGTGACTGTGCCTCAATAAAAAAGGAATCAAAATAATAAATAGTACATATACAAACAGGTAGCTTGGATAACAGGCAAACTAGATCAGAATAAGTAGCTAATGCATCTGTTTTATGTGTTTTACCCACAGACATTTGTGAACGGCAACCAGCAAGAAGCAGGATGCTATGCCGAAGTGCTGGACTAAATAATATGGTGTATCTAGTCTAGTCATAAATAATGACAGGTGAAATACAACATAAAGAGCAATACAAAAGATTGATGTAGGTGTATACTACATATGTATAGGGTAAGAATACTACATATGTATAGGGTAAGAGTCTAAGTACTCTGCAATACTGCGACAGAAGGAGTACTTATAGATTGTACGGCTCCCAGCAGCACAGAAAAATAAATTTACCGACTTGGAACAGGAAAGAAGAAAGGTTACGAATCAGCCTAGATATCATAGCTTGTTAGAAGCGAGGACTAAGCCCCTGAAGAAGTTCCTTTAATTTGGGCTGAACAAAGAGGAATGAAACATGTTGGACATCTAAATGGATACTAGATCTGTAACAGGATCTGTAAATCAATTGCAAAATGTGCACAAAAAGACACTTTTTCTAGCACATTGCACTTCAGATTGGTTTTTGATATGAGTTTTGAAATGTACAGATGTATATGTGCCTGTTCTGTAATTATCTGCTGATACCTGTATTGTCTTACAAATGGTGTTGTTAAGGATAGCAATCAGGCATCACACACCGGACCAGGACACCTGATCTTATCCTGTGATGTGGCGCTCAATTGGAATGCTTTTTCTTTAATTTCAATTAATTCAAATTGAGCCGATACCCGACCCATCTCACACCCCCTTTTACAAATACCCTGGGTCACAATGGACCATGAACCAGGCCGGTTGATGAAAATACAATATTAATTTATTTTTAGGATTCACAAAAATCACACAAATTTTAATATTGGGCAGCAATCACCAATGGCGTGATAATTACAATAAAAACTACTGAACTACACTTGGTTAACCTCCTACATGAACATATCCAAAGCACAATTGAATAGGAGCACTTTTTGAATGAGGATAGATAGCCCCCAAGTTAAGGTTTACCCCTGCAATGTCCCCTCAACCCACAAATAATCAAATTCTGAGTGGATAGAAAGAGGCAACAGGTAGTCAGGGATAAGAGGCAACAAACAGAATCAAAATTCGCTCACAAAATAAGAGGGAAACCCTTTGCAAAAGCCTAAAATGGCACTCGTATTTTGAAAAATAATTTATTATATGTGTGTTTAAATAAGGATATGCATATGTTTGATCACAGTATCAGGGATGTTATATCACCAGCAACCATCAGGCAAAGTATCCAAAAGCATACAGTTCACAAAGCAGATTGAAATGGAAAACTGAGTGCAGCCGAATTCACACATGGAAAAGTTGAATTTTTTCTAGTTTGCAGTTTTAAATGTAAAAACGGTTTTTGCAAAAACGGATGGAAAACACTGAATTGGAATGCAGTTTTAGGCTGTATGTGAAGAATTGAGAGGGATTTGGAAGATAGAATGAGGTTTGTGTTTAGGAAAATAGAGCAGTGAAAAAGAGAAAATCGGTTTTAAAATTAAAAGGCACATTTTTCTTAAACTATATTTAATGGCTAAGAAAAGAGGAACGTCACCTCTGAATATAAAAGTTATGCTGCAGTTGTAACCCTTCACGCAGTGCACCCCTTTTCTTTCGGGAAAATTAATTAATTTAATCAAAATATTGCTAATGACCTATGAGCTATGCAAGACAGAAATGAAGAGAAAAGTGGCGCTAATGCTTGGAGATCAAGGACAAGTCCTTTTGGGTTCGTTTGAAAGCTGAGGATGTTAGCTTCAAAATGACATTTAAATTTTGGGGGTGGCGCTGTGGAACAGCCCAAGATGGCTGCCTAGCTTTTCAGCTCTGTGCGGCCCAGGCATCAATCCGGCTACATCTGCGGTCTCCTTCGCCATCTAACATTGCTGCTTGGCTGTGCTGCTGCCTACACTGCGGGACGTGTGTTGTGCAAGTTTGGGCCCGATATGACCTTCAAGGGCCTAGATGTGACATCCTTGGTGACTGCTGACAGTGTGCGAACCAGGGCCTGGCGCTCACCTGACTCCTGGCTCCCCTCGCCTGGATCCGTCCCCAGAAGCCGACACCTTAACAACTGCAGAGGCGGCCCCGGGCCCCCTCCCTCAGTAACATCGGCGAGGGTACTGCGGAGACCCGACATCGTCTATTGCGGGGACCCGCACGGAGCGAGCGGTGGCGTGGCTGGGCCACGACCGGGGCCGGCACTGGAGTGCGGCCTGCCTCCCCCTGTACTCGGAGGCCGTGCCTTTTGCTGCGACAGACACCATACCAGCGGCTATGGACTGGCTGCCGCCCAGTTGGGAGGACTCTGGGGCTCGCACCATCCATGCGGTGGTCCAGGTGAGAAGAGGAGGGAGGTGCACACGGTGTTTCCCCCGTTGGGGCCCGACATGGTGGACCAGACGTAAGAAATCTAAGCACGCAATGTGACAACGTGCCGTGGCCATCACTGCCCCGTCGCTTAGCGGTATTCCTCAATCCACACCCAATACCTCATACTGCAGCCTCGCCTCAACTTACTGCCTCCGCCACGGCCTGCGCATCCTGCTAATGTGGAGACACAGGCAGGAGACCTCCGGCCCCGCTGAGGCTACTACCCTTCACATCACCATCCTCCCTGCCGGTGAGCCAGCACCATACCTTCTTCTTTCTGCTGCAATGCCAATTAGATCCAAGAGTGCTGCCCAAGGAGGTACCATGGACAAGTTTACTAAATCGGTTCTGCGGGCTGAGCTGGGCCACACGTGTGCTTCACAGGAAGAATCCGACCCGGGACCCTTACCATGGGGCTGTAGCACCAGATCTCACCACGCTGATGGAATCTATGGCCAAAAAGGTCACCTCCTTTCATGAAAAACTTGAGGACATTAACGCAAATGTTGCCTCACTAAAAACACGGGTGGACCAGGCGGGTTCTAGGATCACTGAGGCCAAAAATAGAATCTCTGCCAATGAGGACGAAATACACATGCTCCAAGACACTGTGGCCTCCCTGTCGTGTGACATGGAGAGTGTTAAGGCAAAATGCGATGACATGGAGTCTCGCTCCCGCAGAAACAACCTGCGCATTATCAGAATTCCCGAGAATGCCCTCAAGGGGCGGATGGAAGATGCAGTGGAAAAACTACTCAAAGACCTGCTGGATAATCTGGACCTCCCACCATATTTTACGGTGGCGCGAGCTCACCGGGCCTTATCACCACGCCCTAGGCTGGGCGACAGCCCCAGGCCCATCATCGCTAATATACTCAATTACCGTGACAGAGACCTCATTCTTCGTTTGTCACGTGAGAAGGGAGACCTATGATTTGAGGCCCACACTATTAGAATTTTCCCAGACTTCTCGGTGGCGGTACAGCAGGAGAGGCGTCAATGCGTCGGCGTTAAGAAACTGATCAGGGAGCGCAACATCCTGCATGCCATCCTGTTCCCTTCGCGACTCAAAATCACCCACAATGGTAACCTGTATTTCTTCACTGTCCCAGACGAAGCAGTGAAATTTATCGAGTTGCAAATACCGTTACACGGCCCAAGAGACCACCGAGCCAACAACAGCTAATCAGGAACAGCGTGGCTCATGGAGACTTATCAAACCCACTGATCCTTGTTTTATGATGTGTCGATGGCAACCTGACTTTATCTACTCAGCAGACATGGCTCCCTATCACATGCATTTGGGTCACAGGTTGGCTCCTGGATGTTATACACTGGCCATTCTCCCCCCTTGATGCCAGGAGCTAGCCATGTGTCCTACCCTCTCCTGCGGATTTGCCCAGATCGAGAGTGCTCTCTAGCTCTGGGGGCCGATTGCAAAATCCATCTACCGCAGTAACATGTCGGGGACAGCACTGCTGCCCTACATCATGCTTAAACGGCCGGCCGCACGGCCTCAGCGCTCCCCGCTGCAGTTGCAATGTTTAATTTCATTTGGTTGTTGCTAATGTTTGGCCCCTGTTGGGCTGGGATGAGGACATATCCACGTTGGATCTGGCCCTCCGACCTCCGCCTCCTGGTGCGAGTAGGTTCAATTGTTGGCACCTTTGTTGGGGGTTCGGGGGGTTGCACTGCATATCAGGGTTGGGCAGTGAGGGTGGGGGGTGGCACTGTTGGGGTTGGATTAAAGGAAAATGGCATGGCAGGGAGGTACATGACTGCAGCGCAGTGTACCTGTACAGCAAGTGTACGCAAGTTATGGAATGGTGATGAATACTGCTGCAGGGATGTCCCATAATACGACACTATGTCACTTAATTTCATGACATGGAATATTCGTGGACTGAGTAACTTCACCAAAGCCCGCAGGATAACTGCCCATGCCCAGAGGCATGGAATTAAGATACTCTTCCTCCACGAAACTCATGCCCTGGGGCACCTAGCGACATAGCTCGCCCCGACCTGGGGCTACAACAGATACTATACGACATATTCGACCCAGTCCAGGGGGGTACTCACCCTAATACACAAATCAGTCCAGTTCTCATTACGCACCAATCACATAGACCCCGAGGGCAGATTTGTAATCCTTCACTGCTCACTCTCCAATATGGAATGCCTCCTGGTGAACACGTATGCCCCTAATTTTGACTCTCCAGATTTCTTTGACACACTCACCACCATACTCTTGAAGTATATTGGTGTTCCCATCATATGGGGGGGAACATGAACTTAATTCTGGACAATGAGCTGGACAGATCCGGGACTGTCCGCAGAGCCACATCTTACATGCACACATGGTCACACTTGGCCTTAAAGACGTGTGGCGAGTTCTCAACCAGCAAGCGCAAGAGTATACCTTTTACTCATCGGTACATGATAGCCTATCCAGGATAGATCTGTTTCTCATATCAGGTGGCATAGTGGGCAAGGCCACAGAGATTCACAGATATTACCGCGCACACTTTCGGATCACTCACCAGTAACACTGCGCCTTTCCCTAGGAATGGACCAGCCCCCCCGCTCCTCCTGGAGATTCAAATCAGAAGCCCTCCAAGATATAGTTTTCAAAGCTGATATTTTGGCTGACATCAACACCTTCTTTGACCGCAACAACAGACAAGATACATCTGATGGGGTCCGCTGAGAGGCATTCAAGGTCTACATCAGGGGGATGTGCATCTCTAGAGAAGCCGGGGTCCTCAAAGTCATTAAAAATAACTTGCAGAGATCTGAGGCGAAGCTAAAAGAACTTGAGAGGGAATACACCTCCGCCCCTTCCATGCTGGCACAGATTAGAGCGCAATTGGAAACATTTGAGACCCATGCCCGGAGGGAGATACAATACCACGCCCGTCCCGTAGCAGCCAGGAAATACGGGGAGGGGGACAGACTGGGGAGGACACTATCCAGACTAGTCCATGCAGAGGGTGGCAGGACCCGCATTGACTGCGTCAAGGACGCAGGAGGCTCCCTGTGCTGGTCCGACCAAGGCATCCTTGAGACATTCACTGCGTTCTACACAACTCTATACGGCCCCCAGCAAGAACACAGCCCACAAGACAAAGACGTTCTCCTAGACCAAATCCCCATGTTCCTCCTCTCCCGTGGGACCAGTGACCAGCTTGATGTTCCATTCACCCTCGATGAGATAACCACAGCCATCTCGAACTGTCCGAAGGGCAAGGCACCAGGCACAGACGGTCTCACTTCGGAGTTTTATCTGGAGCATGTAGCCGTTCTGGCACCCAGACTCCTAGAGGTGTGGAACGAATCACTTAGGTTGAACACCCTACCCCAATCCATGCGCGAGGCACTCATAACTGTGCTTCCCAAGATGGGCAAACCACTGGACGAATGCGGCTCCTACAGACCCCTGTCTCTAATTAACACTGACATGAAAATATTTGCTAAGATTATTGCGAATAGATTCCTCCCCATTATTACCCACTTAGTTCACCCTGACCAGAGCAGCTTCGTACCCGGCAGATCCACAGCCCTCAATATCCGCATGTTATTTAATGTCATGTCCAGAATTGACCCCAACGCAAGCACCGTAGCGGTCACTCTCGATGCCCAGAAGGCATTTGACATGGTGTCGTGGCAATATATGTGGGCTGTACTCCACAAAATGGGAATCGGCCCACACATGATATCATATATCAAACTGCTCTACACAAACCCCGTGGCCAGAGTCCTTGTTAATGCTAGGGTCAACGCCCCTTCACCCTCCATAGGGGCACCCGCCAATGCTGCCCGTTCTCCCCGATACTTTTCGCACTCGCTATTGAACCCATGGCGGAAAATGTCAGAGACAAACACATACGTAAAGGCATACGTCTGCGTGACACCCCGGAGATCATCTCACTGTACGCAGATGATGAACTCCTCTACATCAGAGACCCGACTGTCCACTTGGACCCGATTATACGGGACATAACAAAAATCGGCACATTTTCGGGCTTCACCATAAACTATACCAAATCTGAAATCTTCCCTCTCACACCGACCACTTCTCAACCAGCACGCGAATTCCCCCTCCGCTGGTCACCTAAGGGCATCAGATATCTCGGGGTCCAGGTATCCCTCACTAAATCTTCAGTATTGGCCGACAATTATGTGGCTACGGCGCAGCTTGCAGAGGCCCAAATGTCAAAATGGCACAACCTCCCGCTCTCATTATCGGGCAGACTGTCCCTAATCAAAATGATAATTGTCCCTAGGCTGCTCTACGTTTTCGTTAATGTGCCGGTCTGGCCCGGGAAACGATACTTCAAGGACCTACACACTGCATGCGCCCAATTTTTGTGGCACTCTGGCGCGGTTCGTAAGAAGTGGCAACATATGACTCTTCCATACGAGAATGGGGGCTTCACTGCCCCGGACTTCGCTAAATACTGGACTGCTGCACAAGCCCAACACGCTACACACTGGTACACATTCATCGATCCTCCCCCACAGGTGAAACTCGAAAAACTAGCAAGTGAAGGGATTAACACCCTCTCTCTCATACTCCATCATACATTTCATTCTGATGCCCCCGCTGACCTCGTAGCGGCAACAACCATGGTTTGGAAACAAATACTACACGCACAACCTGGCCACCATCCGTATTACAAATGGCTGCCCATTTGGCAGTTCCCAGGCCTCAGCCCCACACACGACAAACTCCTAATGAAACACTGGTATGACTTGGGATACCGAGCCCTGACTGACTTATACCCTGAAGGGAAGTTTATCACCCCGCAGACATGGCGCCCCGGTCACTCTGGCTCTGCGCTGGAACTCTTACATAAACAATACTTCAGAATGAGAGCAGTGGTCCGTGCCTGGTGGCCCTCATACCCCGACCAACCCCCAGATTAACCTGAGATCCACTATATAACCAACTCGTCCGGGGCAAGAGGGATAATATTCTCGCTCTACACAATGCTGATGGCCAACCCTAAGGATGTGCCACAGATGGCACGCGACATGTGCAGTGGTGAACTAGGCCTGCCCATCACTGATGTAATGTGGAGGAAAATGTGCATACACACCCGCACCACTTCCTTAAACACCAGATATAGATGTATACAATACAAGTTCCTGAACCGATTATATTACACACTGCACAGACTGGATAGATTCACAAACAGCCAGGCTCACACTTGCCCCAGATGCAAATCTACAGAGGCGGATCACATACATATGTTTTGGACTTGCGGCGCACTAGGCCCGTACTGGAAAGCCATAACAGACGCTCTCTCTGAAATAACAGCGTCCCATATCCCCCCTGAGCCATTAGCTGTACTGTTCGGCCTGTGGGACGAGCCCGAATTGAGAAAAGTGTCCAGGTTTTTGAATGTGGCCACCATAGTGGCTAAAAAATGCATATTACAATGTTGGAAGCGCCGCTCCCCCCTTCGTTTGAGATGTGGCTGAGGGCCCTCACCTGGACTCAAACGTGTGAGGAGGATTACATCAATACCCTCCCGCTGCCCTCTCACCCCAAGAATGTATGGACTGAATTTTGTAGCTATCTGAACAGCAAATAGGACCTATAACTACTGTCATCCCCCCTCCTGAGGATGTAAGCTAGACCATTACTGTGACTCACTGAACTGTAAAAACTGAAAGTCTACCTACATTTGTATTCCCCATATACCATATAACCATTCATGTAACTGCATCTGTGTATATCTCGTGCACTGTGTTGATTGTCTGTTCTCTCATCCTGCCAATAAAGAAATATGTTTTTTTTAAAATGACATTTAAATTTCAACGGTTCAAAAGTTACAGAGATTTTTGTGAAGGTAGATTTTTCAGAAACAGAGTCAAGATTCAAAATGAAAGATGCACTTTAAACATTAGGAACCAAGATGGACTTATACTAAGGAGCTATGAAAGTACAAGATACCCAACGGGACAACCACCAGAACAGGGCGCCTTCCACTCTGATTGTTGTGCGCCAGGACACTTGACTTTCTTCAGAAAATATCAGCGCACAGATGATTATCGCTACAATTATCACAGACAATATAATGAGAAGAATTCTGGATGGACACAAGATTCTATAATGCAGTTCTGGACAGGTTGAAATGGATTGAATAGGATGACTTGAAACTAAGAGATGGCTATGGACAGCTCTAGACTAAATACTCACTCCTATGTCTTTGGAATGGTGTGGACCCGTCAAAGATCTGGTCAAGTTTTTGGCTGGGATTCTCCCACCACAGGACAGGTCTCAGGCACTGGGTTCTGCTCTCACAAGGCCCTCTGGTCTGCGCGGCCTCTTGGACTGGATCTGACGGGTTGGTTCTGGGTACAGCTCTGCTCTACGGGTCTGGATCTTGGTTCTAGCACGAGTTTCTTAGCTAGAACAGCAAAACAGCACAGCCAGGCTGTTGGATTTTGTGGTGCCCCTTGGAAGTTGAGGGGTTAGAATCAGGTTGCAAAGATTCTGAAGGCCAGCTGAGTCTGGTTTCTGGATCTATGTCTGGAGCCTGGAGCTTCCTGCAGGGTGCTTCACCAAGGAATCAGTTGATGAGTGGAAAGTGTGTCTGTCTGTCCTCAGCAGTCCCTATTTATCCATTTCCAAAGTGGGTGGGGAGGCTGATTGTCTATGCCCAACCCTCGAAGGATCTGATAGGTCAGAGAATTCCATGTCCCCTGATTTGAGAAAGTAACAGTGTGTCATCATGTGTCAGAGTGATGCTGCCATTTACAACCTAGGGAAGAACCTCCCCTTTGCTTTTACTTAGAAAATCGATTTTTCCCAAAACACATATTTCCAATATGCACAACGTGTTAATATTACATATGCACATGATAGATTAATTAAGACACGTCTCTGTTCAAGTCCCATGTTCCTACGAGTTTCGGTTCACAAATGACAGTTTTTTCACGCTTTTGGTTGGTTACACATTTTCGGATCTGTACAATTTTTTACATATATATGCACATACCATCTGGTCATACTTCTGTAATTTTTCATGTTCCTAGCACAACTACAATAGCCGCAATATTAAAAACCTTTGTGGTTCAGTCCCAGAACATCGCACAGATTAGTTTTAAACTGTGAGTGAATTTTTCACTTTAACAACCTCTAAGTTTCATATTTTTGTCAGTTCGGTACAATATTTTAGAAGTATTTTCCTTAAACATATATTTAATCCAATGTCAAATCCACATTTTCAGTCTGGCCCGCCTCCAAGATCTTGGCTGAGTCAGAGAGTCACATGGCCTCCTTCCTGCCAGGGCAGTTTCTATTGATGCTCCAAATTAGCATCTCCATTCAGCTCAAGGGAGCCCTTTGTCTGCACTCAGAGCAAGAAAATAGGGTGCCCCTCCCAGTTCCTTTTCACACCAGCCTGCCAGTTTCTTAGCAGAGCACAGGAGAACAGGTTCCTTTGTTTAGGGAGGGGGTGTGGAATGTGTTTGAAGCCCAGTGTGGGAAACTTTAACTTTAACACAGTGGGCCTCATTACGGCTCGGGTGGTCCGGAATTAACAGTGGCGGTAAACCCGCCGCCACTGTAAACTCCGGACCGCCCGATCCCGACCGCTGAAGGCGGAAGGTGATCTTCCCGCCAGGTCTTACCTGGCGGGTTGAACACCTCCCGCCTGCAGGCGGACATGTAAGCACCAGCACCATCACGGGATGGTGCCGTTGTTTCCACTTCCCCATTCCCATTGAGTCCTATTGGACTCAATGGGAATGAGGATTAACACCATTCTGCCTCCGTGACTCCTGGGACACCGGGGCTGTAATGCCCTGGTAATTCCGGGAGTCACGGAGGCAGAATGGTAATACGAGTCCGACGGTAACCAGGCGGTTTTACTGCGGTTTTACTATATAAAGCATGGTGACATCATAGAACTATACAGTGAGGAAGGCTTAGCTGAGCACTCCTCTAAACAACTGGATTGGTCAGGGGTAATGGTTGACGCGTTACTCAGTTGGTTGGGTTTTAAGGGCATGCTGTCAGATTTATGAAGTGAGTTTTACAATGTTCAGACCTTCCCACAGTTACTTAAGCTAAAATCCAGTTTTGCCATAAGTGGCACATTTGTACAGTGGTAGAATTTTAACAAATTACATAAACAAGTTACACATTTTATGTAGCATATATCATTCCAACTCTGCAGTCCGTAAGACATTGTTTCGCCTTTCTAATACTTTTTGTTCATTGTTAGTGTGAAATATTCAGCTTAAAATTCTAGAACTTTACAGGTGTGTGGATTATCATTAGGCATCATTAGGCATGTCAGTATTGAAATTCACAGTGGCATCAGGTATACTTTCCTTAGAATACCCAATTCTCTGCCATTTCTGTTCCCAAAGTGGCAGTGAAGGCTACATCTTAAATTACACCCCACAAAATTACATTAAAACTGTTAACTTTTTACATTTTTGTGAATTTCTGCTTCAAAAATAACCGTCGTCAAAGTTTCTTTTGAAACAAATGGGCTGGCTTTTGTCCTTCACTGGAACATTTTTTTTTCTTCAGCTACCACCAACTGTCACTTCAGCTCAGTGTGGGGAGGGGGGTTTCCCATTTTGATTGGAGGTTTTATGGCCGCTTCCACTTCACAGGTCAGCATCCCAGATTTTCATTGTCCCAGCCTGGAGCATAGACGAATGTCTGACGAACGTGTGAACTTTCTTTGTCTTGGTCTATCCAAAGTTTTTCAAGCTAGCAATTGTCACTTTTGTATCCTGGAAGTTTATGGTGGTCCCTTTTGGGGGAAGTCTTAGCTTAGCCAGCAGGGAAAAACCTGTTCTGGAGCTTGCAAAATTCAGCCAATGCAGTTTAATTCCTTTTATTTTATTTTATTTTGTCCTGGATCAAAACAAACCTGTTGGATAAAACATCCCCTCTATGTTTCGCAGCAACAAACCCCTTTACATTGCTAGGCACAGAAAAGTTTTTGTTCAACATGGTACTTTTAAAACAGGCATTTTTTATCTGGTTTGCAAAAGCCCATTTTTTCCGTGTGTAAAGCCAGCTGGCATTTTCCTTGCAAATGTCTCTTCCATCTGCACTTCCACATTGTTTTGTAGCCCTGTACGCAACAGTCTGCACAAGGCCAAGGTCTCTTGAGATTGACATGTGCGCAGAGAGCTCAAATTTCTTTTAAATCAATGATTTTTGATATTTTGTAGCAAAAGTAAAGCTTTTGTTGATTTTCCCAGATCTGGCTGAAAGAGCCTGACATTCAGGGATCATGCTTTCTTCTTCTGAAGTACAGTGTGGATATGGATGGGCATGGCAAGGCCTTATTAATAACAGTAGTTTGATGAAAAACAGATGGAAATAGTGTCAGAGCAGCATCCTTTTCAAGTGAAATAGTCCCATTTTCAATGGGAACTTTGGGCTTGCAGCAAAGAAGCCCTGCTTTTTCATTCCACTTATTTTGTACATGTAAGCAACACACTGGCAGGCTTTTTCAGTGCACCCCCTTGTTCACTCCTGCCCAATATGTGCTTTTTTTTTGGTGTGAGGCAGCGGTGCCCAAAGGAGCCAGCACAGCTATTTAGCTGTTTTTGCCAAAGCGCAGGTTGGTTATGGAGAAGAATTCTGTTGAGTGGGTCAATGTATCCCACAGTGGTTATGATTGTATTGAATGAATATTAAACATTATTTGAACAAACTGAAATGGGAGTATTGACAATCAGTATTTAGACTTTTTCTATAGAAGGAGTCCAGGAGGGTTTTTTGACTATAAAAGTGTGTTTAACCAGGAATAACCCCCTGCTGCTATATCAAATAATCCCTTGGATCTCCCATAGTTGAAGTTACATTAATGATGCATTTAGAGGATGAAAAGTGTGCCAAGAGTCTTTCCCATCTAGTGCCGCCATTAATGGGTGAAGAGGAGAAAGGGGAGAGAGTTGAGACCAGGTGGCAGTACACAGGTCCGGGGAAGGGTCAGAAAAGAGGATGTCTTTAATAGTCTGCCTGGAAGTAGCATTGATGTGGGTGTCAGCAATTGGTAGGCCTGGTTTAAAGTCCAGGAAAGCTTTTGAAAGCTTTCTTCATCCAGACTTTGTTAGAGAGATAGAATAGGTGATCAAGT
This sequence comes from Ambystoma mexicanum, assembly GCF_040938575.1. Taxonomy (NCBI): domain Eukaryota; kingdom Metazoa; phylum Chordata; class Amphibia; order Caudata; family Ambystomatidae; genus Ambystoma; species Ambystoma mexicanum. Next base: position 1,345,617,284 of record NC_090937.1, on the reverse strand, counting down.
AGTAGTTATAATAGATAAGGTAGATAGAGAGAGCTATTTAGTGGGGCTTATGTAAATAATGTTAGTGCAAGTCCTCTACCACTGGGGACTTGTTTGATCTGTTCCCTATGAGGTCTTCGACTTATAATTATCCTGCATCTGGCTTTCAAAGGCTAGTTGTTATTTCAATTAATCTTGGTACCTTGGGGATTGTTATCTTGTGTTCTCTCTGAACCATCCGGACCCTCCTTAATTTCTCAGTAACCTTGGCTTGGTCTAAATAGCTAGTGTCAGAGCCCGGCACGGGTCTGTATTTCAGTGAATTCAACAATTTGACATTTCATGAAAACTTGAGGCCTCTCTTTTACTTGAAGTGTATTGTAGCTTCCATTTTGGAAAAGCTGGCTGCCTAGAACTGTCGCGTTTCTATGTACGTGTGCAATTAATGTTGCATTCAGCTTATATATTGCTTATGTTGGTATTCTTCATGTCTAAATGATGCAGTTGATATTCTTTGTGTATAATTGCATATTTCACCTCGTGTTCGTGTTTCTTCATGGTGAGTGCATGCACGTGTGTTATTTTACCATGAGTTTACTCATTCTCGCCATCTTTGGTTACATTATGTCTATCTCCTGCTGCACCTGCCTGGAATATGGGTGGGATGGTCGCCTTAGTGAATAACCTTTCTCATCTGTGCGATATTGGGGTGGTGGTGGGGCAGTAGCTATGGATGACGTATTCCACTGCCTCTGAACATTTAGAAGACAGTAAAGTTATGGAGGTTACACCCTGAAATGGTATGATTTAATAATAATAAAAGCAATGCAAGTTGCTTGCGATGTAGGTACTGCAGTACCTTTTGGGTGTAATTGGCCCTCATTCCGAGGTTGGTGGTAGTCATGGCGCTATTAGCGCCATGACTAGCACCAATACCGGTACCGCCACCGACGTGGCGGTATGGGGACTTACCGGTCCATTCCGCCCTTTGCGGGTACCGGTAAGTCCCCATTTTTAAAGCCATTCCCCATTCCCATTTCAGCCCCCATAGGGCTCAATGGGAAGGGGGAAGGCAGCAATAACGGTACCGCAAATTGCAGTACCGTTATTGACCCCGGTAACCCTTTGCGGGTCCCGTCCTTAACGCCTGCTAAAACCAGCCGTTAAGGGAAGGACCTGCAAAGGGACCTCAGAATAGGGCGCAAAGGGATTACCGGCACCAGTGTCATTACCGGTGCCCGGTATCCCTTTGCGCCCGGGTCGTAATGACCCCCTCTGTCTACACAGATCCCTTAAATAATCAGCAGTATTAGTAAGGAGGGTCCCCTGGCTGTAACTTTCCATACTTTGACTTTGTTTAAAATAAACTGTTTGTGATTGTTAGCCTTGTGGTTACTTGAACCAAGGTACTAGCAGCACTCTCAAATGTAAATCCAATACTTTTATCTTCACCGCTGTACACCAGTGTTAGGCAGAATCCTGTGCAGTTCCCTTAGGGAGCACTACAGAAGATTAAGACTACAGGTATATGCAATAAATCCCCTTTGGTATCAGTCTGTACCACAAAGATTTAGTTGGTAGCTGTGGCTAAGCAGACAGACTCATCTCAAGAGGGAGATGAGCAGTATTCAGGGTTTACACAATAGGACTACAATACTATGGCACAAGGAAACACTGACCAAAGCTTTGTACTAAAAAGAATATATATATCTATATATTTATTTTACACATTTCTAGTTAAACACATCAATCACAGTTATCAAAACCAAGTTAAAATCAGTCAAGAAAAGTATACGCAACTCCCTGATTAAATTGTAGACAAGCTTGAGCAAGAGTGAAAACTGAGCAAAATGGCACAGTGAAAACCAAACGCAAATGGCACTCTAACAATTTCTCACAAGGGAGGGAAAGAACAAGTTATACAGGAATATACTCTTAAACACCCTAGCAACACGTCCCAATAAGATTGTGAACAAGTTTAGGCAAGGCATTACTTTAGCATGTATAACACTGAGATGAAAACCGAGCAAAATGGCACTTCACAAGTTTAAAAAGAGGGAAGGAAAAGGTGGTTATAAGAGTTAGGTGCACCAACACATTTCTAGGTGAGAAGCAATCTAGAGAAGGCAGTTATAACAGATTTAGCCAGAGTCAATAGGCCTGGGCCAGAGTCAGTGGTACAGGGCAAAGTGCCTAGGAGCAAAATGTTCTTGTAGCTGCAGTCAAGTCTTTGTTAAATGATTTGAAAAAGGCGGTTGCAGCAAGTGAAAGACCAGGTTAGTCGATAGGGGTGGCCAAACCAGGATGTAGGTAAAGGATTTCAAAGACCTTTAGCAATACCGAGCGAAAAGGGAGGCCTGGCGGAACAATGTACCTGAAAAAGTGGACGCGGCTCCTGCGGTGGCGGTGGTTCCTGGCAGTTCCTGCAGTTCGTGTTGTCCAGCAGAGGAAGAGAGGCTCTCATCGTGGAGGAAGGTTCGAGATACTGCACTGCCCAGGGAAGAAGTCAGCGACGGTGATGCCGAAACGGATTAAAAGGTACGCTCCTTTAAATCGCGGTCGTGGTGGACAGGGCACTGGTGATTCGACCTGGAAGGCAATTGGCAAACTGGTTGGTCCCACCAGCTCAAGGGAAGAAGGCTCTTGCAGATGAAGATTTTCTCTCGTCGGTTGGAGTAAAGTGGTGAGACGCTGCAGCAGGGCTTCACCGTTGGTTCAGTCATTGCAGATGTCTTTGGCTTCTCTCCTCTTTGGCTTCTTAGTTCAAGTGGCAACCGCTTGCTCTTCCAGTCCTCAGGACCCTGCTTTTATGCAAAAAGGCCCACATCATACAGCCTAGCTGTCACTCACACAGTGGAGTGGTCATCCTGGCGGGAGACCCTCCAGCCTATTCGGGCAGAGTGCAACTTGGGTTGCTGAGGCAACCCTGTCCAGGAGGCCTACTCCCCCTCCCACACAATGGGTCCACCCCAGACTTAGTGGCGCCGAAAGGAGGGCTTCTTGGAAGAAGCCCACCAAAAGGACGAACAAATGATCACCAACCTGGGTTAGGATCTTAGAGAAAGACACGAGAAAGAATTTATATAAAAGTTCTGGCAAATAAAGCCTACCGGAGTAAAGTTAATATTAAAATTAACCGGCGGTATGTTAGAGGCTGTCAGTAAATGTGGTAGCCTCGATAATGGGAAAATCCCATAGGGAAATATTTGCGGTCGAATATTTTTGGTAGTAACCACTGCCACCAGCCAGAAACTTTTGAGAGAGGGACTGTACGGTACCCTCTCGAAAATGAACACCAGGGAAAACCTATCAACCCTTTCCAGTACTTCCATAGTAAGATGGGTTGTACTGGTTTAGTTCATAAAGATTGACTAGTAAAGTCAATGGGGACTTTACATGCCCTGGGAGACAGTAGTCAGTCCCAGGGTATGGAGTCTATCTTTGGTGGTCACTATGACAAATCCTGTGTTACTGCACTGAGGGTGCTGTGTAACACATGTGTATAAAGATGGTTCCTATGAGGGTGAGATAAACCCCATAGACATTAAACACAAAAAAATAGCCTAGAACACACATAGCAATTATTCCTAAGAGTGGGAAAAAGAGTCTCACTCTTAGCAGGAGAAAAAAACAAACCCTTCAAATCCAGCAAAGCTGCTGGGGGACTCTACAGGTAAGGGAAATTAGCCATAGAATGAGAATCCTCCCTAACACCCATTTTGGTTAATTACGGACATTCCGGACACCCGCACTGTCCACGGACATCTTAACTGCCTTTTTTAAATAAAAAAAACACAAAGGAATGAATTAAACGACACATAGTTTTGTTTTTTATTATAGACAGATATACAATTTATGAAAGCGACGGGGAAGCAGAAACTGACACAAATACAGGGGAATTAGGGGTTTGAAGAGGATGGATGGGAGGGGATTAAGGGATGGAAGTCTCATCATAACGTTTTTCTTGGTGGTGAGGGGTTTTGGGATAGTTGACTGGGACATGGAGAGGGGGAACAGGTACATGTGGGACAATGATATTATTTTTTTTCTTTTATGTGGTCCTCCACAAAATGTTTTAAAAGATTGAAATTTTCCATAAGCATATCCATTTTTTGTTCAATGCGCTGCAGAGTATTTTCTAATGTCTCTTTTGCTGTATTATTTTCAATGTTTGTATGATCTGTTAAAAAAAATATATATATATGTTAAGTACACATAAAGTAATGATTATTAATTTGCTTATATAGAGAAGTGTCTACCATTAGTATCACTATCTTCAGACATTTCCTCACGTGGGAAATTTTCTTCAAGCCATTCCAAATTACTGGACATTTCTGTGTAAAAAAATATATATTACTTTTAGTGTACCAAATACAGAAAGTTTACTTACTAGTTTCTGGTAAGTTATTTTCTTACTGTTGTGTAGGTCTGCTGTTGCTCCTAGCAGCGCAGTTTCTGTGAGGTAATTATGTTGGAAGCATATCTTTTTTGTTTGGTATATTCCATTTTAGTACATATGGTATTTAAATGGATGGTTGATGTGTTACATATATAGGTTGCACTTCTTATTTATTATTACATATAATGTGTTTATGTGCTGCTTTTTGAACTTGTTCAGTGTTTATGTGGCATGATAGAACAATTTAAGATACCCCCTGAGTTTTTGGGTAGTGTTGATGTTGTCCGTGTCCATCCGCGTACATATGCACAGTCCTTGGACAGCAAAATCACTAGCTGGGGGTTCAATATGTTCTATGTTACATGTATATAAAGTAAGGGAATGCTAGTAAACATCTATCAAATTCACGCTATGAATATGTATATTCAGTCAAATAAAATTTGATAAAGGGAGGTTATGGTTAAGTTGCGCTATTAAAAACCTTTGAAATTCAGTAAAAAAACTTTATTAAAGGGACGTTATGGTTAAGTTGCGCTACTAAAAACCTATGAAATTCAGTAAAAAACTGAAAAGTAAAACCGAAAAAACCCCTGAAATTCGTTAGTTATCGTAATCTAAGCAACCATAACTCGTGCCACCACCATGCATTGCTAAGACTAACACCCAGGACATCAAAGATGACATCACAAATGTGATTCACTGGATGCACGGTCCCTGCAGGTATGTTTTTCACGGAAGCACCGTTATCAACGGTGCTTCCATGTCCCCATTCATTTGGAGTCCGAGAATGGGGACTTGCACTTTCCGCCGCCTGACATCCCGGGCTGCTGGGACTTGTCCTAGTGGCACCGGGATATCAGCCGGCGGAACAGTGTTATGAGTTTGTGGCAACCCATCTGAACTACTGGCGCGTTACTGCCAAACTCGTAATGAGGGCCATTGTGTTCCTATGTTTTAAAAAAGGGATGTGTGCTTTTAAAATGACAGCTGAATGTTTCTCTGCCTCTCACCATTTCACTCCTCTTTCCCTTCCACATTTCCTTTGCTGCCCAACTTTCTTGCCTTTCTCCCCTCATTCTTGCTCAGCCTCTGGTTCCCCATTTCATATATAATTTTTCATATACAATTTTTTAAGATAACGATTTTTGAAATAAATTCTTTATACCAATTAAAAATAGTGTGTATTATATCAACTTTTTAAATATTGTATTTTTATATATATATATTTCCCATTTTTGCAATTTTTCTTTTAATGTTCTCTTTTTTTGCATGTCCCAAGACTGCACTTTTGATATATGTGTTTTTTTCCTATATTTAAACCTGGACATAGCACGAATACAGAAGAAAAAGTGAACTCTTCAAATACGATTTTCTTTCATTACACTGTTGGTCCATTCTAGAAACAATAAAAGAAGTGACTGTATTTAGTGTGGTATTGTAACCGTGTTGAGATGTGTTTCTAATTCTTTCAGCACAGAACATGTTGATACAATTGGACCAGGCTCTGAGGAGAGACCATTTGCTAACTTACGTCAGGGGCTCGATTCCACGCTAGCCTCAAACTCTGGAATCCCACCCAAATGTTCAAATGATGAAGAGCAGTGAATACCAGTGCAAACCAGTCTGCACAATGCGTGTGTCAAAGTGGGTGATTCAGCAGCAGCAGAAGTCACCTCTGACACCATCACAACTAAAGGTTATCACAACTGCTCAAAGCCGCACCAGTTCTAGTTAGAGTCCCACCTATAGATCAGCCAGAAAGTTGTGGAATAGTTTCGATGTTGTAAGTATGGCCCTAACATGGTTATTTGTTACCTTATTTATTCAAAGGTTTTTTCAAAAAACGCAAAAGGCCTACATTGAAGTGCCACATTTAACGCAGACATTGCATATGCTGGTGCCAGCCGCCCCAAAAACCACTACAACTAAAGGCCAGCGCAAATGATGGAAATAGCATCAGTTCTAGTTAGGGATGGTTCTACCTTTAGATCAGCAGGGCTGCTGTTGAAGAGATTCAATAATGTAGCAGGAGAAAGAAAATCACATTAGTTGGACCCTAACTTTTTCTTCCTTTCTTTGTTTCATTACTGTGGCGAGGATAGCTGAAAATGAGGAACCCCTAAGACCCAACATGCCAACCTGAAGTATTTGGGTTCTTTAAATATACAGGGACCAGACTGGATACAGGTATTTATAAAAGGAAGTTACTTTATTTACTTACAGAGTAAGCTATAGGAAGTGGGTAGGAGTACAAGGTATACACATCTTCTCTAGTCCTCTCTCCCATCCTGTGTGTCCTAACTGACACTTATGGAACCTTGGTGTGGTGTAGATTCCAGGCTATTAGGCTACATTCTTCTACTTGCAATTGTGCACCAATACAAGTAGCATACTGCACATCCACTCTCTTTATAACAGACACACACACCAACAACAAGCACTGAAACAGGAACTCATATCAGACTGGGCAATGCTGCATGGGCATCCCACAAGCGAGGCAGGGTAACTGCTGTTGCCATCGGCAGCTGGGAGAGGAGAGTGTTAATATAGAAATGCAACAGTCAAAAACAGGTGCAAAAAGAACCATCAACATTTGTGCATCGAGGAGGCAACAAACTGCCCGGTGTGCATCACCAACCTCTATTACGCACAACGACCTAAAGTGGGGGGGAGTTTTTTAATCCACAAGGATGCATTGGCCCTAAGCCGCTACCAATTTAAAGGAGTGCTGATGAAAGCAATCAGCAGAGCGGGTGGGATCCCAAACATTTCGGCACTCATTCCTTCAGGATAGGTGCCGCCACCGCAGCATGGCAAGGAGGTTTAGCACTGCAACTACTAAAAAACATAGGGGGATGGAAGTCAGACTGTTATAAAAGATATATCAGACCGCAATCGATATAGCCATCCGCCCTAACAATTTGTCTTGCTTTTCCCTCCCTCCCACCACCACAGAAACAACAGGCGAATTGAGGACCACACTCCGATCAGCATGGATAGTTGGCCACTCATTCATTTTCAGGACAGGCAGATGGGCAGAAGAGACTAAAGAGGGGCCACCTTTCAGAAACACCATTACTTCATGGTGGGGATACAGAGGCCTACATTGGGCGGACGTACACAAAACATTAGCGAAACTGGTGGCATACAGGGACCCACCAGAATTCCTGATCATACATCTAGGGGGCAACGACCTAGTCAACACAGCTAGGCGCACCCTATGCAAAGAAATGTGCTCCTCCCTAGCAGGCATTTCGCACAACTGGAGGGGTACCGAAATATATTTCTCAGTCATCTTACCAAGAAAGAAATGGCTAGGGGCCAACTGCTACAAATCTATAGACATATCCAGAAGAAAACTGAACAGAACTATAGAGAGATTCTGCATGACTAGAGGACTGGGTTTCATAAACCACCCAGCCATTACACTAGGCAACCCAGACCTTTTTCTCGACGACGGCACCCATCTGTCTAGCCAGGGCATGGAGCATTTCTTTCGGGAAATCAATACAACACTTGCTCACAGGGGATGTCTCTAGGGCATACTCTTGGGGGAACACGGTCAGCCAGCAACCTGCCTGTGTGTGGCGGCACGGGTCCGAGGGGGTAACCTCAGGACCCAGTGCCCAAAAGTATGATACCATCATGATATGTGATATTGTTATTGTCATAACCCATATCTGTACAATAAAATCCTACAGCCTTTTTATTGCCAACACTTGAAACAAGTTGTGAGCCTGTCATTATGGGTGAGGGTTTAGGGTTCGGCCATTACAAATGCATGCATATGGGTTCAGCAGTTACACCAAAACAAACATTCATCACCCTCACAATTACTAACGACTTTCCCAACCCTCTCGGCGTACATCTACATTCACGTAACTAACATTTCCCAGCCAACATAAAATATCACCAACCAACCATGTATCTAGGACTGCCACTCTTAGATCTTGTAACTGCCACTTACAAGCACAAACCACATTCTAAACCACATTCCATCACCTTCACGGCTCATACACTCCTTCCACTCCACCCGCCCGCAGACCCGAGACTCCGGTTTAAAGTGATTCTGCAGTATATTGTGATGAGTTAGTGGAGATGTGTGTCGTCTCCACTTGAAGTATTTGGGTTCTTTAAGTATACAGGGACCATACTGGAGACAGGTATTTATAAAAGGAAGTTGCTTTATTTAGTTACAGGGTAAGCTATAGGAAGTGGGTAGGAGTACAAGGTACACATCTTCTCTAGTCTCTCTCCCATCCTGTGTGTCCTAACTGACACTTATGGAACCTTGGTGTGGTGAAAATTCCAGGCTACTAGGCTACATTCTTCTACTTGCATTGGTGCACCAATACAAGTAGCATACTACACAGTCGTACTGATGGATCAGGGAAGTACAGTGAGTGGTAATATCAGACCCATGTATATCGAGGGTGCCCGAGCTGTTTTAACAAGCATCTCATGCATAGGGATAAGCCTGCCCATATCACTTTAAACACTACCACAGCTTGTAGCATACCACAGCATCACGATGAGGCTGCTGATATAGGACATATCAGAGGGGTGCAATCAGGCACAGTGCTCCACACCACCTCCACTCCTTTAACATGAACATTGTTTGCCACATGCCTGCATTGAGCATACTGCTGTAAACCATGCACAAACATATCTCCAAGCACCAACACCCTGACTTTCTCCACCTCTGCCATCTTCACTACACACAGTCTCTTTTAACACAAACCCACACCCTCAACACCTGATTGGGTAATTTTTCCATGCTGGATTTGCTGGAAAACCCCGGATGTGGCATGCCCTGTCCGCGGACAGCCACGGTGTCCACGGAGCGTGTAACTCTTAGACAGCCCTTCTACCCTTTCCACTTCACTCTCTGTGCCATTCCCTCATTGGATACAGCTAAGCAGTCACACAACCATCCACAATCACATCCAAGACCTCTACATCTAACTCCATCATCAGAGTTCAGCACTTCAAATGTACTGTTGATCACTCTGAGTACAAGTCTCATATCATTGGAAAGCACCTACTACAAAAACTACTGTACAAGTCTCCAAGATTTCTACTTGCAGCTGCATGCATATCCACATGCATGAATACAAACCACAGGTATGCATATTTTATGCACAGTAAAGTACATGTACAACTCTTATAAATGCATATAAACAGAGTAACTACCACTTAACCTGTATAACCTATAAAAAAAACTTACTATTATTTTCCCATCTGCTATAATCAACTGTCACTTCAACTGCCACTTCCAAACCTGTCTGCTATCTAAACTCTTTTTTTACACACACAACTATCTAAAAAATTATAATATAAAAGATGTGAGAAATAACAGTATAATTGTAGAAACACACTTAGTAGTGTATTATAAATGAACACACAGCCAGGATAAGTTCATGCATCTTTATACACTGACACAGATATACACTATCATTTGAAAAGCTCACAGCTGAAATAACACCACTCCCTGTACATCACATACTTCTGCTTTATTACCCACACCTTCACAAACGCAGACATTCTATGCTTTTCTATACTGTTTCTGCCATTTACCTTACTAAAATTGAAAAACAAGTACATCATTATTTCTTCTATCTCCTAACATGCAATATCACAGCCCTAAGAAACCAAGTGAGTTTCTTATACTTAGTATTCTACTCATTTGCAAAGCATGTTGAACTGACATATTGTAAGTAAAATATAAAGGCTGCACATAGTCAAAAGAAACTGCATGCACACACTATGTTCAGTTATCAAACAAGAATACTACTACAAAAACATAAAAATCAACGTCTAAATTAACATCAGTGATATAAACACACAAAATTACTAACTTTTTTCTTTTACAATTGCAGTGAAGACCACTCTCCTGAAAAGCAGCAGCATCTGAAGTACAAACAACAACTCAGAAGAAACCTGCTCATTCAAAACAAAAAAAGTAAGTACAATACTACCATAATATTCTTACCGTTACTCAAACACACTGTGGGGTTGATTCATGGAATTTGTACACCGATAAACGAAGATTTGTGCACCATTCTGCCCACAAATCCCCATTTGTTAGACAAAGATTTGCAGGCAGAATGGTACACAAATCCCCGTTTTTCGGTGCACAAATTATATAACTCAGCCCTAGAATGTCATTTTTGCAGAACAAAGAACTGTTTTAATTCTATACCATTAGATTTAGCATTAGTGCTTCTCCTCACCACTAGCTTACTTTCTACTGTCATCTGAACCCGGGTATACTAACACACAAATACAAGAATAGCCTTCCCAACTAGTTGTAGCTGCCCAATGCACAATCACACACCACCACATACATCCTTACCATCATACTCAGACACTCATGCACACAGCACACATACATTGCAGAAGAGCCCAACCCATACCTTCTTTTTTTTTCAACAGACCCCAAAGAATGCCTACCAAAAAGCAAGTCCCTAGAAAGCAACGCAGAAGTAGAGCAAATGAAAATAAAAGTGTCCAAAATAAGCATCCATCTCTAGCAGATTTTGTACAAAAAGTTCAAACAAAAGATCTAATAGAGTCATTAAGCGAAACAAAACAAGCTTCCAGTACAAAAACTTTGCCTCCTCTTTCAAAATGCAAAATGTAACAGAAAGTGATTAACAAGAATTCAGCTACCACTACTGCTAACACTGCTCCTATAAATCTTTATGTAGTGGCAAGTAACCATACCAAAAAAAAGTATTTTACAAAGAATTTCCCGCCATAGAGTCCTTCAGAATCTTATAAAAACAAGAGAGAAATCATGCACAACCCTTAAAACCTACCGCAGAAAATTAATCTTAGAAGCTCTCATAGAAAGTGCAATCCTTCTCAAAAGGAAGTTATTTATTTCAGTGTTAAACAGAATGAAACCACTAACAAAACTAACTACTAAATTACAAAAATATCCCCAGAAAACTCAGTATCACCTGTCCATCAGACTGAACCAAAACGTCCAGCATACAAAAAATAATTCAAATCTTTACGCCAGTTCCTCAATCAATATGTAAAAGGCAAAGACAAATTCAAGATGAAACTTCTACAAAATATGGATACCTGTCCAGTGCGCAAACACACAGGACTACAAGGACATTCATTAGACTGCATTTCAGGACCTAATTGCAAAAGCACCTTCCATCATATCAAAATGATATCAACACATCATTCAACTATAGGAACTCTAGTCCATAAACTGTACTATGCTAAAAGTCTAGCTTTAGTATTAGACAATTTAAATAACAATCTTCTACATGGTACAACCAAAGACCTACTCGAAGAAATAGAGCATATCCAGAGAAATGATTTGGAAGTGAAAGCCACTTACAAAATGTAATAGCTTTACAACAGAATAGAAACAATTCTACAAATGGCAACCTTCTACTACACACATACAAAAAAGAAATACTAAAATGTAAAAGTACATCCGCTGAAGTACCAAACCATGAGTGTGTGTGTGTGTGTGTTGCCGCAGAACTTTTTATAAAACTAGCACAAAAACTGTAGACATAATATATAAAATAGAAGACAATGAAGATTCCAAATGGTTTGAATTAGCTCCCTACCTTATAGCAGAAAACAAATACCAAATAAATGACCCCTTAATACTTTGCAGTTACAGCACTGAAAAACTTGACAACAACCAAACTCCTTCACGTGCTATCACAAAAAACTTAGAACTATTCCCAACACCAAAACCCTTGCAACAACTCGATTTATATGAGAGCATCATAATTCAAACAGTCCATCCATTTCAAGCAATAATACGCCTTCAACCAAAAACAGAAAAATTACCTCCCTCAGAATTAGAGAAAGGCATTCATGGCAAAGTAGTTTATTTACCATTGGATCTGAAAGAAAATGTGCACACTCTAGGAGTGTAATGTCCAATAGAGCAATCTTTAATTGTCTTAGTAAATGGTGTACCTACAAAAGACCAAACAAATTGGCAACAACTTGTAGACTTACATAAAGTTGGACAAGCCTTGCAATATCTAAAAGACAACAATGAATATTACAAAGAAATTCATATTGAAGAAAACCTGAGGGAAATGACTGAAATAATTCAAGAGTCACCAGAAACTTGTCAATTTGAACTTCGATATCCCGCTACAGTATCTAATATTTTAGACCAGTATACAATTCATCCATTACACTCTAAAGACACCATAGATGATGCACTACAAACGTACCAAATGCGACAAACCAAAGGATCACCAATCAGCATATGGGAAAAAAGTATAGAAGCACGTGCTTTTCATCTACTCTTTCCTACTGGGAAAGGAGGAAGGTACGATGATAGACCCACTAAGATAACAGCATCAGAATACCGCTTGTTACGAATGTATTCTGAAGATCCCATATTTAGACAAAATGTGGAATACATATTCCACCTACTCTTTGAAAATGAACTAGCAACTCTATGCTACGGAGTTGCACACACATTGAAATCAAGTACCCACTTTCAAACTATAGCAGCTACGCAATTACTACAAAAAGTGCAAGAAAAAGATGAGGTTTTACAATCAAGCATTACAAATCTGTTAGCATTCATGCGTGGTACTAAAGAGTACTGGTCTGACGTCACGGAGATGTACGTTGTATGATAAGAAATCTTGGTTTGTTACATTAAGTTGTGCAGAATATGCATGGGAAAATTTACATGATTTCCTACGCATATCAAACAAAAACAAAACAAACATAGATATACTAAAACCTGGAGAACTTTGCTCTCTAGATCCGGTTAATGTTTCAAGATATTTCCATCATCGCTTCATTGCTATGGTACACTTTATTTGTAATAAAACTGTTCCTTCCCTCGGAGAAGTGCAACACTTCTTTTGGAGAAAAGAATACCAAGCCAGTGGAGCACCAGATATCCACATGCTTTTATGGATTAAAGATGCTCCTAAATTTGGTCAAGATATAAGATACTGTTCTTATACCGCGCATACTTCTCATTCCATCTAATAGAAATATGCCTTTCAAATTCAAAAGAAGACCGTTTCCTATATGTTTAGCCTTTTAAATGACCATTAATAAGTCACAGGGATCTACGCCTCCTTCCTGGAAGAGATTAGTGGTAATTCTGATATTTAAGAAAGGGGGCGGAAGTGACCCTATGAATTACCGACAGATATTGACATCTAGCAAATGCTAGAACGGCGTTTGTTACACAGGAACAGCTAGTACTTCATAATCATCATTCCCGGGATGTGTTCCACATAACAGAATGACCAGCCATTATTGTTCCATTTTCAAAACACAAGCAGTGCAGCTTATGCTATGATATGATAAGTCGCTTATAACGTGCCTGTACACAAGTCTTTCCAGGCACAACAAGGCGAGGGAGGGAAGACAGAGGCATGACAAGACAAACGATCTTACTAGGCCTTGTGTCATTCATATTGTGCAAGTGTGACAATGAAAAGTGCAGTGGGGTTGGAGGAGGGGGAAGTGCCAGGGAGAGGGAAGTACACGCAGGGCTGCATTGCTATGAGTAAGTGTAGCCAGGGCAGCGAGGTTCTAGGTAAGTGCAGGGAGGCAGAGGACTGTTGGCAACAGTAACAGACCCTAAGTGCGCAGTAGGCCTGGAGGAAGTGCAGGGGAGACTGATCATGGAGGACCCTGGTACCCAGTAGAATTTGAGGGTAGCCTAAGCTGCAGAGTAGAGAGATCTACAACCCACTCTCTGCCTGGAGAAACATCTGACCCGCAGAGAGTTTGAGGCAGATGAGCCTTGTGGATGATGCAGAGAGTCTTGAACAGGATCCTTGCAGCCACTGGAAGCCAGTGGAGAAATCAAAGAACTGGAGAGATATGGTCCCTGGGCCTGAGGCCAGGGACAAATCTCACAGTGCTGTTCTGGATTAGTTGCAGAGAGTGGAGAGTAGAGGAAGGCAGATTGAAAATGACACTGATACAGTAGTCCAGCCTACCAGGGCTCTGGAGACAGTGAGCTTCTTGGGGAAAGTGAGAAAAGGAAGACTACATCTGAGGAGGTGCAATTGGTAGTGGGACTTCTTGGCAAGGTCTCTGATGTGAGGACAGAAGGAGAGAGTGGAGTCGAAGATGACACCCAGGATTTTAGCCTCACAGGAAGGAAAAGGAAGAGGACCCAAGGAGGGCAGCCAGAGTGAGAGAGAGAAAGCAGGAGTAGGGGTCCCAATGAGAAGGATATCCGTTTTACTGGCATTAGGGCAGAGATCATTGGATGCGCACCAATCCTGAATCGCGGATGTACCGTCAGGAATGAGCATGAAACAAGAGGAGGCTGAGGGAAGCCTGAAAGAGAGTTGAGTGTTATCAGCATAGCAATGCATTTTAGTGCAGAATGTACAGATCAGGTGGGCCAACGGGGCCAAGTAGACATTGAAGAGTCAGGGTGAGAGGATAGAGCCCTGGGAACACCACATGTAGAGAGAGAGGTGGTGGAAATAAAGGACTCAAGTTGGACCTAAGAGGGTCAGTCCAGTAGGAAGGAGGTCAACCTCTCCAGGGCCTGGTCTGTTATGCCTAGGTTCTCACAGAGTCATTTGATCAGGATGGCATGATTGACCATGTCAAAGGCAGAGGAAAGGTCAAGGAGGATGAGGACCGAATGAAGACTAGAGTCAAGATTAGCGAGAAGATCTTCATGGATGTTCAGGAGAGCAGTTTCTGTGCCTCTGGCTGCTTGGAAGCCAGACTGATGGTCATGGAGATAACCAACAGATTCAGTGTGTAGAGTAAGCTGTGAGATGGCCAGCTTTTCCAAGAGTTTGCCCAGGAAAGGAGTGATAGAGATCGGGCAATAGTTTGCCGGACAGGTTGGATCAGCAGAAGGCTTTTTAAGGAGGGGGTGCACAAGGGAGTGCTTGAGGAGAGAGGGGAAGGAGCCAGGGGCAAAAGAGTGATTGCAGAATTCGGCCAAGGCTGGAGCAAGGGTGCCAATGTTGTCTTTGATGGTTCTGGAGGAGCATGGAAGTACCTGTTTGTATGACATTTTCATAGATTGGACTTGTCTAGAAACATCATCAGGTGTTGTCGGATAGAAAGAAGAGAAAGGAGGAGGAGAGGGAGAGGTTTCCAGATGGGGTCTGAGAGAGGTAGAGGTAGAGGAAGGGAAGAGGAGAGAGAGGACAAGATGTTGTAAGTTTTAGTGGTGATGTGAGAAGTCAGAGCTGTACAGATTGACTGGGAGGAAACAGGAGAGGTGGAGATTGCAGAAGGATTGGCCAGCTCCTTGAAGATTTTTAAAGAGTTTGGCTGTATTGTTAGAGATGTGGGCTTGGATGTGGACTCTCTCCTTGGACAGGACAGAGAGTCTGTATTGACTTTGGAGCAAGTGGCAGTTCAGTTTGTCAAAAGATGCATTTCAGGGCGGTGACGTCAGAGTCATACCAAGAGTTGCACTTGGAGGTAGGCTTCAGATGGATTCTAATGACAGGGGAAAGGATGTACAGAGTGTTGAAAATGGAAAGATGGAGGGGTTAGGGAGGGCTGTGTCAGGGTGTGAGTCAGCAGCAGAGAAGGTTGCAGCAAAGGAATCCACTGACACATGTTTCATGGGCCGAATGACCGAGAAGGTAGGTGCTAGTGCTGGAGTATGCTTAGCCTGAGGGCCAGAGAGTTTCGGGTGAGAGGAGAGAAGAATGTGGTCAGTCCAAGAGAGAGGAGTGGTGAGAAGGGTAGAGAGGGGGGATGTCTGAAGAGATGAGAACATCCAGGGTGTAACTGGCAGAGTGTGTCAGACCAGTGGGTAGAATGGAAAGTGAGAGAGGGTTACAGAGGTTGCGGAAGAGTCCAGAAGAGGGATTAGGAGCATCCAAGTGGATGTTGAGGTCTCTGAGCAGGAGAAGGTGAGAAGTAGTGGCAAGGAGAGAAGAGGAGAGGTCAGCCAACCCTGAGAGGAAGAGGGCAACCTGGCCAGGTGGCCTGTAGATGGTGGCCACAGTCAGAGAGAGGCGGAGAGAGATAGAGAGCCTACAGAACAGGCATTTAAAGGAAGAGTAGGTGGGCATAGGAATGATAGATGCAGAGACCCACTCCCGAAAGATCAGGGCTACTCCACCTCTGGGTCGGTTGGATTCTGGCTTCAGAGAGGATCTTGTAGCCCTCAGGGAGGAGAGTGTCCAACCCTGTGACAGAGCTGGCCGTGAACCATGGCTCGATGAGAACGAAGACATCCAGGTCAAGTTCTTTGAGGAGATGTCAGAGGAGTGTTTGACAGCAGAGCGAGTGTTAAGAGTAGTTACGCGCAGCGGTATCACTACTTAATATCCCCAACAAAAATATTGCCGTAGATATGGCTGTTTGGTTTGCCATAGGTGATATTTTTGTTGGATATTATGTGGGAGTGGGAGTTGCGGGGATGTCCCCCGCACATTCAAAAATGATGCGGGGGTTGCAGGGGTGTCCCCCGCAGGGTCCATGTGTGAATTTTGCAGCAAAAATATGGCGATATTTTTGCATCGCAATATTTTTGCAGCGGAATTAACACATGGAATCCGCACAGCAGGATGCCACATTTGAAAGGCTTCCGTGGTGGTGTAAAAGCTTGTGGTACACCCAAGGAAGGAAGTTGATAAGATGTGGGAGACACCTATCATGAAGGAGGAGATTGGGCTGAGGGCCCTGGACCAAGACGGTGCATTTCAGACAGACGTTAATGATGATCTTGGAGGATTGCCTGAAGAAAAATAGAGGGAAGTGCGCTCTGAACAATGATGATTAGTCTAAACAGAGGCACATCTGCAAACACCTATGGCTTGTGAGGCTCTGAAATGCAGTCAACGTTTTTCAAACTGCTTGCAGCATCTGATGTACCCAAAGCATAAAAATTAGCACTTTGATGTTTATTTTAAAACAGAATAGGCAACACCTCGTACCAGAAAAGTTTTGAAAAGAACGGCAAACCATGTATGCGCCCTGATGCCTGCGGGCTTCCGGCGCTTTACAAACATATAACTAAATAAATAAAAAATGTAGACAGTTAGCAATCCACTTACCCCATCTGCATGTTCCGAACAGGCTGTTGACAGATAGCACATTATTGAGAAAATTACCAGCCAAACAGCAAAGTCCTTATATATACGATGGTTTGCCGCTAAATGGTTCAAATGGCACAATCATGTTAGGACACTGAAGTATGGCTGCTAAAGGGAGACATCTGGTATTAATATTATGGCATTAAAAATCAGCTCCATGTGTTTTAACAGATGTTTGATGTTTGCAATGATGCTGATGCTGTATTTCTGGCGGGGATTTGAGAAAGACTGTTCTTTCACACACTGACAGAAAATGTTGTGAAAGGGACGTTATGGTTAAGTTGCACTACTAAAAATCGTTGCCATTCACTGAAAAAAAAGTTATTAAAGGGGCAACATGTTTCAGTTGCCCTAAGAAAAACGTATCAAATTCAGTGCAAGAAGTACTTGAAAGGAACATTGCACTTACCTTGCACTAATAACAACCTATCCATATGGTTACAAATAAAACCAAAAAAAACCAGAAATTCGCCAGTTATGGTAACCTAAGCAACCATAACTTGCGCCACCACTGTCAATGTCTACGTTTGCACATGAATAGGTGCATGTACTGGAAAGAACTCTGTAATGAAATGGTGTTTATAGCAATGCATTACTTAATGAACTATGTATGTCATGATACTAACGTTTTTTGTCAGTGAATGACAAAGTTTTTCATTAGTGCAAATTACCCATAACGTCCCTTTAACAGCGTTTTTGTCAGTGAATTTCTTAGGTATTTACTAGTGCAACTTAAGCATAATGTTCCTTCAGCAACGTTTTTTCAGTGAATTGTATAGGTTTTTAGCAGGATACCCTTACTTTGTGAAGATGTACTGTACAACATACTGAAACTGTGGGCACCATGTTAATGCGCACAGCAGTCTCGGAGTATGTGTCTGGACGTGGACATCGGGTGACATGCAACCTGCTCAGAAAGGCAGAGGCTCTCTTACGTAGTGGTACCATTCAGCAAACACAGGGAACATATGCAAGCAGCAGCATGTACATGAATTGCAAGGTAAGATGGAGTAGGTCTGCAAACTGTATACTTATGCAGCAAACAGTACACAGGCCTAGGGACTACACCATAACGGAATGCATCAACAACAGAAGTGATGTCTCCCTTCAACAATCTTACCTCACTGCTACTGTGCAAGGGAACAAAGAATGAATGGCCAGAGTAAGGACGGGAAAGTACTAAGACCAGAACATCACTGTAACATAGCAAGCACACTACCTGTTGTCTGATAATTGCGCAGGTGGTGCAGTATACAATAGTACAGAAGCATAGCCTTTATTTTTGTACTTAGCAATGGCAAGCACCTAACAGTGGCTGGAAGAAAATCTCCCTCATGACGCAAAGACGTACAATACTAACCCCATTGGTAATCACACTAGTGTGAAATGTAAATTATGTAATATATATTGCTTCATGTACACCTAACACATTTTCTTTTCTGTAAGAGAACATAATGGGAAGAGAATCAAGGCAGCACAAACGGTACCTCTTCCACAACAGCATACCGTCATAGGAAAGGAAAGAAGCTCTGTAAATAGCAAAATGGACCAGCTGAAAGCCAAAATTGAGGAATTAATGCACAAATGTGCCACCTTAAAAGATTGGGGTATATTATGGAAAAAATAAAACAGCACTGCCAGACCTGCATATGTACCCATTCCCCATGTCACAGCCTCAAAATCCGTGTGATGGGAGATGTTACCGTGATACCTCAATCCCTTCCTCCCCTCACGACCAACCTGTGCAAATGCCCAATTCCCCACGATAAGTATCCACTTCTGCTAACCCTTCCCTAATTGTGTGTATGAATGTGTGCAAATAAACCTTGATATTTAAATTGTTGCTGAGTGTATATGTGGTATTCTTTTTTTTAAATGCTGTTATAACTCAGCAGCGCACAGGCCTCGTAGGATTGATCACAATTAAGCAAAAGGTAGATGTCCTATGGACACCGCACCTGCCCGGCCTATCTGCAATGACAATGGAGGCATCCATATGATGCCAGCACGACCCGCATGTCTCCATGTTGTGTACCACCTATAATTACATGTGGGAGCGGAGGTTTGTTCGTTGTACAGGTACACGCATGTTTATCTGTTCCTCTGTGTACTGGTAACACTGCCACTGTGCATGATATGCGAACAAACTTTAATTAGGTCGAGCCGCCCACCCACGTCCTACAGGTAGCTATACAGATAAACATCCCACCTGCTATAACCTAGAAACAGGCAGCATCTCCCAAAATGGTCGGCGCACATGTGTCGCACAATTAATCAGTAGAGAAGTGGCAATGGTGTGTATAGGACACCTATGCACACACGCATATCGTATTCCGCTCAAAACGTTTCCTGTGGAGAGCCGTCCCAAGGGAGAACAGTGGCGACGTCACCATGCGACTGCACGCATACTGTGCGTTGGCCCTTATTTCGGGGACACGATCCGGACCCTTGGACAGGGGAAAAGTACAGTGTTGTGCAATGTACAGATTGTTTTTTGGAAGGTACACACTTACAAATACACCACAAGGTGCCGTTGCACATGTATATATGTTTGTGAAAAAAAGTAGGGCTGTTTTCTGGCTTTAAGTTCTCCACAGCAGCCCTACAAAAGGTTGCACCCGAGAGCTGCTCCACAATCTGTTTGTAGCTTTTCAGAACAGAGTAGCAGGCCACATAGTTCTGCCCTGTAAGTGATGTGGACAGAATCAGCAGAGCTACATAGCCTTTGAAAGTAATGGCAACCATGTCAGCCCGGCTCAGTACGCACAGTAATGGAGAAAAGTATTAACAGCCCTTCCTGTGAGCCACACCCTCAGTTGCGATAGTCCCCACTGTCCCATTCCCATGGGTAGCATGCTGAAACAGGCAGTATGTGGCACATGCGTTTCCCCAAGTACGGAGAGGGCCGTCCCCTAAAACAAATTGGAAAAATTCCTTCTTCCCTTTCCACTTTCTTCTTTCCAGCATGCTGTCATTGGGTACTGGTAAAATGTTCCACAAGCATCCACCAATCACATTGAAGAGCTCTCCATGTAACAGTTTCAGTTCAACAGTCCTCTGCGTATACACCACACCCAGAAACGATATTGCACAATACCTCAGCCTCCACAATCCCATTTCCATGGCCATCCTCAAGATCCCCGGATATGGGGAAATAAATTGCAACCAAGGTAGAGGAGGTCGTTTTAGAGAAACATATTATTTTGGTTTTTATTTGATTTTGTGTTTTCTTGTGCTCACATTTTTACTGTAAACTCTTCAACGCATCCTGTAGATGGGCAAACAAAACAGCATTATCAATGGGCGACAACGAAATACCATTTGCATGGAAAAACTGTCCATTTCCACAACTAATGAGGTAATTGTTGCAGAAGAACATCCCACCAGCAGACAAAATATTAGAATGCCTCTATTGATGAGACACATTCCAACCTCTGGCTCGGAAAAGCATTCATTAGCATTGTCCCATACTCTTCTTGGTGTTATGGATGAGAAAAGCACCTTGGCAGAGGAAAAAAGCCTCTTCACTACATTCAGCAACCTCTTCAGTCGACGTAACAAACCTAAACAAGCCACGTAACCCAAATGAATGCCCCCATAGTGCACAATGACAACATCGATACGAGAAGAAGTGGCCAGGCCTCTGGAAAGTGCATGCATATCATCAAAACTGCGGTCATAGACAGGGCTCCACAATGCGTCCACTCCTTCTAAACCAAAATTGGCATCAAAGTGTCTTTCCAGGGCATACCTGTGCAGATCTATCCCAAAGGCATCACCCAAAGTCACCACAATGCATTTCTCCATGTCAGCCAGCCTCACTACGCAGAGTAATGTAAAACAGTATGACCACCCTTTCTTGTGAACCACACCCTCATTACCTGATTGGATAATCCCCATAGTCCCATTTCCATTGGCCAGCATGGTGAGAGGCGCAGAATGTGGCACATGAGATTCCCAAAGTACCGCGAGGGCCGCACCCCTGTAAAGCAGGATCAGTCCTTCTTCCCTTTCCACTATTTTTTGTCCACCACTTCCTCATTGGGTACGGGTAAATAGTCACACACGCATCCACCAATGCCATCCAAGACGTTAGCATCTAACACTGTCAGTTCTGCATAACACTTCATATGTACCATTACAAATTCAGCCTGAAAGTGTCCTGTCATTCGAAAGCACGTTCAGTAGAAAGTTCAGGAAAAGATTGCAAGATTTGTGCATCCACATTCATCCACATGAGCACCCATTACCACAAAATAGAGGTATGAATACTTTTTCTGCAGTAAGTTTACAACTCTGTTATAAGTGCTTCTGTGCCAGAGGATCTGCCACTGAGCGTCCATTACGTTCTTAAAAAGAATATGGTTTTTCTCCCATCCCCTACCATCAAGTGGCACTTCAATGTTATGTACTTGCAATTTTTTCATTTACCCATATCATACATTCTAATATCGATACAGGAACTCTCTTCTTTCTTTCCTTCCGACAATGCTACAAATTGTTTTCCCCACTAACCCATCTCCTACATAAATCATAAAAATAAGGCACCAAAACCAGCACTAAATGTATCTTACCAACCTAAATCAAGTTCCCAAAAGGTCACTGTCTGCACAGCTGTGGCTCTCTCTAAGCTGGACTACTGCAACAGCCTCTTTTTAAATCTGCCTGCTTCTACTCTCCGCCCTCTGCAACTCATACAGAATAGGACTACGCGACTTGTTCTTGGCCGCAAGCCCAGGTATCGTATCTCTCCTGGACTGCAATGTCTGCAATAGCTCTCAGCGGCTGCGAGGAATAAGGTGAACACCCTCTGCATTATGCACAAGGCCTTCTGTGCCCTGGGACCTCAATACCTTCAACTCTCCCTTCCTAAATATCTCCCTGCTCGAGGTCTCCCCTCATCCGCCTCCAACTCCCTCAGGGTCAGTCGCTTGTGCAAGAAACCAGTTGGTGGTAGATTTCTTTCTTCAGCTGGGGCCTCCCTCTGCAACAGCTTCCCTGCCTCCCTGAAACTTGAGGAGAACCATTGCTGGGGGTGGGGGAAGTGTGAAACAGGGAAGGGTTTGGGTCTTTAGTGGTCCCTCTGAAATTTCTTTTTTTTTTGTGTTTTTTTTTACGTGCTTCCAAACAACCTTTTTTTTCTCATTGTATGAGTTTCTGTTTGCTTCTCCTCCTTCAATTTGTACTGAATTATGGTCAATGTTTCTTGCACAGTGTAAAAGAAAATGGTATTGCCAATGGTGTTCAAAGAAATGCCATTTGCATGGAAGCAGTGTATGTTTTGACGCTTCATGCATCCCATTAGTGCACATAAATGCAGACATGCTTCTGTTTATAAGACACCTTCCGAGCTCTGGCTGGGGACAAATTACACCGGCATGGTCCCATACTCTTCTTGGTGGTATGGTTGAGAAAACGACCTTTGCAGTGGTAGAAATCTGCATCATTGCATTCATCAACTTCTTCAGGTGACGGAGCAAACATCCACACAACACAACACAAATGTAGACCTCCATAATGCATCAAGACAACTTGAACGGTAACGGTAGAGGCCGCATATCTGCAAAGGCAAACTATCCCACCGAAACTGAGCCCACAAAGCGTCCACTCCTTCCAACCCGTAATTAGCAGCTACGACTCTTTGCAAGGCATACCTGCGCAGCTCTTGTACAAATGTATCACCCACGAACAGCACTGTGCGTCTCTCCATCTCTACCAACCTCATTACACAGAGAGTATTGGGAAAAAGTAGTACCGCCCATTCCTGTGAACCACACCTTTGACACCTGATTCCATAATCCCCACAGTTCCATTTGAATGCCCACCAAGCTCAGAATGGCAACATATGGCATGTGCGCTTTTCCAGCTACAGCGAGGGCTACACCCCAGTAAAGCAGGGACAGTCCTTCCCCCCTCCACTGTTCTTCTTCCAGCACTCCCTCATTGAGTACTGTGAATATTCACGCATGCATGCAGCAATGACAGCTAAGAACTCTGCATCCAACACTAACATTTCTGTACAGCACTGCATATTTACTGTTGAACACTCTTGAGTACACATCGCGTGTGTTTTCAAAGCACCTTCAGTACAAAGTTCTGGAAAAGAATCCACGATTTCAGCATCCAAAATCATCCAGAGCGGCACCCATCACACCTTCGACCATGCACACAAGAGTCTACAGCATGCCCACACCCAGCACAACATAATGGAGCCATGCATGAGAACATGTGGCCAGAAACCACAATCCACAAACGTAACATAGCCAGTGGCACCTCTACCCAACCCCAGCACCATAACAAAGAGTTGCATGGAAACATGTAACAGTTAGCAGATTCCAGAAACATACCACTGCCTCAGTCAACCCTACCCACTTCCATTCACAAAGTATTGTATCACTGCCAACCAAAGCACACAATCTTCACAACATTGGGCCTACTCCCAGGACGCTACACAAACCAGAATATCCAAGCACATAGAAGATTCACTTCAACCATACCCTCTTCTATACTGACAGTGTTCCAACACTGCACCCAGTGGGCACATTGCAGGACATTTCATCGCACAATCTCCAGCCATACACCGAAAACCGTAGGATGTTTTAACAATGACCGCAACCATGGAACAACATATAAGCATGTCAGCGCACTTCTGGTGCGCTATGAAGAGTAAAATGTGCTCCACAACCATTCTGTAAAGGTAACCACAATCTGAGAGATGCAGGCAAAACAGTATTGCTGCGGTGGGTGTGGTGAAGGCCTTGACTTTTGGGTGCATGGCCTACGGCCTACGGCCTTTGGCCATGCACCCAATAGTCTAGCCTTGGCCACACCCACTTCAACGTAATCCAGCCATTCATGGTATCATGTCACCAAGTAACACAATCCACACACGTACCACAGCCACCGGCACTCCTACCCAACCTCTGCACCGTTATACAGCTATGCATATAAACATGCACCTTTCAGGTAAATCTACAAACTTAACACAGCCTCCGGCACCCCTACCCACTGTCATTCATATATGAGGGTGTTACAGCCAACCTAACCAACCAACAATGTATGCATGTCAGCTGACTTCTGGTGCTCTATCGAGTCTAGAATGTGCTCCACAACCATTCTGTAAAGGTGAGCACCCTCTGACAGATGCAGTCTGAACTGCATTGCTGCGGTGGTTGTGGGCAAGGCCTAGACTATTGGGCGCATGGCCTACGGCCTGTGGCCATGCACCCAATAGTCTAGGTCTTGCCCACACCCACCGCAACGTAATGCAGCCATGCATGGCAACATGTGACCAGGTACCACAGTCCACACATGTACCACAGCCACCATCACTGCTACCCAACCTTTGCTCCGTAATACAGCTATGGCAACATGCAACAGTTAGTAGACTCTACAAACATAACACAGCCTCCGTAACCCATACCCACTTTCATTCATATAGTATGGTGTTACTGCCAACCAAACCAATTGTTTTTCTCGCAACAGTGACCCTAATTGCAGCTCTCTAATCAGTACACAAAAGCAATGCCTCATAGTGCAGTGCAGTAGTCAGCATTCCGCACAATGGACACAACGCAATCTTATGAAATATGCAGTTCACCCCTATCCAATTCTATGCACACACTATTTAAACATTGCACCCACTTCACACACTGCAGTATCCAAGCACATAGAAGATGCACTTCAACCCTACCCTCTTCTATACTGACAGTATTCCAACACTGCAGAACTGTTCACTGCTTTCGCTGCAGCCATGGAGTAAACACTGTAGGATGTACTACCAAACACTACACCCATGCAATGAACAATGTATGCAATGCTGACGAACCACAAACAGAAGGCAACAATGCCAAACCTGATTGCTACCACAGCATGTAGTTGGCGGTGCAAAGCCTCCATCAGTGCATCGAATGTGCTACAGGCTTACCACATGCAACACATCGGAGTACAAGCTATCTTCCAATGTGCATGTCATGTGCAATGCACTCCTCTTCTGCAATTGAGATCCCACCAATCACCACGGAAAGAGATCTCTGCATCAGCTATAGTGCCATAACAAAACCTGCCTGCATTCAGCACACATGGTATTTGCCTGTGCAGAGACCCACGAATTGACGCTGTACGCACAGATACTGCAGGCACATCAAAGGTCTTCGTCCACCTATTGACATATCTCAGATGAAACACTTCTCACTCCCCCACCCTTTCTATCCCTTCTTCCCACCACCATATGGGTTAATGTATGTTTTGCAATGCACTCCGCTTCTGCAATTCAGCTCACACCAGTCACCACGGTAACAGGTCAGGGCATGAGCTAACGTGCCGTAACAAATGCTACCTGCATTCACCACACATGGTAGTCGCCTGTGCAGGGACCGGCAAATTGGCACAACACGCATGGATACTGCAGGCACACCACCAGCTTCGTCCACCTAATAATCACACATCTCAGATGGCCCACTTCTTTCACCCCCACCCTTTCCATCCCTTCTTCCCACCACCACATGCCGTACATTATGTTTGTCAGTCCCTTTCGGCGCCGCACTATCCTCCGATACACCAGGGCGGCATTTCTCAAAAATGTTGATGCACAGCACGCTTCCCTCCAGCCAACCACCAGCCGCGTCCAAAGCTTTCCATCATCACGGCGTACTGCAAGCCAATGAGACTTTTGTCCGCGGAGCGAACAGGGAAATGGGTCAGTGGAGAGGAACCAGATATCACTAAGTTTTGGAGGCATACATTTCAGTCCTTTGCAACAAAGTACTTGTCAGATTTCCACCAAACACACAGAGGCCCACTTTCTGAACCAAGCCTCCGCTCCTGCCGCGGATTTGGTGAAAATGTGTCCAGCCATTCAGCCTGTAGCCATGCACAAAGTTTTCCCCCATACATTCTATGGAATAAAAATGTTTTTAGGACCCCCTGTAACTTCCCCCCCTGCACAAAACCTCACCCAACTTCCCAAAAAAATTCAGAACTGACCATATACTTGTTTGCCAAAGTTTGGCGAGGATTCCTCCAGGGGGAGTGAAGTTATAAGCTGCCGAAAAAGTGGTCTTCCTATGGGTTTAGCACCTTAACCATAACTACACGCCCGCTACCGCGGGCTGTGTGATATCTATATATATACACACACAAATATATGTTCATATGTGTGTGTGCATGTTACTTTTTAAAACTACTATGATCTTCTGTGTCTGCCATGGGTTTTTAATACCATGCACAGTGTAGATGTCAGTATAAAATGTGTGTTTGTATGTTTGTGTGTGTGTGTGTTACTGAGCATGTGTACATTTAAAATAACTTCTAGATGGAGATTCAGTATATACATCATATTTTCAAACACTCCTGTTAGGAACCATGTTGCACAGCACAGTGCCACAACTGATATTGGCATAGGAGACTATACAACCAAACTAAATGTAAGTCTATTGTGACAAATAGCGGGAAAGTATCCCTTCTCCACAAGAAGGGAGCATTCCCCTTTGAGGCTAGGGAGGTGAGCCCACCTTGCAAGACTTCCCCTAGGGAGCTGGTTAAGTGTGACTTCAGTGGGAGAGACTGCCCCTTAGGGGACAAGTACTCCCATTCCTGTGAGGAACTTCCTCAGCCATTTCCGATAGTGGCATATATGGGACTTTCAGATATGAAGAACACTATAGAAGACAGGGACTTGGCAGAAGACAAAACCAAAGTCCACATTTGGGAACAAGAAAGAGGATCTGTCTCTTTAAGGAGAGACCTCCATATAACTGAGACAAGTAGACTAAAGATGGAACACACAGCATGGAGAGAGAAGTCCATAGAGAGAGTTGAGAGTGTAATCTGGGAAAGCCCACTGATGACGTGACACCTGTGAGAGATGGAGCAAAGGAGAGCTGAGGAGAGCAGTGGAGCCCATGAATTTCATAAGGGCCTGAACGCTAGAACGAAACATGGGTGCCCAGCGCTTGCAAGCAGTGAGAAGCTGAGGAGACGAGAATTGAAATCCCACTGGTGGCGTGATCATGACCTTTTCATAGTGGACAGAGCACCTTTCCAATGACGCCAAAACCACAATATTGAGGAAGCAGCAAGACATCCACTTAGCCTTAGCTATAACTTGTCCCAGGGAGAGAGCGGGCCAAGGGCGGGATGCTGACAGAGTTGAGAAGACAGAGATGCAGAGCAAACAAAGAGAGCCAGACCCAGTATAGTCCCAGGTGACTTTCCCCTGCAGAATCAAATGTAACGGGGAGAACAAGAGAACCGCAAGTCTGTCGGGAAATTAATATTAAGCAGGAGAAACTTGTCCCAGTGGAATTGATGAGATATTGAATTTAAAGTTGATAAAGTGGAACTGTATTGAAGTGAGGAAGAGAATTCCAAATAAACCTGAAAGAGAGATATCTACCACTGGGACACAAATACCCTGAGAAGAGGGGCAAACAGCCCATAAGTCAATGAGTAAAGACTGGAGAATACCAGAGAGAGAATTCTATGAATGGGTGAAAAGTCCAAGTGAACCACTCAAGGAAAAAGATACTCAGGGTAAACCCCTTATGAGAGGGGGAACCCTAAGACCCAAGAAGGCATTTCACAGCTAAGAAGGTAAATGTTACTGAACTCACAGGCATATAACAACCTAAATCAGAGAAGAATAAAGAGACCAAAAAGGGAGTATTGGAAATCTATCCCCAAAGAGGAAAAAAGACCCAAAGACATTGTGAAACAGTGGCAAGAAATGCTACAGGAAGTGACAATAGACTATTTACGAATAGTCTACTGAAAAGGAATCGTGAAGAGAAGAAGAGACATTGGGCCTCATTACGAGGATGGCGGTAACCCGACAGTGCTACCGGTGGTTTGCCACCATCCTCGCAACACCAAATCCACCACCTTGCTTCCGTGACAACTCTGCGGGCGGGTGCTGTTGCGCCCTGCAGGAAGCTATATAGAAGCTTTGTTTTAATGAATCAGGTTTCTATATATAGCTTGTTACAACAAGCCCAAAATAAAAAAAACAAATATATATATTCAATGTGAGTTTTATGAAATATAACCCAAAAGGGATTTTACACAAAACCCAGTGGCAATAATGTGTCAAAGCTGTGAGCATTTTACAGCCACTGGGTGTGGTGGAGTTAACTAGATATTTGGATTAATTGGCTTGTTAATTTAAATGTAACAGTAACTTAATTGGATTTGAATATGGGGAAGTTATGAAAATTGCTGCATGCCTTTGCCTTATCTGCCCATTATCCACATGCCAGATGGACAGAGTAACAAACAATGACAATGTTCCCACTAGGATATTCTGCAATAATAAATATAGATGACACTAAAAGTAATATTACTGATAAATATAATGCATGGTGGCATCAAACACAAAACTCAGTTTCACAAAAAGCAGTGCATGCATGTAATTTAAAAAAGGAAAGTTGGGTATGCAAGACACTTATTTGTCCATTATGCTCCTTTTAGCTGTATAATGCAACAGAATATGCCAATTATCTCCAGGACACAAACATGGGAACATGGTTAAATTATTTTGCTCATAAATACATTTGTCAGCTGGGCAAAATATCTGAAGATCACAGGGTTGTATTAATTGACACTGCTATATATAAGGACATTTACTGAAAGATATTTTTGCATGGTGACAACAAACTCAAATCTTGCATCTACAAAAATAAGCCAACTGCAACCACAGCAGGGTAATTGGCCAACATTCTCACACAGTCCAGGGCTCTGACTTGAATATACTGTTATTGATGTCTCATCCCTTCAGCACCTCCTTCTAAGCCTCCACACCATGGCCCAGAGCAACTGGCTGTTAGGGAGAATTATTATATATGTCCTAATCTCCCTTACCTTTTGAGACCACCAGCAACTTTGCTGAATTTCTAGGACTTTAATTTTTACCTGGAAAGAGTGTGAGCCTTTTTTCTCCCACTCTTTCATGTATTTTGATGTGTGTTTTACTTTTGTGTTCTTTGGATATGGAGTTTTAGACAACTCCATAGGCATCATCTTTTTCTTGTGTGTCACACAGCACACGTTTAGACTTCCCAAGGTTTAAATACCTTCTCTGGGACTGACTACTGTCTCCCAGTGAATGTAAAGTTAAATTGACTTTGCTAGTCTTTTTAAATTGCTAGACCCAGCACACACTACCTTACAGCAGAGTGCTGGAGGGAATACCTAGTGTTCCCTAAGCCTAGAAAAATCATTTAGCCCTCAAAAGCTACCCTTTCCTCTCAGAATGGCTGGTGGCATGATTTCACCGACTGCGACCCATTTAAACGCTCCGGTAGCTGAAATCCATAAGAGCCATGTTTTTCAAGATGGCGTCTGAGCCCCCTCTATAAAAACAGGTTCCGATCGACTTTTTTCACCATCTCTTTTTTAAAAGGTTCTTCTAGTGTTTGTCTCTGCATGCCAAACCAGGTTTGGTCCCTTTGTTCATTTTCCTTTGGCGGGCTTCTGTACTAAAGACCCCCTCTGGCACCTGAGTGTCTGGGGTGGACGAGATGTGAGGGAGATGCCCGAAACTCCCTGTGCTTAGTCTCCTGGGAGACCTGAATGCCCTCTGGCATGATTGGCTGGCTGACTGTCCGGCAAGGACAGCCACCCTGCTTGGTGAGTGGCAGCTAGGCTGGAGTGAATGGGAGAAAACTGTTTAAAAGCAGGGGTCTGGGGCTTGGAAGGCAGAGTCGACCACGGGAACGGAAGAACCAAAGACGAGCTGAAGGAAGATGACTGCTGAAACTCCTGGACCATTGGTTTGCCCAGTGAAGCCCTGCTGCAGGTCTGAATTGCCTGACACTCCCTCGACAGAGAAGCCCCTTCAAGGACGACTTCTTCCCTTGAGCTGGTGGGAACAACCAACTCGCAAGCCACCTGGAAACCATCTCCATACTGGTTGAATTTTCTTCAGAGTGCTGCTGAAAACCGGATAGCCAGTGAGAAGGAGACCAGTTTGTGGGCTTTAAGGCACTCACACCTTAAACCGACGCTTTGCCAGGCTTGTGGATCCGTCCCCCTGCAGTGCAGGAACCTCCCGACGTCCTTCCTCTTGTCCCTATGACAAGAGCATAGGGAACAGCAAGATCTGCAGGAACTGCCAGGAACAAATGCCTCAGTTACAGCTTTTCTTCATTAAAAATGTACTGTGCAAAGGCGGTGAAGAAATCCTCTTTGCCATGGTGAAAGTTTGTGAAACTTTCCCAACTTTGGAGTCTTGTTCGCTCCTAATCCGACATATAACTCTTTTTCATGCAAACTACTTCTTAGAACATTGGAAAAGACTTAACCGTTTACTACCAGAACTGTGCTATCCTATCCAAGACACTGATCCATTGACTTTGGCCCAGGCCTATTGAATTGAACTGCCTCTTGTAGTGAACTGAAACTATTTGCCCTGCCTATTAAAGTAATTGTGTTTGATTCTTATAACCTTTGTCTTTTTACCCCTTTTGAAAGTTACTGAAGTGTCATTTTGCTCCCACTTCTGGGGAGCCTAACTTGTTCAGAAACCTATTGGTTTGGTACTGTAGTTTATTATAGTGTGATATTGAGCTGCTTATTACTAGTAGAAAGTTTTCTAACTAACTTTGTAAATAAATTTATATTGTTTTACCACGAAACCTTGAGTAAGTGTTTGTTTGAACCCCTGTGATTGCAAGTCCGTTGAGTAACACCTTGTACTGCTCACATCCCTCTTTAGATAAGCCTGGCTGATCAGCATTGCTACCAAAAAACTGTGTAGTACAGACATATAACATAGGTGAGATTGTGCTTACACCTATAGTCTTAATTGTGTGTAGTGTTCCCATAGGGTACTGCATGTAATTCTGCCTAACACTGGTGGTGAGTGGTAAGGATACAGTATAGTTGTTACATTGAGAGTGCTGCTCTTGCTGTTGTTCAAATAACCTTCACAAGGCTAAGCACCACTAGAAAAGCAATTTTTTATCATGCCTGATATGGATAACTACAGACAGGAGACCCTAGTCATTTTAACAGTTGATCAACTAAGGGAAATGTGTAAAACTAAGAACCTCACTGTTAAAGGTAAAAAGAATGAATTGATAGAAAGATTGTTGGAATGTCAAAGTCTAAGAAATGGGTCTGCTATACCTACATCTGTAGAAAATGTGGAAAATTATGATGAGGATAATAATGTTTCAGAATCCAACTCAAATTTTATCAATGAGTTAGAAGAGGCAGAACAGTCTCAAGATATAGGCCCTACTGCACCTCTACCTGCTCTTAGGCCTCACTCTCTAGCCACAGGTCCAGTACTGAGTCCAGAGTTTGTCTCTCTTGAGAAGATGAGACTTGAGTTAGAATTCAAAAGGCTCCAAACACAAACTGAAAGTAAATATCAAGAACTTAAACTAAGGGAAATGGAATTACAACATGCTCTTGAAAAGAAGAAATTGTCTCTTGAGAATGGTTCTCGCCCAGAGTCTTCTAGGTCTTCCAGTCCTAAGAGGCCTTGCATGTCCAAAGATGCAGTAAGTATGTATGAGGTTAAGCTTGATATTTTGGATTGGTTGGCTGCTTTTGAGTATAACTATGAGATTCAGGAAATTACAGAGAAGCAGCTGATTCCTTGGCTTTTGTCTAGGCTACCCCTGGTTGCAACTGATGCAGTAATGGAGGTGGGGGAAATAGACAGGATGGAGTATGAAATGTGAAACTAGCTTTGATAGCTAGGTTTGGTAAAACTCTGTCCCAGTATTCTAAGAGGCTTAGAACCCTCAAAAAGCATGATGGTACCCCTTGGGCTACCTGGGTGTGTGAATGTTTGAAAAACGTAGATGGTTGAGTTAAGGGTTAAAAAGTTAACACTTATGAAAGCATGAGAAATCTATTTATGTTAGAATCTATCTATGATGCCTGCTCTCCTGAGCTGAGATAGCACTTGGCTGACTCTAAGGAAATTGATCCACAGAAGTTAGCAAAGGCTCCTGACTTGTGGGTTGCCAACAGGGTTACTCACAAAGATTCTGGGGCTACTCAGAAGAAGGATGAGGGAAAGCAGCACAAGAAAGATAACAAAGATAATTCCAATGCCTCCATTCCAAAAGAGGGCCACAAAGATAAGAAGGGTAAGCCACAAAGGAAACCTAATCAGGCTAGTGAAACCTCTGGTGCAAAGCCAGAGGGAGGTCAGACTAAACCCCCATTCATCAAAACCTTTGGAAAGTGTTTTGCTTGTGGGTCAACTGACCATGTGAAAGGGGATCCCAGATGTAACGGTAAACCTTCAGGGATCCACACTGTCTCCTTAGCCTTCTCCCCAGAGGATGAAGTACAAATGGCAAGTAGAAGCTTTCACCTACTGGCTGAGGAACCCATGAACGTCTCAGCCAGTGTTTCTTTAGTGTCCCTGGGTCTGTGGGAACAACAGAACTTAGATGTATATAATTCTATACCAGACAATAGCAAAGAATATTACAAAGACAGTGTACTTGTGAATGGTCAGGAGACCCCTGCCATCAGAGACACTGGGGCCAGCATTACTATAGTGGATGAATCTTTTTCAGGATGGAGGATGTTGCTAAGGCACCCAAATACCTCACTACGCTTGCTGGAGGCCCTGTCCAAATGCTTCCATAGTTACCAGCTCTCATCCAGTGCAATGACAGAACTGTCAAGATACCTGTTAGTGTGCAGAGTGAAGTACCTGGGAGAGTCCTGCTGGGGAATGACTTAAAGTCTCTTGGAGTTGTATCAAGCACCGCCAGGCATCCCAGCAAAAGGAAACAGGAGGAGACAAGGAAGGCCAGAGAGATTACCTTAAGAGGCTCTCTAGGGGAAATTTTAGAGGAAACGATAACCCCCAGGCAACAGGATTTACTGACGGCTATTTGAAAGAAAAAGGAGGAAAAGGGGAAGCCTAAAAACTCCAAGAAAAAGAAAAAGCCAGCAAGGACTCCTGTGCTACCCACAAGGACATCTCCAAGAGGACTGTCCAAATTCACACATGTGACTCCTCCACCTGCTGAGGCTGAGTGTGAGGAACCCCCAGGAGTGGTTGAATCAGCTGCTAAGGAATCAGATCTGGAAGAAGACCTTGCCCCTGTTGGAGATCTGGATCCTGCAGACCATCCTGAGCTGCAGTCTTTACTGGCAGAAGGTGGACTCTGTAGGGCAGGCTTCAGCAGAGGTCAAAGAGAGTGTCCTACTCTTGAAGGTCTTCGCCAACACGCAGCTCCCCAGCTGGAGGGGCAAGAGCCGGGGAAGCATAGGTTGTACTGGGAAGATGGCCTCTTCTACAGTGAACCGACTGAGTTTATCCCAAGGGACTACAGAAGACTTGGATGGCCTTTGGAAGGCAGTCACCAGTTCCTACAGGTAGCCCATGAGATTCCTTTGGCTGGTCACTTGAGTTTCAAGAAGACTAAGGAAAGGCTTTCTCTGTATTTCTACTGGCCTAAGTTGGGGTTGGATGTAGATAAATTCTGTAGGAGCTGTCACACGTGTCAGACGTCTGGCGAGAATGGAGCCAAGAATGTGGCACCCTTGGTGCCTCTCCCAGTGGTGGGAGTCCATTTTGAGAGGGTAGGAATAGACATTGTTGGTCCCTTAGACCCTCCAACCTCTTCAGACAACAGGTTTATCCTGGTTGTAGTAGACCATGCTACTAGGTATCCTGAAGCAATACCTATGAGGACTGTTAAAGCTCAGGCTGTTGCTAAAGCCCTACTTGGTATTTTTACCAGGGTAGGTTTTCCTAAGGAAGTAATCTCTGACAGGGGATCCAATTTTATGTCCCACTACATGCAGGCCATGTGGAAAAACTGTAGAGCGACTTACAAGTTCTCAACTGCCTACCATCCTCGGATAAATTGGTTAGTAGAGAGGTTTAATAGTACAATGAACAGCATGATAGTGTCATGGCCATGAAGTCAGGGGTACAGGCATGCAGGGGTCGCATGCACAGGGGACCTAGGTGGACACTGTCCTGGCGCCTTTGGCACCAGGCTCATGAACAAAAGTAAACAAGAACATCCATTTAACACCAAAAAGCTTTTATTATGGACATAGCACTTCAGATGCATTAACCTTCAACATTCCATCCATTACGCAGGATGCATTAACCTTGAACATTCCACCCATTAAGCAGCCCTAAGTGTATTCTTGGGTGTGGCTGCTACTGGATTGCCTTTGCATGTGCTCACTCTCTAGGAGTGGCAGGGTGTGGCTGGTAAGACGGCCCTAATGGGCGTGCTCACGATCTCAGCTATATAAACTGCCCCGATTCTCAAGACAGACGATTCGCGTTATTCTGCACTTGCAAGCAGCATAACTCTCACCGTCGCCTGAGGTCAGACTTACCTTTGAAGATCCTGCTTTCTGGACATCCTGCTTCCTGCCAGCATACTTACCGACTGGGGGAAGCTGTTCTTCCCTGTACATCTCTTCGGTGAACCAAGTATTCATCTTTACACTTTCCGAAACGCTGAAGTCTTCATCTTGGCACCACAGCACGACACACTCCATTGTCGACAGCAGCGCCTGCAAGTAAAAACAGAAGATAAGGTTAGACATCGAAAAAAACAGTCAGTTTAAGGTTGCGCTTTGCCCTACTTGGCGCTTTTCCTTAAACCATCACTTACCTGCTGTCGAACATTGCGGTGGCATCCCATCTTCCATCCGGCCACGTCTCACAGCTGCATTGAGGCCGCATTTCCATCTAAGGGAAGAAAACAGAAGAGAGACATTATTGCGGGCATAAATAGGAGCAACAAATAAAGACATTAAACAGAGCAAACAGCATCACAAGAGCTCAAGAAAGACTTACCAATCATAAGGAGAAACATAGACACAGCTGGACTGGACTAATCCTTATCAGGGATCAGTGAAGGAACTGGATCCCATTCGATGCGCCTCTGCCAGAAGTAGCAGGACTGAGAGCTTGTCTTCCATAATTCACAGGCGAGCTTTCTGGGCCGGCGTATGCTCACAGAAACCCTACTTTTGGGCGAAGGGTTCGAGAGGTATAGCAATCACAGATTGGTGCACTCACACACTCTTATCTCCATGCAGGAGCAGTATCACCACGCACCACCGCTCACAGCTTTTCTACTGAGGGAGAGGCCTGAAAGGGGTGATTCAAGTTCAGGGAGGGCTGCAACCGTGCCCCAACATCTCTGCAGAGACCAGGTGAGCATAACAGATAGGTGCTTTAGAGGAATCCCTTAGAAGAAAGTGGGACCTTCTACTGCCATGCCTTCTATTTGCTTATAGAGAAGTCCCTCAGGAGGGAGTTGGATTTAGTCCCTTTGAGCTTCTCTATGGCCGTCCAGTTAGAGGTCCCTTGTCCCTAATTACAGAGGGGTTGGAGAGTGCTCCTTCCCCCAAGCCAGTGAGAGTCAGTGACGATGTGATAGGTTTCCGGAGGAGAATGTCACACATGATGGCAGAAGCATCAGATAATTTAAAAGCTGGACAGGCTCTGGTGAAGCATTGGCATGACCAGAAGGCCAACATGGTTGACTTTACTCAAGACCAGCACATTTTAGTTATGGTACCTACAAGGCAGAGGGCCTTACAGGACAAATGGATAGGACCCTTCAAAGTTGTGGGCAAACTTGGAGAGGTCAGATATCTGGTGTACTTAGGCAATCCTAAGGAGGCTCCCAGAGTCCTTCACACCAACCGTCTAAAAGCTTATGCCTCAAGACCCGAAGTAGGAGCTTTGCTTCTAGCTTCAGCTCAGAGTGACCCTTTACCTAACCTACTCAGAGGACAGCCTTTAGATGAGAAGATAGAAGGAGTCAATCTCTCTTCTAATCTGACAATGGATTAACAGGAGGAGTGCAGGTTTCTGTTAAATCAGTTTGCCTCCTGTTTTCACTATCACCAGGCTTGGCCCCTTGGGGCCAGCATAATATTCTCACTGGTGACTGTTTACCTGTTAAGAGCAGAGGTTACAGGATGTCAGATCATGTAAGAACCCACATCACGGAGGAGGTCAACAAGATGCCTGATCTCGCAGTAATAGAGCCCTCTACCAGTCCATGTACTAGTCCAGTTGTACTAGTGCCAAAGGCAGGATCCAAAGAGTTGAGATTCTATGTGGACTATAGAGCTCTTAATGCAGTCATAAAAACTGATGCCCATCCTTTACCAAGGACAGATAAACTGGTGTACAAACTTGGTTCAGCCAAGTACCTCAGTACATTTGATCTCACTTCAGGCTATTGGCAAATAGCACTGACGGACCATGCCAAGGAGAAAACTGCATTATCCACCCCAGTAGGCCTCTACCAGTTTAAGGTAATGATTTTTCGACTAACGAATGCACCTGCATCATTCAAAAGGATGGTTAATCAGGTTCTGAATGGGATGGAGGACTTCTGTATGGCATACTTGGATGACATTGCAGTGTTCAGCCCTACTTGGAAAGAACATGTTGACCACTTAGGATATGTTTTGCAGGCTCTTGAGCAGGCCAATCTGACCATAAAGCTGAGTAAGTGTCAAATTGGTCAGAGTAAAGTGGTCTACCTTGGACATGAGGTAGGAGGAGGTGAAAACAGGCCATTGCCTAGCAAGGTACAAGCTGTACAAAACTGGGCCACCCCTACTACTCAAATCCAAGTGAGAGCCTTCCTAGGCCTTACTAGTTACTGTAGGAACTTCATAGATAACTATGTGACCATAGCTTCTCTCCTGAATGTGATATCCTCACCCAAATTTCCCAAAAAGGTCAGGTGGAATGAGGCGTGCACTCAAGCATTTTAAGGACTTAAGAAAGGCCTTTGTCAAGCTCCAGTCTTAAGAGCTCCTGACTACAACCAAACCTTCGCTGTGCAAACAGATGCTTTCAATACAGGTATAGGTGCAGTTCTGAGTCAGCTGGATGAGAAAGGTAGAGAGCACCCCATTTGCTACATCAGCAGGAAGCTGAAAGAACCTGAAACAAGGTGGGCAACCATTGAAAGAGAATGTTTTGCTATTGTGTGGTCACTGAAGAAGTTTACACCATACTTGTATGAATCTACTTTTGTGATTCAGACTGACCACCAACCCTTGAGATGAATCAGCCTGCAAGTGTTCGATTTCACCATTGAACACAGGTCAGGGTGTCAACACCAAGATGCTGATGGTCTCTCGAGGATGTTTGATCGACTGGAGTAAGGAGATTCATCCAGAAGTCCGTTAGTCTGGGGGGACGAGTGTTAGGGATAATTCTCATAAATGTGATAATTTCCCTTACCTTTTGAGACCCCCAGCAACTTTGCTGGATTTCTAGGATTTTCATTTTTACCTGGAAAGAGTGTGAGCCTTTTTTCTCCCACTCTTTCATGTATTTTGATGTGTGTTTTACTTTTGCGTTCTTTGGATATGGAGTTTTAGACAACTCCATAGGCATCACCTTTTTCTTGTGTGTCACACAGCATCCTCAGTGCAGTGGCACAGGGGTGTATTTTAGACTTCCCAAGTTTTAAAATACCTTCTCTGGTACTGACTACTGTCTCCCAGTGAATGTAAAGTTGAATTGACTTTGCTAGTCTTTTTAAATTGCTAGACCCAGCACAAACTGCCTTACACCTAGTGTTTCCTATGCCTAGAAAACTCATGTAGCCTTCAAAAGCTACCCTCTCAGAATGGCTTGTGGCAGTGGTATTACCATGATTTCCCCGACCGCAACCCTTTTAACGGTTCCGGTAGCTGAAATCCACTGGAGGCATGTTTTTCAATATGGCGTATGAGCCCCCGCTGTAAAAACAGGTTCCACTCGACTTTTTTCGCCATTTCTTTTTGGAAAGGTCCTTCTAGTGTTTGTCTCTGCGTGCCAAACCAGGTTTGGTCCCTTTGTTCATTTGCCTTTGACGGGCTTATGTACTGAAGCCCCCCTCTGATCCCTGAGTGTCTGGGGTGGACAGGATGTGAGGGAGGTACCCGAAACTCCCTGTGCTCACTCTCCTAGGAGACCTGAATGCACTCTGGCATGATGGCTGGCTGACTGTCCGGCAAGGACAGCCACTCTTCTGGGTGAGTGGCAGCTAGGCTGGAATGAATGGGAGAAAACTGTTTAAAAGCAGGTCTCTGGGACTTGAAAGGCTGAGTCGACCACTGGAACGAAAGTATCGAAGACGAGCTGAAGGAAGACGACTGCGGCACCTCCTGGACCGTTGGTTTGCCTGGTGAAGCCTTGCTGCAGGTCTGAATTGCCTGAAACTCCCTCAACGGAGAAGCCCCTTCAAGGACGACTTCTTCCCTTGAGCTGGTGGGAACAACAAACTCGCAAACCACCTGGAAACCATCTCCATACTGGTCGAATTTTCTTCAGAGTGCTGTTGAAAACCAGATAGCCAGTGAGAAGGATACCAGTTTGTGGACTTTAAGGCACTCGCACCTTAAACCGACATTTTGCCAAGCTTGTGGATCCATCCCCATGCAGTGCAGGAACCTCCCGACATCCTCCCTCTTGTCCCCACGACTGAGGCTCAGGAACAGCGAGATCTGCAGGAACTGCCAGGAACAACTGCCTCAGCTACAGCTTTTCTTCATTCAAAAGGTACTGTACAAACGTGGTAGAGAAATCCTCTTTGCCGCGGTGAAAGTTTGTGAAACTTTCCCAACTTTGGAGTCTTGTTTGCTCCTAATCCAACATATAACTCTTTTTCGTGCAAACTACTTCTAAGAACATTGGCAAAGACTTAACCATTTACTACCAGAACTGTGCTATCCTATCCAAGACACTGATCCATTGACTTTAGCCCAGGTCTATTGAATTGGACTGCCTCTTGTAGTGAACTGAAACTATTTGCCCTGCCTATGAAAGCAATCGTGTTTGATTCTTATAACCTTTGTCTTTTTACCCCTTTTGGAAGTTACTGAAGTGCCATTTTTCTCCGACTTCAGGGGAGCCTAACTTGTTCAGAAATGTATTGGTTTGGTACTGTAGTGTATTATAGTGTGATATTGAGCTGCTTATTACTAGTAGAATGTTTTCTAACTCACTGTGGAAATAAATTAATATTGTTTTACCAAGAAACCTTGAGTGTTTGTTTGAACCACTGTGATTGCAAGTCCTTTGTGTAACACCTTGTACTGCTCACATCCCTCTTGAGATAAGCCTGGCTGCTCAGCCCTGCTACCATAAAACTGTGTAGTACAGACTTATACCAAAGCTGAGATTGTGCTTAGACATGTAGTCTTAATTGTGTGTAGTTTTTCCAAAGGGTACGGCATGTAATTCTGCCTGACACTGGTGAGCAACAATTTAGGGTCCAGCAAGCAACATGTTGCTCCCGAGCTACATGTTGGGGTTCACTGTGCTACTGTATCTCTTGCACCTACGTTAGTGTGGCAAAAGGTACTGCTGCTGAATACAAAAATGGTTGCCTTCAATTTACAGTGCACACCTGTGGCATACCAAATGCACACAGCCACTGCCATAGATGATGTAAAATAACCTCTAGTCATGTGACTCCCTTTTCTCCTGGGACCTTTATTTACTCCAGACATGCTGGCACTCAAAACAGTAACTTCTCTTTCTCAAAAGATGCTACATGTGATCTACACTCAGTTTCAGCAACAAAATGGTAGGCCATGGCTCCAAACACGTCTATCTTTTCTTCTTCACAAATAATATTTTGTTTCATCACAAGTGTTTGCAATTAGTATTTTGTGTCATATGTCACAAAAAGCGGTTACAGCCAATGAATGAAATCTCCTTCCTCCAAACAATTGTAACTTGTGCCGTCTCGTCCATCACAAAAAGTTGCCACACTCAGTGACTGCCACTGAATCATCTGCCACCATACATTCTATAATTTTCTCTTAGGGACAGATATATTCATTGTTTACAAAATCTGGTCACAAAAAGATGGTTCATTTAGTGACAGCCCTGGGATGTAATATCCTTCTTGCCCTTAGTCCGCTAGCACCATAGCCCCTGACAGAAATTGCCACATGTGTGTATGTCATGCAAGGTGATCACTGGGATTCTCTCATGTAATTGTCACAAAAAGAGGACCTGTTTC
Source organism: Ambystoma mexicanum (assembly GCF_040938575.1). Lineage (NCBI taxonomy): Eukaryota > Metazoa > Chordata > Amphibia > Caudata > Ambystomatidae > Ambystoma > Ambystoma mexicanum. Next base: position 1,345,576,848 of record NC_090937.1, on the reverse strand, counting down.
ATTTCAATTTCAAATTAAAATGTGATTGAGTTGAGAGAGCTCAACTCCAGCACATTTAAATTTTCTACCTCTCATCAACTAAATCCCATTTTACAGTGCGGCTTCTCCTTCAACAAAAAGAGTTTTTAAAACGTTTAACACTCCCTTAACTAAATCCTATTTTAATGTTATACCTATCCCTAACCTAAAACCTATTTTAATTTTCAAACCCAACTGATCTAAACTCATTTTCAATTTTCCAACTGTTCTTCAACAGCTCTAGATTTCACCTGACTCTTCCAATAACACTGATCCTAAATTTGACCTTTGTATGCCCCATCTATAGCATTTTGCCCTGGGCTCACCTGAACCATTTTGCGCGGACCCCAAAGGAAGTCCAGTGAAATTCAATTTGAAAAAATCGGCTAAAACGTTGGTGAAGTTTGCTCGGGATTAGTGTAAATCATGCAGGTCCTGAATTGTATGGTCAGGTAAATCATATCTAGTTATAGCATTAAAATGTGTTTTAGTGTGCAGCTTGCAGAATATTTATCATATTTACTATTACCTGGTTTAACCATCCCAGGAGGATAGCTCAGTGGCAACGTGCACGCAATTAAACAAAACGACACGAAACAACGCAGGTTCAATCTCCGGTCAGCGCTTAGAAACCTCTGGGTTTAAGTGCGTTATAAATACGTAACTGAGACATATTCCTCTAACAGTGCTTCGATGCCCCCGGGCTTTGTGCAATGCACAAATAAAATGCAAATAAAAGAAACTTTTTTTTTAAATGCAGTATCATAAACCGCAGTGAAATAACACCCACATAGACTGACGTGAGGAAGAGACACTGTGGTTAAACATATCATCCTCTGTAGTTGAAACTGGTCGATCAAGCATACATATTAACATAAGCAGTGATTCATTCCCTTGGATTGTTGTATTGACCAACAGGACTGTGTCACTGCACTGATGTAAAATTCTTCTTTTCTGGGTTTAGTATTTCCCCCGTTGCCTCTTCTGATCCTTACTGTGTTATATGAAGGGCACCTTTATACCTGGAGGGTGATTTTCTCTGAGAAAGGATCGTGTCATCAACATAAAAGTTAGGTGGATTGGGTCTTATTAACCGCCATTTCAGAACCTGTTGCCAATATTTTGCTTCTGATAAAGCATCAGTTTCCGAGCGTTTTCCAGGATTCTTTTTTAACAAAGGGTGTGCGGAAGCACATCTTTTGCCAAAGGTGAAGATAAAGATAGATTTTTTAATCTGTGATAAACTGCACCCATTGGTGTCGCTCCCGATAATCGCCACATGTTAATACAAGATATAAAAGATCCCTCTTGGCAACCTTCCCGAAGTTTAAATTCGCAAATTTCTTAGAAATCTCAACAACGGAGGCCACCAGGGGGCGCACAGGTGATGACAGCCTGATTCGCTCTGCTCTTGGAACTGGGATTATAAAGGGGCCCTGAACCCCCCTTAAAACTCCGAGTGTCGCATCAACCCTGTCACCCATGATCCCACCATGCAAGGGCCACCTGGTCCGACTTTGAGCCAGTAATGTGCATCATCGCGGCTCATGAGCAGAGTTGGCAGAGGGGTATGCCCCCCCCCCACCGTTGCTGACCTGTGAGGGGCTTAGCTAAGCGGCTCTGCGCTCGGCTCTGCATGGCCCGTGGAGTGTGTAGCAGAAGCGATTTAGCTGCCTGAAGAGAGCAGAATGGCGCCAATGTTTGCCAGCAGCGGAGTGTGGTGGGGGGTCGCAAATGCCCCCTTTGAAAGAGATCTGGTGGGGTGGAAGTGGCAGTCTTGAGGTGTGGGGGTCGTGATAGGGTGCAGAGATTGCATTTTGAGGATTTGCGAGGTGCTATCCTCAAATGTAATAAAAGTGCTGCTCTTGGTCAAGAGAACATTCTGGAACAATGGCAGCGACAAAGAATCATCTTTTTGGATTGGGTTTGGCAGCACCTGTGCCGGAAGCTTTGAGGCATCCTGCTTTATGGAATCCCGAGGCGGCCTCCTTTAAAACAGCAGTTTGGGAGGGCTGTGCAGAGACTTTTGGCAGTGGGGGGTGTGGGAGAACAGGGGGAGGCGGTGGGATTTGCTGCCCTTTCTTGCTTCCCTGGCACAGGTTTATTGAGGGAGTCCACTGGTGCCCACTTAAATGGGGGGTGCAGGATGTGTGTCTGACCTTTTTGTGGGCCTTCCTGGGCTCGGAGAGAGTGGCTGACAAGGTGCAGGCGACAGCCATGGATGGGAGTGAGGATATGTGGCAGGGCAGTGGCCCCCTTGCATTTAATGGGGGCAGCCCTCGGTGTGAGAGAGCTAGCCTAGTATGAGTGTGTAGGCGTTTACAAGTCCTCGGCTTGGAGAAGTGGCTTGGAAAAAAGCTTTAAAGGGCAGTAGCCATTTTTATTAGTCCAGTACCAAGATTCCAGGGGTGACTGTGTTGGTTTTGCCCATACTTGATTTTCCTGACTCCCCCATTGTGAAGAGACTCAGGTTTTTGGGGTTGCCAGCGTCTCTGCCTACTCCTGCATCCTTCCTGGTGGACTGGAACGCTTCACTCCAGCGGTTTCATTTTGGTAGCCCGGACCAGGCCCGGAAAGTGCAAGAGGCTAATCATTTGACCATGGTGAGGGCGGCTGGGGAAATGGTGTCCACTAAGAAAGATGTTGCAGTGCTGCTGGAGGAAATAAGGGTGATTCACACCGATTTAGGTGGGAGGCTTGATAAACTGGACAAACGAGTCAATAAAATTAATGATAGATTATTGAGCCAAGAGACTAACCAATCCTCACCTGATGCCATAGAGTTTCACATCGACATGAGGTTTTCAGAATTGGAAAGGAGGGAGGCTGAAATGGCTCTCAAGAGAAGAAATAATCTCTGTTTTTTTGGACTGCAGGAGAAAGAAGGCGAGACGGAACAAGACATTAAGAGGTCCATATATGATGTGATTAAGCTTCTGTTTGGCAATGACATGGTCGCTGAACCCAGAATTGATAGGGCTCACCGAGCTGGTGGAGGAGGCAGAGGCCTGAGATAGGGAAAAATCTTGATTAAGGCAACGAAAGAGGTCCCGATCCTTCTTGGTTCTTTGAAATTTACATTCTTCCAGGACCTCTCAGCATTTACGTTGGTGAGAAGGAGAATGTCTGGGCCCCTTACCCAGTGTTTTTCTGAGAAGGGAGTCCGTTATCATTGGGGGTTCCCTTTCTCTACTTCATTTGAGTATGAGTAAATACATTCATAACTGAGGACGATATTCAGAGGGTCAAGGGGGAACTCATGGGGGCTCCTGAAGAGATAGACCCAGAAGGAGAGGACACTCACAGTGAGAGGCTCCAGTGGGTGAAGCGAGGCAAGAGATGCCAAGTCCCAGGATCACGGTAGTTTAAGAAACTGAAGACCACCTCAAAGGGGGTGCCCTGATGATCGTATTACTGACAAGATACACCTCCTTATTACCCACTTGATCCACTGTTGATGCCTTATGTTTTTGACTTGTCTGGTCTGTTCTTGTATTTGCTAAGGTTATCATGGAGGGGGATGCAGTTTTTGAGGTTTTTGGTACGTGGAATGAGAGCATGAACAGTGGGACTGAACTTGGACAAGGGCAGGAGTGAAGGTACAGGTTTCCCAAAATGTGGTCTTGATCATTTTGTTATGGGGGAGGGTGGGCTCTTAAATGTGTGGAATGTATTGATATTCCCCGGTGGTCCGAGAATACCTGGTGGTCCGGTCCAGCTAAATGGGCGGGGCTGGTTGCCACAAAGGGTGGGGGTGGCAGGTTTGTCTTTGGGGGATGTGAGGGTCAGTGGGATGTGGGGTCATGGTATAGGGAATTTTTCTCAGGAGTTGCTCTGACCTGAGATATCATTTTTGTTGAAGGTGCGTTACTTTGTGGACACAACTTACTGCTTTTATGGCAATGGTGGATGTGACTAAGGGAGCGGAGGGTGGGCAGCCTACGGGTTTGTACATTGAATGCGAAAGGGCTAAACTTGCCTACTAAACAATCGTTGGTGGCTAGAGAATTGCAGATGGTGGGATGGACGTTTTCTTCTTGCAGGAAACAAGGTTCTTACAGGGGGCGGAAAGAAGTGTCCCATGTGGACTTATTGGACAGGTGTATTGGACATCTGGTGATTCTAAGAAGGGTGGGATGGAAATCCTTTTCCACGAGAGACTGAGGATGGAAGGTGGTGATCGTAGGGCTTTGATGGTCTCAGGTCTCGTTGAGAGGGTACGGCTTACGTTTGTGATGATATATGCCCCTAACCAAGGGCAATTGAGATTTTTCAGGGCAACATTTGGCAAGGTGGTGAGAGAATGCAAAGGGCACCTTATAGTGGGGGAAAACCTCAACATGTAGGCTGACCCAACGCTGGATAGTCGGGTCCTGAGAGTGGATGGTAGCAGGGTTCCCCCGGTTGGTTGTGAAGTTTTGCAGGCCTGCCTGGATTCTCATGATTTGTGTGACGCATGGCAAACATTTCATCCTCAGGATAGAAGTTTCACCTTTTACTCTCTGCTGTATGGGACCTATACCCACATTGATTACATTTGTGTGTCCAGGGAATTATGGGACAGTGCGCTTGGTTGTGAGAAACTGTCATATCGCAACATTGGAGCTTGTGGAAACGTTGGGGGTTGGCTAATGTGCCGTCACTCTGCACTGTAGAAGTGTCTAATCCGGTCTAGTCTATTTCCAACATGGCCACCCACACAGTATCAGAACACCACAACAGCGACACTTTGCATTACAACCGTCACAGCTCCCATTTGTGTAAAACGCTGTTTCTGACTATTCCCGCTTGCTTCCTGTACTTCCTTTGCATCCGTTTACTACCAGTTCCTCCCTCCAGCCTCTGCCTTCTCTCCCGCTGCCTCCTGACATTCTCCTCTTCCAAGCCTTGTACTTACTCTTTCTTCCACTGCCGCTCCTTGTCCCCGCCTTCCACAGCTCTCTGTATACTGTCAATCGGGTTGTTCTCTTTGGATTTTCCAAAAGGGTCACGTCAACTTTGAAGCCTTGTAAGGTTTCTCATCTTTCCACACGTCTCGGAAGGATCTTTTTCTTTGCTGGAGTCACTACTATTTTCTTCTCATCACAGAAGGTTTCAGAGAAACTCATCGCATCAGACCTTTTGACATCCGTTTTATTTTTAACCACAAGCCTTTTTCTCTATCTTTTGGGCTATTCCCCAAGGGTTCTTCATACTCACTTCGTACCACGAACCGAGCGCGGTGGCCGCTAACGGGGATAGACCCTACCTCCAATCAGTCGAAGGTCCACTAAGGATAAAGAAAAGAAGAAGGAGAAGACTACGCAAGACTCTAGTCCTGAAGGTGAGGAGGATAGACCTGAGATAAACTTCTGAATAGTTGGTCAGATCACAACATGGTGTTGTTGGATTTATCATGGTTGGGATTAAGTGTTTGACATTCACTGTGGAGATGTAATGAATCGCTTTGGAAGAACCCAGTGTTTAGGGAGGAGTTTGAGGGAGCCATTAACAAATACTTTATTATCAATTGTATGGGGGAGGTGGATATAAGTATTGTTGGGACGCTGCTAAAGCGAATTGGAGGGAACTGTTGATTAGGGAAGGGGTTCAGACGAAAAGGGAGAGAACTTTAGATGAAAATAGGCTGCGTACAGAGATTTGTGTCTCGGAAAGGGGAATACAGAATTCAGATGTAGGGGTGGGAAGACTGGTGGAGGAGGTGAGGGGTAAAAGGGAGGAACCGAGATTGTTGGAAAGGTCCAGTATTGCGACAAAAGTATTATGAGAAAAGCAATAAGGATGATGCGTTGTTAGCTGCCTGCCTTCGTGCACAACAGGCCGAACGATTGATAACAGTAATATACAGCATTGATGGCTGAGTGGAAATGGCTTCTGGGGTGATTGTGGACATATTTCATCCCTTTTATGAGGAGTTGTGTGCGGGAGAGGGGCGGGTGGATGCCGGAGGACTAGAGGCTTACTTGAGTGGGATCGCTCTCCCTGTCTTAATGACTGATGACGTGGCGGGTATTGGTGCGCCTATAACAGGGGAGGAGATTGTAGATACTATTTGACATTTGTAGTTGGGAAAGGCCCATGGGAAGATGGGTACACATCCGGATTCTACAAATCGTTTACTGCTTTACTTGTCCCTTATTTGACAATAGTTTTTAACCATATTTTGTCGATGAGGAGAGCCTCCAGATCTTTTGTGACGTCCCTCATCTCTGTGATACCTTAGGAAGGTAAGGATCCCCTTCTCTGTGGGTCCTATAGACCCATCCGCTTCTTAATGTGGATGCAAAGATGTTCACCCAGGTCCTTGCCTCTAGGTTGAATACACACACGACTAGATTGGTCCACCCGGATGAGTTGGGATTTATAAAGGGGTACCAGGATGTGGACACTATGTGGAAAACGTTGCATCCGCTCGATTGGGCTAGGGGGAAGATGACAAACCTATGTTGCTTTCTATTGATGCGAAGAAGCCCTTCAAACGAGTCAACCGGGCCTTTCTCGAGGCATTGATGCAAAAGTTTGATTTGGGAGCAGGATGTTGAATGGGATTATGGCTTTGTATTCACGTCTGTCAGCGTGCATTAGAGCCAACAGACATTTTTCTTGCTGGTTTGGTTTGGCCCGGGGAACAAGATCAGGTTGTCCCCTTTCACCTCTACCGTTTGCTCTCTCTTTACAACCACTGGCCCATAGGTTAAGAGACGATCCGCGAGTAGAAGGTATAAAGTACGGCGAGTTGGAATATAAACTAGGGTTGTATGTGGATGACATTTTATTGCATTTTAGGAACCCCTTGGGATCATTCCTGGTGGCAGTTGAACTGATTGAACAATATGAGAAATTCTCTGGTTCAAAATTAATAGGGTCAAGTCTATTCTGTTTCCCTTTGATAGGGGAGGAGGATCAGAAATCACAAGGATTGGGCCATTATGGAATGAAGTTGAGGGAGTATCCATTGTGCTACTTGGGGGTTCCTTCTTATAAGGGATAACCTGTTGAAAAGGTTATATAATGACATGGGGAAATGTGACAGACTCACCATATCATGGATGGGATGCCATTCAGATGAATTTGCTTCCTAGACTGTTGTATCTACTTCAGGTGCTTCCCATCAAGGTTCCCAATTCTATGTTTTGAGAAGTGAAGGGATGCCTTTTAAAGTTCTTATGCCAAGGAAGGAAAGCATGAGGGGCTTATGACATTGTGTTGGGGGAGTGGATTTTCCAGGCATGTACTTGTATTAGAAGGTGTCTCAGCTTAGGGTCCTGGTATCTTATTTGAGGGAACAGGTGGAGCGTCAGTGGGTCGGGTTGGAGAGTTTTCATCTTCGGCCAGCAACGGTGGGAGAATGGTTCTGGGTCTGAGGGAACATATTCTGCAAAGGATAAGAAAGCATCCCATTCCCGGTGTCATTTGGAATATCTGGCGTAACGGGCTGGAGATGCATGGGGTCATGACTTGGCCCCCCACTTTGAGCCATTTGTGGGCTCTGGGGTGAGGGACCATATTCTGAATTTGGAGAGGTTTCAGAGAAGGTTTTAGGCAATTCTGATGAGGGTGGGATAGTTATGGAAGAATAGGCAGTTTATCCACATATTGGTACTGGAAGAGGCACTGAGAACTGGGACCCTGTCCATGTTTTTATATTTACAACTGAAGGGGGTGATCATGGCCGAAGTCTGAAGGTGCAGGTGCAGCGGGATCTCACTCCTATGGAGAAAGTTCTCGATTCTGAAATGGAGAGGAAGGGTTTGATTTCCCTGCTGTAAAGTACTTTTGTTGAGGTAGGTAGCGGGATCCTAGATACACTTTGGGTTAGGTGGGAAAGGGACTTGGGCTTGGGACTGGATTGGGCATTATGGTGCAAACTGTGCTGTAGTGCATTTAAGGTTTAAATTGCTTACCAGTATGTGTTTCATGCTATTAAATTATTGCATTGACGGCAGTATGACCTGATGCACCTTTCCAAGATGTATCCTGGGGGAGTCCGCTCTGATGGCATGAGTTTGGTGAGAGGGCGTATTATTGGCATATGTGGTGGGAGTGTGATAAGGTGCAGGTTTATTAGGACAAAGTGCTTGGATGGATAAAGGAGATCGATTCCGTTTCTCGAGAACGGACGCTGCTACTTGTGCTGTTTGTCCTGGAGGAAATTGAAGGGGAATACCAGGGTGTGTCTCACTTGGCACACTGTTTCATTTTGGCGGCTAGGGCCTGCTTATCTATGCACTGAAAAATGCCTGGGAAAATGGGGTGGGTCAATACGGCTAAGAATATTTAAGTAATGGAAAGGATTGCCACAAGCATTCACTGACATAGAGTGCACCAGGTTTATGCCCCCCTAAGGTCCTTTGCTGTTAGGAATGGGGTGACGACGTGGTGGATGGAGTGTCCCGGAGGGTTGTGGGGGGATTCATTCCCTCTCTCTTAAGGAGGAAATCTGCTGACCAGTGTTGGGAGGTACCTCCTGGGGTATGGTATTGCTGTGATAAATGTGCGCTCTTCTCGTTACAGTTTAAAAAAATATATTTGTGTTCAGTATCACATAAGAGGTCTTTTGTTCTTCTTACGGGTCATCAGGTTTTTGATGCCTGTACCGGGGAGTGGGGAGGTTTAGGGAGGGAGGCATAGGGTGTGGGGGGAAAGAACGGTGTTGTAGTTTTGTTCTTATTCTGTGTCTTCAGGTGGTTTTGATTACTACTTGTTTTGTATTATGAAAAATGACAATAACATTTTGAATTTAAAAATAAGAAATATCAACACCTCTCTGCTTTGTAAGCCTATTCAATTAATATCTACGACACACTATTGAAAGCCATCACTAAATTCATCTGCCATTTTGCGGCATCTTTACATCCAAATTAAAAACAATAGGGAAAGAAATCAATACATAAACTGAGTGTAAATAAAAGGAGTGTTGCCAAGATGCTAATAGAGCCCCAACAATGCAAAATGTATAAGTTTGAGAACTAGTGATTATTATTTACAAATTATGTAGACATAACACATACATATTTGTGTATGCATTATAAGGATACATCACGAGTATTCACATTGAGAAGATATCAAGTTCACATTCAAGGTAATCAATTAGTCTCCTTGATCAAATGTTTATTTTACTAAACAGAAATGTAAAGGTTTTATTTGTTATATATTTTCTCGGGTTTTTTCATCACATGACAGCATGTAATAGTATTTATTTGCTTCCCAAAGGGTAGATTGGTGATGGATTAACTTTCAAATGTGAAGATTTCAGAAAATGTTAGCCCAAATCATGTCTTGGTTTGGTCTGTTCCCCAAAATGCATTTGAATAAATAAAAAGGCCTCTAGGACATGTGTGGCTGGTTATTTTCCATTGAAACAATAACTGGAATATCTATTGGTGGTGGGATGGGCGAGCTAGCACCATGGGCGGGAGACACCTGAGAGACAATGCTGTACCAAAAACTAAGAAGGCAGAAGCAGAATTTACTAACAGATGAGGACTCTGCGAACCAGAGTCACCAGAACACACTGGAGAACATGGAGACATGGTTCTGATGATATGCTGGCCATGCAGCCGAAGGGACGGATGAGTCGCAGTTACACATAAGAGGGCATTTAGGGGAGGGGAGAGGGGGGTATCCCAAATAACCTTAGCGAAAATAATGAAGAACATGTGGAGGATTTCTCTAATACATGGGAAGCATTTATTGCCTATTGGTTCAGGTCTCTTCCTTGTATGGAAAAAGTGTACGGTTTGAGTTCGAATTTGTACTGGACACCTGAGTAGACCATTTACATATGGTCAAAATATTGCAAAAAGTCTATCTGTACTATGTCGGTAAACAGCATAGAGAGTGGGACAGTGGGCTGCTGGCCTGGTTAGTAAGTAGAGGAAACAAAGTGTGCCAGGGAGACAGCACTCTGCATCTGATCCCTTTAAGCACTGCTGCAAGGAATTGTATAGACAAAAGCGCCTTCCAGACACAGAGCATACTGGGAAATTATTAGAGGAGGTAGATCTCACTAGGTCACAAAGTGAGACCAGGAATGTATTAGATGTGTACAACACAGAATGTGTGTGGTGCATTGCATAGGTAGCCAGTGGTTTTATTGCAGACTATTCACCACACACAATTTTAAGTGCAGAATATTTGATCCCAAAGAAATTCACCTACAATGTATCATTTTAAGTATTGGTGCAGATAGTACGTTTGCGACAGGGTAATGTTTCTTTAGGGGTGCTGGTGGGGTTACCGAGGGTTTCATTGTGCTGCTCAGAATCTTAAAATGTTAAAAATTGAAAAATAAAAAAATTGGAGATCAGGGGTAAAAAAACATAGAGAAAGTCTCTGGGCAGCAATTACAGACTATCCCAAAGGTTCTAGATGACCTAGAGGAACAACTTAGGCCTGTAACTATCCAAGATGCATAACAATGCAAGGGATAAACAGCCAACTCCTAATCCCTTTTTATGTAGGCAGTCACTGTAGTAGTTTTAAAAGATTCGCTTTTCTCTTCCTTTATAGGAACCCTGTTCATGCTAAACATAATTATCCAAGTATTAGGAAGCTAATATCCATCTTCATCTAGTGCATGAATATGGAAAGCATGCACAAGTCTGGCTCTATTCAAAGGAGATGTAGTATGATTAGTCAACCAGACTCTTAAGCATTTCAGGGGGGATGGAGGAAAATGATTCAGGGTGTGTTTGGATGACAAAAAGACCTTAGACTGAAACAGCTGACAGTTAAGCCTGGGCAGGACAGTTAATGTGAAACTCAAATGGGTTACACCAGGTACAAATTTCCTGGTTTTTCTCAGTGTCAGAGCAATTAGGGTGCTAATGGGATACACCTTGCATCCATATAAAGGCAGATAAGTGGATACTCGCCGATTTGCATTTGAAGAGGCCAGAGCAACACTACAAAGCTCTGTAAAGTTAAGGAATTGAATGTGTGTAGTCAGGATTAGTTGTAGTGTATGTTAGAAAAGTATTAAGCCAGAAATGTGGCCTAGGTAGACTTAAAGATTTATGTCAGAAATGTTGTGGAGGGCACATCATTTGTGTCTTGAGGGACAGCACACCAAACCAGTAGAAGGCCAAAACAATGACAACCATGAATACATTGTGAAGGTGTCAGGGTACAGCAAAGCAATCTTATGCTCACATAAAAATTTTAGGTGGAGGGTACACCAAAGCAGTGTAACACCCGTGAATTTAGTAGACAGAAGAGAACGGCAAAGAAGACACAGCGACACGTGAATTCTGTAGGCAGGATATTACCCCCATAACAGTCTGAGGGACATGTGAATTTCGTAGCTGGGGAAGTATGCCAAAGCACTACTAGGCACACTTGAATTATAAAGGAGGCGAGAGGCGAGTTTGGCAAAGCAGTGTTAAGGGCATATCAATTTTGTAGGCAGGACAGTATGCCAAAGCAGTCTTAGGTATGTGTGAATTTTGCAGACGCCAAATTACCTAAAAGCATTCTGAGGTACATGTGCATTTTGCAGGCAAGAGAGTATACTGAAGAAGTCTTCGGCACACTTGAATTTTGCAGACATCAAATTACTAGCCAAAAGCAGTCTTAGGCACCTGGCTTCAGGGCCCCATTGGCAGGCGCCAGAAAAAATTCACAACTCTGGCGGCAGCCTGCCGTTTTTACCTAAGACAGCCTTGGTGTAGTCTGCAGCCTACAAAATGCACATGTGCCTAAGACTGCCAGAAATGTCACTCCCCATTCCCATTTGAGTCCCAGAGGACTCAATGGGAATGGGGAGGACGGATGCACCGGCACTGTGTGCCCAACGCAAATAGCTGCAGCAGGTGAAAAGCACTCAAGAGATGGATTCCCGCCACAAGCGGGAATGCCTTTGGGCTGCAGTGCGCTTTACAAATACACAAAATAAAAATAAATAAAGGGCTGGCGAGCGGGAGGGCACCTGCCAGCAGAACTCGGAGTGTGCCGGTGCGGTAACAACAGTGCTGGTAGCTTAGCGGCACCGTTGTTACCGGAGCCGGCCACTCCTAATGAGGCCCTTAGTCTTGGAGGAGTGCGCCAAAGCAGTTTTAGGCATGTGTCATTTTTGTAGGCAGGAGAGCACACCAAAGCTGTCTTAGGCACATGTGACCTTTGTAGGTGGGAGCGAACGCCAAAGCAGTTTTAGGCACATATGAATTTTCTAGGCGCAAGTTTATGCCAAAGTAGTCTTGGGCACACAGGAATTTGGAATTAAGTGGTGAATGGCATAGCACATGTCTATTTTTCTAGGCCAAAACTGTCTTGGGCACCAGTGAATTTTGTGTGTGGCACAGTAGGCTCAAGCCGTTTTTAAGGCACAAAAGGGATTTGGAGGTGGAAGAGTACAAAAAAGCAATGTTAGGCAGAGTTTTATAAAATGAACACATCTTAATCTACTGCAGTATCCAGTATTGGTTGAGGACAGCGTGGGCTTGGGGGGAGGGGAGCGGGGGGGTGATCCATCTCTTGAGTGCTTTTCACCTGCTGCAGCTATATCAGTTGGGCAAATGGTTTGGTGCACCGGCCATGCCGATCAATTGGTATTTGCAAACCTCTGCCTCTGCTAAGAACAGGGGCAGCAAGCTCTAGTGAATCTAGTGCATTACAAAGAAATGTAATTATGCATGCACCCCTATGACACTTACAATTGTCATCAGAATATGAATTTCGGGAGGAGGTGAAAGTTGAGACCTCACCATCTGTGGCACAAGAAAAAGAAGAGATGACATTACCACCTCCAGGGCCCTTTTAAGCACTTTGGGGGCCTGGGGCACAGAAACCTTTGGGGGCCCCTTCCATCAAGTCAAATTAATTAAGGTGTCCAGAATATCTGGTTGTGCCCCCATCATCGCGATCACAACACATAACTTGGCATTTACCTCGCAGCTATTAAAATAGCCAATGGTATTCCCTTTCAGTCCCCTTACCCTCTTCATTCTTGCTGTAATAAGGATAAAGAAGTAGCATTTCAAGGCCAACATCAGCAGTCCACGACAAGGCTACTTTAATTCTAGCATAGGTACAGGCCATTTTTCATCATTAGCAGTAACGAGGAAGGTACACCAGTCATAGTATACATGATTCAGGACACAGATTGTATGTAAAAAGCACACATAATGCAGAATAGACAGACTCAGATTAGCTCCCTCACAGAATGCAAAAGTGCTCAAGCATGGATACAGGAGACCAATTAGAAGCAAGGAGAAAGATACACCTACCATAGAATAGATAGTTGATGAAGATTAGCAGCTACCAGGAAGGTACACGCATCCAGACAGATTGAGATTAGAAGAGGGACATGGTTTTCAAGTCGGGTTGCCATTACAGAGCAAAGAAACAACTGGTTGTCGTGTGCAATCTATCAATGCTCAATATTAGTATAGAGGAAGCAACACTATAGCCAGTTAAACCATGTGTGAAGCTGTTGTGAAGCTCATACCCTGAGAACAAAATCAATCAGAAGGGTTGGTTTAGGGACTGACAATTGTGACATATTAGGCAGTGCAAGATTAAATGAGATGTGCAGGATTACACGTTGGTTAAAAGGTGAAGCTGGGATTTACACTCACTCTGCGATTTCTGCACTTTACCACTTGCTTTCCTCGTACGTGCCATGAACTAAAAAAAAAAATCCCATTTTAGAGATCTGACTAAGAAAGTAGACCAATCACATAACCTAAAATTACAATTTTAAAAACAAAATGTTATAGAAGCTCATTATGCAAAATGGGAATGATTCTAGCTTCATTGTCTGGATCATCAAGGGAAGTATATAGGTGCCAACATACTATTTGATGTGATCCTAAAAGATTACACCTGGGTTTCTCTTTTGTGTTTTAATGCTTTAAATTGGCTCAAAACACAGGCTTGTGAAATAGTTATGTATAAACATACACAAAAACCTTTCGGTTTGTTTTTTTTGTGCCAAATGAGCAGACCTTAAAATATGCTTGCCCCAGGCCTGCAGTATCTGGTCCGCTCTCTTCTGTCTAGGACTCCTTCCGCTGAAAGAACATACATAAAAAGTCAGATCAGCTAATGAATGGACTAAATAATGCCCCCAACATGTGAGAAGGCAACCTTTTCAAGCAAGACAATACAGTAATGTCAGTGAAATAAGCTGATTCGTCCAGGATCACAGTATCGTCTGCTGGGGAAGCCAGGATGGAAGCATGAACGCTTTGGTTCCACAGTCTTGAATTTCCATACCTAATCACTTTGCTAACACTTTATTGGGCCTCATTATAAGTGTGCCGGTCTGGAAACAATGGTGCCGATAGGCTTACCGGCACTGTTGTTACCAGACTGGCACACTACGAGTCTGCGGGCGGGTACTGTCCCGCCCGCCAAGGTCAGACCTGGCGGGCGGAACAGCATCCGCCCGCAGACTTTCATGGAAGCAGCAGCACTGTTGCACACGGTGCCAGTGCTTCCGTGCTTCACATTCCCTTTGAGTCCTATGGGACACAAATGGGAATGGGGATTTACATTTTCTGGCGCCTGGCTTCACGGACCGCCGGGGCTGTAATGCCCTGGTGTTTCCGTAAAGTCAGGCTCCAGAAAAATGTGCAAGTCCAGCGGCAACCTGTCGGTTTTACCGGCACGGTTGCTGCCGGACTTGTAATGAGGCCCATAGTCTTTATTTGAGGTAGCTGCCTAGGTTTTACAAGCCTCCATCTGCAGAAATCAATTTCTAGACCTTCACCATAGTGATGCTATATTCGTTTTTATTTTATAGCAACCACAGTTACAGGTAGCACCTGTTGCACTACAAAACAAAGTACACATACCTGCAGAATTATCAACTTTAAACATAGGAAAGGCTGAGTTGGCCATGCTGGAATTCAGTATTATAATCTTGCATATAAACACAAATCTCTGCAATTAGTGCTTAACACACTGAGCTATCTTCTGAACCGACGCAGCACTTACATTTATCAGTGCGCATTTAAACTTTGGCTATTGCATATGATCAATATTATTCCCATAGAAAGGTGAGATTGCTACATGAGCTGTAGTGAACACACAAACTATGTGTGGGACAGTGAACACAGAAAGCATTACAGGATGAATTGATCAGAGCAGAAAGTATTTGTTGCAACAGGCAGGCAATAGGTTCAGGGCCTCAGGACCACGCCATACAGTATCTTGCCGTGTGCTATTTTAGTTTTGTAAACAATGGTCACTAACTTCTTTAGATTAGACACCCTTGTGGGGGCCCCCCTCCAAAGTGGGGGCCCGGGGCAAGAGCCCCTTTTGCCCTCCCATAAAGACGTCACTGACCACCTCTACAACAAAATGTTTAATCCACAGATGATGAAAAAGAGCTGATTCCTGGAAATAAGTACCAGCTCCTCAGTTAAACACAGCACCCATATAGCATGCACTGCAAAGTGCAATGAGCGGAGCCCAAGAAGGGGGAGAGATTAGAGCTTGTCTCGGCCCTAAAAAATGATTCATAAATAATTGCATTTTTAAAAGCCAGATGTGTGCAGTTATTTTAGAGCAGAAGAGCAACAATTCTACATTACCAGCTGTTATATATGCAATGCAAAATAAATGTCTAGTGAGGGAAGAAGCAAACAAATTTGAGCCCACATGCTTGGCAAAAGGAAAATGCAATAAGCCAGCCTCCAACCAATCATATGCAGGCAATGGACGTATTTGATCCACCATTGCCCACCATTACACCAGAGACTCATGATGATTCCCAGAATTACACATGCCCTACCAGGACACTATTGTTGCCTCCATATCTCAAAGCATGCAAACAAGATATTCCCCCATCAAATCACCATATCTCTGTAGCTGAGGCTTTTGAATGTGTTACAAACTATCACGAGATGCAAAAGATTCAGTCTATTCAATGACAAACTCTGTGTAATGTTGAAAATATATTTACTGACCTATACCTTTTTTGAAGAGCATGGATTCAGGTGGTTGCATGGCCTCAATGATCCTCACAGTGAAACTCCAAGTTAGAACTATTTCATGCAAACCTCAGTGCCATGCCTCTTTGACCATGTTATAAAAGTAGTGGAAATGGCACTGGACCACTCTGAGGGTATGAAAGTCCAACTGAAAATGGAAATGTGGACCAATGCGCAGTGCAATGATTTATTTCGCCATCACTGGACAATAGGTCACCTTCCCTCAAGTTTCTCCTCAGAAAGTCCCACGACAGCAGCTGAGGAAAGCCATTCATTAGCAGGCAACCATGCATTTAGAAGGTTTTGACAGCAAGTGCCACAGAAGAATTGATCTATGGGATAAAGCAAAGAAGGTTGTGGGGCATTAGTTCATTCCCCATGCTTTACAGGCAGACTTTGTGGTAGCTGACATTGAGTCTAATGTTGCAGCTTCTCTGGGACTAGCTGAAATCATGCACTTGCCCTGCTTTGCCCATATCTTCCATCTTGTGATGAACTGGTTCATAAGATGGTACCAGACACTGGAAGAGATAAGTGAGGCCCATAAGGTCTGCACCCTCTTTAGCACTTTTACAATGCCCGAAATGTGTTAGAAAAGCTGCATTTGTGCCAACCAGGGGTAACAATTTCAAGTTGCAACACCATTTCAAGTTGTAAGCTAAGAGCCAGCCGTAAAAATACACTCACCACCTCAATTCGACAAATACACACATCACAATATTTCCTACTCACCAAGAGTCAATTATCACTAGCTAAATGCCAGTGGCTAGTGCACATTTTGACTCCACGCACCACTACAAACTTCCTTCAAGACATATGAAAATTGTATCATGGACTCAATGCATGAAGCATCTATGAAAACAGTGTAACACAGTGACCAACTACTGCAATAACTAGAACTGGCATCTGGCTGGTACTTACCAAAAAGTTACACAATAGCAAATGTTGGACAATGTTTTTTCTTTACTGAAGATGCCATCCAGCGAGGTAATCTGTATGCTGCTTCACTTAAAAAGAACTTGCATTGTTGTGTTTGCTGGAATTAGAATTAGCCAATATAATACTTTTCCTACTGTCTGGTGATGCACAAGAAGGGCAACTATCCATGAAAGAGCTTTCCATCCTCCAACAGGAGCTATATATTGCTGCAATGAAGTGAAATGTGGAGTAAGTTAATGCATATTTTATTGATCCACAGTTTAAAGTCACCATGTCATTTTTTAAATAGTATGTGATGAAAACACGAGAATGTCATGTGCAAGGGAAAGTGCTATCATGTGTGAGGATGCACTAAACAGACAAGTAAAATAACAGATGGAACAAGAAGAGAGGACTAAAAAATAGAGATAATAAACCCAGTATGGGACTCCACAGCTTCAAAGAAGGTTAATGTTCAGGTACACTCATTTTCCTCAACTTCTGATACTAATTCATCGGGAACCACAATGAGCTTTCACACACTGGATTGACCTAACAAGCTGTGGGACAGACTCCTCTCTCAGCCTGGTTTGCCGTATACATTGAGGTTCTCATGAGTACTCAGCAGGCAAACTGTGGATCAGGTAGTTGATGCCTAATTTCTCCACACATGCGGAATGTGAAGTGATGATGATCCACTGCAATACCAAATTGGCAAGCGGTCATCATGGCTCTCTGTACTTGTTCAATTAGCAGCTAGTGTGCAGTGTGAATGGTTATTTACTGCTGCTTGTGGAATTCTTGCAGACAACAGGAGACGACACCACAGTGACACACACAAGTTAGGTTACTTTCATAAAACTGATTGAACATCATATTGCCAAAGGTTGTGAAGGTAGGAAACATCAGGCCCATCATTTGGAAGACTACAAAAATGGATTCTTAAGCTAATGAAGATTGGTGTGTAAGCTAGCTACAGTCCTGAACCTGGAAAGATGATGCTGGCTTTGACAGTAGTTGCTAATATGAAAACTTACATGACCATGAACCACTTAGCCCTGTTAGCTATACCGAGGCTCTTGGCTATTTTTCACTTGTAAATATTCCGATTTTGCTACCTCCTTGTTCTATTTGGCTCTCCCAAAATATGTACATCTAGACAGGTGACATACATTATAAAACAAAGTGTGGATAGTGCAATGATCACTGTTCTCATTTTGATATATGCTTCACCAGCTGGGAGTACAATTTTTTGGCTTTTCCAATGTAAGACGTCACTGTCTCAGTTCACTTAATGAACTTTCAACATCCACTACAGAACATTACATTTGCCTTCTTCGGTCCAGATAATATCAACATTGTATTCAGTGGTGGTCCTGGTTATTCATATTTAGAAATGGTATATAACTTTTGAATATTTGCGGTCAAAAAGAACTAACAGAGTCCAGTGTAACATGTAGATAGAAATAAAAGAATCACAAATACTTTTTATATCAGATCTTTAATATAATTCTCTAAAAAAGGGAAACAAATTGCAATGGAATGAACAACTTAAAATTACATTCATATATTGTCAATGTGGTTACATCAATTTTACAGGAGAATTTCTCGCTATATTCTACAATTAAATTCGAAAGCCATTTCATATGTCCTTAAGCCTCTGAACAGTGGGGACAAAATGGATATAAAGTACATCTTGCTCACTAACACTTGTCAGTTCTCGTAATCATTCAGTATGTGTAGGTTTTCTGCTAAACTGCTGCATATTTGTACACATGTTTTGATGACCAAACACGCAAGGTTGAAATATCTGTGATTGACAAATGAAGCTTTACCAATATGCCCAGTTTTTGATAGGCGCAAATTTAGGAGGTATAGCAGTAATCCCAAGTTCTGGCTCTACCAATGCAGCAATACCACACAGCATCCTCTTTGTTCCATTCTTATTTATTCATTTATTGTTTGCTTGCTAGGCACTTATACAGGAAATGCATTCTGTTTCAAAGCACCCACAGGGCAGCAGGGAGGGAAGATGGAATAGCAGTACAATTAAATACAGGGGAGAAGGGACATCAGAACCTACTATGTCTTGTGAGAATTCAGAACATGCAAGTGCAGGAAGGAAGAGGACAGATGGGTAGATGCTGTGGTGTCCGTGGTCGAGGGTGAGCCGCAGATACAGTACGTCAACATCATCCAAGATGTTCAGGAGGCGAAAGAGGCACCCAGGATTGCAGTCAACCTGGGGAACAAATTATTTTGCTTTCTCATTGACTCTGGTGCAAAAGTAAATATCATGGGAGAGCAGGAGTTCCTGCAGATGCCAGAAAGGCCCGAACTCTTGAAGGCCAACTCAAGAATCTTCCAATGGGGAGCAGGGCTGCCCCTACACTCCATTGGTCAGTTCAGGAGACTCCTGATGCACAACGGGCTGACACTCAACACCACCATACATGTAATTCGAAGCCTGACGAAGGATCGCTGCCTTCTCAGCTACCACACAGCGTGCTGCCTTGGCCTCATCGACATTCATTTTCCAAGAAAGTGAGGTAATTCAATCGGCCACATCCACCTATAACAACAGATAACTGGTGAGCGCAGGCAAGGCCACATCACAGAGAGAACCCTACCACATCACAAAAGAAATGATTCTATCCAGGTTCACAGACTTGTGCAGGGGCCTAGGGACACTTAAGGGAGCACCCGTCAGACTACACATTGACAAATCTGTCAGACCCTCAACACCCCAGAAGGGACGGATTCCATCTACAGGATGCTATCTCGAAAGAGCTTGATCAACTACTCCACGACAAAATCATTGAAACAGCCACAGGACCCACCCCATCGGTATCCCCATTAGTCATCGTCCCAAAAGAAGGAGGATGCCCGCGACTATGCGTCGATATGAGGATGGCCAACACTGCCATACATGTATTGAGGACATGATTGTACTGCTAAATAAATCAACCACATTCTCGAAACTAGACCTCATACAAGGATACCACCAGCTCGAGTTCCACCCAGAGTCGAGCAGCATCACCACATTCGCTACGCACAAAGGCCTGTCCCGCTATTGACGACTACATTTCAGCCTCTCCTCTGCCACAGAGATTTTACAGGAGGCCATTCGGCAGGTTATCCGCCCGGTCAAGGGTGCCCTGAACTACAGTGACGGCATCCTCATGTTTGGCACGTCTCAGGAGGAACATCACATCGCACTACTAGAGACATGTAAGGCACTAGACAACGCAGGCCTGACCCTCAACCTGGAGAGGTGCCCGTTCAGTAAGAAAAAGGTAAAATGTTTTGGCCACACCTTTTCAGCTGAAGGCATGACACCAGACCCCGACAAGGTCAGCATCATCACCAATTTACAGGAGCCGGGGCAAGTATTCATTTCGTGGCATGGCTGGATTCTGTGCCAGATACATCCAACACTATGCATAGCTCACTGAATCATTGAGAAGACTGTTACAGAAGGACTCCCCGTTTGAATGGTTGACAGACTGCCAGGCTGCATTCGACAGCATCAAAAAAGCTTTGGCTGAGGCATATCAGCTCGCATACTTTGATCCCACATGGCATACAGAAATCACGGTGGACGCCAGCCCAGTGGGACAAGGCGCCATCCTTGCACAAACAAGCGGGGCTGACACACACTCAAGACATGTTGTTGCCTATGCAAGCAGGGCTGTGTCAGCCACTGAGTCAGCATACTCACAGGCTGAGTAAGAGAGTTTGGCAGCAGTGTGGGCATACAAACATTTTCACAATGTCGTCATTGGAAAGAAAATCACGTTAATCACTGATCACCAGGCCCTACTCTCACTTTTTGTGAACCCCTGCACAAAAATGCTGCCTTTAAATGAACGACGGGGCATTAGGCTGCAAAAATATGACTATATCATCGTCCACAGGCCAGGTTGCGATCAGAACCCAGCTGATTACATCTCGTGCCATCCATCAGGAGCACCGACGACCCGAAAAGGAGATGCTGAATACATCAATTATGTTGCTGCCACCGCCCTGCCACCCGCACTGTCCCTGGAGGCCATTGCCTCCACATTCACGGCCGACCCATCAATCGCACTATCCATCAGCCTCACGAGTAAAAACAAGTGGAGGGACTACCGCAGCCGAATCCAGAATCACCCGGAGTGAGCAAGGAAGAGCATGAGAGACTAGCGGGAGTGCACAATGAGTTAGCGGCCAAGGACCATTCCATTCCACTGTGAGACTGCTCATCCCTGCCACGCTCAGAGCTGAGGTCCTCAAAAGAGCACACGAAGGCCATTGTGGGGCCGACAATACAAAAAAGCAGTAAAGGTGTCACGTATGGTTCCCATTCATGGACTCATTAGTAGACAACTCGGTCAGACACTGCCTGCCCTGCCAATGTACTGCACATGCGGAATCCCCCGTCCCACTACAACCGACACACATACCAGAACGGCCGTGGGACTGAGTGGCCATCGATTTCTATGGCCCCATGGAGTCAGGAGACTATCTCTTAGTACTCATAGATGAATACACACAGTTCCCCATTGTGAAAAAGATGACAACAACTCCATGCCCCCAGGTGGCCGCAATCTTTGATGAAGTACTCAGCGAGTGGGGTATACCTCGCAACATCAAATCAGATAACAGGCCCCTGTTTAATGTCCATGAGTTCTCAGCATTCGCAAGGCCACAAATCTGCATCAAGCCCTGTGTAGGATGCTCAGGGACTACCACAACACGCCCCATGAAGCCACCAACAGACTACCTGCAGAATTAATGATGCGCTATCAGGCCCACACCATGAATGTGAGAAATACCGACAAACGGAGAGAGAGGATGAAGAAATCATAAGGAGAGAGACTGAGGGCAGGGAAAGAGAAAAAAATGGATAAATACACCAGAAGGAGACCTGTACCCAAGGAGTTTCTGGTCAGAGATGAAGTCTTACTAAGGCAGGCCATGAACAGAAAGACAAAAGCGAGTTACTCACCAAAGCCTTTGAAAGTAGTTGCCCTCAAAGGAACCATGGTGACAGCTCAAAAAGCATCCCAGAAAATAGAGAGAAAATGCTTGCAATTCAAGCGCCTCATCAAAAGAGAGGAGCCCAAAATGCTCCTACTAGAACCTGACCCTGAAACCAGGGCACCCAGAGATGACACGGGGACCCCGCCGGAAGAAGGGCAACGTGAAATGCCGGACCCATCGAGAGAACCTGGGGAGCAGGACCCAGCGGGTCGTGGATACGACATCAAAGTAATATCAGGAAACCTGCAAGTCTGGTGGAGGAATGTTCATCCCCACGACAGAACATTTGTCCGGGGAGTGGTGCCACAGGTCTCTGCACCGTTAAGGGAAAGACCAGGGTAAGACGGGAAGCGGGATCGAGGAAAAGGAAAGGGAGAAGTTAGGAAGGGAAGTTCAGTTGTATGTTGGAGTTGGAATAAAGTGGAGGTAGAACTGTTCCTCCAGTGTCGCGGCCTTTATTGAGGTGAGACCCTCAACAGCACGCATACAGTTTAAGGAACACTCAGAAATAAGGTCAGGAGTCTCGCACCAATCAAAATATGTCAAACAACCTTGTGGTGGAGGATAAAGGGGCTTAAGTACTGATCAAAACTGGCCTCCCATACGCACCTGTGATAACGCGGCATCGACGAAATAGAAATGCTGCAGGGAAGCCGGGAAATGTATTTTGATACAACTGCACGCTGTAAGCAGCTTCAGAGTGGAATAAATAAGTCAATATCAGGCACTGTTAAACAAAGCTTAATAGAGCTGAACCTCAGTTAGATCACGTTTGCATAACATCAAAAGTTTTAGCATTCATCAAATACAGTTCGCAACGCAAACAGTTTAAGGAACAATCAGAAATAAGGTCAACAGTCTCGCACCAATCAAAATATGTATAGCAACTCTCTGTCATATGTCAAGTAGTCTCTGTGAGCTAGCTGGTATTCTCAGCCAAAGAGAAAACGTGAGCTCAGATTTTCCTTTGTCAAAAGGTGAAAAGCTGCAATTTAGAAAGATGTTGCAATGCTTTCTAATTTTTGGGTTCAATTTGAGTTAAATGGGTCTCCGTCAGCTGATCTCAAAAAGGACTATCTTTTTAGTTGAGTGCTTTGAGAGGGCAGCCAAAAAACGTGGCTGGCTTTGATAAGCAGCTCCACCCTCCAGATGGGAGACCACTTTGAAAGAAAGAGGGTGGGACATAGGTATGAATTGGAGGTTGTGGCAATGGCGGACTAGAAGGTGGGCTACAGGGGTCAAGTCACGATAAGCAAAGTGGGCAATTGTCTGAGAACTGCTAATTTCCTCTCTTTCTCCCATAGATGATTGTATCGAATGCTTGCCTCTTAAACTAGTGAGGACATTGGCACTCTTGTTCTGTAATGTTTACATCAGCAACTAATGAAGATATTAAGATGGGATTTCATCACAGGATTCTGAACCTCATTCTCTTCTTCCTTCTGCACCTGTGGTATAGTTTAGTACCTTTGCTGTGTGGAGCCTATGAATTGGGATTTCTTTCTGCTAGATGCCCCTTTTTCAACCGGTGGAACTTTGTATGTCAGTTCTCAGTTTATGTGTGTTACATCACACATTTTTTATATCTTGAAAGATGCTTCAGATACAGTATAAAATCCTTAGAGGTTCAGTTCTGGGAAAATGCCCAAACTAAACACAGAACACAGGCTGTGGATTTAATTTACAACCCGATAAGATCATTTCTAGTTAAATTTCAGTATCTTTAAACCTCATTAAAATGTGCTTTTGTCTATTCATGTTTTTCTTTCAGCTTTTCTTTCACCACCTCCCCCAATCGTTGCCACTTTTCCATTAACAAAGCACCATGGAACTGGTGAATTTAAGGCGATTTGGTTGATAAAGGCGAAATCCACTGTTGGCAAAGAGGCTTGTGCCCCTTTCCAATAAAACGAAAACGTCCTTTCTTTTCCCCATGCATTTCCGGCTTCCACCGCTCCCAAGTGATCTTAATTCTGATGCTGATGGTTTAAATATTGCTTTGTGTATTTCTGTTCATGAGAATTTACTGCGCCCTAAGTGTATTGTTTTGATCTAGAAATGGGTGAAACTCCCTCTGGAAACCCATTATTGTGGGTGCAATGTCTGAACGACGAGGGTGGGCTGGCGTTTGGCTGGGCTTAGGTTGGGGTTATGGCAGTCAAGTGAAAGTCTGACAAGGACCTGGAAGACCACTCCAAGCAGCTGCAAAGCGTCCCTAATCCCAATATGGTCACTAGAGATCAGGGATGAACTGCCATTCTTAGGCAGAAACCTGTGCAGTTCCCTCTGGGACCACTGCAAAAGATTTAAGACTACAGGTGTTTGGCAGTAAACCCACTTGGTAGCAGTCTGTACCACACAGATTCACTTGGTAGCTATGGCTGAGCAGTCAGACTTCCCTCAAGAAGAGTTAGGGAGTATACAGAGTATTCACAATAGGTCAAAAGAACACAGTAGAACAAGTAAACACTGACCAGGGCTTGGTGTAAAAGAGATATAATTATTTATTTAAAACCACATCTAGAAAAACACACAGGCACTAATAGTAAGCAATTCAAAAACACGGTCACTAAAAGATATACACTCCCTTAGAAGAATATTAGACAAGTCTTAAGTAAAGCCCCACTTATTTTCAGACAGCGGTGAGCGCTTAACGTAGATGGCACTATTATAATTAGTTTTAAAAGGGAGAGAAAAGCAGAGAATACATTAAAACAGATCCCAACACTTTTTCACAAACACAGCAAGAGAGGAAGGCAAAGTAAAACCGTGAAGTTAGAGTTCAGTAGGCTGGATCCACTTTCAGATGATCAAACGAAATGTGTCCAAGGTCACACGGTTGCAGTGCACAAAAGTCTTGAAAAGGTTCAAAAAGAGTTGGACCAAAGAAAGGGACCAGTTAGAAGGTCAAGGTGACCAGGCCACTCCAGAAGGAGAAGGGGTTATTATTACCTTGTAGCAATCTTTAGAAAGGGAGGCCTGGCGGGCACGGTACCTTAAAGTGGTGAGAATACTCCAGCGGGGGCAGTTGTTCCTGGCAGCGGATGCAAGTCGGTGCTTTGTCCGGGGGAAGAGAGGATCTCGTCGGGGAGGAAGACAGGAGTCCGTTGCACTGCCAGAGAAGAAACCAGCCACAGAGTTTCTCAGGTAAAAGGAGCGGTCCTTTGATTTGCGGTCCAGTGGTAAGTGGCTATCCGGTTGCCAGGGTGCTTGTCACGGGCAATTCGACCACAAGCCAGTCTGGGGTGCGAAGAGAAGAAGGTAAACTGGTTGTGCCCACCAGTCAGGGGAAGAAGCCTCTTCAGCCAGGAGATCTTCTCTGTCGTCGGGAAGTGGTGAGTTGGTTCCGCAGGGCTCCGCCAGTGGTGTCGTTGTGGTAGGTCGGCTCAGCTTCTCCTTCGTCGGATTCTCAGGTCCTGTGGTGACTTCTGAAGTTCCAGTCCCCAAAGCCCTGCCTTTATGCAGCACACCCCCATTCACTCAGCCTAGCTGTCAATCAAACATGCTAAGTGGTGAGCCGGCCAGCTCACCACTTGGGCCAATCACACAGGAGTGCGACTTGAGTTACCAAGGTAACTCAGTCGAGGGTGCCTAAACCCCCTCCCGCACCCCCTGTGGTACCCAGACAGAGTGGCACCACTTTTGGAGGCTTCTGTGGAGAAGCCCGCCAAAAAGTGGAACAAAGGGCTCGACTTGGGTTGGAGTCACAGAAGAGAACACAAACGCCATTTTAGAATCGATATCTGGCAAAAAATACCAACCGGCGAATTAATATTAAATAAATAAACCGGCGGTATGTTCGAGGCTATGAGAATTAAATAATTAATGTTGGTAGCCTCGAACAATGGGAAAATCCCATAGGGATATATTTGCAGTCGAATATAAAAAGTAGTATCCACTGCCACCAGCCAAAACTCGATCAGGGGGGACAGAGACGTGCCCCCTCGACTAACAGATCCCAGGGCAATCGAATTGCCCCGACCAGTACGTCCACAATATGATGGTTTGTACTGGTTTCTGTTAATAATTTGGGACTAGTAAAGCCAATGGTGACTTTACATGCCCTGGGAGACAGTAGTCAGTCCCAGGGTATGGAGTCTATGGTGGGGTGTCACTATGACACCCCTGTGTCACTGCACGGAGGGTGCTGTGTAACACACATAGTAAAAACACATGAGACCCTATGGAGTAAAGGACCCCATAGCCCAGAAAACACATAAACAGTCAAAGGAACACCATAAATCATGTCCAAGAGTGGGAGAAAAAGAGTCTCACTCTTGGCAGGAGAAAAAAACAAACTCCAGAAATCCAGCAAAGCTGCTGGGTGACTCACTAGGTTAGGAAATTCAGCCTAAAGAGAGAATTCTCCCTAACACTCGCCCGCCACCCCCCAGACTAAGGGACAGGAGGATTTAATCCACTCCTGGATGAATCTCATACCTCTAGTCGATGACATACATCCTAGAGAGACCATCAGCATTTTGGTGGTGACACCCTAACTTATGTTCAGTGGTAGAGTCAAAGGTTTTCCTTTGTAAGCTATATGACCTACAAACCATTTGAGGAACATCAGTCTTTTTAAAGTTAGAGGGGATCTGGTTGACCAGTCCCTCGGAAGTTGTTACAACTTCTGAACCTGTGTTAGGCTTTTTCAAGCGGTCCTTATAAAGGATTCCCTTAGATCTAGGGGGGCCTCCAGAGGTCCTCCCCACCTCTCTGTTGGGAGTAGGTTGGGGTATAGGCCTCTTGGTTGGAGGGGATGGTGATAAGCAAGGTACATGCTTCTCCTTCCTCTTAGATCTATCTTTACCTACTTTAGGAGTTTCCCCCTTAAGTCTAGGAATTGGTTTGGAGTCTTCTGTGGAAGGTCCAACAGTCTGAAGGTTTTTGGCCTTAGACGTTTCTTTTCTGGTTTTCCACCAGCACTGAGAATGACCAGTTCTCTCAGGCCTAGTTAGGGTTCCAGTAGGTCTATCCACCTCTTCCTCAGAAGCAGGGGGAGTCACAGACTTTATGACTGGGGGAACAATGATGGAGCTTGGTTGGGGCTCCCATTTCCCTAACATTTTAGCCTGAAATTTGCCTGGGTCAGAGGTCAATTTACCAACACCAGGGCTTGTAGTGGGGTTCTCAGTGGAGGTTCCCGCAGGCTTAGAGTGGTTCTTTAAGGTGGCCTCTCTAGCCAATTTGGTTTGGTTCTGGGTCTCCATACTGAAAGGCCTGGGGCTACTGGATACTACTCCTAGAGTTCTTAGATCATTCCCCAACAGGACTCACCCAGGCACCTCAGTCCGAACACTGACAGGAATCAACACTGTCATGTCATTACACTGAATGAGGGCTGGTAGAATTGGAACCATTTGGACAGGGCCTCCAGACATCTTAGTGGGACCCTTGGGTGCCTTAGCAACATCCTCAGGCCTGAAAAAGCTTTCATCCACTACTGTTCTGCTGGCCCCAGAGTCTCGCCTAGCAGGAGTATCCTGGCCATTGACAAGAACACTGTCCATATAATAAACTTTTGAGTGTTCTGGTATGGTGTTGTACACACTCCTATTCTGATCCCTAACCAGACCCATGGACTCTACTGTTACACTTGCTTGAAGACCCAAACGTTCTTCAGCAAAGACTTCAAAGTGAGCACTAGCCATTTGGACTTCCTCCTCAGGAGTGAAGGCTAAGGAGACTGTGCTGATCCCTGTAGGTTTACCCTTACATCTGGGATCCCCTTTGATGTGGTCAGTTGCCCCACAGTGATAGCATGTTCCAAATGCTCTCTGGAAGGGTGGCTTGGCCTGACCTCCTTCTGGTTTGTGACCAGAAGGTACACTAGCCTGTTGTGGTTTACCCTGGGGCTTACCCTGGTTATTTTGTTGTTTGGGGCCCTCTATGGGTTGGGAGGTATTAGTAATCTCTTGGTTCCCTTTTGGTGGCTGCTTTCCCTCATCCCTTTTCTGAGTGACCCCTGAATCCTTTTGAGTAGCCCTGTTGGCAACCCACAATTCAGCAGCCTTAGCTAGTCCTCTAGGATCTAATTCCTTTGAATCAGCCAAGTGCTGTCTGAGCTCAGGAGAGCAGGCATCATAAATTGACTCCAACATTACAAGATTCTTCATTCCTTCATAAGTGTTAACTCTGTAACCCTTAATCCATCCCTCTAAGTTTTTCAAACTTTCACTCACCCAGGTAGCCCAAGGGGTACCATCATGCTTTTTCAGGGTCCTAAACCTCTTAAGGTACTGGGAAGGGGTTTTCCCAAATCTAGCTATCAAAGCTAGTTTCACACATTCATAATCCTTCTTATCCACCTCCCCCAACTCCATTACCACATCAGTTGCAACAGGGGGAAGCCTAGAGAACAACCAGGGAAGTAACTCATTCCCTGTGATGTCCTGGAGCCATGATTATACTCAAACATTTTTAACCAATCCAACACATCCAACCTAGGTTCACACATACCCACTAATTCCTTAGGCATTCAGGGTCTTTTGGGACTGGAACTCCTAGAGGAACCAGAGGAGAGAGAAGCATTTTCCACAGACAACTATTTCATTTCTACTTCATGATTAAACTCTATTTCTCTGAGTCTTAACTCAGCTTGCTTATGCTCAGCCTGGGCATTCATTCTTCTGAATTCTAGCTCTTGGTTTCTTTCAGATTGAGCAATAAAACGTTTGTACTCTAATTCAAGCTTCATTTTTTTCAAGTTAAAAAAAAGCAGGGTTACATGTAGGACCTGGTATAGGCCCAGTAGGTACAGTAGGTAGGGCAGACAGAGGCTCAGAGTGGCTAGCTTCATTAGGTTCACTTTCCTCTTCTGACTCATTATCAAGACTTTGATTCAGATCAATACCATCACTGTTTTCTACATTTTCTAGGGGGGAGGTGGGGTAGATTCCTCTGTACCACCCAGACTTTGGTTTTCTAACAATCCTTCTATAAGTTCCATTTTCTTGCCCTTCTCAGAGAGATTCTTATGTCTACACAATACTTTTAAGCAATCAGCAGTTTTGGCAGACAATGATTCTAGGGTATAACTCTCCATAGCAGACAAAGTTAGAAAATCAGCTTTTTAGTGCTAAGCACTGTGGTTAGTTGTCCTAAAGTGTTCAAAAAGCACTCTAAAGTATATACTCAATACAAATCCCACCGCCGTACACCAGTGTTAGGCAGAAACCTGTGCAGTTCCCTCTGGGACCACTGCAAAAGATTTAAGACTACAGGTGTTTGGCAGCAAACCCACTTGGTAGCAGTCTGTACCACACAGATTCACTTGGTAGCTGTGGCTGAGAAGTCAGACTTCCCTCAAGAAGAGTTAGGCAGTATACAAAGTATTCACAATAGGTCAAAAGAACACAGTAGAACAAGTAAACACTGACCAGGGCTTGGTGTAACAGAGATATAATTATTTATTTAAAACCACATCTAGAAAAACACAAAGGCACTAATAGTAAGCAATTCAAAAACACGGTCACTAAAAGATATACACTCCAATAGAAGAATATTAGACAAGTCTTAAGTAAAGCCCCACTTATTTTCAGACAGCGGTGAGTGCTTAACGTAGATGGCACTCTAATAATTTGTTTTAAAAGGGAGAGAAAAGCATAGAATAAATTGAAACAGATCCCAACACTTTCTCACGAACAAAACAAGAGAGGAAGGCAAAGTAAAACCGTGAAGTTAGAGTTCAGTAGGCTGGATCCACTTTAAGAGGATCAAACAAAATGTGTCCAAGGTCACACACGGTTGCAGTGCACAAAATTCTTGAAAAGGTTCAAAAAGAGTTGGACCAAAGAAAGGGACCAGTTAGAAGGTCAAGGCGGCCAGCCCAGTCCAGAAGGTTAAGGGGTTATTATTACCTTGTAGCAATTTTTAGAAAGGGAGGCCTGACGGACACGGTACCTTAAAGTGGTGAGAATACTCCAGCGGGGGCAGTTGTTCCTGGCAGCGGATGCAAGTCAGTGCTTCGTCCGGGGGAAGAGAGGCTCTCGTCGGGGAGGAAGACAGGAGTCCGTTGCACTGCCAGGGAAGAAACCAGCCGCAGAGTTTCTCAGGTAAAAGGAGCGGTCCTTTGATTCGCGGTCCAATGGTAAGTGGCTATCCGGTTGCCGGGGTGCTTGGCACGGGCAATTCGACCACAAGCCGGTCTGGGGTGCGAAGAGAAGAAGGTAAACTGGTTGTGCCCGCCGAGTCAGTTCCGCAGGGCTCCACCAGTGGTGTCGTCGTGCTGGGTCGGCTCAGCTTCTCCCTCGTCGAATTCTCAGGTCCTGTGGCGACTTCTGAAGTTCCAGTCCCCAAAGCCCTGCTTTTATGCAGCACACCCCCATTCACTCAGCCTAGCTGTCAATCAAACATGCTAAGTGGTGAGCCGGCCGGCTCACCACTTGGGCCAATCACACAGGAGTGTGACTTGAGTTACCAAGGTAACTCAGTCCAGGGTGCCTAAACCCCCTCCCACACCTCCTGTGGTACTCAGACAGAGTGGCACCACTTTTGGAGGCTTCTGTGGAGAAGCCCGCCAAAAAGTGGAACAAAGGGCTCGACTTGGGTTGGAGTCACAGAAGAGAACACAAACGCCATTTTAGAATCGAGTCCTGGCAAAAAATACCAACTGGCGAATTAATATTAAATAAATAATCCAGCGGTGTGTTTGAGGCCATGAGAATTAAATAATTCAAGTTGGTAGCCTCGAACAATGGGAAAATCCCATAGGGATATATTCGCGGTCGAATATAAAAAGTAGTATCCACTGCCACCAGCCAAAACTCGATCAGGGGGGATGGAGACGTGCCCCCTTGACTAACAGATCCCGGGGCAATCGAATTGCCCCGACCAGTACGTCCACAATATGATGGTTTGTACTGGTTTCTGTTAATAATTTGGGACTAGTAAAGCCAATAGTGACTTTACATGTCCTGGGAGACAGTAGTCAGTCCCAGGGTATGGAGTCTATGGTGGGGTGTCACTATGACACCCCTGTGTCACTGCACAGAGGGTGCTGTGTAACACACATAGTAACAACACATGAGACCCTATGGAGTAAAGGACCCCATAGCCCAGAAAACACAGTGAAAGGAAAACCATAAATCATGTCCAAGAGTGGGAGAAAAAGAGTCTCACTCTTGGCAGGAGAAAAAGACAAACTCCAGAAATCCAGCAAAGCTGCTAGGGGACTCACTAGGTCAGCAAATTCAGCCTAAAGAGAGAATTCTCCCTAACAGCCATTGGGTGGCATTACTTTGGCATTTGAGTCTTTGCTCGTCATATGATGTCATCACCTGCACTTGTGAGGCTGTACACTAACTCACACATTGTAACCTTCTGAGCTGTCCGGGTGAAAAGGTCAGAAGTATTCACCTCTCACATGGGGCCAAGCTTGCCCTTTGAAAGTTCGGTCCAGTAGCAGTCTTTCATCATTTTGAGATTAATAATGGAATACCATTAAACTGGAAAAGAATAGCACATTATTAAAGTGCTTGTACCATACATGTGAGGTATGTTTTTATTTTATTTTTATTTTTTTATTTGTTTTGTCTTGGTTTATTCACACCTTTACATATTATCTTATATAATATTACAAACCATGATATATACAGTAATACTCACAATTTCCTTCATTTTAAATTTCTAAAATCCTTAATTCATATAAAACATAACTTTGTTAAAATAGATCTATCTTATCCTTAAATTCATCATTTATTTACAGCCTTAATTCACTTTCAGAACTTCATGACCTGCACTGACTTTGGCAAACGGTCCACAACATAATTCTTATTCCAAACTACATCAATTTTTTAGACATGCAATTAGTCTTATTTTTAGCACCATCGATCTCCCATGTAGCATCTCGTACCACAGTAGTTCAGTATTTACACATGATGTATCTGTAACAAACTGTTCAAAGTATTCCAATCGCTTCCCCATAAGATTCGGGCATTTTACTAATAGATGATATAATGTTTCATTAACTCCTTGTACCATACAATATTTACAGTATTTAAATTCCTCAACATCAGGAAACCGTACATTTTTTATCTCTTGGATATTTAAGACATTATATGTAAATCACATCGTGCAGTTACGAATCAAACGAGAAGGATATTTAAGTAAATATGGTTCCGCCTTCGGCTCCCATTTCCAGAATGATACAACATTCATGTATAATTTCGAGTTTATTAGGTAGGCATTATTCTCAAGCCAATCATAGGCCTTTAATGTCTTTTTTATTTTCAGAGGCTTCTCTAACAGTATGCTTAGTGATAGTCCAAGAGTGCACATAGATTTTTCGACTGATGCCTTAAGTTTCCTTGAGAATTTTCCTATATCATCATTAAACATCCTGTTATACAGCGAATTAGAGTCACTTATCATACATTTCCTCCATAAACCTGCCTTGTTCCACTTCATGTAACTTTCAAGTGAGTATAAACCAAGATCGTACCTTATAGCTTCAAATGGCAGACATTTGGGTAAAAAGAATAAAACATTCCTCCATATAATGCCTTCTATAACCTTCAAGTGATATGCTAAAGCATCTGGAACAAATTCTATGCCATATGTTATTCTAGGTATTATTATTTTTTTTTTGTAGAATTCTAAGCAGGGCAGTAGGGTGTATTTTCCATATTTCCATTCTACTATCCTTAACTGCTTAGCTGAATCCATTGCTTTTTGTTTTAAACAATGTGTTATGCAATTATTTGTTGGCACATTTGAAAATACAAAACCAAGATACTTCAGAGTTTTTTGAGATTTTAATTCCTTCACAATACCAAGAGTATCCTTGTGTGACCTTTGTACTTCTCCCTATATTTATAATTGATGTTTTTTCAGCATTTATTTTGAGTTTCAGTTTCTTAATAAAGTCCTCAAAGGCATCTATTAATCTTTGCAGCCCTATTTTGGTTGTGTCGAATTGCAAAAAATCATCTGCATAAGCGCACCATTGCAAATGTATTTTTCCTATTTTCGGTGGGGCCAAACCTTTCCCTTCTAACTCAATGCCTGCTGAAGATACATATAGGTTAAACAAAATAGCAGCCAATGCACAGCCCTGTTTCAATCAATTAGCAACCTTTATTTCTGACGTCATTAAACCTATATTACTCAATCTTACACATATCCTAGTTTCAGAGTATAAGCAAACCAGAATATTTAGCAATTCATTATCAATACCCAACTCCATCAATCTCCTCCAGAGTGAGGGTCTATCCGCCCTATCAAAAGCGGCAGAGAGGTCCATTGACGCAATGTATATGGGTTTTCTGCTTTTAATTCTGGGAGTACTTTGCAATTGCATCAATAACATGCCTCCCGCATCAGTACTTATACCTATCTGCTTTATGTCTAGTAAGCTATTGTCTTCAATCCAGTTTAGCAATCTATCCAAAACTATAGAGGAAAAGATTTTCGCCTCAACATTCATTAAGGTGATTGGTAGATAATTCCCAGGACACAATCTATTTGCCTTCTTGAACATAGGTATGACATAGGATAGTAGCCTCGATTTCGGTAGCCTCTCTTTATGTAATACGTCATCAAATAATATATGAAGTATATTCACCAATAACAACTTGTTATTTTTTAACGTCATGAAAGATAGATTATTTAGTCCTGGGGTATTTGAAGCTTTGGCTTTTGTTATGTATTTCTGAATGTTTGTTGCCTACACATCTAAAATCCAATCTCTGAGGTAATTATTCTCCCATTCAATATCCTCAGAGTTAGATTCCCTGTAAAGATTTTCTCCAATCCTCACTAGCAAAAGGATTCATTACCATCTGAGTTTAAGTTTTCTCCATGCTATTTATCAAAGCCCAAAAACCTCTTGTCGTAGATCTCCTCATGGATTAAAACATAAGTTCAGCATGATTTTGTTGTATGAGTATCTGATGATTTTTTAACCAATTTCTGTAGTACTGTTTACATTGTTTGATCTTCTTTCTTAATGCATCATCATTCAGGAAATCTTTTTTTAATTCACAAATTTGTCTATTCTTGACGCATTTCCTTTTTTAAATTTCTGTATCATAATTATGCTTATGGTCGTTATTCATATCTTCTTTCAACCTACCAGGCGTATGATATTTCTCTAATGCTTTTTCAATAACTGTCTCATATTTGACTATGGTGTATGCCTTAATTTTGGTCTCATAGGTCTGCGCATCATAAGCAGCTGGCATCAGTTTATTACATTTTTCAATTTTACCTGGATTCCATTTTATCTTTGAACCATTTACCTCGATGTTCATACCATACACAGTGCCAGTATTCATTGTATTCTTTTCTTCCGCCAAAGTAGCGCACAAGATAACATAGAGTGATCACTTTGTTCCACCTCAGAAACAACAATATTTCCGATAGTTAGTAATACAGATGTACTTACAAAAATATAATCTAGTATGGACTGAAAGCCTCTAGCATGCCAGGTGGGGTTCTTAACCATAGTCTTCCTCTATTCTTTTTACTATTCTGCAATGACATTCTATCACACTCCCCTGACAAAGGATTTAGCATTTCACTTTTGTTTAAGTGACAATCCGCATTTAAATCACTGGTCAGAATAATTACACCTCCAATTTTGTCATCCTACCATTCACCCACTATGTTATCCATCTTCAACATAACCTCTTCTAGGTCATTATCAGATTTAGCCAAAGTGTTCCAGTAAATATTTATCAACATAACATCAATAACACCTTCATCAGCAACTATCTCCAATGTTACAATCAATATCGATTCCTCTAGATAAGCATCGGAAATTCTTCTCACTTTATTATCTTTTTTTTTTTTAGTCACCACTCCTCCCTTTGGGCTACCCCTAATGCCTGATTTAGCTTTTATGCATATGCTCTCATACCCGTCCCATAAAAGGGATCTCATTACCCACGTTTCCTGTAAAAATATAAAAATCATAATTTTGCATAGAATCACATAATTTCTTATCTGAAACAAGGTGAGACCATCCCCTGGTATTCCGTGTTAGCAAACCATAACACACATTTGCGCTAAAAGAATGTTCCCATACTCTTTAACTGGGATATGGATTCCTTGAGAGACATAGCTAGATCTCTCCATTCACGCACATCTTTTAACAGACCGGTGTCGGTTCCATGTATCTCAAGAGGCTCACGTCTCTCTTCAGAATGTGTATTCCTAATAACACTAGGGTCAAGTCCAAAGCCATCTTTCTCCCTATTTTGATTGAACTCATATATGTCAAACCCTCTTTTCTGCATTGTAGCAGCTTCTTTCAGGATCAGAGTTCTCACCAGAGGAGAGGGAATCACCATTCGTACGAAATCATACCTATATATGTGTATAAAATCCACTAATTTAATATCTGACAACGAGATCAGCTTTCATTCTGGGATCTCTGCAAATATACTCAGGATAAATGGTCTATTTAATGATTGGAACCTCTCTTCCTCAAATATATTACACATTATTA
Source organism: Ambystoma mexicanum (assembly GCF_040938575.1). Lineage (NCBI taxonomy): Eukaryota > Metazoa > Chordata > Amphibia > Caudata > Ambystomatidae > Ambystoma > Ambystoma mexicanum. The sequence goes on along the minus strand of NC_090937.1, from coordinate 1,345,541,499 downwards.
GACTATGGTCTTGAGGATATATTGGTTTTCTTAGCTGCAGTTGTGCTTCACGATTTCTCATTTTTTCATTGGAATTTTGTTCCATATATTTCTTCCCAATTCTTCTCCATACATGAAATCTACATTCCGTATGCTATTTCTTCCCTCATCAGTCATACATTCATTCCTTGAATGCTCTTTTCCTATCGCATCATTCTCCTTCATACCAGTCATATTTGTTTCAGGTAAATACTTTTTCTTACTCAGTATTTCCTCTACGATCTTTCTTATATCTGATTCAGAGTTAAAGTTATGACTATTCACCTCTTTTCTTTCCCCACTTATATTGCATTATTTAACTTGCCTCCAATCATTTCCTATCAGTTCCATCACCACTTCCACCGCTGTATTACTTTCACCATTCGTTATGTTACTAGTGGCTTGCACTCCTTCACTCTTTCTTTTTTCCTTTCATTTAAGCTCCGGATATTCCTTAGCATGATTGATTTTATTTTTAGTTACCCTCTCTTCCTTCCTTCCATCCGTCCACATTCATGTCATCATTCAAAACAACAATGTCATTATCACAATCTTTATATCTTTTTAAGGCAGCTTGCGTGTTGACGCTCCAACATGACATATCTGAGACCTTTATTGGTAAATCTGAAGCTTTTACTGCCTTTATTGGTACGTCAGGTTCAGAACTATCTATGTTCATGGGAGCATGTGGGTTTTTAAATATATTAAAAATATCTTTCATTCCTATTTCTATAGATTTCAGATTTTTATCTATTCTTCCAGACATTCCTTTGTTTTTCATGGCCTCAGATAGTGTATTCAGACCTTCAATATAAGTACACTGAGATGCTTTATCCTTTATTTGATCTTCCTTCAGACTCTCATGATTAATATGTGGTACCTCATTCACGAAGATGACTTCGTCATTCACTATTTCGTGTTTTTCACCGTCCCTTATGTTTGGATCTCTTAAAAATTTCCTATAAGAAGTCTTGAGAGCTTTTTGCGCCAGTGCATGCGCCTGGGCAATTTTTATTCTTGCTTTTATTTCTTTTTTTTTCGAAACTTTAATTATAAAATCAGGTAGTTCAGGTTTTTTTCGTCACAGATTACAATACTAACGTCCCTTTGGGGCAGAATGTCTTTAAGCAGCACCCCGGTAGCTGTACCTAGGTTCTTTTTAGCAGCACCTAATGGTGCCGCAGCATTATCTTTTGGTTCCTCATAAATGTTTTTAGAAGCATTTCCTTGCATGTCTGAGTTATTCTTAGTGTTTAATGCCTTCTCTTCCATCATTCGCAACCATGTTTGGCAACATATATCCGGCATTGCAGTCAAAGTCCTAAATATTTCATTCAGCAACCTTGTGTGTTTGCGCAATTCCTCCAACATACCATTATTAGCCATTGAAACACAACCAACTTCACACGATTGTTCCTGGATTGGACTTAATTTACCAATTTCATCCATCTGCTCCCTGTTTTCCAGATGCTGAGTTAGGCATAATAGCGATATCTCTCCTGTGCCAAATATAGGAGGAGTATTAAAAAATGATTGTGACAACCTACCATCCTTATCCATATTTAACTCCTCCACCCTGTCTATACTAGAAATGCCTATGTGATGATCATCACAAAATAAAGATTGCAAGGATTCCAAGACAGTATCCGCATTACCTCCCTCCTCACTATTTACATTGCAAATGGGTTGTAGAGAACACGTTTGCGCGCATTCAAGCAATTCGTCATCAGTATCATTAGCCGCTTGTGGCAGCACCTCTTGCATTTCACACCAGTATGCAAGAAAAACGTATCTTTCCTAAGTATGCAAGATTTTTTGCATCTCCGTTTCATCTTGGGAAACACAGTTTCTTTTGCCGTGTCTATTGCCTGCTTTTGCCTCCATGTGTAGCTGTATGCTGTATGTATTATGTGCAAGGCTTCACATAACCACAGTGCAAGTACTGAAAAAGAGGAAATCACCAGAAAGCGTTCAACCACAATGCAAATAAAAAAAAGAAAAATAATTTTCTACCAGCACTGTGCACCAGCCTCCAGCATCACAGGCGTAACAGGCCACTGCTCAGGCCGCTTCACACGGGCGAGCGCGCGCATGGGCGCACACGTGTTGCTTTTTCAAACAAAGCGCGAGCAAGGGGCGTGGCCACAAAAATAAATGGATAATATTATATTAATATGTATATATATATTCAGTGAAAAAAACGTTGTTAAAGGGACGTTATGGTTAAGTTGCGCTACTAAAAACCTATGAAATTCAGTGAAAAAAATGTTTTCACTGAATTTCATAGTTTTTTAGTAGCACAACTTAACAATAATGACTTTGACTTTATATACATGTCATATGGAACTGACTAGATCTCTTCTTATGAACTTGATGTCCGCGAACTTATTTAATGTTCGCGGACATGTTCGGGGAACAGTACCACCACTTAAAAACTCTGGGGAGGTATGATGTGTAATAGTTATATCATAACATAGGAACATTTAACAAATTCACAAAGCAGCAAACATACAAAGTATATGTAGTAATACTTAAAACATGTTACCCATATATGTAACACACTAACCATTCATGTAAATACAATATGTTTTAAAATGGAATATACCAAAAGATGATAAAGTGGCTTCCACCATAATTACCTCACGCTCTACAACCAACAGCAAGACCAGACGTACACACTACTGATTACATATCTCACCAGACATAGTAAGTGCACTTCTTTTTACTCATATATTTATAAACTTTCTATATTAGAAAAAAAAGCATATTACTTCTTTGTTTTCTCACAGAAATGTGTAGTACTCTGGACTGGCTAGAGGACCATTTCCCACGAGACGAAATGTTAGAAGATAGTCCACCTAATGGTACACACTTTACTGTATAAACCAATTGATAAATATTATTTTGTATACATTCAACATATACATTTTTTTTTACAGACCCTACAAAAATTGCAACTATCAAAGAAAAAGAAGTGGTGGATAGCACTCTTGAACACATTACCCACAAAATGGACCAACTTATGGGAAATTTTATGGATTTAAAGAACTTTGTGGAAGATCACCTAAAACCACCAACAACATACCATTGTCCCACCTGTACTTGTCCCCCCTCACCATATCCCATTAATTTATCCCCAAACTCTCTCCATGGACCACAACGTTTTGATGAGATTTGCATCCCTTCTTCACCTGATCCCACTAATATTGAAAACCCTAATTCCCCTGTTTTTGTTTCCGTTTCTGCCCCACCTTCTCAGTCATAAATTGTTTATATATGTTAAATAAAGTTACTTTTTTATATTGTGTTGTAATTACTTTTAGTTCCTTGTAATAAAACCAATTTAGGTGTCCACGGACACCGCGGTTGTTCGGAAATGTTTGTAAAGAAACGAAAATGTAACTGTCCTGAGGACACTTCATCTGTCCGTAATGTTCTCATGCAAGTTCAAAATGTTCTAAGAACACTCGTAGTGTCCTGAAATGTTCGTAAAGAAACAAAAATTAAAGTGTTCTAAAGAACACTATATCTGTCCGTAATGTTCGCTATCAACTTAAAACTGTCCTAAAAACACAATTGGTGTCCTGAAATGTTCGTAAATAAACGAAAATGATGTGTCCTGAACAACAGTACAACTGTTCGTAGTGTTCGCTAACCAATTGAAAGTGTTCTAAGAACACAATTGGTGTCCTGAATGGTCGTACATAAACTAAATTACACGTGTCCTGAAGAACACTATATCTGTCCTTACTGTTCGCTACCAAGTTTAAACTGTTCTAAGAACACACGCGGTGTCCTGAAATGTTCGTTTCACGTGTGACGCACTTTTAATTACTTCAGGACCCGAACAGTGTCCGTTGGACATCAATGCGCATGCGCTAACCAATCTCCATGCACTTGGTGTCCTGCGGACAGGCGCTTCCTACGCAGACTAGTTCGCAAACAGATCATATGACCGCGCCCACGCTCATCGTGTGTCCTGAAATGCGGACACTGTTCGTGTCCCCGAACAATTTAAAAGTACATTTTCAGTTAATCCATAATATTTTTCAATAAAATCTCACCATGCCACAAGTCCCACATAGCAATCTTGAGTTTCTATATACCTTTTGAAACTTTCCGATCCTTTTTTTGTGTTCGATCTGTCTGCGCACAGTGCCCATGTCCGCGGACCGCGCACAAGCACCCCTATAAAAGACCACGCCCAAGAGCTTATTCCCATTGTGTTTCTGGCTATTCTTCAGAACACAGTGATTTTTGCTGCCACCTGCAGACTACACCATCATCGACATGGCATCCTTGGCTGCTGAACTGCCACTTGGTGCTGCACCTGCTTCAGCACCACCACCACCCCCTCCACCACCACCACCTCCCCAAGGGCCTGAAGAGAGGAACAGGACTGAGGATGCAGAGGAGGAAGAAGAGGATGATGAGAATGAGGTAGAGGAAATCCCTACTACCTGCACTAGGCGTGAGTCTTGGGTGTGGCGGTTATTTACCATTCATGGGAATGGTCCTAAGGCTCGTGCGAACCATGTTACCTGCAATGAGTGCAAAATGATACTCAGTCGCGGGAAGCACGGTAACTACAGCTTTGGGACAACTACTATGAAGCGACACCTGAGGTCATTTCACTCCGGGGCTATTCGCAGAGTTGCACCTTGCGAAGAACGTAGCAGGTTGATTTCCTCTACTTCATCCTCTGTTTCTGATCCTGTCACCACAAGGACCACTATCGTCTCAGAGCACAAGAAGACCTGCTCACTACCCAAATAAAACCCACTCTACATCTTCCTCTGTCAGCTCGCCCTTTCTTATCCCTGTGGTTGGTGTCCAACCCTTTACCCTCCTTTACCCTCCTCTCCTAGTGTGTCGTGTCTAAAAAACAAAAAAAAATACAAAATTACAAAAATCAAAAAAAAAATAAGGATCTTTTCAGAGCCGCCTTTCCCAGTTAAAAAATAGAAATGAAAATAAATGAAGCAGGGCTCTTTGTATTTTTTAGAAGTCCGCGGACAGTTCGCGAACATTAAAAAAATTGGGTTACTACTCCATCACAAACATTGTAATTTTCTCTGGAAAGAAGTGGTGGCTCTGAAAAGAACCTTTGGGTGGTGTTTGTAAGTCAAAAATTGTAAATGCTTAACATCTACTTCAAAATCGTTGTAAGATGGACTCCAGCTCTGCGAAAAATGTATGTACTACAAAACATAATATTTTCATTGTGAAAAGAAGACATGCCAAAATCTCTTGGAAAGCCACAAACAGCCTTATCAACATTGCACCTTGCTTTTTCCATTTGTGGACCAAATGAAGAAGAACGAAGCCACATTTGTCTCTGCGCAATCCGTGAAAATATCACTTGAGAATTAGGAAACATGTCCATAACCTTCCACCGTCCTTCTTTCATAGCAAATTGCAAAAAAAATCCAGTCACATGCCCTAAACTGTTCCCTCCACAATGAATTACAATTATGTCTGGATGTTGCTCTGTCTCCAAAGTAGCACAGAGAGGTAGCAAATCCAACCACTTCATTCCACGTACTCCATGCCAGTGTACTTCCACATGTGGGAATCCAAGATCAACAACTACTCCACAGCTTTCTGCATGCACCTTCAACCAATGTATCCACGAATCTCCTAAAATCCAAACAATCTGTTTTCTGAAACACACAGCCATAGCTATCTTTTGTTCTCTCAGCAAAAAGAGTATCTCAGAAAATCTCTCCTGGCACAACACACCCACCAAACTTTCCTGACCAATCCCTTTCAGTGCATGACTTCTGAACCCAAAAATCCCCGGATGTAACTCCCGATGTCCGGGAACTACCGCCATGTCCGCGGACATATCGTAACATGAACAGCCCTTCTACCATTTCCACTACACTCTCTCTGCCATTCCCTCATTGGATGTACCTCAAAAATCACATGACCATGCACCAATCACATTCAAGACCTCTACATCTAACTGCATCATCATAGATCAGCACTGCAAACGTACTCTGAATCTCTCTGAGTACAAGTGTCATATCATTGGCAAGCAGCATCTACCACAAATACTGTACAAGTCTTCAAGATTTCTACTTGCAGCTCCATGCATATGCCTATGCATGAACACAAACTTCAGGTATGCATATTTTCTGTATAGTAGATGACATAGCTTTCATCCATTTTTGTTTTACAGGTGGGTGAAATCACCCGATTTTGTTTTTGGCGGGTGAGACGCCCATTGGAATGAATGGGCGTGCAGGAGGCTTGGCGGGTGAGTCTGCCCTTTACAAGGCGTGTGACACCCGCCAAAAGTGTGTGAGTTGAGAGCTATGGTAGATGAACACATTTTCAAACAGACTTTTACCTTGTAAAATCTGTAAAATGAATTTACTGTACTTTTTCCAATTTCCTAAAATCAACTATCACTTATACACCTTTATACTTTTTACTTTCTTTATACACACACACTCAAATCATGTTAAACTAACATTTTTTAAATGAAATATATAGACTACATATATTCAAACAAAATTGCATGCAAACACAATCTATGTTTAAACCTTTATAAAAATACTTATACAATTTCATATTTTTTGTTTTTTTTATTTATTTACTTAATTACTTTAAATTACACATGACATTGAGGCGCTATTACCTAGAACAGTTTACTTACAGAAATAGTGGTATTCACTAATATATTATAAATTTCACAAGACATAGTAAAGATATTTTATTTTTGCTACAGTTAGTCATTCAATACAATTTGTTCATTAAGAACATATCATATGTACTGAACTGATGCAATGTATCTTATGTAAATAAATTAGTTTAATGGTTTTACAGAAGGCACTGAGGATTTCAATTAAAAAAATCAATATCTAAATTAAAAACAGTGCTATATACAAACAAAGTTACTAATTTGAAGCTTTTACAGTTGCAGTGAAGACCAGTTCCCTGAAAAGAAGCAGCCGAATTCGAAGAAGAAAGAAAAACTAAGAAGTTACCTGTTAATTTAAAAAAAAAGTAAGTAAAATATCACCATAATATTTATATTATTAATCAAATATACTATAACATTAATACCAGCTATTTTGGTTTCTTAAAATAGAGATTTTGTACCATTTTGTCCAAAAATGTCCATGTCGTAAAGAGCGATTTACAACCAGAATGGCCCACAAATTTCTATTTTTGGACACACAAATTAGCCAACTGAACCACTACAATTTTCATATTATAGAACAAACAACTGTTTTAATTGTATACATTAGATTTACTATTTGTACTTTTCCACACCACTAGCTTACTTTTTTTTGTCATCTGAACCCAGTTTAGTGACACATAAATTCAAGAATACCTATCCCTACTAGTTTTAGTTCCCAATGCACAATCACACACCATTACATACATCTTTATCATCTTACTCAAACACTCATGCACACAGCACACATACATTCCAGAACACCCCAACCCATATCTTCTTTATTTTTTTCAACAGACCCTAAAGAATGCCTACCAAAAGACAACTCCGTAGAAAGCAACGCAAAATTAGAGCAAATGAAAATAAAGGTGTCCAACATAAGCATCCATCTCTAGCAGAATTTGTAAAAAAAGTTGAAACAAAACAGCTAATACAATCATTTAGTGAAACACAAGAAGTTTCAAGTACAACAACTTCGCTTCCTCTATCAAAATGTAAAACAAACCAAAAAACAATTAACAGAAAATCAGTACAGATAAAACTACTTCTTCAAATTTTAATATAGTGCAAAGTAAGCATACCAGGAAAAGTATTTTAGCCAAAATATACCGTCACAAAGTCCTTCAAAATCTTATAAAAACAGGAGAGAAATCAGGTTCAAAGCTTAAAACCTATCGTAGGAAATTAATCTTAGAAGCATTGATGGACAGTGCAATTCTTCTCAAAAGAAATTTATTTATTTTACTGTTAAACAAAATGAAACCACTAACAAAACTAATAACTAAATTACAAAAAAGACTTCTCAATAAGCGAAATGTCAACAGAAAGAACTTCTTAAGTATCTGCGGAGGTTACTGGAATCACACTACGAGCACAGAACCATATTTTAATGAAGAAGCGTACAAACAAAAGCAAACAAATACAATTGCCATAAATAGCAGTGGTCGAGGTTATGAAAAAGTGAATAATACCATAATGGAACAAGAAGTACTCCTTACAAAAATATGACCTGAAAACTTAGAATTACCCCTCCATTCAGCTGAATCAGAACGTCTAGTGTACAAATGGCCATGCACGTCAATGTGTAACATTCCCAAACAATGTTTCAAATCTTTACACCAATTCCTCAATAAATATGTAAAAAGCAAAGACAAAATCAAAATTAAATTACTGCAAAATATAGATACCTGTCCAGTGCGCAAGTACACAGGACTACAAGGACATTCATTGGCCTGCATTACAGGACCTACTTGTAAAACCACTTTCCATGATACCAAAAGAATATCAACACATCATTCAACTATAAGAAATCTAGTCTATAAACTGTACTATGCTAAAAGTCCTACTTTAGCACTAGCAAAGTTAAATAACATCCTTCTACATGGTACAGCAAAAGACCTACTTGAAGAAATTCACTATATCCAGAAAAAATATTTTGGGAGTGAAAGCCATTTACAAAATGAAATAGCTTTAAACCAATTAAGCAACAATTCTATACATGGCAACCTTTTGCTAAACACATACAAAAAAGAAATACTAAAATTTAAAAGTACATCAGCTGAAGTACCAAACCATGTATGTGTATGTTGCCGTATATTTTTTTATAAAAGTAACACAAAAACTGTGGACCTATCATACAAAATAGAAGACAATGAAGATTCTAAATGGTTTAAATTAGCTCTCTACCTTCTAGCAGAAAACAAATATGAAATAACTGAGCCCTTAATACTTTGCAGTTATTGCACCACAAAACTTGACAACAACCAAACTCCTTCACGGTCTATCACAAATAATTTGGAATTATACCCAGTACCAAAACCTCTACAACAACTTAATTTATATGAGAGCATCATAATTCAAACAGTACACCCATTTCAAGCAATAATACGCCTTCAACCAAAAACAGCAAAATTACCTCCCTCTGAATTGGTAAAAGGCATTCGTGGAAAAGTAGTTTATTTACCATTAAATCTAAAAGAAAATGTGCATACTCTAGGAGTGCAATGTCCAATGCAGCAATCTTTAATTATATTAGTAAATGGAGTACCTACAAAAGACAAAAAAATATGGCAACAGCTGGTAGATTTATATAAAGTTAGACAAGCCTTCCAATATCTTAAAGAGAATAATGAATATTACAAAGAAATTAATATTGAAGAAAACTTGAAAGATACAACTGAAATAATTCAAGAAATACAAGAAGCTGGTCAATTTGAGCTACTAGATCCTGCTACAATATCAAATACTTTAGACCATTATACAATTCATCCTTTGCACTGTACTGGAAACTTACCAAATGCCTCAAACAAAAGGATCGCCAATCAGTATAAGGGAAAAAAGTATAGAAGCACGTGCTTTTCCTCTACTCTTTCCTACTGGCAAAGGAGGAAGGTATGATGATAGACCTATTCAAATATCAGATTCAGAATAACACTCATTACGGATGTATTCTGAAGATCCCAGATTTAGACAAAATGTGGAATACATATTCCACCTACTCTTTGAAAGTGAACTAGCAACTTTATGTTACGGAGTTGCACACATATTAAAATCAGGATCACACTTTCAAAATATGACAGCTACACAATTATTAGAGAAAGTGCAACAAAAGGATGAGGTTTTACAATCAAATATTACAAATCTATTAGCAAATATGCGTGGTACTAAAGAGTACTGGTTTCGACGTCGTGGAGATGTACGTTGTATGATCAGAAACCTTGGCCCACCCACTTGGTTTGTTATATTAAGTTGTGCAGAATATGCATGGGAAGATTTACATGATTTCCTACGCATATCAAATAAAAACAAAACAAACATAGATATTCTAACACCTGGAGAACTTTGTTCTTTGGATCCTGTTAATGTTTCAAGATATTTTCACCATCGCTTCATTGCTATGCTACATTTTATTTGTAATAAAACTGTTCCTCCCCTTGGAGAAGTGCAAAACTTCTTTTGGAGAAAAGAATACCAAGCCAGAGGAGCACCACATATCCACATGCTTTTATGGATTAAAGATGCTCCTAAATTTGGTCAAGACAGTGATGCCACTGTTTTACAGTTTATTGAAAGATATGTCACTTGTGAAATTCCATCAGAAGCCACAAATAGTGATCTTTGTGCACAAATTTTACAATTTCAACGACACAAATGTGGAAAATATTGTCGTCGCAAATACAAAAACAAAGGCAAATACTACACCAAATGCCGATTTGGTTTCCCTAGACCAGTTACAAATACAGGTCAAGTAAACACCTCATGTCTTCAGTTAGACATAGTGTTAAAGGTAAGTCACCTAAAAATACATATTACATAAAAAGAAAAGAAGAAGAAAAATATATCAATGATTATAATGCAATCATTGCCCACTTATGGAATGCAAACATAGATGTGCAGTACATTGAAGACAATTCTACTGCAGTTGCACGATATGTCACAGCATACTTAACTAAAGCAGAAAAGACAGAGCTCCAAGACCTCTGGAATGACCTGTCATCAGATAAAACAGTATCTCAGAAATTATACAGCTTGGGCATAAAAATGCTCACCCATAGAGAATGTGGATCATATGAAGCAGCTGATCGTTTAACTGGTACTGCATTGTATGGTTAATCTGAAAATATAGTATGGCAAAGTCTTGGTCCAGCTAAATCTAGAAAAAGAGTTCTAAAATCAGATGAAGATATAGAAACGATAGTCAAATGTGATCCCAACAGCCAAGACATTTTAAAAAACAATTTATTGGACACATACTACCCAAACAGAAGCAATACTTTGGAAAACATGTGTCTATACCACATAGCCCAAAACTACACATACACAAATAATATGAAAACTGATGAAAAAAAAGGTAAATATAGAGTGACAAACTGTGAAGGCAGCTTAGTTAAACTCACTAAACCAAATTTAATTAATCATATCAAATTGTCATTAAAGACTCCTCAACATAAAGAAGTATATTACATGTCCCTGCTACAACTCTTCAAACCATGGAGAAAAGAACAAATACTAGATAACTATGACTCATATGAAGATGCTTTCAAAGCAAATGAAAGCACTATAACTGATGTAAACTTTACACAGTACAAAACAATGTTGCACAATGAACAGCAACACAAAGAAGAACTCCAAGCCCAACTAGATAAGGACACACCTGACAGTAGTCAACCTTCTGTAACAGGAAGCCAAGAACCACTGTGAGAACCACTAATAATAAATGAGGTAGAATTAGCTATGATAGAAGTAGAAAACACCATGTGTCAGTATGAAGATAAAGAAGACTTAACTATACTACAATCAAAACTAAACAATGAGAAACGTAGCATTTTTCAAGAAGTAACAAAACAAATTGCACATGGTGTAAAACATGAAAATAAAGAAACCTATACTACTGTATGTCAGTGGTGAAGCTGGTTCTGGCAAAACATTCCTAATCAAAATCTTTAGTAAGTTCCTACAACAATTGACAAACAACAAACTGTCAGCTGTTGTCACTGCCCCCACAGGTTTATCTGCCTACAACATAGGTGGTGTTACATTACACCGATTACTACTATTACCAGTGGAACACCAGAACAAATTAGACTATTACAAACTTTCTGCAGAAGCTGCAATGGAACTACGCAGAGTATTGAAACAAATGAAAATGCTACTAATAGATGAAGTGAGCATGGTCTCCAACCTGATGTTAGCTTTTATTCACCTCAGATTACAAGAAGTACTCAAAACAGGCTATGAAGAGCTCTTTGCAGGAAAACATATTATTGTTTTTGGAGATCTGCTTCAATTAACACCAGTAAAAGGTGAGCCTATTTTTAAAACATTAGGACACAAACTCTGCCGTAAAACTGTTGGCAGCATTGGAAATGTCAACCTTTGGCAACATTTCCAATACAGAGAATTAACAGAAAACATGCGGCAATCTGCAAATCTCACTTATGCCAACATTTTAAAAAGTATCAGAGTTGGTATAAAGAAGCAGAAGCAATATTGAAAACCCGGCACATTAATGCACTTTATGGCGATAATGCATGGGCTACAGATGTTATGGAACAATTAGCCCTCAAAAATGTCAATTGTATGGCATTAATGGCAACTCTTGCAAGCTGTTTCAAATTCAATGAAATCATGCTAAGTAAAGAAATGCAACCAATCATGGAAATTAGCGCCACAGACAAACTAGATGTACATGGTATGACACTACCCATGTGTGACCAAGCCACAACAAGACTAAATAGTTTAGAAAAATCAATCTAAAACACAGCAGGCTTGGAAAAGATATTAAAATTAGCCTTAAATTGCAGAGTAATGCTTAAACGTAACCTTGATGTGGACCAAGGACTAGTTAATAGAGCACTGGGAACAGTTGTTGGCTTTCAAACATACCCACGCGACAACAAAATTCAGTTTGTCAATATATTCTTTGACAAACTTTCAGAAGTAAAAGGATAGGACGCTCAACAGCTAGAGAGCAATTTTCTCTAACTCTTGCATACGCAGTCACGATTCATAAATACTAAAACTAACATGCTATTTTCTTTGATCACAGAAATTAACAAGAAATACATGTACTCCGGTTACTAGACCAAACAGTAAGTATACAATAATAAGGAGAACCATCGCAGCATATCACATCCATATAGTATCTAATACCTTTGTTCCTTACACATTTGTTTTTCACCCAAAGTTATAAGCAAATATGAATCTGATATGCTGCGGTGGTTGTGGCCAGGGCATAGAGTCTTGGGTGCATGGCCAAATGGCCATGCAACCAAGACTCTATGCCCTGGCCACAACCACCGCAGCATATCACATCCATAGAGTCAAACATTTCAACTATGGTCTATGGAAACTTTTAATGTCCGCGGACATTATGAGTGTTCTTAGAACTGCCACCGAACAATACGGACAGCGTTTTCAGGACACCCCCTACGAACATTTCAGAACAACGCGATAGTTCTTAGAACATTTTCAACTTGACAATGAACAATACGGACAGTGTCCTCAGAACACCCCCATTTCGTTTATTTGCAAACATTTCAGGACACCGCGAGTGTTCTAAGAACACATTCAACTTGCCATCGAACAATATGAACAGCATCTTCAGGACACCCCCTACTAACATTTCAGAACAACGCGAGAGTTCTTAGAACACATTCAACTTGACAAAGAACAATACGGACAGCGTCCTCAGGACACCGCCATTTTGTTTATTTGCGAACATTTCAGGACACGGCGAGTGTTCTTAGAACACATTCAACTTGCCAGTGAACAATACGGACTACGCCTTCAGGACACCCCCTATGAACATTCCAGGACACCGCAAGTGTTCTTAGAAACGTCTTCAGAACACCCCCATTTTGTTTATTTGCAAACATTTCAGGACACTGCGAGTGTTCTTAGAAGACATTCAACTTGCCAGCGAACAATACGGACAGCGTTTTCAGGACACCCCTTACGAACATTTCAGAACAACGCGATAGTCCTTAGAACACTTTCAACTTGACAACAAACAATACGGACAGTGTCCTCAGAACACCCCCATTTCGTTTATTTGCGAACATTTCAGGACACCGCAAGTGTTCTAAGAACACATTCAACTTGCCATCGAACAATACGAACAGCATCTTCAGGACACCCCCTACGAACATTTCAGAACAACGTGAGAGTTCTTAGAACACATTCAACTTGACAAAGAACAATACGGACATCGTCCTCAGGACACCCCCATTTTGTTTATTTGCGAACATTTCAGGACACCGCAAGTGTTCTTAGAACACATTCAACTTGCCAGTGAACAATACGGACTGCGCCTTCAGGACACCCCCTCCGAGCATTCCAGGACACCACGAGTGTTCTTAGAAATATCTTCAGAACACCCCCATTTTGTTTAATTGCGAACATTTCAGGACACCGCGAGTGTTCTTAGAAGACATTCAACTTGACAGAGAACAATACGGACATCGTCCTCAGGACACCCCCATTTTGTTTATATGCGAACATTTCAGAACACCGCGAGTGTTCTTAGAAGCGTCTTCAGAACACCACCATCTTGTTTATTTGCGAACATTTCAGGACACCGCGAGTGTTCTTAGAACACATTCAACTTGACAGAGAACAATACCGACAGCGTCCTCAGGACACCCCCATTTTGTTTATTTGCGAACATTTCAGGATACCACAAGTGTTCTTAGAACACATTCAACTTGCCAGCCACAACCCCCATTCATATTTGTGAACATTTCAGGACACAGCGAGTGTTCGACAACGTCGTCAGAACACCCCCATTTTGTGTATTTGCGAATATTTCAGGACACCGCGAGTGTTCTTAGAACACATTCAACTTGACAGAGAACAATACGGACAGCGTCCTCAGGACACCCGCTACGAACATTCCCCGGACACCACAAGTGTTCTTAGAAACGTCTTCAGAACACCCCCATTTTGTTTATTTGCGAACATTTCAGGACACCGTGAGTGTTCTTAGAACACATTCAACTTGACAGAGAACAATACGGACAGCGTCCTCAGGACACCCCCTACGAACATTCCCTGGAGACCGCAAGTGTTCTTAAAAACGTCTTCAGAACACCCCCATTTTGTTTATTTGCGAACATTTCAGGACACCGCGAGTGTTCTTAGAACAGTTTCAGCTTGCTTGCGAACAAAACGGACATATATTGAGTCCTCAGAACATCCCCCATTCAGTTTATTTAGAACATTTCAGAACACCCGTGATGTCCGCAGACAAATCGGACACAAAAAGAACATCTAACACATAAAAAAAAACAACTTTCATCCTATCTCATACACTCCCACCCTCCCCAAACACTCCTACACACCAACACACTCTACTAAATACAAATTTTGAACACATTTTTAACAAAGTTTCACCGCGTGGTGCACGGACATCTGCGAATCCAAGATGGCGGGCGCTACCGAAAATCTGACGTGCTTCACGCTCCACGCCGTCCAATCAGTGAACACGTTGCATGTCCGCGGACATCACGCAAGCCGATTGGCCAATTAGGACACTGACCGCGGAGCGAACAGGGAAGTGTGTCCGCGGACTGAACACAGATGTCACATTTTTTTTTTTTACCTACTTTTTGGTCATTTTACAAAAAAACTACTGGACGGATTTTCACCAAATTTGCAAAAGCACGCTTTCGGGACCAAGCCGCTGCTCCTGGTCCAAATTTGGTGAAAATCCGTCCAGCGGTTTGGGCTGTAGACGTGAGCAAACATTTTTTCCCATTCAGTATATGGGGAAAAAAAAGTTTTGGGACCCCCCTATAACTTTGCCCCCTCTCGACGAATCCTCACCAAACTTTGCAAAATTTATAGTGACCCAAATACTTTTCTTGCAAAGTTTGGTGAGGATTTGTCCAGGGAGAGCGAAGTTATAAACCGCCCAAAAAGTGCTCTTCTTATGGAAACACCAACTTAACCATAACTACATGGCCACTAGTGGGGCCATGTAATATATATATATATATATACACACATTTATTAATCAGCAGGTTATTTTATCTTCTTTACATATATGATTTCTTCATATTCGATAACATGTTTCTCTTGCTACTTCAGTTACATATTTATTTTTTGAGCATTTGCATATCTTTTCAGTGAATCTCAGTATCTCTCCTCTATAATGCCACTCTGCTGTTTTCAGATTTCACTTACTGCTCTATGATTCTACTCTTTTCCTACTGTTCCAATATGACAGAACCGAGGGGGCGGGAGTTAGGGATAACATGTCCACCTGCTCTTCTACTTTCTCCCCTCTAGTCGAGTCCTCGACAACCTCCTCTTCATCAATCTTCTTCATCCACTCTTCACATCTAGGTTTTTCTGGGATCCATATATCACCTCCCCCCCCAGGTCACCTAAATTCTTTATATGCTCGTTCATACCCCAGGTCATTGTTGGGTGTTCTGACCCACGTTTGGACTATTATGCTACAACATTTGGTGCTGCGGGCTTAGGAAATCCAAGATGGCCGAAAAAGCCCACATGTGCGCCAGAATCTATGAAAACCGCGCAGTTTGTGCGTACACCAAAATGGTCGCCTGACTTGCCACCCCCCGGTGCGGGTGTGCTGGGTCCGAAGAGCCATGAGTGAAATGGGGTGCCAAAGAGAAAAACAGCAGTGCCTGTTCGCTAGAAAGCACTTTAAAAATCACCCTTTGTTTCTCTGAAGGCAAGCTCAGAATGCCCATTTCAAACATTGCAGAATATCCAACAATCTCACTGAACACCAGCAGACATTTGACAGAATAAAGTCTTGTGGGCATACAAAATCTGGAAAGAGGATGAGCCTAAAATAATGTTCATAGCAAAACTGGCTGAGCTGTGGATTTCAGCAGTGTAAGTAAATTTGGACTGAAAGACACTAAAAATCTAAATGTTTAAAAGAAATGAGTGACCTACTTTTGAGTGTTACATAGGTTTCAATTGTTTAAATGTCATAGTTTTAAACTTAGAATCAGCATTCTAGCTGCATGTGTAAAATTTTTTGGTTTATTTGAATGCAGAAAACTGGGTAACTAGAAATGACATTTTATCTGAAACCTGGCTTAAGGAAACTGAATTCTGCTTGACATCTACCCCCACATGAGTTAAAACCTGCTCAGCCACTCTTCCCCTTGCCAAAAGGAGTTGTCACCTCTCTGATTAGATTAGGGGTGGAGCAGCTACAGGGAGTTGAACAAAGGCCTGTCCTGGGCCCAGGCAGAGGGTTTATTGGGGGGAGGCCATAAATGGCTTCCTCTTGAACAATGGGCCTTCCAGGGCCCAGGCAGATGGTTTATTAGGGGGACCGTAAAATAGCTTCCACTTGGCAGAAGCTGGGAGGGGCAGGGTCTCTGAGCTTGGCAGAAACTGGATAAACTGGTTTCTACACCATGTGACCTGGGAAACCACACCCTTTTGGGGCCAGAACATAAATCTAAAAAGATGGATCATTCATAGAGCGGACTTGTGAAAATTTTATAAGTGATATCATTATTCTTGTGATTTTTCTGTGCACATTTGAAGACGTGTTAGGACCCGGTGGTATGTTCAGGGGGGTTTTTAATGGAAAAGAGGATATTACTCTAAATGTATGTATGTTAAAAATCTGACACTCCACCACCTAATGCCCACATGCTTTGCGAACATTTGTGTAAATGCGGGGACAAATCCAATATTGGTAACCCGACCAAAAAGTGAAATATGTTGCCATTTTTGAACCCAAGCTCCTAGAAACAACAGAATTGGAACAGGGGCTACCATCAGTAAATGTGATGGGTGCATGTAATTTCAAACCACTGTGTATCTATGAAATATGTCTTTAGGTCAAATATAGATTGTGTGTAAAGTTGACAGGGGTGGGTTCTCTGTATCATAAACAGACCTCATCATGATGACACTTCATTTCATTCCCCCAATCAAGGGGAAGAGGAGGAAGTGGCCAATGACAAGTGGAGAGGGGTAGGGCCTAGAAAGCTAGCCTCTCCACCCACATAAAACAGACAGTCAGGACAGATAAGGACATGCTATTCCATCTGCTGCGGGACGCTCTGCCGGGAAAATCCATACTTTACCTCCATCAACCTCCAGAGAGCCAACAGAGAGACTTCAATCTATCCACCTTCAGAGACCAAGACTTTACTTAAGAATTTGTAGCAGAGAGGTCAACTACAAGCTAAATCCCTCTTTAGCAGGCCTCAAATCATTGCCACTATTCACAGCCAGGCGAGCTGTTTGAATTCTTTGCAAGAACTCTTGTCATTTGCCAATGAGCAGTGTTGTATCCAGAGAGAGACCAGCTGAACCGGAGACCGCTGTATCCGGACCCACAGATCTGATCAGAACCAGAGACCCAGACCAGACCAGCAGAGTAGAGCTGACCCAGACCGCTGTTAGCAGAACCAGAGAGCTGACCCAGATCACTGTGAAGTACCGAGACCAGACCGGAGTCCAGTCCAAAACCTGACCAGATCCGTGGCGAGGCCTATTTCTAAATATATTGTGAGTACCTAGCAGAACTGTGCAGAACCAATCCCTTAGTTAAAATAATATAATTCAATCTATTTTAATCTAATCAGAACTGCCTCCTAACTGTCACCTGTCATTTGCAAAGCTGTCACTTGTCATTTTCTAGCTGCAAGCTGTAACCTGTCGCTTTGAACTTTTAAAATTTCAAATCCGAAAAACTACCTTTATTTAATCGTCCGTATCTCGGGAACTGTTTGGGCTAGGAACTTGGTTTAACTTTCCTCTGAAAGCTTAGAATCTCAGCTTTTCAACAAACGACTACTCCGTATACTTTTGCTGTAATCACGATTCTCGCACTCGCAAATTTTACTGCGATTTGCGATTTGGTTAAAAATCCAGCCACGTGTGAAAACAGCAGCTTCATTGCTTTCCTTTGCCAAAAATTTCGTTTAACCTGCTAGTTACTCCTAGATCCTTGCTAAAGTGAGCCTGAACTCATCCCAAGTATATTTCACTCACCCTGAACCTCCTAAAGGGAATTAAAACCATTTTCAGCATATTTCTCACTGCATTGTCACCATATTCAAAGCACTTGGGTCTGTGTTTCAAAACTCCTATTGTTGTATAAGCTGCTGAGGGGGAATTGAACTGAATTCTATTTGATTGCATTCCTAAGAACTGTGTCATCTTCATCTCCTTACAGTGCATAAAAGGGGGGGGGGGTGAATTGTCCAAGAAAGTGATTACATTGTCTTTTGCTGAAATCCTATCAAGTTAATTTCTGTACTGCATTTCATTCCACATTGCATCCATTTGAAACCATAAAAGTATTGTTGCTATCGTATCCATCCTATACCCACTCATCATTGATTATAAAGAAGTGTGCTAGTGCCAGACTATCCATTATTGTATATATATATATATATATATATATATATATATATATATATATATATATATATATATATATTGTTTAAATTATCAAATAAACCGTTTAAACTTGCAAAACAGAACTACTTCTTGGCTCAGTGGGGTCAGGGGGATTCCAAGAGAGGGGTGTTATATAGGGGTAGTCATCCAGAACTCATGAACTGGACATAAAGATACATCAATAAGGGTTTCCATTCAGTATCCCAGACTAGGCATTGACTTAGCTGTAGTGTTGAATTGAATCCTCTTACAAATTGGGGTCTCGAGCCGGACGTTTGGGTTAGATCTATCACTTGTGCAGATTAATACAGTGTGCCAGCTGACCAGATACACATATCCGGTCGGATCACCACGCTGTGTTACGCTGTAAGGCACTCCTCAAAGGAACGCTCTAAGGAAAAGGTCTGTTTTGCAAAAATAAAATATAAACTTCTGTAAGTCAGGAAGGAACTCAAATTCCAGAATGACGACCTTGGTAGATATGAAAATAGCCAGAGAACACTTCTTACATAAGCTATTTGTGAGAGGTGAGTGGAATCATCAGGACCAAACGGTCTGGTTGCAGGCAATCGCGCAACAGGTCACTGAAACAGGGTCAGATAGATGGGGAGATCAGGGTCCCCTACATGTGGCCCTGAGTGAACTATACATGGCCCCGAAGGCCAAGGATGAGCACCACAAGATTGCCAGGGTAGCGGCATATTTATATTTACATATGGGAGCCATGCAGGACAAATGTGCTGAAGGCCAAGATCTGGCGAGTAGGCAACTGCTGGCACTACAGAAGGCCCAATCTGATCTGGACTCTTCTGAGCAGAGGCTGCTCAGGAGCCAGGAGTCAGAAAATGACAGCAGACGGTACATCACTAAAATAAAGGAAGATATGGATGTGCTGCAACAGGAAAAGGCGGACCAGGATACCAGATTTCTGGCCTTGCAGAAGGAGTACCAAGAAGGTTTGGACTCCCTACTGCAGAGCCAGAAAAAGCTGGAGAAACAGTTAGACTTCAATAGGGCATGTGCTGAGCAGGTAGTCACCCTGCAAAACCACCTAGATAGGGAGAAGGCAGAGAGCAATAAACTGATTTTGAAAGACCTGGATACCCAGGCGGAGTTTGACCAGGAGCGCCAGAAAACTGGTGCCTTCCAAAGGCAAAGGGACGACCTGGCGGCACAGATGCAGGCTCTTAGTCAGGAAAGGGATACCTTAGGCCAGGAAGTCTGCCACTTAAAAAGGAAAATGGAAGAAAATCACCTGGCCCTCCAGGGACTGGGTGACCTCCAAATAGAAAACCATAACTTGTTGGAGCACACCAGGCAGGTGGAGGATGCTCTGGCAAGAAAGGAGCAGGCCAATAGGGACACAGCTCAGGAGGTAACCCTCCTGCAGCAAAGACTGGCCCAGTGCTCCAGGACCAATCAGGAAACGCAGAGAGAGAATGAGGCTCTCTGCCAGCACAATGATAGGCTCCAACAACAGGTAGCGATGCAGGAGAGACTGATAGAGTCTAGTAAGGCCTTAACTGAGGAACTGAAGGCGCAGGCTCTTGCATTGCAACAGGGAGCAGGGGCGGATAGAGACCAGGTTCGCTGGGAAAGGGAAATTCCTGAGCATAACCTCAGGAGCCCTAGTACCAGAGGCCGTTATCTCTCTCAGTCCCTGGACTCTGCCACCCCCCTGTCCCCTGGCGCACATGAGCACCGGGCCACAGGGATGGCAGATTACTATCCAGCCAGAAGCATGGGGCTCATAGGCCAGTACCTCCCAGGAATGGATGGGCAGGCATTCGGGTATGGGCACCCAAGCACAGTGCAAGTTAGTGGGGAACCCCAGGAGAATAGGCCCATTAAGGGCATCCTGAAAACTTCTGCCCAGTTAGGTCAGTGGGGGGGGTACCCATCAAATCCTGGCAGCAAGGAGGAATCTGAAGACTCCTCTGAACGGCGCAGGACACAGGAGACCAGGTCCCCACATTCTTCCAGCCACTCCCAGGCTCGCAGAATCCGGGAAAACCTGGAAGAGCAGACAGGAACCTCTGGGAGCAGTGCCTCTGAGTCAGAGGATGAATGGACCAGGGTTACCCGAACCAAAAAGGCCAATAAGGCAAAAAGGGCCTTGCTTAAGGACCCATTGAAACAGATTAAGGCAATCAGGAGTGTCATCACGCCTTATCATAAGAACGCCAAGTACTCTGTTTGGGAACACTTGGAGCTCTATGAGCAAATGATGGAGACTTTCCATTTGAAGGACAGCAGTAGCTGCATCCAGTACGTCAAATGGACATTCTCCCCAGAATACTCCAATTCTTTGCGGGGCTGGAGGACCAAAATCATTTAAGATGGTCCACCTATAAGGCGGCCATCTTGAAACATTTTTCTGTTCACAGAAATCCTCAAGAGGCTCGCAAGGCAGCCTACAATTTGCAATGTGGGGAGGATCAGGCCCCACAAGAATTCGTGCAAGAACTGAAACGTGCCTTTGCGCAGACCACCAGAAGGGTGCGCACAGACAGCTGAGAATTTGTCAATACATTTTTCCATGCCTTGCCCAAATACATAATGACCCAGCTCGTGAGAGATTTTCATGAGAAAAGATCTTTAGAATGGGTCATTGAACAAGCCACCCGCATCTATGAGGTGCAGAAACCGGTGGAAAACAAAAACCAGCCCAAAAACCCCAAAACCAACAGCACCCCTGCTGCTGCCAAGGTGGCAGAGGTAAAGGTTGCCCCCGTTTTGGATTTGGAGATGGGGGGGCCTAAAAACCTACCTGCACCTAATAATGCTAGGCCCAGAAGGTCCTCGGGCCAGTCACAGACAGGGAGCCAAGGAGGCAGCCCCACAAATGGGGTCCCTCGCTCTCCTGATTATGTAAGTCCCCGTTACAAGGGAAATCGACCCATCCTGGGTTATGTGTGGACTCCTCCAGCCCAAGGGGGGGGGATCCAGCCAAGCACCTAACCCAGGGAACTTTCCTCCTAACTTCCCACCGGAGGGCAGAAATTCTCCAAATCCTGGGCAGAACTTTTTCCCCAGGTATCCACCCAACTTCCAACCCCAAAATCATCCATCCTTCTTTCCCCAATTCCCTGAGCCCAGACAACCTAATCCTGGAGAGGGGAGGCCAAGGCTGGAGGGGTACCCAAATCTTCCCAATCCGGGATATTACCAGAGAAGGCATAGCTACCCTTCCCGGGATCAGCCCAGGGGAGAAAACAGGGCCCCGTATCAGCCTGAGCGGGTTTCCCAGTTAGAGCGCCAGGTTCAGAACATGGCACAGGAGCTGGGTCGCGTGCTAAGGGCATGCCGGCACAGAATGCACCAAACTCTGGGCCTGGTGCTCCAGAGCAATGACGGGGGCAGCACCCCGACAACCCACCGGTTCCCAGGGAGGAGGCACAAGGGGAAGGGGGGTGTAAAGCCTTGGAGGAAGCTTCCTTCCCAACTTGTAAACAGCCCCTGGAAAACCAGGAACCGGAAACAAAATCTCCTGCCCCTGAAAGCCTGCCTCCCAAGGAGCAGAGGGGGGTAGGAGAAACAAAGGACCCAAACAGACCCGTTTTGTGGAAGAAATACAGATCTTCCAATTTGAAGGAGAGGGATCCCCAGAGGATCCTGGGAAAAGGATCTTCTCCTTCAGAGATGGGGAACTCCTCCCAAAGAAAAATGGGTCCCAAGGGATTCCAATCCAGACTGGGGAGATATGGAGACTGAGCTACCGCCGCCCATCATCTCATCCCAGAACCCACAATACCAAAATCCCCTGGTTCAAACCCATCCTGATGACTGCCTCCAAAAAGGGGGGGGGCGGCCCAGAACCGGAACCAGGGGAACCCACAATGGCTCTGATCTCCAGTTGCCAACTTTTTCTTTCAGATTCCCAAGGCTCTCCACAGAATTCTGCCCAAATTTCTTCTCTTGCAATGTCCAAAACCAGAAAGTTAGCCCACCAGTTGTCCAAAAATGTGCATTATCTGTGCCCCCTTGAGGAGAAGGAGGGAAGATATTATGCCCCGGTACAAGTACAGGGGCAGGGTACGATTTCAGCGCTGGTGGACACGGGATCTCAAGCTACCCTTCTGTCCAGAAGGGCCTTTGATGAACTGAATGCAGGAAGGGGAGGGAATTACCAAATTCCTCTCACCTCACTTCCTGGACAACTCCAGAACTTTGACGGGAAGGAAATTCCCGTCGAGGGGACGGCAGATTTGGACATTAAAATTGGGCGACACAAGTTGAAACACCCGGTCATAGTTGTGACTCCAGAGGGCACCCCTTGTTTACTAGGGAATGACCTCCTGAGAAGGTTGTCACCCCTAATAGATTGCGTAAACAAGGTCCTCTGGACCCAGACTAGCCGACCCATAAAATTAAAACAGAGTGTCAACCATGTTAGTTTAAACTGCACATGCCACATGGTTGAACAAAATTCTGACCAAGTAGAATTCCACTTCCAGAATAACCAAATTCCAGACGTGACAGTAATAGCAGTAGGACAACAGACTGGTGATGGCGGGTCCTCTCTATTTCTGAAAATCAACCTTCCTTTCAGTCTAAAGTGGTATTCCACGCTGGAAGGAAACACTCTGAAATTCTATACTAATCCACAATCAGAAACTCCCACTCCTATAGTCCAGAAAGATGTGAAATCAGCTCAGAGCCTGGCTGATATTCAGCAAATTGGAGAGCAGTTGTTCATCCCTGTTCAGTTAAACGATGGGAAGGACTCTGTTCTCGCCCGAGTGTGTGTGAGCAACGGTAAGAGCTTCATCAGCGAAGCCATGTTCCGCCAACTCCCAAAAGATCCAGCCATTCCCACATTCAAACTGATAGACAAATGGGAAATGGACCTGGAAGCGCCTAATTCCAAACATCTCCTGCCAAGCAGGTGTATGCTCAACATCTCCATTGGAAACAAGAGCATAGTCCATAATGGTTGGGTTGTGTGAGACGTCACTGCCGCCTTTTACTTAGGCAGTGACATTCTCAATCGCTTTGCCATTAGTTTGGACCTAATAAACTTCAAAGCTTGGTCCCGATTAGCGGATAATCCCATTGGCTTTGATGATCCAGAAAAAGCATTTAGGTCAGCTCAATTGCTACCTTATGCAGTTGAAATTCAGATTAAAGAGGAAGTCACCATCCCAGAAAGGACCCGACAATTCTCCCTGGAAGTGAAAGTTAAAAGAGGAACATTTGAAAAACCCTGATGCTTACATACAACTAAACGCTTCTCTCCAACAGCAAGGGTTGGGGGTAAACCCAACTCCATTAGTCAACATAGAACATGACACCATTCTAATAGAGGTGGATAACAGCGACTTAAAGAGTATTACTCTAGCCGCAGGCACCATTATTGGAATGGCGGTTGATGACCAACATTTTTCCATCGATTTAGGAAATGAACTGTTAGGACCAATCCCCAAGGACTGTTTTGACAGTGACAGTGATGACAATACAACACCAGACAGGATTTTTACCCGGCATGGGGGGAACTTCCTGGTGTACACTTCCTGCCCTTATGGTAAGGAAGATGTGACTTGTGACTTCAGGAGGGATGAGGTGATTTTCCAGGTCCATGAGGGTTGCCTTTCCCACCTGAAGCCTCCAGTCCAAATCAGCACTCTGACCAGGGACTTCTCCACCCAGCTGGAGGAGGCCACTGAGATAGCCAAACCAGAAGTCTTTCCAGGCTTCAGGCAGATGGTGGAAGAGAGAGTCAACCTAGCTGATGCCTGTGTGACTCTGGAACAAAAGCAAAAGTTGAAACAAGTTTTCTTGGATTTCCAAGATCTCTTTGCAGTAGACTCATATGACTGTGGTCGCACTGACATCCACACAACAACAATCCCTACGGACCCTGGCATGACTCCAGTGTTTGTGAAGCTATATCGCTTGCCTCTCGCATCAATGGAGTCCCTTACTGAAATAATTAAGAACCTTGAGTCCAGGGGAATAATCCGTCCCGTCCACAGCACCTTCAATAATCCGGTGCTGGGAATATTGAAGCCAAACGGCCAGTGGAGACTCTGCGCCGACCTCAGGGAGCTCAACAAATGAGTCCATACTTCCCGATGGCCTCTGCCCTACATTGACCCTGGGCTGGCCCAGATCCAGGGGTCACAGGTATTCACTGCAATAGACCTGACCAATGGATACTGGACTGTGCCTGTCAGTAGGGAGGACCAATACCAGCTGGCTTTTACCTTTGGGGGCCAGCAGTACACATGACCCGGACTCCCTTCGGATACCTCAACTCCGGCAATGAATTCAACATTTTCCTACACAAGGCCATGCCCTACCTGGGTGCAAGGGGTAACCTGGCTTGTGTAGATGATGTCCTCATCAAAAGTTCATCTGTGGAGGAACACATAGCGGAGATCCGTTATGTTCTGAAGCAGTTGAGGGCCGCCGGAGCAAAACTTTCCTTTCAGAAAGCACAGTGGTGTGGAACCCGTGTTAATTTCTTGGGGCATGAGATTACTCCTCAGGGTCTCTGTCCCCAGGAAAAGAAGGTGGAAGCACTCCAAAAACTGAAAGACCCCACAATTCTGCGGGAACTAAGGAGCCTCCTTGGACTGACTAATTACAGCAGGAAGTTCATTGAGGGCTATGCAGAAATCACCAGACCCCTGATTCATCTCCTGAAGGGGGGGGTCAAGTGGGAATGGGGTCCAGAACAAGCCGAGGCGGTAAAACAACTCAAGAGAAGCCTCTCACAAGCGCCTTGCCTAGCTTACCCTGTCAGAAACAAGGAGTTCTTCCTGGAGACGGGGTTCTCTAATACGTGCTTGACGACAGTATTATACCAAAAGCATGACAAGGTCAATAAAGTAATCTCCTATGCGAGCAAAACTTTATCCTCTGTGGAGGAAAAATTCAACGATTGTGAGAAGGCACTCCTGGCAACGGTGTGGGCATTGAAGAATTACCGCCCGTTTATCCATGGGGAACACATCATAGTGGAGACTCCACACCAGCCTCTGCAATATCTCCAAAGTGACAGAATCCGGGCCGGAAATGTGAGTAATTCCCGAATTACTTCCTGGATTCTGTCAATGCAAGGCTTTCCTGTGGAGGTCAGATATGGCCAAAACAAGAAGAGTCCCCTCGCGCAAGGTCTGGCTGACTTGCATGATTGTGCCAGAGAAAACTGTCTCGAGGACGAAAGTCTAAAAATCAAGGACAACACGGAGGCATACCTTAATTCCCCACACAAAGTCTTTGAAGAGGACAAGTGTGAGGGAATGCCCACTGTCTATGTGGATGGATGCTCGTACCATGTTGACAACGACGGGGAGAAAGAACTGGTGGCTGGCGTAGGGAATGCATGGGTGAAGGAGTTCCCAGAACCCTCCGCTGGATACAAAATTGGTCCCCGAAGTAGTCAGGTGGCAGAATTGATGGCTGTGCATCAGGCCATTCTCACTGCTGTCCAGCATCAACTCCACGAACTGGTCATAATCACAGATTCGGATTATGTACGGAACGGGTTCGTGGAGCACCTGGTTAATTGGAAAACCAGAGGCATGTTATGTGCTAATAACAACCCTTGAAACATGGGAAGTTGATCCAAAACATTGATGATCTGGTCACCTCGAATGAGATGACCATCTATTGGAAAAAGATCAAGGGTCATTCCAAAGTAGAGGGACCAGACAAAACTGGAAATGACTTAGCTGATCAGCTGGCCAAAACCGGGGCCATCCAAGGGGATCTAATTGAGATTGAGTCCCTGTTGGGGGAAATCCAGGTCACTGCTATCACTAGGTCCCAGACAAATGCTCACAATGACCTTTCAATTGCACAATGGAGTAAGGAGACCCCTGATGCTGATTTGATTACCGCTCAGAAGGGGGATCCAATAATTGGTAAATTTTACCAACACATTGAGGACCCTGAGAACTTTCCCCTGACGGATACCAATTACAACTGGAAAGAGGACCTTAGAGTGTTGATGAAATGTCCAAAAATGTTCCGGATCCAAGGAAATCGAAAGCTGGCCACGATCAGTGGGTGGTTCCTGCCTCATTCCGAAGCCTGATGTTAAGTCACGCCCATGATGCGGCCACCGCCGGTCATAGGGGGTTTCACACAACACTGGAGATCTTAAGAAAGGTTGCATACTGGCCACACATGGGACAGGACCTCGACCAATACTTGAAGGGGTGTCTTGTGTGTGCACAATTTCAGGCATCATCCCTCACACACCGTGCGCCTCTCCAAAAGAGGGGGATGACACTGCCATGGTCAGATTTGCAAATCGACTTTGTAGGCCCTGTGATGCGCTCGACTAGAGGAAACAAGTACATGTTGACCGTTACATGCTTGTTTACCAAGTGGGTGGAATGTCTCCCAGCCCCAAATTGCAAGGCAGAAACTGCAGCTGCCCTGATGATTAACCACATCTTTTCCCGTTTTGGTCTACCTGAAAGGATTGAGTCAGACAGGGGTAGCCACTTCACCAGTGAAGTAATGACAAAGATGTGGGAGATACTGGGGGTTAAAAGGAAGCTACACATTGCTTACAGGCCAGCTTCTTCTGGAGCAGTAGAGAGATACAACCGAACCATTGTGAGCATATTAAAGAAGTTTGTGGCAGATTCTGGGCCAAGTTGGGATATCCGATTACCTCTGGTCCTAATGGCCATCAGATCTACCCCTTCTTCTGCAACCAAAATGTCACCATTTGAGTTGATGACTGGACGCAAGATGGTGCTTCCTCAGCATTTGCTCTACAGAACCCAAGAGCAAACGTTGATAAATGCCTCCACAACTCATGAGTATGTGGAGAATTTAAGGAAACACCTTCAGCATGCTTTTGCCTATGCTCAGCGGAATCTAGAAAGATCAGCCGAGAGTATGAAGACCCACTATGACCTGAAAACTTCCAGGAAGGAATATCAGGTGGGTGACCGGGTCTATTTATACAATTTCCAAAGGAACCAGGCCAAACAGCGAAAATGTTTGCCTACATGGAAGGGACCCTTTGATATTATAGACAAGATCTCCCCTGTGGCCTACAAGATCCGCATCCTCAAAGGCGGTTTGGCAGAGGGGGAAGACAAGTGGGTACATATAAATCAGCTAAAGTGTTGCCATCCCAGGCACAGTCTGCAACAACTGGAGGAATCCTCTGGAATCCTAGAGGGTACTGTCTCAGATTAATTCAGTTCTAACTTAAAATATCCTACATATCGCCTATCAAATTCTGAGTTTCTCAATGTGGGTGTTTTGGTTTTTGAATGCAAAAAGAAATGTGCATGTTCATATGTTTTGACTATAAATTTATATGCCACCCCACTATATCAATGGTGGGGGAAAAATGTCTATGAATAGCTATTGCCGCTCTTCCTTTGTCGTCCTAGGAGAGATGAAACCAAGGAGAACGACCCAGGGACCGGGAGCAAAGATCCGAGGGGCCCAGTGTACCGCCCAATACTCCCATCAGGACCGGCGAGGAGAACCGACTGATCCACCCCTGATGGAGGAAAGGATGCTGAACTTTGTCATCTGCGGAATTGGAAGAAGATGATGCGGACCTCCCAGCACGTGGGTCAACATCCTTAGCACCCGACATCCCCTCGACTCAATCCAAGTGCAGTCGGGCGGGGGGGTTTGTTGGGTGTTCTGACCCACGTTTGGACTATTATGCTGCAACATTTGGTGCTGTGGGCTTAGGAAATCCAAGATGGCCGAAAAAGCCCACATGTGCGCCAGAATCTATGAAAACAGGGCAGTTTGTGCGTACACCAAAATGGTCGCCTGACTTACCACCCCCCGGTGCGGGTGTGCTGGGTCCGAAGAGCCATGAGTGAAATGGGGTGCCAAAGAGAAAAACAGCAGTGCCTGTTCGCTAGAAAGCACTTTAAAAATCACCCTTTGTTTCTCTGAAGGCAAGCTCAGAATGCCCATTTCAAACATTGCAGAATATCCAACAATCTCACTGAACACCAGCAGACATTTGACAGAATAAAGTCTTGTGGGCATACAAAATCTGGAAAGAGGATGAGCCTAAAATAATGTTCATAGCAAAACTGGCTGAGCTGTGGATTTCAGCAGTTTAAGTAAATTTGGACTGAAAGACACTAAAAATCTAAATGTTTAAAAGAAATGAGTGACCTACTTTTGAGTGTCACATAGGTTTCAATTGTTTAAATGTCATAGTTTTAAACTTAGAATCAGCATTCTAGCTGCATGTGTAAAAATTGTTAGTTTATTTGAATGCAGAAAACTGGGTAACTAGAAATGACATTTTATCTGAAACCTGGCTTAAGGAAACTGAATTCTGCTTGACATCTACCCCCACATGAGTTAAAACCTGCTCAGCCACTCTTCCCCTTGCCAAAAGGAGTTGTCACCTCTCTGATTAGATTAGGGGTGGAGCAGCTACAGGGAGTTGAACAAAGGCCTGTCCTGGGCCCAGGCAGAGGGTTTATTGGGGGGAGGCCATAAATGGCATCCTCTTGAACAATGGGCCTTTCAGGGCCCAGGCAGATGGTTTATTAGGGGGACCGTAAAATAGCTTCCTCGTGGCAGAAGCTGGGAGGGGCAGGGTCTCTGAGCTTGGCAGAAATTGGATAAACTGGTTTCTACACCATGTGACCTGGGAAACCACACCCCTTTGGGGCCAGAACATAAATCTAAAAAGATGGATCATTCATAGAGCGGACTTGTGAAAATTTTATAAGTGATATCATTATTCTTGTGATTTTTCTGTGCACATTTGAAGACGTGTTAGGACCCGGTGGTATGTTCAGGGGGGTTTTTAGCGGAAAAGAGGATATTACTCTAAATGTATGTATGTTAAAAATCTGACACTCCACCACCTAATGCCCACATGCTTTGCGAACATTTGTGTAAATGCGGGGACAAATCCAATATTGGTAACCCGACCAAAAAGTGAAATATGTTGCCATTTTTTAACCCAAGCTCCTGGAAACAGCAGAATTGGAAAAGGGGCTACCATCAGTAAATGTGATGGGTGCATGTAATTTCAAACCACTGGGTATCTATGAAATATGTCTTTAGGTCAAATATAGATTGTGTGTAAAGTTGACAGGGGTGGGTTCTCTGTATCATAAACAGACCTCATCATGATGACACTTCATTTCATTCCCCCAATCAAGGGGAAGAGGAGGAAGTGGCCAATGACAAGTGGAGAGGGGTAGGGCCTAGAAAGCTAGCCTCTCCACCCACTTTCAAAACACATAAAAGCAGACAGTCAGGACAGATAAGGACATGCTATTCCATCTGCTGCGGGACGCTCTGCCGGGAAAATCCATACTTTACCTCCATCAACCTCCAGAGAGCCAACACAGAGACTTCAATCTATCCACCTTCAGAGACCAAGACTTTACTTCAGAATTTGTAGCAGAGAGGTCAACTACAAGCTAAATCCCTCTTTAGCAGGCCTCAAATCATTGCCACTATTCACAGCCAGGCGAGCTGTTTGAATTCTTTGCAAGAACTCTTGCCATTTGCCAGGGGGCAGTGTTGTATCCAGAGAGAGACCAGCTGACCCAGACCGCTGTTAGCAGAACCAGAGAGCTGACCCAGATCACTGTGAAGTGCCGAGACCAGACCGGAGTCCAGTCCAAAACCTGACCAGATCCGTGGCGAGGCCTATTTCTAAATATATTGTGAGTACCTAGCAGAACTGTGCAGAACCAATCTCTTAGTTAAAATAATATAATTCAATCTATTTTAATCTAACCAGAACTGCCTCCTAACTGTCACCTGTCATTTGCAAAGCTGTCACTTGTCATTTTCTAGCTGCAAGCTGTAACCTGTCGCTTTGAACTTTTAAAATTTAAAATCCGAAAAACTACCTTTATTTAATCGTCCGTATCTCGGGAACCGTTTGGGCTAGGAACTTGGTTTAACTTTCCTCTGAAAGCTTAGAATCTCAGCTTTTCAACGACTTGCCGTAATCACGATTCTCGCACTCGCGAATTTTACCGCGATTTCCGATTTGGTTAAAAATCCAGCCACGTGTGAAAACAGCAGCTTCATTGCTTTCCTTTGCCAAAAATTTGTTTAACTTGCTAGTTACTCCTAGATCCTTGCTAAAGTGAGCCTGAACTCATCCCAAGTATATTTCACTCACCCTGAACCTCCTAAAGGGAATTAAAACCATTTTCAGCATATATCTCACTGCATTGTCACCATATTCAAAGCACTTGGGTCTGTGTTTCAAAACTCCTATTGTTGTATAAGCTGCTGAGGGGGAATTGAACTAAATTCTATTTGATTGCATCCCTAAGAACTGTGTCATCTTCATCTCCTTACAGTGCATAAAAGGGGGGGTGAATTGTCCAAGAAAGTGATTACATTGTCTTTTGCTGAAATCCTATCAAGTTAATTTCTGTACTGCATTTCATTCCACATTGCATCCATTTGAAACCATAAAAGTATTGTTGCTATCATATCCATCCTATAACCACTCATCATTGATTATAAAGAAGTGTGCTAGTTCCAGACTATCCATTATTGATTACTGCTCAGATTAAGTGTGAGATTCAATTATTAATTTATTATAAAGTGTGATATATATATATATATATTGTTTAAATTATCAAATAAACCGTTTAAACTTGCAAAACAGAACTACTTCTTGGCTCAGTGGGGTCAGGGGGATTCCAAGAGAGGGGTGTTATATAGGGGTAGTCATCCAGAACTCATGAACTGGACATAAAGATATATCAATAAGGGTTTCCATTCAGTATCCTAGACTAGGCATTGACTTAGCTGTAGTGTTGAATTGAATCCTCTTACATCATGTAACAGCATTCTCCAGTTGGTTGACAAAATAACCAATGTTCAACATATTTCTTATGATCCTGAGAGTAGTAGAACTTCATCTTCTTTATGCTCTCACAGTGATGTCTTCGATATGTGGTGTATGATCTCCATTCCCATAACTAGAAAAGAGATACCTCATGGAAACATTATTAAATCTTCAGTATTCAAAAACAGGACCAGAGAACCACATGGGAAGTAAAAGTGGAGACTCAGTGTGGGCCATGCACATATCCATCTCAAATAGTATCAAAAAACTGTTTTATTAAATACTTATCTAAAAATTATTAGGTAGCTATATATCACAAATACCAATACAATATTAAATAAATGAACAGCACATTTCATTACAATTCATTACAATCTCCATAATAGCAATGTATGTATCAAAGAGGACAACAATTGATTTAATGTGTGCACTATATATCTAACATTCAGTTGTACTGCTAGAAGTAACAACATACAAGTAATGTCCATAAAGACATTCAACTATAAAAGACTGTACACATAATAGCTAAAATTCCATTATTCTGCTAGAAGTAACACCATACAAGTACAAGTAATTGTCCAACTATGGGTGTTTTAAGAGGATACTATCCACTGGGAAATTCCTCCATGGTAACGTTCACAAACAACCCTCTATTGTAGTTTCGACGCTGTGCTGTCTATAAAACCTAATCTGGGTTATGACGCCTGTCTTTCCCAGGACTTTGTCATGAGGCCTACCCCCGGAGCACCAGGCCAGGCCCAGCACCCCCGGGAGCAGGCATCATGCCCCCGGGTAAAAGCCCAGCGGCCCCTTATAGGGGCTCTTTGGACTCTGTCCTGGCGCCTTTGGCGCCAGGCTCATGTTGGACATCAATCCTGGCGCCATAGGCACCAGGCCCATAAAGGAAGGTGTTTTGTGCACTTACCTGATGCAGACCATGCTGCAAGATTCAGGCCTCCCTGAGACCTGAAAGGGACTATTTTATCATTGGGACTTTTTTGCCACTCGGGCGTGGCCAGGGAAGGATACTTACCTGGAACTACTTTGGGGGCTATTTAAGCCACGCCCAGACAGTAGCTCACGCTTCGCGTTGTTCTGCATCCAAGCAGCTGAACGCTCACCGTGTCTGCTCCGGCATCTGGTCTCCAGCCACGCCCGCCTCGATCCTGGAAAACCTGTAAGGAAAGAAGAGAAGAGAAAGGTGAAAACCAAGAATTTTATCAAACTTCTTACCTGCATCCGGAACCTTCACGCCAGCATTCCTGAGAAAAGACTTTCATTTAAAAGTACTGCGTTGCTCGCTGCAGCGCCGCGCTTCACTCACCTGTCCTCGGGAGTTCTTCTGGCTCCACCGCGACTGTCTGCACCGGTCGCCACATCTCTGCGCCTAGGGGAGAGAAGAAGAGACAAAAGGTGAGCAGAAGGAACATATGAGGAAAGCCTAATTTTCCGCCATAACACTTACCGGTCTTCTGTTGGTGGATCATTCCTCATTTCGGGTCGGCGCCGCTTCGTTGGCAGGTACCGCACCCCGGCCCCTTTGGGGAAAGGACAAAAGACATTACTGGATGAATTTAAAGATATTAAGAGGGATCGCCCCCATCGCTAACTCACCTGAGTTTACCATCGGCAAGCCAATCCCTCAACGCATCGCCTTCATTCTGCACCTGAAATAAAGGACAGATCACAGGTTAGGAAGGCAACAGAAAAGGAGGCTCAACACTTGAACTTTTGTAATCTTCATACTTACGGCGTTCCGCTCGGAAAAGTCAAGTGGATTTTGCCAGCGCCATTCTGAAAACCAGTGAAGTAACTGGACAAACACACGCCCCTGCACCAGAAGCAGGATGGAGAGTTCATCCTTTCAAACCATAAGGTGAGCTTCAACCAGGGATTTCGGAGGAAGTTAGAGAAGGAGCGAAGGGGGGAGCAAGCACACTATTCTGCAGACTGTTAATCCCCTTTCTCATCTGCAGAAGGATATTCCTACGGGCCAGACAAGCAAGATTTGAGGGTCCTGTTCAGTCAGTGTTTCGAGTTCTGCGCATCACGCTCAAAGAGGCCACAGCAACCCAGACTAGACCAGCGCCTCCGTGGGAGTCAGGTGAGTGTTACAGACTTGTATAGAGATATTCTTCTCATGTAGTTGCTTGAAATTTTACTAAAAAACAATAAAAACATATATAACTATTAAAAAAAATATCTTCATGACCCAACACTGATAATACACTTAGTGACCTTCCCAGCAGTCATAGCGTTCCTAATTATGTATTAAATTGAAGTGTGGAAGCATTAACCTTTTTCATCTCCATTCACCTCAATCATATCAATCATTATTTTCATCCCAATAGCTTTCGTGGGAGTTTTCTGCCATTGTCCCAAAATGATCCTCATGATACAGAATCCTAACAATACCAACTCTAGTGTTGCTCCAAGTAATTTGAAGGCATTTCCCAGCCAGGTTGGCATCCACAATATTGGAGATGAAAACCAGTCATCTCCTGCTGTCTCATCAGCTTCATCATCACTCTTCGTATGTAGGGTCATCGGCATAATTATTGCTTCTGTCAGAGTTCCATTTTCTCTATCATTGGAAGGGATGAATGAACAGCAAGAAGGCCTGACCTTGGTGCACACACCTCCTTCCATTGCTGAATTAGATCCTTGACATACCTGTTGTGGAGGGTCATAAGCCTAATGACCCTCAGTTCTTCTCTGATTTCATTAAATCATTTTATTGTTGCATTGATCGTTTGCAGCAGCTCTGGTAATCTGCAGACTCTTGGCATTTACTGCAGTTTGAAGTCCTGGTATAAATATAGATGTTATTATCATTGCTGTCCTTCTGAATAATGTATGCTCATCTGGAATATTTCCTTCTTCAATCGGTGAAGGTTGAACAATCGCTTCCTTCTTTGATGTTCGTTCATTTTTGGAAATTCGTCAATGTGGAGGTCACTTTGAGGCATCACTAATGCAGGAATGTGTACAACCACAAAGGAGCAGATTCCTCCCCAATTTTAAGGCAGCTGCACGTAAACTCTGGATCCACGGGCCTGATATCGATCCATCAGCACGGCAGATCCTCCATTAATTCCTGGCACTTCGTGCATCTGTTTGCATCCTTTATTTTCTCGTACCAGGACCAGAACTTCATTTTGAAAGCATGTTGTTGCATTTGTTAGTGTTATTATAGATACTGGTCCTGCTTCATTGTCAAACCCTAGTTTAGTAGCTAAGAGTACTTGGCCCATGACTCTAAACAGATGTCATTCAATATTTGCACTTTGCTTTCTGGTTCCTTCTTCAATAAGAGTGTGGGGCAAGATAACGTTCCTTCTTCCCATTCTGTGGTGATAGCCACTTGTCCATACACCAGTAGCTGAGGTCTCTCCCAGCATCCTGGCACTCCTGATCTTTCCACTATGTCTGAACATTCCATCCTCCTCAATTCGACAACCTTTATTCGTTCTCCAATCTAGGATGGATACATACATGTTTTTCTTGTCAACCCACCCCTTTCTCCATCCTTTTTGTTTTCACATATGTATCGTCATATTGAAATATTATCCTTGATCACCATCATAGGGTTGCCCATTTTCCTTCGAATTGTTCTCTGGTTGTGCATGCTGCCAGATGACTGAGGCGCTTTGAATCATGTGTATGCATCTCTTTTGCAATAAATGTTATGGCTGTGTTCATGGCGTAAGGGATGAGAAAACACACGTAGCAGCTTTCATCTGACGTTCTCTCTCCCACTTCCTTCATGTGCTAGTACCATATGTTATTCTTTTAGTGAGCAGAATTGTCAAGATATGTATTTATGCCTTCATGATCTTCTCCAACGTCTCTTTTAAGTCAAACATTTTGTTTAGTAAAATTAGGGAGGATGCTGGTCATGCTTTAGTTAGGTATTATAAAGGATGTTTCCTTGTCCCCCACAGTATCTGCATTTTAAATCATTATGTTTTGAATGCCATAATTATAAGGAAGAAAGGACAAATCATAAGACAAAATGAAATCACAATTACCATTCCCGAAAACCGTATCGACTTTCTCGATGGTAGTGAGTCTCTCAAATTCTGGAACCTTCCCATTTTATTGAATACAATATGTAATAGTATTTTTTTTTTTGTTACTTGTATTTAGTCATAAAAAAGATTTT
This sequence comes from Ambystoma mexicanum, assembly GCF_040938575.1. Taxonomy (NCBI): domain Eukaryota; kingdom Metazoa; phylum Chordata; class Amphibia; order Caudata; family Ambystomatidae; genus Ambystoma; species Ambystoma mexicanum. The sequence continues at coordinate 1,345,505,427 of NC_090937.1, read as the reverse complement.
TACAAGAGCGCATTCCAATCTGAATGAAGTCCTTTCATATTTTGTTTGATAAGTGATGCGAGCCTTGCAATTAGATTTGTTGATGGTGCGATCAGACCCCAACTTCCGGTGTCACTTTTATTCTTTCCAAGGCCAGGTTCAGAAGTTTTGCGGCAGCCGTGTGCCATCGAGTCTTTTCTCCTGTTATCAGGCGCTTCCACCAGATACCTTCGTTCCCCGCGAAGGAGGTGGCCGTCAAAGTGGAGAAATAGGTGATCCTGGACGGCTGAAGAGCTGGACAGCGCATCAGTAGATGTTTTATCGATTCAATGTCCTCGGGATTTGCACAGAGTCTACAAGTTTTTTTCTCCAAGCCTCCTCTGATAGCTAAGATTTCTCGAGTCGGTAAGACATTTAGGCATGCTTTTAGAAGAGTTCTCATTAGTAGTTTATCAGGGTATTTTTTGCAGTACACCATCGGTTCTTTCAATTTGTTAGTGTTTATTGGAAGGTGTGCTAGAAGTTTGTACGATGATGCTAAATCAGTCGTGTTGATCCAGTCCCAGCATTCTAGTTTAGTTTTTATCCTAGTTGGGTTTTCCTTCAGTTCATCTTCAGTACACACTATTTGCTGTAATTTTTGTTTTTGATCCGCAGCCCACTGGTTCATAGTCCGATTGAAACCTTTTTCCAGTTCTGTTGCCATTATTTGATAGATTTCGAGACTCTCAGGGTGAATAATTTTCCTATATAGCTGAAGAGATCTATGGTCCACTACTGCCTTTAGAGACAGAAGGCCAAGTTCTCGTCTGATCGGAGCGATCAGGGTCGAGTTAGGTAGATCCAGGACGGCTCTCCATATATGACCTTCCAGTTTTTGCCAGAGTAAGGGAGGGATTGAAGGTATGGCGTCCATGCCATAGGTCAGTGACAGCACAATTTTAGCTTTGTAGTAGTTTATAGCTGGTTGGAGTGAGAACTTTCCATATTTCTGGTCAACCAATCTCAGCTGTGCTGTCAGATTTTTGGTTTTCGACCATAAAATAGCTTGTATGCTGCCGGATTTCTTCAAGCTGTCCAACTGTACTCCCAAATATTTGAAGGAGTCCACCACTTCAATTTGTGTCTCGTTGAGATGCCACTGAAACCACTCCTTTTTTTTGATGGCCGTTTTTTGTAAAATCATTATCTTTGTTTTGTCTTTGTTAATCTCCAGGTTGTTTTCCTGTATGTATGATGACAGATTATCCAGTTGACGTTGGAGGCCCACCTGGGTAAGGTCAAGTAGAATTAAGTCGTCCGCGTACAGTAATCTCGGGATTGGTGTAGAACCTATTTTAGGTGGGAACGTTCTGATCTTGCTTTGGCTATCCTTGAAGTCTCCCAAAAATGATATAAACAGCGCCGGGGCCAGGGGGCAGCCTTTGCTTTACCCCGCGACATGTTTGGATGGGTTTTGATGTGAGGCCTGCGTTGTTTAGGCGGACTCTTATGCAAGTGTCACTATGTAGACTGATTATGGGCTCCAGGATTGAATTTGGACAGTCCCAAGTCTTCAGTTTCGCCCATAGTTTCTGCCTGTCCACTCGGTCGAAAGCTTGAGATAAATCAACAAAGGCAAGAAAGATGGAAGGGCCACCTGTCCGGACTCTTTCTTTGAGTATGGTTAGACACATAATGTTTGCGCTGGTGCTTGCGTTTTTCTGAAAACCTGTTTGTAGAGGATCAAAGCAGGTTGCTCATATCGTCCATTTTCGAAAATGAGACAGAAGGATGGAGGCGAAGATCTTCCCAATAACATCCAGAAGTGCTATCGGCCGATAGTTCACAGGGTCGTCTCTGGAACCTTTTTTGAAAATTGGGACGATCAAAGCTTTTGACCATGATTCTGGTACTGTTCTTTTTTCTCTGCAGAGTTTGAAGATTCCACTTATGAGATTAGACCACTCATCTGGATGTTGTTTTAAGTCACAATTTGCTAAGCCATCCCGTCCTGCTGCTCTTGATGAGTTCAATTTCATTATTGTAAATTTGATGTCACTTACATCTGTCAAATCCACCCATGGTGAGTCCGGAACTCTAATAAATGCCTCCTTTTGTTCTTCTGGTTGTTGGAACAGATTCGAGAAGTGCATACTCCAGTTTTCCTCTGGAACTGGGTTTATCATGTGCGAGTTTGAGTTCTTATTAGATTTGTTTATCACAGCCCAAAAGTCACGGGATCTTTTGTTGGCTAGTGCCTTCAGCATATGCTCGGCGTCCGTCTGATATAGAAGGCTTCTTGTATTTTTCAGCCATTGTTTATAGCATCTAGTTTCTACTTTGAGAGTTTACCAAAGTGATGGTAAATTCCGGCTTCTTGCTTCTCTTCTTAGTTTTCTTATTGTTCTGCATTTTACGACCAAAGTTGCATTGTATTCGTGGGTGTGCTGGGTCGACTGCATGTTCAGGTTGTTTCTAGGCTTCTTGAAGGCCAGGAGGAGAGGAATGTAGCTCGATCTAGCCACACCATCTTGCAGTGTTGGATCCGAGATTAAGGTTGTAAACTGGTCTTTAAGTTTGCAGACATCTGATGCAATCATCCGTAAGCGAGTTTGTTGTGGGTTTGTCTCAATTTCTGGAACATAGAATTGCGATACAGTCCCCTTATGTTTACATTTGAGATTTAGTAAGTTATGGTCGCTATGATTTGTTTAGACGACGTTGAAGGAGACTATGTTGCGATGTAGGGAATCGGAGACAAAGATGTAATCAAGAGTGGCCGATGATGCATCATGTTCCCAAGTTGGTAGCAAGGAATCTGAATCCGTCGCTGAGGATGAGTTGTGAAGGTTTCGAGATTTCATGATTCTGTTCCATGCCAAACCCCTGTTTAACAAGGTCGAATTTATGGATAGTTTTCTTTGATTTGGGCGGGACGTTGCGCAGTTGGAGTTTAAGTCACCACAGATCATGATATTAAAGGATTTGTAGTTAATCGCGATTTCATCAATTGTGTTGGTTACTTCTTCGCACATGTTCTCAGTTGAAGTCTTTTGGGGATTCCAATAGACATTTATTATTGCTACAACATCTTGTGTTCCAGACTTAGTTTTGAAAGTTCTTGGATTCCATGTAGTTAAAACTGCCAGGATTTCGCTTTATGACCTTTATGATTTCTACCCCGGAACCAGTCCGGATCGCTGTTAGTAGACCTGATGAAGGGCGGCCATCTGGTCCCTTATGGGCCGGGGATATTTCGATACAATCGCCATCGAGTGCCGGTTTTTCACGCAGCCAAGTCTCTTGCAAGCATATGATGTCATAACAGCTGAGATCATGTAATTGTATTATCTTCTGTAACTCATGCTTTTATATCAAGAACTGCAAAATAATTGCTACGATAATTCTGATTATAATGTGATTGTTTTTAGGATTGCCACAAAATGTTACAATGTCCACATGTTGTCTTATCAGAGCTGGAAAAGACTGTAATACGTGGGTAAAAACAGCATACAAGACCTTATGTAACAGCGGCTCAACTTACCTAGCTCTGTTCCCCTTGTGCATGCCCTTTCTATAGACAGCCTGGCTCCTCAACTGTATTTGTTGTCGCACCTGATATGTGCTCCTTGATGCTTGCCTATTGCCACTCAACTATTCTTGCATTTGATGTCGTATCGGACTTGTGCTGCTCCTTGATGTGTGCCCATTGCCATTGATAGTTGACTTTTCACTTGTTCCTATTGTGCCCCCTGTTAAGCGCCCGACACACGCATGTTATGCATTTGATTTGAGTTGTTCTTGGTGTATACCTATCGCTATAGTCAGCCTGCCCTTTTCACGCATCTATTGACTCACCTGATATGTGTCAGATATGTGCTGCTTCCTTGGTGCTCGCCTACATCCACAGCAAGTTGGCCGTTCTAATTGTCCCACTGATGCCAAGACGGTTGTCGATCATTTGCTACCACTGCATGTGGAGTGATGCTGGATGTCTAACATCCATCGCAACAGCATGCTCATTGATGACAACTTCCATACTCCCACTCTGACCAGATACGCCCTAGCTGCCGGATTCTATCATTCCACGCTGCTTGGCTATCCTCGCCCTAACCTACAACTACCATCAGTTAGTATGTAGCCTAGCAGTAATGAATTTACTATCATTGCTCTAAACCATTAATAAGCGCCAATTCACTTCCATGGCGACTTGGTGCCTTCTACACCTGTTGGAATGTCCTCCACATCTGGCCCCTGGTCTTACTGCACTTTATTTCTACCATTGACATAATAAGCCACAATATGCATTTGCCTGTAACTGCTCAACAGGATCTTGGTATCCTGCATTACAAGTTGAACTGTCACCTTTCCTTGCTCCACAAATCTACTATGTACGTGACCGCACACCATTCCTCGAACCTACCTTGGTCTACCACCTGCAGAAACAAAAGACTTGGCTCCCGCACCACTGCAAAGCCCCAGGCACAACATAAAACCCCTACCCTCAACCAATATAACACTAGCGCTAAACATTTACACACCTCATCACCCCTCCTACCATAAACTCAGACGCTCAATGCCCCTCATTCAAAACCAGAAGCCGTCACTATTAAAGGGGCCCTTATTAATGCCAATCTTTAATTGCTCACGCCTTAGACCTCTCAGACCTCATCACTACCAATAAATTAGACTTTTTGGCGATTACTGAAACATGGCTTCACCCAGCTGCATGCCCTGCTCTTATGTTAGCAGTCCCAGATGAGTATAATATCATCAGATCTGATCGAACCACCAGAAGAGGAGTTGGGGTAGCTATCATTGCCAAAAACACTCTAGCCATTAGAGAAAGTGACAGCACTTCTTTCCTCTCTGGAGAACTCCTCTCCATGAAACTCCCTCTCTCATCAGAGCAGACAGTCCTTATCCACACCCTATTTAGACCGCTGGGCCAACTTTCCTCCTTTAAGGAAGACATAACTGGCTTCCTCACACAAAACACAAAACCTGAGCCGCAAATCCTGCTTATAGGCGACCTGAATCTCGGCCTACATGACAACCTATATTCTAATGCCTTAGCCATCGAAAACACTATCTCAGTATTAGGTTTCTCACTACGGATATCTGACTTTACTCACTGTAAAGGCAGAATTCTAGACTGGATTGCAGACTTTAACTGCAACACGAAAATCCTCTCCAATACGCCATGTGCATGGTCAGACCACAATGTCACCTAAGGATCTCCAAGCCCCACCAGCCTTAAACAGAAACAACCGCCTTATACCTTTAGAACGCATACTCCCTTTGCTTCATCCTATCACACATCACACATCAACAGTTGCCCATTGACCAAGATCCTGCCACTATGGTAGAACTATATAATCAGAATCTACTTAAGGCCCTAGACCAACTAGCCACTCTTAAATTAAGGAAAGCCAAATCCCTAGCACATCTAAATAAATGGTTCACCACCGAGTTAAAAACACGTTGTAAAGCTAAAAGAGATGCAGAGGCATCCTGGAGAAAAAAAAACATCAACGCAGAACAAGGATAAATTCATAACTGCCTCCACCATTTACAAAACTGCCATCTTCAAAACAAAAAAGGAAAATTACAACAATAGAATCTCTAATGCAAAATTTAGCACTAAGTAGCTCTTCACCATCGTTAAAAAATTGGAATCTCCTATCAGCCCTCCAGACTCCTGTAAAAGAGATGTCCATTCGTGTACCAACATCCAAAAGGCCTTGCTCATCAAAATCTCTCTACTTCAATCAAAAATAGGAACAAAAAGAACTAGCCTGTCAATCACTACCAAAACTAGCAACTCACTACCTAATCTGAGCCCCCAATCCACTATGCCCTCTAATCAAAACAATGTCTCTGAATTCACCCCTGTGACTACTACAGGTTGAGTCCATCATCAGAAGTCTCAAGCCGTCTAGGAGGCAAGGATACATATGCCCAGCCTCTATCATAAAAGAAGGAGCCAAAGAATGTGCACCTTTTATCACCTCCTTTATAAACGGCTCTTTCGCCTCTTGAACCGTTCCCAAAAATCTCAAAGAAGCTTGGGTCATGCCCCTTATCAAAGAACAAAGCTTGATCCCAATATTCCCACTAACTTCAGACCAATCCCCACAGTGCCTTTCCCTCTAAGGATTTTAGATAAGGCTGCCTATGTCCAGATCCAAAATCATTTTGAGAATAATAATCTCTTGGGCCTCACACAATCTGGTTTCAGACCAAGCCATGGGACAGAAACAACCCTCTTGGATCTGAAAATCCAAATGGATGAGGCAAGGGACAATGGAAAGCCTGCTCTACTCCTCCTATTGGATTTTTCAGCAGCGTTTGATTTAGTCGGCCACAACATCTTAACCAACCATCTCACCACAGCCGCTTCCTTTTCCAATAAAGCCGCTGCTTGGGTCAACTCCTTATTGGAGGACAGATCCATGAGAGTGTTCTCCCCTACCGCTTCAGCTGACCCCTCCCCCATCACATTTGGAGTTCCGCAAGGCTCCTGTGTCTCCCCAACCCTCTACAATATATTCACAAAGCTTCTGTTTGACCATCTAGATGATCTAGGCATATCATATACAAATTACACAGATGATATGCAAATACTCATCGCTCTTTCAGGCGACTACCAATCAGATTCTATACTCCTAAACGAAATTTACAGAACAATCCAGGCTTGGGTGGGCAAACATGGCCTATTTCTCAAACGACTATAACAAAAAAGCTCCTTCTCATTGGATCCAAGTTAAGACTTAACAAGCTAAGACCCAAATATTCCTCATTCAATATTGATGGTAACCTCATCAAAGTTGACAAGGAAGCAAAACACTGGGCTTTTATCTAGATTCTACCTTAACTCTTCAAAGACAAACCAACGCCACCTCCTCCTGTACCGCCTACACATCAAAACTGATAAATGCCTGCAGACCATTTCTGACCACCAATAGTTGTATCACCCTTGCACCCTTGCAAGAGCCTTTATACAGACCAAACTGGATTATTGTAATACTCTTTACTTGGGCACTAGCTAGAGGAACCTCCACAAGCTACATGTATTACAAAATAATGCACTCAGAACTGCCCTAAGTATTCCTCGTTCCAACTTGATTTCACAAATCCGATGCACAACTAACTGGCTCCCCATCCAATCACCTTTAGAATGCTCATGACTACTCACAAGTGCCTAAACAACTCATCTCCTAAATACCTAATGGACACATTTTCTAGAAAAGAATTCAGAAGACCCACTAGAACTAACTATGCCCACTGTCTTAACATTCCAAAATTCAAACTCAACAAAGCGGGAGGATCCAGTTTTCCGGTGCTCGCGGCTAAGACTTGGAATAAGCTACCACCTGCACTTAGGACTGACCCCATGTTCCTTTCATTCTGGTATAAAGTAAAAACTTTGTTGTTCTTGCAATCAAACTACTGTACTACAACCCTATGTACTATCGTGACTTCAAGATCTAGCTATCCTATTGACCTGCCCATAGCTTAGATTTGAAACATCCAAGGGCCGTCTAGGCCCTTTTGCAGCATTTGCACATGTTGTATATATCCTTCACTTTGTACATATCTGTTCAGTATTATATTTACTACTGTATATTCTACTGTATCTATTACTGTATCTCGTATAAATATTGTAACCATGTACCTATGAAAAGCGCCCAAATAACTTTGGGTTTGGTGCGCTATAAAAGCAAATAAAACAAACAAAGAATGTGTGTTATGGTATTATGATGGGTAGCTTAGAAGATGCAATGTATTCCTTGTCCTTTGGCTCCAGTGCATTAATGCATAGTTCCTTTAAATTATCTAAAAAAGTTCCAGGATAGCTGCAAGTCCATTCATTCCTTATTAGATTTAAGAAATGTCAATCTTTATTCCAAAGGTGTTTAATTGTTCCATAGACTTCTTTTCTTTGCTCTTGGTTGCTGATGTTTTCTGCATGCTCGGAACTTCTTCTTGCTTCACTGTCACTAGATGCAGGAGGGGTCAAATGTTTTCCCTTGTACAAACTGGTATCATGCAGATGCAGCCAGGCTCATCTTCCTTGTAGTTTAACAGTTGTGGGGGTAACTACTTCCACCTCATAGGGTCCTTCAAAGCAGGGCTTATTCCAGGTGAATACATATTTGGGCACCAGCACCTGGTCCCCTGGATATAGGATTGGCTATTTCAATAAACAGTGTGGATCAGTTGGCTGGCTTTCTTCTTCAGTCCTCTTTGACCCCTCCCTTCAGTTCTTGATCTATTCAGACATGAAAGAAACACTTCAGGTCATTGTTGCTAGGTAATTATGCATCTCATCACCTAATGTCTCTGCTACACTGTGGGCATCAGATTCTAAACTAGTTGGAGGAGCAAAGGGTGTTCTCATTCGGCGTTCAGTAACCAACTTGTAAGGAGTTAGTTGGTGATCTGGGCCAGGTTGATTTCATAGTGCAAATAGAGCAAAAGGCAAACAGTGTGATCACCCCCTCTTCAAAGTTATCTTGATCTTCACTATCCTTTCTTTAAGGAGTCCATTTAATCTCTTACAAATTCCATTTGTCTGCGGTTGATAGGCAGAAGAGAACTTGTGTTTTATACCTAATAAAAGAGCTACTTGCTCAAATATTTAATTTACAAAATGCAGTCCATGGTCAGACCACAGCACTTCACACACCTCATCTTGGGAACACTTCAATAATAAGGAAATGCATAAGGCAATGGGGTGTGTACAGGGACCTGCCTTGATCCATCTAGAAAAGGGGCATACCACTACCAGCATGTAGCTATGACCATTGCATGTCTGCAACATACATGCAACATAACAACATAATCTATGGGCCTCATTAAGAGTTTGGAGGCAGCCATGGAGCTAGAAGCTCCATGGCTGCCTCCAAACCGGGCTCCATTACTGGGTTCCTGCAATGAGGAATAACCGGGTCATTCCGACATAGGAGGACCCGGTAATTGCTCCTTGAAGGAACCATTCCCCATTCCCATTTGAGCCCCCATAGGGCTCAATGGGAATGGGGATGGAGGTAACAACGGGCACATTACAAGTGTCCCGTTGTTACCTCCCTGTTCCCCTCGCGGGACCCGGAAGAGACATCTGGTTTTACCAGACGTCTGGTATGGGTCCCGCAATGGGAACCTCGTAATCCGCGCTCCCGGAATGAAGGAGCGCAAGGGTCGTAATGAGGCCTAATATGTAGATGCTGACATTGGCCATTGGGTCTAGGAATTGCTCCTCTCATTGTTTGCAAAGTATGCGCTGCAGTACATTTCTGGCACACAATGCAATTCACAATAAACTGTGCCACATGGTTTAACAAATTTGGTGAAAACCAATCTTCTGCAATTGTAGCAGAAAAACACTCTCGAGTCATGTGTGCAGGGTAGTAAAGCTGTTCCAGTGCTACCCTCAATACTGCTAGAATGGCTTTCCAGTGGTATCCTGCCTCCAGATTGCCTCAATGGGGGATAAAGAATGCCTTGCTTACTCCATAAATCTTGCTCCTCCTGTGATGCTCGACCTTGTATTTCTATTAACTGAACAATAGACAGCATGTTAAAGCCCTCCTTTACCAACATGCATCGTCTTGTCAATTTCTTAACACTTCTTAGTTCAAAATCAGAAACATTTGGGGAATATGCTTCCTTTTTGGCTTCTACATCTCATGATTCATTTCCACAAGAAATTACACCTATTATCTAAGTATGCGCTGCGCATTTTACGACTGAGACAGTCAAAGGGAGTCTCAATGCCTCAATAAGCTTATCCAATAGGGCTGCATGTTGCACTGGAGTGCTGTATGCATGGAGGAAGCCCCTCCTTTTCCAGCGTGACAAACCTGCATGCACAGTTGACATCACATAGGCAGAGTCAGAGTATACCATCACTTCCTCATCCTATTATCTTTGGAGTGTGGCGATAAGCGCCACTAATTCTGCAGCCTGTGCTGAGCAACGCAAGGGCAATCTTGCCCTTGTAACTACTTCAAATTCACCCTCTTGGTTCAGCTTTACTACTGCTGACCCAGTAGGTCTTGTGCCAGTAGTTTGATCAATGTTTGAAGAACCATCAAGAAAAAGAACTCCTGTGCCCCTCTCCAAGAGCATTTTGTCTAACACAGGGAATGTCATCATAAAATGCAGTATACATTGTGCAATCATGCACATAATCATCCTCCCCTACTGGTTCCGCTATGAATGTTGCTGAATTCACTATTCTGCATTTAACAATTTTGATCTCAGGGAGTGAGATAATTGCCTCGTACCATGATGCTCTTTGTGTGGTCAGTGTACTTTTGGGTTTCTCTAGAAAGGCAAACAATGCGTGCTCAACGAATAATGTTACTGAATCCCCATTGTAATACTTGAAGCTTTTTCAATTGCAAATGCAGCAGCAGCTGTCATGAAGCCTACCCCCGGGCATCCGGACCAAGCCCATCAGCCCCGAGAGCAGGCATCCAGGTGCTTACTAATAACCCAGCAGCCCTGGCTAGGGGCTGTCTGGGTCGAATCCTGGTGCCATTGGCACCAGGCTCATAGAGAAAATCAGTCCTGGCGCCATAGGCGCCAGGCTCATGTACATTACTTACCTCATGCAGACCATGCTGCAATGAAGTCAAGCCAATGTGAGGCCTGAATGGGACTACTTTACTTCACGGACTATTTTTTACTCGGGTGTGGTTCTGGGGGACCTTCTTACCTGGGACTACTTTGAAGGCTATTTAAACCATGCCAGAACAGCAGCACATGATTCGCGTTATTCTGCATCCAGCAGCATAACGCTCACCGTGCCAGCAGTCAGCATCCAGTCTTCTGCCACGCCCGCCTTGAATCCAGAGCTCCTAGAAAAAGAGGAAAGAAGAAGGAAAGTATAGAACACAGACTTTATTTTAATTCCTTACCTGATTCCGGATCCATCACGTTTTCAAACTTGGAAAGGACATTATTTCTGCACGCGTCGCATCGCCAGCTGCAGCGGCGCACCATACTCACCAGTCCTCACAGCATTTTTCGATTCGGCGCTGCCTCCATCATTTTCCTCACCGAACTCCAGCATCCAGGGGACAAAAGAAATATAAGGTGAGCCGAGCGAGCCAACAAATACAATCTCTTTTTACCACCATAGACGTACCTGATTTACCTCCGGAGGCATTATTCTTTAACACCCCGCAACTTCTTACGCCGCACCTGTAAGGAGAGAGAAAACAACAAGTTAAATACACGCATCTTTTACCGGACAGTGTTGGGTAATACAGACTCTTACCTGAACACCATCAGCTGCCACAAGACAATCTTCTCTTGGACCCGGCTGCAACACAAGAAGGGAATGGGACAAGAGTGAACATCGGACATATTGAACTCTTTGGACTTTATACTTACGGGTTCTCGCCAGGAACCTCGGAGTCAATATTCATCCGGAACTCTTCCGAAGCCTTTGAAACAGTGAAGTAACTGGTATCTTCGCACCCCTGCGTTCCACGCAGGATGGAGAGCTCATTGTTGCGCAGTAAACCACACAAGGTAGGTTCTTCTATAGGTTTAATGTTCATATGCAGGATACATATATATATATATGAGACCCCCAACCAGCACAGCATCACATCTCCAACTGCAAGTCTGACAAAACATAACAAGCACAAGAATTCCAAGACAACGCTTTGTGACATCAGCTTTATAAAGACCAATGGCAGCATGTCAGAGATGCACATTAAATCCATAGCAACCACTGTACATTCTCATAATACTAACACTAATACATAACACACCCCCCTCCCTTATTTACAAAAAAAAAAATAAACACAAAATGCATTCTAAGATTATGTACATGTAATGCACATTAAACTAACAGAGGCAGTACAATACCTATTTTCTTATTTTAACAACTCTTGATAAATTCAAAATTTGGCTGTTTTCAATTCTAACACCTCCCTTGAATACTTGGGCAACTCTAACTGGATCCAAGTATAAGAGATCCCCCTTTTTGTTGATTACAGGTTTCTATATTCTGATCCAATCGCCCACCTCAACAACAGTTGTCTTCCTCATTGGAGCTTTCTCATTCATTTTCTTGACCCATTTTTCCTTTCGTTCATCCATTCTCATTCTCACCCCCTCCACCACTATATCTGTTTCTCTCGCTCTACCCAACCACGCAGGTGACAACATAGTATACCCTTTTCGTCCTCTCTTCAATTCAAAAGGTCTCACTCATGTTTCTACATTAGGTGCCATCCGCAAAGCATACAGATGTTCCTTAACTCCAACTCTGCGGTCATTACCACATGCACTTGCTCCTCTAATTCCTTCCATTATACATCAATTCATTCTTTCAATCATACCATTGCCCTGTGGATAATATAGTGCCTTTTTCTTATGCATTATTCCACATTTGAACAAATATTCCTGAAATATTTTTCCAGTAAATTGTGGGCCATTGTCTGAGAGGACACTCCTTGGCAATGCTTCCCTCTCAAAAATACTCTCTAAAAACTCTACAACTGATTGACTTGTAACGTCCTTGAGGATTTTAAATTCCGTCCACCTTGAAAACATATCTATTAAGGCAATAATAAATCTTCCTCGCCCCTTACCCATATCAACGGGACCCAAAACATCAATGGCAAGATCCTGCCAAACACCTTCCGGCGCCACTGTTTTTCTCACCGGTTGCTTCACAGCTGAACTATTCTTTCTGATTTGATGCAAATTGCACATTAACCAACCACTCTCTCAATCTCATGATCACACGACAGCCACCAATAATCTGCCTTTATAACTTCTTTGGTCTTGGAGACACCAACGTGACACTGGTGAGCAATTTCCACCAACCTTACTCTCAAACTTCCGGGAACCACTAATTTGTCCCAACAATATAATAGTCCATCTCTTACCGACAATTCCAATCTCACTTCCCACAACGATCTTTCCTCTCCCGATAGTAATCTCTTCTCTGGCCAGCCATCCCTGACAAATCCAATAATGCGTCTCCATCTCTCATCTGATTGTAAAGCTTCAACCCACTCCTCCTTCTGTATCACCCCTTCCGTGGTGATGAACACCATTTTTCCAACATCTACATATTTCTCATCCTCCCCATCTTTGTTGCTTCCTACTCTCAATCTTGAGGCATAATCCGCCTGTATGGTATTTTTGCCAGGTATGACCTTGATATTGAATTTCAGACATTGCAACCTAGTTACCCAGCAGGCAACTCTCCTTGAAACTTTATCCAGCCCCTTACTTTCAAAAATTGCCTTCAATGGTTTATGATCAGTTCTGAGTGTGAATTCTTGACCCCACACAACATTTTTGAGTTTCTCAATTCCCCAGTGACATGCCAAAGCCTCCTTCTCTAGAACCGAATAGTTCAATTCAGCCCCTTTCAACATACGTGAAGCATGCAACACTACTCCCTCAATACCATCCACTCCCACCTGGGACATCACCACACTGATGCCCATTTAACTAGCATCCACAAAAAGAATAGTTCTCCTTTTGGTATCATACATAGCCAATGGAAATCTCAATGGGACGCTTCCACAGGTCACTGCCACAAAGACCATCCCATCCTCGTCGCCAATGTTGCGCAGTAAATCACACCAGGTAGGTTCTTCTATAGGTTTAATGTTCATATGCAGGATACATATATATGAGACCCCCAAACAGCACAGCATCACATCACTAGACTACTGAAAGGGAATATTGGAGGTGATTAGTGGGGAGAACAGTGGGGTGCCATTACTAGATTCCACGGGTGGCAAAATCCCTTTCTCCACTTGCAGGAGAATACTTCTAAGGGTCAAGCTGACGAGATTAGGCGGGCTAGTCCAGTCTGTCATCTCTGCACTACACTTCACGTTGGAGGAGACCGCAGCTGTACGGGTCCGATCGATGCCCCTGTGGGAGCCAGGTGAGCGTAACAGCAGCTAAAGCTTTTTCGCAAGCATTAACTGTATCTAAAATCCCACTATAATAAGCTAATGGTTTGTGTCCATGTCCTAATGTCGTTTTCTGTGTGAGAACTACTGTCATGACTTTCTACATTTGAATGAGAAAACAAGTAAAATTCTTCATGATAGTCTGGAATTCCTAGCACAGGGGCTGTGCTAATTGGCTTTTTTAATTCCTCAAATCCTTCATTCATGTCATCTGTCCATGTCATCTTGCTTTTGTCTACCTGTGCTTCTGTAAGTGTTACGCTCACCTGGTATCCACAGGGAAGCCACCCAGCCGGGTTACTCGCTGGTATGCTTCTCAGCTTTGCCCTGATGTGGTCTGAGGGGAAGGTTCTGCCTGAAAATACAGGAGGACTGTGTTCAAGACTGACCGACTGGGGTAAGTATCCTCCCTCCACCCCCGTATGCTTTCAGTCCCTCTGGCGCCCTCTCCTCACCTTGTGGTACAATTAGGCATGCTCTCCATCCTGCCATCTTTGCAGGGGCGCGTTGTCTTTCATGGGCGAGTGCGGTCCAGTTACTTCACTGGCGCCGGCCCGTTTGATATTGTTCAGGTAGGTCTTATTGCTGTTCTTTAGTTTTGTTGCTATCCTGCATGCCTTTCTTTGTTTAAAATGTCTCTTTTTTCTCCCTTAGGTATGTGGAGCTTCAGCGCGGTGAACTGGCTTGGTTGAGCCCCGCTGGTAAATGATGGCGCATTAAGAGAGCTATGATGCGGTATGTAAGCGATATGCGCAGTGCTGCGAAGTCTTGCCTTTGCTAAGCTGTGTTTTCCTTCCTTGTAGGTCGCTGTATTCTTCAGCGCGAGTGGAACGTTCGGAGTGGTGCCAGCCAAGAGGCGACCAGCCAGATAAGCCTTTTGAGCAGTTTGTAATTTATAAATTACATGGGACTGGCCCCATGAAGGCTTTTGAAGAGGATGCCAGGCCCTAGAGGCCCAAGTCCTGACTCCACCTGGCCAATGGGTTTGCCAGAGGGAGTTTTGGGCGAGGGTCGTGACAACACTCCCCCCTAAGGCCACTCCCATGGTGTTCCTTCTGTCTGGCCCAGGTTTGGTTGGGAAGTTCCGATGGAATTTCCTGATTAGATGTGGTGCGTGGATATTCTCACTGGGCTCCCAGGATCTATCTTGTGGTCCAAATCCTTTCCAATCGACGAGATAATATAGCTTGGTCCTAGAGTATTTAGAGTCCAAGATATCTTTGACTTCGAATTCTGGTTCTCTGTCAACAGGTATGGGCTTAGGTGGTGTCCCAATCCGTGTGCCGGGTTACATTGGTTTCAGGAGGGTCACATGGAATACCGGGTGGATGTGTAGATTAGGTGGTAAATCCAGTTTCACGGCTGCTGGGTTGATAATTGCCGTAATGGTATAGGGTCCTAAGAATCTGGGATGAAAGGTCTGGGTTCCCTTGATGGGTACGAATTTAGCGGCCAGCTACACTTCATCTCCTACTTGATAATCAGGGGCCTTTTTCCGGTGATAGTCGGCGAATCTCTTTTGTTTTTTTTTTGGCATGAATAAGGTGTTCCTTTGCCCTTTTGAAAGCCTGAGTAATGGTTGTGTGTAGAGTCTTTACCGCTAGCATTTCCAAGCTGGCTGGAAGGTCTAGTTCAGAGGTACGTGGATGTCTGCCATGAAGGGTATAGAAGGGCGTTTGTCCTGTGCTTGAATGCAAAGAATTGTTATATGCATATTCGGCTATCCATAGTAGGTCTTTCCAATTCCTTTGTTCGTGGTGCAGCATGCACCGTAAATATTGCTTGAGTGTCTGATTGGTTCTCTCGACTTGGCCGTCTGTTTTGGAATGGTGACTGGTAGATAGCCGAACGTCGATCTGCGCCATTGCACAGCATTTTTTCCAGAAGTTTGAAACAAACTGGCTGCCTCGATCAGAGACCAGAACCAAAGGGAAGCCATGTAGCTTAACCACACCCTCCAGGAACACTTTTGCTAATGTGGCTGCGTCTGGGAGGCCTTTGAAAGGAATAAAATGGGCCATCTTCGAGAATAAGTCCACAACTACAAGGATGGTGTTGAACCCTTGGCTTGGAGGTAGATCAGTGATGAAGTCAAGGGAAAGAGTGTGCCATGGAGCTGGAGGAATGTCCAATGGTTGTAGGAGACCAGATGGTTTTTGTTTCTGTGATTTATTTTGTGCGCAGACACCGCAGGACTGAATATACTGAATGATGTCCTTACGGCAGGTAGTCCACCAAAAGTTCTCTTTCACCTTAGCTAGGGTTTTGGTCATCCCAGGATGCCCTTCGATCAGTGAATCGTGATAGTTTGAAATAATATGCTATTGTAATTCCTTCTTGGGTACATATAGGCGATCCCTAAAAAAGGGTAGGTGGTCCTTGATGGTATATTGTTCTCCTTGAGTTTGCCATGCGAGGTACGCATCAGGATTCATAGTCTGTTGGATTTCTTTTCGTAGTTCTGCTTGTGTTAAGGCTGTCATGATAACCAAGAGTTTGTCTTCAAGTATAATAGGTACTGGTTCTGGAGTTGTATATACTATTTCATCTATGCCCATGAGAGATAAGGCATCTGCCTTTCCGTTTCTGACTCCTGGTCGAAATGTGATTACATAATCATATTCGGCGAAGAAAAGGGCCCACCGTAATTGGCGCAAGGACTGGGCCTTCGCTGTTTTGAGATTGCAGGTTTCGGTGGTCTGTGATGAGTGTAATGGTGTGTCTGGCCCCCAGAAGGTAGTGCCCCCAGGCTTTAAAGGTGGATTTGATAGCCAGGAGTTCCTTGTCCGTGATGGCATCATTAATCTCTGGAGGTGAGAATTTTTTCGACCAGAAGGCCACAGGATGTAGCTGGCCGGGTTACGGGGTCTCTCTGTGAAAGGACAGCCCCCATTTCGAGACTGGACGCATCAGTTTCAACGACATAAGGGAGGTCTGGATGAGGATGTTGCAGGATTGGAGCAGAGGTAAACCTTCGTTTAAGTTCCTGAAAGGCTTCTTCTGCTTCTTCGGTCCAAGCAAACTTTTTATCGTTTTTTCGTAATAGTACTGTGATTGGATGCACAACCTGAGAGAAGTCTGGGATGAACCAGCGGTAGAAGTTCACAAAGCCCAGCATGCTTTGTACCCCTTTCAGAGACGTCGGTGAAGACCATTTCAGAATGGCATCTACCTTGTGCACATCCATTCTGATGCCTCCTGGATTAAGGAGAAAACCAAGAAATTCTACTTCGGTGACGTGAAAAAAGCATTTTTCAAGCTTTGCAAACAAGCGATGTTGACGGAGCTTGGTGAGGACTGAACAAACGGGCCTGACATGATCTTGTTCCAAGGCTGAGTATACTAAGATGTCGTCTATCTACACTAAGGCTGTTAGGGAGAATTCTCTGTTTAGGCTGAATTTCCTAACCTAGTGAGTCCCCCAGCAGCTTTGCTGGATTTTTGGGGTTTATTTTTTTCTCCTGCCAAGAGTGAGACTCTTTTACCCTCACTCTTGGGCATGATTTGGGTGTGTTTCTTTGACTCTAGATGTGTTTAATGGGCTATGGGGTCTTTTACTCCATAGGGCTTCATGTGTTTTTGTGATGTGTGTTACACAGTACCCTCAGTGCAATAACACAGGGGTGTCATAGTAACCCCCCAATATAGACTCCATAACCTGGGACTGACTACTGTCTCCCAGGGCATGTAAAGTCACCATTGACTTTACTCGTTTCAAATTCTGAACAGAACCAGTAAAACCATCATATTGTGGACGTACTGGCGAGGGCAATTCGATTGCTCTGGGGTCTGTTAGTCGAGGGGGCACGTCTCCGTCCCCCCGGATCGAGTTTTGGCTGGTGGCAGTGGATATTACTTTTTATATTCGACCGCAAATATATCTCTATGGGATTTCCCATTGTTCGAGGCTACCAACTTTAATTATTTAATTCCTATAGCCTCGAACATACCGCCAGTTTATTTATTTAATATTAATTCTCTGGTTGGTATTTTATGCCAGAACTCGGTTCTAAAATGGCGTTTGTGTTCGCTTCTGTGACTCCAACCCAAGTTGAGCCCTTTGTTCCACTTTTTGGTGGGCTTCTCCACAGAAGCCCTCCAAATTGGTGCCACTCTGTCTGAGGTACTTAGATGGGGTGGAGGGGGATTTAGGCACCCTGGACTGAGTTGCCTAGGTAACTCAAGTCGCACTCCGTCCTGATTGGCCCAAGTGGTGAGCCGGCCGGCTCACCACTTAGCATGTTTGAGTGACAGCTAGGCTGAGTGAATTGGGGTTTTCTGCATAAAAGCAGGGCTTTGGGGACTGGAACTTTAGTAGTCGCCATAGGACCTAAGAATCCGACGAGGGAGAAGCTGAGCCGACCTGCTGCGATGACACCACCGGTGGAGCCCTGCTGAACCGTCTCACCACTTTTCCCAACGACAGAGGAGATCTCCAGCCCGGAGAGTCTTCTTCCTTCGACAGGCGGGGATAACCAGTCTGCTCCCTTTTTCGCTTCCTGGAGCATCTCGTGGCCGCCTTGCCTGTTGCAAGCACCCCGGCAACTGGGATACCCCGTTTTACCACTACCGCAAATCAAAGGGTAGTATCTTTAACAAGAAAACTCTGCGGCTGGTTTCTTCCCTGGCAGTGCAACAACCTTCATCTTTCCTCCACGTCGAGATCTTCTCTTCCTCTGGACAACGCCGTGACTTGCACCCGCTGCCAGGAACAACTGCCCCAGCTGGAGGATCCTTTCCACTTAAGGTACCGTGTTCCCTCTGGCTTCCCTTGCAACCGACTGTACGGGGTAGATTTAGCCCCCGGCTTTCGAACCTGGGTTAGCCTGGGACAACCTGGCTAAACTTTTCTGAGCCTAACTAAAACCTTTCTGAACTCCCTGCAAGACATTTTAAGCCTGTTGTTATTGTGTGATTTGGGTGCATTTGTGCCCTGCTCTCTCCAAGAGTGGGCCCGGCCTATGGACTTTGGCTCAATAAGTAACATTTGACTTTCCTGCCTTGCTTAAGAGTTCCTAAGTATTAGTTTGGTGTATTTTCCTACATTCTGCCTTTTTCCCTCCCTTTTTCGTTAACTTATTGGAGTGCCATCTATAGTTAAGCGCTCACCTCTGTCTGGAAATAAGTGGTGTTAACTAAGACTTGTCTGATAAGGAATAAGGGATGTATATATAATAATAGTAACTGTGTTTAGAGTGATTTACAATAATAGTACTGGAGTGTTTCAATAAGTGTGTTTTTAAATAAATAATTATATACCTTGATCCCAAAGCTCTGGTCAGTGTTTGCTTGTGCTATTGTGTCTGAGTGCCTATTGTGCATACTTTACATACTGCCTAACTCTTCTTGAGGGAAGTCTGACTGCTCAGCCACAGCTACCAGGTAAATCTGGGTGTTACAGACTGCTACCAAGTGGGTTTACTGCCAACACTTGTAGTCCTAAATCTTTTGCAGTGGTCACCAAGGGAACTGCACAGGTTTCTGCCTAATAAAGGCACACACATCAATTAACTCCCTTAAGACATCATTCATGAAATATTGGAATGCCGCAGGAGAGTTGCATAACCCGAAGGCCATGACTTGATATTCAAACAAGCCGTATTTAGTACGGAAGGTGGGTTTCCATTCATCTCCTTTTCTGACTCGGACCAGTTGGTACGCTCCTCGAAGGTCCAATTTGGTATAAATCTGGGCATCTTTAAATTGGTCTAGCATCTCAGGGATAAGTGGCAAGGGGTAGCGGTTCTTCACAGTGATCTGGTTCTCAAGTCTCCTTCCTTTTTCGGTACGAAGAACTAAGGACTGGCTGCGGGGGACTTCGAAGGACGGATAAATCCTTTTGCAAGGTACTGGTCTAAATAGGATTTCAAATGAAGGTTTTCTGGTTCTGTGAGAGCGTAGATCCTGCCGCAAGGGATTTGTGCACCAGGAACAAGGTCGATCTGACAGTCATAGGGCCTGGAAATCATGGTATTCACTTGGCAAGGTATTAGTTGCTCCGAGGGTTGATACTGTCGCTCTGGGAGTCATGGGGATACAGACGTCGAGTTTCTCCTCATAATAGCAGGCAGCGGAGCAGTCACTGGGGAAGGTTAATTTTCGTGCCCGCCAGTCTATCAAAGGGTTGTGAGCAACCAACCATGGCATCCCTAGTATTAGCCTGAACTGAGGTGCCTTGATGAGATCGAACGAAATAGACTCCCGATGTCCGTCCTGGCACAGCAAGGTTACCCTGGCTGTGCACTGGGTTACTGGTCCGGAAGCGATTTCTGTCCCATCCACGGTGGTTACCTTGCCCATAGTTGGATTAGAACACAAAGGAAGCCCCATCTCTGCTGCCAGTTCTTGATCAATATAATTTCCAACTGCTCCGCTATCGATGTATGCTTCAATGGCAAGCATTCTTGACGACTGTTGGTGGTTAATTAAGATCACTGGTATTGCAAAGTGCGAGGTCAGCAACTCTTTCTTCACACTCGACAAACTGATCTCTACGTTTGTCGAGCTTGGTAGTTTCCCGATTCCTTAGCTTCATCCTTCTCTTTGGCCCCGACTGTTCTTCTTGGGGGTTTTACTGGACAGTCCTTCAGGAAATGTCCTGGCTTCCCACAATACAAACAAAGCTGTTGTTGTCTTCTTTTGTCTGGCTCTTGTTTTGTAAATGGAGGCTATATCCCTCCAATCTGCATGGTTTCTACAGCATTTTCAGGTACACGTTTTCAGGCGTTCTCCCTTGGTCAAACATACACGGTCCGAGGGTCCGTCTTAGACCGGTCTGCCATTCGGTCCTGCAACTGGTGGTCCAGCTGCACGACCAGATTTATGAATTCTGCACAGTCTCTGGGTGGATCAACCACCTGGGCTAAGACATCCTTTAATTTGCCTCGTAAGCCTCGATGGAATAACGTGGTACTTTTGTTTTCTGGCCACCTAGCTTCGGCAACCAGTCTGTTGAAGTTAGCAATGTACGTTAACAAGTCCTGATACCCCTGTCGGAGGGACAAAAGTTCATTGTCTACTGCTTGTTCCTGGGTATGGCGAGCAAAAAGTTTTTCCATTTCTCTCTGGAACCCCCCAAAGTCATGTAATAGAGGATCGTCATGGGTTACCAACGGCACCGACCAATCTGCTGCACTACCACTCAGGTATGATAACACAAAAGTTACCCAAGCTTGGTCATTTGGAAATGCTCCAGGCCTACAAAGAAAGTGAAGGCGGCACTGATTGATGAATGCCGCATACTTCCGTGGGTCGCCTGAGACCCTTTCTGGTGGTGCCAGGGGCACTGTTCCAGGTAAAGTGATCGGTACTGGAGTGGGTGGTATGGCGGGGTTTTACATCGTTGGATTGCTTCCAGGCAGAGGCGTCTGTCCTGCCTGTGATTGCAAGTATTGCCTGCTAATCTCTTCAGTGCATTCTTTGGTTACTATTAGGTCTCTCCACAGTGCATTAGTCTCTTGTCGGGCAGAATGAACCTCAGCATAAATCTCTCCTTGTAATTGGGCCAATTGGCCCATTTCTGATGTCTCCATGGCGCCCAGGTGGATTTGTTATGGTAGGCTTTGTGTTCTGTTACACTCACCTGGTATCCACAGGGACGCCACCCAACAGGGTTACTCGCTGGTATGCTTCTCAGCTTTGGCCTGATGTGGGCTGCGGGGAAGGTTCTGCCTGAAAATACATGAGGACTGTGTTCAAGAATGACCGACTGGAGTAAGTATCCTCCCTCCACCCCCGTATGCTTTCAGTCCCTCTGGTGCCCTCTCCTCACCTTGTGATAGAATTAGGCGTGCTCTCCATCCTGCCTTCTTTGCAGTGGCGCATTGTCTTTCACGGGCGAGTGCGGTCCAGTTACTTCACTGACGCCGGCCCGTTTGATATTTTTCAGGTAGGTCTTATTGCTGTTCTTTAGTTTTGTTGCTATCCTGCATGCCTTTCTTTGTTTAAAATGTCTCTTTTTTCTCCCTTAGGTATGCAAGCTTCAGCGCGGCGAACTGGCTTGGTTGAGCCCCGCTGGTAAATGATGGCGCATTAAGAACGCTATGATGCGGTAAGTAAGCGCTATGCATAGCGCTGTGAAGTCTTGCCTTTGCTAACCTGTGTTTTCCTTCCTTGTAGGTCGCTGTGTTCTTCAGCGCGAGTGGAATGTCCGGAGTGGTGCCAGCCGAGAGGTGACCAGCCAGGTAAGCCTTTTGACTAGTTCGTAATTTATAAACGTCTCTACAGCTTTCTTTAATGTTGCCTCTATCTTCCTCTTTCAGGTCGTCTGTCCGGGAGGCGTTCAGATTCGAGGAAGCTGTTCTCAGTAGCGGTGAGTGTTTAAAGATGAAGACTGCAGGTAAGATGCTGCTGCTAATGATGTTGCTTTTGTCTCCTTGCAGGTTCTGCTTCTCTGAGGTTCGAGGGAATAGCTGGACACGGTGAGCGCCACGTTGCAAGCTGCAAAGTAACATGAAGCATGTTCTGCAATCAGGGTGTGGTTTATATAGCCCAGGTAAAGTAGTACCAGGGAAAGTAGTTCCAGGCCTGCCACACCCAAAACACTAGACCGCATAGCTTGGTTCTTAGGGAACCAAGCTATGTGGATGCCTCCATGTTGGCTGACAATACAATAAAGTAGTTCCCAAGCACATTGTTGTTCATGGTGTATGAGCCTGGCGCCATAGGCGCCAGGACTGGCCCCATGAGGGCTTTTGAAGAGGATGCCAGGCTCTAGAGGCCTGAGTCCTGACTCCACCTGGCCAATGGGTTTGCTAGAGTGGGTTTTGGGCGAGGGTCGTGAAAGCAAATCCTTTTAAATGTGGTTGAATATAGGTACTGTAATCAAAAACAAAAGCCCAAGCCCTACAATAGTTACATAGGCCTAAAAACGGTTTCATTTCCTGCACTATTTAGGTTCTGAAGTCTTCATCATTGCTTCTACTCTTTCAGGTATCACTTTTCTCCCCTCTTGAGAAATTAGCTGTCCTATGTACAGGACATCTTCCTGACAATATTGCTACTTTTCTTTGTCCATTTTGTATCCTTTCTCTGCTAATATGGGGCCTCATTATGAGGTAGGAGGTAGATATGGTGCTATTAGCACCATGGCTACCCCCTTGCCGCATTCCGGGTCCGGGTTCTCGAAATAGGGACTTTCCGGGTCATTCCAACCTTGGAGGACCCGGTAAGTCCCCATTCCGAGAACCATTCCCCATTCCCATTCGAGCCCCCATAGGGCTCAATGGGAATGGGGATGGAGCTAATAAAGGCACCGCTAATAGCGGGCCCGTTATCAGCTCCCTGGTCCCTTAGCGGCTACCACTAGCGGGACCCGCTAAGGAACCTCGGAATACGGAGGTAAGTGGTTACCGGCACCAGCACCCTTAAAGGTGCTGGTAACCCCTTACCTTCAACCTCATAATGAGGCCCATGGTCTTCAGTCACGCTGCGTCGTCCCTGCACCTTTCCACTGTCTCACTGTACACCAATATGTTATCTACGTACTGTATTATTGCACTCTCGAGCTGTCCATTGCCCAGGTCCATCTGAAGAACCCTGTTAAAGATCAATGGGGACACACAGTACCATTGGGGCAAACGAGTATGCTTCAGATTAATATTTCTATTTGAAAAGGAAGTGAAATCTTGTGAGTCCCCATGAAGGCGAATTGAGAACGCATTTTTTAAATCTAGAATTGTGAAATATTTAGCCTTAAATGGAATATTACATAATATTGTGGGGGGATTTGGAACTAAAGGAAACTCTGCTTCAACAATATTGTTTAGGGGTGAAGATCCTGACTAAATCTTTACGACCCCCCCCCAGTTGATTTCTTCACTGTATGCACAGTCGTTACATGGGGACTCAGATGGCACCAATATTCCTTGCTTCATAAAATCAGAAATGGTCACGAATATACCTTCATCCATATCTCGGGACATGGGATATTGTTTTGTTTGTGGAAGAATTGCTCCTGGTTTAAGCTTAATTTTAACTGCTCCTACTCCTTCCAATAGTCCCACGTCATATGGACTAATGGTCCATAAAATAATTGGCACTTTCTCCAAATCTTCCTTGAAAAATTATGGTTTCTTTTTTACCATCATCATTCTCTACAGTATTTCCATACTCTCCACTTTAATCCAATATGGTGGACTTATAAAAAATACTAATTCATCATCAGACTAATCATCCCTAAAAACCTCATCTTCTGACAAATCTGTCAATCTATATGCTTCATCGATGGCGATCACTACTCTCCATCCTCCACCCTCATCATCTGTTCCATGGACAACCACTCTTTCCTCTCTGACCACTGCTGCTTCTAACTGTAAACCAATAACCTGTCCTTCTTCATCATCCATGGGTAGTTCTGGTCTAAACAAAAACTTTTCAGGTATTCTCAATATTTTACCTACCAATTTAGGTAACCAGGATAATAAAACAGTCACTCCATACAAAAATACGTCTCGATCTAAAGGGAATCCTCGAATGATCTGAAATGCACCTCGTCCTCCTCCCCTGGATCCATTTCCTCTTCCTCTTGGGCAAAAATGTTACCCACTCAGATCCAGAGGGTAAACTACATTACTCAGCTGCACTGGTCACATCGCTTGTATCATCAGACCCTCATTACTGGTCAATATCACTCCTTCTATGCAGTGGTAGAAGTGCACCAGAAAAAGTAGTGGAACTGTAGTCTTAGCTGGGGAGAGGGTAGGCAGAAGCCTAGTGCAACATATGACTAGGTGTTGCAGCCAGTGCATTGGAACAGTCTAAGTGACTAGTAACTAAGGCTCCTATTACAACTTTACACTTGCACAAAGACATGAATGGACAAATCCTCTGTATAGAATGGTGTATATAGTCCTATAAAGTAGCGGAATGGTAAACAGATAAAAATAAAAGTAGTGGAACTCCGGCCCCGACCATTCCCGCTCACTTCAACCACTGCTTCTATGGCTAGTTTTGACAATTTTTTCGCTTCCTCCTGCTTTATACTCTCGGCTTTCTTCTTATTCTTCTCTTGTTACAATCGGCAATGCTGCACAATAGGCAATTATAGTTCTGCCCATGGCTTCGCTTCCATCCCTACCTGTTTCTTCATCTGCCTTTGTACTGGATCGGGCAGTCCCTGACATTAAATGTGGTAAAATAATGCCACTGTTTTGTCCCACTGTTCCCTCATCTCGAGACACCATATCTCTTGAATATCTTGAATAAATGCAATAGGATCTTCATCCTCACCTATCTTCCAGGTCATGATTGCACCCATATATAATGTATCAGGATATTGTACTCTGAGCGCTTGCCATATATCTGCTCAGCAATTATTAAATGGCACTCTATCGTGGGTCATTTTTTGTGCAGTCACACCCACATAACCCACTCGCTTCCAAATGTCATCAGCCCTCTCCCATAGGATGGCTGCTAGTAAGCCTTTTATGTCACCTATAGCTAACGTCATTAATTATCCTTGTCCATTTGTGGCCACAGAATATAATGTGATCAACCTCCCCTTTTCTCTAATAATGGGAATTGGGAAAACCCTGATCCATAATAATTTCCACCTACACTTCGTGTCTTCCAGGTGTGGCTAGTCTCACCCATTTGTCTCCGTCCTGGTAGTGACCTTAATCTGGTTACATAAGGCAGGGATACATCCCCTGCACTGTGTGACCATGCGGTGGTCACTCAGTGTATGGTGTCAGTTCTGATGTTTTTTTTCTTTAGGGTCCTCTAGCTCTGACCATTTTACCCCTCTACACTCGAATCTTTCAAGAAACCGCCTGCACCCTCTCTTTGCACTTTTTTGTTTTCTTCACTTTCTTCACCTGACATCATTTTGGCCCAGCTTGTAAGACTTTCATCCCTTTCCACATTATCAAGATCTAGTCTACTTAAGGACAGCGCTCTATGCTCATCTGTTAATGCATCATCTGACCCTCCTCCTGTTTCCCTCGAAAAAGATCCTTCAGCATTGTCTTGGGTTTTATTCCCATTTGTACCTCTTATTTGCCTGTATAAATTCCTAATCCTCTTCCCTATGTTTTCTGTTTCATGCTCGTCAGCCCATGTCTGTATTCTTGGTATCCCTTGGAGCTCCCTGCAGGGTTGTAATGACCCTCTCTATCCCTTAGATCGTTCTCGTGCTTCGATCAGCACTGTGCTTCTATGAAATAGATACTCTATCACATCATCCTTTAGTCTCCTACTTCTGTTTATCTCATCTTCCTTTCTTCTCATCTCATCTCTCTTTTCTCTTGCCTTTTTGTTCAACCTGCATACTTACATTCCCTGTATTTCCATTTTTTTCTTGCTTCTTCTCTTCTAGACTCTCTTTTTCTGTGCTTACCTCGTACCTTCTTTGTTCTTTCTTTCACTTACTCTCTTTTTCTTTCCCTTCTTTGAATGCTCTCTTGTGTTCTCCTTCTTTTGTTTCCCGCTCTTCTCTTCCTTCCCTTTCTCAAACCCCATCAATGCCCTTATCATCTAATTTAAGTAATATCTATCCTCCCATCCATTCATTCTGTACTATCTTCACTCCCTTAGCCTTATATTTCCCTTCCTTTTGTCGCCTCGCCTCTTCCTCTATCGCCATCTGTCTGTCCTGATTGTCCTTTCTCTCATCACGCTGTTCATTTTCGTTGCGTGTAGGCATATATTTGTGTTCTCTACTTTTGCTCTCTTCTGCATTATCCTCACTGTTATAAGTGGGGTGCTCGTATTTCAGATTAATGTACCGTGCCACTGCTTTCAATTCCTTTAAAGGATCAAATCCTTGTTCCCCAGTATCTGTGCTCTTGTTTTCACAAGTGGAAAGAGGAGCGTAAGGCATTATATCCTCCTCCTTATGCTGATTATGCATCAACACCTTCTCAGGCAGATCTTTCTCGCTTCGATACATTTTC
The DNA here is from genome assembly GCF_040938575.1 of Ambystoma mexicanum. NCBI lineage: Eukaryota > Metazoa > Chordata > Amphibia > Caudata > Ambystomatidae > Ambystoma > Ambystoma mexicanum. Next base: position 1,345,478,609 of record NC_090937.1, on the reverse strand, counting down.
CACAATTCTAAAATGGCCAATGTTTTCTGAAACTTCTGCCCCTTGTATGCAGTCTGTAAATAAGTTGTCATAAGTCGCAATAATGTTTTTGACAACAAACCCTCCTGAGGCCACGGCCTCTAACCCACTCTGCGTGATATAGTCTTATCGTGGCTGTGTATCTCGGCAGTGTCCTACATAGGTGTAAAAGAGGAGTGTCCACCATGATGATAAGTCAATCTCGGCTATCAATACTTGCTAGATCTTTTATTCTCTTATTTTATTTTATCAAGTATACCACACTGATTAAGTTGAGCAGGCAACAGCAATCGCCGCGTATTACCAACAAATAATTTTTAACCACTTTAAAAATCTATGCAATTATGTTCTTTATGTTCCTTCGTTTGCACTTTCTATTAATTTTAACCATTTTGTTTTTTTATGATTGATATTTTAAGAGTCTCTTATTTATTTATTTATTATTCTAGTTTTTATTACCACCCTCCTGATTTATGTCAATCTCTTGATTTAAAAATGTAATAATCTCCTTAATGTTTTACTGTCGTTTTATATCTCCTAATCTAGACACAATAAAAGTTTTAGACTGACACATTTATAGCCCCATACACATGTGCACTTTTACATTTTCTGAATACCCCTTCCTTTACTATCTTAAGTAAATGTATCTCATAACACTTTTTATTCCATTTTGGAGTTTGATGCGCATTCTTCTTCTTGTCCTTGACTCAAGAATCCTTAAATAATACCCTTATTTGGAGTTTTAGTGCATACCCTTCCACCCCTCTTGAAACCAGGAATTGAGGTATATATTTCTCTTCTTTCTTAGCCCCAAGAATCCCATTACTTCTGTACAAATATTTGCATGTCCCCCCTATTTTTGCCACCTTCAATGTTCTACTTGCATCCGTGGTTCAGCTCAAGTCCCTTGCCAACGACTCCTCCTCAATGGACCAGTTCGCCTTCAGTCCGCGTGCAGAGCACCAGCGGCGACGGGATAGGAATTTTGTCAACCGGGTACCCGTGGACCGATTCTTCTCACACATGTGTATTTGTGCGCCGATCTCCACAGGAAGCTCCACGGTCTTCTGGCTAGTGGCGGAATCAATCAAGAGTCCAAGAGTCTAGATCTGGGCCTAGGTCGATTAGACAGAACCATGTGCACTGCTACCAAAATGTGCTCTAGCACCTTGAAGTGCCTCATGTGCTAGATGGAATTCCCAAATAACAAGACAGACTAAAAGAATATAGCAAAGTACTACTTTATTATCAACATAGAATAAAGTAGGGCAAGCTGGTGAATAACAGGCAGTAATTCACACACTCACCCACAAATGTGATTATACAAAGGTTTAATACCTCATTGTGCATCATTTATGATGCCATCCTACGTAGTAAACTAAAACCTATTGAAGGTGGGGATTGGTTAGGAGAACATATGTACCTATAGTATACATAAGTGTTAATAACTCAATTGGCTGCCCCATATCTGGTGGGTACGCCTTAAACTTCCTCTAAATATGTATAATAAAACTGATTATAGCGGAATAAATTGCAGCGGGTTGGTCTCTACAACATTGCATAGCATGTTGCTGCTTAGACCCTCTGATTGGCTGCCATGCTGTCCCAACCTTGGACTTTCGGTTTGTTAGCAGCACGCAAGCAAAACGAAACTGAGATGCTGCAAACAAAGTCAGACTACTCTTCACTTTCACAATTAGTCCATCATCTCTCATCAGTCAGGCCCCAAGCCAAGGTCTCTCCTTTGTAGTTGACCTCAAACCCTGCTCTCTGTTCTGGGACATTCAAGGGAGTGTAGGCACACTATATTGGGCCACTATTATCTTCATTAGGGCATTAATGACTAGGCCTGGTTTTCAACTTTTGAATCACGTATGAGGAGACCACAAATTTGTCCATCTAGACCTTCTATATACTACTATTTGATTCAATTGTGCTTCTCAGCCTCTGGAGACTTGCTCACTCCATCTTACATAGACTTTCCGCAGCTTCAATTGTCTAATACTTGGCTTTTTCAGGTGTTTTCTCCTTCGCTTAATCGAAGAGAAATGTGTTATGTACATGGCTCATCCTTTTGACTCCCCTTGTTCCTTGCAATTATTCCTTGAAATAAAATCATTCATCTCAAGCCAATAGACTCCTCTTTATTCCTCACACAAAGATGTTTTTCCAGCATCTCCTGACTCTGCAGCCTTGGTCTGTTTCAGAGGTAGCTTGAGCGGTTTTAATACGAGTCCGACATCCATCTTTACATCATGGCCGCTCTTAGCCATCCTATGCTTTCCCCGCCGCAAGCTTCTATATGTCTGAACTACCTTGTGTTTCTGCTTATATACATATATTAATCAGCAGGTTACTTATCTTCTTTGCACATACGATTTCTCCATATTTGATTACATGTTTCTATTGTTACTTCAGTTACATCTTTATTCTTTGAATATTTGCATATCATTTCAGTGAATCTCAGTATCTCTCCTCTATGACGTCACTCTGCGGTTGTCAGATTTCGCTTATAGCTATATGAAGTCCAATGGTGTGTGCAGCCATCCTTCCACCCTCTCAGTGCGAGGGTACATTTGATACAGTTGCCTGAGTGGTTATCGTCTCTCATACACTCATTATTGTGATATTGGTATGATACCTGGTATCGCACATGGGCTTTTCTCCTTCAGTTCCAGTATGACGGAAGTGAACGTGCAGGAGCTAGGGATAACATGTCCACCTTGTCTTCTACAAATTACTAACTACAAGTACTTCTGTGGTAATGGTCAACTTCACTTCCAATAATTTAGCAATGTCTTTTGCTTCACAACATCAAGTATATGAATTTCTTCAAGGGAAACAAGAACCACAGTGGTGCTGTTTATTACACATATGTGACTGCCACACGAAAATACAGGTTATGATTCACTCCTCCTAAATATCTTCTATCAGAAGGGCAGCCTTCCTGCCACTCTTGTTTCTCCACTTCCGCACTAACCAAATGCTGATAATGATTGTGTTTCACTTTCACACTTCTTTGGTTTTGGCAAAGTAGGTTTAAGCCATCCCCTCTTATGTCTTCCTTCACATATGGGCAACATTTCCAAACAATGACATTCTCAATTGCCTTCTTTTGGCTTCGTCTATACTGGTTGTTCACAAATTGCCTTGATATTAGTCTCTTTTATCTTTGTCAATTGTAGTTTTTATTTTCTTCTTGGTGTATTGCCCTTTCTTTTTGTTGGCTTTTTATATAACATAGTATGTTATAAGCAAACCCTTCTGGTTTGATTATTCCGTTTTTGCTCTGGAGTCTGCTCCCTTTTAAATCAGTGTGGTCCTCAACAGAATAATGAACCTGCTTTACATTAGTTTGGTATTCAAAAAGCCTCTTCATTTGAGTTACTTTGCTTATTGAATTTCTGGGATTAAATTTACTGGACTTGGCCAGTGGGCAGTTAGAGAGCGCTCTGTGGTCACAATGTAACAGTGAACTCACTGGGTTTGGCGTGCGCATCCATTTCCCTCACTGCCTCCAGGTCTTCTGCTTCAATTTAGCTGTGTGGCTCAGTAACCTCTTCTTCGCCGCTTTCCCCGGCCCACGTCTGTCAATTTCAGAGCCCTCTTAGGTCCCACAGATATCTGGTGTTCGCCTGCCACCGGTGCTCGTCTGACAGAAATGGTGCGCTTTCCACTGCGCGACCTGTGCAACTGCAAACTCGAGCATAGGAGACCCTCTCAGGACCAGCATTAGTTTCACACACCCAAATGCTCCTGGCATCTCGGCTCTTAATTACATCTGCTTCTGCTGCCGTGTGGAGGTTACAAAACTACTCCACCCTCTGCTACTGCTCCTCACCGGCCTAAAGGCCTGCACCTGAGGAGGCCTTTTATGTCTCCCAGTTTCGCTCAGGTGTGAGTCATTAATCTTAATGGACTGCAATCTGCAGTCATATGCCTCTGCAGTCCTCTTCTTCGTCCCAGTACCCTTGCAATTGTGGGACTTGAAGGCCACAACATAAAATTAATCTTTTTCAAGGAAACTATGATCACCAAATTCCTTTCTCTCCTTATACATATTCCCTAAAGGAGTACCATAAGGATTCTATGAAATATTTGGCTTTTCAGGGTTTAAATTAGTAACATTTACAGACTCCTCTTCTGTATTTCCCGGGGGCTCATATGGGCTTTCATTTCTATGGCTGCCAGTGACTTTAAAAGGGCTTTTCTTACTCCAAATACATTATTGGTTATAATTGTCTTCACCCACATTCCTTCGGTTAGTTTGAGGGAATAAAAGCAATTTTTGACAACAAGCCCTTATATGTTCTGGTATCAATGATATTCTCTTTCTTCAGGAAGGCAAATACTGCGTCTCGTCCCACGAAGTCCTCCTAATCCCCTGGGGCACTTATTCTTCCGAGATGATCCTTCCGGTTAATGCCGCCCCTAGGATCAGGAAGCATCTGTCTTTCCCTGGCCACCTGGGAGGAGACTTTAGGTAGGGTTTTTGACTGCTGGCAGTGGATACTACTTTTTATATTCGACCGCAAATATATCTCTATGGGATTTCCCATTGTTCGAGGCTACCAACTTTAATTATTTAATTCCTATGGCCTCGAACATACCGCCGGTTTATTTATTTAATATTAATTCTCCGGTTGGTATTTTTTGCCAGAACTCGGTTCTAAAATGGCGTTTGTGTTCACTTCTGTGACTCCAACCCAAGTTGAGCCCTTTGTTCCACTTTTTGGCAGGCTTCTCCACAGAAGCCCTCCAAAGTGGTGCCACTCTGTCTGGGGTACTTAGGAGGGGTGGAGGAGGATTTAGGCACCCTGGACTGAGTTGCCTAGGCAACTCAAGTTGCACTCCATCCTGATTGGCCCAAGTGGTGAGCCGGCCGGCTCACCACTTAGCATGTTTGAGTGACAGCTAGGCTGAGTGAATGGGGGTTTTCTGCATAAAAGCAGGGCTTTAGGGACTGGAACTTTAGAAGTCGCCACAGGACCTAACAATCTGACGAGGGAGAAGCTGAACCGACCTGCTACTACGACACCACCGGTGGAGCCCTGCTGAACCGTCTCACCACTTTTCCCAACGACAGAGGAGATCTCCAACCCGGAGAGTCTTCTTCCTTCGACTGGTGGGGATAGCCAGTCTGCTTCCTTTTTCGCTTCCTTGAGCATCTCGTGGCCGCCTTGCCTGTGCCAAGCACCCCGGCAACCGGGATACCACGTTTACCACTACCTTTAACCGGAAAACTCAGCGGCTGGTTTCTTCCCTGGCAGTGCAACGACCTTCAGCTTTCCTCCACGTCGAGATCTTCTCTTCCTCTGGATGACGCAGTGACTTGCACCCGCTGCCAGGAACAACTGCCCCCACTGTAGCATCCTTTCCACTTAAGGTACCGTGTTCAGCCTGGCTTCCCTTTCAACCGACTGTACGGGGTAGATTTAGCCCACGGCTTTCGAACCTGGGTTAGCCTGGGACACCCTCGCTAAACTTTTCTGAGCCTAACTAAAAACTCCCTGCAAGACTTTTTAAGCCTGTTGTCATTGTGTGATTTGGGTGCATTTGTGCCCTGCTCTCTCCAAGAGTGGGCTCGGCCTATGGACTTTGGCTCAACAAGTAACTTTTGACTTTCCTGCCTTGCTTAAGAGTTCCTAAGTATTAGTGTGGTGTATTTTCCTACATTCTGCCTTTTTCCCTCCCTTTTTCGTTAACTTATTGGAGTGCCATCTATAGTTAAGCGCTCACCTCTGTCTGGAAATAAGTGCTGTTAACCAAGACTTGTCTGATAAGGAATAAGGGATGTATATATAATAATAGTAACAGTGTTTAGAGTGATTTACAATAATAGTGCTGGAGTGTTCCAATAAGTGTGTTTTTAAATAAATAATTATATTCCTTGATCCCAAAGCTCTGGTCAGTGTTTGCTTGTGCTATTGTGTCTGAGTGCCTATTGTGTATACTTTAAATACTGCCTAACTCTTCTTTAGGGAAGTCTGACTGCTCAGCCACAGCTACCAGGTAAATCTGGGTGGTACAGACTGCTACCAAGTGGGTTTACTGCCAACACCTGTAGTCCTAAATCTTTTGCAGTGGTCCCCAAGGGAACTTCATGAAATATTGGAATGCCGCAGGAGAGTTGCATAACCCGAAGGGCATGACTTGATATTCAAACAAGCCGTACTTAGTACGAAAGGTGGTTTTCCATTCATCTCCTTTTCTGACTCGGACCAGGTGGTACGCTCCTCGAAGGTCCAATTTGGTATAAATCTGGGCATCATTAACTTGGTCTAGCATCTCAGGGGTAAGTGGCAAGCGGTAGCGGTTCTTCACAGTGATCTGGTTCAATGCACGGTAGTCAATACAGGTTCTCAAGTCTCCTTCCTTTTTCGGTACAAAGAACAAAGGACTGGCTGCGGGGGACTTCGAAGGACGGATAAATCCATTTGCAAGGTACTGGTCTAAATAGGATTTCAAATGAAGGTTTTCTGGTTCTGTGAGAGCGTAGATCCTGCCGCAAGGGATTTGTGCACCAGGAACAAGGTCGATCTGACAGTCATAGGGCCTGTGCAGCGGCAATGTATTGGCTTGGTCCTTTCGGAAAACATCCTGGAAATCATGGTATTCACTTGGCAAGGTATTAGTTGCTCCAAGGGTTCATACTGTCGCTCCGGGAGTCATGGGGATACAGACGTCGGGTTTCTCCTCGTAATAGCAGGCAGGGGAGCAGTCACCGGGGAAGGTTAATTTTCGTGCCCGTCAGTCTATCAAAGGGTTGTGAGCAACCAACAATGGCATCCCTAGTATTAGCCTGAACTGAGGAGCCTTGATGAGATCGAACGAAATAGACTCCCGATGTCCGTCCTGACAAAGCAAGGTTACCCTGGCTGTGCACTGGGTTACTGGTCCGGAAGCGATTTCTGTCCCATCCACGGTGGTTACCTTGTCCATAGTTGGCTTAGAACACAAAGGAAGCCCCATCTCTGCTGCCAGTTCTTGATCAATATAATTTCCAACTGCTCCGCTATCGATGTATGCTTCAACGGCATGCATTCTTGACGACTGTTGGTGGTTAATTAAGATCACTGGTATTGGAAAGTGCGAGGTCAGCAACTCTTTCTTCACACTCGACAAACTGATCTCTACGTTTGTCGAGCTTGGTAGTTTCCTGATTCCTTAGCTTCATCCTTCTCTATGGCCCCGACTGTTCTTCTTGGGGGTTTTACTGGACAGTCCTTCAGGAAATGTCCTGGTTTCCCACAATACAAACAAAGCTATTGTTGTCTTCTTTTGTCCGGCTCTTGTTTTGTTAATGGAGGCTGTATCCCTCCAATCTGCATGGGTTCTACAGCATTTTCAGGTACACGGGGTGCGTTTTCCCTTGGTCAAACATACACGGTCCGAGGGTCCGTCTTAGACCGGTCTGCATTTCGGTCCTGCAACTGGTGGTCTAGCTGTACGACCAGATTTATGAATTCTGCACAGTCAATGGGTGGATCAATCACCCCAGCTAAGACATCCTTTAATTTGCCTCGTAAGCCTCGATGGATCAACGTGGTTCTTTTGTTTTCTGGCCACCTAGCTTCGGCAACCAGTCTGTTGAAGTTAGCAATGTACGTTAACAAGTCCTGATTCCCCTGTCGGAGGGACAAAAGTTCATTGTCTACTACTTGTTCCTGGGTATGGCGAGCAAAAAGTTTTTCCATTTCTCTCTGGAACCCCCCAAAGTCATGTAATAGAGGATCGTCATGCGTTACCAACGGCACCGACCTATCTGCTGCACTACCACTGAGGTATGATAAAACAAAAGCTACCCGAGCTTGGTCATTTGGAAATGCTCCAGGCCTACAAAGAAAGTGAAGGCAGCACTGACTGATGAATGCCGCATACTTCCGTGGGTCACCTGAGAACCTTTCTGCTGGTGTCAGGGGAACTGTTCCAGGTAACGTGATCTGTACCAGAGTGGGTGGTATGGTGGGGTTTTACATCGTTGGATTGCTTCCAGGCAGAGGCGTTTGTCCTGCCTGTGATTGCAAGTATTGCCTGCTAATCTCTTCAGTGCATTCTTTGGTCACTATTAGGTCTCTCCACAGTGCATTAGTCTCTTGTCGGGCAGAATGAACCTCAGCATGAATCTCTCCTTGTAATTGGGCCAATTGGCCCATTTCTGATGTCTCCATGGCGCCCAGGTGGATTTGTTATGGTAGGCTTTGTGTTCTGTTACGCTCACCTGGTATCCACAGGGACGCCACCCAACAGGGTTACTCGCTGGTATGCTTCTCAGCTTTGCCCTGATGTGGTCTGCGGGAAAGGTTCTGCCTGAAAATACATGAGGACTGTGTTCAAGACTGACAGACTGGGGTAAGTATCCTCCCTCCACCCCCATATGCTTTCAGTCCCTCTGGTGCCCTCTCCTCACCTTGTGATAGAATTAGGCGTGCTCTCCGTCCTGCCTTCTTTGCAGTGGCGCATTGTCTTTCACGGGCGAGTGCGGTCCAGTTACTTCACTGACGCCGGTCCATTTGATATTTTTCAGGTAGGTCTTATTGCTGTTCTTTAGTTTTGTTGCTATCCTGCATGCCTTTCTTTGTTTAAAATGCCTTTTTTTTCTCCCTTAGGTATGCAAGCTTCAGCGCGGTGAACTGGCTTGGTTGAGCCCCGCTGGTAAATGATGGCGCATTAAGAGCGCTATGATGCGGTAAGTAAGCGCTATGCACAGCGCTGCGAAGTCTTCACTTTGCTAGCCTGTGTTTTCCTTCCATGTAGGTCGCTGTCTTCTTCAGCGCGAGTGGAATGTCCGGAGTGGTGCCAGCCGAGAGGTGACCAGCCAGGTAAGCCTTTTGAGCAGTTCGTAATTTGTAAATGTCTCTACAGCTTTCTTTAATGTTGCCTCTATCTTCCTCTTTCAGGTGGTTCTGTCCGGGAGGCGTTCAGATTCGAGGAAGCTGTTCTCAGTACCTGTGAGTGTTTAAAGATGAAGACTGCAGGTAAGATGCTGCTGCTAATGATGTTGCTTTTGTCTCCTTGCAGGTTCTGCTTCTCTGAGGTTCGAGGGAATAGCTGGACACGGTGAGCGTCACGTTGCAAGCTGCAAAGTAACACGAAGCATGTTCTGCAGTCAGGGTGTGGTTTATATAGCCCAGGTAAAGTAGTACCAGGCAAAGTAGTTCCAGGCCTGCCACACCCAAAACACTAGACCGCATAGCTTGGTTCTTAGGGAACCAAGCTATGTGGATGCCTCCATGTTGGCTGACAATACAATAAAGTAGTTCCCAAGCACATTGTTGTTCATGGTGTATGAGCCTGGCGCCCATGGCGCCAGGACTGGCCCCATGAGGGCTTTTGAAGAGGATGCCAGGCTCTAGAGGCCTGAGTCCTGACTCCACCTGGCCAATGGGTTTGCCAGAGTGGGTTTTGGGCGAGGGTCATGACAGTAAGTCCTTTTAAATGTGGTTGAATATAGGTACCGTAATCAAAAACCCAAGCCCTACAATAGTTACATAGGCCTAAAAATTGTTTCATTTCCCGCACTAGTTAGGTTCTGAAGTCTTCATAATTGCTTCTACTGTTTCAGTTATCACTTTTCTCCCCTCTTGAGAAATTAGCTGTCCTATGTACAGGACATCTTCCTGACAATATTGCTACTTTTGTTTGTCCATTTTGTATCCTTTCTCTGCTAATATGGGGCCTCATTACGAGGTAGGAGGTAGACATGGTGCCATTAGCACCATGGCTACCCCCTTGCCGCATTCCGGGTCCGGGTTCTCGAAATAGAGACTTTCCGGGTCATTCCAACCTTGGAGGACCCGGTAAATCCCCATTCCGAGAACCATTCCCCATTCCCATTCGAGCCCCCATAGGGCTCAATGGGAATGGGGATGGAGCTAACAACGGCACCGCTATTAGCGGGCCCGTTGTCAGCTCCCTGGTCGCTTAACGACTCCCACTAGGGGGACCCGCTAAGGAAACTCGGAATACGGAGGTAAGCGGTTACCAGCACCAGCACCCTTACGGTGCCGGTAACCCCTTACCTCCAACCTCATAATGAGGCCCATGGTCTTCAGTCACGCTGCGTCATCACTGCACTTTTCCTCTGTCTCACTGTACACCAATATGTTATCTACGTACTGTATTATTGCACTCTCGAGCTGTCCATTGCCCAGGTCCATCTGAAGAACCCTGTTAAAGATCAATGGGGACTCACAGTACCATTGGGGCAAACGAGTATGCTTCAGATTAATATTTCTATTTGAAAAGGAAGTGAAATATTGTGAGTCCCCATGAAGGCGAATTGAGAACGCATTTTTTAAATCTAGAATTGTGAAATATTTAGCCTTAAATAGAATATTGCATAATATTGTGGGGGGATTTGGAACTAAAGGAAACTCTGCTTCAACAATATTGTTTAGGGGTGAAGATCCTGACTAAATTTTATGACCCCCCCCCGTTGATTTCTTCACTGTATGCACAGTCGTTACATGGGGACTCAGATGGCACCAATATTCCTTGCTTCATTAAAGCGGAAATGGTCATGAATATACCTTCATCCGTATCTCGGGACATGGGATATTGTTTTGTTTGTGGCAGAATTGCTCCTGGTTTAAGCTTAATTTTAACTGCTCCTACTCCTTTCAATAGTCCCATGTCATGTGGACTGATGGTCCATAAAATAATTGGCACTTTCTCCAAATCTTCCTTGAAAAATTATGGTTTCTTTTTTACCATCATCATTCTCTACAGTATTTCCATACTCTCTACTTTAATCCAACATGGTGGACTTATAAAAAATACTAATTCATCATCAGACTAATCATCCCTAAAAACCTCGTCTTCTGACAAATCTGTCAATCTATATGCTTCACCGATGGCGATCACTACTCTCATCCTCCACCCTCATCATCTGTTCCATGGAAAACCACTCTTTCCTCTCTGACTTCTAACTGTAAACGAATAACCTGTCCTTCTTCATCATCCATGGGTATTTCTGGTCTAAACAAAAACTTTTCAGGTATTCTCAATATTTTACCTACCAACTTAGGTAACCAGGATAATTAAACAGTCACTCCATACAAAAATACGTCTAGATCTAAAGGGAATCCTCGAATGATTTATGGCCTGTGAAGGCTAATATAAATGTGTTCACATTCATATAATGTATCCCTGGTTTGGAACACACTAATTGCTCATCAGTAAAAGAAGTTTGTCTATTTTTGTCATCAAGTCACATCCTATTATGTTAACTGGTGTCTGCCGAGAATATAATAAGGGCATAGACACGTCATATTCCCCTATAGAGATTGGTAATTCGTCTGTAAAAGGAACTAAACTCATCGCCCTTGAGAATTCCTGCGCATTCATGGCAATGCCTGACATTGGCTATATTCCCTCCAGGACACAGGAACAAGTTGCTCTGGTGTCACCAAGGAATGAAAATGCCTCCTAGTGTTAACTTGACCCTTGGTTCATTTTGGCAGTCCCGTGTCACTGATAGTACTGAACAAATCTGGTTGTTCTGTGGGCTCTCGTACTGTGGATATAAATTCATCCCTGTACCTGTGAAATGATTTCCCCCTACCACGGTCACACTCCCTAGTTTAGGTGCCTGTGCGTGTGGTATTCCTACATTTGTGTTCCATTGTGGTACCATGGCCTGTTGTGTCTGTGCTTGCTTGGTCTGTATCTGTTGGGCTTGCATAGGCACTTGCTGTGGTTGCCCTTGTGGCGATTGCATTTGTAGTGGAGCTTGCTGTGTTTGCTGTGGTTGCAGCATATGCGCCTGATTCAGCGTGTAATCTTAGCCATAATATTCCTGTGGTTCTGTATTTTATTGTGGAACATAATCCTCTCTTGGAAGTTGCCACTTTTGCTGCATGCCCCCTCTACTTCTACATGTCCTGACTATATTTCTAATCCTCCTACAATTCCAGCATTGTTGCGGCTGTCTGCCATTAAATACTCTGCCTCGCTGAGGGTTCTGAAATGCACCTCGTCCTCCTCCCCTGGATCCATTTCCTCTTCCTCTTGGGCAAAAATGTTACCCACTCAGATCCAGAGGGTAAACTACATTAATCAGCTGCACTGGTCACATCGCTTGTATCGTCAAACCCTCATTACTGGTCAATATCACTCCTTCTATGCAGTGGTAGAAGTGCACCAGAAAAAGTAGTGGAACTGTAGTCTTAGCTGGGGAGAGGGTAGGCAGAAGCCTAGTGCAACATATGACTAGGTGTTGCAGCCAGTGCATTGGAACAGTCTAAGTGACTAGTAACTAAGGCTCCTATTACAACCGTACACTAGCACAAAGACATGAATGGGCAAATCCTCTGTATAGAATGGTGTATATAGTCCTATAAAGTAGCGGAATGGTAAACAGATAAAAATAAAAGTAGTGGAACTCCGGCCCCGACCATTCCCGCTCACTTCAACCACTGCTTCTATGGCGAGTTTTGACAATTTTTTCGCTTCCTCCTGCTTTATACTCTCGGCTTTCTTCTTATTCTTCTCTTGTTACAATCAGCAATGCTGCACAACAGGCAATTATAGTTCTACCCATGGCTTCGCGTCCAACCCTACCTGTTTCTTCATCTGCCTTTGTACTGGATCGGGCAGTCCCTGACATCAAATGTGGTAAAATAACGCCACTGTTTTGTCCCACTGTTCCCTCATCTCGAGACACCATATCTCTTGAATATCTTGAATAAATGCAATAGGACCTTCATCCTCACCTATCTTCCAGGTCATGATTGCACCCATATATGATGTATCAGGATATTGTACTCTGAGCGCTTGCCATATATCTGCTCAGCAATTATTAAATGGCACTCTATCGTGTGTCATTTTTTGTGCAGTCACACCCACATAACCCACTTGCTTCCAAATGTCATCAGCCCTCTCCCATAGGATGGCTGCTAGCAAGCCTTTTATATCACCTATAGCTAACGTCATTAATTATCCTTCTCCATTTGTGGCCACAGAATATATTGTGATCAACCTCCCCCTTTCTCTAATAATGGGAATTGGGAAAACCCTGATCCATAATAATTTCCACCTACACTTCGTGTCTTTCAGGTGTGGCTAGTCTCACCCATTTGTCTCCGTCCTGGTAGTGACCTTAATCTGGTTACATAAGGCAGGGATACATCCCCTGCACTGTGTGACCATGCGGTGGTCACTCAGTGTATGGTGTCAGTTCTGATGTTTTTTTTCTTTAGGGTCCTCTAGCTCTGACCATTTTACCCCTCTACACTCGAATCTTTCAAGAAACCGCCTGCACCCTCTCTTTGCACTTTTTTGTTTTCTTCACTTTCTTCACCTGACATCATTTTGGCCTAGCTTGTAAGACTTTCATCCCTTTCCACATTATCAAGATCTAGTCTACTTAAGGACAGCGCTCTAGGCTCATCTGTTAATGCATCATAACAGATGAGCAGATGACGACACGCAGGTTGTTATTAAACTCACTGGTGAGTATCAAAAAGATGTTGAGCACATCAACTCAATCTTCACTGAAATCCAGAAGTGGATGGCTCTAAACTCACTGGCCCTCAACAATGCAAAAACAGAACTGTTGATTTTAGGTACCCAGAAAAATCTGAAGAAACTTGACACAAAATATGACAACTTTCTGATTGGCCAACATACAATCCCCGTATCTAAGTCCGTAAAGACCTTAGGAGTTTACTTTGACCCGCAGCTATCTTTCACCCGTCAGGCCAATTATCTCAAATCCTCGTGTCATTATTATATTCAGCTTTTATGGCAGATCCGTCCTTATCTGTCTATAGAGAACCTTGCTGTGATTGCAGCCGCCATTGTAAACTGCAAGCTCGATTATTGTAACAGTCTAATGATCGGTACCTCCCAGGCCAACATCAAAACCTTGCAGATCATACAAAACAACGCAGCACGCGCAGTAATGGGCCTTAAGCGCAATATGCACGTCTCTGACGCCAGGCGTAGCCTTCATTGGCTCCCTGTGAAACAGCGCTTACACCACAAAGGCCTTACTACTGTGTTTAAATGCCTTCATGGCCAAGCTCCATCCTATCTCGCTACCAGGATCAAAAAGAAACCTGTCACCCGTTTCTTGCGCTCAAGTAGCAACACCGTCTTGGTTCAGCCCCCATCTATCCTGAAAAGATTTGGGGATATTAGCTTTGACTCTTGGGCTCCAGCTCTCTGGAATGCTCACCCTAAATACCTCTCTAATAGTGAGTCTCTGCCTATCTTCAAAAAGAAATTGAAGACCTTCCTGTTTGATAAAGGATAGGTCCATTTCTGTCTTCTTAGCGTAGTGCTCTCGGTACTTGAAATCAGTTCTCCGTTATCTTCTTCCTCATTCTGCTGGTCTTTATGAGGTTTAGATTTCACCAAGCCTTCATGTCTTTTCGTTCTCCTTGTCTGATATTGTTTCCTGTTGTTTTTGTCCCTTTCCTCCTCTTGTGAGCGCCCTGAGGCCTATGGGTTGGTGGCGCAATACAAAAATATAGATAGATAGATAGATAGATCATCTGACCCTCCTCCTGTTTCCCTGGATAAAGATCCTTCAGCATTGTCTTGGTATCCCTTGGAGATCCCTGCAGGGTTGTAATGACCCTCTCTATCCCTTAGATCGTTCTCGTGCTTCGATCAGCACTGTGCTTCTATGAAATAGATACTCTATCACATCATCCTTTAGTCTCCTACTTCTGTTCATCTCTTCTTCCTTTCTTCTCATCTCATCTCTCTTTTCTCTTGCCTTTTTGTTCAACCTGCATACTTACATTCCCTGTAGTTCCATTTTTTTCTTGCTTCTTCTCTTCTAGACTCTCTTTTTCTGTGCTTACCTCGTACCTTCTTTGTTCTTCCTTTCACTTACTCTCTTCTTCTTTCCCTTCTTTGAATGCTCTCTTGTGTTCTCCTTCTTTTGTTTCCCGCTCTTCTCTTCCTTCCCTTTCTCAAACCCCATCAATGCCCTTATCATCTAATTTAAGTAATATCTATCCTCCCATCCATTCATTCTGTACTATCTTCACTCCCTTAGCCTTATATTTCCCTTCCTTTTGTCGCCTCGCCTCTTCCTCTATCGCCATCTGTCTGTCCTGATTGTCCTTTCTCTCATCACGCTGTTCATTTTCGTTGCATGTAGGCATATATTTGTGTTCTCTACTTTTGCTCTCTTCTGCATTATCCTCACTGTTATAAGCGGGGTGCTCGTATTTCAGATTAATGTACCGTGCCACTGCTTTCAATTCCTTTAAAAGATCAAATCCTTGTTCCTCAGTATCTGTGCTCTTGTTTTCAGAAGTGGAAAGAGGAACGTAAGGCATTATATTCTCCTCCTTATGCTGATTATGCATCAACACCTTCTCAGGCGGATCTTCTTTCTCGCTTTGATACATTTTCCATAATTCTAAAATGGCCAATGTTTTCTGAAACTTCTTCCCCTTGTATGCAGTCTGTAAATATGTTGTCATCTGTCGCAATAATGTTTTTGACAACAAACCCTCCTGAGGCCACGGCCTCTAACCCACTCCACGTGATATTGTCTTATCGTGGCTGTGTATCTCGGCAGTGTCCTACATAGGTGTAAAAGAGGAGTGACCACCATGATGATAAGTCAATCTCGGCTATCAATACTTGCTAGATCTTTTAGTCTCTTATTTATTTTATCAAGTATACCACACTGATTAAGTTGAGCAGGCAACAGCAATCGCCGCGTATTACCAAAAAAAACATTTTTAACCACTTTAAAAATGTATGCAATTATGTTCTTTATGTTCCTTTGTTTGCACTTTCTATCAATTTTAACCATCTTGTTTTTTTATGATTGATATTTTAAGAGTCTCTTATTTATTTATTTATTATTCTATTTTTATTATCACCCTCTTGATTTATGTCAATCTCTTGATTTAAAAATGTAATAATCTCCTTAATGTTTTACTGTCGTTTTATATCTCCTAATCTAGACACAATAAAAGTTTTAGACTGACACATTTATAGCCCCATACACATGTGCACTTTTGCATTTTCTGCATACGCCTTCCTTTACTATCTTAAGTAAATGTATCTCATCTCACTTTTTACTCCATTTTGAGTTTGATACGCATTCTTCTTCTTGTCCTTGACTCAAGAATCCTTAAATAATACCCTTATTTGGAGTTTTAGTGCATACCCCTCCACCCCTCTTGAAACCAGGAATCGAGGTATATATTTCTCTTCTTTCTTAGCCCCAAGAATCCCATTACTTTTGTACAAATATTTGCATGCCCCCCCTATTTTTGCCACCTTCAATGTTCTACTTGCATCCGTGGTTCAGCTCAAGTCCCTTGGCAACGACTCCTCCCCAATGGACCAGTTCGCCTTCAGTCCGCATGCAGGGCACCAGCGGCGTCGGGACAGGAATTTTGTCAACAGGGTATCTGTGGACTGATTCTTCTCACACATGTGCATTTGTGCGCCGATCTCCACAGGAAGCTCGATCTTCTGGCTAGTGGCGGAATCAATCAAGAGTCCAAGAGTCTAGATCTGGGCCTAGGTCGATTAGACAGAACCATCTGCACTGCTACCAAAATGTGCTCTAGCACCTTGAAGTGCCTCATGTGCTAGATGGAATTCCCAAATAACAAGACAGACTCAAAGAATATAGCAAAGTACTACTTTATTATCAACATAGAATAAAGTAGGGCAAGCTGGTGAATAACAGGCAGTAATTCACACACTCACCCACAAATGTGATTATACAAAGGTTTAATACCTCATTGTGCATCATTTATGATGCCATCCTACGTAGCAAACTAAAGCCTATTGAAGGTAGGGATTGGTTAGGAGAACATATGTACCTATAGTATACATAAGTGTTAATAACTTAATTGGCTGCCCCATATCTGGTGGGTACGCATTAAACTTCCTCTAAATACCTATAATAAAACTGATTATAGCGGAATAAATGGCAGCGGGTTGGTCTCTACAACATTGCATAACATGTTGCTACTTAGACCCTCTGATTGGCTGCCATGCTGTCCCAACCTTGGACTTTCGGTTTGTTAGCAGCACGCACGCAAAACGAAACTGAGATGCTGCAAGCAAAGTCAGACTACTCTTCACTTTCACAATTAGTCCATCGTCTCTCATCAGTCAGGCCCCAAGCCAAGGTCTCTCCTTTGTAGTTGACCTCAAACCCTGCTCTCTGTTCTGGGACATTCAAGGGAGTGTAGGCACACTATATTGGCCCACTATTATCTTCATTAGGGCATTAATGACTAGGCCTGGTTTTCAACTTCTGAATCACGTATGAGGAGACCACAAATTTGTCCATCTAGAACTTCTATATACTACTATTTGATTCAATTGCGCTCGGTGTCAGTACACTTCTCGGCCTCTGGTGACTTGCTCACTCCATTTTACATAGACTTTCCGCAGCTTTAATTGCCTAATACTTGGCTTTTTCAGGTGTTTTCTCCTTCGCTTAATCTAAGAGAAATATGTGTTATGTACATGGCTTATCCTTTTGACTCCCCTTGTTCCTTGCAATTATTCCTTGAAATAGCATCCTTCATCTCAAGCCAATAGACTCCTCTTTATTCCTCACGCAAAGATATTTTTCCAGCATCTCCTGACTCTGCAGCCTTGGTCTGTTTCAGAGGTAGCTTGAACGGTTTTAATACGAGTCCGACGTCCATCTTTACATCATGGCCGCTCTAGCCATCCTATGCTTTCCCCGCCACAAGCTTCTATATGTCTGAACTACCTTGCGTTTCTGCTTATATACATATATTAATCAGCAGGTTACTTTATCTTCTTTGCACATACGATTTCTCCATATTTAATTACATGTTTCTATTGTTACTTCAGTTACATCTTTATTCTTTGAATATTTGCATATCATTTCAGTGAATCTCAGTATCTCTCCTCCATGACGTCACTCTGCTGTTGTCAGATTTCGCTTATAGCTCTATGAAGTCCAATGGTGTGTGCAGCCATCCTTCCACCCTCTCAGTGCGAGGGTACATTTGATACAGTTGTCTGAGTGCTTATCGTCTCTCATACACTCATTATTGTGATATTGGTATGATACCTGGTATCGCACATGGGCTTTTTTCCTTCAGTTCCAGCATGACGGAAGTGAACGTGCAGGAGCTAGGGATAGCATGTCCACCTTGTCTTCTACAAATTACTAACTACAAGTACTTCTGTGGTAAAGGTCAACTTCACTTCCAATAATTTAGCAATGTCTTTTGCTTCACAACATCAAGTACATGAATTTCTTCATGGGAAACAAGAACCACAGTGGTGCTGTATATTACACATATGTGACTGCCACACGAAAATACAGGTTATGATTCACTCCTCCTGAATATCTTCTCCCCTTCCGCACTAACCAAATGCTGATAATGATTGTGTTTCACTTTCACACTTCTTTGGTTTTGGCAAAGTAGGTTTAAGCCATCCCCTCTTATGTCTTCCTTCACATTTGGGCAACATTTCCAAACAATGACATTCTCAATTGCCTTCTTTTGGCTTCGGCTATACTGGTTGTTCACAAATTGCCTTGATATTAGTCTCTTTTATCTTTGTCAATAGTAGTTTTTATTTTCTTCTTGGTCTGTTGCCCTTTCTTGTTGTTGGCTTTTTATATAACATACTATGTTATAAGCTAACCCTTCTGGTTTGATTATTCCGTTTTTGCTCTGGAGTCTGCTCCCTTTTAAATCAGCGTGGTCCTCAACAGAATAATGAACCTGCTTTACATTAGTTTGGTATTCAAAAAGCCTCTTCTTTTGAGTTACTTTGCTTATTGAATTTCTGGGATTAAATTTACTGGACTTGGCCAGTGGGCAGTTAGAGAGCGCTCTGGGGTCACAATGTAACAGTGAACTCACTGGGTTTGGCGTGCGCATTCATTTCCCTCACTGCCTCCAGGTCTTCTGCTTCAATTTAGCTGTGTGGCTCAGCAACCTCTTCTTCGCCGCTTTCCTCGGCCCACGTCTGTCAATTTCAGAGCCCACTTATCTCCCACAGATATCTGGTGTTCGCCTGCCACCGGTGCTCGTCTGACAGAAATGGTGCTCTTTCCACTGCGCGACCTCTGCAACTGCAAACCCGAGCATAGGAGACCCTCTCAGGACCAGCATTAGTTTCACACACCCTAATGCTCCTGGCATCTCGGCTCTTAATTAAATCTGCTTCTGCTGCCGTGTGGAGGTTACAAAACTACTCCACCCTCTGCTACTGCTCCTCACCGGCCTAAAGGCCTGCACCTGAGGAGGCCTTTTATGTCTCCCAGTTTCGCTCAGGTGTGAGTCATTAATCTTAATGGACTGCAATCTGCAGTCATAGGCCTCTGCAGTCCTCTTCTTCGTCCCAGTACCCTTGCAATTGTGGGACTTGAAGGCCACAACATAAAATTAATCTTTTTCAAGGAAACTATGATCACCAAATTCCTTTCTCTCCTTATACATATTCCCTAAAGGAGTACCATAAGGATTCTATGAAATATTTGGCCTTTCAGGGTTTAAATTAGTAACATTTACAGACTCCTCTTCCGTATTTCCTGGGGGCTCATATGGGCTTTCATTTCTATGGCTGTCAGTGACTTTAAAAGGGCTTTTCTTACTCCAAATACATTATTGGTTATAATTGTCTTCACCCACATTCCTTCGGTTAGTTTGAGGGAATAAAAGCAATTTTTGACAAGCCCTTATATGTTCCAGTATCAATGATATTCTCTTTCTTCAGGAAGGCAAATACTGCGTCTCGTCCCACAAAGTCCTCCTAATCCCCAGGTGCACTTCTTCCTCCGAGATGATCCTTCCGGCTAATACCGCCCCCAGGATCAGGAAGCATCTGTCTTTCCGTGGCCACCTGGGAGGAGACTTTAGGTAGGGTTTTTGGCTGGTGGCAGTGGATACTACTTTTTATATTCGACCACGAATATATCTCTATGGGATTTCCCATTGTTCGAGGCTACCAACTTTAATTATTTAATTCCTATAGCCTCGAACATACCGCCAGTTTATTTATTTAAAATTAATTCTCCGGTTGGTATTTTTTGCCAGAACTCGGTTCTAAAATGGCATTTGTGTTCACTTCTGTGACTCCAACCCAAGTTGAGCCCTTTGTTCCACTTTTTGGCGGGCTTCTCCACAGAAGCCCTCCAAAGTGGTGCCACTCTGTCTGGGGTACTTAGGAGGGGTGGAGGAGGATTTAGGCACCCTGGACCGAGTTGCCTAGGCAACTCAAGTCGCACTCCATCCTGATTGGCCCAAGTGGTGAGCCGGCCGGCTCACCACTTAGCATGTTTGAGTGACAGCTAGGCTGAGTGAATGGGGGTTTTCTGCATAAAAGCAGGGCTTTGGGGACTGGAACTTTAGAAGTCGCCACAGGACCTAAGAATCCGACGAGGGAGAAAATGAACCGACCTGCTATGACGACACCACCGGTGGAGCCCTGCTGAACCGTCTCACCACTTTTCCCAACGACAGAGGAGATCTCCAACCCAGAGAGTCTTCTTCCTTCGACTGGTGGGGATAACCAGTCTGCTTCCTTTTTCGCTTCCTCGAGCATCTCGTGGCCGCCTTGCCTGTGCCAAGCACCCCGGCAACCGGGATACCACGTTTACCACTACCTTTAACCGGAAAACTCAGCGGCTGGTTTCTTCCCTGGCAGTGCAACGACCTTCAGCTTTCCTCCACGTCAAATCTTGTCTTCCTCTGGACGACGCCGTGACTTGCCCCCGCTGCCAGGAACAACTGCCCCCGCTGGAGGATCCTTTCCACTTAAGGTACCGTGTTCAGCCTGGCTTCCCTTTCAACCGACTGTACGGGGTAGATTTAGCCCCCGGCTTTCGAACCTGGGTTAGCCTGGGACACCCTGGCTAAACTTTTCTGAGCCTAACTAAAACCTTTCTGAACTCCCTGCAAGACTTTTTAAGCCTGTTGTCATTGTGTGATTTGGGTGCATTTGTGCCCTGCTCTCTCCAAGAGTGGGCCCGGCCTATGGACTTTGGCTGAACAAGTAACTTTTAACTTTCCTGCCTTGCTTAAGAGTTCCTAAGTATTAGTGTGGTGTATTTTCCTACATTCTGCCTTTTTCCCTCCCTTTTTCGTTAACTTATTGGAGTGCCATCTATAGTTAAGCGCTCACCTCTGTCTGGAAATAAGTGGTGTTAACTAAGACTTGTCTGATAAGGAATAAGGGATGTATATATAATAATAGTAACTGTGTTTAGAGTGATTTACAATAATAGTGCTGGAGTGTTTCAATAAGTGTGTTTTTAAATAATTATACACCTTGATCCCAAAGCTCTGGTCAGTATTTGCTTGTGCTATTGTGTATACTTTACATACTGCCTAACTCTTCTTGAGGGAAGTCTGACTGCTCAGCCACAGCTACCAGGTAAATCTGGGTGGTACAGACTGCTACCAAGTGGGTTTTCTGCCAACACCTGTAGTCCTAAATCTTTTGCAGTGGTCCCCAAGGGAACTGCACATGTTTCTGCCTAACAAAGGCGCACACATCAATTAACTCCCTTAAGACATCATTCATGAAATAATGGAATGCCGCAGGAGAGTTGCATAACCCGAAGGGCATGACTTGATATTCAAACAAGCCGTACTTAGTACGGAAGGTGGTTTTCCATTCATCTCCTTTTCTGACTGGGACCAGGTGGTACGCTCCTCGAAGGTCCAATTTGGTATAAATCTGGGCATCTTTAACTTGGTCTAGCATCTCAGGGATAAGTGGCAAGGGGTAGAGGTTCTTCACAGTGATCTGGTTCAATGCGCGGTAGTCAATACAGGTTCTCAAGTCTCCTTCCTTTTTCGGTACGAAGAACAAAGGACTGGCTGCGGGGGACTTCGAAGGACGGATAAATGCGTTTGCAAGGTACTGGTCTAAATAGGATTTCAAATGAAGGTTTTCTGGTTCTGTGAGAGCGTAGATCCTGCCGCAAGGAATTTGTGCACCAGGAACAAGGTCGATCTGACAGTCATAGGGCCTGTGCAGCGGCAATGTATTGGCTTGGCCCTTTCGGAAAACATCCTGGAAATCATGGTATTCACTTGGCAAGGTATTAGTTGCTCCAAGGGTTGATACTGTCGCTCTGGGAGTCATGGGGATACAGATGTCGGGTTTCTCCTCGTAATAGCAGGCAGAGGAGCAGTCACCGGGGAAGGTTAACTTTCGTGTCCGTCAGTCTATCAAAGGGTTGTGAGCAACCAACCATGGCATCCCTAGTATTAGCCTGACCTGAGGTGCCTTGATGAGATTGAACAAAATAGACTCCCGATGTCCGTCCTGGCACAGCAAGGTTACCCTGGCTGTGCACTGGGTTACTGGTCCGGAAGTGATTTCTGTCCCATCCACAGTGGTTACCTTGTCCATAGTTGGCTTAGAACACAAAGGAAGCCCCATCTCTGCTGCCAGTTCTTGATCAATATAATTTCCAACTGCTCCGCTATCGATGTATGCTTCAACGGCATGCATTCTTGACGACTGTTGGTGGTTAATTAAGATCACTGGTATTGCAAAGTGCGAGGTCAGCAACTCTTTCTTCACACTCGACAAACTGATCTCTACGTTTGACGAGCTTGGTAGTTTCCCGATTCCTTAGCTTCATCCTTCTCTATGGCCCGACTGTTCTTCTTGGGGGTTTTACTGGACAGTCCTTCAGGAAATATTCTGGTTTCCCACAATATAAACAAAGCTGTTGTTGTCTTCTTTCGTCCGGCTCTTGTTTTGTTAATGGAGGCTGTATCCCTCCAATCTGCATGGGTAATACAGCATTTTCAGGTACACGGGGTGCGTTTTCCCTTGGTCAAACATACATGGTCCGAGGGTCCATCTTAGACCGGTCTGCCTTTCGGTCCTGCAAATAGTGGTCTAGCTGCACGACCATATTTATGAATTCTGCACAGTCTCTGGGTGGATCAACCACCTGGGCTAAGACATCCTTTAATTTGCCTTGTAAGCCTCGATGGAATAACGTGGTTCTTTTGTTTTCTGGCCACCTAGCTTCGGCAACCAGTCTGTTGAAGGTAGCAATGTACGTTAACAAGTCCTGATTCCCCTGTCGGAGGGACAAAATTTTATTGTCTACTGCTTGTTCCTGGGTATGGCGAGCAAAATGTTTTTCCATTTCTCTCTGGAACCCCCCAAAATCATGTAATAGAGGATCGTCATGGGTTACCAACGGAACCGACCAATCTGCTGCACTACCACTCAGGTATGATAACACAAAAGCTACCCGAGCTTGGTAATTTGGAAATGCTCCAGGCCTACAAAGAAAGTGAAGGCGGCACTGATTGATGAATGCCGCATACTTCGTGGGTCGCCTGAGAACCTTTCTGGTGGTGCCAGGGGCACTGTTCCAGGTAACGTGATCTGTACCGGAGTGGGTGGTATGGCGGGGTTTTACATCATTGGATTGCTTCCAGGCAGAGGCGTCTGTCCTGCCTGTGATTGCAAGTATTGCCTGCTAATCTCTTCAGTGCATTCTTTGGTCACTATTAGGTCTCTCCACAGTGCATTGGTCTCTTGCCGGGCAGAATGAACCTCAGCATGAAACTCTCCTTGTAATTGGGCCAATTGGCCCATTTCTGATGTCTCCATGGCGCCCAGAAGGATTTGTTATGGTAGGCTTTGTGTTCTGTTACGCTCACCTGGTATCCACAGGGACGCCACCCAACAGGGTTACTCGCTGGTATGCTTCTCAGCTTTGCCCTGATGTGGTCTGCGGGGAAGGTTCTGCCTGAAAATACATGAGGACTGTGTTCAAGACTGACCGACTGGGGTAAGTAACCTCCCTCCACCCCCGTATGCTTTCAGTCCCTCTGGTGCCCTCTCCTCACCTTGTGATAGAATTAGGCGTGCTCTCCGTCCTGCCTTCTTTGCAGTGGCGCATTGTCTTTCACGGGCGAGTGCGGTCCAGTTACTTCACTGACGCCGGCCCATTTGATATTTTTCAGGTAGGTCTTATTGCTGTTCTTTAGTTTTGTTGCTATCCTGCATGCCTTTCTTTGTTTAAAATGTCTTGTTTTTTCTCCCTTAGGTATGCAAGCTTCAGCGCGGCGAACTGGCTTGGTTGAGCCCCGCTGGTAAATGATGGCGCATTAAGAGCGCTATGATGCGATAAGTAAGCGGTATGCGCAGCGCTGCGAAGTCTTGACTTTGCTAACCTGTGTTTTCCTTCCTTGTAAATCACTGTGTTCTTCAGCGCGAGTGGAATGTCCGGAGTGGTGCCAGCCGAGAGGTGACCAGCCAGGTAAGCCTTTTGAGCAGTTCGTAATTTGTAAATGTCTCTGCAGCTTTCTTTAATGTTGCCTCTATCTTCCTCTTTCAGGTCATTCTGTCCGAGAGGTGTTCAGATTCGAGGAAGCTATTCTCAGTACCTGTGAGTGTTTAAAGATGAAGACTGCAGGTAATATGCTGCTGCTAATGATGTTGCTTTTGTCTCCTTGCAGGTTCTGCTTCTCTGAGGTTCGAGGGAATAGCTGGACACGGTGAGCGTCACGTTGCAAGCTGCAAAGTAACACGACGCATGTTCTGCAGTCAGGGTGTGGTTTATATAGCCCAGGTAAAGTAGTACCAGGCAAAGTAGTTCCAGGCCTGCCACTCCCAAAACACTAGACCGCATAGCTTGGTTCTTAGGGAACCAAGCTATTTGGATGCCTCCATGTTGGCTGACAATACAATAAAGTAGTTCCCAAGCACATTGTTGTTCATGGTGTACTGGCCCCATGAGGGCTTTTGAAGAGGATGCCAGGCTCTAAAGGCCTGAGTCCAGACTCCACCTGGCCAATGGGTTTGCCAGAGTGGGTTTTGGGCGAGGGTCGTGACAGTAAGTCCTTTTAAATTTGGTTGAATATAGGTACTGTAATCAAAAACCCGAGCCCTACAATAGTTACATAGGCCTAAAAACTGTTTCATTTCCCACACTATTTAGGTTCTGAAGTCTTCATAATTGCTTCTACTCTTTCAGGTATCACTTTTCTCCCCTCTTGAGAAATTAGCTGTCCTATGTACATGACATCTTCCTGACAATATTGCTACTTTTCTTTGTCCATTTTGTATCCTTTCTCTGCTAATATGGGGCCTCATTACGAGGTAGGAGGTAGACATGGTACTATTAGCACCATGGCTACCCCCTTGCCGCATTCCGGGTCCGGGTTCTCGAAATAGGGACTTTCCGGGTCATTCCAACCTTGGAGGACCCAGTAAGTCCCCATTCCGAGAACCATTCCCCATTCCCATTTGAGCCCCCATAGGGTTCAATGGGAATGGGGATGGAGCTAATAACGGGCCCGTTATCAGCTCCCTGGTCGCTTAACGGCTACCACTAGCAGGACCCGCTAAGGAACCTCGGAATACGGAGGTAAGCGGTTATCGGCACCAGCAGCCTTATTGGTGCCGGTAACCCCTTACCTCCAACCTCATAATGAGGCCCATGGTCTTCAGTCACGCTGCGTCATCCCTGCACCTTTCCTCTGTCTCACTGTACACCAATATGTTATCTACGTATTGTATTATTGCACTCTCGAGCTGTCCATTGCCCAGGTCCATCTGAAGAACCCTGTTAAAGATCAACGGGGACTCACAGTACCATTGGGGCAAACGAGTATGCTTCAGATTAATATTTCTATTTGAAAAGGAAGTGAAATATTGTGAGTCCCCATGAAGGCGAATTGAGAACGCATTTTTTAAATCTAGAATTGTGAAATATTTAGCCTTAAATGGAATATTACATAATATTGTGGGGGGATTTGGAACTAAAGGAAACTCTGCTTCAACAATATTGTTTAGGGGGGAAGATCCTGACTAAATCTTTACGACCCCCCCAGTTGATTTCTTCACTGTATGCACAGTCGTTACATGGGGACTCAGATGGCACCAATATTCCTTGCTTAATTAAAGCGGAAATGGTCACGAATATACCTTCATCCGTATCTCGGGACATGGGATATTGTTTTGTTTGTGGCAGAATTGCTCCTGGTTTAAGCTTAATTTTAACTCCTCCTACTTCTTTCAATAGTCCCACGTCATATGGACTGATGGTCCATAAAATAATTGGCACTTTCTCCAAATCTTCCTGAAAAATTATGGTTTCTTTTTTACCATCATCATTCTCTACAGTATTTCCATACTCTCCACTTTAATCCAATATGGTGGACTTATAAAAAAATACTAATTCATCATCAGACTAATCATCCCTAAAAACCTCGTCTTCTGACAAATCTGTCAATCTATATGCTTCACCGATGGCGATCACTACTCTCCATCCTCCACCCTCATCATCTGTTTTATGGACAACCACTCTTTCCTCTCTGACTTCTAACTGTAAACGAATAACCTGTCCTTCTTCATCATCCATGGGTATTTCTGGTCTAAACAAAAACTTTTCAGGTATTCTCAATATTTTACCTACCAACTTAGGTAACCAGGATAATAAAACAGTCACTCCATACAAAAATATGTCTAGATCTAAAGGGAATCCTCGAATGATTTATGGCCTGTGAAGGCTAATATAAATGTGTTCACATTCATATAATGTATCCCTGGTTTGGAACACACTAATTGCTCATCAGTAAAATATGTTTGTCTATTTTGTCATCAAGTCACGTTCTATTATGTTAACTGGTGTCTGCCGAGAATATAATAAGGGCATAGACACGTCATATTCCCCTATAAGATTGGTAATTGATCTGTAAAAGGAACTAAACTCATCGCCCTTGAGAATTCCTGCGCATTCATGGCAATGCCTGACATTGGCTATTTTCCCTCCCGGACACAGGAACAAGTTGCTCTGGTGTCACCAATGAACGAAAATGCCTCCTAGTGTTAACTTGACCCTTGGTTCATCTTGGCAGTCCGGTGTCACTGATAGTACTGAACAAATCTGGTTGTTCTGTGGGCTCTCCTATTGTGGATATAAATTTATCCCTGTACCTGTGAAATGATTTCCTCCTACCACGGTCACACTCCTTAGTTTAGGTGCCTGTGCGTGTGGTATTCCTACACTTGTGTTCAATTGTGGTACCATGGCCTGTTGTGTCTGTGCTTGCTTGGTCCGTATCTGTTGGGCTTGCATAGGCACTTGCTGTGGTTGCCCTTGTGGCGATTGCATTTGTAGTGGAGCCTGCTGTGTTTGCTGTGGTTGCAGCATATGCGCCTGATTCAGCGTTTAATCTTAGCCATAATATTCCTGTGGTTCTGTATTATATTGTGGAACATAATCCTTCCCCTCTCTTGGAAGTTGCCACTTTTGCTGCATGCCCCCTCTACTTCTACATGTCCTGACTATATTTCTAATCCTCCTACAATTCCAGCATTGTTGCGGCTGTCTGCCATAAATACTCTGCCTCGCTGAGGGTTCTGAAATGCACCTCGTCCTCCTTCCCTGGATCCATTTCCTCTTCCTCTTGGGCAAAAATGTTACCCACTCAGATCCAGAGGGTAAACTACATTACTCAGCTGCACTGGTCACATCGCTTGTATCGTCAAACCCTCATTACTGGTCAATATCACTCCTTCTATGCAGTGGTAGAAGTGCACCAGAAAAAGTAGTGGAACTGTAGTCTTAGCTGGGGAGAGGGTAGGCAGAAGCCTAGTGCAACATATGACTAGGTGTTGCAGCCAGTGCATTGGAACAGTCTAAGTGACTAGTAACTAAGGCTCCTATTACAACCTTACACTATCACAAAGACATGAATGGACAAATCCTCTGTATAGAATGGTGTATATAGTCCTATAAAGTAGCGGAATGGTAAACAGATAAAAATAAAAGTAGTGGAACCTCCGGCCCCGACCATTCCCGCTCACTTCAACCACTGCTTCTATGGCTAGTTTTGACAATTTTTTCGCTTCCTCCTGCTTTATACTCTCGGCTTTCTTCTTATTCTTCTCTTGTTACAATCAGCAATGCTGCACAATAGGCAATTATAGTTCTGCCCATGGCTTCGCGTCCAACCCTACCTGTTTCTTCATCTGCCTTTGTACTGGATCGGGCAGTCCCTGACATTAAATGTGGTAAAATAATGCCACTGTTTTGTCCCACTGTTCCCTCATCTCGAGACACCATATCTCTTGAATATCTTGAATAAATGCAATAGGATCTTCATCCTCACCTATCTTCCAGGTCATGATTGCACCCATATATGATGTATCAGGATATTGTACTCTGAGCGCTTGCCATATATCTGCTCAGCAACTATTAAATGGCACTCTATCGTGGGTAATTTTTTGTGCAGTCACACCCACATAACCCACTCGCTTCCAAATGTCATCAGCCCTCTCCCATAGGATGGCTGCTAGTAAGCCTTTTATGTCACCTATAGCTAACGTCATTAATTATTCTTGTCCATTTGTGGCCACAGAATATATTGTGATCAACCTCCCCTTTTCTCTAATAATGGGAATTGGGAAAACCCTGATCCATAATAATTTCCACCTACACTTCGTGTCTTCCAGGTGCGGCTAGTCTCACCCATTTGTCTCCGTCCTGGTAGTGACCTTAATCTGGTTACATAAGGCAGGGATACATCCCCTGCACTGTGTGACCATGCGGTGGTCACTCAGTGTATGGTGTTAGTTCTGATGTTTTTTTTCTTTAGGGTCCTCTAGCTCTGACCATTTTACCCCTCTACACTCGAATCTTTCAAGAAACCGGCTGCACCCTCTCTTTGCACTTTTTTGTTTTCTTCACTTTCTTCACCTGACATCATTTTGGCCCAGCTTGTAAGACTTTCATCCATTTCCACATTATCAAGATCTAGTCTACTTAAGGACAGCGCTCTATGCTAATCTGTTAATGCATCATCTGACCCTCCTCCTGTTTCCCTCAATAAAGATCCTTCAGCATTGTCTTGGGTTTTATTCCCATTTTTACCTCTTATTTGCCTGTATAAGTCCCTAATCCTCTTCCCTATGTTTTCTGTTTCATGCTCGTCAGCACCTGTCTGTATTCTTGGTATCCCTTGGAGCTCCCTGCAGGGTTGTAATGACCCTCTCTATCCCTTAGATCGTTCTCGTGCTTCGATCAGCACTGTGCTTCTATGAAATAGATACTGTATCACATCATCCTTTATTCTCCTACTTCTGTCCATCTCATCTTCCTTTCTTCTCATCTCATCTCTCTTTTCTCTTGCCTTTTTGTTCAATCTGCATACTTACATTCCCTGTGTTTCCATTTTTTTCTTGCTTCTTCTCTTCTAGACTCTCTTTTTCTGTGCTTACCTCGTACCTTCTTTGTTCTTTTTTCACTTACTCTCTTTTTCTTTCCCTTCTTTGAATGCTCTCTTGTGTTCTCCTTCTTTTGTTTCCCGCTCTTCTCTTCCTTCCCTTTCTCAAACCCCATCAATGCCCTTATTATCTAATTTAAGTAATATCTATCCTCCCATCCATTCATTCTGTACTATCTTCACTCCCTTAGCCTTATATTTCCCTTCCTTTTGTCGCCTCGCCTCTTCCTCTATCGCCTTCTGTCTGTCCTGATTGTCCTTTCTCTCATCACGCTGTTCATTTTCGTTGCATGTAGGCATATATTTGTGTTCTCTACTTTTGCTCTCTTCTGCATTATCCTCACTGTTATAAGCGGGGTGCTCGTATTTCAGATTAATGTACCGTGCCACTGCTTTCAATTCCTTTAAAAGATCAAATCCTTGTTCCTCAGTATCTGTGCTCTTGTTTTCAGAAGTGCAAAGAGGAGCGTAAGGCATTATATCCTCCTCCTTATGCTGATTATGCATCAACACCTTCTCAGGCGGATCTTCTTTCTCGCTTTGATACATTTTCCACAATTATAAAATGGCCAATGTTTTCTGAAACTTCTTCCCCTTGTATGCAGTCTGTAAATATGTTGTCATATGTCGCAATAATGTTTTTGACAACAAACCCTCCTGAGGCCACGGCCTCTAACCCACTCCACGTGATATTGTCTTATCGTGGCTGTGTATCTCGGCAGTGTCCTATTAGGTGTAAAAGAGGAGTGTCCACCATGATGATAAGTCAATCTCGGCTATCAATACTTGCTAGATCTTTTAGTCTCTTATTTATTTTATCAAGTATACCACACTGATTAAGTTGAGCAGGCAACAGCAATCGCCGCGTATTACCAAAAAAAACATTTTTAACCACTTTAAAAATCTATGCAATTATGTTCTTTATGTTCCTTCGTTTGCACTTTCTATCAATTTTAACCATTTTGTTTTTTTATGATTGATATTTTAAGTCTCTTATTTATTTATTTATTATTCTATTTTTATTACCACCCTCTTGATTTATGTCAATCTCTTGATTTAAAAATGTAATAATCTCCTTAATGTTTTACTGTCGTTTTATATCTCCTAATCTAGACACAATAAAAGTTTTAGACTGACACATTTATAGCCCCATACACATGTGCACTTTTGTATTTTCTGCATACGCCTTCCTTTACTATCTTAAGTAAATGTATCTCATCTCACTTTTTACTCCATTTTGAGTTTGATACGCATTCTTCTTCTTGTCCTTGACTCAAGAATCCTTAAATAATACCCTTATTTGGAGTTTTAGTGCATACCCCTCCACCCCTCTTGAAACCAGGAATCGAGGTATATATTTCTCTTCTTTCTTAGCCCCAAGAATCCCATTACTTTTGTACAAATATTTGCATGCCCCCCCTATTTTTGCCACCTTCAATGTTCTACTTGCATCCGTGGTTCAGCTCAAGTCCCTTGGCAACGACTCCTCCCCAATGGACCAGTTCGCCTTCAGTCCGCGTGCAGAGCACCAGCGGCGACGGGACAGGAATTTTGTCAACAGGGTATCTGTGGACTGATTCTTCTCACACATGTGTATTTGTGCGCCGATCTCCACAGGAAGCTCGATCTTCTGGCTAGTGGCGGAATCAATCAAGAGTCCAAGAGTCTAGATCTGGGCCTAGGTCAATTAGACAGAACCATCTGCACTGCT
Source organism: Ambystoma mexicanum (assembly GCF_040938575.1). Taxonomy (NCBI): domain Eukaryota; kingdom Metazoa; phylum Chordata; class Amphibia; order Caudata; family Ambystomatidae; genus Ambystoma; species Ambystoma mexicanum. The sequence continues at coordinate 1,345,447,676 of NC_090937.1, read as the reverse complement.
ACCAAAATGTGCTCTAGCACCTTGAAGTGCCTCATGTGCTAGATGGAATTCCCAAATAACAAGACAGACTCAAAGAATATAGCAAAGTACTACTTTATTATCAACATAGAATAAAGTAGGGCAAGCTGGTGAATAACAGGCAGTAATTCAAACACTCACCCACAAATGTGATTATACAAAGGTTTAATACCTCATTGTGCATCATTTATGATGCCATCCTACATAGTAAACTAAAACCTGTTGAAGGTAGGGATTGGTTAGGAGAACATATGTACCTATAGTATACATAACTGTGTATAACTTAATTGGCTGCCCCATATCTGGTGGGTACGCCTTAAACGTCCTCTTAATACGTTTAATAAAACTGATTATAGCGGAATAAATGGCAGCGGGTTGGTCTCTACAACATTGCATAACATGTTGCTACTTAGAACCTCTGATTGGCTGCCATGCTGTCCCAACCTTGGACTTTCAGTTTGTTAGCAGCACGCAAGCAAAACGAAACTGAGATGCTGCAAGCAAAGTCAGACTACTCTTCACTTTCACAATTAGTCCATCGTCTCTCATCAGTCAGGCCCCAAGCCAAGGTCTCTCCTTTGTAGTTGACCTCAAACCCTGCTCTCTGTTCTGGGACATTCAAAGGAGTGTAGGCACACTATATTGGCCCACTATTATCTTCACTAGGGCATTAATGACTAGGCCTGGTTTTCATCTTCTGAATCACGTATGAGGAAACCACAAATTTGTCCATCTAGACCTTCTATATACTACTATTTGATTCAATTGTTCTCGGTGTCAGTACACTTCTCGGCCTCTGGAGACTTGCTCACTCCATCTTACATAGACTTTCCGCAGCTTTAATTGCCTAATACTTGGCTTTTTCAGGTGTTTTCTCCTTCGCTTAATCTAAGAGAAATATGTGTTATGTACATGGCTTATCCTTTTGACTCCCCTTGTTCCTTGCAATTATTCCTTGAAATAGCAACCTTCATCTCAAGCCAATAGACTCCTCTTTATTCCTCACGCAAAGATGTTTTTCCAGCATCTCCTGACTCTGCAGCCTTGGTCTGTTTCAGAGGTAGCTTGAACGGTTTTAATACGAGTCCGACGTCCATCTTTACATCATAGCCGCTCTAGCCATCCTATGCTTTCCCCGCCGCAAGCTTCTATATGTCTGAACTACCTTGTGTTTCTGCTTATATACATATATTAATCAGCAGGTTACTTTATCTTCTTTGCACATACGATTTCTCCATATTTGATTACATGTTTCTATTGTTACTTCAGTTACATCTTTATTCTTTGAATATTTGCATATCATTTCAGTGAATCTCAGTATCTCTCCTCTATGACGTCACTCTGCTGTTGTCAGATTTCACTTATATCTCTATGAAGTCCAATGGTGTGTGCAGCCATCCTTCCACCCACTCAGTGCGAGTGTACATTTGATACAGTTGTCTGAGTGCGTATCGTCTCTCATACACTCATTATTGTGATATTGGTATGATACCTGGTATCACACATGGGCTTTTCTCCTTCAGTTCCAGTATGACGGAAGTGAACGTGCAGGAGCTAGGGATAACATGTCCACCTTGTCTTCTACAAATTACTAACTACAAGTACTTCTGTGGTAATGGTCAACTTCACTTCCCATAATTTAGCAATGTCTTTTGCTTCACAACATCAAGTATATGAATTTCTTCAAGGGAATCAAGAACCACAGTGGTGCTGTTTATTACACATATGTGACTGCCACACGAAAATACAGGTTATGATTCACTCCTCCTGAATATCTTCTATCAGAAGGGCAGTCTTCCTGCCACTCTTGTTTCTCCCCTTCCGCACTAACCAAATGCTGATAATGATTGTGTTTCACTTTCACACTTCTTTGGTTTTGGCAATGTAGGTTTAAGCCATCCCCTCTTATGTCTTCCTTCACATATGGGCAACATTTCCAAACAATGACATTCTCAATTGCCTTCTTTTGGCTTCGGTTATACTGGTTGTTCACAAATTGCCTTGATATTAGTCTCTTTTATCTTTGTCAATTGTAGTTTTTATTTTCTTCTTGGTGTATTGCCCTTTCTTGTTGTTGGCTTTTTATATAACATACTATGTTATAAGCAAACCCTTCTGGTTTGATTATTCTGTTTTTGCTCTGGAGTCTGCTCCCTTTTAAATCAGCGTGGTCCTCAACAGAATAATGAACCTGCTTTACATTAGTTTGGTATTCAAAAAGCCTCTTCTTTTGAGTTACTTTGCTTATTGAATTTCTGGGATTAAATTTACTGGACTTGGCCAGTGGGCAGTTAGAGAGCGCTCTGGGGTCACAATGTAACAGTGAACTCACTGGGTTTGGCTTGCACATCCATTTCCCTCGCTGCCTCCAGGTCTTCTGCTTCAATTTATCTGTGTGGCTCAGCAACCTCTTCTTCGCTGCTTTTCTCGGCCCACGTCTGTCAATTTCAGAGCCCTCTTAGCTCCCACAGATATCCGGTGTTCGCCTGCCACCGGTGCTCGTCTGACAGAAATGGTGCGCTTTCCACTGCGCGACCTCTGCAACTGCAAACTCGAGCATAGGAGACCCTCTCAGGACCACCATTAGTTTCACACACCCTAATGCTCCTGGCATCTCGGCTTTTAATTACATCTGCTTCTGCTGCTGTGTGGAGGTTACAAAACTACTCCACCCTCTGCTACTGCTCCTCACCGGCCTAAAGGCCTGCACCTGAGGAGGCCTTTTATGTCTCCCAGTTTCGCTCAGGTGTGAGTCATTAATCTTAATGGACTGCAATCTGCAGTCATATGCCTCTGCAGTCCTCTTCTTCGTCCCAGTACCCTTGCAATTGTGGGACTTGAAGGCCACGACATAAAATTAATCTTTTTCAAGGAAACTATGATCACCAAATTCCTTTCTCTCCTTATACATATTCCCTAAAGGAGTACCATAAGGATTCTATGAAATATTTGGCCTTTCAGGGTTTAAATTAGTAACATTTACAGACTCCTCTTCCGTATTTCCCGGGGGCTCATATGGGCTTTCATTTCTATGGCTGTCAGTGACTTTAAAAGGGCTTTTCTTACTCCAAATACATTATTGGTTATAATTGTCTTCACCCACATTCCTTCGGTTAGTTTGAGGGAATAAAAGCAATTTTTGACAACAAGCCCTTATATGTTCCGGTATCAATGATATTCTCTTCCTTCAGGAAGGCAAATACTGCGTCTCGTCCCACAAAGTCCTCCTAATCCCCTGGGGCACTTCTTCCTCCGAGGTGATCCTTCCGGCTAATACCACCCCCAGGATCAGGAAGCATCTGTCTTTCCCTGGCCACCTGGGAGGTGACTTTAGGTAGGGTTTTTGGGAGGACTCTGTAAGATTCATCACAGTGGCAAAACAAAAATATATTCAATTGAAAAGCTAAACCATATGGCATTGTCAACAGTTGCTCCTTTTCATTATATATCTTCCTCTCTGATGGATATATATTCATATTTATAAATCTAATTAGCTGCTCGCACTTACACCCATGCCAGTGACAGTCTGACCTTCTGCGTTGATCCTGAAGTCAAACTTGCCACTATGATAACACTTCAACGGATCAGCAGAAAAGTTCCAAACTCATCAAGCAGACCCCTTATCAGCCCCTCACTGCATTGCCTACCTTTGCAAGAGATGTAAAGCAGAGGTGAATCCATGGATGGACCACAGGAAATTATCTAGGAGATACATAAGCCAGCAGGAACTCGCCCCACCAGCTACAGGTCAGATTATACTCAGTCACAAAACAATCGTCACACTCTCGGTCATAAGCCTACTACTGGCTTAGTCATTCTATTTCTGTATTTCGCTGTCTCCTGAAGGGTTCTGGGTTATTGTATCATAGGGCCAGAGAGGTGAGACTGCTACTCAATAGTCCCCTTGGGAGTGGTACTCAGTGGGAGGATCCCATGGGTGGGGACACCCTCTGTGGGAGAAGTGAGGATTGTCGAGGGAGACTGCGGTATGCACACCATCATGCTGCCAGACATGATTCACCCAACCCAATAGATAGGGATCCAACACCCCCTTCCTCTCTGTCTCCTCTTTCTTCTACTAATTTCCTCATACATAGCAGCTAGGCAGATAATACTGTGAGGGAAGAGTGAATATGGATAACTCCAAAAGTACTGCCACGAGGAAGAGCAGTGCGATGAAGAGCCCTACACAGACTGATACAAAAGTCAGTCCTCCATAAAAACTAAAGAGGGACTCTCCTATGGTCAGTCCTGCCCCATAGCAGCCTCAGGATGGGGAGCGGAGCAACGCAGAGAGGCCATGCTGCAGACCCGAACGCCTAGAATAGGAAGGTGGGGACAGAGAAAGCAGAGAAAAGCTGCAACTTACCTGGTTGTTGGGAACCCAATGGCTGGTAGCAGAAAGACAGCCCTCCAAGGGGTCCAAGAGAGAACAGACATGCAGGGACAAAATAGTGTGGTGGAGCCGCCGAAAGCAGAAGGAAATCTGTGAGAGCCCAGAAGCTTACTAGTGCTGTCGAGGACCGGAACCCTTGCAGACTAAGTGGAAAGGAACACGGAGAGGGACCGGCAAAGGCACAGGGAGACCCCAGAGGCTGTGGTTGGGAGGAAGTGCAGACTCATCTTCCTCGTCCCAGTGGGACTAAAGAGAGAGACCAGTTGAGAATGTAGGGGTGAGAGAACACCCCAAAGAGACTCTAGAAGAGGCCTGGCAGGATAGTGAACCAGGCCTAGTTATGAGACATTACAAAGCTGAAAGAGGGGTCTGAGACCCAAACCTTGAGAAACCAAGAGAACAGTAAATGTGAGATAACGCCTGGCAGGTTAATTAACCAGGCTTAAATAATATACTCTACAGAGCTGACTAAGGTGTCTGGGACCCACACAAGTAAAGAGAAATCCAGGGGAAAAGATCCTTTGACACAAGTCACGAGAAGTCCCGGTGAAGAGATCCTTTGGCACAAGTCACGAAGAGCCCGGTGAGCGGGGTTCCGTTGGCAAAAGTTGCAAGATGACCAGAGGAAGGAAGATATATCCTTGGGCAGAAGGTTGAACAATACTAACGCTTGGGTAAGGGTGACCCCTTCCCAATCTTTTTTGGACTTGAGACTTTGCCAAATCATCTGAGAGGGTCTGGAGAGAGAAATATCTCCTCCTCTCCTGTGGGGAACTTCCACTATGGGGCAAAATTAACTGTGTCAAAATGTACATGGCACCAAGGGTCAATCATATCCTTTCAATACTTCCACTCAAGATGCCAAAATGTATCATCAAGGAACTCGAGGCGCTTATACAGAAATTCTTGTGGGATGACAAACCACCCAGGTTGGCCCTATGGAAGATGCAACTCCCATTGAAACAGGGTGGTATGAATTTGCCGAATTTCTACGATTATCACCTTGCATTCACTGTTAGGCATCTGTGTTGTGTGGCGAGGATAAATCCGGGCCAGTGGGACGAATTCAAATTGGAATCTGATAGTGTATCTCAACTGGAATACAGGGCCTTGTTGTTAATGGTTTCGAGGTCATCACAGTCTTTGAGTCCTCTTACAGTGCTGGTGCTGCATATCGAAACGTCTCGGCAGTGAACCGTTCCTGTTTCATGAGGCATCATTTGGCTGAACACGACTTTGACTATACAGGGGAAAGTCTTCTTCTGGCAATCCTGGTTTCTGGGTGGTATTCGGTACATCAAAGAACATGGAATCCCTTTACACGTCTGTGCAGAGAATTTGACTTGAGAGATTGCAGCTATGTGGAACATAGACAGGTAAGGGGGATCATTGCAGCAAAGCTTGCTCTTGCTCAGTCATTAACAATGGAGAGTGCTCTGGTCAGCGCTAGAACTTTGTGGACGTGCAGTCCATCCGGCCGGCACTATGTTCAGTGTTCTTGTGTCTAATCGCAAAGGGGATTCAGAGCTTGCCAATGTCTGGTCTGGTGAACTGGGTGAGTCAGTTGACCCAGGCTGCTGGTGGAGATGCTGTAACAATGTCTGTTTGGCCAGCATGGACTGGGGTCTGTGGGCCTCGCAAACTAATATTCTCTCTAGGACATATTGGGCCCAGGAATTAATGTTTAAGAGATGCCTTTCAGAGAGTGACCAATGCTAGAAATGTAAGCAGGCAAGAGGTACATTGAGCCACTTACTTTGGTTTTGCAACAAGACCAGAGACTTTTGGGAAGGAGTCTGTGAGAGGATGGGCCTGGTGCTGAACTGTACCATTCCAAGGAAAGCTTCCCTTTTGATTCTTGGAATGTGTCTTCATTAGTGGATCTGCCCTTTTCTAAGAAAATCTAGCTGCTTCTGAGCTGCATGATTGCGAAGAGGATGGTCCTGTGTGTATGGAAATCATCCGATTCCTTCTGTATCGATGATTGCGTGGAGGAGTTGTTGACAGTGTCCACGTATGAGAGGGCCATTTTCAAACAGTCTGTACTATACATGTATTGAAAATGTTCTTCCATCTCTAATACGGTATGTGAGGATGGTCTGCTTCAGTTAGTGAAAAGAAGGCGGTGGGGGCCTGCTGACAGCATCCATGATTATTCTTATTATTATGAGACTAGATGAGTTGAGCAATATGGCTCTGTGCCAGGCTGCGACTACGGGAGGTGAACTTTGCCCTAGCTGAGATTGGTTGCAGTATTTCCTGAGGGCACAGAACAAGCATTCAGGTGTTGCAAGGGAACTACGAGGGAATTTGTAGAACTGCAATGTGCAGTCTAGTTTAGTCTCAATATGGCCATTGCAATGGCAAGGGCTGTGATGGTGTGCGGTTGGTAGAGGAAGAGAGGTGTACCTATGGGGAGGGTGCGCGCCAAGGCATGTGTTTGCTGGGTCCAGGCCTCCTACTCTCCAGTGGGTGACTTTATGTATGGCTGCTGATCTGGCATCCATTGGTGCAACAACAAAAGGCCTCTTATGCAGAGTTGGTGGAAGGTGTACAGCTGTTGCTCCCCAATCGCAAAGCTGATCGCAAATGCAGCTATGAGACAAGAAGGGAGAACTTGACCAGGCAGGTAAGTCCAGTTCAACTCTATTAATGTCCACCCAGCAGCACCCCACACACCAACTAACTTGTTCCCAACATTCCTCCCCCAGTGACCTGCCACCATCTGTTCAGCAGTGCAGGTGGCACTACCACGACAGTGGGGCCCAGAGGACAATAGACAGAAAACTAGGTAGCGGAGGCAGGAAGAAAACAATTTAAGAGTGTGTCGTCTGGGGGAGCTATTCAGGAGGAGAGGTAGTTACAGAAAGCCATGTACTCGGACTACGTCGGGAGGTATGAGAGGGCCTGACTGGACCTAAACAGACATAAGAGGTGGGAGGAGGAACGAGCCGTTGGCCAAGCAGAAGCTTATTGTAGAGAAGTGACTGCCAGTGGGTGGCCCAAACCAGGGAAAGATTGGGAACTCCAGTAGGGAGGCTGGGGTCCCCAAGATAGGGACCATCGCAGCAGATCCCCCAAAGGCAGGAACAGAAAGAAACTAAATTGGGAAGTATGATGGGGCCACTGATCAAAATTTGAGAGACCTTTTAATAGGTTTCATCCCTCATTTTTTGCTTTGGTACGGAACCTGTACACCAATCCCAAATTATTCCTTGTTGAACATTAAGTAGGAGTCTGGTTGTCTGTTGATACCTGGTGTCCATCCTCAAAGACATTAAAACTTTTTAATAATTGGCAGTATGTCCCTCCGCCTCTACAATCTTTTTACACTTCTAAATGTTCGGTCTACGATTAAGCAATGTTTTAAAATTTCAGACTGCATGCAATCTCCAGACAGTATTTTTAACATAAACCTGGTTGGGAGATGAGACATCACCAATTTAACCTGATTGAGTCCTCTCCAGCTATAAAATCAGACTAAGAAATAGAACAATAAATCATAGTAGAAGACTAGTGGTTCCTACATTTATTTTTATTTTATTTTGTTAAAAACGTGTTATTAGTTTATTAAGAAAACCTTTACACAAATGAATATATTACATGCAATTCAAGAATCAATGTATAAAATACAATGATACAAAATACAAACAATACGTATTTCAAGACAATATTGCAGGCCCAATAGATTATATCTGTCTGATACGATACTGTTCAGTTATTCCATTCATATCCAGCACAGTTTCTATATATATCCAGACCTGAAAGACAGTGTTTAAAAGAACCCTAAAATGTGCAGTCACGATATTAGCACAAAACTGATCTCCTAATATATCTGCCCCATTATTAACAACCTGTAAAGGTTCCATGTGTTAATATCCCTGCAAAAATATTGCGTTACAAAAATATTGCCATATTTTTGCAGCGATATTGAGCCTTGGACCCTGCGGGGGACAGCCCCGCCACCCCTGCATTCTTTTTTGATGTGCAGGGGACACCCCCGGTAGCTCCGCTCCCACAAATTATCCCCCCAAAATTATCGCATGTGGCGAGACAAACGACCATATTTACAGCGATATTTTTGGTGGGGATAATATGTAGGGATACTGCTGTAAATAGAACCTATATTATACCTCTGTCCTTGCCACACATTGAGTTATCAAGTGCCTAGATAGAAGTCTCCTGCTCCCTTTTACACATTCTACAAACTCTTTCTACATGTGGAAGATGAGCTCTGGAACCAATGACCATAAGAGAGGACAATACATTCAAACGAAATTTCGTTATAAACTGCCGTATATTTTTTATCTAGAGTGTGTATCAAATAATCGGACGTTAACAGGTAAGGAAACGTGTGCATGGCATATTGGTTTAGCAACCTTTTTTTTGACCTGATAGTCAATGTTGCCTATTCTATCCCATAGTTAAGCTTTATCAGTGATCGAATTTCGGGGAAGTGTGATATTAAGGGACAGGTCAAAATTCTAGCCAATAAGTCTGTGGAATTCCATTCAGGAGGAGGTAAACTTCTTTATTTTCAAATGTATTTCCACATTGGACGGGACTAGGTGCCAATACCAGCTAAAAATTGTTTGGTCATTGTCAGTCAACATTTTGAAGAGTAACATACTGATTTTTACTATGGTTAATAGACATATGAACCCCAATTCAATTCTTATTGCTTCTGTTCGGCAAGGCTGCGGAAGTCCTCATGTATACCTCCAAAGTTTCCCTTCCACATTAATTGACTGTCGACATATATCTCCAAACCATGCAAAATGCAGGGACTATGCAAGTTTTACACGCTCTTAGCCTACCCTCCATAGAAAAGCATCCCCTCATTCGTCTAAAGTTCTTCACTAGCCTGAACCTATTTTGTGCCTGTGATACTATCCTCTCCTTTAATGGCTTTGGGGATAAGGATGTAGTCAAGAGTGGTCCCAGTGTACAAATATGACGCCACGTTTTCAATGGATTTACCAACTAACTTCAAGTTGAAATTCCTGTATGCATGCCCCTTGCCAACTATCATAATCTTAGTTTTTGAACAATTTATTTTCAAACTGTTCTCTTCCGAGTAATCATATAGGGCAGTGAGCATGCAGTGCAATTCTGTGGGGGTTTTGTCCAGGATAACTGTATCATCGTAATATGATAGCCAAGAAAGAGGCTCCGTTTCTATTTTAGGAGGATGATTATTACATCTCTCCAAAGCCAGAAGCATTTCTGCCACATGGCGTTTGAAAAGCAAGGGATCGAGAACACAACCCCGTTAAGTGCCAGGCCATTATGTAAGTCTATGCAAAAAGGACGAGCAATCTCGTCCTTGGCACTTAAGAGTTACCCATTTAAAGTAGGAATATATTTTGTATATTGCCCTGCTTGATTCATTCTTACTGCTGCCGAGGTGTTAGTATAGAACTGGACTATCAATTTAAGAAGACCTTGATTGATTCCCAGGCTTGTAATATCTGCCACAACTTGTTTCGAGCTACACAGTAGAATGTGCTGGTGTGATCTATGAAAGCAATATATAACAGGGGTGTCTTGTCACCAAGGGTATTGCGAATCAGGTATTGTATAATCTGGGAGTTGGTTCGTCCATATTTGTAACTCCTGTAATAAAATATTGCAAAACAGTTATCCAGAGATGTCCAACATTGCTAAAAGCCTATAGTTAGTTGGATCGTCTTGAGTGCTCTTATTATATACAGGAATTAGTATTGACGTTCTTTAGGAATTAGGCATAAAATCTCCCATCAACACTTGTTTAAAGAACCTGTTTAATAACTTCGACCAGTTCACCGGGTCCTTCCTTAGCACCAGATTAGCTAACCCATCAGGGCCTGGACCACAAGAGGAATTTGCAAAGCTTGGAAGAGCAAGCTATCTGAGGGGCCTGAGTAATCTGATGCATGAGGGGTTTACCATATAGTGTTTTAATATGCGCCAACCACTGTAACTCTGGAATGAGGTTAATCTGCTTTGTTTGGAATGGTCAGGAATTTCCTAAGCATTTGACAAAATGTCTTGCTGTCATTGGTGTGCATCACATTGTACATTAATTGCCAGCGTGTTACCCTAGTGGAATTCTTGTGAATATGTAGCCAATTTTTGTACTTGATGCGCAGTTTATAGATGGTTTGCCTACGTTCTATTTCAGGAAGTACTCCCACCTTGCACAAATTTATCAGCGACCTTATGTTTCATTTCAGTACTCTTTGTTTTTGCCAATAAGCATGTCATAAATTCTTTGTGTATTGCATCCAGCATGTCGAGCCTCTAGCATGTTGCACCCCTTGAGAGACTGCCAGAGATAGGGAGTTTCCTAACACCTTTTTGAAAACTGATGGTCAATTCAGTCACTTACTGCATGGGCTCTTCCTCCCATTCCTCCTCACTCCACTCTGGGGTAGTCGACAGGGACCCGCTGGGAGCCGCATAATGAGACATTATCACCTGTGCTTGGCAAGGCCAATTTATGGACTGTCGCCTGACAAGAATTAGGCTCCTTAGCAGAGAAAATGCTTGCTGGGCACACTCTGCACCTTGTTTGCTAATATGGTGATTCAATAGTTACAGAAACGTATTTCTTTTTTTATGTGAGACTGTTTAGAACTCAGCCTCTGTGTTGCACGCTAATCCGCAGTAGTTCAGAGGTGCACGATTGTTGGGAGCAGCCCAGTGGATGTTGGGAAGCTTAGAAGCCTCGCGCTCTCCTGGGTCCTGGTGTTTGCTGCTTTCACCGGTGCCCCGCTATACGAGGGATTACGAGTGGAGTGTGTGGAGCAGGGCTGGGACACAGAGAAAGGCGAAGGAGAAGGAGTTAAGAGACGAAAGAATAAGAAGGAAAGACAGACAAAGGCGAGAACAGCTATATCGCGAAGAGCAAGATAGCTCGATCGCAACCCAAGAGTAGCCAATGATCAAGACAGAAAAAAAACAGCAAAGGTTAGAGGAAGAGCAAAGAATGCGTGAGAAAAGAATAAGAAGATGAAGAGATGAGGAAATTCAAAGGGCAGATGAATGTAGAAATGAAAAGAGAAAGGAAGAAGATAGGGTCAGAGAAGAGGCGAGGAAGCGCAAAGAATTTGATGACGATATCAAACGTAAGCGAAGACAGAGAGCATGCGATCTTAAGTATTTTGAGAGGGGGGTTAAAAACCCTGATCCATTTGTAGACTGGGAGGACATCGAAGAATTCTTTCCTGCATACGATTCAGTACTAGGCACCTCTAGGGCAAATATTGAAGATGACTTCGACACCAGAAGCATCAGAGAAACGATCAATAAAATATATGATGAAATGAGGCTAGAACAAATACCCCAAGGAGATGGGGAACACTCGCCCTTGGAAAGCACTCGGCTGTATGACACTGAGGATGTCACCCGAAGTAGTGGGAATAGGGAACTATCCGATCAGTAGAAACAATGAAGACACAAGAAGTTGTGTGAATTGGGGACACACAATGTCTGACTCCGAAAGGGAGGAGCGCGAGGAAAACAAAGAAGGGAGGCGAAGTGAAAGACGACTCCCAAGGGAAAAAGCGATACGATGGTCAGACACTAGCAAGTCTGCACCGAGGGCATCAGAGTCAGCCACGCAGCCTGACTGACATGAAGGAGTATCTAATGGTCAGAGGTGGGTGTCTTCACCGCCCAATGTAGACAGACTAAGGACATTGCCAGTTAGATGATTATGCGGGAATATTACCCCTGCAATAGACAGGAGAACAGTGAGAGAAGAGAAAGAGGGCTACGCATTCTAATTTTCGCTACTAGAGAAGGGAGGAATAAGACCACAATATATTCCATGGCCACACATGGATCGAGAAAACTTGATAAACAAGCTTCCAATGCTGACATCGGGAGCCAGAAAATGGATACATGAGTTAGAAAAAATGACAGGAGGAAATACGCTAGCTATAGGGGACATTGAGGGTCTCCTAATTGCCAAACTTGGTGAGAGAGCAGACGATGTGTGGGCACAAGCAGGCTGCCCTGGTGTAACCACAATTAATACCTCGCATGACGGAGCCCCATTTAACAATTGTAGAACCACAGTATGGAAAGCGCTGCGAGTGCTGTATCCAGATACTTCCGATATGCGAGCTATAATGACTCGCAAAATAAAGGATTCTAAGGATCCGTTAATTTGTATACAGAATTTCCAAGATGCGTGGGTGCTCGAAATGCATGAATCTTGGACGAAATCAATACCTGTGTTTTTCCATATAAGGTTGAGGCTAAATCTTGGGCTGAAATACAGTTGACTATCGCACATTATTATAGACTGCTGCAGGAAAAGAATCACAAAAAGGAAGCAACTCGAAAGGGTGAGGAAGTGAAATTGGTGCAGAAGAAACTATCAAAGTATGTTCTTGAAGGAGCCATGCTAACTAGCGCAGCTGAATCAAGCATGCAGCAGGTGGCTAGTCCACAACAAAATAATCAGGGTAATGTAGGGTTTTAAACAAGGTGAAGAGGATTTAGGGGAAGAGGATGGCAGAGCAATCAGGGAGGTTTTGAAAGTAATCAAGGAGGCTTCCAAAATGCACAAAATGGAAACCCAGATATGTCAAATGGGCAAATAATCTGACCACCACCAGTGGGTTGGCTGTGTGGAATGACAGGGCATTTGGCACGCACATGAAGAAATCAAGGCATGATGCAGAACGGCCAAGGAACAGGAGCAGGCATGATGAATCCACCTGCAGTTTTACAACAGGGCGTTGCACAGAATCACACGGTGCAACAACAAGCGCCAGGAGTGCAACAAGGAGTGCAACCTCAGAGCATGGGCAATTTTCCAGAAAGACAAACCCAACAGGCACTGTTGCAAGTGTCACAAACAATGAGCACAGGGCAGACTCCAAACCCTGGAAGGGGAAGTAACAATGGGAAAGGGAAAATCCACAAGTGCACAGGGGGCCAAATTTGTATATGAACTAGGACAGCTCACTGGGAACCCTAATGTGCTCTATCCTATCAGTGACACCAGACCCTCACAGGCAACCTAGGCTGGATGTCGTTATAGGGGGTAAAGAATATTCCTTCCTAGTAGACACGGGTGCAACATGCTTGTGCATACGTGAAGGCAAGTTTTCCTTGTCTGGCAAGGCCATAGATACTCAGAGTTTTACAGGAGCTCACAGTCGAGTTCCCTTTACAAACGCTCTCCCAGTCTCCATAGGAGAGTGCAAAATGAATGTACCTTGACTATATTCACGTCAGACACCAGTAAACATTTTGGGTCGAGACTTAATGACAAAGTTGAACATGACAATCTCATTCACTGAAGAGGGCATAGTATGCTCCACTCCAGGAATGCACTTCTCAAATATATGTGAAATGATTAGAGCATACTCGGGACACATAGCCATGAGGGCCATACCATTAGAGCCAGAAATGTTTGCATATGACATGCATGTGCTTATGGCAGGATTGCCAGGCCTTGCAAACAAAACCCTGAGAACCCCTGATGAGTTCCTATTCAGACCAAGAATACCAATGCATGAGGAGGAAGGACAAGTATTTCCCTTGATGATACACACAGCTGCAATGCGAGGAAATGTGGCCTTGATTGACAGTTACGATGACGAGGGCAGACAATGGTGCGAGATAATCACCATCGAAGAAGGATATCGAGGGAGTGACGTCACCAATGATGAGCTATTTGAAGAACAAACTGATATCGGAGAGACAATGGTAGAAGTGCGTCTCACCATTTTGGTAAAGATGATCAAGAGAGAGTTACCTCACAGAATGATGCTGGCATTAAACCGTCCTGAATATTTTGATGACGACATATCCCAGTTGCCCGTCCCAGTATGGACTACAAGATCCTATGATGTAGGCCTCTTGAAGGGGGTGGGAGAAGTGAAAATTAAACTGAAACCAGGAGGAATTCTGCCAAAGGCACGACAATATCCTATGTCAAGAGAGGCCGATGCAGGGATTTTTAAGACAATTTCTCCCATGATGGACCAAGGCATTTTAGTGACATCAGAGTTGTTATGCAATACAGCGGTTTATCCGATCAAAACATCAAAGGGGGGGTCTTAGCGTTTAATCCACGATTTATGCCCAATCTGGTCCCTCTGGTCCCTAACCCATCTACAATTCTATGTAATATACCCGTTGAGGCAAAATATTTCACGGTGATTGACCTGAAAAATCAATTTTTCTCAATCCCATTGCACCGTGACTTACAAGATCTGACGTCATTCACGTTTAGACACATGCGTCTGAAAAACAAGATGCTGCCACAGGGGTAATGTGAGTCTCCTTCTATTTTCAACAGTCATGCAGATGGATTTGAGCAATATTGCATTAGAAAGTGTTGTCTTACAATATGTAGATGACATCCTAATTTGCAGCACCACAGAAGAGCAATGCAGGCACGATTCTGTTCAGCTATTATCGATACTGGCTGAGAAAGGATATAAGGTTGACAAGGAAAAGTTACAATATTGTCAACAGGAAGTGCTGTACATAGGCCAGCTGATCTCACATGAAGGAAAGAAAGTAACCGCAGAAAGGGCTGAAGCCATATTGAACACGGCTAAGTCACACACGATAAAGCAAATACAGAGCTTTCTAGGCCTGTGCAACTATGTTAGGGCATGGGTCTTTGACTACAGCTCTTATACTAAGCCTTTACTTGGGGCCCTAAAGAAGGCCAAAGTGATGAAAGAAAAGATTGAATGGTCTGATGCCATGGAGAAAGGGTTTGCTGAACTCAAGAGAGCGATTTGTACAGCTCCAGTTCTTGGAATTCCCAATTATGCAGATTAATTTTACCTGTTTTCACACACAAATGGAAGCGTCATGACGGCAGTGCTTGCTCAAAGAACCTTGTTGGGGTACAAGCACCTGGCATACTACAGTGGGATTCTGGACCTAGCAATGAGAGGCCACTTCCCATGCGAACAAAGTTTAGCTGCCGCAGCGTTCGCCATAGAGAAGGCGACAAGCATTGTAATGGGATGCTCGATGATGTTGTACGTTAAGCACTCATTATTTGCCATTCTAGAGAAACCAAAGGGCACATTGACATCTCAGAGAGCTTCTGCTTATGAAGTGATCATATCAAACCCATCAATTAAAATAGTTCAATGTAAGATAGGATACCCAGCTATGTTCATCGCAGAGCCAGTCACTGAGGGAGAGCCGATACATGACTGCGCGAATTATGAAGAATTCTATGATGAAATTCCCAGGGTAAAAGAAAATGCCTTGGCAGGAGGAGAGATCGTCTTTATTGACAGGTCTTCTAGAATCGACCAAAGTGATGGACAAAGATACACAGGCGTTGCTGTGATAAAGCACACAGCGAATGGAGAGTTTCAAGTGCTTCTCATTCCTCGAATACCATCTCATTATTCAGCGCAGGCTGCAGAATTCTTGGCATTGATACTCGCGATTGAGAATCACGCAGACCAGGAAGTAGCAGTGTACAGTGACTCCGCCTATGTTACGTCAACAGTGCACTCAGACTTAGTGCGCTGGAAAAGGAGGGGTTACCTCTGAGCAGATGCCACGCCAATGCAGCACGCAGCCTTATTGGACAGGCTGATTAAGGCACTACAGCTCCCAGTGGGCATAGCGGTCGTGATATGCGCCACCCACACCCAAGGGACAGATTTCATCTCACATGGAAATCAAGCAGCAGACACGGAAGCCAAGCGTATGGCAACAAAAAGTGAAACGGTTATGGCAGTGGAAGCTATCCATGCCAATGGACTAATGATGCTTACACGAACCGCACCTGAGGGTTACAACAATTTGGGGCAAACACAGTTAATGGAACTCCAAGGGGAGGCACCGCAGGAAGAGAAGAACCTATGGAAATGTCTATGGTGTTCTTTAAACCCCTCCGACAGCTTGTGGTGACAAGACAACACTGGTAAACCAGTAACGCCGGTAGCCCTATTAAAAATAGCACTGGAGCAACTACATTACCCAGCCCATATGACAAAGGAGAACCTAGCAGCAACGTTCACGGAAGACTGGTTCATACTGAATTTAGCTGAGCATATTGTATTCTTTATGGCGAACTGCATAATCGGCCAGCAATTAATCGCTGGGCACACACTAAAAGTAATGAGAGGAGTCATCCCCAGACCAAATGGACCTTTTCAGCACTTGCATGTCGATTACGTCGACATGATTCAAGTATGTAACGGGTACAGATACTAAGTTGTTGCGGTGTGTCCATTCTCTAGATGGATAAAGGCAGGTCCATGTACACACCCAGACTCCACCTGTGCGGCAAAATTTTTAGTGAGGGAAGTGTTCCCAAGGTGGGGGTTGTGTGAAGTCATGAGATCAGATAATGGCCCTCATTTTGTTAATGCAGTGTTCGAGCAGATCAGCTTGTTGCTTGGTATAAAGCACAAGTTCTCGTCGGTGTATCATCCACAAGGTAATGGGGTCTGTGAGAAGCTCAACGGTCTGTTAAAGAAAAGGATTGCCAAGTTGAAGCTTACTCTAAAGAGGGGATGGCTGCATTGCCTTCCACTGGCAATGTACACACTTCGGAACCAACCCGGCTCCGACCATCATCTTACGCCACACGAGATAGCCACAGGAAGAAGAATGAGAACTCCCCTAACACCCCGAAATAGTGCTAGATGTGATGCCCAGTCAACAGGAGAGGTTTTAGGGTCTGAAATGCAAAACTATCTGAACTGTATGACATCTTGCCTTACTGTAATTTCAGACCAGCTGCAGTGACGACGGAAATGGTGCAGCGCAGCACAGAACACAGAAGGAGACATGGCATCAGACTCAGTTCAAGGTCTACGTGTTTCACTCCTCTTCCCTGAAAACGGCATCCTTGTGAGAAACCATACAAGGAAAAGGTGGGACAAGCCAAGATTCAACAGTCCTTTTATCATAGAGGTCTGCACTCCATCCGCTGTGAAGCTACAGGGCAGGAGAGCGTGGATTTTTCTCGGTGATATCAAATCCTACATCGGAGAAGATCCTCTGCCTGCACCCCAACGAGAGGAATCGACGAGCAACGGGGAAGAACCACAGCATGTTCAGACGAGATCCATGACGAGGAAGAAGGACGCATGACCTGCTAGATAAAGCCAAAAAAAAGTGTGCAAAAAGTTGTGGCTTCATTTTGGACATTCCTCTAAGCTAAAAAGGGGATAAGGACATAAAAACGGACACTCTGTGCATCCTAGTTGCAGGGTGAAGAAGAAAATTGCACGTGTAAGCCACAACATAGTCTGTTCACTTTGAACATTGGACTGAGGCACGCTGAAGCCTTGATGAGAAAAAGACGATGCCAAATTTTGACCGAGGACATTTACATTGGAAGCAAATACAGTATCCCGATTCATTCAGCACCGAGACCTTATTCGAAATCACTTATGGTGTCCCACAGTAGAGACATCACAAAGGATGAGGTCACCTATTTCAACCTAGTGCTAAGATCATACCCGTCACTGGTAAGAAGACTCACAAGTGTCACAGACTTTCTCCAAGATCCTGAAAACGAAAAAATAATAAGACAACTGCTTACTGTCATTGCCAAACAATTTATTACACTCCCTGATTACAGTGAGAAAGAAGCAAATGTTCCCAACGCACGCGGAAATAGATGAGCTCATCAACACACTGTTCTTTCGCATAATTGAAGACTGTCCATCTATTGTTGGGAGAACAACAGATGCACTAACATTTCTTTGAGATCCAACAAAAACAGAGAACCTAAGTCATCTCCTAAACAAAATAGTACTATTGGTTGCACTCTATGCGAAAAGCGAACAGACAGTGCAGACACTGTATACATCAAAGAAAAAATATATAATCCTGAACCACAGCAAGACAGGACAGATGTCCCTATACCCAGAATACAGCAGATTGGCACACAATGTCCTTTTTTGCCTAGTCACTTACTTTCCAGAGCTAGTGGGGAGACCAATTGATGTTGACGTCTTCACATTCATCAGAGATCCAGCTAATGTTGCACACATGGGAATGCTCCTGCATGGTATTGTGCTTCAAGTGGAACTTTCTAATCATCAGAGGAGCTATTTGAGGAGATTCTAGAAATGTTCCTCTGAGGGACAGATCGAGGAAGCAGAGTCAAGAGTTTCACTTGTTGTACCTGTTGTTGTACCTGTTGTTATTTTTCCTCCCTATTCTGTTCATACTGATCAGTGTCTAACATGTCCTCAGGACTGAAGCAGATTCGAGGGGTGGTCTGGGAGCTTACCTACTTTGAACATGCACAGTAAAGGGACTCACTGATTTGATTCTTCCCATAGTCTAGCAAAAGAACTGTATCCTGAAATAAAAAACAATTGTCACTCGCAAGAGGGGGAGCACCAGACACTCCTAAACACAGAACTCAAAAGACGATATTGGTTAATGGAATAATGACATTGACATTTGACAAATGATCGAGATGGGGGTCCAGAGCAGCAACCTGGTCCTCCCACAAGCAGAGAGGCATCCCTTCTTCTCTGCAAGAAAATGCTGCCGCCTAACTTATAAAACTATAATGTACCTATTTATCATATTCATTATTATTTTACTGTCATTAACAATCAGAACTGCATTCTTTATTGGTGCACAAATGATGTACGCATGAAACCCACAAAAGCACCCAGAACGTATATAGTCATTCCAGTCCCTAGAAGATCTGATGATGGAGTGAATGAACTCAAAATGGATGTAATTAGCAACGACACACGCACACTTGTGGTAACAAATGAAAAGAAAAGCCGGAGACAGGGTTGGCAAGAGATGAATGAAGTAACATCACTGACAACTACATGCATGCAAACACTGAATGTACACGAAACAGGCTGAGCATCAATGATTGCAAAACCACAAACCAAAGCAGCAGATGAGAAGAGACGGCCTGCCATAAGGAACTTCACAGAAACTGTCATGAGAAAACAAGAAGAGTTAAGAGAAAAGCCAACAGAAGCAGTCATATCAGAAACTCTTGAGAAAACAAGGTCCAACTCCGAAAAACTCTCTGCAAGGACACACATTTTGGTAGACTTACTATTCCTGCCCATAGCCAGAGTGAGGAAACTGCATGAGGAACTGAAAAACAAAACCGCAGAGACTGCATTACCCAGCATATATGTTCCAACACAAGTGACAAGTACCAGTTCCACAATACAGCATATACCGGACCAGTGTCAGGCTGGTTGGCATGGGCATTTGCATGCAGCAGAGAAAAGATGCATGAGGACCAGGAAAGAGCTGCCAGACTCCTGTCCACTCAAATGGCGCAGATGAAGAGACCTGCACCATGGACCAGGATACCTGAGAACTCTCCAGCAAGAAAGAGCCATACAGATGCATTGAGAGATCTAGTAATAGCAAACATGAAAACCTTAAGAATCAAGAGAAGCATGCATGAAGACGACAATGAACTGAATGATTACCTGGATAGGACAGCACACTTAGGTAACACCATTTGGTACCAGCACATGAAAGAAGTTGGAAGACGAAAATCCGAAGGGGAATGCTTTGTTTGCGCACTCCCACCATACAGCATGGGGAATTCCAAGATCTTTGTGGCTGTAGAAATCAATGTCCCGACAGCACACTGTCTCTCACACATAGCAATGTGCAATACCAGAGGCCAGTTCATGGGAAGTGATGCCTCATTGATATGGGCAACTGAAACAGCTTATCCCAATGAAGATGATTATGTCCAAGACATTAAGACGAGAAACAGAGCCCATACTAGGAGTCATGTGGTCAGGTACGAGAAGCCTGGAGTTAAAGGAACAGGAATAAGATGGGAAGTGAACCCAAAACTAAATGTCCAAGGAAAACTCCAGAAGAGGCTCAAAATTGGAAAAACAGAGGCCAAATTCAGATTTGGGGAACCGTGCTTTCACCAGACGGTTGGGAAAAAGGAGTAGTGATCTGCAGAGCATGGATGGTCCTTGGAACCTGCAAGGAGCCAATTGAAAACTCACAAAGACTGTGCAAACCACTATGGCCTAAACTTACAAAATTACTGACATGGGTCGAAGACAGAGGAGGACCCCCGCAGATAATGCCACTAGAAATTCCGAAATTGTGCTTCAGGAACAATGGCGCAAGAAAAATGGGGGAGAATCAAAACTGCGGACACATTTTTGAGGCTCCAGGAATGACTCATGGGACTGCAGTGATCATGGATCATTATTGGGCATGTGGACCCAAAGCATACATCAGACTGCCGAAAAACTGGGGAGGTATTTGCACAATAGTGAACATCCACGTTCCCGCATTAGTGATCCCGAAAAGTGACCTGAACATTGATAGTTTCCCAAAAGCAGATGCTTACCTGAGGAAGAAGAGATCTGTGGAACTGATAACCAAATGAAGAGAGATAATTACTTCTCTGCTAAATCAAAAGAAGCATTTCATGCAATTCCATATTAACACAGGCTGTACAGCCTCACCTCATCAGTGTTCACAACGATTTTCATGCCACGAATCCAAGTTGGAGTAAATACTAAATGGTTGCAGATAACCAGATGGGAGTTACTGCAAATCATCAACATGACAATAAAAGGATTCAATGCAATCAAGGAAGATTTAAGAGCCATCCGACTGATGACTCTCCAGAACAGATATGTACTTGACATGATCACAACTATGGATGGAGGAGTTTGTGGAAAAAATAGGAGAATCATGTTGCACGTTTATACCTTCTCACAATGAGGAAAATGGAACTTTAACAGAAGCTATAAGTATGCTGACAAACTTGCAGAACCAGATGATCAATGAAACACACGAAGTTGATGATCACAACTGGTTTGGATCACTGTTTTCATGGATTCCACAATGGATGGCGGATGCATTCAAATTCTTGGGAGCCCTGATAGTGATGATATTATTAGGATTTTGTGTCATCAAGATAATAATCTCGCAATTCCAGAAAACTGCAAAGAAAGCCATAGGGAGGAAGATCATGATTGATGTCAAACCAGGATGGAAGCCCAGAGATCTGACTGATGATGAAATAACAGACTTTGTGAAGGCTAGGAAGCACGCACCAGAAGGTACAAAGTTCCTTTATCCCAGGAAGCGGAGACATTATGAAGGAAAATGGATTTACTGCAGCCCAAATGGACAATGTCAGCTGATGACATGGAACAAAGACGAACATGTAAAGATGCAGGAAGCCTGAGAGGAGTGATAAAAATATGGACTCCAAAGAGACACTTCTTCAAACCATCATGTACAAACCCTGAAGATGAAGAAGGAATGAACCCAGAAGATGAAGTGAAGATGAATACAGAGGAACCAAGTGAGATGACTCCAAAGGAGGAAGTGAAAGTGGTTGATGAATCGCCTAGAGGGGGAAGTGTAGGGGAGGTCCCAAATAAAGCCTGTACTCCAGTCACCCATTTTGAAGTACCAGGAACATTCACACCGAAATACGTGACGTATGATGGGCAAATAAACCAGCAGAGAGCCGTAGTAGGGCTCTGCCCAGTACCTATCAGAAGAACAATACCTATTGAAGTACCAATAACCGTGGACAGTAAGATACCCATTAAGAAAACCCTACCAGCAAATGAAACAAAATGAAGATTACTTAAGTACTGTCCAAGAAGAAACCAAAAAGTCCATAATGGAAGACGAATGGTGACGTCACAAGGGCCTGGACTAACGTGCACATACAAGATATGATGACCCAAGGATGACACAAAGAGACGAAATGCCATGAATAAAGATATTGTGAAACTGAAAGAAGAGAACGTTGATGAAAGACAAAGGAGCTTAAATTGTAAGCAGGATGAAGATATTCAACCAGCTAATGCCTGTACATATGCTTGTAACCGCAAGAAAGCTAAGAAAACAGTGTGGCTTGCTATGCTAAGTAGAAGAATAGAGCAGCAAGCGCCATTGTACACAATCTACCTCAAAACAAAGCATGTTATATAAGTGCTGGTCCACTTTGCACTAAAAGCAGAACCAACCCAGGTTACTATAGGCCAGATGCTTCAAAAGATTCATATTCTAGCAAACACAAGGAAAGAAGGCTGAATCAAAACTTGGCAGAGGCAGCTTGTGCTAGGGAAGCCAAGGTCACATCAATAGAAGCTATGAACGGTAGCTACTTTTAATTGGAGCTAAGAACAGACTATCCTGCATCTGAAGGATCAAGATAAGACGGTGAAGGCAGGTGGTGGGTGAAACAAAAATCAAATACACAAATTGAGAGAAACGAGGCAAATCCATGGTGTGGTAGATGTGACCATCCAAGCAAGAAGAAGCACGGGTTCATACCTACGCCTGGCATCCACCCAGACAGAGATATCAGAACTTTCTTAAGACAAGAAGATGCAGTTTCAAGGCCAACCACAATGAACTAATTGACACATAGCCCATAAAGTGATGATTGATTGAAGGAAGGCATGGTGAATTGGGGGACACCCTGCACCTGGCTGACCGTTCTGCATGCTGGTAAGCAAAGTGTAAATGTATTCATGGGTTTGATGCCAACTCGATCATCATGGACCAAATAATCTAGGGTCCTATAGTTAGTAGAACCAATGGGACTTCGTACTTTTAGTGATGTCTACAGTAGTCAATTTTGAAGGAAGGGCTTAGACGCCCACCTGATAGTGTTTACCCAATCCCCTCACTCTGTTACCATATACAGATATAACACCTATATTAAAGTTACCTTTTCCTAACCAATAGAATTGCATGTTAACCCTATTAGTGCCCATTGGAAAACACTCAGTGCCATGCTATTTTCTCTGATTCTTAGCTGTTTCATCTCAAATTGCTATAGCTCACTAGAAATCGATAATACTATAGGATAACCATACATTTTTTGTTTCGGTATATTTTTCTCTATAAAATGAGCCAAAAAGCACACGTTTGTGTCACACCCTGAGGTCACATGACATAATTCAATATGGTGGACACATATCACTGTAAAGAGTATATATCACTGACGACAAAGGTAGCACTTTCAGAAAACTATTTTTTGCAGTAGGTAGATGGGCAAATTTCAAGTATATTATGTTTGCTGCTCAGACAAAAAACTGAAGTTTTATGTTTTATTTTATTTATTTATTTTTTGGGGCTTAGCGTAAGTGCATCCCATGAGTGTCAAATGTGAACTTTTTTCCAATCCACAAATATAATGAAAAAAGTGAAAGGAAAAGACCAATAATTTAGAAGCATCATTAGGGAAATTATGTTTTACTTAGTAGCAATATGATGCAAAGGAAAATAAGTATTCTCACAGGTTCTGGGTAGTCTTACATACATTTAAAAATGGCCTACATTGTTTATTTCCCTTGCTGTTTTCCCTGTAAGAATCTCTATTTCAGAACTGGAACTCAATAAAGTCTAGTAAATGGTTTGTTCTGTTATGTATGTTTAGTCAGCAGACAATTTTCGAACGTGTTATATCTGTATGTGAGCCAATGGGTCACAGAGTCTTTGTATCTGACCTTTGACATTAAAATGCACTACATTCAATGTTTTTGTCATCATATCTTTATAATCCTAAATCTGTTTGTCTTAATTGCGGTGTCTTTTGAAAGTTAATGACATGTTCTCCATAATCCATTGTCTAATATGTAGAGAGGTTATGACATTTGACCTTTGACCTCACAATAATCAAGTGCAAAGTGCTTTTTTGTAAATTGTTATACAACCGTGGGACCGATTTTGACAAATGAGGTGTCTTTTCGAAAGTCCTGATTTGTGCTTTTTAATTTATGGATCAGATAAGGTCTCTGGTTTTGTTATTTGACCTTTGACCTTAGAATCTCCCACCCAAAAGTGTTTTAGCACATTTAGCACATTTATATAAAAGAGGTGTTATTGGAACAGTCATGTTGGGTACTTTGACTTGGAGGCATCAAGTGGAGTGTAGGCGGTATGACATTTGACCTTTGACCTTAGAACAAGCACTTTCAAAGTGTTTTTGTAATTTCTCAGCAACCATTCATTTGATTTAGATGTGTGGGGTATCACTGTAATGGACATGGTATGTGCTACTCATCAAAGGGGCAGACAGTCAAAGTGTCCTTTTCGTTTGACCTTTGACCTCAGAAAAAGGGATTGTAAATGTGATGTATTTGTTATATTTTGATAATTCTTGAACAGTTTTAGAAAAGGGTGAAGCCAACAATAATGTATTGGTATGTACTATCAAATCTATTGGATATATAAGTGGAAATTATCGTTGACCTTTGTGCCTTAGAACAATTATTCTCAATGCGTGTTTTGCTATTGCTTTGGAACTGGGTTCGATAGAGACAAATGTGGTGTCATCTCAAACCAATGGTACATTCTTTCGTATAAAAAGGTACAGATAGTTTGAGATGCTTTGGGAAATCATTCAACTAAAAATGTTTGTTTGGCTACGATGTACAACGTTTACACATGGGATGTTGTTAGAATGGTCAAACAACTTCAGCCAATAAAAAACAAAACAAAACCATACAAGGATGGTATCCTGTGTCCTAGAAAGACTCAGGAAGGGGTAAAAAAATATTTCCTTCCCAGTAAAGCTACACGGAGTAGACTTTACCAAAACACAATCACCTAGTCACCCAAATGTCCAAATTCACCTTTGAA
Source organism: Ambystoma mexicanum (assembly GCF_040938575.1). NCBI lineage: Eukaryota > Metazoa > Chordata > Amphibia > Caudata > Ambystomatidae > Ambystoma > Ambystoma mexicanum. The sequence continues at coordinate 1,345,422,670 of NC_090937.1, read as the reverse complement.
ATCAATCTCCTTGACAAAGAATTGGTTTTACACGAGCAGTAGAAATACAACCTCTCTCCTTCAAACGCTAAGCCCTAAAAGAGAGATTTGAGTCAGTCGGAGGCTAAATGTACCTATTTTTCCCCTTTCACTGCTGCAAGGCTGAACTTTATTAGCACAGGTCACACACAGTGGACATGACTGGTCACTGTAGCACCCCCTGCTGCCTGGCCATGCCCCATATCTAACATTAGTTATACACATGAACTCCTTTGAGGAGCATTTCTGAGAATACTTGACATGTTTTATAATGTGGTCAAATGCGGGGACTGTGAGTGGATTTGGTTATTTTATTGAAGAATATCAGTACTTTCATAGAGAAGAGAGAAAAAAGAGCTGAATGGGTTGTGTGTGACTGTCATGACAGAAAATGTTTTTGGAGAGCCTTTTTCTTGCACAGTCCCTACAATCTATTACTGTAAAGTGTGTGGTAAAATTATAATTTAACACCAAAAAGCAATTATAAACCAAGAAATAGATCTACATTTTCTGTCACAAACATTGGAGAAAAAAAGTCTACTTCGCCTCACACAGAGAGCCCTGTCAGAAGGCCTGCTGACAGAAAGCAGGTAAATGTATCTATTTCAGCTCTTCTTGGCCGCAAGCTCAGCCCCTTTTCAAGCAGCACCCAGTTCACATGAATACGTGTAACCACATCATATTGGTAATTTATATTGCATGCTTTTTAAATGGAGAAATGGTAGATGTTGTTAGTAATCATGAATGTCAGTAAAAACATGAAATGAATGCACTTCATCTTCTTTTAAAACACCCACTTCACTATGGGCAAAGCCTGCTTGGAAAAGTGCTGTAGTGCAATCAAAGTGTGGCATGAAAAAGCAAGGGTTTCAGGGGAGTACAAACTTTCAAACTGCAGATTTTGTGGGCTGCAAAATCCTTACACCATGACACATATTGATTGTATTGAGGAATCATGGGTGTTGTAGTAAAATGAATAAGATCTCGAGAGCCACATGTTGCAGACACCTGCTGTGTGCTTAGTTACCTCCTAATTATAAACATATTTCATGATTTTAAATGCATTCCATTTCGGTAATGAGCACCATAAACAATAATTTTAAGAGAGCCTGCCCAACCATAGACACAGCTGGGATCACTGATGTGGGCAAAACCCCCTGTGGCGGTAATTTCTGCTTCTCTAACTTCAACATGAAAACATTTTTATGGCATCTGACTTTGACCAGCACTAACACCAAACATGTTGGGAAGATCATTAAGCACATTTTGCACACAGAAAATGTAAACGAGAATAAAAGGTAGGCACTTTTTTATTCAACCTATTCCCTGTGGCCACATTTGGTATAAACTAGCAACACCTGAACAGACTGCCTTCCTGAAGATTGCAAGAGACATGAAAGCGCTTGGAGGAGAAGATCAATTGGACTTTGGAAGGTATACTAAGCTGGGAACCAGAGTGCACCACTCATCCACTAGTTATAGTTTTATATATATATATATATATATATATATATATATATATATATATATATATATATATATATTAATTCACCTACAAAAAATACCATAACAATAGAGAAGCAAGATCAATAGTGTTGTAACATGTCAGGCCACTCAAACTACTATAGTGTAAAGTCTCCTAAAACAGGGAGACATTCCTCCTGAGAGCATGGCGTCCCTGATAATATATCACACACGGCAACCAGGCAGCTCAGGGAGAAAGGGGTGGAGCTGGTTAGTGCAGTGCTCACTCCCATGCTGCAAAGAAAACACACAAAGAATTGGTTGTCACCTACAATACGACTAAAATACTCCCCTACAAACTTATCAATAGAAGATTGCGATGCCCAAATGGGGGTGAAAGTAGGGCAAAATCCTTTTGCGAACCTTAACCACAGCACATTGGAAGTGCAGTGAGTGACTGCATATGTTGTTCTAGTCTCTAGAGGAGTATGCACACTTTGATTAAATGTGTATGGTAAAACAAGGGAGAAAATGAGTAATTAGCCCTCACACACCCATCAATCCCCCACACCCATTCCCTCCCACCTCCCTCAACTCTCAACACCCATGCCCTCCCACCGCCCTCAAAGCCCAACACCAAACTATTTTAAGAAATTACAAATTAAAACATAGATGCTGAAAATCAAACTAAGATTACTGCGAGCAACCAGTAATTTACTGACATATTTAGAAATGCATTAATTAAAATACTGCTGAGGCCTAGTCTAGTGGCAATCCCTGGTCTACTGTGTTGGGTGTAGAGAGGACGATGCTGGTCCACCTGCAAGAAAAAGACAGATGCAGAGATTTGTCCGTCAACCAGCTGCCCAGGGGAGTGCAAGGTGGGAAAACTCACTGCCCGTCAGGCGCCTCAATAGGCAGGTTGGATAGACTCAAACGGCATGTGCCTAATCTAGTGACGAGCCCTGGTCTGTCGTGTGGGATGTAGAGAAGACGATTCCCAGCTCCACCTGCAAAAAAAAGACGGATGCAGAGATTTTGCTGTCAACCAGCTGCCCAGCGGAGCGCAAGATGAGAGAATTCACTGCCCATCAGGCACCTCAATGGGCAGGTTGGATACACTCAAACTGTATGTGCCTAATCTAGTGACGAGCCCTGGTCTGTCGTGTGGGATGTAGAGAAGACGATTCCCAGCTCCACCTGCAAAAAAAAGACGGATGCAGAGATTTTGCTGTCAACCAGCTGCCCAGCGGAGCGCAAGATGAGAGAATTCACTGCCCATCAGGCACCTCAATGGGCAGGTTGGATACACTCAAACTGCATGTGCCTAATCTAGTGACGAGCCCTGGTCTGTCGTGTGGGATGTAGAGAAGACGATGCCCGGCTCCACCTGCAAAAAAAAGACGGATGCAGAGATTTTGCTGTCAACCAGCTGCCAAGGGGAGCGCAAGACGGGAGAATTCACTGCCCATCAGGCGCTTCAATGGGCAGGTTGGATAGACTCACACTGCATGTGCCTAATCTAGTGACGAGCCCTGGTCTGTCGTGTGGGATGTAGAGAAGACGATGCTCGGCTCCACCTGCAAAAAAAAGATGGATGCAGAGATTTTGCTGTCAACCAGCTGCCAGGAGAGCGCAAGACGGGAGAATTCACTGCCCATCAGGCGCTTCAATGGGCAGGTTGGGTAGACTCACACTGCATGTGCCTAATCTAGTGACAAGCCCTGGTCTGTCGTGTGGGATGTAGAGAAGAGGATGCCCGGCTCCACCTGCAAAATAAAAGACGGATGCAGAGATTTTGCTGTCAACCAGCTGCTCAGGGGAGCGCAAGACAGGAGAACTCATTGCCCGTCAGGCGCTCCGATGGGCGGGTTGGATAGACTCAAACTGCATGTGCCTAATCTAGTGACGAGCCCTGGTATAAATTATCATTTAACATGGAGGAGACAAACCTGAGAAAAGTATTTACATTTATAGGGCAAGAATAGTGCAGGTAATAAACTCAGATTCCTAGTAAGTATACCATGCTGCTTCAAAAGTCACCACATGGTGCCCACAACTTGGTATACCCATCTAGTCACTGACTTATCTGGGAGTTGATTTCAATGATCTGCAACACATGCCAGCACGTTGATTTGGTAGTGTAGACATCTGCAGCCACCGTTCTCAGTGAAAACATTCCAAAAACAGAGAGAAAAGAAGTCAGTCATGCAACAGTGGCACAATCCCTCCCCCCACCCACTACAGCTGATTTCACTTGTCTGATTTCCATGTCTCAGGATAACAGTTCAACCTATTACAAAGCCACACCATCAGGAGTCCTCACTATTCTCAAACCCTCACTTCTCCCAACCGACTCAGTTTCACATCTCCAATTACCTTGCACTACATACAGCCACATGCTACCTATCACTTGGTAATGTTTTGCCTTCCAGTACCTGATTATACTTACACAGTAAGACCAATTCAGTAAGGAGAGTGGGCGGAGGGAGAGGAGTAGCGTTGATACAAGTTGGAAAGTGAGGATCATCTGAAGGTATTTCAGGAACCTGAACACAATCCACTCCTTGGAAATGCAATAAAAATAGAATTCTCTGGTCCCCTCCACGTCTCACAACCCTTGACTATTGCAACAGCCTTATCTTGAAACTACCCTCTTCCTTTCTACGACCCCTCCAGCTAATTCAGAATAGGGCAGCAAGACAAATCCTCGGCCTCAAGCCCAGTGACCACATCTCTCCTGCCCTAAAATCTCTTCACTGGCTCCTGCTTGCTGCACAGATTAATTTATAATACCCCTCCATTGTCCACAAGGCTCTCTGGGGCCGGGGACCAAGCTATTTGCAACTTGCTCTTACTAAATACTCTCCATCGCCTCAAGACTTTTTTCACCTCCTCCTTCCCGTCTTCCCTCCTCTGCTAATAACACAGTCGCTGTGATTGGTGACCAGGGTCCTTTTGAGTCCTTTGGGGCCCTGGCAACCCACACCAAATCACCTCATCCTCTGCCTACACACATCACATGCCTCAGAACCCACTGGCCTATGCCAGTGTTGGCCTGCACTTTCCTACTTATTGCAGCTCAATGCTCCCTAGCACTTACTATACTGGGCACTTACATCTGCTGCTCAACCATGAGCATGGACACTCCAGCACTTACCCCCCACTCCCTCTTGCACTCTTCTCTCTCTCTCTGTACTTGCATGTTCTGAATACTCACACGGCCTAGTAAGTTTATCTTTTATCCTGCAGTTAAGATATTGTTTTCAAACCCATGTTCCCTCTCTGTTGCCCTGTGGGTGCTTTGAAACACTTCGAAACACAATTTACTTGTTGTATTAGCACCTAACAAATGCACAGTAAATAATTCAATTGGATAATTGCAGATTAATTACTTACACCATTTAACATCATCAAAACACCCTTCACACGAGGCACTTTGTCAAATGCACTGAAAATGGAAGAGATCCTCCCCCCAGCTAAAGAAACCCATACTAAACCCAAATTACCTACCTAATGTTTGCCCCATCATGCATCTACTCTTCCTCCTAGACATGTGGCAGGTGATACAATTATTCAGAGTGAACCCGAAGACATTCATATCAGATTGGCTTGATCTGAAGTATTTTGTCTGGCTTGGCTTGTGAGGAACATCAATTCAGTTATGGTGAAGTTGGGATGTACTATGTGCTTGGTAGCCTAATTTGAACAAGCACAAATCAGTGTTTTAGCTATGAGATGACTTTGACGCTGCTGACCTTTAGGTACACCTGTGTGTCATTGGCTTATTGATTTCCTTAAGGCCCTATGTTAAAGATGTTAAGTAAATGGATGGAGCTTTGAGGAACTACACATGTGACTGGCTGGCACAGTGTGCTGTTGTTCCCTATCTGGAAGAGTTGATCACTGCCCAACGGGAAGGAGGCAAACCCGTTAAGGTCAGTCTGTGATCCCAACCATGTAGTGACAGAATGTAGTTACAGAACAGTTGAGTGGTTGACAATGTCCAATACTGGGAGAGGTTGAGCAGGCCATAACAGAAGCAGTCTTTCACTTTATGCTTTTAGTTTGCATTCCCAAAAGGGATAGTGTGCCCAAACATGAGTCGACTACTCTGTGCACCACAGTCAACCAAGATGATGCACCCATAAATACGGTTGTAACACTCAACTTTAAAAACATGAGGAATCAAACACTCGAGCTCACGTTTCAAGCCTGCAATGTTGAGGGTCAAGTCATTCCACCAACTTCCACAAAACATGCCCACAGCACTGCACCCTTGCGCTGTTGACACATTCAGGACCTCCTAAGTACATGGGAAAACAAACACTCAATGCTGTATTTCAAACCACCCAGACAAGGACTAGTTCTTGCGAGTGAAACACTCCATGTTGATCGATGTCACTTAATAAAAAACCCAAACAAACCTTGGGGGCGCCCGCTCCCCCATATGAAAACATGGGTAGATGCTATCCAGTGATATCCAAGAGCACAGTACACTCCTCCCCCAAGCCTCTGAATGCATGCACCAGTCTAGCTGTTGCATGCCCCCAAACCACTGCAGGCCTCTGATACCACCTTTGCCCACTGCACTCTCTTGCACCCCACCCTCCATGGCACCTCCATAGGGGGCACTCTCTTACCTGGCGCTACTTGGATTCCTGGTCCAGAGGGGTCTTCTCGAAGCCGATGAGGAGGTGCTGGAAGTTGCTCAAGCTCATGGTGCTCCACTCCTCCTGCTTTGGTCTCTGATAAGAAGAAGCCACGTTCACTGCAGAGGCAGAGACAGGGAAAGGTTAGAAAATAATATAGACCACTTGAGTAAATTGCAATTTGTGGCTTTCCTCGATTGACTATATTCCATGCCTACATCACACGGCTGATTTTTCCCCAACATTTGCACATAGAATCAACGCAAGTATATAGGCTGCAGTATAGATGCAGCACACAGATGAGTAGAGATAAAAAGAGTACACATATTCCATTATTTTGTTTGCTGCCTCACAGAAAGCACAGGTGATCAAGCAACAATAAAGGAGGAATATAGCAGGCAACAATGGATGTATATATCATAGCATAGACCATGGGTACAGACTTGAAAGTTTAGGGGAAGGTGCACGTATCTTAAAAAACGGACGTAATAAATCATATTACCTTCAACACAGTTGAATATCAACTCCCTGTCACTGATCCCCATCAGACTTCCATAGATACATGCATACATACACACTCACACAGGTAGAAACAAGCCTACCTGGCACATGCCCCCACCCACTGTAGGCCTATGCTACCTTGCCCCACTGCACTCTCTTTCACCTTCCACCCCACACTTCATAGCAGCCCCACAGGGTCGCACTCTTACCTGGCTGTACTTGGACTTCTGGTCCAGAGGGAGTTCTCGAGTCCACTGAGGTGCTGGAAGTGGCTCCTGCCAGGGTGTTCCACTCCTCTGGCTTTAAACTGTGATAGGAGGAAGCTTTGTTCACTGCAGGGACAGAGACAGGACAAAGGTGAATGGGAATGGCTTAGATGCAAAGGAATGCCCTCCCCCAGGACTGGCATGTGTTTTCAAGAAGCCCCTTCACACTGGTGGGGTGAAAGGCTGGTTACACGGGGTGAGATAGAGCAGATGGCACAGGGGGAAAGGATGGTAGGTTATATGAGGGAGAAGGGGCAGGTGACATGGTGGAGAAGGGGCAGGTGACAGAGGATGAAGGAGCAGCTGTGTAGTGGAGAATGGACTGCTGACATGGGGGAATGGGCACATGAAATTGGAGAGCTGATGACGTGGGCGAGAAAAAGGCTGTTGACATGGATGAAGACAGGTAACATGGGGAAAAGGAACAGGGGAAGAAGAGGTAAGAATGATTGGGTATAAAGGACATGTAACATGGGCAGGATGGAAGAAAATATGCTGAATTGTCAAGGCAAGAATAAAGAAGAGATACAGAGATGTTGGGAAAGAGGTCAGTTGCATACTAAAGGAACAGTGCTTACTCGCGAAGGGCGGGCCGAATGACTGATTGTGTGTAAAGCAGCAGCGATAACTGGACAGTACGAGCAGTTATAGAAACTGCATAAAAAATGAATGCAAGAATAAATGGCCAAAGATTTCAAAGTTGTTGACATGGGCAGACGATAAAGGAGGACCGTTGCAGATAATACCTCTAGCAAGTGCGTGATTGTGTTTCAGAAATAATAGCACAAGGAAAGTTGGAGAGAATCATCAGTTTGGTCGAATGTTTGATGTACCAGGCATGAAGGATGGAAAAGTCGTCCTGATGGATCATTATTGGGCTTGTGGGTCTTGAGCCTACATGAAGCTGCCCAAAGACTGGAGAGGGATGTGCTCTGTAGTGCTTATCCATGTTCCAACATTAGTGATTCCGAAGAGTGACCTGGACATTTGAGAGTTTCCAAAAGCAGATACCCATTTGAGGAGGAGAAGATCACTCGAATTCCTCAACCGAACAAAGAGGGAGAATTACTTTTCAGCTAAATCGATAGAAGCCTTTGACGCTATTCTATATGACCACAGGTTGTTCAGCCAGACTTCAGCGATATTCACAACTATCTTTATAGCCAGGGATACAGACAATGGCGAGTGCGATGGAAGATGAGACAGAAGACATTGCAGATGACAGTTGGTTCGTGTCTATCTTCTCATGGGTTCCACAATGGATGGTGAATAACTTCAAGCTTCTTGGAGCAGTGTTAGTGATGTTTGGATTCTGTGTGATCAGGATGATAATCACACAGTGCAAGAAGACAGCCAAGAAGGCAGTAAGGATGAAGATCATAATCAATGTTAAATCAGGGTTCGAACCCAAGGAGTTGACAGATGAAGAAATCAGAAAATATATAGAGGCCAGCATCTTAGCACGTGAGGGGACAAAGTTCCGGCATCCAAGAAATCAGTTGATGTCCGTTTTAACTCCCTGATTTAGACAATTGACTATAAAACAGTCGGCAAAGACTTTTTGCCAACTTCCTGAGTCAGTCTTATTGTTTGGTGCAAGAGTTACTCTGCATCCCATCCTGAGTATGACATGTTACTGATTTAAGGACCCCCGGGTTCACTGAACAGAGGTTATATCTCTTTAACAGGAGGAATCTAGGCCCGTAAGGCAAGGAGGGTTTTGGGTCGCAGTGCCAGAGAGAAACAAGCTAAAAGTAAGCAGCAGTGGGAGCGGGGGAGAAATAATCACAAAAAGACATTTTAATGTGTACCATTTTACAAGAATAGGGTTTCAGAATTCAGAAGACCTGATAAACTACCGTATGCAAGCAACAGACATTAAACGTTTCATACTTCACAATCCTAGTTGTTAACAATTTCAAAACAGCGTTTTCAGGTTTCATCTCTGCAGCTTCACACCACAACAAAGCACCAAAGGGTGATGTTAATAAGGCAGGCATGTCAGGAGGGTTGTGTATGTAGGACATCCGCTTTGGAAAAGCAAGAAAAGAAAATTGCATATCCCAACAGCACAGGCCAGATGGGAGCAGCCAAACAGCAAAGCATTTAACTCTTATGGCAGAAATCTGATAAAATGAGAGAACCATTTTGGGGAACTTTTAGCAGCCCTGAATGGCCAGTCTACGAGGACCTGGAGCAGAGAGATGGCACTGCAGGCGCATGCAAAGTATAGAATTCTGGGGCACAGTTACCACTTGCAAAGGGCTTGCTTTACATACCTGTGCAGCAAGATATGGAAACATCGCCTACCTTCTTAAGGTGGTGCAGGCATGCTGATACTGATCTCCACTGACCCTGCAAATATTAGGCTGTGAGAAAGAATCTTAGAATACTGATGCCTGGCAAACGTCATGCCTTTCAATCTCAAGCGCTTTTTCTGAACCTAGGGAGAACATGGCAAGTGCAGCTCTGCCCATCAAAACAGAAAGTAAACCAGAACACTATTATGATAAGTACAGTGCCTTGGACTATGAAAATGACATTAGAATTAACTTTGTGAAGAAAATCTGCTGAGATTCCGCTGCAAGACAGAGTTGGGCCTGAGAAACCATGTTCACCCCAGGCAAATGCACAATTGTCGAGAAGAGTGCCTGCCACATTACCAGCAATAGTTAGACCATGGTCCAGATACTACAGACAATGCTTGCAAAAAACATTGACCCATTCATTCCTGGACTGGCATGCATGGAACGATCATGATATGGAGGCTGCATGCTCTTTGAAGTTTCCCACACACTTCTCACACTCAAGTTTCTGACTAAGCTCAAGCCTTTCTCATTGTTTGTGCACTCAATGTTCGTGCACTTATGAAGGCCGAGGGAGCAGTGCTTCCTGCATGTGCCTCAGCATGCAATCGGAAAATGTGCAAACACCACATACTCCAGCTGAAAGGAAAAGGCAGATTCACATATAGGCACATTGCAATCATGTATTGAAACTTGATCTGTCTGCTGAAGTGTGGCCATTTAATTGCCAGCAGCCCAGCAACCCTTCGGTTTGGACAAGAGTCAAACGCCTAACCAGAAATGCATGCTACACACATTACAGCACATGCCAATGAAGCAAAAAATATTTGCCAACATGGCCCCATAAAATTCGTTTTCATGGGGCCGTTGAAACATATTGAATTATGACTCCAATTAACATTCCTGATGGTTGACAATATATGACATTATAAAAAAGCTATGCCAAAGTGCCATTGTCATCGTTCACTGCAACACACGCTTACTTCCACTAATGCCTGCATGCAGCCCCAGTCACACATGCATACTTATTCTTACTCCAATATTCACACATTCTCACTTGCAGACGAGCAGACACATCCTTTCTTGCATGCACACAAACACGTGTTTACACTATTTTCCTTCACTTACCTTTTGTGCAGTAATGGCGTGGACAGAGGAGAGCAACTTTCGGAGGGAAGACACTGAAGGAGTGAGCATCAGAGATGTTGGCCAGAGTATAATTTAGGAGTTTGGGAATAGAGTCTGAAGTTCCGTGGAGAGGAATCCGGTGGGAGTCAAGGGAACAGCAAGAATGACGGTTGAGTAAATGGCTGGAGCTCACAGAAGGTGTCTTTAGCTGCTGCTTTTTGTTGTGATTAACTTTGCATGCATCTGGTGCAAGTGACTAGAATCTTGAGATGGAATGCAGGGCTTACAATGTTTATCTATGAGTGTGTTCCAGGTTTCTCAGTTGCAAGGATGTAAGCCCTGAGAGAGGATGCCGGTGGGTGTCCTATGTCCCTTTTACTTACCTGACTCTAAGAACTGCATTTGATGTACCTGAACTTAAGTAAATAAGTTAACAGTTGACTGGAGTCTCAGAGTCATTTATGGCCGGACCCTGAATTCAACACTGGCGATGAGGATGAAGCTGGCTGTGCTGAGGTGACAGCACCAAAGGTAGTCACCCACGCCCCCCCCCTAAGAGAAATGATCCTCTCTCAGGTAAGAGCGCTAGATGGCTGAGAGGCACTGCAGGCGCAGTGAGGCCAAGCGTGACCCAGACAGAGGTGCCACAGAGCCAGAGGGGCAAGAAAGGCCCAGACAGAGGCGCTGTGAAGACATTGGAATCATAGAGCAGCCATGGCTGTCAAGAGGTGCTGCAGAGGCAGTGGAGTGCTGTTATGTGCAATGAGGTCCTGCAGAGGCAGTGAGGCGCTGCAACAGGCAGTGAAGAGGGGTTTCAGAGGCAGTGAGGTGCTGCATGAGGCAGTGAAGGAGGGCTGCTTGAGGCAGTGAAAAGTTGCTGCTAGGGCAGTGAGGCACTGCAACAAGCAATGAAGAAGCGCTGCATGAGGCAGTGAGGTGCTGCATGAGGCAGTGAAGTGCTGCATGAGGCAGTGAACAGGTGCTGCTTGAGGCAGTGAAGTGATGCTGCAAGGGCAGTGAGGCGCTGCAAGATGCAGTGAAGAGTCGCTGCATAAGGGGTGCTGGAGAGGCAGCAAGGAGCTGTATGGCACAGTGAGGTGCAGTGAAGAGGTGCTGCGAGGGCAGTGAGGCACTGCAACAGGCAGTGAAGAGGCGCTGAACAGGCAATGAGGTGCTGCATGAGGCAGTGACAAGGTGCTGCGAGGGCAGTGAGGTGCTGCATGGGGCAGTGAAGGAGTGCTGCATGAGGCAGTGAAGAGGTGCTGCAAGGGCAGTGAGGCGCTGCAATAAGCAGTGAAGAGGCGCTGCAGAGGCAGTGAACATGTGCTGCTTGAGGCAGTAAAGTGATGCTGTAAGGGCAGTGAGGCGCTGCAAGATAAAGTGAAGAGTCACTGCATAAGGGGTGCTGCAGAGGCAGCAAAGCGCTGTATAGCACAGTGAGGTGCTGCAAATGTGAAGAGGCGCTGCAGATGTGAAGAGGTGTGAAGAGGTGCTTTGCTGAAGTGTAGCGCTTTGCTGAAGTGAAGAGGTGCTTTAGTAAGGGCAAGTGAGCCCTTATATGATGTGCTGCAGTGTGCAGTGAGGCGCTGCAAGAGGCTGTCAAGCAGCGTTGCAGAGTAAAAGTAATTGGACAGGAGGTCCAAGGGAGCTGCTTAAAAGTGGCAGTGGAAAGTCAAGAGGTCCATTGGTTAGGAATGGCAGAGGCTGGAGTCTCTAGGAAGCGCTACAGGGAGCTGTGAGGAGCTGCAGTGGACTGGTGCTCAGTGTAGCGCTACAGGCACTGTGAGGAGCTTAAAATTGAAGTGACTTTGGTTAAAGTTTAAATGAGAAAATGCTGTGTCAGGGAGTCACGTAGATGAACATTGCGGCGGTTGATGGGAGAAAGATGCAATGGAAGTACCTTTGTTATGTGGCTGGATTACAGAATAGGCTGGCGGAAGTCCACGGCTATGAGTTGGGCGTGTTCCAGAAAAGTTTGTTGGAGCGGGCAGCTCCACTCTAATGGGTGTCTAAGCCTGAATGATGACGTCATTCAGAATACAGGGGGTGATGGCGATGACTACAGCGGAGCGAAGGCAACACTAGTATCAGCGTTTGCTCCTTTGGAAATGAAGTGAGGATCTGTAAAGGAAAAGAAAAAGGAGCCCAGATTACGTGTCGAGTCGTCATGATGTGGCATCTGCATGTGATTAGGTTCTGTTCTTTGAGGATACGTGCCAAGGCAAAGTGCCTTGCTGGGTCAGATGATGGTGTTTTGTTAGGGCAAAAAGGAGCCGGAAGAGAGGAATTCTGTGGAGCACTAGTGGTTGTTGCTAGCAATGAAGAGGAAGCCAGTGAAGGTATTAGGGAAAGTTTAAGTCAGTGACTTGTGTTACGTATTGGTACTGCATTTCCACAAGAATGACATTTGGGGCGGTGATCTCCTTCCTGAAGATTTTTGCTGCAGATGCCAAGGGATACGTTTCATGGAAAGGGGGTGCACAATTTAATTTTGATGGAAATGTCGCACTATTGATGTTTGGAGTTAACATTCAATGATGCATATCTGTGATGATGAGGCCTATTAATGTTTTCTTACTTGGTGGTTGGATGTCTGTTTTGGAAACCTCAAGGAACCGACCAGGAGGGTGATGTATGGTTTATCACCATCTGGTGGAAAGTTCTAGTGTTCATTGTGGTTGGGCCACACTTCAAGTTTGGTGAGTCATGCTATTGCCATGTGGGTGAAATTCGCTAAAGAAGTTCAATACATGTGTTTGAGTAACTTAACTATCATTTCTCCACAGGATCTTACCATTAAGACTCTGCAGACTTAAAGTATGGTATCATGATGCAATGTTTTTTGTTATTTTAAAGCATGTTTAATGCTCAATTCGTCATTTTGGTATGTGTGTAGTATAAAGCATGGTGCGGGACTCCTACTTGTGAGTTTTGCAGGGGCTGACGTGTACTGTCTAAGGTTGGGGACTAGTGGTCCTTAGTTAGTTGTGCTGTGACACAAATTTGGTGGGACGTGGTCCCTGAGTGGCTGGCTGTAGTTCCTGGTTATGTGGTGCCTTTGTATTTGGCATATGTGGTCAGACATGTGTGCAGACATTTGTGTGGGTCTGGCTGGTTTGTTGTTTGATGTGCATGATCCAATGTTCAAAGTAGATATGCATGACTATGTATCCTAACCTAACATTTATATCCACAGGTACACTCCGAGATCAACCCTGCAAGTTTAAACTATGGACTCTTATCTGGCGTTTTTGTTTTACTGTTAACCATGTTTAGACTAAATTCGTTGTTCCGGGTGTTGTGGAGTAGAATTGTGTGTGGGTTCCATGTGCAAGTCTGAGTGGATAGCATAGCATTGTGTTGGATCAAAGGGTGCAATTTATGTGCTCTCTTCATGGTTTAAGCCAAGTTGTTTGACAAATTGGTGTCACGGTTGTGTGGTACCAGTGGTGCCAACGTGACTGAGACCTAATCTCAGTGTGTGTTTGATAGGGTACAATAGGTGTTCTCTCATCTAGTTAGGTCGAGTTGTGTGAGGTAATGGTGTCTAGTTTGGTGTGTTATCAGTGGTGCCAATGTGACTAGAACTTATTCTCAGTGGGTGTGTTAGGCTAGGTGCAAGTTCTTTATGCAAGTTCATGCAAGTGGATTTCTGGTGGAGTGTTGTGGGTTTGATGTTAGTTGATTTTGGGGTTGACATTGGTTGGAGGCTGGCTCCTGTTTTGAAGTTTGGTGGTATTGGCCGGCCACGTGGAGGTTGCTGGGTTCAGTGTATTGAGTACAATTATTGCTGGTAGGAATGTTGTGTCTAACAAGTTTTCTTGAACAGGTGACTTTAAAGTTTAAAAGTGCCGATTTCACGTGGAGATAAAACGTTTTGGCAGCATGCAATTGGCATTTTAGTTACGTTAGATTAAGATAGGAATAAGCTGACATGAGAGGTCTATAGTATCGGAATTTTGAGCATGAGTGCAAGATGACGTAGCAGTAAATTTTCAGAATGGAGGGCAAGCTGGCCACAGTTATAAGTCGTGGCCTTTTCAGGGATGCATTTAGTGAAATGGATGTTTGTGAGTTTAACGCAAGAAAAAAAAAAAAGAAATGTTTAGCTTTCCCATGTAGGCAGATTAATATGTTCTCTCCACAGGTGGACTTTAAAGCTTAAATGTTGGTGCACTATTTCATTTTTGCTTTGACACACGTGTGATGTTGGATGAGTGTCAAAACAAGTGTTTTTGGGAACTGGTTCTTTAACCCTACATTTTCCCACAGGCACATTATCAGTATGGGCCCTCTCGGCTTGAATTTTGGACATTGATGGGGCGTTTCTTTTACTTGGTTACCATGTTCAATGCTCAACCGGCCTATACGTATGTGGGGAATGGTGGTTGTTGACTCAGGTGCAATGTCAACGTTATAGTGTTTAACTCTTGCAAGAACAGTGTGGTTTTAAATTCAGCTAGAACAATGTGATATATATGGCAATGCAAATGTAAACTACTTATTGGTGATGTAGCAGGAGTAGGGAGTGGTGATGTGCATGGATTTTTAGATCTAAGTGTACGAGGTGTAGCTTCAGTGGATGTGGTGTGAAGGGAGTGAGATGAGATATTAGTGTTATGAGTGGTGATTATTTCTTCATTAGAGTTATTAAGTTGATAACAGTGTTCATCATTAGCTGTTCCATGTAGGTAGATTAATATGTTCTCACCACAGGTGGACTTTTAATTTTATTCCACAGATGGACATTAATGTTAATAGATTTTTGAAGTGGTGACAAGGTCTAAACTTTTTGGAGTTGTTTTTGGTTATTGTGAAATGCTTTCTTTAATCTTTTGTTTTTCAGGTGGGACTTTACTGGACTAATTTCTTTGATGAAATGTTGATCTTGTCACTCATTTTACTGCTGTTGTTTTTGTCCCTATGGGGGAAGATGTGTTGTGATTAACTTTGCATGCATCTGGTGCAAGTGACTAGAATCTTGAGATGGAATTCAGGGCTTACAATGTTTATCTATGAGTGTGTTCCAGGTTTCTCAGTTGCAAGGATGTAAGCCCTGAGAGAGGATGCCGGTGGGTGTCCTATGTCCCTTTTACTTACCTGACTCTAAGAACTGCATTTGATGTACCTGAACTTAAGTAAATAAGTTAACAGTTGACTGGAGTCTCAGAGTCATTTATGGCCGGACCCTGAATTCAACACTTTTCTGACTGCACGTGCACAAGCATGACCCTTTCTTCTCCTCTGCACAGATCTGACTCGTGTGTCAATTCCGCACTATAGGGTATTCTGTCATGCATAGATAATGCTACAGACCTTTAATATTCATTTATCTGAACATTTCGAATGAGCCAGCATTACCAGCTTCAAGGAAACAAGGCTTCTAGGAGCATTCTGAAACATCGGATTTTGTTCTGGCGACAATCCGAGTATCTCCATAACTCTTTTGCCAACCCAAAGGCAACAAGCATATTTACAGTGTGCAGCACCTTTGTTCTGCTGAATTTGTGACCCGCTTTGCAGTGCAGACTATAGCGCCTGCTTACTTTTGGGTGTGCATTCCATCTAACGTTGATGGGTGGATTTATTTGAAAGCCAGTCGGAACACTTGCCCCTTCCCAAGTAATGAGCATGTGTTTATGCTCACAACAGAAATGTGCTGTATGCAGTTGTGCTGCCTCAGTCATCAAGCATGAGGACAGCCCCCCTTCCTCGCCCCCCATGCTCGGCAGCAGGCTGCCTGGTCACCTCTCATCCCGGCCTCTTCCTGCTCAGTGGGCTGCAACACTCTGCCATCTGCACCAGGCAGCCCCTGACTGCATGGGAACTAGCGGCATAGTGTAACCACACCGGCTTCGGCGGCCCACACCGTTGCTCTATTTAGGCATACAAGACCGCATGTAATATCAAATTGTGTCAGTGGTTGTTTACTTTGGCTGCAATAGAAACAGCAGACACGGCCATATAAAGCAAGCAGCTGGATTTGAACAGGAGAACCACTGAACATTAGACCAAGGCCTCAGTCCGAACAAAATGCGCCAAATTGACCTGCTATACAAAAATCGGATTGCACTGGAGCTGAAGACCAAAGTTTGAAATTAAATTTTGAAAATGCACATATTTTTTACACGTTACATTTCCGTGCTTTTAAGTACGAACATTTGAAAAAAGTGTTTTTCAGATGCATTTGAATGCTAATGCTATATTTGAATATCTTTTCTCCTCTACTGTTCCCCCGATCCCCTCTCGCCTGCGAGCAGATTGGGGCACAAAATCGGAAACACAGAGGAGGTTGTCAGGGAGGAAGAACAAACATTTAATAACAAATGCTGCAGGAGCTGTGCGTGATTCATTAGGGCACAACGTGCTTGTAAATACACATGCAGATTAACAAATGTACACACAGATTATTTTTAAATGTACACTTTCTTTTTTGATCGTGCAATGGTTCTGCAGCTCAGCTCCTGCTCACGGCCCACGTGCTCTGTCTCCCACTGCAGACTCACGTGTGTGCGGAAATGCCCCACCTCGAGTTTACCTTAATCATAGCTCTCGACTCACCCGCTTTTGGCAGGTGTCACCCGCCTTGCAAATGGCTGACTCACCCTCCAAGCTTCCTGCACGCCAATTCATTCCAATGGGCGTCTCACCCGCCAGAAACAAAATCGGGTGATTTCACCCGCCTTTGCGAGACAAATGGTTGAGAGCTATGCCTTAATTTTCCATGTTGAATTCCACATTTCCCAGGGACATCAAACTGCAGAAACGTAATCCAAAGTGAAAGTAGGCCTCCTGAAAACACCTACGCTGTGCACCGGGTCAGTTATTCGTTTTGCACGTGCAGGGCCTCTGCTCTTGCAGCAGATGGACTAAACCAATTGAGTTATGTCAGTGGGGATGAGACGGTAAGTTACAAAATGCACGGATTACACACATCATGTAATGCAGAGCCCACAGCTGCGTGTGCCCTTATAACAGACAGCACTGCAGCATAACAAAATACGCAGTGTTCTAAAAAACATGTATATTTACCTCTGTATTAACATCATGAAATGGTTGGTTCTTGGATTGGGACTAGAGTGTGGGGTTAGAGGGAGGGGTCTAAAACATGTTTCCATTTAAACAAATGGACTCTGCTCTGAAAACAGTCAGCAAAACTCCTCCTACATGGGGGCGTTGCTGAGGGCCGATAGAAACGGCCGGAGCAAATTCATCATCATACCACGGCCGATTTGAATGGCCCGTGGCACTAACTGGATTAACTTTTGTGTGTTACACGTCAATGATGACGAGTTTTGGGTATAAATGTTACTGTTTGTATGAAGTTCGAGGGAGTTGAAGCGAGACGGACTATCGCATCACTGTTGATGTTCATGTTTCCCCGTTTATTGTACTGGTCATTAAACGGACTCCCCTTTGCCAATCCATTGAGTTGTCCTTATTGATTGGTGTTGGAGTATTAAATCTGCACCCCCATCCGTCTCAAGGTACAGCTATCTTGTCTTAAAGTACTTCGGAGCAAACTCTGACTCTATGGGCCAGCCGCGGGTCTCCCCAGTACACTTGGTAGCAAGATCGGATGGTTTATTGACTATCGAGTATTGATTAAAATAAGACACCTATTGACCGTTGACATAAAGTAACTTTAGGTCTTCGGCAATATCACAAGTGCTTTGCCATTCGGCTGAGTAGACTGTGAATCTCCCCGTAGACAGTGGCAGATAAAGAAGAGACTGCAGTCAGGGCCTGAAGAGACCCCGTTTTCCCAACACATCCCTTCCCATCCCTACGGGCAGCTGAACAGGCGAAAAGCTGATGAAGGCGGCAACGAAGGCGGTGATCCCGAGGGTCGGGAGATGAACCATGCGGACGGTGAGTGAAGCAAAAAATGTAATGCTTTGGAAAATAGTGCATGCCTTAGAACAAGTAAAGGGAAAAGGTAATGGAGGGAGGTGGGATAAAACAAGAATAGTCAGAAGTAGAGAAAACTGTATATATATAAGGGGATAAAGACTCGAAAATAATAAAAGTAAACAAGAGGTTACCAGGATAGACACCCAAGAAGAGAGAGGTTACCAGGGCAGACACCTGAGAAGAGAGAGGATTCGCCTTATTCCTATGCTTTAATATAGCGGCTAGAAGAAACATGTACCCAAAGTCCCACATAATGGGGAATGAATAGGCTACCACAACGTTTAAAGATGTCATGAAAGGGGTATGTTTACACTCCATGAAGGGGTAATGATCAGAGGCAGATATATCTGTGTCCAGCTGGTGTCCGTCTAGTCTGTCAAGCATCTGTCTTACATGTTTTGGTGTGATCTCATATGCAAAAAAAAATTTTTTTTACAACTGATTTAAGAATGTTGCGATTTAATAGCTGAGATAGAATCACACTTGAATTGATGGTTTTTGAGTAGATTAGAATATATAAAATTTTGTGAAAATTTGGATCGGAGCTTGCAGTGTTTGGTGCTTGCTCATATTGTCAGAAGTTCTTTAAACCACACCAAAGCATTGATAAGTGCTGTATAAGAGGAAAGGGAACGGATTTAAGCATGGAGGACATGACTCCATTAGCACACTTATGCAAGCAGTTGCCAAAATATGCACCCAAGCTAAAGAAATACAGTACCAAGTAGGTTAAATGTACCACCCACAAGATGTTTATGCCGTGGCCTCAAAATGGGTCTTTATCTAAAGCTGTCTTAGAACATATGATGACATATTTGCATGCCACATATACAGGCAAGAAGTTGGAAAAACGTCTTGCTGTTCTCGAGTTGTGGAAAATGTATGAACAGGGAAAGGAGGACGAGCCACCAACAGATTGGATACTTAATGTATGCACAGAGGGGGGTGTGACGCCTACCGCGCCACCTGCCCCACCCGAAACGAGAGTTGACAGTAAGGACGAGGGATTGTACCCACTAAGAGAACTTAAAGCAGCCCTAGGGTACAGCAACCCCGCATACGTGTCACCTACACATAGTAGTGACGAAAATCAAGAGAAAGATAAGGAGAAAAATATTACCTCCGTAGTCCCAAGCGACAAGGAGAGACGTGATGATGAAAGAAGAGATCAGGCACAGATAAGTGTGTCTCTCGACAAGGAAAGAGAAGGGAAGAGATGGAAGGGAAGCGAAGGTAGAACTGAGGAGATAGCATTCGCAAAGGATGAATGGATGGGAGGACAAACCTTATTGAGACTCGATGGCAAAGGCATTGATGATGCGAAACAAAAAGAGAGGTTAGATGAGACACAGGGGAAGGAGAAGGAGTTAAGAGACGAAAGAATAAGAAGGAAAGACACACAAAGGCGGGAACAGCTATATCACGAAGAGCAGCTAGACAGCTGTAATCGCAACCCAAGTGCAGCCAATGATCAAGACAGACAAAAACAGCAAAGGTTAGAGGAAGAGCAAAGAATATGTGAGAAAAGAATAAGAAGACGAAGAGATGAGGTCATTCGAAGGGCAGATGAATGTAGAAATGAAAAGAGAAAGAAAGAAGATAGGGTCAGAGAAGAGGCGAGGAAGCGAAAATAATTTGATGACGATATCAAACGTAAGCGAAGACACAGAACACGCGATCTTGAGTATTTGGAGAGGGAGGTTAAAAAACCTTATCCAGTTGTAGACTGGGAAGACATCGAAGAATTCTTTCTTGCATACGATTCAGTACCAGGCACGTTTAGGGCAAATATTGAAGATGACTTTGACTCCAGAAGCATTGGAGAAACGATCGATAAAATGTATGATGAAATGGGGCTAGAACAAATACCCCAAGGAGAGGGGGAAGACGAGCGCTTGGAAAGCACTCAGCTGTATGACACTGAGGATGTCACCCGAAGAAGTGGGAATAGGGAACTATCCCTAGACAGATTAGAAATCAGTTGAAACAATGAAGACACAAGAAGTTGTATGAATTGGGGATAAACAATGTCCGACTCCGAAAGTGAGGAGCGCAAGGAAAACAAAGAAGGGAGGCGAAGTGAAAGACGACTCCCAAGGGAAAAAGGGATACGATGGTCAGACACTAGCAAGTCTGCACCGAGGGCATCAGAGTCAGCCACGCAGCCTGACTGACATGAAGGAGTATCTAATGGTCAGAGGGGGGTGTCTTCACCGCCCAATGTAGACAGACTAAGGACATTGCCAGTTAGACAGTTATGCGGGAATATTACCCCTGCAATAGACAGGAGAACAATGAGAGAAGACAAAGAGGGCTACACATTCTAATTTTTGTTGCTAGAGAAGGGGGGAATAAGACCACAATATATTCCATGGCCACACATGGCTCGAGAAAACTTGAAAAACAAGCTTCCAATGCTGACATCGGGAGCCGGAAAATGGATACATGAGTTAGAAAAAATGACAGGAGGAAATACGTTAGCTATAGGGGACATTGAGGGTCTCCTAATTGCCATACTTGGTGAGAGAGCAGACAATGTGTGGGCACAAGCAGGCTACCCTGGTGTAACTACAATGAATCCCTCGCATGACAGAGCCCCATTTAACAATTGTAGAACCGCAGTATGGAAAGCGCTGTGAGTGCTGTAGCCAGATACTTCCGATATGGGAGCTATAATGATTCTGAGGATCCGTTAATTTATAAATAGAATTACCAAGAGGCATGGGTGCTCGAAACGCATGAATCTTGGACAAAATCAATACCTGTGTTTTACCATATATTGTGCCAAGGGTTGCAAGAACCAGTGCAGAAACAACTCAAGAAATTGGTAGGAGTTGAGGCTAAACCTTGGGCTGCAAAAACAGTTGACTATCGCACATCATTGTAGACTGCTGCATGAAAAGAATCGCAAAAAGGAAGCAACTTGAAAGGGTGAGGAAGCAAATTTGGTGCAGAAGAAACTATCAAAGTATGCTCTTGAAGGAGCCATGCTAACTAGCGAAGCTGAATCAATCATGCAGCAGGTGGCTAGTCCACAACAAAATAATCAGGGTAACGTAGGGTTTTAACCACGGGGAAAAGGATTTAGGGGAAGAGGATGGCAGAGTAATCAGGGAGGTTTCGAAGGTAAACAAGGAGGCTTCCAAAATGTGCAAAATGGAAACCCAGATATGCCAAATGGGCAAATAATCTGGCCACTGCCAGTGTGTTGGCTGTGTGGAATGACAGGGCATTTGGTGCGCACATGCAGAAATCAAGGCATAATTCAGAACGGCCAAGGAACAGGAGCAGGCATGCTGAATCCACCTGCAGTTTTACAACAGGGCGTTGCACAGAATCACACAGTGCATCAACAAGCGCCAGGAGCACAACAAGGAGTGTAACCTCAGAGCATGGGCAATTTTCCACAAAGACAAACCCAACAGTCACCATTGCAAGTAAGTGTCACAAACAATGAGCACAGGGCATACTCCAAACTCTGGAAGGGGAAGTAACAATGGGAATGGGGGAAATCCACAAGTGCACAGTGGGCCAAATTTGTATATGAACTAGGAAAGCTCACTGGGAACCCTGATGTGCTCTATCCTATCAGTGACACCAGACCCTCACAGGGAACCTAGGGTGGATGTCATTATAGGGGGCATAGAAGATTCCTTCCTAGTAGACACGGGTGCAACACGCTCGTGCATACGTGAAGGCAAGTTTTCCTTGTCTGGCAAGGCCATAGATACTCAGAGTTTTACCGGAGCTCACAGTCGAGTTCCCTTTACAAACACACTCCCAGTCTCCATAGGAAAGTGCAAAATGAATGTACCTTTACTATATTCACGTCAGACACCAGTAAACATTTTGGGTTGAGACTTAATGACAAAGTTGAACATGACAATTTCGTTCACTGAAGAGGGCATAGTATGCTCCACTCCAGGAATGCACTACACAAATATATGTGAAAGGATAAGAGCATACTCAGGACACATAGCCATCAGGGGCATACCATTACAGCCAGAAATGTTCGCATTTGGCATGCGTGTGCTTATGGCAGGATTGCCAGGCCTTGCAAACAAAACCCTGAGAACCCCTGATGAGTTCCTATTCAGACCAAGAATACCGATGCATGAGGAGGAGGGACACGTATTTCCCTTGATGATACACACAGCTGCAATGCGAGGAAAAGTGGCCTTGATTGACGGTTAAGATGACGAGGGCAGACAATGGTGCGCGATAATCGCTTTCAAAGAAGGATATCGAGTGACTGACGTCAAACAGATATAGGAGAGACAATGGTAGAAGTGAGTCTCACATTTTTGGTAAAGATGATCAAGAGAGAGGTACCTCAGAGAATGATGCTGGCATCAAACCGCCCTGAACATTTTGATGACAACATGGCCCAGGTGCCCGTCCCAGTATGGAGTACAGGACCCTATGACGTGGGCCTCTTGAAGGGGGTGGGAGAAGTGAAAATTAAACTAAAACCACGAGTAATTCTGCCAAAGGCACGTCAATATCCCATGTGCAGAGAGGCAGATGAAGGGATTTTTAAGACAATTTCTGCCATGATGGACCAGGGCATTTTAGTGACGTCAGAGTCGTCATGCAATACCGCGGTTTATCCGATCAAAAAATCAAAGGGAGGGTTTTGGCATTTAATCCAGGATTTATGCCCAATAAATGATATTGTTGAGGTCCGAGTTCCCTCTAGTCCCTAACCCGTCTAAGATGCTATGTAATATTCCCTTTGAGGGAAAATATTTCACAGTGATTGACCTGAAAAATGCATTTTTCTCAATCCTGTTGCACCATGACTCACAAGATCTGATGTCATTCACATTCAGACAAATGCGTCTGAAAAGCACGAGGCTGCCACAGGGGTACTGTGAGTCTCCTTATATTTTCAACAGAGTCCTGCAGATGGATTTGAGCAATATTGCATTAGAAAGTGTTATATTACAATATGTGGATGACATCCTAATTTGCAGCACCACAGAAGAACAATGCAGGCACGATTCTGTTCAGCTATTGACTATACTGGCTGAGAAAATTGAATGGTCTGAGGCCATGGAGAAAGGGTTTTCTGAACTCAAGAGAGCGATTTGTACAGCTCCAGTTCTCGGAATTACCAATTATGTAGAGGAATTTTACATGTTTTCACACACAAATGGCAGAGTTATGATGGCAGTGCTAGCTCAAAGAACCTCGTTGTGGTATGAGCCCCTGGCATACTACAGTGGGAATCTGGACCCAGTAATGGGAGGCCACTTCCCATGCGAACAAAGTTTAGCTGCTGCAGTGTTCACATAGAGCAGGCGACAACCATTGTAATGGGATGCTCCATGATGTTGTACATCGAGCACTCTTTATTTCCCATTCTAGAGAAACTCAAGGGCACATTGACATCTCAGAGAGCTTCTGCTCATGAAGTGATCATATCAAACCCATCAATTAAAATAATCCGATGTAAGATATTAAAGCCAGCTATGTTCATCGCAGAGCCAGTCACTGAGGGAGAGCTGATACATGATTATTATGAAGAATTCTAGGATGAAATTCCCAGGGTAAAAGAAAATGCCTTGGCAGGAGGAGGGATCGTCTTCATTGACGGGTCTTCTAGAATTGACCAAAGTGATAAGCAAAGATACACAGGCGTCGCTGTGATAAAGCACACAGCGAATGGAGAGTTTCCAGTGCTTCTTAGTGCTCGAATACCGTCTCATTATTCAGCAGAGGCTGCAGAATTATTGGCGTTGATACTCGCGATTGAGAATCACGCAGACCAGGAAGTAACAGTGTACAGTGATTCCGCCTATGGGACGTCAACAGTGCATGCAGGCTTAGCGCGCTGGAAAAGGAGGGGTTACCTCCGAGCAGACAGCATGCCAGTGCAGCACGCAGCCTTATTGGACAGGCTGATTAAGGCACTACAGCTTCCAGTGGGCATAGCGGTCAAGAAATGTGCCACCCACAACAAGGGGACAGATTTTTATCTCACGCGGAAATCAAGCTGCAGACATGGAAGCCAAGCGTATGGCATCAAAAAGTGGGACGGTTATGGCAGTGCAAGCTATCCATGCCAATGGGCTAATGATGCTTACACGAACCGCACCTGAGGTTGACAACAATTTGTGGCAAACACAGTTAATGGAACTCCAAGGGGAGGCACCGCAGGAAGAGAAGAACCTGTGGAAACATTGAGGGTGTAAACCCCTCCAACAGCTTGTGGTGACAAGACAACACTGGTAAACCAGTAATACCTGTAGCCCTATTAAAAATAGCACTGGAGCAACTACATTACCCAGCCCATATGTCAAAGGAGAACCTAGCAGCAACGCGCGCAGAAGACTTGTTCATACCGAATTTAGCTGAGCATTTTGCATTCTTTATGGCGACCTGCATAATCTGCCAGCAATTAATCACTGGGCACACACTAAAAGTAATGAGAGGAGTCATCCCCAGGCCAAATGGGCCTTTTCAGTACTTGCATGTTGATTACGTCGACATGATTCAAGTATGTAACAGGTACAGATACTTAATTGTTGTGGTGTGTCCATTCTCTAGATGGATAGAGGCAGGTCCATGTACACACCCAGACTCTACCTGTGCAGCAACATTTTTAGTGAGGGAAGGGTTCCCAAGGTGGGGGTTGTGCGAAGTCATGAAATCAGATAATGGCCCTCATTTTGTTAATGCAGTTTTCGAGCAGATCAGCTTTTTGCTTGGTATAAAGCACAAGTTCTCGTCGGCGTATTATCCACAAGGTAATGGGGTCTGTGAGAAGCTCAACATCCTGTTAAAGGAAAGGATTGCCACGTTGAAGCTTACTCTAAAGAGGGGATGACTGCACTGCCTTCCACTGGCAATGTACGCACTTCGGAACCAACCCGGCTCCGACCATCATCTTACGCCACACGAGATAGCCACAGGAAGACGAATGAGAACTCCCCTAACACCCTGAAATAGAGCTAGATGTGATGCCCAGTCAACAGGAGAGGTTTTAGGGTCTGAAATGCAAAACTATCTGAACTGTATGACATCTTGCCTTACTGTAATTTCAGAACAGCTGCAGCGACGACGAAAAGGGTGCAGTGCAGCACAGAACACAGAAAGAGACACTGGATCAGACTCAGTTGAAGGTCTACGTGTTCCACTCGTCTTCCCTGGACACGCCGTCCTTGTGAGAAATCATACAAGGAGAAGGTGGGATGAGCCTAGATTCAACAGTCCTTTTATCATAGAGGTCTGCACTCTGTCCGCTGTGAAGCTACAAGGTAGGAGAGCGTGGATTTTTCTCGGTGATATCAAACCCTACATCAGAGAAGATCCTCTGCCTGCACCCCAACGAGAGGAATCAACAAGCAACAGGGAAGAACCACAGCACGTGCACACGAGATCCATGACGAGGAAGAAGGATGCATGACCAGCTAAACAAAGACAAAGAACGTTTGTGCAAAAATTTGTGGCTTCATTTTGGACATTCCTCTAAGCAAAAAAGGGCATAAGGGCATAAAAACAGACACTCTGTGCATCCTAGTTGCAGGCTGAAGAAGAAAATTGCACGTGTAAGCCAACACATAGTCTATTGACTTTGAACTTTGGACTGAGGCACGCTGAAGCCTTGATGAGAAAAAGACTATGCCAAATTTTGACCAAGGACATTTACATTGGAAGCAAATACAGTATCCCGATTCATTCAACACCGAGACCTTATTAGAAATCACTTATGGTGTCCCACAGTAGAGACATCACAAAGGATGTGGTAACCTATTTCAACCTAGTGCTAAGATCATACCGTCACTGATAGGAAGACTCACAAGTGTCACAGACTTTCTCCAAGATCTTGCAAACGAAAAAATAATAAGACAACTACTTACTGTAATTGCCGAACAATTTATCACACTCCCTGAATACAGTGAGAAAGAAGCAAATGTTTGCAACACAAGCGGAAATATATGAGCTCATCAACACACTGTTCTTTTGCATAATTGAAGACTGCACATCTATTGTTGGGAGAACAACAGATACACTAACATTTCTTCGAGATCCTACAAATACAGAGAACCTAAGTCGTTTCCTAAACAACATAATATATTTGGTCACACTCTATGCGAAGGAACAGTGCAGACACTGTTTACATCACAGAAGAAACATATAATCCTGAACCACAGCAAGACAGGACAGATGTCGATATCACCAGAAGACAGCAGATTGGCACACAATGTCCTTTTTTGCCTAGTCACTGACTTTCCAGAGCTAGTGGGGAGACCAATTGATGTTGACGTCCTCACATTCATCAGAGATCCGGCTAATGTTGCTCAAATGGTATTGTGCTTCAAGTGGAACTTTCTACTCATCAGAGTAGCTATTTGAGGAGATTCTAGAAATGTTCCACTGAGGGACAGATCGAGGAAGCAGAGTCAAGAACTTCACTTGTTGTACCTGTTGTTATTTTTCCTCCCTATTCTGTTCATACTGATCAGTGTCTAACATGTCCTCAGGACTGAAGCAGATTCGAGGGGTGGACTGGGAGTTTACCTACTTTGAACATGCACAGTAAAGGGACTCACTGAAGTATTACTTAATTTGATTTGTCCCATAGTCTAGCAAAGGAAGTGTATCCTGAAATAAGAAACAATTGTCACTCGCAAAAGGGGGGACACTTTTGGAGCACCAGACACTCCTAAACACAGAACTCGAAAGACGATATTAGTTAAGGGAATAATAACATTGACATTTGGCGAATGATCGAGATGGGGGTCCAGAGCAGCAACTTGGTCCTCCCACAAGCAGAGAGGCATCCCCGCTTCTCTGGAAGAAAATGCTACCGCCTAACTTATAAAACTATAATGTACCTATATATCATATTCATTATTATTTTACTGTCATTAACGATCAGAACTGCATTCTTTATTGGTGCACAAAGCGTTCCAATTTCAGTGCACCCACCTAATGATGTACGCATGTAACCCACAAAAGCACCCAGACCGTATATAGTCATTCCAGTCCCTAGAAGATCTGATGATGGAGTGAATGAACTTGAAATGGATGTAATTAGCAATGATACATGCACACTTGTGGTAACGAATGAAAAGAAAAGCCGGAGACAGGGTCGGCAAGAGATGAATGAAGTAACATTACTGACAATTACACGCATGCAAATACTGAATGTACACGAAACAGGCCTAGCATCAATGACTGCAAAACCACAAACCAAAGCAGCAGAAAATAAGAGACTGCCTGCCATAAGGAACTTCACAGAAACTGTCATGAGAAAACAAGAAGAGTAAGGAGAAAAGCCAACAGAAGCAGTCATATCAGAAACTCTTGAGAAAACAAGGGCCAACTCAGAAAAACTCTCCGAAAGCACACGAATGTTAGTAGTGTTACTATTCCCGCACATAGCCAGAGAGAGGAAACTGCATGAGGAACTGAAAAACAAAACCATAGAGAATGCATTACCCAGCATATATGTTCCAATACAACAGACAAGTACCAATTCCACAATACAGCCACATACCAGACCAGTGTCAGGCTGGTTGGCATGGGCATTTGCATGCAGCAGAGAAAAGATGCATGAGGACCAGGAAAGTGCTGGCAGACTCCTGTCTGCTCAAATGGCGCAGATGAAGAGACCTGCACCATGGACCAGGATACCTGAGGACTCTCCAGTAAGAAAGAGCCATACAGATGCATTCAGAGATGTAGTAATAGCAAACTACATGAAAACCTTAAGAATCAAGAGAAGCATGCAAGAAGACGACAATGAACTGAACAATTACCTGGATAGCAAAGCATACTTAGGAAACAACATTTGGTACCAGCACATGAAGGAAGTTGGAAGATGTAATTCCGAAGGGGAATGCCTTTTTTGCGCACTCCTCCCGTACAGCATGGGGAAGTCCAAGATCTTCGTGGCTGTAGAAATAGATGTCCCGACAGCATACTGTCTCTCACACATAGCAATGTGCAATAACAGAGGCCAGTTCATGGGAAGTGATGCCTCATTGATATGGGCAACTGAAACAGCTTATCCCGATGAAGATGATTATGTCCAGGACATTAAGACGAGACACAGAGCCCAGCAAAGAAAAACCCTACCAGCAAATGAAACGAAATGAAGATTATTTAAGTACTGTCCAGGAAGAAACCAAAAAGTCCTTAATGGAAGATGAATGGTGACGTCCCATGCTTCCATAGAATATATAACGATCCCAGGATTACACAAAGAGACGAAAAGCCATGAATAAAGATATCGTGAAACTGAAAGAAGAGAACATTGATGAAAGACAAAGGAGCTTAAATTGTAAGCAGGATGAAGATATTCAACCAGCTAACGCTTGTACATATGCTTGCGCCCGCAAGAAAGCTAAGAAAGCAGTGCGGCTTGCTCTGCTAAGTAGTAGAATAGAGCGGCAAGCGCCATTGTACACAATCTACCACAAAATGAAGCATGTTATATAAGTCCTAGTCCACTTTGCACTAATAGCAGAACCAACCCAGGTTACTATAGGCCAAACGCAAGAAGATTCATATTCTAGCAAACACGAGGAAAGAAGGCTGAATCGAAACTCGGCAGAGGCAGCTTGTGCCAGGGCAGGTCACATCAATAGAAGCTATGAATGGTAGCTACTTTTAATTGAAGCTAAGAACAGAATATCCTGACTCTGAAGGATCGTGATAAGACGGCGAAGGCAGGTGACAGGTGAAACGAAAATCAAAAACACAAATTGAGAGAAACAAGGCAAATCCATGGTGTGGTAGCATGTGACCATCCGAGCAAGAAGAAGTACGGGTTCACACCTACACTTGGCATCCGCCCAGGCAGAGATATCAGAACTTTCTCGAGCCAAGAAGATGCAGTTTTGAGGCCAACCACAGTGAACTAATTGACACATAGCCCATAAAGTGATGATTGATTGAAGGAAGGCAGGGTGAATTGGGGGACACCCTGAACCTGACTGACCGTTCTGCATGCTGCTAAGCAAAGTGGAAATGTATGCATGGGGTTGATGCCAACCCAATCACCATGGACCAAATAATCTAGGGTCCTATAGTTAGTAGAACCAATGGGACGTCGTACTTTTAGTGACGTCTTCAGTAGTAAATTTTGAAGGAAGGGCAGAGACGCCCACCTGATAGTGTTTACCCAAGCCCCTCACTCGGTTAGCATATACAGATATAGCACCTATATTAAAGTTACTTTTTCCTAACCAATAGAATTGCATGTTAACTTTTGAGTGTTACACGTCAATGATGACGAGTTTTGGGTATAAATGTTACTGTTTGTATGAAGTTCGAGGGATTTGAAGCGAGACGGACTATTGCATCACTGTTGATTTCCATGTTTCCCCGTTTATTGTACATGTCATTAAATGGACTCCCCTTTGCCAAACCATTGAGTTGTCCTTATTGATTGGTGTTGGAGTAATAAATCTGCACCCCCATCCATCTCAAGTTGCAGCTATCTTACCTTAAAGGACTTCAGAGCAAACCCCAACTCTATGGGCCGGCCCGGGGTCTCCCCAGTACATACTCATTCTACAACATTACAGAAACGAATCCCAATACATGTAAATTCCTTAATGATGTGCAGTACTAATATTATCTCAAGTACATATATCAATGTCAAGTAAACATAAAGTGACTTATCTGAGGCAGCAAAAAGAAAGAGGAAGAGACCTAGAGCCAAGGAATCTTATACGTCGCACACGCTCCTGATAGGTGGAAGGGTGGAGCCCGGGACTACCGAGCCTAGAGGATCATTGGGCTGATAGTGCCTGTGGAAAGATTTTTTCTTGAACTTTTAAACCTTGGATTTATATTTTCCTCAGAGTGCTGGAGGAAAACTAAGAAATGCCCAGTTTAAATGTTCAATGTTTTAATATGCTGATGTTGCAGCAATAAAAAAAGAAAAAAATAATGCTGGCCTCTGTGTCTTTAATAGAATCAAGACTACCTTGCACTCTAAGCCTGGGCAATCTTCATTGACGGAGGATGTGGAGTACTTTCAACAATTCAGATAGATTTAAATAAGGGCTTTCCACCGTAGGAAACAATTCTGTAATTCTGTAATTCTTTAATTGTGTCAATTGTGTCAATAATATAAGGATTTAGTGGAGATGATCTCATTGGCTGATTTCCAAAAGTAGATTTATTGAGTGGATCAGCCGCTACTTCAGTCGCCGATAATACCACATAATGGATAGTGTCTTGTTCCACCAGGCTTTCAGACATATGAAGGATGTCAATAGGCATCACAACGTTACCGCAGGTGGAGGTGTTATTTCCTTTAGGCGCGTTAGAGATCGGGCAAACCCAATTGTCCAATGACCCCTTATTAGCAATATTTTTCTGATTCTACCTTTTCTTCTTTCTTTTCATATGGGAAGGCCCTTTCTCAACTAGCACTTAATTAGTAGCAGTAGATATACAAGTCACTGACTGAGAAGCAGAAGGTAAAGAGTTATTTGTTATACGTGGGTTGTTTTAGCTGATTATTCTTTGTCGGTCGCCCCATCTTACATTTTGTTTTCCTCATTTTACCCGATAATACAGAATTTACAAGTGAATTGCCCATTATTATGAATGCAGCCCATCTGAAAATTTCATATTTACTAAAATGCTGAATATGTAACTATCTTACTTTTTTGTGTTAATCCTGCATCTAATGCTGTGTTTCCGTTTTACATCTAAGGTAATGTGCTTTCATTTCAGGTAACGCAGCATGCTATTCTAGCTGGCTCTCTTTTCGCCCATGTTCGCTTTTAGTCAGCCAGCTGAAGTGCACGAGTGTCGCTCAATCGGGTAAGTGGGGAGAGGGATAGGCAGACAATGGGGGTTGCAGTTGGGTCCCCCATACATTGATCCCAAAAGGCAAACAGACAACATTTTTAGAATGCAAAGCTTTCGTCTTCGCAGTATTCTGCCAGGTCCATGTGTGCCGTGACATTATCTCGTAGATCTGTCTTCCTCTGGCATTTTTTTTTCATTTTGGGCTGCAGTAAGACTCTATTTCCAACTTGTCACTTAGATTTGTGGGCTGGCCTACATCATTGCTGTTTTGGCAACAAAGCACTTGTACCTCACCCTCTGCAGCCAATGCCTCCAACGTCTGAGGTTGCAATTGAAACTGAGCCTTAAACACCTCTTCCCCATGAGACGTTGGGTTGATGCTGATTTCTTCCAGTTGCTCAGCATTCTGGATTTCAACAAATGTAGACGAATGCGCTGTGGATGACGCATATCTCTCAACTGTTTGTGTCGTAAAGGCAGGTGAAAACAACCGTTTTTGTTTTTGGCGGGTGAGAGTCCATTGAAGCGAATGGGCATGAAGGAGGCTTGGTGGGTGTGTCAGCTGTTCACAAGGTGGGTGACACCCGCCAAAAGCATGTGAGTTGAGAGCTATGGGTGACATATATCCCGTGGCAATCATTTTTAGTGCTGTTTGGCAGTTCAACTGTTCTTTTAAAATGTCCATGCCTAATGATAATATAGTTTTCTTTGAAAGTCTCTCCGAGCATTCAGCACTATAATTAGCACACTCACTAAGAAGGTTAGCACTTTGATGATGAGTTTTTCCAAATCCTGAGTCGCTGAAAGGTTACAGACAATTAGATTAGGACCGAAGGGGGCTTTATGTTTTTCTGGACCACCTCAATTATTTCTGTATAGAAATCACTCCCTCCCTCAAACTGAATGTAGTGGAGATAGACCCCCTACACCTTAAACTGAGCATAGATAACTTGGTGGGGTGATCTATGCCTTCAAATATACAGAAAACTAGAATTATAGTGCTTCACAGAAAAAGCACTTTAAAAACCGAGTTATGGATATAAGGTAAAAATGATTTAAATAATGACAGACTTATTAATTAGTACATGCTAAGTACATTGTTCTAAAAAACTAGACTTGAAACGGATTAGGTGTCAAGATATGACCAGAAATAGGGTAAACCACCATTTTGTCAGGTCAGGCAGAGCCAGGCAATTCCTAAAATGGTGGAGTAAAAGACAAAGGAGGGGGCCAGGAGTGGCTAGAACCAGTTTAGACTAGGCTCAAGTGACAGATGGGTCAGTCGAGTGGCAGAGAGGTCAGCCAATCACAGAGCAGAAATAGGAACAGCTCATTGATCATGCCATATGAGTTAACGAATCATAGATAGCAAGGGGTTGCCTTTATGACCAACCAATTAGCTCACCTCCCTAGGACTGTATATAAGGGTGACTGAATTTAGTGTTTTAGAGCAGAGTTCCAGAGATGTCCAAGATTATGATGTGTACCTGCCTGCTGGAGAAATAAAGCTGTATGTCTTCTTGAACCAAGCCTGAGTGTCCTGTTTGTTCCAGTGTCTCTTCTTGATCCTAAGAGATGCCAAAGTCCACCAGATGGGGGTGTTGGGACCCTCAAAACAATGTCTCCAGGATGGACGGAAGCAGGAAGGTGAGCCATGCTATCCTGCCTGGATGGGGTAGTGAGAATGAATAGGAGAACAGTTGGGGGGAAAGGCAGACTGCAGTTGCTCCAGCTGGTAGAAGAGAATGGACATGCAGGAATGATAGCATGGCAGTAGGCCTTTCTACTAGGTCAGCAATGGGGTCCTTTTTATTTTTTGCAAAATCCTAATAAAAATAATTTCAAAGTCCAGTTTTGGAAAAATTCCAAGAAATTATAAAATGAGTGAAAATCCGAGGGTGTTCAAAAATGTTTTAATTAATTATTTTAAAATCCATGTTCGGGAAGCAAATAGAAAAAACATTTTTTCAATTTTTTCAAGAATAGTCACTTTTGAGAGACAACTCTTAGAAAAAATTATGTTTTGAGGTAATGTTTTAACGGCTTTCAGAAACAACTTTAGTCACTCGTGGGGAACTCCTCTAAGAAAAATATTTTGATATTATTTGTTGATGGTATTTTCAGACACAAGATTTACCCTAAGGAACCTCCATAAGTTTTTTTGGAAGAGTAATGTTTTTTAAAGTGTAATATAAGTAGTTTAGAAAAATGTAACAGAGAATGGGAATTAACTCAAGACGTTGAGCGTTAAGGAGTTATGGAGAAATTGACTTGAGTGTGGCCAAGTAGTATATGAGGAAAGATAGTCTTGAGTGGAGCCACGATATGAGGATACGACTTTAAAGAGTGCTAGCAGAAGCTTTAATTCAGAGCCCCTTTTATGTCAGACATATATGAGATGAGAGTGGTTAAAGACATTCTTAAAGGAATTAGCTTAAGTTCCAATCAGAGCAGATCTAGAGGGTAAGTCGAGTCTTAGAAGACGATCGTGAGTAGTACGTACATGTGGCCGGCCGTGTGTGTTTTGTTGTCTGTGTTGTTTATGTGTTGTGTTTTATGTCCCAATGTGTGCACTGTATATTTTTACGACTTAAGAGAAAGAAAATGCATTTTTGAGTTGATTTATAAAATTGGCATTGAGCCAAGAATTAATGTGATCAATTATAAAGAATTCTGAGATAAGTAGATGCTATAGGTCAAAGTAAACAGACTTGCTATGTTTTTAAATTGATAAAAACAAAACTTATTGAAATAAATAGAAAAAACAAGGAAGAAACTCCTGCTCTTTGAGCCTCTGTGAAAAATTGAAATCCAGCAAATAAAAGGTTAATTATTACATTTGTTGAAACTAGGCAAATTGATTTATATTACGGACCACATACGGTAAGAAACCGCATCCATCTTGATAAGAAAAAGTAGGAAATAAAAAAGTACTGTTGACAAATGCATGGGCACTTTGAAAGCGCTGCATTAGAGAAATGACAGCAGGCACAAGGTTGAAACTTTTATATTTATGATGTTAACATCTTCCAGGGCGTGGAAAATATCCAACAGTAAAATTCTGCACGGTATGAATCTGCATTGAATTTTCTTTTAAATTTAGAAATAAGTACCATGAAATAGGGAGCTGCAAGTATGCAAAACAGCTCCTGTGTAAAAGCAAAAGAAGATTTACTGTTGACAAATGTGTAGTTGTTAAAAAAAAAAAGCCCTGCGGTAGAAAATTGCAAGCAGACAGATGAGTACATTCTTTACATTAATGGGGTCAGACCATTTAGGAATCTGATAAGCTTTGAACGAAATAGAATCGCATTTGATTTACAGGAGTTCGAGCAGGGAAAATGTTTTTAGATTATGAAGTGCGTAGCTTGGCAAAATTCCAAGACATCCGACTGCTAAGGAGTGACTCTGTATAATAACCTATGCAGTGAAAATGAGATAAGCAGAGGTGTTTGCGACACTAGAGTATGAAGAATGTCCGTTTTTTTTAAGACGAAGCTAGTTAATTTTCTAAATGGACTGAGATTTTTACAAAATTGATGTCTTTAAAAATGAGAAAACTGAAGAGTTTTGATTGCCGTGTATCGATGTAGGATTGGTTTAGAAAATATGTGTGCTGTGTTTTAAGCATGATAGGCTATGTAGTGTTGTGTATTGAAAGTGATCAGGGAAAAAGGCATTTCATTTTGGGCTTTGAACAAAATGTGTTGCCACAAGTTGAAAGTGTTCCGTGATAAAAGACATTTGCACAGCTATAGGCAAAATAGTCAAAGCAAACTTGTGTACATAAGCAGCTTGCGAAGGCCACATCTAAAATAGGCATATTTTTTAATGATATATATATTATGTTTGAGAATTTAGAAGACATTTGGACATGAAGTCAGCGCAAAGGTGCTCAGATGTACACAATTGAGAGAGGTGTAGCTGAGATTTAAATTGTGCTTTTATGTACAGAATACAGCAAAAAGCAGGGCAATGTGTTAGAAGATGGTACTTGACCATGCACAGTAACTAGGTTATGGGATTTGACAGTAATATATGAGAAAAACATTATTTGACAAAAGTTTATTTGAGCTAGACGTGACAAATCTGGAAAAATATTAAAATACAGTTTAAAAAGAAATATGAAAGCATTTAAGTAAAGCGATAGCAAACTGTTCCGGCATATGTGGGCATCCATGAAAATACACTAACATAAGAGCGGACACACATGCACACAAATACAGACATATACAAAGGTATGAAATATAATTGATCTGTGCACCATGAGCATAAACATTTGCAAGCATTCAATAACAAGCGCACAGAATGGGTTTTATTCTTCAGCTAAAATTGGAAATTGTCATAGACAATAGATAATCCCTTTTTGAAAAAAAAGAACAGAAAGGGCATAGTCTTGTATATGTATATTCGGGAATATTGAGATTCTTGCAGTGTACAAGCAGGGATAAAAAACAGCAATTATGTTTTATTATGTCCATAGGAAAAGACTGTTTCAAAACATGAGGGGGTAATGTTGAGGTTACTGGACAGGAATGCAGTAATAGTGCACGATGGAGAGGCCTTTTGAAAAAAGTTTTCCAAGTTAAAACTGGCTCATGTTAAGGGAGAATAAGGAATGTAGCACTCACCATCGCGAGCGAAAATAATTAATTCAACATAACAGCTTATGAAGGTCATAGCTGAGAAAGACAAAGGGCATCATTACGAGTCTGACGGTTACCGCAGCGGTAAAACCGCCTGGTTAACGCCAGACTCGTATTACCATTCCGCCTCCGTGATTCCCGGAATTACCGGGGCATTACAACCCCGGTTTTCCGGGAATCACGGAGGCGGAATGGTGTTAATCCCCATTCCCATTGAGTCCTATGGGACTCGATGGGAATGGGGATCATGGAAACACCGGCAACATCTCGTAATGCTGCCGGTGTTTCCTGGTCCGCCTGCAGGCGGGTGGTGTTAAACCCGCCAGGTCAGACCTGGCTGGAACATCACCTCCCGCCTGCAGGAGTTGTGATCGAATTTGTAATCAGGCCCAAAGTAATGGGAAGAGTTACAAATCGCATACAAGTCAGTGAACCACTGTTTTTTTTCGGTCAAAAGTGTGCACCAATGCATATTTAAAATGTGAAAGGTTTTGTTCTGCCTTAAACATACAGGCCAGGACAGAGCAACCTGACAGTGTGGCTTTGAAGGGTATTTTTGAGAATGATCAGGTTTAGATGCATTTGCATCTCGGATGTCAGAATTACTGGCACAGCCAGAACAATTTAAAAAGTAACCTCATGATAATGTCATGGTCATGAAGTCAGGGGCACAGGCATACAGGGGTCGCATGCACAGGAGACCTGGGTGAACACTGTCCTGGCGCCTTTGGCACCAGGCTCATGAAAACAAGTAAACAAGAACATCCATTTAACACCAAAAAGCTTTTATTATGGACATAGCACTTCAGATGCATTAACCTTGAACAGTCCATCCATTAAGCAGGATGCATTAACCTTGAACATTCCATCCATTAAGCAGCCCGAAGTGTATTCTTGGGTGTGGCTGCTAATGGATTGCCTTTGCACATGTTCACTCTCTAGGAGTGGCAGGGTGTGGCTGGTAAGCCGGCCCTAATGGGCGTGCCCACGATCTCAGCTATGTAAGCTGCCCCGATCCTCAAGACAGACGCTTCGCATTATTCTGCACTTGCAAGCAGCGTAACGCTCACCGTCGCCTGATGTCAGACTTACCTTTGAACGTCCTGCTTCCTGGACATCTTGCTTCCTGCCAGCATACTTACCAACTGGGGGAAACTGTTCTTACCTGTACATCTCTTCGGCGAACCAAGTATTCATCTTTACACTTTCCGGAATGCCGAAAACTTCATCTTGGCACCCGCAGCACGACACGCTCCATCGTCGACAGCAACACCTGCAATAAAAACAGAAGACAAGACTAGACATTGAAAAAACTCAGTTTAAGGTTGCACTTCGCCATACTTCGTGCTTTCCTTAAACAATCACTTACCTGCTGTCGAACATTATGGTAGCATCCATCTTCCATCCGGCCGCGTTTCGCGTCTCACGTCTCACAGCTGCATTGAGGCTGCATTTCCATCTAAGGGAAGAAAACAGAAGGGAGACATTATTGCAGGTATAAATAGGAGCAACATATAAAGACATTAAACAGAACATACAGCATCACAAGAGCTCAAGAAAGACTTACCAATCATAAGGAGAAGCATAGTCACAGCTGGACCGGACTAATCCTCACCAGGGATCAGTGAAGGAACAAGATCCCATTTGACGCGCTCCTGCCAGAAGTAGCAGGACAGAGAGCTTATCTTCCATAATTCACATGAGCAGTATCACCCTGTACCACTGCTCACAGCTTTTCTGCTGAGGGAGAGGCCTGAAGGGGGAGATTCAAGTTCCGGGAGGACTGCAACCGTGCCCCAACGCCTCCGCAGAGACCAGGTGAGCGTAACAGATAAGAGCATGGAAGTTGCCACCTCATGTGAGCAGAATTAAGATCATTTCTGGGTAGAAGGCAGTGCAGAGCCATTGCCCTCGCTATGGACAAACAGGTAATGAGAAATGCGAATGAGTTTGGGGCTTCAGAGTTTCTCTTGCCAGAGAAAGGGCAAATCAGATCACATTATTTACCTTGATCCCAGATGAGTAAGAGTAAATTAAGGTGCAAACTCCTGAGCTTTTGACTTCTAGCGCTGAGAAGTGGATACATGTACTAGAAAAAGTGTCCGAAAGAGGCACATTAGCTACAGAAGACAGCAAAGGTCTTCTAGCTGTGGGGACAAAAAACTAATGACAGTTGGTCAAAGGCAACATATTTAAGCATTACTGCTCATAATGGAGCGCTGTGCAAGGGTGGTAGTCTTGAAAGAGTTTACAGCGCTGCATCCAGACACGCCAGATGGGGGAGCTATCGAAATGTCAGAGACTGTGAGAGCCTATGCTGACAAAGCCTAAGGAATTAGTGGGCCTGGAAATAAGGCCATGATTAGATATGTAGTTAACCCTTGTGCATTAATGCAAGCTTCTGCAAGAAAAGAATTGCAAGAAGAGCAATGTTGGAAAAGTGAGAACAAAATGAAATAAATTCAAAGGAATTGTTGAAATGCACCAATGGAAGGACAATGTGAGTAGTAGAGGTGAATTGAATTCACAGTAAGTAAGCAAGCATGCCGTAGTTAAAGAACCAAAGGCAGCTTGATCAAGGAATAATGGATCAGTACTATAAAGTAGGGGAGGCTTCTAGGATAGAGGCATCCAAAATAGTTAGTGAAATTCTCAGAGTAATTAGGGTGGATTTCAAAATATGCAGAACAACAATCAAAATATGCAGGATGGGCAGGTTAGAAGACCTCCTCCTATGTATTATACATGAGATATGTCAAAGCAACTTGCACGCATGTGTAATAGCCAAAGAGCCATAAAGAATGGATAATTCCTGAGAAGGGAGACAGTATGCCCCGTAGTGTGCAGCTGAAAAATCAAGGCAGGGCTTTGATAAATGAGAGAAGAAGCACAGAATAGACGTCAGTTCAAAGATGCTCAAACTATACTAAGGAAATATTCTGTTTGCCATATGCAAATGGAACTGATATAATGAATGTGCACATGCAGAGGCTCATATTATGGTGGGCCTCGTGCTCACTACAGGGGGATTCTTGGACCCAGTAATAAGGGGTCACTCCCCTTGTGATTAGAGATGACAGCCATTGAGTATGCCATTATGAGGGCTGAGAGCATGGTGATAGATTTGGTTATTTTATTTGTTTTGCATTTTAAAAGCGCTCACATAGCCCAGGAGCATCAAGGCGCTGACATGATTTTGTGACATAATGTATTGAACATGTAGGTGTTTTTCTGTTTAGGAAAATCTGAGGGTATGCTGGTATCTCCAAGGGCTACTGCCTATGAGTAGATTGTGTTAAAACGGATGATAAAATAGTCTGACATAAAAAAGAGAATTTTGCCAGGGGTGCAGCGTAAATAACTTGCAGAAACTGAGCAAGCTCATGGTTCTTTGTATTTTGAGGAATTTTACGATGAACCCTCAAGGGTAAAGGAAGAAATTGTGACAGCAGGAGAGATTCTCTTCCCTAACGGTTCTTTAAGAATCAATCAGGGTAATAGACTTAGAGATACAGGTGCCGCTGGGGTAAAGCGCATGATGAATAGAGATGTTTGAGGTATTGACAAAATATATGCCTATCGTCTTGCTTTTTGTCATAGGCTGCTAAATTAGTGAAACTGATTTTCGTGCCAGAGAAATCTTGTAGACCAGGAAGTAAAGATGTACAGTGGCCCGCCTATGTGACCTTGACAGTACGTGCAGAACTAGCATGTTGGAAAAGGAGGGGTGACCTCTGAGTGGGCGGCACTCCTGTGCAGCACGCAGCGTTATTGAATAGACACATGGGAGCGAGCACTACGACTCCAAGTAGTCATTATAATAGGGTGATAGGACAGCCATACTGTTTGAGTATGTTAATAAAAAAAGAACCACGCCGCAATGAGTGCGAGGAGTGGTTCGGGTATAAATAGAGAACATGTTACATTTTGTGTAAATAAAGTGCACTGCATGCAAAATGAATTTACTGCAGAGGACAAGTAAGTGAGATCACATGCAGGCTCAGTAATGTGTAAACAGAATGTATAAAGACACATAGGGATAAAAGGTGTTTGCCTAAAAAGAAGAAAAGCCTTTGAAAAAACAGAGGAATGCATGCATTTATAGTAGGACCGCATCACATAGGGACCTGATGTATTTAGCATTGGTAGTGGTGCTAGGTTTTAAAGGTGCCAAGAATTAATATGGCAAAGAAAGAACAATTTTTGGTCTAATGGTAGACATTGGGACTGTGTGTCCATGGAGCAAAGACAGAAATTGGTAAAAGAATATTAAAAGGCAGAGGATGGCTTTTTGAAGAATATAAATGTAGTGTTGTTTAAAGAAAAATGTGTAGTTTTGGAAGAGAGTGTTTCATGACTAGCTTTGGTGTAGTTGCAACAGGCACCTGCCAGTGATTAAGGAAAGGATTGGATGATTAAGCCGAAGCACGATGATGTTGTTTAGATAATCAAAGAAAAGCGTGCTTTGTTTTGTTCTGAGAAGTGCACCATTTAAGCATGGGTGCATCCATAGTGTTATGTGTAGGGCAAAAAGGCCCAACAAGATATTTCTATTAAGAGATTAAAGTGTTTTAGTGTTGTGACAAAAGCGCAGCATTATGGATAATCATGTGATCTAGTGGAAAATTGATGTGAGTATATGATGAATTCAGTTTCAGACCATACATATTTATGAGCAAAGAGGGAGGAAAGATGACCTCCATAAAATTAGAGCCAGCCATAAAGTAAGGAAATATGGCAAATGATTAAAGGCATGGTCTAGTAAAAATGTTTATTGTCCCAACGGATCGGCCATGTTTTTTTAAGCCTAAGTGGCTCGATTTTAGAAAACTTTCCTATGGACCTTACCCGAGTTTTCGTCCATTAAACGCACGCGAAAACAAGCACCAGCGAGCCGCCATTTTCTGATAATCCTATCTTTTCCCTGATCGCCCTGGCTGAGCTGCTTTTGCTGCACTAAATCAATTCCCCCGCCCCAGAGCCTGTCATCAGCAGACTCGTACCGCCCATTTCCCAACGCCAAAGCACGTCTCTCGTCAACATTCGCTGCGCTTCAGCTAATGACGTGTCGCCATGGAAATGGCAGGACGCCTCTCTCCTCAATAAGTATAAACAGACCGTTTCACAACACACAGCAACCGATTTTCGATTCCATTCCTCTCTCTGTGTTACTTAGAGTATTCTGTGACTCGTTTCAGTGCTCTGGTCAGCTACCTTCGCCGCTTGTAGCCCGTGTGAACTGATACCAGTACCACCGCTATCAATTATTTTAGTTTGTTTAACACACAATGGCTACAATAATGCCCTACATGTACGAGCCCGAGTATACCGAGGAGGAACTACTGGAAAGGGAAGCACGCGAAACCGATGGGGATTCGGACGGCAGTTGGCAGGACGAATCAACAGTTGAAGAGCCTGGGCCTAGTCGACTGGACGGCGTCTCCACCTGGTGCACATGCAATCGGTGCAAGCTAATGCCAACTGAGGACGAGAACTGCTGCTGCCGAGAAAACTCGGGATGCCTGGCCTACATTTCGGAAGGCGAGCCACGACCGCAATGCATCACTGAGCTGCCAGACTTCAGGGCAGCCTGCCTCACACGGGCCGTGTTGAGAATAATGATGGTGCTTATGCATGAACTTCGAGCAACTGTTCGTCCTCGTAATCCGAGTAACGAGTAAGTATAGTCTGCTTGTGATGCCACTCCTATTTCATGTTCTTCTACTATATCCAAAATTACATCTACATATCATTGTAACGCATGTAAGTCATTCAATAGTGTGCATTGTCTAGATAGCATTTGTCCATGTAAAATGCCATTAGTTACAAGAATTGTCATTGACAACAAACGTTTATTAAACTTATCTGGGTCATTTAAAAACAGTTTGTTTCATTCCTTTTCACAGGTGGTACAGGCTGGTGGCCTATAGTTCCTTTACATGGTGGCTTCACGGGAGGCTTGGACACCGCGTTCGAAGAGTGATACCCGCCTGTGCCGTTTGTGCCATTAGAGAAACGTCCCCGAGTGACAGCGGTCAGTACAGGGGATTTTCTCTCGCTGTGCTGCAACCTGACCTGTATAATTTTTAAAGTCTTGTATTTTTGTTTCATGAAAATAAAATAAGAAAATAAAACACCACATATATTTTAACAATGTTTGTCTCGATTTTTTAAATGAATCAAGTGTGTCTCCATTCAAGGATGGACGTCAGACATCTGTGCTCCGAATGGGTGAAGGTCTGGTTGCTGTGAAGCAGGGTGGTCACTATCTAAGCTAACATAACATATTCTCGATAATGCATGCACTAACTAACACTTGTTCAAAGTCTTTCAGTAGGTTATGTCTCTATAAAAGTCACACATATATCTATACTAACAATTACCATTGGATTATACAGGCCTTAGGGTCTTGGCCACTATAATACACCGGTTGAAGTGTGGGTCTGTGCTCACAAGAATCTCCGGTATGTGGCATTTGTTATTGATAAGCAACGATATACTATCATTGATATAAAGGCGATATACTGTATATTGATATAAAGGCGGTTCGCGCCGGTGGATGCGCGCTGGCATGGGGGGCTGTCCGGGGCGCAAACGGGCAAGGTGCCAAACTACATGTACACCTCAAAAGGTGTCCCACGCCAAGGGGCCATCGGTCACATGGCCTCCTCAGACCCCGTGTCTCCAGGCAGGCCTCCACTGAGGCAGGCCGCCCCCCTGCAATCCACATAAGTGTGTCTCCATTCAGCAGTCTTCCTGTGCCTTATCTGCACGCCCCAGGGCCATCCATCCCACCCCCCTCTATCAAAGGCGGTTCACACCCGTGGATGCGCGCTGGCATGGGGGGCTGTCCGGGGCGCGAAAGGCCAAGGTGCCAAACTGCATGTACACTTCAAAAGGTGTCCCACGCCAAGGGGCCATCGGTCACATGGCCTCCTCAGACCCCGTGTCTCCAGGCAGGCAGGCCTCCCCTGAGGCAGGCCGCCCCCCTAATACCACGACATACATACGTCATTCATTCACAAACACACCCCAGTTTCTAATACTTTAAAAACCACTCGATATGTCTCATGAGAACATCTTTGTGCTTTGCAAGTCAACTCTTGAACGTGCTACCTGGGAACCACTGAGATCTATGCTAATCTGCTCGTCGTCGTGCTATCCGTGAACTTCTGTGACCGCTTCGAGCATACCCATCAGTGCGCTACCTGTGGCCATCCACCTATTCTCCCGCAACATACTGCTCTGCTTGCTGAACCCAACTGTTTGTTGGTCAAGGTAAGGCCATGTATCCTGGTTATATTTCGCAGATTTTTAAATTTCTATCTATTTTCGAGTAGAGTACACAATAGTGCTATGTTCATTCGTCTCATTGGTATTGACTTGAGTTTCCATTGCTATGCTATCAATAGATCTATTTATTTTCATCTGTGACTATTGTGATTGAATTGCATCCTTCGGGGGTCCAGTCAATAATGTTAGCATGTTTCCTTCTCGTGCAAGACAGAACATCCAAGGGACGAGTCACATGTTCAGATTTCAGTCACATCAATTATACATTTCTGCAACTTATGCAAATACTAAGCAGCACATAATGAACTGGTATAGTTCCTGCGACCAAAACAAACCTTGCATTGATCATTGTATGATTCATTTACTTTTGTATCAAATCTTTACTCTTGAAGATTGTATAATAATGTCGATATTTACTTTTCAGATTTATCAACAATGCCTGCCTGTTCGATTAGCGGTTGCCCTTCGAAGACCCATGCGAAATCTGAAGGAACTACAATGCATGTATTCCCGAAAACTGTTGATCGAATAAGAGAATGGGTCAGACGTTGCGGATATCCACTGGATGAGCTGGAAAGTAGAGTCCAACAAGTCTTAGAGGACAAGAGGGGTGATCGATACCGCATCTGCAGCCGGCACTTTTCCTTGGACATGTACACAACTTCTTGGGTAACAAAGAAGAATAAACGGCGAAC
Organism: Ambystoma mexicanum; assembly: GCF_040938575.1. NCBI lineage: Eukaryota > Metazoa > Chordata > Amphibia > Caudata > Ambystomatidae > Ambystoma > Ambystoma mexicanum. The sequence goes on along the minus strand of NC_090937.1, from coordinate 1,345,379,004 downwards.
GACACGGAAATTGCGCAAAAACGCTATTCCCACTCTATTCGTCCACATTCCGCCACCGGTGAGTCAAGTGTCCGGATTTAGCTTTAGGCCTTGCGGTAGTGTGTAGCCGAATGGATTAATAGATATTGTAGGTGTTCTACCCCTTGTAATAATTTCGATATTGATATGAGTGTATAGTTTTTTGAATAATGAAATTTATCAATATATTATTTTTCGATTTCATAACCCACAAACGCAATGTATATATATATGGGGACAAGGAACTGTGCTGTATTGAGCATTTTTCAAGTATTCTGTCGGCTTACATGGCTATTTTTAATATTGGCATTTCATTATCAATCATTAATTGACCTTTACAACTTCTTGACTATCCCTTGAATCTGAAGCAAGACCATTCTACATCCTTGACGTGGTCGCAGTTATCAACCACTTCTAGCGCGTATCAGGTAATCTTACTAGGCTAATCCGCTACATACTTGTTTTATGCATGTCAAGTAATAGTTTTATTCTATTGTGTAATTATTTTACCGAATGTTTGGTTACTGCTTTCCAATTAATATACACCTTAGTTATCGTCCACTGGTGTTTGTTTTCAGTTATAATTAGTGTTATCCATACTAATGCAAGTACTGTCTTTCAGGGAGATGCGGAAGCGTCCGCCACATCTACAACGTTTCTAGATGTTCCTCACCAGCAGGAGGTATGGATGCTGACAGCTCCATCGAGCGTCATCATCAGAGCTGGAATTCTTGTTGTTTGATTGTTCTACACAATGTTTCATTCGTGGTTAGCCGTTGATATGTACCTGTGCTGTCGACCCCAGGTGTATGTTATGTTTTCACAATTGTAATCCTCACTAATGCAAGTACTATGTTTCAGGCAGTTGATGGAGGGTCAACCCCTGCACTTGATGCAGAGCCTGACATTGAAGTATACGAATCGGCGCAACAGCTTCCGGAAGTGCGCACTACATTTGCAACATCCGTATATATTCTTCAGCAGCAGGAGGTATGGATACTGACAGCTCCATCGAGCATCATCATCAGAGCTGGAATTCTTGTTGTTTGATTGTTCTACACAATGTTTCATTCGTGGTTAACCGTTGATATGTACCTGTGCTGTCGACCCCAGGTGTATGTTATGTTTTCACAATTGTAATCCTCACTAATGCAAGTACTATGTTTCAGGCAGTTGATGGAGCGTCAACCCCTGCACTTGATGCTGAGCCTGACATTCAAGTATACGAATCGGCGCAACAGCTTTCGGAAGTGCGCACTACATTTGCAACATCCATAGATATTCTTCAGCAGCACGAGGTATGGATAATGACAGCTCCATCATGCGTGATCATATAACGTGATTCCATTTGCTATACTTTCTTCCCTATTAACGCAAGTGCTGTGTTTCAGGAAGACGACGGAGCTTCCACCACAATCACAACATCTCATTTAGATGATGCAGATGTAAAGGAATCGTTGAAATAAGTTGATGAAATGTGATCATATTTGGATTTTCCTTGATTCTTTTGGACAATGCATCTTTCGTGGTTATCTCTTTATATGTACCTGTGCGTTCGACCCCAAGTGTGTGTTATGTTTCCAATATTGAAAACCATACTAATCCAAGTGCTGTGTTTCAGGGAGACGACGGAGCTTCCACCACAATCACAACATCTCATTTAGATGATGCAGATGTGAAGGAATCGTTGAAATAAGTCGATGAAATGTGATCATATTTGGATTTTCCTTGATTCTTTTGGACAATGCATCTTTCGCGGTTATCTCTTTATATGTACCTGTGCGTTCAACCCCAAGTGTGTGTTATGTTTCCAATATTGAAAACCATACTAATCCAAGTGCTGTGTTTCAGGGAGACGACAGAGCTTCCACCACAATCACAACATCTCATTTAGATGATGCAGATGTGAAGGAATCGTTGAAATAAGTCGATGAAATGTGATCATATTTGGATTTTCCTTGATTCTTTTGGACAATGCATCATTTGTGGTTATCTCTTTATATGTACCTGTGCCGTCGACCCCAAGTGTGTGTTGTGTTTCCAATATTGAAAAGCATACTAATGCAAGTACTATGTTTCAGGGAGATGCGGATGCCTCCTCTCCAATACAACCATTCATGGCAGTCCATGCAGAGCCAGAGGTATGGATACTGACAGTTCCATCGAAATAGATCATCACTGGTCGAATACTTGTCCTTTGATTGTTGCACACAATGTTTAAATCGTATTTGGCTATTGAGATGTACCTGTGTGTTCGTCCTCACGTGTGTTTTATGCTAACAATATTTTGATACATAGTAATGAAAGTACTATGTTTCAGGGAGACGATGGAGCCTCATTCCGTGCTGTCTATGCGGATACAGAAAATATAGTCGTTGCAGCGCAAGAGGAAGGGAGGACATGCGGAAACGAATCGGAGCTACAGCGTGCAGATGTTGAAGGTCGAGTCAAAAAAATTGCAAAGAAAAAAAACAAAAAAAGGTTAGTTACAAACAGTTCATAACTTTAAAAAAATGTTTGTGCTGGGGACTATTTTATGTTTTTTCCAGTCAATTCTACTACACTCCATCTTGTGTTTAAACTGAACATCCCTTTTCCAATCTCTCCTCCAGTTACCCGTGGGTGTCAAAACTATACACACACAGACAGTGAAGCGAATGAGAGATGTGGCTTGCCAGACCGTGTACACTATGGAGGAACTATTAATTCAGGTGAGGCGTGTTCAGGCTCGAGATGCTCATGTCCAATGGCCAGAACATGAATTAACTGTTTTTGGAGACTACAGCAAAGTTGCATTGGACCATAGCTACAGTGCGACTGCACCACCACAAGAAGATGTTATTGAATGTATTGAAGATAGCTCTGAAGTAGTTGCAGATCAATTTACACAATCTACACCCGCCAACAATTTGCCACCAAAAAACCTGTCGACATTGTTGTGTTCTCCCATCAATGTTGAAGTAATAGATGTTGAAATGACAGTGAATGAACCAGCCGAAGCATCCATAGACGCATCACAACTTGATATCAGCGATATTACTTTCAAATGTGTTGAAATCTCCACGACGTCAAAGGCCGAAACAACGTTCACGCAGGATGGCAGTCTAATGAAAGAGAGCAAATACATTGTATTCGACAGTTGTTTGATGGAAATTATAAGTATGCTGAAATGTGTGCGTTCCATTAGAGGGAAAGTATGTGGGAACCCATTGATTAATGTGACTCGTCATATAAAAGGCAGTAGCGTCAAAATAAATGCCGCCTGTAGATTAAATCATAGGTTCTCATGGTCTGCACAACCAATGCTGGGGAAAATGCCAGCAGGCAATCTACTGTGTGCAGCTGCATCACTTTTTAGTGGCTCCAGTTTTAGAAAGTTAGAGGCTTTCTTTCAGTTTGTGGGACTCCATTTCATTTCTAAAGCGCTGTACTACACATACCAACGTGATTATCTGTTTCCGGCCATTAGAGATGCTTGGAAAATTGAACAATTGTCTCTAGCAAGTACATTCGAAGGCAAACGATTCAGGCTAGCCTGCGATGGACAGTGCGACAGCCCTGGATTTTCTGCCAAGTACTGCACCTACCACTTTCAGGACATGGATAGTAAGAATATTGTGGGTTTGGTGGTCGTGCAGGTAACACAATGTACATCGTCAGTGGCCATGGAGAAACTAGGTTTTATAAAATCAGTGGAATATCTACAATCGAGGGGAATGCACATCGACCTCATAGCCACGGATAGACACGTTTCAATTGCCAAGACAATGAGAGAGCAGTTCCCACATATTAAACATCAATTTGACGTATGGCATCTTGCTAAATCAATCAATAAGAAAATCTCGGCTGCAGGAAAAAAAAAAGGTTTTGAAAGTATTTTGCAGTGGTCACATTCTATCACCAACCATCTTTGGTGGAGCTCAAAAACTTGTGAGGGGTCAGTGGAAATATTACTTGAAAAATGGCGGTCACTGATGCACCACTGTACCAACGTTCACCGCTGGACAGCAAATAAACATTTCCACCAATGTGAACATGGCCCTTTGTCCCCAGAGGAGGCATTGAAGAAGAAGTGGTTGATTCCATCTTCACCGACACACAAAGCCATTGAGAAGATTGTTTTCGACAAAACGCTATCAAGAGATTTGAGAGGACTGACAGAATTCTGTCAAACAGGAGATTTGGAGGTGTTCCACAATATGTGCCTAAAGTACAGGCCAAAGCGCTTGCATTTTAGCTTTCGGGGCATGAAACATCGCACTCTACTAGCGGTCTTGGCCCATAACAGCAATGTCGGACGTGAACAATCTAGGACTAGGGGTAAAGTAAGGATGCCTCGCTACACTAAGGTGTTTTCAAAACGAAGTAAGAAATGGGTGATCAAACCAGTCTATGATGAAATGCAGTTCGACTTTGTGAAAGGCCTTATTGCTGCTGTGTTAGAGAAGCACAGATATGGAATTTTGGACGTTTCTGTGCAGAGCAGTGATCCATTGCCACCGAACATTGCGACTGTGCCATGCCCACCCGATGCACAGCTGATTGTGAAGTACAAATCCCGGTTTAAATAATTGCAATACGATTGTCTTTTTGTAAATAAATGTTATTGTACAGTGTACCTGTAAACCTAACCCCTAACTTCACCATCATGGGTGGCGAACAAGCTGGGTGTCATCTTTGAATTCTCTCTATTCACCTCACATATGTGTATGTATATATTTTTCTCATGTCTCATCTCATGTAAATGTAAATGCTGCGCACTGTTAATGGAGGGGAGGCTTGCGTATTGCAAATAATAAAACAAACAAACAAACAATAAATCTCACTTTTAACTCAACTCCTGTGGTACTTTATACTTTGCCTGACCTTCCGCCAAAAATGAAATGTCTCAATTTGGGCTGCAAAGCTCGCAGACAACGGGGACAAAATTGGGGCACTTAGAACGTGCCAGCCAAGCGGGCCGTGGCATTTGGGAGAGAAGCCAGTTCGCATTTGCACATTGAGGCGCACTACATAGACGGATTCTAAACTTCAAGTTCTCATAGATGCCTATACTACGTGATGTTGCAAATAAAGAATGCGAAGGACAGCGCCCAGATGAGGCCCACAAATCGCACTTGAAGTATAAGGGTCTATTGTTTTTTGACCTTGAGACAGGGACCATGCCGAAAGAACTACATTTGAAGGGCGTGCGCAATAAAGTAAGAGACGATAAGGCAGAAAATTCAGAAACTAGACCGAGTTTCAGTTTTCAGTCAGTATACGAAAAATCATTGTTAACAGCACGGTCCGTTTTACAGACTGCATTACGAAGAGACACAATGGAAATTTCAAATATAATGTAAGTAAATCTTTACACGCTTTTATACCGGAATGAAGATTTAATGAATGGATGCATGAATAAATGAATGAATGAAGAGCTAGTAAAAGCAAGTAAAACTGTTCGTAGTGGGCACATGGGCATGCAGGTCCACTGGTCTCACCGATCTCGCTCCATGGCCCAGCCACTTTTCACTGCACTACGGGACTGTCTCTGTATCCTTCAGCCCCTTCTCCCGGCATTTACCTTGCACTTGCCACCAGCTGGCCCTATTATTTAATTTGTATTCAACTAACCTTGTACAGCCCATCCCCATGCGCGATCAGAAAGACACCTGGCCTAGTAGGATCGTTGTCTGTCTGCCCTTGTTCCCCACCTGCCTCGTCACGGCTAGTAACACTTGAGTATAGGCGCGTTACAAATGCCATATCATATATCATATCATTCCTCACGCATGTAGACTGTCGTTTATCATTGTGTGTTGGCCTCGTTTTATCTCGTTACTTTTCGCATTGATTTTAGAGACGAACATACTCCATTGAACTACCCTTGCAAGCAAATAGTTTCTGATCGGCCGTAATAAATAAAATGAGTAATATTGATGAAGTTCGGCTAGCGAGACTAATTATCATTTTTTTGTTTTCATAACAGGTATTTGATCCCTTATTGCCACTGCCATCTGTTTGAGACACCGGCGGATGGATTCTTCAGCAGACACCTGCAGCTTCGTGTCAACAACTGGAGCACGATCACCATATTATGGGACGATCGCCAAGGGCCCACATGCCCTTACGCTGTACTAGTGGCTAGAAGCAACATATCAACCTTTAGGATGGACTAGTGCCTAGTTGATGGAACAGCCTTGCGGTTCACCGTGCTTCCAAAGTGATTCTTATTACGAAAATGAACACCCTGTGTACCCTAAAGGAACAGCGCGTGACTCAAGATGAAAAGGAACAGTTATTGCGGATACAGATAAAAGAAAATAAATGGCTTCCGGAGTTCATATGTCAATTGCAGAATATTCTCTAAACATTTAATGTCAAATAAATGTACTTTACCAAATGTACCGTGTTGCTGTTTCATTTTAAAGTACAGTTTCATATTCCGAATTGTGGCGCGCTGTGTTGTGAGTTGATCTGTGTTGGTTTCCGGGTTCTGTGTGAAGTCGCGTAGAAGACGACTGGGCGCGTTTGCCTACGCAGCACAGTAACGTCACGGGGAGAGGCAGGGAATATGAATGTTTTGATAATGTCAGGCTCAGGGGCGGGGGAATTAATTTAGTGCCGCAAAAGCAGGTCAGCCAGGGCGATCGGGGAAAAGATAGGATTATCAGAAAATGGCGTCTCCCTGGTGCTTGTTTTCGCGTGCGTTTAATGGACGAAAACTCGGGTAAGGTCCATAGGAAAGTTTTCTAAAATCGAGCCACTTAGGCTTAAAAAAACATGGCCGACCCGTTGGGACAATAAAAATTTTTACTAGACGATGCCTTTAAGGAGTGAAGAGTATAAAATGGGATCATGACGGATGGTAATGGTTCAGATAAAAAGATTTAGGTTAAGTAGTGTCACAGATGACAGTATACCTAGATAGGGCTTAACGGAGTATGAACTGGTGCTTTCTGTAGGAAACATCACACATTAAAAAGAAAGAAAACATTGTAGTATACATGACAATAATGTAACAATCACCCAGCATAAATGAAAAAAGATTGGAAAAAGTATCGAAAACGTTGGGTAGACTTTGGGCCTTTTTGGCATAAGCTCCAGAAAAATGAATTAGGAGAAGATAAAAATAAATAATCCATTCTAAACAGTATAAAAGTAAGGAGCTTAGTTTAAAAAATTCACGGCATTTAGATTAAAAAAAAAAAAATAAATATATAAATAATTTACAAAAAAATTCAAGAGAAGAATGAATGAAGAAATGATTGGATGCATGAAAAAAATGTATAGGGAATTAAATAGAGAACATATAAAAAGCAAAAACCAAAAGTTTACAAAAAACAGCACCAATGAGGATTTCTAGCCGACATTGAAAAATGGTGCAGACCATTAACAAACATTAGGAAATATGGAACACCAGTAATGGAGTATGGTTTACCAAAATTGGGTTAACCAGACAAAGAATTTTGCGTACAAGGCCAATTTAAGAAGAAATACTGAGGTAAGTAAATTACAATTTTTTGAGTGCCTGAAACGATGTTGGTTTATGTTACAGATGAAAGTCGTTGATCTTGCGTGAAAACAAGAGAAATATCTGCATGGCCTTAAATAGGGGGAAAAGAAAAAAGAGGTAAGTACTAGTTCACAATAAAAGGGTGAGGACACACAGTTGATCATTACTAAAGAGTAAGAGGATACAGGTGAGTAACAGAAAAAGAGGTAGAAAGAGACACAGTGTCTTCAAGTGTGAAGTCATTTTCCCAAGATAGGTGCATTCAGGTGTGAAGAGAGTAGAAAATAGATGAAAGCATGGCCACTTCAGAAAAACACAAAACATATAATTCAAATTGAAGGTGGGTAATTATTTTTGTGTTTATGATGCCAAAGGTGCTTGATTTGGCGAGGGTATAGAAATGTTTAGAATGAGCAAACACTGTAGTTTTATGATAAAAATTAAGGCAGGTAGTAAGAATTGGTGCCATAGTCTAGAGAAACAGGGGTAGACTAGATTAAGTATAGTGGGATAAGGTAGAATATTGTGCAGCAAAACGCTTCAGTTTGTCTCAACAGGATGAAAGCAAAGCACAAAAGAATTACCATGGTCCAACAGAATCGGGAGAAAGATGGAGGAACAAAGGCATGAAGCATTTACAGCTGAGCAGCAAGCACGTTCATCAAAGACATGAAGCATGTCTGCTAAGCTGAATGAAGAATTTACAGCTGAGAGGCAAGCACATGCAGCAAAGCAGAGAACAAAGCCAAAACATTGAGTATTATATAGGGTTGTTGAGAAGTAGTTCTTTTTGTGCACCCACGAGTAAGGGAGGGACTGTTAGTAAAATCAGCTGAAAAAAACATAGAAGTGAATCTAGAAAACATGTTTTGTTAGCAGCAAGGAGAAGGAGTTTAAGTTAGGAGGAAAACTTGACCCCCTTGCCAGTCCCCGAATGACTTTTGTCTCTATTTTGATTTTATACAGACAACAGGGATCCCTGAGAGAAGCTGCTACGGATGTGCCTAGAAAAGGAGAAAAGAAGAAGAAGCCCTTCTTTTAATGTCTTTTTCAAATGTGTTTATTTGTTGTTTGCTATTTTTGTCTCCCTGGTTTGAACGTATCGACCTTAGGAGAAAATGTGTCCTTGATGGACAAATATTGTTTAACGAGAAAGCCCACATGTCATAAGGGCAGAAAAAAATGAGAAGATTAAAAAAGAAAAATATATCATATATGTTTATTGAAAACATATCAGGTCCCAGCAGGCTGACCATACAGTAGAATATGTATAAAAACATGGAGAGAATTAGTAGCCTTAATATACAAAAAAAAACATATGTTGGATATAGATTTTCTAGCAGGTAGGGATGCCCAGAAAAAAAAAAAAAAATATATATATATATATATATATATATATATATATATATAGTTTGTTTAGAAGGCAGGTGCAGGTTGCCAGAATATGCAACCAAGGTTTTAAGGGGATGGGTTAACAAGAAATGTACTTATAATAGAGACATATCCAGGTTAACAACGAGGGACCTATGTGGCTCAGAAAATTGGCCAACTACATAAGCAGCAAGAAGTCACTGAGGAACCCAACTACACGCCAGAGTTTCAATTATATGTGTCCACAGTTGTTTTCTGCACAAACTTCCCCATCCTTGTGTTCCCTTGCTAAAAATGCCCCCTTTTTTGAACTTGTACAAATGACAATTGGAACAATAAATAAGAGTGCTCTATAGAAAAAGAGACAATTGATCGAGAAAGAACTGGCCTATGAATGTAAAAGGCCCAAGGACGTGCTGCAAAGCAGCTCAAAAGGAGGACAATGTCGACAGAACACAGAGGGTCCACAGATGCCAACCAAGATGAATCAGGTGGAAGATTTACCAACAGCAAGAAAATAAAAAAGGAACTTTGTGTATTTTAAGAGCTACATGGACAAGACAATAGGAGCAAGGAAAAATGTGTTGTGGGGTGGGAGTAGCAGAAAGGATGTGGACGATGAGCCACGATAAAATGCATGCAGATAATGGGCTGTTGGGTCACCTCAAGTAGCGACTATCTCTCAAAAAAGGCATAGTGGCTATAAAATTATCTGAGGCATATAGTTAGTTAAAGTAAACTGGGGAATGGAGGTAGGGCTCAAATTAAAGTAAATAAAAGTAGTGTTAGGGACACAGTTTGCTGGCAGCAACTCTGTGAATAATTGAAACACTTCCAAGGATTTTACGCTGGGACCATTCGCACACCCTCCAGCGAGATACATCTCAAGACATGAGCAGTGACTCAAGTTTTGCGTCTTGTTTCTAATATTGAGAGACAGGATCCTGTATACCAATCTGCATTTCGTGATTGCACCTTCATCAAGGAAGCACTCCTGACTAATTGAAAGAGGGATTTATGAATACTTACCTCAGGAATAGAACACTGAAGATACCCCACGGACATGGATAACACTTCATCCCACACATCCTGAAGAAGGCCACCTCCACTAGAAATCTTAAGAAACAATTTTGTATGGCCGAAACATTATAATGTTGACATCCTTTGTGTTGTAATGTACAGTGTACAAAGTTACACTGTGTTTGTTTGTTTTTTGGTATTCCAGAAAGACATCACTCTCTGGATAAACACACTTTTCTATGTAAATATTTAGCCACAAATGAGAGAAAATGTGTATTGTATGAGTCAAGTCCTTTAGATTGAATTGGATGGGGCCTAATGGTACTACCATTGTTGTAATTGTATAATGTGTCTGCTCTGTTTCGGTTAAAATGTATACAAGAAATTGATTTGTTAAATAAAAAATTTAGGATCAAAGACCTGTGTTGACCTACTACGAAGAGTCAGTATATGTTGTGATTGTATAGTAAGACATCTGAGGATTTGATCTCACACCCTGTAGGTACATGAGAATTGAGGAGGGTGGGCATAGGTGTGGTTGTAAGTATTGAGTAGATGACTAAATGCTGTACAAGATAGGGGAGTGTATAGTAATGACTGCCCCCTTCCTCAAACTGAATGTAGTGGAGATAGACCCCCTTCTCCTTAACCCAAGCATAGATAACTTGGTGGGGTGATCTATGGCTTCAAGTGGGGTCTAAATGGTTAATGCACGAAATGGGTCCACCACCTAAATATATATATATATATGTTACATGGACGCGGTAGTTTCCATGCAGTTATGGTTAAGTTGGTGTTTCCATAGGAAGAGCATTTTTTGGGTGGCTTATAACTTCGCTCCCTCTGGACGAATCCTCACCAAACTTTGCAAAAAAAGTATATGGCCCACTTTTTTTTTGCAAAAGAGAGGTTTGGTCCAGGGGGGGAAAAGTTATGGGGGGATCCCAAAACTTTAGCTTTTTCCCATAGACATAATGGGAAAAAAATTTGCGCACGCCTACAGCCCAAACCGCTGGACGGATTTACACCAAATTTGTGGCAGGAGGGGGGGCTTGGTCCCGAAAGCGTGCTTTTGCAAATTTGGTATAATCCGTCCAGTAGTTTTTTTGAAAATGACCAAAATGTAAGGCAAACAAATTAGTGATATCTCTGTTCGCTCCGCGGATGGACTTCCCAGTTCGCTCCGCGGACAGTGCCCTGATTGGCCGAGCGGCTTGCGTGATGTCTGCGGACATGCAATGTGTTCGCTGATTGGACGGCGTGGTGCGTGAAGCGTGTCAGATTTTCTGTGGCACCCTCCATCTTGCATTCGCAGACGACCGCGGACAGCGCAGTGAAACTTGGATTAAAAATTGTATTTAGTGGAGTGTGTTGGTGTGTAAGAGTGTTTGGGGAGGGTGGGGGAGTATGAGATAGGTTCAATGTTCTGTTTTTTTTTATGTGCTAGACGCTTTTGTTGTGTTCGATTTGTCTGCGGAGAACACGGCTGTTCTGAAATTTTCTATATAAACTAAATGGTGGGGTGTTCCGAGGACAGAGTATGTGTCCATTTTGATCGTAAGCAAGCTAAAATTGAGCTAAGAACACTTGTGGTGTCCTTAAATGTTGGTACATAAACAAAATCGGGGTGTCCTGAGGACGCTGTCCGTATTGTATTCTGGCAAGTTGAATGTGTTCTAAGAACACTTGCGGTGCTGAAATGTTTGCAATTAAACAAAATGGGGGTGTTCTGAGAACGCTGTTCGTATTGTTCGTTGTCAGGTTGAAAGTGTTCAAAGAACCCTCCTTATGTCCACTGACATTACAATTTCCTATGGGCCTTACCTGACTTTTTGGTCCACTAAACAAACGATAAATCAGGCTGCTGTGCGCTGACATTACCTCCACGTCCACTCTTCCTCGTCCCAGTACTTACTTCATGAGGCACCCGCCTCCGACACAGGACCTTCTTCTATTTCTTTAAATCCCTATAACTCCTCCCCCACATCCATGTCACTCAGTTTAAATTTTTCCTGCCTCCGGCAGGTTGGACTTTTTCTTCCCGGTGCGGGGCACTGGGGAGCACCGATTGCTGGCCCCCTGGGGGGGGCTGTGTGGCGGGGCCCTCGGCTCCCTCAGGTGCGGCACTGCTCCTGGGCCCCCTGCGGGGCTTGGGGTCACAGTTGAGCTGGATTGCCTCGCTCGGTTCTTTGCTGGGCTCCGGACCGCAGCGTGAGCATTGTGTCCCGGGTCCTGCACGGCCCGGGGGAAGGTAAGGAGAGGGGAGGACTGGGCTTGATGTTTTTCCCCTCTCCTCCTGTTTTGGCCATCTTGATTCGACTTGGCAGTATGGGCTAGCCTTCCCTTTTGTTGTGAGGCCTCTCTGCTTCTTGTCGTGGGGTGACAGTGGCAGAGAGTCTTTGGGAGTGCGGGGGCTCTGTTCTGTCGCAGGCATGTCACATACCACCCGCTCCTCAGACACACACAGCACAGGATGCACCGGATGTTAGCTGCATTATCTGGGGGAAGGTAAGGAGAGGGGAGGACTGTGCTTGATATTTTTCCCCTCTCCTGCTGGTGTGGCCATCTTGACTCCTTCAACATGCCGTTTTCCTCGTGCTTTGTGTGCACATCTTTATTGGAAATGATGGCAAGCACTTGGCAGTATGGGCTAAGCCTTCCCTTTTGTTGTGAGGCCTCTCTGCTTCTTGTCGTGGGGTGACTGTGACAGAGTATTTGAAAGTGCGGGGGCTCTGTTCTGTCGCAGGCATGCCACATACCACCCGCTCCTCAGAGACACACGGCCCAGGATGCACCGGATGTCAGCTGCATTCTCTGGGGGAAGGTAAGGAGAGGGGAGGACTGTGCTTGATGTTTTCCCCTCTCTTGCTGGTATGGCCATCTTGACTCCTTTGAAAGGCCGTTACCTCGTGCTCTGTGTACACATCTTTATTGGAAATGATGGCAAGCACTTGGCAGTATGGGCTAGCCTTCCTTTTTTGCTGTGAGGACTCTCTGCTTCTTGTCGTGGGGTGACTGTGACAGAGTATTTGAAAGTGCGGGGCTCTGTTCTGTCACAGACATGTCACATACCACCAGCTCCTCAGACACACACAGCCCAGTATGCACCGGATGTTGGCTGCATTCCTTGCGTGCTGCCTGTGAATACGGCGCAGATTTTGGAACCATCTGCAAGCGGCCGGAAGGGTACCGGCCTGGCATAGTCTACACTTCGGGTTCGAGTCTCAGTGGTGCTGACTCGGTCCTTCATCCTTCCTAGACCGATGCATTGGAACGATTTAGAGCATGGGGCTACCAGCTACTGGATACAGGGCTCAAGCCACCTCTCAGTCATGTGGTGTGTTTGGGTCTGTGCTAGCTATGGACGCAGACTCCTTGTCCTGTCCTCTTCCTCTAAACTGCGCAAGGGAAAGTCAAAGGAGTTGATTTGCTTTTCCCTTGTCCGGCATGGGATTATGGAAAATGATCATGGAAGTAACGGCCATGCAGGGGGTTCCCAGTGTCTCTTCTTTTAGGCCCTAGGTCCTCCGGTGCTGACGTGTTGCTTTCACGCCTCCTCTCAGACTTGTGGGAAGTGATAGGGCACATGGTGGCACATGTCTGTGCTTAGAGGGGTTCTCAGAGCCCCTGGTGCCGGTGGAGGGGATGTCACTTCAGTTGGTTTTCCAGTATAGGCATACCTCAGGTAGGGGGTTGCCTTTGATGTCGGCTATCCGGGATGGATTGCTTTGCCCTGCTTTGTGACAGTACTCTGCCCTTTTGACGCCAGCCTGGTGGCTCCTCTGTCGGCTGAGGGGGCCATAGTCTGCTGGACTTCTGGGCTGTCCAGTATCTTCCTTTTGATAGGTCAAATCTTTTTGTGGGCTGACAAGCATGCTGTTATATTGTGGCGCAGGCCTGTTTCAACGTCCTGTGATTTCCCTCTGGTGCAAGTGCAGTGACTGGCGGTTTTCCCTGGCTCCTCGTCTCTATCTTCTCGGAGGTGTATGGGGCCGGTGGGGTTCGGCTTCCTGGGTAATGGGATCCGTCTGGAGGGGGTATCAGTTGCCGTTCCTGTCTCCTCCTGTCCAGGTTTGCATGGTTAGGACTTTGGTAACCAGCTCACGGTCCAAGTAGTTGGCCATGGGATCCGTTCTCTCCGAACGGTTGTTGTGGGTTACTTGCGGGTGTTCCTGGTCCCAATGCCTTCTAGGATGTGTCACCTGCTTATGGGTCTCAAGACCCTGCACTGCTTGTCCGGACGTTTGGGGAGAGCGTACTCTGGATGTTGTGCAGGGGGGGCGCTTGCTGGCTGTTCTGGGCTGGGTTCTCAGAAGGCAGTATGTCTCGACTCACCTGTTGCTGAAGTTACGGGGCACGTGGCGTCTTGCATGTTTTCCAGTTCCTTGAGCCTGTCTTCGGTTACGTCTCCTGGTGTCTTATACTCTCTCCCACTGGCTCCCGACATCTCGGCTTTCGTAGTTTTGTTTTCAGTGTCCCCAGCGCTGCGAGTGTCCCTGCTATGGTGGCGGGGGGTTTCAGGTCTACAGGCTGAGGTGTGCATGGTCCTTCCTCCTGTGACCTCTCCTACTACCAACACCAGCAGAAAGGGTATACATTGGGGGTCCTCTCAGCTCAAGGGTTGTGAGATCTGGGGAGAGCCGGTGATCATCCAATTGGCAAGAGTTGTGCCATTGTGCAAGCTCTGGTGTACTTCGAGGAGTTGCTGGACGGTCGGCGGTTTTTGGTCCGATCGGACAATACGACGGCCTTGGCATATGTGAACTGCAAAAGGGGTTCCGGCTGTTCCTTGAATGCTCTGGCAGCGCTGATAGGCACCTGGGAGGAATCTCATCTGGTGTATCTGCTGGCCTCACGGATCAGAAGGGTGGACAATGTTCAAGCGGATCTTCTCAGACGCCGGTTTTCACTCCTCTGCAGAACTGGTCCTGTTGGCCCAGGTCTTTGTGGTGACCTGTGTCAGATTAGGGTCCTTGGTTCTAGACCTGTTTGCATCCCCGGCCTCAGCAGAAGTTCCCCTCTTCTGCTCTCGGTTTCAGGTTGAGGGGATTGGGGGATGGACGCCCTCTCTGTACAGTGGCCTTGGGGTTTTCCTTTATGCCTTTCCACCTATTCCCCTTCTGCCCCGGGTGGTTTGGCGCATCTGAGTGTCCAGGGTGACTGTGTTGTTGTTAGCTCTGTTCTGGTGCCGCCGGAGTTGGCTCCCCTCTCTGTTGGAGCTTCGTTCCTAGGAACCTTGGCTGGTTCCGAGGTGGCCGTGTCCCCTTCAAGGGGATCTGCGGTTAGAATTCCACCGGATGCAATGGGCGGTGTGGCTATTGCTCAGTCTAGGTTGATATCTCAGGGGTTCTCAGATCCTGTAGTTGAGTCCAAATGGATGCTCTTAGACCCTCCACTCTGAAGGTGTTAGGCAGACATTGGGGCCATTTCCGAGACTGGTATGGGCAGTCTGGGATCCCTCCCCTGCGTTCTGGCCTCTGCTATCCTTCGGTTCCTCCAGGAGGGGTTTTGACAGGGGCCTGGCAGTTTTTCCAGGCTTTGCTCTCAGCGGGCCTCCATGAAATTCCTTTTGGGGGACTCTGACGGTCACTTGGATGGGGAGGTGTTGGTGGGGAAGTTGATCCAGGGTTTTTCTTCTTCCCTTCCTTGTGCTGATAAAGGGCTTTCCTTTTGGGATCTCCCTCTTGTATTACGGTTCCTTCATGGGCCTCCTTTTGAGCCCATTTCCGAGATTGATATCAAACATCTTACACTGAAATCTGCTTTTCTTATTGCCCTCACTTCTGCCCGTAGGCTTGGGGAGATTGGGGCTCTCTTATGTCACGCTCCTTTCCTGAGGGTGCTGCCAGACTCGGTGGTGCCGGGGTGTGGTCCGAAGTTTCTCCCTTCAGTTGTCTCTCGGGTTTCACACCTCTCAGGGTCTGGTTCTCCCTGACTTCTTTCATGATCCAAGAACGCCTGAGGAGGTGGCTCGGCTTAACATTGATGTCCGGCGGGACGCGTTGGAGTATTTGGCTTGGTTTGCCTTTTCCACCAATCTGATAGTCTTCTGATTGCTTGTGGTCTGGCTGGGGCTGGGCATAACGCATCTGTGGTTTCCATTTTCCGGTGGTTCCGGGTTGTGATCTCTAGGGCCTGTGTGGCTTCTGGCCTGCCTGTGCCTGCGCACAATCAGGGGCGGTCTACCAGGGGTTTCACGGCTTCCTGGCCCGATGTAAGGAGGGTTTTTCTCTGCAAGAGATTTGTATGGCTGCCGCCTTGGCTGGTCTAGGCATTTTCATCAACCGCTATGGGTTGAGTTTCTCCCACTCGGGGGTTGGTTCCTTCGTGGTTGGAGTTTTTGTCTGTGGGGATGTGATTTAAGAGTTATTGTGGGTGTGTTTTGCTGCACTGTTTTTGGCTCTGTCTCATTGGGACCTTTTCCCCGTTGATGCTTTGATATACCTCATGAAGTAAGTACTGGGACGAGGAAGAGTGGACGTGGAGGTAATGCTCTGATTACTTACCGGTAATCTTCATTACTCCTAGTCCTACTCTTCCTCGTCACAGTACTGACGACCCTCCTCACCCTCCCTGCGGGGAAGGTCCCATGCTCCGGCTTGGTAATATGAAACTGAGTGACATGGATGTGGGGGAGGAGTTATAGGGATTTAAAGAAATAGAAGAAGGTCTTGTGTCGGAGGCGGGTGCCTCATGAAGTAAGTACTGTGACGAGGAAGAGTAGGACTAGGAGTAATGAAGATTACTGGTAAGTAATCAGAGCATTATGTGATAATCCTATCACTTGCCCCATCGACCTGGCTGACCTGTTTTTGCGACACTAAATCATATCTCCTGCCCCTAAGACTGACATTATCAAAGCATTCATATTCCCCGTCTCTCTCAGTGACGTTACAGGGTGCATAGCCAAATGCGCCCAGTCGTCTCCAGTCCTACGCGACTTTACACAGAACCCGGAAAACAACACACATCATCTCACAACACAGCGCGCCACAATTCGGAATATGAAACTATGATTTAAAAGCAAACAGCAAGATTGTACATTTCGTAAAGTACATTTATTTGACATCAAATGTTTAGAGAATATTCAGCAATTTGCATTTGTCTTTGCTGTCGATCCGCAAAAGTTCATCTTGACTCACGTGCTGTTCCTTTGCGCTACACAAGGTGATGGTTTATGATAAAAGAAGCACTATGGTCGCACTGATAATCGGAAGGCTGTTCCAACAATGAGGCATTATGGATTATAAAATACTAGCATATTAAAAATGGCAGTACACGTTTAAGAAGCAACAACAGAACAACCTAATCATTGTGGGGCTTATTTAAATACTAGTGCATTTGCATGTGAATGTATACATATGGATGTAATGAGTTTGCATCTGTGCATTCGCGACTTTCATTACAAAAAAGGGGTGAGCTCAATGAGAGGCTATAACAACCATGCCCTCGGCAATCACCCATCATACACCTGGTGAATTATGCAAATTAGGTTATGACGTCATTTAGCTACTTCTAGCTACTTTTATGACGGCCAATAGCTTCTTTTCTTACTAAGGAGTTGCCAACACTGCTCCTACGCGACTTCATACAGAATCCAGAAAACAACACAGATCATCTCACAACACAGCGTGCCGCAATTCGGAATATGAAACTGTGATTTAAAAGCAAACAGCAAGATTGTACATTTCGTAAAGTACATTTATTTGACATGAAATGTTTAGAGAATATTCAGCGATTTGCATTTGTCTTTGCTGTCGATCTGCAAAAGTTCATCTTGAGTCACGCCCTGTTCCTTTGCGTTACACAGGGTGTTGGTTTATGATAAAAGAAGGACTGTGGTCGCACTGATAATCGGAAGGTTGTTCCAACAACGAGGCATTAGACCACCATAACGGTTGTTATGTTGCTTCTAGCCGCTAGTACCGCATAGGGGCATATTGGTCCTTGGTGATTGTCCCATAAAATGGTGAGGGTCATGAAGTTGTTTACTTGGAGCTGCACATGGCAGTTAAAAAATGCGTTGGCTGGGGTCTGAAAATCGTGGCATTGACAGTAGGGAAGGATGTATCTGTTTTAAAAACATAAATTAGTCTCACAAGCCGATCTTCATTAAAAATATTCATTTTATTTATTAGGGCGTGAAACTATTTGCTAGCGAGGATAGTGCAACAGAGTATGTTAACTTATTCCCACTAACCCACCCTCTCTCCTCTGCCTTTTTCAGAGTCGTCAGAGCGCCAGCAGACCACTTCGGCGGTGATAGTGCGCGGTACAAAACACTATGCCACATTGAACAAACAAGTACAACTTAACCAGGCTTTAATGCCACGCTATTGTTATTATATACCTTACCTATTACTTACATTATATTGGCATTTTCCATTGTCTACGCGTAATGCAGTCCCTAAATACGACTCCGTCTGTGCCAACGATCTTTCTCATAGTGATATAATATATAAAAGCGGTTTCGTTTCAGAAATGTAATCCTTATCGTCTCTTACGTTTTTGCACCCCTCCTTCAAAAGAAGTCTTTTGGCACAATCCCTGTCTGTCAAGGTCAAAAAACAATAGAACCTTATAGTGCGAGTCGTGGGCCCCTCCGGCCCGCAAGCAAAAAATGGAAGCAGCTGACCTTCACTGTGAACGAGCATAAATTCTTACTTTGCAACATTCTTTGTAAAGCCATCCCTGAGAAATTGCTTTTTACACTCCATCTTTCTATATTGTCTGCGTGCTAATGAAAAAAGTTTGTTAAAGAGAGTTTATGGTTAACTTGCGCTACTAAAAACCTATGAAATTCAGTAAAAAATCTTTTTTAACGGGACGTTTTGGTTAAGTTGCGCTAATAAAAACCTATGAAATTCAATGAAAAAACTTTGTTAAAAGGGACGTTATGGTTAAGTTGTGCTACTAAAAACCTATCAAATTCAGTAAAAAAACTTTGTCAAAGAGATGTTATGGTTCAAAGTAAAACCGAAAAACCCCTGAAATTCGGCAGTTATGGTAAAATAAGCAACCATAACTCGCGCCACCGTGCACTGCTAACACTAACACCCAGGACATCAAAGATGACATCACAAATGTCATTGATGACATCACTGATGACATCACATGTGCATTTACTTTTCATGAAAACTCTGTAGGAGGGATTCTTGTGATGTTGACCAAAAAGTGTCAAGGATCATTTGAATAAATATCATGAGCTAATTAGTGCATTAAGCAATGCAGTGATATAAATAGCATTCTATTATGAAGTTCTATCCTGTATACTAAGCAACTCATGCAGAAACTTAGGCAGTGTGTGCAGTATACATGATGAAGGTGCAATATTCATAATCTAACATGTAATAAGTAGCTAATAAAACCCACTTAATACATAATTACACTTAATACAGACCAATCACAAAGAGACAACAACACATACAAATATGAGTATATACAGGGACAGAGAAGTAAGCAAAAAAGCAGAAGTAGTAGCAGAAAGAGTTCATAACCTAACTGATTATCTTTATGCAGAAAAATGATTGCTCTGTTTCAAAGCTGCTACTTACTGTATGTATGTGTATCAAATGATGTCAGTGAACCCTAAGGAAAGGAGTGTGAGTACAATGTATACAAATATGAGCATATACAGGGAAGGTATAGTAATAAAAATAAAACTATGAGAAAGTGCTGAAAACTCTAATGATTATCTTCATGCACAGAAAGGATTGCTCTCTTTCAAGCCTGTGTCTTCCGCTATATATATGTTTCATATGATATGACTTGACCCTAAGTCTACAAATATAGTACCTTTTCAATGTTTACTTCCTCACTGTTACTGAAGAAAACTATGTGGCTTAGATATGTCAGTTAAGGAAAAAAAGGGAGGGCCAGCCATGTGATGTCATCAGTGATGTCATCAATGACATTTGTGATGTCATCTTTGATGTCCTGGGTGTTAGTGTTAGCAGTGCAGGGTGGCACGAGTTATGGTTGCTTATCTTACCATAACTGCCGAATTTCAGGGGTTTTTCGGTTTTACTTTGAACCATAACGTTCCTTTAACAAAGTTTTTTCATTGAATATATATATATATATATATATATATATATATATATATATATATATATATATATATATATATATATATATATATTTAGATAGGATTGTGTTGGCTTAAAAGTATTACTGAGATTTGATTTGTGTGTTGAAACTCAAAAGCATTGAAATAAATGTATTTGTATTTTTAATATGTATACACCTGACTGGGAGAGATTTGTAAGTGTCCCTTACTCTGTGTGCTCATTGAGGTCTTTCAGTCACCCTCACCCCTCCTGAGACCTAGTCTTATCCGCCGCCAAACTACCTTGATTGGTCTGGCTTGTCCAGAAGGTTACCATCTTCCAAGAAACTAGGCTGGCCTTCTGAACCTCTGTCCACCAGGTCAGAGTTCAGAAATCCATCTTAACAAGTACAAATATTGTTATAGTGTTGCCGGACCCGCCAAGATGCCATATCTGCTTATATTTTGTATTGAAAACAGTCACTTTAGCTGCTTTTTGAAGAGACTTGCGATCTCCCGGCCATCCTTCAGACCTCCCAAGGTGGCCCAGCCCCGCAGTTTGAAGATCACCCCCTTATACTGAGACAAGGAGGGACTACCCATAAGTATCCTGTAATGGGACTAGGACTAAAATTATCACTGGTAAACCAAAGAAGGAAATCAAAATAACTACTGGGATGAAGAAGGAGTGTAGAGTGCTTAAAAGCAACCCAAGGGAACAACACGAGCGGTCTAGTCTATGTGGATATTGTATAGGCAGGCCCATGATAAAAACCGAGGAAGGACTCACTTTTTTGCCAATCCCTCCGTGGAGGAACCACAAAGTTCAACAGTGCAGGTGGACAGAGAAGGCGGAACGGGACACAGTGAAAAGAGTGACACAACCAGAATAGCCCTGATGTGAAATGATCACTGAAGAGAATAGGGAGAAGGAGCTCATGGTGTTCCAGGAACATGAGGAGGGAGGCAAGCAGAAGTGAAGCCGCCCAGAAAGATGTTTCCCCTACACAGCTGCTGCAGACCAAAGGGAAACATAGCACAGTAGCAAAACCACCTGGCTAACAGTCAGCGCCCTGAAAGCCCCAGGACCTTTGCAGACTTAGGAAAAAGGCACTTGGGCAGCACGGAAGGTGCAAGGGCTCCAGGCCAAGGGTGTAGAAGTTGGCAAACCCAAGAAACCTCAAAGTATAGGCTTTGGGACCCCAAGAAAAGAGAACCATTTCCGATTGGGAAAGCATCAGCAGTACTCTTCATAGTCACAGTACCTGGCAGGAGAGTATACCAGGTAGACTGTGCACAGAAGTAGAATATGCGAGTCTTGGACCTGCACCCACAAAAACAATCAAAGGTATCTGCAGTACTCCACATAGTCACAGTACCAGGCAGAAGTGAATACCAGATAGTCATGCACAAAAGCAGAAAATGCAAGTCTGGGACCTGCGCCCATAAAAGCAATCACAGGCATCAACGTTGATCTTCATAGTCACAGTATCTGGTAATGTAGTGAACCAGGTTGATTGTGTCAAAGCTGTGAAGAACTAGGGGAAGGGAGTTATTCTGCCTGGTGTTTGTGGTCACTGTGAAAAGCCAAGAGAAGGGAGGCATTCTCTTGGCATTGTGAGAAGCCCAAGAAGAGCCAAGGGAAGGGAGTCATTCCCCCTTGTATTTGTGAACATTGTAAACAGCCTGAAGATGACCATTCTGTTGGTATGAAGGGTTTAACTTTGGAAATTTTGTTTTTAGAACAACTTTGGAACTTTGTTTTACACAGCCTGGAAATTGGTGTGTTCTAAGGGAGGCATTGCCACTTGGGGAAGGGAGGCATTCCCGCAGGAAACAGTTGCCTTGATCAAAGAAACTGTAAGTCCCTGTCCGGGAGAAAGGAGCCATTCCCCTGGACCAAGACATTGGCAGAACTATTAGTGTGGTTATATGTGTGAGGGTCAGAGATAGGTTTTTAACACTGGACGGTGGACTCTTTTAGTTTCACAGACATTATGACAGCTCCTTAGTTTTTGTTGGGGCAGGGAAACCCCTCTCAGAGTTCGGGATAGTTAGGTTTCCTTTTCTACATTTTGGTAACAATAGAAGTGTGCAGGAAAAACCATGCCACCTTTGTGTCCATCTCTTACTTTTGCACCTTTACAGGGCCCAACTTCTAGTACAATATTGGTTATCATGTTTAGTCATATACGTTCTATAAATTAGATTGCGAGGGAAGTTAAGAATACATTCTTACCCATTGCACCTTTGATCTCACCAACCGCTGACCATCGAATGCACTCTTCAATACATTTTCAGTGCACTCACTACACACAGAGCTTCAGCTTAAATCCTGATGAGGCCAATTTTTATTAAAAGCACAGTAAAGCTGTAGGCAAAGTTCATGCTCCAAGGGGCTTGCCGACTGAGACCTGTGCCGACTACACTCTCCAATACACTCACAATTGAAAATTGCATCAGGTATGAAACTCCAACCTTGCAAGAACCTTCCAGATGCGACCTTCTGTTTGTACATTTTTCATATGACTTTTTATGACCAAACACTACTTTTCTATAATCTACCAGTGTACAGTCACTTATTCAAATACTTATTTGTTGACTTTGCAACCAAGCTTATTATGGAATAACAGAATGTAACCACTCCAGGCGACTTTAATCTCTACTCACTGCTTCTGATTATTTACCATACTAGGTTCTAATTATGGGCTCAGACTACCTATTTTTATTTCAAAAAGTGCTTACACATGAAGCAGGCCATATTATAGATTGGATTTTCACAGCCAATACTGTTTTTGTATTACATTCTAGAGCTTTTCCCATCCCTCTTTGCAAAACCTTTATGGGGGTCTTGCAATGAAGAGAAGGGTCTTTTCTTCAAAATATATGCCAGAATTACCATTGTAAATAACTTTCATGAAGCTACGCCCACAATATATGCTATCTTTGTGCTGTATTTCACTTTCATGATGCTACACCCACACTATACTCTAATATTCATATTTCTATAATCTACCAGTGTACAGTCACTTATTCAAATACTTATTTGTTGACTTTGCAACCAAGCTTATTATGGAATAACAGAATGTAACCACTCCAGGCGACTTTAATCTCTACTCACTGCTTCTGATTATTTACCATACTAGGTTCTAATTATGGGCTCAGACTACCTATTTTTATTTCAAAAAGTGCTTACACATGAAGCAGGCCATATTATAGATTGGATTTTCACAGCCAATACTGTTTTTGTATTACATTCTAGAGCTTTTCCCATCCCTCTTTGCAAAACCTTTATGGGGGTCTTGCAATGAAGAGAAGGGTCTTTTCTTCAAAATATATGCCAGAATTACCATTGTAAATAACTTTCATGAAGCTACGCCCACAATATATGCTATCTTTGTGCTGTATTTCACTTTCATGATGCTGCACCCACACTATACTCTAATATTCATATTGAATATCATGTTGATGTACCACTCACGCTACATTCCAGTATTAACAATTTAAATCACTTTCTTGAAACAGTGCAAATGATGTTTACCAGCATTGTCACTGTATATCAATTTCATGAAGCACCACAATATATGCCAGAAGTGTCAATTTGACGATGCTGTGAACATTTACCAGCATTTATCCATTTTTTTTAAAACAAATTTTATTGATTTTAATGTTACGCATATACATAATATTTAAAAAAACAAGAGGGAAAGGAACATGTAAAATCAAGTGTTTCTCCACATATTGTTACATTAACAACATAGGAAAGTGATCAGTTTATTCTATTAAACCCCCAACATACTCTCCCTCTCCCCCTGCACGCCCTCATCCCATGTTGCCAGTATGCAGTATTTAATTCACTACTGCCCTGTTATGCTAGAGTTAGTCTGCTGGTTTGGCCATTTTGGGTGCTTGTTCAGTCTCTGTTTCTGGTGTCACTGACGTAAACAGTGAATGTGTAAGCGAGTTCCATGCCGCTATATATCTGCATTGGTGTCCGAGAGGCTTACGTGCGCTGCTCGCCACCATGCTGTTGTCTCTGCCAATGCCCATTTATTGAGATCCCCCCACCAGTCTACTATATGGGGACCCTTCTGTCATCGATATCCTGCGTTTTGCTAGCACAAGCGCCAAGTCTTACATTATAGAAATAGAGTGTGAATGTTCAGAGCGTGTAAACCGGCCTAACAAGCAGTCCTTTCATTCTGTCTGCTATAATCTTCCAGTACTGCCTTATTATAAAACAGGACCAGAACATGTGAAGTATGCCAGCATCAGGGGCTGCACAACTAAGGCAGTGTTGTGCAGCTGCTCCAGGGAATTTGGATATCTTGAGAGGAGTCAAGTACACTCAGTGCGTTACATACAATTGGATCAGCTGTAATCTCGCGTTCCTGGATACCTTCTTGTGGTATCGCCGTATGTCAGTCCATTGACTGTCTGCGATTGGGGCGCTCAGGTCTTCCTCCCACCTAGCTCTTATGGTCATCTCGGTTAAGGGTCTGTTCGTAAGGAGCAATGTATACAGTCTAGAGATTGTCTGTGTACCTTCAGCACTGTTGTACAGGGTGTCTATTACTGAGTGTGTTTCCGATAATTCCCCATGCATAGGCCACCTACATATAATCAAGTTCTTAATGGTTCAGTGTAGCAGGAATTGGCTGTGTTGTAGGCCCGTGTTGTCAACTATCTCATGAATGGTTGTGAAGGCAGTACCTGTGAGCAGGTCCCCTATTGTGGCAACTCCCTTCGGTTCCCAGTGTGTCCAGATGCCCAGGTGCACTTGAGTTGCCTCCAGGACTAGCGAGGCCAAGGTTATCTGCACCAAGAACAGGTCTTTTATTTGGAGTATTGCCATCGCCCTGTCCCACAAGTGGGTGCCCAATGTTACTAAATAAGAGTGGCACCCCACATGCGGCCACTTATTCCACAACACTTCCTTCAGAAGGATGCGCAGCTCTGCGTGTTGGAGTAACCCAGTGTCTAAGGTGGGTTCGTCCGCTAGACATCCAACCACGAACTTCTGTTGCCCTGTTAGGTAATACTGCTCAAAATGGGGCACCCTAATCCCCCCTTCTTCATAGGGTCTTTGTAGTGAAGTTAGTGCTATCCTACATCTACCATTATGCCACAAGAATTCCCTGCACAATGAGTCTATATTTTTTTTAAAGGCTTTGGTTATATTATATGGGACATTAACAAAATAATGTAGGAGGCATGGAAGGACAACCATTTTTAACAGTGCCACCCTTCCCATCAATGAAAGGGGCAGTTTGTTCCAGAATGTCATAGATTTCTTAACACCTCCTAGGGCTTTTTTCGTGTTTTTGTCGTGCTCTCTGGCCGGGTCATGATATATGTTGACCCCTAAATACCGGAATGTGGTGGTTCCTCACTTGAGAGCCAGCACGGGGAGTTTGTTGAGTTGTGTTCTAGCTAGTCCAGCCAATGGGAACAGGGATCCATACTGACTGTAATGCCCGAGATCTGAGAGAATCATGCCAGTGCTTTGATTAGAATTAGAGTTCTAATTTGTCCTCCGGGTTTTGCACATATATGAGAGTGTTGTCCGTATACATAGAGATCAGGTGGTGCGTACCTGTTGTCAAGCATGGTACAATTTCAGGCTTCCAGCATACAGATGGGAAGGGGGCGGGACATCCTGCAAAGGCATTTGGCTTCTCCTCTACACTCCCCCCTCTGGTCAATCCATCGACCACAACTTCACCAGTCTCCACATTATGGTATCTTCTTTTGAAGAAGTGCATCTTCGGGGTCCAGATCTTCATCACTCCCTTCAGGGAAACTGCTGATTTGTCATGTTCATCCACACTCCAGGTCATGTAGCTGCAGTGTCCATATGGATTACAATAGAACCATCATCCTACGTACGTCTTATGATTTCTTGGATGCAGGAACTTTGTCCTCTCAGGTGCTCCTATACTAGCTTCTATATATTTTCTGACTTCTTCATCTGTTAACGCCTTGGGTCCTAACCCTGATTCGAAATTGATCATGATCTTCATTCCTACTGCTTTCTTTACTCTCTTCTTGCACTGTGTAATTATTATCCTAATCACACAGAATCCATACATCACCATCACTAATACTGCTCCAAGAAACTTGAAGATTTTCGCCATCCGTTGTGGAACCCATGAGAAGATAGACACAAACCAACTGTCATCTGCAATGTCTTCTGTCTCATCTTCCATCTTGTTGTGCAGGTTCGTCAGCAGCGTTATGGCCTCTGTCAAGGTCCCATTCTCGTCATCTTGAGAAGGTATGAATGTGCAACAAGATGGCTCAATTTTGGGGCAAACTCCCCCTTCTATCACAGTGATCATGTCAAGGACATATCTGTTCTGCAGGGTCATCAGTCGCATCGCTCTAATTTCTTCTTTGATAGCATTGAATGCCTTTATGGTTGTGTTGATCGTCTGCAAAAGTTCCATCTCATGATCTGCAAACACTTGGCATTGGCCATCGTCTGAATCCCTGAAAATTGAGTTAGTCTTGCTGAACAGTCTATGCTCTTAGGGAAGGGCCTCATATGCAACTATTGATGTAGCTGAGAAATAGTTCTCTCTCTTTGTTCAAATGAGAAATTCGAGCGATATTCTCCTTCTCAAATGGGCATCTACTTTCGGAAAATTCTCCAATGTTCAGGTCACTCTGAGGAATCACCAACGCTGGAACATGGATAAGCACCAAGTAGCATGTCCCTCCCAATCCCTTTGGCAGCGTCATGTAGGCCCTGGGCCCACACGCCCAATATCGATTCATCAGGAAGGCTGTCCCTGCTCCCATTCTAGTTACGTCAACTGTAGTCTTGCAACCTATGTTATCTCCCACATGCTTCTTTCCATGTCTCCGGAAGCATAATGTCACATTGACCAATGGGATTACAATCATCTGACTTGATTCATCTTCTACCCATGTCAACAGCTTGGCATGTTTGGCCCATGACTTTAGACATCCATTGTTCACTCGCTGCACTTCTTGTACATATTCTGGCTTCAATAGATGAGCTGCATGGGACATCATTCTCTCTTCCCATCCCTTCTTGGATTTCCCTCTTCCATAGACTAAAACTTCTGGTCGTTCCCAACATCCAGGCAATCCAGCTATTTTTATTTTATCAGGGAAGTCCATTCTCTTCATCTCTGCAATGACTACCTCTTCCTGTCCTGTCGCTGGATACGTAAGCATCTTACTTTTCAATAAAGGTTCCTTTTCCATCTGTGTAGTCTTGATGTAATCATCCTGGAATGGAAATTACCATTTCAATCTCCAACGCAAAGTGGCCCAACTTCCCTGAAACTGTCCTCTATTCATGCATGCTGCAAGCAGAATAAGGCATCTGGCTTTGTGTGCTGAAAAGTCTCTAGATATTAATGTTTGTACTGTATTCAAAGCATAGGGTATGAGAGCACAGACATAGCAACTCTCCTTAGATGTTCTCTCTCCCACCTTTCTCATGTGCTGATACCATATGTTACTATCCTAGTGTGCTGTATTGTCTAAATTGGTATTTATCTCCTCACTATCTTCCTCTGCATTTCTTCTAATTCTCCAACTTTCAAGGTTTGTGTACTGACCTAGGAGTGAATCAAAAGTAATCTTTATAGTGGGGAGAACGAAAGGGACATCTGCCTTATCAGGACCAATGTGATAGAGAGTGTGACAGAGGAGAAACAGAAAGACAAAAATAGTAATTGCACAGGCGTACACTAGGCACAAAACCATGGGCATCCATCTCTCTCGCCATCCTGGTATTGGCCGTGCTCGTTCAGTCACTAAAATCGTATTAGCTTCATCATTCCTCATTTCTAATATAATCATAAGAAAACTGATTTTACTCCTGCAGTTGCAGTATGTGCTCAATGATCACAATTAAAAGCCTTCTAGTCACAGGGCCATTTTTAGGATTCTGTAAAAAAGTGTGAATATCATCGTCTCTTCTGACAAGAGCAGGATAAGCTTGAAGGATAAATACAAAAACAGCAAACGCAAGCTGATGCACATCCCTGTCAGTGACAACATAGGGTTAACCAAACAGGTATGCAGTGAGAAATTAATCTGAATATTGATCTTGCTTCCAATTCTTAATTAAACTATCATTTAGGCATAACCTTGACACATTAATATGATTTCTAAAGTTCATTTATTAAGATTCCTAAGGCTCTCAGCAAGGGTTTGCACTCCTGCTATAATATCTATAAGGAGTGTGCAAATGAACCTTAGTCCAAATACAAAATCTGCATTAGCAGTTGGTCGTCTTATCGTCCTTCTTCTTGGTCATCGATCAAGTCTGCACACAGTGAAATTCTTCTTCTTGTCTTGCTTCTGGATTGGCAAAAGTGGGAGGGGCGGTCTCACCTTTGTATGCTTTTATATCACTTAAATGAAGCCAGGCTTGCCTGCCTTGGACTTTTACTACTGAGGGGGTTATATTTTCAACGCATAAGGGGCCATGGAAACGGGGCTCGTGCCACTTTCGGGTAAAGTTCTTTATCAGAATGATGTCACCTATGAACAATTTAGGTGCCGATAAACGTTTGCATGATCCGGTTACTGGATTGTCTTCATCTGCATTCTGAGACCGACCCCCCCAACACTTGAGTTGATCTGAAATGAGAGAGATGCCAAATAGTAATTTAATTAATTACCTAACAATTTAGCTGTACTCTGGGCATCTGTTACTCACCACCGAGCTGGCCGGGGTGTTGGTTAGAAGACCTTCAGTCACAACGAGTGGAATAGTGAGATGACACTCCCTGGATCACTACTTGTCTGGCAGAATTCACCAAAAACTCAGGTCTCCTCAACTCGAGGGAACTCTTCTTTATGATACACCCCTCTGCTGTTCTAGCTTTAGACGGGCAACGCAATATTGGAGTAGAACAACACAGACAATGCCCCGAATGTATCCTGTAATACCTGGAATAATTGGCATCTAATGGCGTCTGGGCTCTGAGCCTATGGGAACCAAGAAGTACTATTAGCCCACTTAACATGGATGCTTATATCAGAAGAGCACAAAATACGGAGTAAGGAGACTGCCTTACCACTGTGGAGAATGTACTGGAAAATGAATGAAAGTCACTAGTTTAGAAACAACGATGGGACAAAATAACAAAAAGGAATGTTAGTGCAGGATGTTTACCCAGGTGGCACGAGGGACGTATTAGATACGGTTGGTGCACTGATCAGCAAAGCGTTCTTGAGTGCACTTGATGGATTGCTGAAGTACTCGTTTATGGGTTCTTTTTTGGAGAGTTTGATGGAAAATTATAGTTCTTCTGTCGCAGTAGGAGTGTAACGCTCACCTGATTCCCGTAGAGGCGCCGGTCTTGACTGGGCGTATACCGTATCTTCAAAGGTGATGTGTAACACACGGCTGGCTCTTTGGGCTGGACCTCTGTGCACTGTATGTCTGACTCGAAGGGTAGATGTCTGCAGATAGAAAATATGGGATTAAGGAACTGGGTTATTGAATGTCTCTCTCTTCTTCCCTTTCTCTTCTCCTGTAGAACCCCAAAGGTTAACGCTCTCACCTTAGGTAAGTGAACGCCGTGCTCTCCATCTGCCTCGGGGCAGGGTGCTGTAACCAGTTTCTTCACTGGATAAGGGGAGCAGGCCTCTTGACTTCAGAGGACTGCTGTCTGTCGTTTACTGCACGAACGGTAAGTTTCGAGTAATTCTAATGTCTTTAAAGTGTTTAGTAATGATGTTTCTTGTTTTGCAGGGTTCCGGCGATGGCGGATGACGGGCTGAAGTGAGTTGAAGATGGAGCCCGTGTGATGAATAGAAGCGCCTGGAAGCACGTAAGTAAGCGCTTGTTGCCTGCTTCACGATGCGCTCTAACTGTCTTTTTATTTTGCAGGTACAAGTTCGGAGCGGCTGCAGGGTGCCGGAATACCCACTGGGTTAGATGTGGAAAGGAGTAATGGCACGTGAGTATTAAAGTTCCCCAATGTCTTTAAACGCACCTTGTTTTGTCTTTCAGATGCGGGATGGAGCGCCGAAGGCCTCCGGAGCGTGCGAAGAGTTGGTAAGTTTTTGTCTTTCGGATGCCGGAATGCAGTGTGAAGACCTCCGGAGCGCACGAAGAGTAGGTAAGCCTTTGTCTTTCAGATGCCGGAATGCAGCGCGAGGCGTTGGTGACAGCCGATGGACCAGGTAAGTGAAGAGCTGTCACTGAAGACCGTAATGCTAACCTGTTCTTTCTTGTCTTTATAGGTGTTGCTGAAGACTGGATTCAGGATGGTAAGCCTTTTTCCTTAGGCCCAGGATCAGATGCAGAAGACACGATGAGCGTTCTGCTGCAGAGGATGCAGAATAACGCAAAGCAAGATTCATCCATCGGGTGTGGTTTAAATAGCCTCCTGTAGTGCTTAGGTGTCTCCTTCCACAGCCACGCCTAGGTAAGAAAAGAGTTCCTGCTTTCCAGAAGAGTTCCAGTGTTCTGAATCTAGGGAGTGGCTCCTGCCCTACCCAACAGGAAAAGTAGTTCCAAACAGAAGAGGATCAGAGGCTCAACTGGCAGGCAAGTAAGGAGCATGGTCTGCTGCAGGTAAGTCCACCCAAGCATTATGAGCCCGGCGCTTCCAGCGCTGGGACTGGGCATATTTATGAGCCTGGTGCCACTGGCGCCAGGACTGGGTCCAAAAGGTCCCAATTGGGACTGGTTGGCACTCGGAACCTGGGTTATGGATCTGCTTCCAAGGGAGTTGGGAAAACCCTGACCTTTTGGAAGCAGAGACAGTACCCCCCCTCAAGGCACCTCCCAAACCGGGCTTCTCTGGGGGTTTTGGCTTGTCAGGAAATGTTCGGTGAAATCTTTTGATTAGGCGAGGAGCGTGGACATATTCAGCAGGTTCCCAGGATCTCTCTTGGGGGCCGTAGCCTTTCCAGTCAATTAGGTAAAATAGTTTAGATTTGGAGATCTTGGAGTCCAGAATGCGTTTGACTTCAAACTCGAGTTCTCCATCAACTAGGATAGGTTTTGGAGATTTAGTTAGTCGGGTTTGAGGTTGCACGGGTTTTAATAGAGAGACGTGGAAGACCGGATGTATCTTCATGTGCGGGGGCAAGTCCAACTTGACCGCTACTGGGTTTACTATGGTAGTGATGGAATAGGGACCAAGGTATCTTGGGTTGAATGTGCGTGGCCCTTTTAGAGGTAGATATTTGGTGGATAACCAGACTTGATCCCCTACTTGATATTGAGGGTCTTCCTTCCGATGTTGATCTGCTCCTTTCTTGTATTGTTCTTTAGCCCTTTGAAGGTGAGAAACAGCTTCCTTAAAGGCTTGGGTGATTGTAGAATGCAGGTAGTCTACTGCTGGTGTTGTGTTTCAAGATCTTGGAGGGGATCCAACTCCGAGGTTCGAGGGTGACTGCC
This sequence comes from Ambystoma mexicanum, assembly GCF_040938575.1. Lineage (NCBI taxonomy): Eukaryota > Metazoa > Chordata > Amphibia > Caudata > Ambystomatidae > Ambystoma > Ambystoma mexicanum. Next base: position 1,345,347,645 of record NC_090937.1, on the reverse strand, counting down.
GTACAAAAGAAAAAACGGGGTTTTCCCAGTTCCCGAATGGACAGAGTTATTGTAGGCATATTCGGCTATCCAAAGGATGTCTTTCCAAGTTTTTTCAGTTTGTTGCAGCATGCAGCGTAAATACTGTTCCAGAGTTTGATTGGTCCTCTCGGTTTGTCCGTTGGTCTGAGGGTGGTGACTGGTCGATAGTCTCACATCAATTTGAGCCGACCGACAGCAACTTCGCCAAAAATGAGAAATAAATTGACTACCTCGATCCGAAATTAGAACCGAAGGAAAACCGTGCAGTCGGACGATGTTTTCGAGAAATTCTCGGGCCAGAGTTGCTGCTGTTGGCAAGCCTTTGAGCGGAATGAAATGCGCCATCTTGGAGAATAAGTCCACGATTACTAGAATCGTATTGTATCCGGAGCATGGAGGTAGATCGGTGATGAAGTCCATAGAAAGCGTATGCCAAGGGCGAGGTGGGATGTCAATAGGGCGTAAGAGGCCTGCTGGTCTTTCCTTTTGACTCTTGTTTTGGGCGCATACTCCACAGGACATTATAAAGTCTCTGATATCTTTTTTCCAAGACGGCCACCAGAAGTAGCGCTTGATCTTTTCTGAGGTCTTGGCCATACCGGGATGTCCTTCCATTAAAGAATCGTGATAACAAGAGATTACTTTTTTCTGTAAATCTGTGCTGGGTAGGTATAATCGTTCTTGGAAATAAAATAAGTTGTCCTTTCCCTGCAGATGCCAATTCTGTATGTCTGCTGGAGTTACAAGTTGCCTGGCTTTATCCTTAACTTCCTCTATGGATTCTGTGGCGATTACACCCAGAATTCTTTGTTCGGGAATGATTGGTACAGGTTTAGGGTTGATCAAGTGTTCTTCCACTCCCATCCGAGAAAGGGCATCAGCTTTACCGTTCTTTGTACCAGGTCGATAGGTAATTATGAAGTCAAACTCGGCAAAGAATAATGCCCAACGGAGTTGTCTAGAGGATTGGGCTTTTGCGGTTTTCAAATATTGCAGGTTTCAGTGATCCATAATCACAGTAACGGTGTGTCGGGCCCCCAGCAGATAATGCCGCCAAGCCTTAAAGGCAGACTTGATAGCAAGAAGTTCCTTGTCAGTAATCGTGTAATTGATTTCAGGAGGCGAGAATTTGCGGGACCAAAATGCCACGGGATGCAACTGATTGGTTACCGGGTCCTTTTGTGATAGAACTGCCCCCATGGCAAGGCTTGAAGCATCAGTTTCCACGATGTAGGGGAGTTCGGGGCGAGGGTGTTTTAAGATTGGTGCAGAGATAAATTTAGTCTTCAAATCCTGGAAAGCTTGTTCCGCCTCGGTAGACCATTCAAAACGTTTCTTTTTCTTTAACAAGGCAGTGATGGGCTGGACTATTCGAGAGAATTCGGGGATAAACCTGCGGTAAAAGTTAGCGAAGCCTAACATGCTTTGCACACCTTTTACGGAGGATGGTGATGGCCATTTGAGAACTGCAGCAACCTTCTTTGAATCCATACGCACTCCGCCAGGTGATAATATGAATCCCAAGAATTCAACTTCAGTCACGTTGAAAACACATTTTTCCAACTTAGCGAAAAGTTTGTGTTGACGCAATCTTTCGAGGACCATTTTCACGTGTTTCCGATGTTCAGATTCCGATGAAGAATAAACGAGGATGTCGTCAATGTAAACAACAACACACACATCTATGAGCTCTCTGAGGACATCGTTCATAAAATATTGAAAGGCGGCCGGGGCATTGCAAAGTCCGAAGGGCATGACCTGATATTCAAATAGCCCATACTTGGTGCGGAAGGCCGTCTTAAATTCATCGCCCTCTTTTACTCGTACCAAGTGGTAAGCTCCTCTAAGATCCAGCTTTGTATATATGCATGCTTTTCTGACTTGGTCCAGGAGTTCAGGGATCAAAGGTAACGGATATCTATTCTTAACGGTGATCTGGTTCAGGGAGCGATAATCTATACAAGTTCTAAGGTCTCCTTCCTTTTTTGGAACGAAGAACAAAGCTGAAGAAGCAGGGGACTTGGAAGGACGAATAAACCCATTTGCCAGGTATTGATCCAGGTATTGTCGAAGGTGAAGGTTTTCAGGCTCGGTGAGGGCATACATTCTACTACAAGGAGGAGTAGATCCAGGTATCAGGTCTATCTGGCAGTCATAAGACCTATGAGGAGGTAGAGAGTTAGCCTGATCCTTCCGGAAAACATCTTGGTATTCTAGGTATTCGGGAGGTAACTGGGGAGTCTCTGAAGAAATTGCTGCCAGTGCAACACCAGGTGGAGGGTGACAAGTAGAGACACATTCTGGAAACTGGACCGTTCTTGCTCGCCAATCGATCAGAGGATTGTGTTTCTCTAACCAAGGTATTCCTAGAATAATCTGAAAACTGAGGGGCCTTGATCACATCGAACACGATCTTCTCATGGTGTCCATCTTGACTTACTAGCGTCACCTCTTGAGTGGTATGCGTTACTGGCCCAGAGGCTATCTCCGTACCATCCACCGTAGTAATGACGTCCTTTACAGCCTTGGGACAAAGAGTTAGATTCATCCTCAAAACCATTTCATGATCCACATAATTGCCGATGGCACCGCTGTCGACGTAAGCTTCAATTGCATGTAATTGATCCGGATTATCAGGGCTAATGAGGACCATAGGTATCACGAAATGCGAGGTCACGGAACTGGTTTTCACGCTCGGCAAGAGAACCTCTATTCTTGTCGGGCGAGGTCGTTTCCCTGCTCAGAGTTTGTAACTTTGGTAACTGCAGCTCCTACTGCCTTCTTGGCAGGTTTCACCGGACAGTCTCGAAGAAAGTGCCCTGAGTTTCCGCAATAGAGGCATAATTGCAACTGTTTTCTCCTTTCCCGCTCCTTTTGTGTTAGAGGACCTTTCAGACCCCCTATTTGCATGGGTTCCCCAGAGTCTACTCCTTTGGAAGGAGTTGGCGGTTTGGAAAATACTCGAGCATCAAACTTGGAACAATCGGCCTTCCTGTTCTGCAGTCTGTGATCTACTTGAACGACTAAGTCTATATAGTCCGAACAATCTTGTGGGGGATTCACTACTTGGGCTAACACATCTTTGAGCTCTCCACGTAGACCTCTATAAAACAGCGTAATCCTTTTGTCCTCAGGCCATTGAGTTTCCACTATCAGTCTGTTGAAAGACGCAATATAAGCCAAAAGGTCTTGATTACCTTGTCGCAACGAAAGAAGCTCATTGTCCAAGGCCTGCCCCTGTGAATGTCTTGCGAACAGTTTTTCCATACTGAGCTGAAAAGCTGGGAAATCATGGAGGACCGGATCATCTTGATTTATTAGAGGGATCGACCAGTCTGCCGCATTGCCACTAAGGTACGAAAGCACGAAAGCTACTTTAGCTTGATCAGTTGGAAAGGCTGCTGGCCGGCATAAGAAATGCAACCGGCACTGATTGATAAATACTGCAAACCTCTTTGGGTCACCAGAAAATCGTTCGGGCGGAGCCGGAGGTACATTCCCAGGTAGGTTGATCTGCACTGGATTCATAGAGGATGTAGAAGGAAGATTTTCCCCAGATGCGGGTAACGGGGTCTGTCCGGCTTGTGACTGTAGCAATTGTCTAGCGAGATCATCTGTTCGCTCCTTGGAAATAATCAGTTCCCTTCTTAGAGCGTTCGTTTCCTGACGGGCTGCATGCACATCTGCCCTTAGTTCCCCAAGTAACTGGGCTAGCTGGTCGGTATCCGAGGTTTCCATAGCGCCTGGACGGGAGTTTTGTGGTAGGCTTTGCGTTCTGTAACGCTCACCTGATTCCCGTAGAGGCGCCGGTCTTGACTGGGCGTATACCGTATCTTCAAAGGTGATGTGTAACACACGGCTGGCTCTTTGGGCTGGACCTCTGTGCACTGTATGTCTGACTCGAAGGGTAAGATGTCTGCAGATAGAAAATATGGGATTAAGGAACTGGGTTATTGAATGTCTCTCTCTTCTTCCCTTTCTCTTCTCCTGTAGAACCCCAAAGGTTAACGCTCTCACCTTAGGTAAGTGAACGCCGTGCTCTCCATCTGCCTCGGGGCAGGGTGCTGTAACCAGTTTCTTCACTGGATAAGGGGAGCAGGCCTCTTGACTTCAGAGGACTGCTGTCCGTCGTTTACTGCACGAACGGTAAGTTTCGAGTAATTCTAATGTCTTTAAAGTGTTTAGTAATGATGTTTCTTGTTTTGCAGGGTTCCGGCGATGGCGGATGACGGGCTGAAGTGAGTTGAAGATGGAGCCCGCGTGATGAATAGAAGCGCCTGGAAGCACGTAAGTAAGCGCTTGTTGCCTGCTTCACGATGCGCTCTAACTGTCTTTTTATTTTGCAGGTACGAGTTCGGAGCGGCTGCAGGGTGCCGGAATACCCACTGGGTTAGATGTGGAAAGGAGTAATGGCACGTGAGTATTAAAGTTCCCCAATGTCTTTAAACGCACCTTGTTTTGTCTTTCAGATGCGGGATGCAGCGCCGAAGGCCTCCGGAGCGTGCAAAGAGTTGGTAAGATTTTGTCTTTCAGATGCCGGAATGCAGTGTGAAGACCTCCGGAGCGCACAAAGAGTAGGTAAGCCTTTGTCTTTCAGATGCCAGAATGCAGCGCGAGGCGTTGGTGACAGCCGATGGACCAGGTAAGTGAAGAGCTGTCACTGAAGACCGTAATGCTAACCTGTTCTTTCTTGTCTTTATAGGTGTTGCTGAAGACTGGATTCAGGATGGTAACCATTTTTCCATTTGGCCCAGGATCAGATGCAGAAGACACGATGAGCGTTCTGCTGCAGAGGATGCAGAATAACGCAAAGCAATATTCATCCATCGGGTGTGGTTTAAATAGCCTCATGTAGTGCTTAGGTGTCTCCTTCCACAGCCACGCCTAGGTAAGAAAAGTGTTCCTGCTTTCCAGAAGAGTTCCAGTGTTCTGAATCTAGGGAGTGGCTCCTGCCCTACCCAACAGGAAAAGTAGTTCCAAACAGAAGAGGATCAGAGGCTCAACTGGCAGGCAAGTAAGCAGCATGGTCTGCTGCAGGTAAGTCCACCCAAGCATTATGAGCCCAGCGCTTCCAGCGCTGGGACTGGGCATATTTATGAGCCTGGTGCCACTGGCACCAGGACTGGGTCCAAAAGGTCCCAATTGGGACTGGTTGGCACTCGGAACCTGGGTTATGGATCTGCTTCCAAGGGAGTTGGGAAAACCCTGACCTTTTGGAAGCAGAGATCATGACAAGGAGAGTGTAATTAGGAAGAAGGACAAAGGTGGTTCAGACTGGTACAATACGGTATATGAGAATGGCCAAGAGTTAGTGAACTCCTGAATGGTTCACACTTTAGGAAGACTTCCAGTTCTGTTTAATGATAGGCGTATTGGAGTGTAATACCCTGACAGATAGAAGTGACAATAGTGCTTACCAGGAGAATATGTGGCAACCGCGAGTAGCGGAATATTGGCAGGCGGCGTCTTGTAGAAGGAATCCAGAAACAGGCTACATTAGTCAACTGCTGGTCAGATCGAGACAAGAACGTGAGACAAAAGGGAAGTCCGGGAGGCGTTCTGAGTCGACAACAAATAGTCCCTATGATCCAAAGGAACAGGCAGGTGGAATCTGTTTAACATAGCTGAAGTCAGATATCAAAAGGCATTAATCAAGGAGAGACAGAGTAACGCTACGAATAGAAATGCTGCAGCACCGCAGAATGCCACTTTTCAAACAGGAGAAAGGCGCACTCTGCGAGACCATGTTGCGGGCGTGAGCATCTGATGAGTCACATGACCCGGATTTCGTGTCTTCTCCATGGATGCCAGTGTTGCTGTACATTTCCAAGGCAACTTCCACTGTTGCCAAACAGGAGCTGAACACACTGTGAGCAAAACAAAACACATGCCTGCCGGCACACAGGTCATGTAACTTCATACGTGTAACAGCATCACTTCTACTCCTCAATGGAGGTGTAAGAGGCACTCTCATTCGCCTCCATGTCACTAGTTTGTGTGGGGTGAGGTAATAGTCTGAACCAGGCTGATTCCGAAGGGCATATAAAGCTAAGGGCAGGCAATATAGCCATCCCTTCTTCAAAGTCAATTTGATTTTAGCAATCCTTTCTTTTAGGAGGCCATTGAGTTTCTCACATATCCTATGTTCTTGCGGGTGATAAGCTGAAGAAAACATGTGTTTAATACTTAATAGCTGCCCTATCTGTTCAAATACTTCATTAACAAAATGTGGCCCATTATCGGATTTCAGAGCACAAACAAAAAAGAGAAATACCGCTACCAGGGGGTCTGCCCCATAATGGTCATATTTTGTCCAGACCAAATTCAGGACCCTCAGTATTTCTAATTGATTGAATTATCAGATTTCAGCACTTCACATACACCCCATCTTGGAACGACCTTGCATGCTAAAAATGTTGCTGCACAAGTGGCATCACGATGTGTACATGGACCTGCCTCAATCCACCTAGAGAAGGGACACACTGCCACTATCAGACACCTCTATCCATTACATACTTGCAGCATGTCAACATAATCAATATGTAAATGCTGAAAAGGACTAGTTGGTTGGTCTTAGTTTATGCCCAGCAGTACACTTTTGACACACAATGCATTTCTAACAAATTTAGAACTAACAAGTCTTCCGCAATCGTTGCAGCAAGACTCTCCCTAGTTACATGCACAGGGTAATGCAGCTGTTCAAGCTCTATCTTTATAATGCTACTGGCATCACCGGCTTTTCAGTGCTATTCTGTCACCATTATGCTTCTCCTAGGGATAGAGTGCATCCCCTATGCTTCCATAATTCCTGCTCTTACTGAAGTGCACTTCCTTGAATCTCCATTAATTGGGTCATTGGTAATCTATTAAACCCTTCTTGCATTACCATGATCGTGACTACGTTGTCCCTTACACTTGGGAATCAAAACTCGAAATTTCTGGAAATATGCAACCTTTTTAGCTTCTACGTCTGTGGCTTCGTTCCCGCAAGAAATCAAATCTGTTTGCTTAATATGAACTGCGCATTTGACATCCGCTATGCCCACTGGGAGTTGTAGTGCCTTAATAAGCCTGTCCAAACAGGATGCGTGTTGCACTGGAGTGACATCCGCACTGAGGTAGGCCCTCCTTTTCCAACGTGCTAGCACTGCGTGCACAGTTGACATCACATAGGCAGAGTCAATATACACCGTCACTTCCTGCCCTTTGTGTTTCTCGAGCACAACAATAAGAGCTACCAATTCTGCTGCTTGTGTCTGAAAAGTGAGACGGTACCCTTGCACTTGCTACAACTTCAAATTCCCCATTTAATATATGCCTTACAACAGCTGTACCAGAATGCATTTCCCGACTCATCTGATCAATTTGCGAAGAAACATCGATAAAGAGAATTTCTCCTCCTGCTAAATAATTTTCCTTCACACGGGGTATATCATCATGAAATTCTACACAATTAGCACAGTCATGCACTTGATCGCCTTCTGCTATTGGCTCAGCTACAAATGTGGCAGGATTCACTATTTTACATCTGACAATTTTAATCACTGGGGTTGAAATCATGACTTCTGGGCCGAGGCTCTCTGAGATGTTGATGTGCCTTTGGGTTTCTCTAAAATGGCAAACAGCGCATGCTCCACGAAGCGGGTCATTGAGCAGCCCATGACAATACTTGCAGACTTCTCAATTGCGAAGGCGGTGGCTGCTAATGATTGTTTGCAAGGAAAGTGTCCTTTCATTACTGGGTTTAAAATCCCACTGTAATATGCTAAAGGCTTGTAGCCCAATGTATTTCTCTGTGTAAGCACTGCTGTCATGACTATCCCATTTGTGTCAGGACCAGCCCTGGTGTACGCTGGTGTGATGCCTACAATTGAGGTGTAGAGGTCCTGACCCTTTCCTCTCTCACTACTTTCCTAAACTCTTAAAAAGTCAAAGGCACACGTATTGGGGGTCAGTGTTTATCTTTATTAGTACCGCCTCCAATATATGTGTCTTATCAACATCAATTATAGGACCAATGAGGTCATAGAATGGTTAAAAAACTAGTTATCCATTCAACAGGCAGTTGATTTTGTGCTAAATGTAAATATCTATGATACATTTCTTAAACAAGCCCTTTCATCAATGTATGAGGGGTATCAGAGTTTGGGTTATCAATCCAATACTGTATTGGATTGATAAACCAAACTCCGATACCCCTCATACATTGATGAAAGGGCTCGTTTAAGAAATACTGTATTGGATTGATAACTCAAACTCCGATACCCTTCATACATTGATGAAAGGGCTCGTTTAAGAAATGTATCATAGATATTTCGATCACTGTGAAATATTGAGCATCCACTGGAATACTACATAGTATCATCGCCAGATTAGGAACTAAAGGAAACTATGCCTCTACAATCTGGCTAATCAGTCTCATGTCTTGTATAAATCTCCACAACCCTCCCTTTGAGTTTTTGTAGGATACACCATGGTAATGCACAATGATTCTGATGGCACCAGAATACCTTGTTTTATTAGTTCTGAAATGGTCTTAGATATACCCTCATCAGCCTATCGAGATATGGGGTACTGTCTTGCTCGAGGTAAAATCGCCCCTGGCTTCAGTGTTATTTTAAATTTCCCTATTCCCTTCAACAATCCTACATCATAAGGGCCTGTCGTCCATAGGACGCTGGGCGCCTTTTCCAAGTCTTCGTCAGAAAATGCTGGACGATGACACACTATTGCCATTCACAGTGGGATTTCCCTTTTCTCTATTCTAATCCAATATGTGATGCTCATAAACATACTTCATCATCTGTTCAGTCTTCTCTAAACGTGTCATCATCAGTAATGTCAGTCAACCTGTACCATTCTTCTAGAGCTATGACTGTCCTCCATGGTCTACCCTCATCATCCGTTCCTTCGAGCATCGCCATTTCGCTTCGTACTATGGCTGCTTCTAGTTCTATAGGTATTGTCTGTCCCCCCTTTTTGTCCATAGGTATTTGGGGTCTAAACAAAAACTCATCAGGTATTCTCACCGTTTTTGCCAGTAAGCCAGGTAACAATGTCTTTAGAATGCTCACCCCATAAAGAAAAACCTCTGGCTCTACTGGAATGCCTCGCAGAGCCACTTACCCTGTAAATGCCAGTATACATTCGCTCACATTTAACTAGTGTATTCCTGCAGTGGAACACACTATCCCTTTGTCAGTAAATTAAATCATCATGTTAAGTTTTGTCATCAAATCTCTTCCCAAAATGTTAACTGGTGTCTGTCGTGAATTTAACAAAGTCACATCCTCCTATAGAGGCTAGTTATTCATCAATAAAAGGAACTCAACTCCAGAGAACTCTTTAGCATTCATGGTAATCCCTGACATTGGATATTGGATATTTTCTGTCTCATATACATGAATGAGTAACCCCAGTGTCTACTAAAAAAAAGAAAAAGATTTGCCTCATATCGTCACTCGACTCTTGGTTCCTCTTGGGGGTCTGGTGTCACAGATAGTACTGAACACATCAAGTCACCCGGGGAGCTATCCTATTGTGGGATAGGCATATCCCTGTTCCTGTAAAAGGATTCCCTTCAACCACAGTGGAACCTCCTATCCTAGGTGACAGTAATTGTCCTGTATTTGCATACTGTTGTGTCTGCATGGGAGCTTGTTGTGACTGCCCTTATGGCGGATTCATGTGCACTTGCTTTGGTTGCTGTACCTGCTGCACTAGCGGCGCTTGTGTCCGATATACTGTCTGATATTGGGCAAACCCTTCACTAGTTTGTGTGCTATATGGTGGAGGATAAGCCGTCCCCCCTCTTGAAAATTGCCCATTCTGTACATTCCTTTGGACCCACATACGCATGCAATGTGTTTTGTTATCCCACAGGTCCAACATACAGGGGGAGGCCGCCTGACAAGTGCTCCTTGTTTAAATCCTCCTTGTGTGTTCTGGTTCTGATTCTGCACATTTTAAAACCCACTTTGATTATTTTGGAATCCACCTCTTCCTCTCTAGCCCATACCTCTGCCCCTTGGTAGAAACCCATAACCACCTTGGTCCATCAGACGCTGATTATTCGCCTGTGATGCACCCACTGCTTCCTGCATTCCCAGTTCTTCTCCGCTTGTCAATACCGGCCCATCTATGTCACATTTTGAAAAGAAATTCTGAACTAACTTGGCTAACTCAATTTTCCTATTCTCATCATTCTTCTTACTTTTGTGCTTGCAACAACCGACAGTGATGCACTATTTCTGCCCACGGCTTTGCTTCCATTCCCACTTGTTTCTTCATCTGCCTCTCTACTGGCTCGGGCAACCCCTGACATAGAATGTGGTAAAATAATGCCACTGTCTTTTCTCACGGCTCGTGCATTTCAAGTTGCCCTCGCTTTTGAATGTCCTGAATGTAAGCAATAGGGTCTTCATCTTACGTGTCACAATTGCACCCATATCTGATTATCGGGGTACTGTACCCTGAGAACCCTACACACATCTGCTCTGCAATTATTAAATGGCGCTCTGTCGTGATCTGTGTTTTGTGCTGTCACACTTGAATATCCTGCTCTCCTCCATATGTCATCAGCTCTTTCCCTAAAAATAGCTGCCAAGAAACCCTTAATGTCCCCTATGGCCAGTGTGTTTCCTCCTGTCATTTTCTCTAACTCATATATCCATTTCTCAGCACCCAAAATCAAGCTCAGGATCTTGCACGTTAAATTGTCCTTATCCATCTGTGTCCATGGCATATACTGTGGCCTTGCTCCTCCTCTTTCCAATAAGGGAAACTGCATAAACCCCAACCCGCAGTCAGCTCCCATCGTCTGCCTATCTATGGCAGGGACAATTGTCCCAGTCCGGCTTCTTACTGGTAGCGACCTTAACCTGCTCACATATGGCAGTGATTCTCCCCTCTCACTACATGACCGTCCTCGGGGATGCTCTGGATATGCTATGGGATATGGCTTTATATCCATAGGTTGCTCTAGATCCGGCCATCTTCCTTCTTTGTCTGTCTGCAGGCTTCCCTCGGGGCACCCATGCTCCCCCCTCTTCCACAAGGAAGGATTCTCTTTCCTCGTCTGATACATCTAGTCCCCAAATCGTGTGACTGTCATCCCCTTCACCCTTGTCTAAGTTCAGTCTGCTTAAGGACAAGGCTTTATGCTCAAGACTAAATGGATTTTACTCTTCGCTTCATGTCTGAAATGCTAGGGATTGATCCCCCTTCCCTCGACTTCCATATTTGCTACCTTCCTTTCATTCTTGATAGGCCTTATCGATTCTGTCTCTGGCACTTGCCATATCAAAGTTTTCTTCTTCTAATACTACTCTAGAAGCCTCTGGCATTGCTCCTTTTAACAGAAGGAACTCTTCTATTCTGTCCCATCGTATTGCTGGGTTCAGCCCTACTGTCTCCTTGCGGATGAGGCTTACATCAAGGTCCTGCTTTCTCCTTTTTCATTCTAATTCCCTTCATTTTCTCGGCTTCCTTCTAATTCTCTCCTCTTCTTGCCTTCACTCTTCTCTCCTCCCTCCTGCCGTACTTTCTTCCTCCCCCCTTCGCCTCTGTATTCTTTTGTCCCTTAATTTCTGTGCTTCCTCCTCCTCTCTCTTCCCTTCTCTTGTATCCCTCTTTTCTATTGCTCTCTGCCTGTTGTCATACTTTCTTTGCTCTTCTGCTCGCTCTTCTTTTTTCTCTTGCTCTTCCTGATACATCTGTCTTGTCGCTCCCTGCTCTTTCTTTTATGCTCGTCTTCCTTCAATCTCTTTTCTCGCTCCCTGTCTTTTATATCCTGTTCGTCCTTATCTTCTCCTTACCTCACTTCCTTGAGCTTGAGTAATATTTGTCCTCCCATCCATTCGTTCTCCACGGGCGTTACCTCATCAGCTTTATCCTTCTCTCCTTTCCATCTCTTAATCTCTCTTTCTAATTCTGTCGATGCATTCAATCACTCACTCTTTTCTTCCTTGTCTTGTATGATCTTAAAGATATCCTCTTTTCTCTTTTTCTCCTCTTGTCTATCGTCACTGCTATAAGTGGGAGGTTTGTATATCAGGTTACTATAACCTGTCGCTGCTTTCAGTTCCTTTAAAGGATACAACCCTTCTTCTTCCGCACTAGCGCCTTTCACTTCAGGTGAGGTAATGGGAGCTGAGGGCTGAACGCCTTCCTGTTTATGCTGACTAAGCATCCACTCCTCAGGTGGTGGATCTACACTCTCTTCCTGGTACATTTTCCAGAGCTCTAGGATAGCTAGTCTTTTCTCAAATTTCTTCCCGCTGCGTGCAAATGTATGTGGTCATGTGTTGCAATACTGCTTTTGACAGTGATCCACCTTGTGGCCACAGCATGAACATCTTATCTGCCCTGCCTTTTATCAATTTCGCACTATACTGTTTGAGCTTGGGCATGTGCTTTGGCAGTGTCTTACATAAATGCATCAGAGGAGTGTCCCCCATTGTGACAAGTCTCAACTGACTGTGAATACTTACCAGACTTTATAACATTTCGCTGAACAATTTCCTATACTTTTAAAACAACAAAAATGACCGCCCCCCAACGATCGCAGCTCAAGCCTTTATCTTTTGAAATCGCTATATCTACCTCTGGATTGGTACCAACCACTTCAGTAGATAGCCACAATAGCTACTTAACTTTGTCTCAATTCCTTCACAACTTTTATCACTTTTCAACACCTTTACTCAACACATAATACACAGACTTGTCGACTTTACATATTTAATAAAAACACCTGTGATCACACTTTTTTTCTCCTCGCCTCAAATTACATACCCTGTCACTGGGTTTAAAATGTCTCCTTATGTTAGCCTGTTCGCACGTAGCCTAGTTTACTCCAGCTGGAGTGTGAGACGATTTATTCTGGACTCCCTTGAGTCAGGCTTCTAGACGCTACTATTTCTTCATACAATATTTCCTGTTACTTAAAATGATCACAAACCCATCTCCTTAATTTGCCACTCCCCTTAGTCTACTCACCATTCGTCCATCAATCGACTCAAGGCCTTTGGTATCGTCTCCGTCTCCAACCGACCACTTTCGCCTTTCGTCCGAGGAGTGCCTGTGGAAACCGGGCAGGGATTTCATCAAAGAGGGACCTTGCCCACCGTCTCGGTTCTTCTTGCAAGATTTCTATTTGGCCGCTCTCCACAGGAAACCCTGCGATCTTCTGGCTAGATGGCGGAGGATGCCCGATCATCTGAAAATCTGGAGACAACATGGTTTGGATCTTTTGGAACCACCCCACACTGCTACCAGGTGAACATAAGGTCCTTTGGGTAGCGTATCATGCAGTGGATGGGAAGCAGAGTCACTCTTAAACCAAATAATAGAACCAACTCAGGAAGATGGCAAAGTGTGCCTGTTTTATTATCAATTGTCTAAAACAGGGAGTACAACAGACATCAAAGAATGTCGCACAAGCATTCTCAAAGCATTTCATAAAAAAACACACATTTATAGTAAACATTTGTCATACATTATGTCATACTAAGTGGCAAAATGAGAGAAACCTATGGGAGGTTGTGATATGTTCAAGGGGAACACCTAAGCATACTTTCTTTCACAATTCAGCCCATCTTGCAGCATTTACTTATCTTAAATTAATACAACTTGGCACTCATGGCGTTCCTTCTTTTCACCTTAACAAGGGATGATTCAGCATCTGACGTTCACTGCCTTGAAGAATAGATAACAGTCTTGACTGCTTCAGCCTTGACACCAGGCCAGACAGCCCTGCCAGTTTCTTCCACGATCCCAGCTAATTCTTTGCTGCGACACAGTTTTCGGCCCTTCTCTCCATGAGTTTGAACTTACTAAAGTTATGGCACCGATGTCCAGCTTCTATATAATAGCTGTTCTGCCTGCAGTCTATTCACTACGTATAGCCAGCTTCTATGATCACTTAGTCTACTTGTGTTACTGCATCTGTACAGTTATTGAATGACTTGCATTTTCTGCAGTGCTCTTCATACGTGCAATCTTCTTTTCGCATATGAAAGTTTACTTGATTCTTTACTTCGTTATCAGTTTCTATAAGGTCCATACATTCTCTTCTTCAGCCAGTCTTCTCCGTGATTCACACGCAATACTTGTGACGTCACCAGCACCTTTTCTTGCTTTCTTCACATTTCTTCAGGGATCTCCTACATGAGATTGTCATCTCTTCGGGAATAAATCTGATAGCGTTCTCGTAGTGGATACCTTCTCTTGAAGATTTGCCACTGAATGGCCACAACTGCTGGTGTCAAGCATGGCACAATTTCAGGCTTCCAGCATGCAAATGGGATGGGGTTGGGACTTCCTGCAGAGGCATGTGGCTGCTCCTCTACACTAAACTCTCCTTACCTGTTCCCAACCAGTGCTAATGTCCTTTGTTGTAAGGTCAACCCCCTTAGTCTGTTAGAGCTGACTAGCGGCCCTGAAAATACAAACTGCTTTCCATATAATTCCAATACAAGTACTGTGATGAAATGATGACAGAAGTATAAAGATCACTCCAGAGAACCAGAGTGAATGCTCTAGTCTCTCACAGAATTTGATTGGTCAAAGGAAAAACAAAATATCAGAGGGAAACTAACATGGAGAGAGCCATCCTCTGACGAGGAAACACGGGAGACGCCGACCGAGCGAACAGGGGACTGCAACAGGAGACGCCATGCACAGAGGCGAACGGGAGCATGAAGGTAGTCCAGAGAGAAGGAGCTACTTCACAGGCTGCCCAAACAAATCTCTGTGCACCCCAAAATCCTGAAAGCAAAGGTATAGCCAGAGAAGCGAGCAGAGACTGGCAGGGCAACCGCCAACTAGAAAGGGAACTCAAAGGTGGCTGGAGAGAGAAGGTCCAGCCTGAGGAAGAAGAATTGACAGGTGGAGATGCCACCCACCGGAGAGAAAGCCTGAAGGCTACTAGAGTCTCAGAGCAAAGTTCTGATGCTCGAAAGAAGAGAACCACACAACCAGGTATGTGGGCAGACCGAGAGGTGCTAGAGGACCGGGAGGAACCGGGGAACAACTGCAGAACACGAGAAGAGGGCCTGCAACCTGCACCCATTTGAGAGACAGAGAGTGTCTGGGACTCTGAGAGAAACAGAGACAACACACAAGGAAGCATGGGCATGGCAGGAGAGTAAACCAAGCTATTGCAACAGAGCATTGTAAGTCTGGGACCCACACCCATATGAGAGCCAGTGAGGCTCTGGGACCCTGGGGCAAACAGAAGCAGTACAGAAGGAAGCACATGCTTGGCAGAACAGTCATTCAAGCTAATGCAGCAGAGCATTGTGAGTCTGGGACCCACACCCATATGAGAGCCAGAGAATCAGAGGGTCTGGGACCCTGGTACAAAGAGAGACAGTCCAAAAGAAAGCATATCGATGAAAAAAAGAAGAAAGCTTATGCTTGGCAGGAGAGTAAACCAAGTTATTGCTACCACGCATTCTGAGTCTGGGACCTGTGACCACATGAGAATCTGACAATAAGAGGGTCTGCGACCTCAAAAGCAAAAGCAACAGATCAGAAGAAAACATACGCAAGTGCACCAAGCTGGTCCCAGTATTGCAAATCTGGGACCGGCACCCATATGAAAATCTAATAATACACTGAAGTTAATTCAAGAAGGTATGGGTTCTGGGACTCAAGGAGATAAGAAAAGGAAATGAAACTGCATAAAGATGAGATGAGTTCCTGAAGTAGAACCAGAAGGAATCCAGGAAAAAGGAGCTAACCCCTAATCCTTGGAGTAATACATTTTGGGACATTTCTTTTGTCGTTTTGCCCAGCCAAGACTTTGGGAACTTTTATAGTGACAAAAACTGTCATCACCCCTTAGTTTGTTAAAGAAACCACATTAGATTTAAGTTATTAGTGTTGGGGTCTGAAGCAGGGGTGTTGCTAGATCTTGAAAAGATCCAGGGCTACGCTAATATCGGGACTCTCGGGACTCAGGGCAAGCTAGCCTTTTGGTTGTAGCCGCAGAGCTTCTATCTGGGGCTACAACCAAACGACTCTGGGCTATAGCCCCCTCACCCTGCCCCATCAACACTCTGGTCAGAAGTAGGGTTATTGGGACACAACAGTGACTGACTATTTGTTTGACATCCTGACGGTTTCCTTAGATTTCTTTGAGGCAGGGAAACCCCTCTTAGCTTTAGGGACAGAGATCCCATTTCCCGACCCTTTTACTGGTTAATAAACATTTATAACCAAACCTATACCACCTTTGTGTCCGAGCCTTACTTCTACAACCTTACAACACATACACACACAGTGCATTACATTCAAAACACATTTATTTCCAAATGTAACCTTCACATAAGTTAATCGTCTTCCTGGTGCATGTGAGATATCACAGCAGGAAGAACGGTGACACCAGAAACTGAGTGGATGGAACGTTTGGTTCGCCGGGGCGGGATCTCAGCTTGGTGGGCGAGCAACCTATGGATTCCATATGTGCAGCACTGATCATACTCCTGCAGGCTTTTGTTTTATCCAAGAGGAAGTGCACAACTGGATATCACCTGGTATTGGAAGTGGAAGGCAGATGCTGGGGGATCCTTCTTATTCTACCTCCAATGGTCACATCAGCCATATCCATGTGGCCTCCAGATTTTCCTGATCCTCACAAACTGGCTTACCACATGTGATTCACCACACCTTTTGAGGCCCTCGGAATTGATTGATTTGTTGAAACCTTGGGTCTAATGAAGCAATTAAAATCTAGACTTCATTACACCTATATTTCCATACCCACTCCTCTCACCCAAGGAGATATTTGAATGATCTTTTGAGAGACCACTTCATTGCTTTGCCCCCACTTCATTGCTTTGCCCTTACCGTACGCTGTGCATTGCAACTGAGAGCTACTCTGCTTGTGCATCTTTCCGGTACAGTAGAAACACTCAATTGATTGTTCCAGAGAGGGATGCCAAGCTGAGAGAGTATTTTTCTGCTAGCTATACCATCAGCAAAATCCGGGATAACTATTATCACTTCGGAGGAAGGGCACCCAAAGAAGAATATTGGAACGCTCCAAATAAACGGTGTAGGAGGTTCTCTGCTCAGAGCTGAACTCAATGAGGCTAATATTTAACTCCCTGTAAATTACGCGAAGGGCATTGCACTAAGGTGCAATAAGGCCCCATCCATGAAATGTTCATCATTTGCATTTGGGCGTGCAATTTGAGTAAACGCTGCTTACCATTTACACATGGCAGGCAGTGTTTACAATGGATTCTTATGGAATCTGCTTGCTTTTTTCTGGTGTACAAAACAAGGTGGATTGCATAGGAATCAACATCATACACCAGCATGAAAATGTCACACTGGAAGAAATACTTGCACATTTGTATTGCTGAGAGAAAAGGGCAGGCAGAATCGTGAATTACAATCTGTGACGTCCTCCACCATAAAGAATTATTCAAAATATGACGGAGTAAAATTCACATGTAAAATGTTTACACATACATTTTACGCACAAATTATACTTCACACCACCATGAACTGGACCCCTATATGTCAAATCAAATGTCTTGCACATCTCTGAGCACTAATATTCCCTTTTAATCTGCTTGATTAAGAGCCCTTTGCGAGATTACAGATTCCCTTCAAGAGGGTGCTGAAAGTATTGTCACATTTTCAATCTATGTATCCCCTGAATCCACAGCCTTTTGGTCACAAATGAAATAATGTTTTTGGTGAGGTCTGTGTTGGCATGTAAATCAGCCTTTACTGTGATTTCGTGTGCACAAAATGACAGTGCAGTAGAACATTTTCGACAATAAGAAACATATACATGTATACGAGAAGGCTCTTTGAAGAGCAAAGTAGAATAATGGTGCAAACGGCACACTGCGTGCCACTAGTGATTACAAATGTCCTGGCCAAGGGTGGGCTATTCGTGCAGTGGGTGAAACAAGGGTGAAATAAAGGAACTTTACTTTTTCAATGTCAATGCACAGTACAGTAATGGTGAAGGGTTCAAGGGTGAAGGGTTCAAAATTGCTTGGAGCTATTTAGCTCCTGGTTAT
The DNA here is from genome assembly GCF_040938575.1 of Ambystoma mexicanum. NCBI lineage: Eukaryota > Metazoa > Chordata > Amphibia > Caudata > Ambystomatidae > Ambystoma > Ambystoma mexicanum. The sequence continues at coordinate 1,345,329,580 of NC_090937.1, read as the reverse complement.
TGCCAAGGAGAGCCTGATTGGCACACAACAACAGGCAACTTGAGCTAAATGGGTGCCATACACTGGCAAACTGGTGCCCCACACACGCACATCCAAATGTCGTTAAGTGTACATTTAGGAATGTGTATAAATGAACATTAAGACGGACATTGCCAGAAGACATTTTAAGCATAATGGGTCATATTGAATTGACAAATAGTTATCGTTTGCATCTCGTGTGGGATTTACATTTGTGGCATGCTATATGATAACTCTGGGTTTCCGAGGTAGCTCCTACTTACTAGGCGAATCCCAGGAGCGGCGTTTAGCTCCTGACAATCAGATCCTTATTTTGATTCCTGTGTTGGTGTGATTTTCTACGCTATCACGTATGGTCTGTGCAGGCCCGGCCTTAGGGGGCACGAGCCGGGCGACCGCCCAGGACGCCGCACCCCCCATGGCCCATTAGCCCCACCACGCCAGCTCGGGGGAGTCTTTCAAGGGCTCCCCCGAACTGGCGTAGCGGGAGAAGGCGCAGCAGGAGGGTGCATTCAATGTCAATCGGGTGCTGAGTACCCGATTGTCACCAAATGCGCCCCAATGCCACGGGCGTCTTCGCCAACAAAAGGCACCGTTAGCCGCCCGCCACGCCAGCTCTGGGGAGTCCTTCAAAGGCTCCCCCGAGCTGGCATAGCGGCGGCAGGCACCTCATTATTAGGCAATGCGCCTGCTATTGCAACCTATTCATAGAATTACGAGGAGGCGAATTACTAATAAAATAGGAGCGAGGACGTTTAAAAAAAATAAAAAAAATAAAAAAAGTGACACTCCTTGGCCACGCCCCCTCTTGACCAGGGGCGCGTGGGGCAGGGGGGCGCCAATCCGCCCAGGGCGCTGCTGCCCCTAAGGTCGGCCCTGGGTCTGTGACATGAATATGGAGCAGCAAGTGGTGAAGTAAATTCTATGACAAGACTGGAGGCGAGCATTATGCTTCATCTTCCTTTATTTCTACTCTTCAGCAGTTCAACAAAATATATATAAAACCATGAAAAGTATAACACAAAACTTTTCTTCTTTCAAACCTACAAGATCCATGAGTCTCTGTAATCCATGCCCTTTCGGCCAGTGACAACCCACTTCCTGTGCTTGGGCTCCTCCTCTTATTTTACTGCTCTTCACGCAGATAAGTACCATTTCTTCCCTCTCCGCATGTCAATGTTGTAATGACTGGGTTTGAGTTGGAGATTAATATTATGTCTAGCCAGGACACAGTATGTGTGTGAAAGAGAAGATTTGTTTATATAGCATGTAAAAAAAAAAAAAAAATTAAATAATATTTTGTTTTGTGGTAATTATACAGAGTATTATTAGTGCGTAGTTTAGCAATACATACGCGTGCGCTTACAAGATTAGGCGTTTTTTACTCATAGCTATACGTGGAAGGATTTGCGAAGTTTAGTGAGGTAGAGATCTTCGTTCGCGAGGCTGACGACCCTGTGTCGTAAGACCGGCACTCCAGGGGTGCAGTCGGCCTCGCAAAAACACGCAACGCCGGCAGCGCTGGCATCCGTGAGCCGGCCCCCACCCTTGGGGAGGTGGAGCCAGCGCCCGCGAGGTTCAGAGCGCGGCCGGAGAACTCGCGAGGAGGCAGCCCCCTTCCCGTGGGTGGGTGGAGCTACTGCAAGCTGTGTGTAGGCTCTACGCTCCTAAGCGTTAGCCCCCACCCGCAGGTGGGAGGGGTTGGTGCGCGTTACTCGCGCTGCAGGACGCCACATTTGTGCGACAGGAGTTCCCTACACACCAGCAACTGAGCGCTCGGAAGAGCGAAGTATTTACGTTGGACTTGATTTAAAGTCCCTATACCAGCGATCGTACGATTGCGAGCGCCGTGCTCCAGTAGAGCATTGAGAGGACTGCAGGCACACGTGTGAAGAGCTGCTGAGCCTAAGGCACTGCAGATCCTTATTCTGCTTCTCAGCAGAGGATTGGCGCCTCAGAGTAGAAGGCTTCCTAGAGCCTCAAAGCTAAGGACAGAAGGTGCAGCCACTGAAAAAAAAAAAAAGAGCGGAGGGACCGGCCGCTTCAGAGGTCGTGCAGCCAGTCGCAATCAAGGAGGCAGAAGACGACCTCAGAACCCCAGAGCGCAATATTGGGAAAACAAGAGCCAGGATACATTCTTCCCGTCCAGAGGGAGATCCCCGAGAGGCCGCAGATCCAGAGGATCAGGACAAGGGCAAGGATTTACGCCAGGTGTGAGCGGTTCAGTATCCTCCTGTAGGGGGGAGGACGCGCATGTTTTTAGAGAGTTGGCGCAAGCTTTCAAGCGATTCCTGGATATCGCAGACCGTCAGAGGGCTGCAGCTAGATTTCATAGAGACCCCAGTCCAGCAGCACAGACCACAGGGTCAGAGGCTAGCGCAAGCGGAACAAGCATGCTTAGACAGCGAGATAGCACAGCTAGCCCGCAAACAGGCGATAGAGAGATGCGAGACGACCCCCAAATTTGTGAGCCATGTGTTCCTGGTGCACAGGAAAGAGAAGGTGCGTCCAGTCATAAACCTCAAAGAGCTGAACGGATGGACCGTACACTGCCACTTCAAGATGGAGGGCATACATCAGCTCAGGGACTCCCTAAGAGAGGGAGACTGGCTGACACGTTTAGATCTGAAGGACGTATACCTCACAGTTCCAGTCCTCAGGGAGTACAGACCATACCTAGCTTTCCGCTGGCAATGACAATTCTGGCAATTCAAGACAATGCCATTCGGACTTGCTTCGGCACCCTGGGCATTTACGAAGCTGATGAAACCAGTAGCGGCAGCAATCAGAGAGAAGGGCGTCAGACTGATTATCTATCTGGACGACCTCTTACTCCTGGCAGAAGATCGAGAGGTGCTAGTATACCAAACGAGATGGGTACAAGATCTTCTGTCTCACTAGGATTTCTAGTGAACACAGAGAAGTCAGATGTCATACCAGCGCAGAGATTAGACTTTCTGGGGTTTGTGCTAGACACAAAGAAAGCAACTCTGGATCTGCCAGCTCGAAAGCTGAAAGACATAAAGAGGGAGATCAGGTTATGCTTAGAGAAACAACAGATATCCCTCAGGACATTGGCGAGGATAGTTGGGCTATTAGCAGCATCTATTCAGACCATATTCCCAGGGCCCTTGCACTACCGGGCATTACAGAGGTTGAAGATAAAACATCTACAACAAGGTCTGAAATATCACCAACAAGTGCCCCTAGATCAGGACTCTGTTACAGAACTAGAGTGGTGGTTAAAGAATATGGACGCTTGCAATGGGCGAGCCATATTCGGAGACAAGTCAGATCTGATAATAGAATCGGATGCCAGCCGGAAGGGCTGTGAAGCCAGATGTGGGACCCTATAGACAGGAGGCAGGTGGAGCAAAGAGGAGCTCCGTCTTCACATAAACTGTCTGGAGCTCCTAGCAGGATCATTTGCGATCAAGGCCTTCACAAGAGGAAGGGTGAAATCTTGTGTCCTGCTGAAGATGGACAACATATCAGCAGTGAGGAACATAAACCACCTAGGCGGTACAAAGTCCAAGATGCTAGCAGAGCTAGCAAAGGACTTCTGGCACTTTTGCTTACAGTCAGAAACGTCAGTGACTGCGGAGTACCTGCCAGGCTCACAGAATGTGGTAGCAGACTGGAACTCTCGCTACCTGACAGACTCCAGCGATTGGAAGCTGGATCCAGCAGTGTTTCAGAGGCTGGACAGGAGATGGGGACCATTACATATGGACCTCTTCGCCTCTCGGCTCAACGCACAGACAAGCCTCTATTTCAGCTGGAGGCTGGACCCGGGAGCACAAGGAACGGATGCTTTCCTGCAGGAGGGGCAGGAGGCCCGCATTACGCTTTCCCTCCCTTCGCAATGTTGAGCAGAGCTCTAGCAAAGTGTCGGAGAGAGAAAGCGGAACTGGTATTAGTAGCACCGTTGTGGAAGTCACAAGTGTGGTTTCCAACACTAATGGAGCTAGTAGCGGACGTTCCCAGAGTCCTCCCCGAAGGACAGTGACTGCTCACGGACCCAATTGGGTCGTGTCATCCTCTGAGAGTGAGAGGGACACTCCCGCTAGTCGCATGCAGGATATCAGGGGATGCTGGGCACTGCCGGGAATTCCGGTGCAGGCTGCTCAGCTCATCGCTGAATCCTGGGCTCCATCCACTAGGAGGAGCTACGACGCAGCTTGGGCAAAATGGACAAGCTGGTGCAAGAACAGAAGTGTTCATCCCGTTTCTGCATCTGTAGTGGAAATACTGAATTTCCTGGTGAATCTTTTGCAGAACGGAAGAGCTTTCCGTAGGATAGGAGTATACAGATCAGCTATATCAGCAGGGTATATGCCAATAGAAGGAGTACTGGCAGGGGAACATCCCGCGGTAGTGAGGCTCATTAGAGGAGTAAGATTCAGAGTGCTGCCAGTGCCCATATATAGTACAAAATGGGACGTGGTGACGGTATTACGATTATTATCAGATTGGCCATCAGATAAATACCTTTCTCTTAAACAGCTATCAGGTAAACTAGTTATGTTATTATGTCTGATTTCATGTAAACGAGTGTCAGACGTTAAAGCGCTAGAAATTAACAGACTGTCTTTCGGACCGGAAGGAGTCACATTCTCCATAGCCAGGAGGACCAAGACAGGCACTTCCACAGTGCATTATCCGTATTTTCCGAACAATTCAAAATGGTGTGTTGCACGTTGTATTAAAGAATATGAGAATAGAACAGCTGAGAATAGAGCAGTAAATACTACTCAGTTATTAATAGCGTGCAGGAAGCCCTATCACGCAGTTGCATCAGCTACCATAGCTAAATGGGTCAAGGAGGTCATGCATGCAGCAGGTGTGAATGTGGACACGTACGGAGCTCATTCAGTGAGAGGACCAATGGCATCATCAGCCGCAAGAGCGGGAGTGCCTTTGAGTGAAATAATGCTAGCAGCAGACTGGTCAAGCGATCGTACTTTTAAAGAGTTTTACTTTAAGCCAGCAGAGAGTTTGGCTGGGACGGTGTTGGGGAAGCTTTGAACAAGCATAATGCTCGCCTCCAGTCTTGTCATAGAATGTAGATTACCCCTGCTAGCTGCGCAGAGTATTAATTCTATTAAAGACTAGGGAGGCGAGCATTAAATTCCCACCCGAGTAATGTACGGTATACAGAATGTTGATGCATTATATGAGTGAGTACACTACATACACACCACCCTAAGATCTCCTATTATGTTTTCATAGGAGAAGATCAGAAGAATAGCTGAAGGCAGTGTCGTAGCTGAGAGTATCAAGAGACCGGGAGAGCACCGGCAGTTGAGTTGGAAGTTCAGAAGAACCTTTGCACCGTTGGCGAGGATCAGTTAAAGAACATGAGTAACTGTCAGAGCGAGTAAAAGCAGAGGAGGAGCCCAAGCACAGGAAGTGGGTCGTGACTGGTGGAAAGGGCATGGACTACAGAGACTCATGGATCTTGTAGTTTTGAAAGAAGAAATGTTTTGTGTTATACTTTTCATGGTTTTATATATATTTTGTTGAACTGCTGAATGGTAGAAATAAAGGAAGATGAAGCATAATGCTCGCCTCCTTAGTCTTTAATAGAAGTAATACTCCATGCGCAGCTAGCAGGGGTAATCTACATTACTAGGCTGAGACAGGCAAGGACTTCACAGAACAGCTGTTTACTGACAAAACACCCAATGTGCGTGTTTCAAAGGGTTAGAATTTTCGAACAGAGGACTCCTGTATAATAAGGTGCAGCTGAAAGAACTAGTCAAGGACCCATAATCATATTTGAAGGGATAATTGTCACATTCTTCCTAAATGATAATCCTGTTAGTGAGGCAATTATGCTGCATGTGAAAAGACGTAATGCTCTGAATATTTTATTTAGGCAATGTTCCAAACCATTCAAAAGCAATGACATTAATGGAGGTACATGGACTCAATTGGGTCTACACTCCGTTGGATCACTGAACCTAAATCCTAATGAGAGTTTCTAGGCTTAGCTTGGGGGATTGTGAAGCTTGGTTGCAAACTCAAAAAGTAGGTTGAGCTGCTGGAGGGGATAGAAATACTTTTTGGATGGAGTTTCTGTTTGATTTCATTCGTTTTGGCAAAATCACTGACTCTTCCCGCCCAAAACATATCACCCTGGGATCTCTGAGCTAGCTCAGTCCTTTCAGAGCAATGTTCTGAAAGGCAATTGCTTAACTGCAACTATAAACCAGCTACTGGTGTAGTAGAAATGTCTTCAAGTGTGCATTCAGCCATTTGATTTATAAGCAGTGGAAGTGTCATCGCATCACTTTCTTGCATGAATTTGTGTTTAAAAACAAGCAGACAGGTTTTGCCCTTATATGGACATTAGATAGCCATTTGCCAGGCAGGGTTATAACATGCCATGGTACTAACACAATTCTTCCAGCTTTTGCCATTTTATTGCCAGGAAGTAACGTGGCAGTGCTTGGAGAATGCTGAGCCCATGCATGTACTAAAGCTAAAACTGTTTGCTTTGCCAAGTCTTGTTTTCATAATTTTACACACCTTGCACATTATTATGATTACATCAGTCATAACGAGCAAGAATAGTATAGTGTGTTATGAGTTATAAGAAAAAACATTGTGACATATCTAGTTCAGATTCCAGATCCAGGTTTTGAAAAAGGCTGTACAGTGCATTTTGAGGTGGAAGAAAATGAGAGTGGCATATCCTGTTCCAGTTAAATGCTTCCCCATTATTGTTAATCTAGGAAAAGATTGTGATAAAGTCCTTTCTGTAGATGTGATAGAAGAGTATTGCGCACATATCAAGGTAAGAGGAGATTAATAAGAAAATACAGTAGTTTATCGAGTAACATGCCTATAGAGTAAAGGAAAATAGGAGAGAGGAGACAAAGAGTGGTTAGGAGAGTATAGGAGGAGGGTGGTTTTAAAGTCCAGACTGGACTTCTGTCCCTACCCACACAACCTCCAGCATGCGCTGACACACATAGGAGGCGGAGGCAGGAGGAAAGTTTTGAACACTTCTTTATTCGTTCACAGCCAAACATCAACTGACTTCCCTTCCTGCATCCCTCCTCTCCCCTTCCCGTGGCTCACTGTCCTCTGTCACGTGATGGGGGTCCTTGACCAAGATGATGACACCACAACCCCCCACCCCCCGGTACTAAACATGATGTCCACTCTAGCCCATTTCCTCAATCAGTCTTTGAGGCCTTTTCCGTGTTCTCTGAGGCCGCGGGGCTGGGTGATCATCACTGACCTTTAGATGGCATGGAACTATCTCCTTGTGGGAGTCTTCCCCCTCTCCTTCATAGGATGACTACCACGCAGGGTCTGGGATGTCTGGGGAGTGATCAGTGTCTGGGACAATGCCTGGCATCCACCAAAAATGAGATGAATTTCTTGTGACGATCTTGCGGTTACCTTCCGCGGTGATGTCAGATCCTTTTACTCAAACTACCATTAAAGGCTCTTTCCCAAAAGCAGTCATGCTCTTCCAGCTCTGCACATCCCGGGCGATGACCACATCTCCTGGCTCCAGGTCATTGTCTTCTCTCTTTATCGGGCTGCATCTTCATGCCTTCTTTGCTTCTCAGTTCATGTTCCTGCATTTATCGCTCTCCGCTGTAGCTTTCCTCCACAGTGGTTGCATGAGGTATCCTTGTTCGTATGCACCTTCCGAACATGACTTCGGATGGTGTCTTGCCTGTGGTGCTGTGTGGGGTATTCCGGTAGTCTCTTAGTAATTGGCCTAACATTTTCATCACAGGTTCCCCAGTTAATCAATTGATTTGCACGTTTCTCTTTATGTTACTCATGAAGCGTTCTACTGTGCCGTTAGCTTGCGGCCACAGTGGTGTTATCCTCCAGTGATCAAAGCCCATTTATTCAGAAAATGTTTTGAAGTCTTGTGAAATGCCGAGGTGGAAAGCACTAGTTGGACGTATTCGTCCACCGCTACAAATATGTGATCAAACACATCCAACGGTCCGAAAAATTCTACTGCAATTTCATCCCAGGATTTTTCCGGAAGCGCTGTCATGCATAGGGTTTCGGGCCTCGTGCGTGGATTAATGACTTCACAGGTGGGACACTGTTTCATCATCTCTTCAACCTGGGCATCCAGACGGGGACATCAGAGTTTTTGTCTGAGCATCCTTTTGGTAGATACTATTCCTCGGTGGCCCTCATGGGCAACTTCCAAAACTTTCTGGGTTAGCATCCTGGGAATTACCAGTTTGGTGCCCTTGAGCAGTAGACCCTCCTCAGTTTTTGCCAGTTCATCCTTTACAGCAAGGAAGCAGCTGACGTCATGTGTTGTCACCCAAGTGCTGGGCTTGTTTCCAGTGTCCGATCACCAGGCAACTGAGGATGATCTGTAGTCCTTGATCATTGTCTGTTTCTTGTTATTATTTGATGAGTGTCGAGACCTTTTGGTCTGCTTGTGTGTATCACGTAGCGAATGTACTGATCCGCAATGGACTGTGGGGTTTGGGACTCCTTGCATGGGTGTCTCAAGAGAAAGTCTGCAGGGTTGTGGTCCTTGCGGGCCTGTGAATTATGCTGAAACTATAGTCTTGCAGCCTTAAAGCCCATCTGGTGATGTGCTGTTGCATCTTGGCCTGAGGGTTTCCATAGATAAACAACAGTGCCGGTTGGTCCGTGATGACGGTGAAAGGATTCCCATACAGAAAAAGGTGGAAGTGTTTGCAGGCCAAAACTACAGCTAAGCCCCCCTTTTTCTTCCTGTGAATATGCTTGCTCGGTCTTCGATAAGCTCTTGCTGGTGTAGGACACGATGTGTCTCGATCTGTTGTCTTTCTCATCAATCTGTGTCAGGATGGCGCCTAGGCCAACTGGGCTGACGTCCACAATTATCTCTCTCTCTCATTTTGAGTTGAAGTACGACATGTTCTTGGCATCGGATATACGCTGCTTTATCAGCTGGAATGCCTGTTGGCATTCCTCTGTTCATATAAATTCTGTGTTCTGTTTTGTCAATGCCCTGAGGGGTTCGCTGACAGAAGCAAAATCCTGTATGTAATGAGTACAATAGCTTGCAAGCCCGAGGAATGATTGTAAATCGGTCGTGGAGTTGGGTGGCTCAGCGTCTGTGAGTGCACTGACCTTTTCTGGATCTGGGGTCATCCACTTTTATGAGAATACGTGACGAAAAAAAAGAAATGTCTGTTTTATAAACTCCTCAAGTGCCATGCATACCCTCATAAGCGTGTTATCGTGTTGCTCTTGGTCCTGTCCGAATATTAGGATGTCATCACTGTAGTGCAGACAATTTGGTATATTTTTTTAGGTTTTTTTTTTATTTGTTTATGGTTCAAACAACCTTTACAAAATTACACGACAATACCCTTTTAAACAAGTTTACAATACAAAACATTATTAAAAATACAGATTTAAAATGATATTTTGTATTAAAAGACAATATATCATTAAAGCATCAAAATCTCTTTTTTCAATTATTTTTAAAAAAACAACCAAGGCACAAATTAAGGCCTTCTCGTTGGCTTGCATAAGTCGACCCCAAAGTGAAATAATACAATCTTCATAATTCATACTGATAAATCTTAAAAAGGACTTTTTACTTGCATTCCTAAAGCAGGACATTCTAGGACGAGGTGTTTTAGTGTTTCGTTTTGTTCTGTGCATTTAGGAAACCGACAATTAGAAGTGCCCTGCTTATTTATTCCCATTCCCCAATACTTTGTTCGTTCAAGAGTATGATATTGGTTTAGCTTAAAACACATGTAGTGCATTCTAGTTGTGTTACATGGAAACATCTTAAGGTGGTCATTGCAACCATCACTTTTGTTTGGAAATTTTGCATATTCCTTATATGTGGTTAGGGTAGCAATTTGTTCAATGGTTTCACGCCAATCATTCTGAAATACCTTTTGTTTCACATAATTTGGACGCCTGTACAGATCTTCACTATCAACGCACAAACTCATTAAAGTTTTTTCCATAGTTTCAAAAAAGCTGATAATAGAGCTAGAGGAGCAACCCTTTTTAAAGTCAGAGAGATCTTGATAGATGGAATTATCAGGGTAATTCAAAATATTGGAATAGTTGGATAGAGCACGCCATGTAACTCTGGTAGATAAGGAAATAAGACCCATTTCGTGTCTAATGATATTTGGTATATGCTTAATGACAATAATTTCTGCTTGAAAAATTTCCGCCACAGAAGAGACCCCGAAACTGAGGTGTTTGTATCTGTATAACCCCAGGTGGTTGGCGAATGAGGGTGATTATCTTGACGCTTTATGTAGTTCCAGTTGATGATATCCCTTGTTGAGGTCCAGTTTAGAGAACATTGTGGCCCCGTTCAGGAGATGTACCATATCTGTTATGCGTGGAGCTTGTTGGCGCTCTCAGAGTATGGCTTCATTGGGCCGCCGCATGTCCACACATATCCGGATAGCCGAAGAGTCTCGCTTGGGTACCGGGACTATGGGAGATACCCACGGGGTGGGTCCTTCAGCGGGTTGAATAATGTCAGCTTCTAGCAATTTCATGAGTTCTTCTTCAACTTGTCTTTGTATATTTATGGGAATTCCCCTGTAGTGTTGTGCTATGGGAGGAACTTGGGTGTCAATGTGTAGTTCAATTTGGCATCCTTTTAACTTTCCAAGCCATTTGAACAGCGGAGGGAACACTTGCTAAATTTTTGCAGTGTGGTCCAAGTATTTGTGTACCATTAGTCTGTATAGGATGTGGATTAGGCCCATGTCGATGGCTGCCTTATAGCTCAGAATGCATCCACTTTCGGTGGCTGCTTCCAGTACGTGCATGGACTGTCCTTTATAGCCGCATGATGCAGTGAAATAGCTTCTGCAGGGTAGTGGTGTCTTTGATCCATACGGGTATGTGTGGGGCGTGCGGGATGCTGTTGTATACCTCCTCACTTACAATGTTCACGGTTGCCCCTGTGTCCACTAGAAATTCTGCAGCTGTTTTATTCATTTGGATGAACAGTGTCGGACTGTGCTCCTTTGCCGTCGGATTCCCCAGGGCGAATAGGTATGCTTTTCTTCACTGTTCTTCCCGTGGTTTCTCCCTTCTTCTGATGTTTTCATCAGAAGATGCACTGGATCTGCTATCGGATTGTGAGTGTTCGACCAGATAACGAATATATCTTCTGGGCTTCGTTCTTGATTTGGAAGACCGAGGTTTGCTGTCCCTCCAGTCTCCTGAGATTTGATCTCATCTTTTCTCTGGCTTCTCTTCCTTGTACCGGCGTTGGGGAGGTTCATATGCCTGGCTGAGTGCTCTGGGTGGGTTTAGTGTCAGCCTTTCCCTGTCCTGAGACGGTTTCCCGCCTATTCCTTCCCCTCTCATTTGGCTGCGTTACATGCAGCACACTGCTTTGAAATGATTATCTCCTCCGCAGGCCGAGCACTGTTGACCTATGGCTGGGCATTATCCTTCGTCTGGGAACTCATAACCATATCAATAACAGAATGGCTCACCATTCCCTTTGGCTGTGGTCTCCAGCTTGTTGATGACCTCACTGTTGCCATGAGTGATCTTTATCTCGCCCAACCCTTCGACTTGAGATGCCAACGCTGCATACGATCGTGCTAGATGTAAGATTTCTTCTATATTCCGCGGTTATTCTAAAGTCAGCACATTCACACCCGACTATGATTTGAGAGCATTGAGCTTCCTCATTTGAGTAGTTATTGAATTCACAGTGCTTTATCTTGAGTCTCAAACACATCACAAAATCGTCCATACATAGATTCCCCTTTGGTCTGCTTGGTGGTGTGAAATATATTTCTCTCATAATCCACATTTGTGTGTGGAGTAAAGTAATCTGTCAGTGTTGTTGTTAGGTTCACATAAGTATCGGTAGCACTTAAAAGAAGCTTGTCCACAATACCTCAGATATTTGAGCCAAATGAGAATGTCAATAGGCTCTGCCTCTTCTCCTCATCTAGGGAGCCTATCGCCTTTATGCACACCTCAAAGTCTCTTTTCCACCTCTTCCAGCGTGGAACCAATGTACTGGATTCTGTGAGATCAAAGCTGGTGGGCAGTTGTGTCAAGAGACTGTCGTGCATCCTGGTGGGTAGCGTTTGAGCTGGGGTCAGGGGAACAGTTAGTGAATCATCTTCAGACATGTTGATAGCAGCGTTGTGCCCCCAGAATGTGTCCTTCGCTGCGCGCTGTGCGAGCTTGCGTGGTCTACCTTGTAAACTGACCTTTGTATGTTGTTGACTGGCAGGAAATGGCTTCTCATGGGATACTTCTCATCCCTGGTGATGAACGTATTGCTCGCGGATTTAGGTGTGCTGTCACTCTCATGGAGCACCTTATTATCTCGATGAGACTTTAGTTTCCAGCGCCCCTCTGGGCCTATGTGCTTCCAGTGTGGCAGTTTATTGTTTCCGGACTGGCAGGTGCTGCTTACTTGTAGGCCGCCTGCTCCATGGTGACCGTAAGCCACGTGCGTAGTAATTTCGCCTGAAACGTGCCACGGTCCACGCTTCCGGCTCTACTCCTCCACCAGAGCTCTTTTCGGTTACGCCTTTCTTCAGTGTTGTGCCATTAGCAGGAATGTATCACACTGCCCTGCTGCTGAATATGCGCTGAATGGGCCTTGCAATCGATCTGCTGCAACGCAGAGATGCCAGGCCCCTCATGAACCAATGCACGGGCCTTTTCGTTCGCTGCTCGAGGGGCACCTGCCAAACGTCAGCCACAAGCACAGAGTACACGGCTGTTGCACACTTCACAATGCCTCGTCGCCAGTGTAAAGTCCCGAATGGACTTCTGTCACTACGCACACAGCCTCCAGCATGCGCTGACGCACCTATGAGGCGGAGACAGGAGGAGTGTTTGAACACTTCTTTATACGTTCACAGCCAAACATCAACTGACTTCCCTTCCCGCATCCCACCCCTCCCCTTCCCATGGCTCACTGTCCTCTGTCACATCATGGGGGTCCTTCACAAAGATGACGACACCACAGTGGTTATTATGTTCTTTTGGGGTAAGTGTGGTGTTTATTCCACTGTTGTTACAGTGAGATGGAATGGCGCCTCAGAGTTCGGTACAACAATGGGCTTCTAAAGGATTAAGAAGTAATATACCAAAAGAGGGTGGAATTCAGAATATCAAACATGTCATGTTAATTTCATGGAACGTGAATGGTCTAAACAATGCTATCAAGTGAAAAATGTTTTTATCACATTTGAATAAACTTGGAGCTGATACAGCCTTTTTGCAGGAGAAGCACTTAAGTACGGAAGAAACTGACAAAATGTGTGGGGGGTGGGTGGGTAAGGTGTATCATTCTGTCTATACCACTCATTCTAGGGGTGGCAATCTGAATTCACAAGAACGTTCCAGTGAAGGTGATATCCGAACAGAGAGATAAGGAGGGTAGGATAGTTCTTACTCACCTCTGTATTCAAAATACAGATTTAACAGGATGTAATGTATATGCATTTTCAACCAATGGACAGGTGTTCTTTCATGACCTGATAAATTATTTGACTAATGCACCTGAAAACATGATATTCAGCAGGGACTTTAATGATATTCTCGCCCCGATGTTAGACAGAAGTGGTATGTTATATGAACATGTATAGCACCTACTCCCTCAAAGCGTTGTGGGTGAATTCCCTTGGAGGGCAGAGGTCCGAGATGTGAGATTTGAAGGAGGATTCTAGAATGAGTGTGTGCATTTTTAGCCAGCACAAAGGTAGGTAAGGGGTCCCTGATTTCGACCCATGGAGATCTGGATAGTGGATGGGTGCTGTGATAGACTGTCAGTACAGTAGGTGATTCAAGTAGACTGTTTATGTGCACAGCTGGACCAAAGGATGTTGTGGGACTCAGCTGCATTCTATTGCAAGTGGTGATGTGTGCTGTGAAGTCAAGTAGTGATTATTGCAGATCTATGCAGGAGGGTGGCGGTGCCCCGGGAGGCATACAGCGATGTTCCTTTTTGATAGAGTGCTATACGCACCATTGAATCAAGGCTGATATCTAGTTACCAGGATGTTATTCAAATCGTATCGTAACGTTTGACTGGAATCCTTTCCGTGTGGGCTATGTAACGCCTTGTTGTCCACTCAGGTGACTCATTGTTTGTCCCTGACATCCTGTCGGGGGGAGGTAGTTCACCCAGGAGGTGGACTATGTCAGTCAGGATGCAGAAGGGAAGAACCAGATCTTCAGAGCCTTCCAAAAAGCGAGCTGATCCTCTATGTGGCAGATTCTAAATGGAATCGAGTTCCAGATTGTGTGAGCTTGGACTGAGAAGAAGATCCCCCTATTCCGGTCGACTTTGCAATTGGGATGAAAAGGAGAGCTGTGCTGGAGCTCAGATTTCTTGTGGGACTATAGGGTGTATGAGTTTGTGTTGCAGATATCTTGGTCTTTTGTTGTGCAGTGCTTCGTGATATGATATTTTATTTGTATCACGCTCATACGGTGTGTGATGCACATTACCTTGAATGTGGATCGTCGCCCAGTCATCAGCCAGTAAAGGATTTGAGGGTGGGTGTGATGTGTTCTCTAGGCCATAGGACAAGATGGAGCCTTGCTGCAGTGTATTGTACCCACTGTGTGCTTTATAAATAAATAAATAAAATAAATAATGCAGGGGCCCAATGGTATAGGACGATAGCCAAGATTGCAGTGACTCAGTGTGGGAAGCTCAGGTAGGGGAAGATGTGTTGGAGAATGTATACATGTAGGTAGCAGGTTTTTGTCACTCAGTTGATGTGGTGTGATAGTGTCAGGTCTAAGTCCATGGTGCACCCAAGGTTTTTTACTGTGTTGGAGGTCGAGGGGGGTGGGCCTAGGGAGTGCGGCCATGTGGATATTTGGGGGAAGAGGGCAGTCTTCCCGCAGATCATGATCTCCGTTTTACCAAGGTTGAGAAGAAGAGTGGTTAGCAGTCATCCAGTGGTCGATTTCTGTGAGGCATGATGTGGGGTTGGGGGAGGTGGAGGAAGGGCCCTTTGAGATCTTGAATACGATTTGAGTGTCATTGGCATATATATAGAAAGACAGGCTGTGTGAGCAGATGAGAGCAGGGAGGTGGCTCAGGTAGAGGTTAAAGAGCAGTGGGGAGAGAGCCACGCCCTGTGGCACTCCATGTGTAACAGAGAGAGGAGACGAGAAGAGGGGAGGCATGTGTATTATTTGGGATCTGGTGGAGAGGAAAGAGGAATTGAACTTCAGAGCTGCATCCCTGATGCTGTGAAAGTGGGGTCTGTCTGTGAGGGTGTGTGGGTCTATGGTTTTGATGGTTGCCGAGAGGTCAAGAGTAATTAGTACGGCACAAACTTCTGAGTCTGAGGTTCTTTCGAGATCATCCCAGATAGATACTAGGCACGATTCAATTCCTCATTGTGGGTCTGAAGCTGGATTGGGCGGGGTCAAGTAGGAGGTTGTTTTCTGTGAAAAGGCATAGCTATGTGTATGCTGTTCTGTCAGTTAGTTTAGCAATAAATCAGTTGTTTGAGATAGGTCTGTAGTTGGTCGGTAGAAGGGGGTCGAGGGAGTTTTATTTTTAGCAGAGGTTTAATGTACGAGGTATTGAATTCTGCTGCGAAGATGCCTGAGATGAGAGATTAGTTGATAATGGATCTTGCGATGTTGTCGGCACATGTTGAGGATAGGATTTCTTTTAGAAGAGTAGGAGGACATGGTCTCCATGGGATCCTGAGAGGCGACTGTTAGATAGTAGTTTCAGAAATTAAGGGTGGGAGATAGGAGAGAAGGAAGAGAAGAGCAAGCCAGTGGAGGGCTGGTCTGAAAACCCAGTCATGGATGCTGAGGAGTGGGGTGTGAGTGATGATATTTTAGTAACAATGGCAATATTTCTTTCCAGGGTTGTGTAGTGGAAGTGGTCTGAGTGGGAGTCACAAAAATATTGGGTGTGGGAGGAGGGGTGCATAATGAGGCCTTCAATTTGGATTTAAACTTGTTGAGTTCCCTACATGTGTTTTGGGCATTGGAGATTCTATTCCAGTGATAGGATATGTTGGCCTTGCATATTTCTGCCCTGTAGGTTTTGACCTGCTGGGTGTAGACGATTCAATTCTGTGGTGATGGATCTGCCCGCCATCTGCGCTCTAGGTTGTGGTTCTGGGATTTGAGAGATGTGACAGCTGAAGTGAATCAAAGAGGGAGAGTCCTGTAAGAGGATTCAATTCAACACTACAGCTAAGTCAACGCCTAGTCTATAATACTGAATGAAAACCCTTATTGATATATCTTTAGGTCCAGTTCATGCGTTCTGGATGACTACCCCTATATAACACCCCTCTCTTGGAATCCCCCTGACCCCACTGAGCCAAGAAGTAGTTCTGTTTTGCAAGTTTAAAAGGTTTATTTGATAATTTAAAATAGATATATATATCACGCTTTATAATAAATTAACAATTGAATAGCACACTTAATCGGATATGATAAAGATCAACAACGGAGAATCTGGCACTAGCACACTTCTTATAATCACTAATGAGTTGACATGAATGGATAAGGTAGCACACTGGTAAATAGGTACAGAAGTATAATGTGGTAGAAAATGCTTTATAGGGTTCAAGGAAATGCAAGGTTGAATGAATGAAATGCAGTATAGAAAATACTCAATAGGATTTCAACAAAACAATGTAATCACTTTTCTCTGGCAATTCCCTCCCCCCCTTGATGCAAGGCAAGGAAATGGAAGGAAGCACACAGTTCTCAGAAATGCGATCAAATGTGATTCAGTTCACCCCAGCAAGCTTAGACTACAGAAGTTTGAAAACACAGATAGGAGTTTTGAAAACACAGGCCCAAATGCTTTGATATGTGCTAGCAATGGATGAGAAATATGCTGGAAATGCTTTTTAATTCCCTTTCAGAGGTTCAGGGTGAGTGGTATCTAGTTAATATTAGTCCAGACTCACACTAGCAATGATGCAGGGATAGTTAGCAGGTTAAACGAATTTCTGGCAAATGGAAGGCAAGCAGCAGCAGTTTTTACATGTGAAGAAATTGCAAATCGCGGTAAAATTCGCGGATGCGTGTTCCGCGATTGCGGTAAAACTATAAGGGGTAGGAATGTGGTTCTTGGTGCGATTCAAAGCTACGATTCTAAGCTATCAGAGGAAAGTTACTGCAAGTCTCTAGCCCAAACGGTCGCGGAGATATGAGCGATTTAATAAAGGTCGTTTTTGGGTTTGCAAATTTCAAAAGCTCAAAATGACAAGTGCAGCTTGCAACTAGAAATGACAGGTGACAGCTAGGAGGCAGTTCTACTTAGGTTAAATAGATTGAATTAGATGAATTTAAACTAAGAGATTGGTTCTACACAGTTCTGCTGGGTACTCACACTATATTCTTGAATTAAATGTGCCTCGCCACGGATCTGGTCAGGGTTTTAGACTGGACTCTGGTCTGGTCTGGCCTCTGCACTTCACAGTGATCTGGGTCAGCTCTCTCTGCTGGTCTGGGTCTCTCTGGGTACAGCACTGCTTTCTCTCTGGGTACAGCACTGCTTTCTCCCTCTGGTCTGGTCTCTAGTTCTGGATAGATTGAAGTCTCTAGTTTGGCTTTCTGGAGGTTGATGAAGGTAAGTATGGATTTTTCCGGCAGAGCGTCCCGCTGCAGATGGATTTGGAAGCTCCCTATCTGTCCTGTCTGTCTGCTTTTATGTGTTTAGAATGTGGGTGTGTTCTAGCATCACTGACCCTACCTCTCTCTCAGCTTCTAATTGGTCAAACTTCCATTTATCATTTGATTGGGGAATGAACTGGGAGTCAGAGTGATGTCATTTTACAGCCTGCAGAAAGTCCACTCCTCCTGTCAACTTACACACAAATCTAGATTTGAAACAAATACATATTTGCAGAGGTACATATTGTTTTAAAATCATATGCACCCATCATGCATTACAGGAGGTATCCCCTGTTCGAACTCTGCTCTTCCTGGGAGCTTGCATTCAGAACTGGCACATATTTCACTTTTTAACTGATTTTGCAATTTCTGACATGGACCCAACTTTACATACATGTGTGCAGGGAGTAGGGACATTAACTGATGAAGTTTCAGATTTTTAACATGCATACATTTAGAGTAATATCCACTTTTCCGCTAAAACCCCCCTGAACATGCCACCGGGTCGAAAAACCTCTTAAAACGTGGGCAGAAAAATCACAAGAATTATGGTATCATTTATAAAATTTTCACATGTCCGCTCTATGAGTTATTCATCTTTTTAAAGTTATGTTCTGGCTCCAAAGGGGTGTGGTTTCCCAGGTCACATGGTATAGAAACCAGTCTTTCCAGTTTCTGCCAAGCCAGCTTGCTCTCACAGGCAGTGCCCCTCCCAGCTCTTGCCAAGAGGAAGCTACATTTTACGACTGCGGTAATAAAAACCTTTGCCTGAGTGAAGAGGGCTTTGTTCACTCTCCTGCAGAGCACAGATAATTCAATTATCAGATAGATGGCATATCCTTCGTGTGGGCAGCAAAAGGAAGGTTGGCCTGGGAACACAGTGGTGACTCAAGTTTCCCTCCTGATGGGGGTAGTTGCCAGGCAGAATTCAGTTCCTTAAGCCAGACTTTCAGCTACTGTCATGTTATTTGTTGCTTTTTAAATTAACTTGCAATTTTACACATGCAGCTAGAATGCTGATTCTAAGTGCAAAACTATGACATTTAAACAATTGCAACCTATGTGACACTCAAAAGTAGGTCACTCAGTCAATTTAAACATTTAGATTTTTTTTTTTTTTAGTGTCTTTCAATCCAGTGCAACTTAAACTGCTGAAATCCACAGCGCAGCCAGTCTTGTTATAAACCTTGTCTTATGATCTTCATTTCCCAGATTTTGTAGGCACACAAAACTCCATTCTGCCAAATGTCTGCTGGTGTTCAGTAAATATTTTGCACATATTGCAATGTTTGAAAATAGGCATTTTGACTTGCCTTCAGGGAAACAGAGTGGTTTTAAAACGCCGGCTTTTGGATAGTGGTGAGTACTGGTACTGCACCCATTTTTGGGATTTAAGAAATGAATTCCCCACAATTCTAGGTTGCATTTGGCAATCAGCATTGCCATTCCCAATGGTTTCAGACTACTGTGCGGGTAGTCCAATGGTGGTTTTAGGCAGCGTCCTTCTGTGCCCATAACATCGGCAAAAATGGGTGGCAGCCTATTCTTCCTGCATTTCCCTGTGCATTTTCTGGGAAGCTCTGGCCATCATGATGTTTTCATGTCAGTACTGCACAGTTTTGAGGTAGGGCTCGGATGCATGGGTAAATACATCCCACAGTCCCTGTCTGCTAGAGAAGGGTGTGATAGGGGTGGGTGAGCCAAGAGCTTCCGAGAGCCATTGTGTAAAATGGCGGATGGAGAGCTGACCCGACTGGTACGGTAGGGAGGATAGGGAAGCAAGTAGGGAATCTGTCAGGCCTAGAGTTACTTTGGCTTTCTTCTATAGAGGGGAGTGGGTGAGTGGGCCTCGGGCAGTCAGGGGGGAGGAGGGTCTACGGTCGAGAGAGTTAAGAAGTTGGCTGTGGGGTCAGTTCAGTCTAGTGGGTGAGGTCGAAGAGGGGTGATGAGTTCAGGAGAGCTGGAGATACTAGTTGTGTCAGATAAAGGGTTTCCAGTTTGCCCAGAAGGGATTGTGTCATGGTGTTATGTGGGACATCGAACCAGATATTGAAGTCCCCAATCATTGTGAGGGAGGGGTGAGAGACCAAGATGGCTGCTAAAGATTTTCTGCAAAGCATGTGTTGTAGCCCAGGGGTCTATACATGATCAAGAAGCTGTGGGTGTGTGTGGGGCTGAGGAGAAATTTTACTAGGAGGGATTTGCAGTCTGAGTTACAAGCTTTTTCCTCAGCAGGGGGACAGAGAGAGGTAGGATTTGTAGAGGGTAGCAATGCTACCTGCCCTGCTGGTTCTGTTATGCACAATAAGAGTATAGCCTGGAGGGAGGCCTCATGTGCAATGGGCGGATAGTCTTGAGAGAACCAGGTTTCAGTGATCAAGAGGATATCAGGGCTTCAGATGAAATTAGGTCATAAATGTTGTGGCATTTTTTGTAACAGGTCTGTCATTGATCAGGAATCGTGTTAGTCCGTTGCTAGGTTGTGTGTTTAATGCAAAGGTTTCAGGATTCTTGGGGGGGGGGCTTGGGAAGAGGGGTTGGCTGCTACCAAGTGGAAGGAGAAAGGGTGGTATAGAAGTGAGGGTGGGAGAAGGTTGGTGTTGTGAAGGTTGTCAAGAAGGGGGAGTGGGCTCTCTGGTGGAGGTACCCAGGATGATTGGGGTGTGCTGTGTAGTAGGGTCTGCAGAAGGGAGAAGGGTACCATGGTCAAGAATTGTTGGAAGTTGCAATGTTTCTTGGGGGGATAGGGTCTCTGTTCAGGGGAGTGGCGTTGATGACTGAGTGTGTTGTCGGTGTGTGTGTGTGTGTGTGTGTGTGTGTGTGTGTGTGTGTGTGTGTGTGTGTGTGTGTGTGTGTGTGTGAAGAGTACTCACAAGGTTGGAGTCCTCTGGGTAATGACAGTGTAGTGGTTAATAGTGGTGGGAGTGCGTGTGTGGATAAAAAGTAAAGACCCTGTTATGAGGTGTGAAGGGGGTTGTGGATACTGAAGTTAGAGGGGATTGGAGTGTATGCAGGGCTACGAGTGGGTAATTCAGACTTGTTTGCTGTTGTGAGGAAGAGGTCAGGTGACAGTCTTCTAGGGTCAGTGACAGAGTCTGAGGACTGACTTCTAGAGGAGCAAGGGGAGTGTTATCTGGTGTGAGTGCCAGGTGTGTTATTTAGCAGGTTGAAGAAGATTTTGCTGAGTTGGGTGGCTTAGGGGAGGCAGTGACGGTGTATGTGAGGGAGGATGCCATAGATATCGAAGAGAGATAGGGTGAGGTGTATAGTGTAGGGTGCATTCATGTAGCACAGTGTTTGTTTTCCAGGAGATTCTGCGGGAGAAGAGGTGTGTGAGGGTTGGCAGGGCGGCTGAGTGGGGTGTGTGGCTAGGATCGCATGGACAGAGTTTAGAGGTGCAAAGTGTGGGTCATGGTGGCCTGGGTGAGAGGAAGGTTTGTGTGAGGCAGTGGTGGTAGGGAGATCTGGAAAGTGAGGGGTCTGATTGAGGGAAAGGAGATGGGAAGGAGGACTGGATAAGGTGGGAGGCTTGAGTTAGTGCAGTGCGAGGGGTGGGTTGCGTCATTTTAAGAGGACAAGGATGAGGAGGGTGAGGTGGCTGTAGTAGTGGGGTCTGTCCATGAGAGTGGAGGAGCTGCTGCACATGACGGGGGACCGGCACCCTAGGCCGTATGGGAGGGAAGTGCAAGAATGCATGAGCAGTGCAACAGCCGCAGTCAAGTGTGTGATCTGCACTTGCGGGACTGGGAGTGCAGGCAGACCCCTTATAGGAAGTACTGTGTAGACAAAATACAGTGAATTGTAATAGAACAGGAGTATGCTGTGCAAGACCAAAGAATAAATCCCTGCTGAAACAAATCAGAGTGGGAGAACGGAATGACAGCGAGATTCAAAATGCAAAACCACACAAGAATCCCTGTGGAAAAATGCAGGGAAGTGGCACTAAACAATTGCAAGATTCAATAATGCAAACCCTCAACAATTTCCCTGTAGGAAAATGCTGAGTGGTGACACAAACAGCAGCGAATTTCCCAAAATTATCTTGCAACGACATGATAATATTAGTCAGGTTAGGAGAGTGATGGCAAATCTCGTCAAGGAGTTTAAGTTCTTGGATGTTTGGAGACTGGAACACCCGACAGTGAAGGATCACAGTTTTTTTTCAGGAGTTCTTGACGTCTGCTCCAGAATAGACTACATGTTGACGTTAAGGTTGATTACTCAGAATTGTTTCCATATATACATGAAGTAGGAGTACAATAAGCTGTTGCATTCTAATGTTGAATTTGCCCTGTTCAGCATGAGATGCAACTATTATAAAGATGGGGATAAATTCAGTAGACACCTGGCGCATTGCTTGAGGTTGTAGGAAAGGGAGAGAGTCATCTGTGCCATTAGGACACAAGATGGGGGAGTTGTATGTGTAACGCCAACCTGGTGTCTTGCTGGGACGGATGATGACCCAGATAGCTGTACTTCAACTGTGTCCACACCCCTCTTTGACAAAACTATGTGCAGCACTTCAGAGGCACTCCCACATACTTGCAGAAAAAGAGGTAAGATATTTTCCTGGTGTTGTGGGATGGCACCCTGGATTGCTGTTTGTGGGATGGCAGGCTAGATTGATGTTTGTAAGTTGTCTTCTACCTAAAGCCATTCACGAGCAATGGGACCCGATGGCCTGCACAATGGAATGATGAAGAAACATCCACAAGAATTGGCGGGAATATTGCATCAAATCTTTATACATGCCTTTGTAGTGGGTCATGTCCCTAAATCATGGAAACAGTCACTAATCGTCCCGATATTTAAGAAAGGTAGCAGAACTGACCCGAAGTCATACCGACCAATTGCGTTGTTGGACTGTCTGGGGAAAATATTTGCCTGTTTAGTTCACATCAAACATAAATTTCAAACAGCAACCTCACAGGCTTGTGTGATCAGTGCTAAATTTTGTAAATTTTCTATTTCTCCTCTTTTGATATATTATAAACAGAAAGTGATACCAGTAATTACATATGGATCAGAAACACTACCCGAAAGATCTTATAATTATTGGGCAAAATTGGAAGGAGAATATTGGAAACATACACTTAACCTTCCAAAATCAGAACCTATATGCCTAGTAAGACATGAGTTGGGCCTATTTTCATTGCATGCGGTACATAAATGGAAAATATGTTCTTTCTATAGAAAATGTATACTACTAGAATCCAAAAATGCACTATTACATGTACTGGCAAATTATCTGCTGAAATCAACAGATGCATTTCCTTCATTATGGCGAAGGAAAGCAGAGAAAATTATTACTAATGCAGATAACTCAGTAAAATTGTTACTAGAGAATCCATATAAAACCAAAATAGGTATTTGGAAGCCTGACTGGATACAAACAAGGCAGGCAAGTTTTAAATATCAAAGGTTTATGAATAACCCTTTGCAATTAAATGTTATGGCATGGATGAAACGTATTTAATGCAGTTCCCCATTTTACATCAGCGGGGTGACAATTTACGTTTTCGCCTGAATTTATGGCCTACCAAGGAACTACTGTGTACACGTAAACTAATTCCACCAAATGATTCCAAGTATCGGTTTTGTAAACGTGTGCCTGAAACAATGAAACATTTGTGCACAGAATGCACCATCATATATCATCTGAGAGTGATACACTTTAAGCATCTATTTGAGGACTATTAAGATCTTAATGTAGATCGATTCTGGGAAATTTTGTATCACACTACAATGCGAAGAGTTCGATATGCAATTCTTAATTTTTTATATAGTCTGAAGTTAAAAGAAAACAAAAAGGGGGCTTGATCTATTTGAACCCGGTTCCTCCTAAACTCAGACTAATGATTTGGGATTTTTATTAAGCACAGAATGTATGAATTTTGGTAATCAGGATAATGATTTTCTTTTTCTTTTGTATATTGTATTTTAGTGTATCTTCAGTGATATTTTATTTGCACTTGTTTGTTTAAAGAATTCTTTTGTAATATATGTATAAATATGTTATGTATGTTGAAAAAATCAAGATTTATCTTGGTTAAGACAACAAAACAACAACAACAAAAAATAACCTTAAACTGGCCTGCTGGGGTTGAAAATGCAGTTGTCTCCTTGGCATGATCTGTCAGGGCTATTTGACAATAGCCTGACATCAGATCAAATGTACCGAGGAACTTGGCTGCACCAAGTTTATCCACCAGTTCATCTGTCCTTGGCAAAGGATCGGCATCAGTCTTAGTGACTGCATTCAGAGATCTATAGTCCACACAGAATCCCAACTCCTTGGATCCTGCCTATGGTACTAGAACAACTCGACTAGACCATGGACTTGTAGATGGCTCTATAACCCCGAGATCAAGCATCTTGTTGACCTCTTTGTTTATGTGGATTCTTACATGGTCTGAAATTCTGTAACCTCGGCTTTTCACAGGTAAACAGTCAACAGTGAGAATATCATGCTGGCCCCAAGGGGTCAAGCCTGGTGAAATTGAAAACAGGGAGGAAAACTGATTGTTACGCTCACCTGGCTCCCACAGAGGCGTCGATCTGGACTGGACTGCTGCGGCCTCCACCAATGTGACGCGTAGGGCCGAGATGACGGACTGCACTGGCCCACCTAGCTTCGTTTGCTTGGCCCGTAGGAATATTCTTCTGCAAATGGAGAAAGGGAATTAACCACCCGTGGAGTTGAGCGTTCTCCCCACTGATCACCTTGGATGTCCCCTCTCCTGCATTGAGTGCAGGGGTGGGTAGATAACCAGTTGCTTCACTGGCTCGAAGGAATTGGTGAGTTCCAGGACAATATTGACTCCGATATTCCCGGCAAGACGCCGTAAGTATGTAGTTCGTAAGAGTTCAAATGCCTGACTTTCACTCTTGTCCGATTCCTTGCAGGTTGCAGCTTGACCCTACTGAAGAGTTCCTCGTGGCAACCAGTAATGTTCTGGTAAGGATTTGTATTATCCAACATAGTTCGAAAAAATAATGTCCATATGTAACCTGTTGCTTTCTCCCTTATTCAGGAGCTGAGAGAAAGTATGAAGTCTCGGGGAATAATGCCTCTGGTGGTAAAATCAGGTAAGTCTTTTGTGGCGAGGAGGGTTCCCCTTGTTAGTCCCTTGTTTCACCTTGCTGTCCTTTTGTTTCCCCTTAGGGGCCGGGGTTTGGCTAGGATGCAGTGGAAGCTGCGCCGACCTGTGAAGAAGAATAGTTCCCCCGGTGGTAAAATCAGGTAAGTCTATGAGGGGTATTCCTCTGTGTATTCCCTTGGCTCACCTTGCTGTTCTTGTCTTCTCCTTAGGTGCCGGAGTGTGGCGGGAACATGTAGGAGGATGCAGTGAAATGTGAAGATGCAGCGAAGGCCGGTGAGTTCAGCGCGGCGCTGCAGCAGGCGAGGCGACGCGCATAAAATAACTTCTTTCTTCCAGCTCGAAGGCACGATGGATCTGGAATTCAGGTAAGGATCAAAGGTATTGCTCTTGTTCTAACCTTTTCTCCTTCTTTCTCCCTTTTTCTAGGAGCTTCAAACCCGAGGTGGGCGTGGCAGAAGACTGGATGCAGACTTGCAGGCACAATGAGCGTTACGCTGCTGGATGCAGAATAATGCGAAGTGCGTGCTGCTCTTCAGGCATGGTTTAAATAGCCTCCAAAGTAGTCCCAGGTAAGTATTCCTCCCCAGCCCCACCTGAGTAAAAAATAGTCCCTAGGTAAAATAGTCCCTTCCAAGCCACGTTTGGCTTGGAGCTCTTGCAGCATGGTCTGCATCAGGTAAGTTTGCAGCATGGGCTGCATCAGGTAAGTTTTAATCTATGAGCCTGGCGCCATAGGCGCCAAGACTGCACCCAAATAGCCCCTAGCGGGGGTTGTTGGGCTTGCTTGGGGTAACTTTATGCCTGCTTCCAGGGTTGCTGGACTTGGTCTGGGTCCCCAGGGGGGTAGGCATCATGACACTGATTTAATAGAAACTCGGATTCCTCCTGTTGTTCAGATGTCAGATTAGAAGAGAGATTAACTCCTTCTATGTTCTCATCCAAAGGTTGGCCTCTTAGTAGGTCAGGTAGAGGTTCACTCTCCTCCTCCTCTTGAGCTGAAGCTAGAAGCAAAGCTCCCACCTCTGATCCCGAGACATATGCCTTCAAACGGTTGGTGTGAAAGACTCTGGGAGCCTCCTTAGGTCTGCCTAAGTCCACCAGATAGTTCACCTCTCCAAATTTGCACAACCTTGAAGGGTCTTATCCATTTGTCCTGCAAGGCCCTCTGCTTTGTTGGCACCATAACTAGTACTAGCTGGTCTTGAGTAAACTCAACCATGTTTGCCTTCTGGCCATGCCAATTTTTGACCAGAGCCTGACCTGCTTTCAAGTTATTACTAGCTTCTGCTATCATGTGTGACATTCTCCTCCAGAGACCTATCACATAGTCAGTCACTCTGACTGGCTTGGGGGAAGGAGCACTCTCCAACCCCTCCTTAAACAGGGCCAAAGGACCTCTGAGTAGATGGCCATAAAGAAGTTCAAAGGGACTGTATCCAATTCCCTCCTGAGGGACTTCTCTATAAGGAAAGAGAAGGCATGGCAGTAGAAGGTCCTACTTTCTTTTAAGGGGTTCTTCCAAAGCACCTATCATGCTCTTCATAGTATTATTATACCTCTCTACCAGTCCATTTGTCTGTGGATGGTAGGCTGTACAGAACTTGTAAGTGACACCACAGTTTTTCCACATGGCTTGCATGTAGTGGGACATAAAATTGGATACCCTGTCATACATCACTTCCTTAGGAAACCCTACTCTGGTAAAAATACCAAGTAGAGCCTTAGCCACAGCGTAAGCTGTAACAGTCCTCATAGGTATTGCTTCAGGATACCTAGTAGCATGGTCTACTCCAACCAAGATAAACCTGTTTCCTGAAGACGTGGGAGGGCCAAGGGGACCAACAATGTCAATGCCCACCCTCTCAAAAGGAACTCCCACCACTGGGAGAGGCACCAAGGGTGCCACATTCTTGGCTCCACTCTTGCCAGAGGTTTGACAAGTGTGACAGCTCCTACAGAATGTGTCAACTTCTGAACCCATCTTAGGCCAGTAGAAGTATAAAGAGAGCCTTTCCTTGCTCTTTTTGAAACTCAAGTGACCAGCCAAAGGTATCTCATGGGCCAACTGTAGGAACTGGAGTCTGTTTTCTAGGGGCACTACAAGTCTTTTGCAGTCCCCAGGGATAGACTCAGTCGGTTCACTGTAGAAAAGACCATCTTCCCAGTGCAACCTATGCTTCCCAGGCTCTTGCCCATCGAGCTGAGAAGCTGCCTGTAGACGAAGACCTTCAAGAGTAGGACACTCTCTTTGTCCTCTGCTGATGTCTGCCCTGTTGGGTCCACCTTCTGCCAGTAAAGACTGCAGCTCAGGATGGTCAACAGGATCCGGATCTCCAACTAGAGTAATGTCTTCTTCCAGATCTGATTCTTCAGAAGCTGGCTCAACTACACAGGGCTGTACCTAAAACTCAGCCTCAGCAGGTGGAGGAATCACAGGTGTGACTATGGACAATCTTGGGGATGTCCTTGTTGGTAGAACAAGGGTGCTATCTGCTTTCTTCTTGGAGGTCTTGGGTTTCCCCTTTGTCTCTTTCTTTCCTGAAATAGCAGTGAGCAATTCCTGTGCACTGGGGGTGATAGTTTCCTCTATCAGTTCCCCGGAAGAGCCTCTAAAGGTCCTCTCCCTTGCAGGCCTAGTGAGCTCCTATCTTCTGTTACTGGGAGGCCTGGGGGTACTGGACACAACTCCAAGAGTAGTTTTCAGGTCATTACCTAACATGACTCTCCCAGGCACTTCACTCTGCAGACTAACAGGTATCTTGACAGTCATGTCATTGCACTGGATGAGAGCTGGTAACTGGCGAAGCAATTGCACAGGGCCTCCAGCTAACTTGGTTAGGTGTTTGGGTGCCTTAGCAACATCCTCTACTTTGAAAAATGATTAATCAACCACAGTTATGCTGGCTCCAGTGTCTCTGATGGCAGGGGTCTCTGGCCATTCACAAGAAAACTATATTTTTAATACTATACTCTTTGGTATTATCTGGGATGGAATTATAGACATCTAAATTCTGTTGTTCCCACATACCCCGGGACACTAAATAAACACTAGCATGGGTCCATCAGCCAGTAGGTGAAAGTTTTCACTTGCCATAGGTACTTCTTCCTCTGGGGAGAAGACTAAGGACACAGTGTGGATCCCTGAAGGTTTACCCTTATACCTGAGATCCCCTTTCACATGGTCAGATGACCCACAAACATAACATTTCCCAAATGTTTTGATGAATGGGGGCTTGTTCTGACCTCCATCTGGTTTGGGTCCAGATGGTACGCTAGCCTGATTGGATTTCCCTTGTGGCATACCCTTATTGTTTTGTTTGGGGTCCTCTTTTGGATGGGAGGTATTAGAATTCTCCTTGTTTTCTTGCTTTGGCTGCTTTCCATCATCCTTCTTCTGAGTTACCCCGGAATCCTTGTGAGTAGCCCTGTTGGCAACCGATAAGTCAGCAGCCTTAGCTAACTTCCTTGGATCTATCTCCTTAGAATCAGCCAAGTGCTGCCTGAGCTCAGGAGAGCAGGCATCATAAGTTGACTCCAACATAACAAGTTTTCCCATACCTTCATATGTGTTTACTCTGTAACCCTTAACCCAACACTCTAAGTATTTCAAACATTCACATACCCAGGTAGCCCAAGGGGTACCATCATGCTTTTGAGGGTTCTAAACCTCTTAAGGTACTGGGAAGGGGTCTTCCCAAATCTAGCAATTAAAGCTAGATTCACACACTCATAATCCATTCTATCCACCTCCCCCAATTCCATCACAACATCAGATGCAACAGTGGGTAGCCTAGAGAACAGCCAAGGAAGCAACTGATTCCCTGTAATGTCTTGAATCCCATGGTTATACTCAAACATTGCCAACCAATCCAAAATATCAAGTTTAGCCTCATACATACCAACAATTTCTTTAGGTATACACAGTCTCTTAGGACTGGAAGACCTAGAAGACTCTGGGAGAGAAGCATTTTCAATAGACAACATTTTCATTTATAAGGCATGGTTCATCTCCATTTCTCTGAGCTTAAGTCCTTGATGCTTTTGTTCGGTTTGAGCATTAATACGTTTGAATTCCAATTCAAGCCTCATCTTTTCTAGAGCAATAAATTCAGGACTGAGTGTAGGACCTGATGGGGTTCCAGTGGACAAAGGATGAGGTTGTTGAGCAGGTAGAGGAGCAGTAAAGCCTACATTGTGAGACACATCTGCCTCATCTAACTCATCCATAATAACTGACACCTTATCATCCTCATTATTTTCCACATTTGCTGGAGGGTTATGTATTTCAGACCCACTCTCCAGACTTTGTTTCTCTAACAACCTTTGAATTAATTCTAACTTTCTGCCTTTAACAGAGAGGTTCCATTCTCTACACAGATTTTTCAGATAATCAACAGTGTAACTAAGGAGGGTCTCCTGACTGTAGCTTTCCATATCAGACATGAGTCAAATGTTGCTTTATAGTGATGTTTAGCATTGTGGTTAGTTGATCCAAGGCAATAGCAGCACTCTAAGTGTAATCACTATACTTGATCCTCACCGCTGTACACCACTGTTAGGCAGAATCATATGCAGTACCCTTTGGGAACACCACACACAATTAAGACTACAAGTGACAGTACAAATTCACCTTTGGTACAAGCCTGTACTACACAGTAAAGTGGTAGCGATGGCTAAGCAGCCAGACTTATCTCAAGAGTAAAGTGAACAGTATCAGAAGTTACACAAAGGATAGCAATGGCTATGGTCAAACAAACACTGACTCAAGGTTTCTGAGTAAAAGAATATACATTTATTTACACAATCATTTGTAAAATAGTTCACTAATGTAAAGCAGCAGATAAATCACAATCTTAATACACTACACACCACCCAATGAATTCTGGACAAGTTAAACTCAAAATGAAGTGTGAGCAAAATGGTACTCCAGCAATTTAAAAAGGGAGGGAAAGACAAGGTTATTCAAAATCAAGCAGCACCAACAAGTAAGTAGGCAGGGCAATCTAGAAAAGGCTTACTACAACTAGGATTCAAATCAATAGGCCTGGCCCAATGTCAATGGTTCAGAGTCTTTGCAGAGGATCACACAGTTCAGAGTAGTTTGCGGTTAAGTCTTTGCCAAAAGTTCAAAACGAAGTTGGTCAGAAAAGAAGTTATTTAAAAGAGTAGAGAAGGACAAGCCCTCGGATTAGCAAAAGATTTCAAACACTTTCACCGTGGTCGGACAGAACGAACGACCGGATTTGAACAGTACCTTTTTAGAAGAAGAATGCTGTAGCTGAGGCAGAAGTTCCTGGAAGATCCTGCTGGCTCACGGTTCCTGAAGCGACTGTCCGACTGATACAAAGAAGGAAGACTGGAGGGTCCTGCGCTGCCCAGGGAATAAACCAGCATCAGAGCAAAGCGACAAATAAATGGTGCGCTCCTTAAAGCAAATTTGACCAGGGGAGGGAGGCCTTGCTTGGTGTTGGGCAAACTGGTTAGTCCCACCAACTCAGGGGAAGAAGATTCCTTTCAGATCTTCTCTGTCGTCAAAGATTAGGAGATTCTGACCCGCAGCAGAGCTTCACCGGGAGGTTCAGTAGTTGCAGTAGTCCTTTTCCTTCAGCTTCTCTTCAGTTCTCTCGATCCAGTGGCGACTCTGCCTTCCAAGTACCTGAGACCTGCTTTTTATGCAGTTTTCCTCCATTCATACAACCTGGCTGTCAATCACACAGCAGGGTGGCTGTCCTGGCAGGACAGTCACCTAGCCAATCAAACAAGAGTGTGAATTGGGTCTCCAAGGAGACCCTGTGCAGGGGGCCTAAAAACCCTCCCTCACATCCTGTCTACCTAGACTCTCAGGTGCCTAAGGAGGGCTTCTGTGCAGAAGCCCGCCAAAGGACAGCGAACAAAGGAACCAAACCTGGTTTGGCGCACAGCATAAAACACAAGAAAGACCTTTACAAAAAGAAATGGCTAATAAACCCAGCCAGAACCAAATAAAATTAAAAGGGGTCCAGTGTATGTTCGAGGCTACTAACTTAGCCTAAAACAGTACCAAGGCTATTATGTCCACGGTAGGGAAAAAATTGAAGATACCACTGCCACCAGCCAAATCTTAAAGAAAGGGGAACTAAATAATGTTCCGTGAGAAACAGACAAAAAGGGATAATTATTAACCCTTTCCAGTACTCTATGGAAGATAGTTTGTACTGGGTCTGTGAATTTAAAGAGACTAATAAAGGCAATGGCAACTTTACATGTTCTGGGAGACAGTAGTCGGTCCCAGAAAGTGGAGTTTAGAGTGGGAAGTCCGAAAAAGACAACCCTGTGTCACTGCACGAAAGGTGCTGTGTGACATACAGTAAAAAGATGATGCCTATGGAGTAGGTGAGACTCCACAGTCTATGAACACAAAAATGTAGAACACACAGCAAAACACACGTAAGAGTGGGAAAAAAAGGCTCACACTCTTCCCATGTGAAAAAAAAAAATGTAGAAATCCAGATAAGCTGCTGAGAGACTCAGTAGGTAAGGGAAATTAGCCATTCTGGAGAATTCTCCCTAACACTCGTCTCAGGTCTGGCGCTCCAAGACGTGCTCATGTCAGGGTGCTTCCCCGGCATAGGATACTCTCTGCATCTTCTCTCAAAGTGACGTTCTCGTTTCCTTCTCCGGCTGGTTGGTTCCAGTATTACCTTCAGTCAAATATGCAGATGTTACATTAGTCTTCGTAGCAGATAGTCCCATGTATGCTACTATGCTGTGTGGCCTATGGAATTCCTTGCAGTAATGGAGTCTGTGTCCCCTAAGGGGGAGTATCTCCTATTGAGGTCCTACTTGCCCAGACCCCTAGGGAGGGTCTTGCGGAGCGGGCTCACCCCCTAGCCTCAAAATGGAGGCTCCCCCTTAGATGGGATGAATACCTTTGATTCATCACACTTCCCTCTTACTACATTCACTCCTAAACCCTTCCCTCCATGGACTTGGATTACACCCTTTTGCACTTGGCAAATATCTAGAGACTCCTCGGATCTCTAACTCTACCGGACTACTCTACAAAACTACTCCTCTGCGCTCGGCTCTCCCAAATGTGACTCTCTCATGTTGTCTCATTCCTCTAAACCCAGGCGCCTTCAAAACGCACTCAACTCAATTCTCTCATCTCCTAAACCCTCCTTCCATCTCCTCTACTCTTTCTGCTAACTAGCTCTATACTTTGCTTCAAAAATTCCCAACATTCAAAATACCCCTTTCCTCAGGGCTAACACCTCATGTGCCCCATCGATCCATTAGCCCTGCAATAGTGAAACTCATAGCCGAGAACGTGACATGACAAAACTCATAGCTCACAGTGTTGCTCCGTATTTTACTTCCCCCCATTCATTTATTCTTATTCTTTTTGACCTCTCTGCTGCCTTCACCATGAATGATTGTGTCCTTCTTTCACTACTATTTATCCTAGGTATCATGGACAAGGCCCTTGCTTAGTTTGCTTCATATCTCGCCCACAGATACTTCAAGGTGTCCTGGAAAAGCCTTCCCTCCCCACTCACCACCCTAGTTTTTACTTTTGCCGAAGGGTCAGTCCTGGGTCCACTTCTCTTCACTCCCTATGCCTCTGCTCATGGCACCTTGATCTCCTCCTAAGGATTCTCCCATAAGCTCTGCGCTGATGACACTCAGATCTTCTTCTTCTTTCTCTCATTATCTGACGAGCTATGGTAAAATGTTTTGGCCTGTTTCCCCGCCATCAAATACTGGATGGCATCTCACTCGCTCATGCTCAACTCCACCAAAACGGAGGTTCTCTACTTCACATTAAATCAGGCTATATCCTCCTCTCCTACTTTTCTATTCTTCTCTCTTGACTACCTTCCCTACTATGCTTCTGCTTGCAACCTTGGTGTC
Source organism: Ambystoma mexicanum (assembly GCF_040938575.1). Classification (NCBI taxonomy): domain Eukaryota; kingdom Metazoa; phylum Chordata; class Amphibia; order Caudata; family Ambystomatidae; genus Ambystoma; species Ambystoma mexicanum. The sequence goes on along the minus strand of NC_090937.1, from coordinate 1,345,296,929 downwards.
ATCTTCGACACATTTCTCAACTTCTCACTCTTCATCTTCAAATCTGCCACTGTGGCCAGACTTAATCTCGTCAACATCAGAAAAATAAGACATCTTATACCTTCAATACTTCTAAGAACCCAATCTTCCCTTGAGTACTCTATTGATCTTACTACTGAGCCTGTCTACTCTATGACCTTTCAAACTATGTTTTTTTCACTTCTCAATAAAGTTCTCATCTTTGCTGTCTGTACACTCTTCAACCTTCCCCACTTCACCTCCTCCTCCACAGTTCATCATCAGTTAAGCTGGTTATCTATGAGACAGAGGGCAAATTATAAACTCATTCTCATCATCTTCAAAACTATACACAGACTGGCTCCACCATACCGGCCAGCTCATCTTACTCTCTTCTCTCCACCTTGCTCCCTACTATCCTCTTCAGCTTACCTCCTTGATATCTATTGTGCCCAAATGTATTCTCTCTTCCTCTACTCGCTCCTTACTCTGCAATGCTCTTCCTATCCCTCACTACACTACTCGTGTTATATCTATTTAAAACCAAAATCCCATTTCTCCTCCTTTCTGAAGAATTACTTGCATAGCATTCTATGCCACCACATCTCCATGTTCTCATCTCCCCCTAGCGCTCTACAACCCAGCATCTCTTATCACTCACCACTTCATCCTAAAACTTAGAACGTCCTCCACTATTCAGTTCTTATATCATGCTCTGCTTTCATTGTCCCAGGTTAATGTTTCTACCTCTCCTAGCTCATCTGCTCTTATATCCACTCATTCTCCCACCCATTGTTAAGGACGCGGGTCCTCTGCTCTTTAAGTCAATGTTAAATACTTTTGTAAGCATCTTTGTACAAAAAATGCATTGTTTTCCCTGTAATTTTCATTTAAAAAAAGAAAATAAACATACCCACGAAGTGGCAATGTTCAGTCTTCTTCTCTTGGTGAGTGTGAGTTTGGATAAGTTTTGGAACAATAGGATCCTTGTTTTTCGATATTCTATAGGACCAGGTATCCTGGCATCATTAAATATTACTTTGTCTGAAAAAAGTGAACTCTTGTCAGTTCATGTGGGGTAAGGTCTTTCTTTATTTGGTACAAAAAATATATCTATGTTTTCTGTCCAGAATTCTCACACTCTTTTAGGTGCTCCAGTATATGTCGATATACATGTTGCATGTATTTCGGCAAATTGTGATCCTGGATTTGCAGTGGCTCCCCTCTCACTCCATTCCAGCAGAACAATTCTGGACATCTTTCGTGATAAATATTTCCTCATGTGTTATTCCAGATTATGAACCCTTCCCGCCAGCTCAGCCGTGCCATGGGCCTGTTCACATAATGTATTTTTTATGACATCAAGTTGCTTTTCAGCTGCCAGGACATGCATGTCAAGTTCTGCAATAGACCAGGGGAGTTCCTCTGTGATGCTCATTAGCTCACCATTTGTTTCTTTCAAGAAGAGTCATGGTTCATGATTTGTGGCTAAATAATCAGTTTTCTTTTGTAGTGTCTGCATGTAATTGTGCCTTATTGGCCAGTGGTTGCTTCTTGGCCATTTCCTGCATCTGTGTTAGTGTTTTGTTATCCCCACCTTTTTATTGGGGCCTTAGACATGACCTTGATGAAAATTGCCTCAGCTGTATAATTCTGGTTCCAGCGGACAGCTTAATCAAGTTGTGTTTCCCAGCAACTAGCAGAATATATCGAAAAAAAAAAAGCCGGAATGAGTTTCATGCTTTATTTTTGCACTAAAAACCCCCTTGTCTACCTTGCTGAGGCAAATACACCTTTATCAGGCTGTTTATATTATGCCCAGAGTTGGAGCGGTAAGTGTAGTCCAATACAAGCTATCGCAACACTACAGCCCATGCAGAACAGCTATGCTCTTTCGACCGTGGAAGGATTTGGTAGGTATGGATGGCCCACCACCCAGGTCCATCTCACTGTGGGACCACACCCCAACTCTACAGCGGGGCATTTAGAAGCACTGATCACCTTGAGCAACGAGGCCCCTAGATGCAGAAAAAGGAGCAGAACTCTAACGGAACGGGGCTTCCCCACTAACAGTGAGCTACGGCAGATTGACATCCTGGTAGGGCCCAGAAAGAAGCTCTCTGGCATAGGTCCACCAACTCTGGTGTCCCACAGGAATAAGCAGCTCCCCCGCTTCTCTCCCCAGTTTGAACCCATGCAGGATCGATTATGGATTTATGTGTAGTTTGCCGAGACTGACCCAATGTGGAGCCCCAGGCCAAGGTGAAGAGCGTAGGTGGGGCTCATGGCCAATCTGCAGACACCCGAGCCTTCGCATAGGCTACCTTTGCTCCGGCTGTCCCCAGAGAAACGGGCACAGCCCCACTGATCCCCTCCACAGTTTCGCCCCACAGAGGACCACGTTCCAACCTTACAGGGAGAGGGACCAAAGTGTCAGTCCAAAGATCTAGAGGACCCCATGTGAGGGAAAGAGGTGAGAGAGAGTTTGAATTGGGTCTCCTAAAGGCAGTATGCAGTGTCAGGTCACAGCTTGGTAGGGCTTCCACACTGGAGCTTGCCGATAAAATTCAACTCGTAGCAATGCTTCTTTCGTGTTAACGGCTCTTCTGCTGCCGCTCACATGTCTAGAGACAATGTGGGATGTTTTCTTTTGTTTACAGATCATTGTGTGGGATTTTCACGGATTGCAGGCCTTTGGTCTCACAGAGCTCACAGGTAGCACGTCCTTTCGATCCATCAATCGGCCACACCTTGGCTCTTACTGTTTAATCAGAAACAGGGATGTGTGGTAATCTGTCCTGCCTTCCTTTTCCCGTTTAACTTTGAAGAGTGTTGTGAGATGATGTCAATTCAGGGTGCCATTGAGGTTGAGTAGAATGCTGGGGTTGGAGGGAAGTGACAATTATTTTGGGCAAGAGTAACAGGTGGTTGGTGTACCCAGTGCCTTCTGTCATGATAACATGTGTACCTAGGTCCTTAACTTTCAAGAATAAACTTACCTGAAACTTACCCGCTCATCCAGCATAGTCCAACCTGGAGGTAGCCCCCTGTTAACACAGCCTGCTTATGGTTTTCTGTTTTTTTTGGAACCCCTAAGAATTTTGGTGTTTTTAATTATATTTTAAGGAAAATTGTTGCTGTCTTATATGATCAATTGACCGAAGGACTAGGAATGTTAACATTAGAACCAAAAGTGAACTGCTTTTTGCCTTTGAGATGGTTATCAAAGTTGCAGAACGTTTTTCAGGTCTCTAATTTCAGGACTTGACTCAGGTAGTTTGCACCACAAGAGACTCCACTGATTGAACATAGCACAGTGTTGCCATATTATGTTAATCATTTGCTTACATCAGATCTTTCTCAACAAGGCCAGAGCGGACCCGAACGACCCAGCTAACCACCGCACAATCTCAAACACTTTATCATACGGACACTACTAGAACAATTCATGTGCAGTCAACTCCAGCACTTCATCGAAATCTAAAACCTCTTGGATGAGGCATAGCATGATTTCAGGCCATGCGGGGGAACAGAATCAGCTCTTGATTTGGGACACATTTAAAAACATGTCATGCCAAAAACAGAGGGCGGTAAGGATACTAGATATCTCATCTGTAACAGCTCTGTACTAAACGAATCCCTTCCTCTCAGGCAGACAAGGAAAAATTATCATGGGCCACTTCAAACCTCGGCCTTCACTGCTAAACTGCGGAATAAGTCAGGTAATCACACTTTCAGATTTTCTATTCAACAGCTGCATACTAGACCTCATCAACAAAACTGCCCTCACCTGCTACTACTATGTGATTGCTACTCAAATCTAAAATCTTGAGAACAATGTGTCAACCACTCCAGGCATTAAATTGTGCCTAGGACAAGTGGATGCATGGATGACAGGAAATAGGCTAAATCTCAACCGCAGCAAAAGTGAACTGATGCCTTGCAACCCAACAACCTTCATCACCAGCACAATCCCTTGGACTAGCCCAACGAGCCCATGCCCAGTTCCAACGAACCATGGCGAGGAGCTCCAGAACCACAATGGACATCACCCTCACACGTGAATGGCAGAAGTGAGGGTGCAGGAGTAAGGTTCAGACACAATGGAGGCATGCTTTTGAGCAGAAGCCTTTATTATATGAAACTGAGTTGCTGCTCAATCCCTAAAACTAAGAGGGGTTTCCCTGCCTCAAAGAAAACAAAGGAAATTGTCAGAATGTCCAAAACTATAAAGTCTGTCACTGTTGTGTATCAAAAAGCCTACCTGTATGCCTGACACTAATAACTTAAACCAACTGTGCAAGGATGATCTCTTCCCAAAGTAAAGTGTTCTTTGCAGAACCAACCAACAGAAAAGTTCCCAGTCTCTTGGGTAATCAGAAGTGGTAAAAATATAGAAATGTTCAGAACTGTAGGTCTCCAAGGTCAGCATCGTAGGCCTTTCACCTAGATTTCTTCTTGTAACGTTCTTTTCCTTTGGGGGCCTCTCAGGCCTTTATTTTCTTATACAAATGTCAGTAGGCAGTTCACAAGAATGTGCTCCTCATGTTTCTCCTGTTTATCCCACCAACTTGGCACACTCCTTTCACCAAGCGTAAGATTTGTTTTCACTATGTATTCTTCACGTATTTTGAGTACGGGTCCCATACTCACAGTATTCAGAATGGCTTGGTTTACTCCGCTCCCATGCAATTGTGCTCTCATGGACTGTCCCTCTTTTGGGCGCGAGTCCCAGACTCACAATGTTTATAACTGCTTGGTTCACTCTCCTGCCAAGCAGTTATGCTTTCATAAACTTCCCATTTGGATTTGTGTCCCAGACTCACAATATTCAAAATAGCTTGATGTACTCTGCTGTCAAGCACTCGTTTTCTCATAAACTGTCCCTCTCTGGGTACAAGCCGCAGACTTGTAATATTCAGAGCTGTTTGGTTTACTCTCCTGCCAAGCAGTGGTAGTAGCCTGGCCTGTTTCTCTTTGGGTGCGGGTCCCAGACTCGCAATATTCCAATTGGCTTCGTTTCTGTTTATCATTTAGGTGCAGACTCGCAATATTCTGATTAGCGTTTGCTTCTGTTTCTCACATTGTTGAGGGTCCCAGACTCACACTTCATTCCCAGTGTCCCATACCCTCTTGTTCCAGCTTCCGCCTTCACCACCTTGCTCCCCCAGACCTTAAGCACCTCTCAGGCAACCCACACACCTGTCTGACTCTTCCTGGCATGTACTGGTATCTCCTGAGCGGCTGCTGCGTCTACTGAGGCTCTGGTAGCGTTTGGGGCTCTGTCGTGGTCTGCAGTGGCTCTGCGGACGTCTGCCTCTCCCCGGCAGTGCGTCCCCTCTCATGGACATTTTTCTGGTTTTCTGGATGCCCGTAGGTTTCACTTGGCAGCAGCCCAAGCATTCCCTGCTTCCGGGACCACATTTGGTTCTTTTCCTGCGTTCGTTGCTTCCCTCCTGCTGTTTCTCGTCTGCACGGCTCACCGGATTACTCCTGGGAAGATAGCTCTCCCTTTGCATTTCAGCTGAGCTGTGTTTAAACTCCTGCACTCGTAAATGGAATCACTTTGGCCCAATCATATTAGTTGAGAAGCTAGACTAATCCTGCTTCTCGAGAGTGACCCTTGGACTCAGGGTCATCTTCCTCTCAGTACACACAATCGAGTCAGATTTAGCATACTTTGAATTCTCTAATGTTTCATGAAGTAGATTACGTTTCCCAATAATTGAAACAAAGCTATATGCAGCATAACTTGATGTTTTACTCTTGTCAAGTATATTAGTTTGGCTAACTTGAGAATAGCAGATATTGGCCAAATCAAAAGAAAGGGATGGAGGATTTAGCATGGCAAAAAGGTTTATATGTACTAACGTGTGGGATTACCACATTCTCTGAACATGGTTGTCCCCAATTCCATAAGGAGGTTCCTCCCCCATTGAGCCTCCCTTGGTGCACCACCCCCAGGGGGGCTATTGTACTGTGGACGCACCGCTCTGACCCCATGGGAAAGGACACTCCCTAGGGGAGAAGGGACGACATCCTCCGATTCGTCACACAGGTCAGAAGCTAATAGCCTCTACTTCTGACTTGCAACACTACCAATGTGGAAACCACAAAGAGTCCATAATGCAGCAGTGAGACTGCTCTTTAGCATGAAAACATTGTAATATACCATGCAGCACCACTTATTCTCCATTGGCTCCCTGCAAAAAGGATTTTTTTCAAAATCTTGTGCTACCTTAGAATGTGCCCCCTCTCCTTAAGAAGAGGTATCACTGCTACACACCTTCTCGAACACAAATGTCGGCAACTGTGCACTAGTCCTAGTTTGAATGTCAATGAGAAACGACAAGGGGGATCCTCACTCTCCTTTCTACCCAGAAAACTCTGCAACACCATAAATAAACATTGACTGGAAGTAAACCACCTGACGTTTAGGAAACTGCTTGACTTGGCTCTTGGAACAAATAACTTGAAAGATATGAAAGAAAACAGCAACCGACCAAAAGCTATGCAAAGAATACCTTCCCAAAACTGCCATAGAATAAATTGGATAAAGGATCCAGGGGATTGCGCTGTGCGTCATCTTGCTACAGCTACCCCCTTTCCTCCTGCTAATAAGGAGCATTGCTTAATATGTATAAATGCTGGATTAATACTACCTCAACAAAATATTTGCTTGGTCCTTCAAACAGAAATCGTTTTAGAATCCAGACTACCTCGATGCTGCCAGTGGTGGCTAACGCATTGATTCCCAGACTGCAGGACTGTGAACAGCTATTAATGTCTCAAAGCAATCAACAACTAAGAACCAGGAGGCGACAATGCCTAACACCCCCCCTTCTACAAACTGCTCTCATCCCACAACTAATCTCTTTACTAAATGTTTTGCAACCTCATGCTACACACACTCCCTTCAGAAGGCCCACAAGGTCCAATGCACTTAAGAGAACCCTGCCCCGCCATTCTTATACCAACAGCCACTCTATCAATCAATGCTCTGCAAACAGGGGCTGCCCTTAAGGTTAACCTCCGCCCCTCCGTACCCATCACAAAGAAGACAGGGTTTTCACATCGGCACACAGAGAATGTGTAATTCCTACCCGCAACGAGTTGTATCTAGGTTTAGTGCCTTGTCGTTGTATTGAAAAGTGTTGACATATACTATATGGTAGTTGGTGGCCTAATGCACCATGCAATGAAAAGAAATACAAATATACCATGTAAAGTGCGATTTGTTCACCCTCCACGCCCCACTGAGTTCAATATTGTTTCATTTATTGAAACTGTCTTTTGGTGCCTTTTATTTTTACATTGGTTTGTTTTGTTTACACAATTACAGTTAAAATGAGGATCCTTGAGGTTGTTCCTGAACCCCATTACAGGTGGAGACACTTTTCATATTCTATGCACAGGGCACTAATAGCACCTAACTCACCTGCCTTTGGAGAGTGTCACACACCTTAGAAACATTTTCACCCTCCCAACACAGCACTCATCTTTGGTGGTGCCCCTTTAAGAGATGTAGCACATGGCGGAGTGACGTTGCACTCCGCCGTGTGCCGTATAAATAAAAGGGGTATGCCCGGCCGTGATAGTGCGACCGGGAAGCCCAAACCCAACGGACGTCTGCTGCCTGAGTCTGTGGGAGGGGTTGGGGCTCACGGGCATCACGGAGGTGGCAATGATAGCCCCCTAACAGTGGCGATGAGTCCGGATGTTGTCCCGGGCACAGCGGTGATGATTCATTCAATTTTTGAAGTTGTTCGAGTGACAGATTTCGCTTGTTCTATGCCGCGGCGCCGAGTGCTCACCACGCGGTGGTGGCTATTTTGATCCTTGGCCTGGGATGTTCGTGGAGCTCCGGTGAGGACCACAAAGCCTATCCAAGCCTAATTTTTGGAAAAATTAGTAGTAAATAGCTATATCTGCCCAGATTGATGTGAAATTCTGCAGATTTTTCTATTTTTGGGCAATTTTTGATCGAGTGAAGGTGAGGCACTAGGAAGGCCTACTGTTCTCTTGCATCTGTCCCAGGCCTCCCTGGCTCAATTTTTGGACTATACTGCTGGACTTTGGCCCTATCATGTGCATCTTGGCAGCTGCCTACCCTGACATCACTACAGGCTGCTGATTTACGGTCAGAATCTTGAACTGGTGTTTCTCTTAAGTTGGGAGGACTGTTCTGGCTGGGTGAGTTGCGGCACCTGTTGCATTCAACTGGGGTGCTTGTGCGCTTGACCCATGAGTGTGCCTAATAATCAAGATGGGGGACAACCTGTTGACCAACAACTGCAGCAGGGTCAGCCTCCACCTGTGGTTCCACCAGGCATCCAGCCTGTACCTCAACCAGGCGTCCAGCCTGCTCCTCAACATGAGAATCTGCGTCGACATGAGGCCCCCCAACAAGGCAATACAGAGGGAGTGACACCCAACACCAACCATTGATGACATTATCATGAGCTGCAGGGGGCTCAATTTTTCTCAAAGCTCAATCTCAGGCCTCTACAGGTACAAAAGACTCGGTTTCGGGGTGTCATCGGTGGCCAAAGTATTCCAAAACATGATCAGAGATGCCTTGCCAGATCTTGATGGCGTGTTGAATATCAGCAATGATATCCTCGTATTTGCACTCCATATACTGAAGCTGGGCAAGACTTTTGAGCGGCTGCAGTCACTGGGCATGACTCTCCATCAGGAGAAATGCAAATTTCTAAAGGCCAACCATTGAGTTCTTTGAGTTCATGTTCAAGGAGGGTGGCGTGTCCCCGGACCCCAGGAAGGTGAATGACATTAAAGAAGCCCGCCCTCCGGAGAACGTGTCCGAGGTGAGAATTTTCTTAGGGATCGTGACCTACTGCGGCTGCTTCATTGAGAACATGGCGTCCAGGTCAGAGCCCCTGAGGGCCCTCACCAAGAAAGAGACAGCTTGGCAGTGGAGTCTGCTTGAGCAGGCGGAATTTGAAGATATCAAAGGCGCCCTCACTGCAGAGGACACAATGGCATTCTTTGACCCCGCCCTCCAGTCGGAGATAATCGTGGATGCTAGCCCGTTCAGCCTGGGGGGCGTGTTGACGCAGATTGACCCGGATGATAGCGTCCGCCCAGTGGCGTATGCTAGCAAGGCGTTATCGGAGACCGAGCAGCATTACTCCCAAATCGAGCAGTAGGCCCTCGCTGTTCTGTGGGGGTGCAGGCACTTCCAGTTGTACGTGCTGGGCAGACCCGAGACTGTTGTGACAGACCATAAGCCTCTGCTCCCTATCCTGGCAGGGTCGTCCTCAAAACCACCAGCGAGAATTGAAAGATGGATGCTCGCCCTGCTTGAGTACAGGGTCTCGCTGGTGTAAAGACCTGGTTCCAAAAATGCGGCCAACTACCTATCCTGCCATCCGGGTAGTGGGAGTGGAGACGCAATGGAATCCTGTGTTGAGGAAGCAGACGACCTGAGAAGTGCACTCTACCAATTTCTGTGGGTCTACCGGTCCACTCCCCACATATTGTTGGGTGTCTTGACCCACATTCAAGTTATTATGCTACAACATTTGGTGCTGTGGGCTTAGAAAATCCAAGATGGCGGAAAAACCCACATTTACGCCAAAATCCAGGAAAATAACGCAGTTTGTACGCACACCAAAACGGCCGCCTGACCTGCCACCAACCAGTGTGAGCGTGAGGGGCCAGAAGCACCATGAGCGAAATCAGTGCTAAGGAATATGGTGCTGTACAAAATCTGTTGTTACTAATGTCAAAAATGGGTGCAATACTGGTGCTCACCACTACCAGAAAGCCGGCGTTTTAAAACCACCAGACACTTGTGTAAAACTGAACAAATGAACCCAAACCAGGCCAAAGAAAGACTTGCTAAGAGGTGGGTACAATGTAAAACTATATTCTGAAATGACGGGAAGGAAGTAATTGTCTAATGTATGTATTGAAAATAGCTGGGGATGTCAGCAGCTTAAGTGAATTTGGGTTTAAAGCCACTAAAATCGAAATGTTTAGAATAAATGAGTGACCTACTTTTGAGTGTCACATAGGTTGCAATTGTTTAAATGTCATAGTTATGAACTTAGAATCAGTGTTCTAGCTGCATGTGTAAAAATTGCAAGTTTGGTTTGAATGTAGAAAACTGGGAACCAAAGTGACATTGATTCCCATTGAAAGAGATTGAATTCTGCCTGACAACTACCCCCGACAGGAGTTGAAACTTGATCAGCAGCTGTGTTCCCAGGCCTGGCTGCATTCTGACACCTCTCTGATTGAATTAGGGGAGTGGCACCTGGGGACTGCAGGAAACTAAACAATGAGCCTTCCTTGGCCCAGGCAAATGTTAAATTAGGGGGGTCGTAAATGGCTTCCTCATGGAAGGAAACGGGGAGGGGCACTGCATCTGTGAGCAAGCTGAGTTGGGGGAAGTGGACAAACCAGAAATTCCACCATGTGCTTTGGAAAACCACACCTCTCTGGGCCAGAGCATAATTTTAAAAAGATGGATCATTCATAGTATGGACTTGTCAAAATTATATAATTAACATCATTATTCTTGTGATTTTTCTGTGCACATTTTAAGAGGTATTAGGACTCTGTGGTATGTTCTTGGGGATAGTAGCAGAACATGTGGTATTACTCCAAACATCTGTATGTGAAAACTCTGACACTTTATCATTTGATGCTTATACTCCTTGCACACATTTGTGCCATTTTTGGGAAACGTCCGATATTGGTAAACCAACCAAAAAGCGCAAAATGTTGTCATTTCTTAATCCAAGCTCTTAGAAACATCAGAGTTGGAACAGAAACTACCTTATGTGATATATGATGTGTATATGTAATGTCAATGACTTGTGTATCTGGGAAATGTGTTTAGTTATGAAAATGATTTTCTAAGGTAAAATCAAAGGGGAGTGTTCTTTCTGTATGCCATAAAGATGACTCACTCTGACTCACTGCTCCCTTCTCAAATCAGGTCAAAGAGAAATCCTTGACCTATCAAATCGTGAGTGGGTTGGGCACAGAAAGTTAGCATCCACACCCATTTTCAAAAGACATAAAAGGAACACCAAAACCCAGGTAGGGACATTCACTTTCTACTTTCTTGCGGGACGCTTTGCCGGGACACTCCAGACTTCAAATCCATCAATCTCCAGAGACCAGAACTTTGAATCCAGACTCCAGAACTTGTAGCAGAGAGGCCTGAATCCACAAGCTGAATCCTTTTTCAGCAGGCCTCAAAATCATTTGCAAATTATTCAAACAGCCGGGCTGAGCTGTCGGATTCTGGCCTAGAACCCTGTGCCAGAAACACTCGAAAGCAGAGCTGTGTCCAGAACTGCAGACCGGACCCAGACCAGATCGCTGTGAGCAGAACCAGCGATCCCGACCAGAGAACCAGTACCAGAAACCGCCCAGAAGTCCAGTCCAACCTGTTGACCAGATCCGTGACGAGGCCCATTCCTTCCAAAATTAGGAGTGAGTACCCAGCTAGAACTGTGCATAACCCATCTCTTAGCTTAAAATAATCTGATTCAAAACATTTAACCTGTCCAAAACTGCATCATAAAATCGTGTGTCCCTTCTCCAATTTTAAACCTGTAAAAGTGTCATTTGTCATTTGAATCATTATTTCATTTCTGAAAAACTACCTTCATAAAATCGTCCGTATCTCTTGAACCGAGATTTTACTTTCATATTAAAGCTAAGATTGTGGGCTTTCCAACGAACCCAGAACCGACTTTCTACTCCTTATACTTTTTCCGCAATCGCGCTCGACGCACTCGGAAAAAGTGCCGCGATTTGCGATTTGGCTCAAATTGCTTCACTTGTGAAAATAGCAGCTTCTTGCTTTCCTTTGCTGAAATTCGTTTGCAACCTGACAATCATTCATAGAGCATTGCTAAAGTGATCCTGAACTAATTTAAAGTAGCTATCACCCACCCTGAATCTCTTATAGGGAATTAAAATCATTGTTAGCATATTTTTCCCTTCTTTGCATACCACACTTAAAGTACTTTGCCTGTGTTTAAAATCATCTCTGTTTCTCTAAGCTTGCAGGGGGGGAATTGGAACGTTGTATTGCATTTTTGTTGGTATTCATGAAGACTGTGTGCTCTCCTTCCATTTCCTTATATTGCATAAAGGGGGGGAGTGAATTGTCAAAAGGAAAAGTGATCACATTATCTCTTGTTGAAATCATATCAAATTATTTCTGTTGCATTCTGTCCCACCTTGCATTTCCTTGAACCATATAAAGCATTCTCTGCTACCTTAGTCCTCTGTTCTTATTCATAAGTAACCAAGATCTGTGCTACTGTAGGATTACCTATTGCTGATTACTGCTCATATTCACAAGTGTGCTATCAATTATCAATTTATTTATAAAAGTGTGATATATATCTATTGTTTAATTTTTCAAATAAATCTTTTTAATGTGCAAAACAAACCTACTTCTTGGCTCAGTGGGGTCAGGGGGATTCTAAGAGAGGGGTGTTATACAAGTGTTCATCATCCAGATTATAACTTGTCATAAAAATATATAAATAAGGGCTTCCCTTGAGCAATCCTAGACAAGGCACTGACTTAGTGGATATGCTTGATTGGAGTCATTAACAGAGTGGGGGCTCGTAGCCGGGGATTCTGGATTAGATCTACCATTTGTGCAGCTTAAATACAGTGTGCTAACTGACGGGATGCATACAACCGGTCGGATCACCACGCTGTGGTACGCTGTAAAGCACTCCTCAAAGGAACGCTCTGAGGAAACGGTCTGTTTTGCAAAATAAAATACAAACTTCTGTAAGTCAGGAAGGAAATCAAGTTCCAGAATGATGACCTTGGTAGATATCAAAATAGCCAGAGAACACCTCTTACATAAGCTATTTGTGAGAGGTGAGTGGGTTCATCAGGACCAGGTGGTCTGGTTGCAGGCAATCGCACCCAAGATCACTGAAACAGGGTCAGATACATGGAGAGATAAGGGTCCCTTACATGTGGCCCTGAGTGAACTATATATGGCCCCTAAGGCCAAGGATGAGCACAACAAGATTGCCAGGGTAGCGGCATATTTATATTTACATATGGGAGCCATACAGGACAAATGTGCTGAAGGCCAAGATCTGGCAAATAGGCAACTGATGGCATTAGAGAAGGCCCAATCTGACCTGGACTCTTCTGAGCAGAGGCTGCACAGGAGCCACGATTCAGAAAATTATAGTAGACAGTACATCATTAAAATAAAGGAGGATATGGATATCCTGCAACAGGAAAAGGCTGACCAGGATACCAGAATTCTGGCTTTGCAGAAGGAGCACCAAGACAGTTTGGACTCCTTACTGTAGTGCAGAAAAGGCTGGAGCAACAGATCAATTTCAACAGGGCATGCACAGAGCAGGTAGCCACCCTGCAAATCCAACTAGACAGAGAGAAAGAGGAAAGCAATAAATTGATTTTGAGAGACCTGGATACCCAGGCAGAGTTTGATGAAGAGCGCCAGAAAGCTGGTGCCCTACAACAGCAGAGGGATGACCTGGTGGCACAGATGCAGGCTCTTACTCAGGAAAGGGATACCTTAGGCCAGGAAGTCTGCCACTCAAAAAGAAAAATTCAAGAAAATCACTTGCCCCTGCATGGACTGGGTGACCTCCAAAAAGAGCATCAGAACTTAAGAGAGCTCACCAGGAGGGTGGAAGATGCTCTGACAAGAAAGGAGCAGGCCAGTAGGGACGGTGCCCAGGAGGTAACCACCCTGCAGCAAAGACTGACCCAGTGCTCCAGGACCAATCAGGAAGCACAGAGGGAAAATGAGGCTCTCTGTCAACACAATGATAGGCTCCAGCAACAGGTAGCCATGCAGGAGAGACTGATAGAGTCTTAACTGTGGAACTGAAAGCGCAGGCTCTTGCAGTGCAACAGGGAGCAGGGGCTGATAGAGATGAAGTTCGCTGGGAAAGGGAAACACCTGAGCATAACCTCAGAAGCCCTAGTACCAGAGGCCTTCAGCTCTCCAGTCCTTTGACTCTGCCACCCCCATGTCCCCTGGTGCACATGAGCACAGGGCCGAAGGGAGGGCAGATTACTATCTAGCCAAAAGTATGGGACTCATAGGCCAGTACCACCCAGGAATGGAGGGGCGGGCATCTGGGTATGGGCACCCCAGCACAGTGCAATTTAGTGGGGAACCCCAGGAGAGTAGGCCCAGGCCCACTAAGGGCATCCTGAAGACCTCTGCCCAGTTAGGTCAGTGGGGGGGGCTACCCATCAAATCCTGGCAGCAAGGAGGGATCTGGAGACTCCTCTGAGCGGCCCAGGACACAGGAGACCAGGTCCCCACATAAGGCCAGCCATTCTCAGGCTCTCAGAATCCGGGAGAGCCTGGAAGATCAGACGGGAACCTCTGGGAGCAGTGCTTCTGAGTCAGAGGATGAATGGACCAGGGTTACCCGAAACAAAAAGGCCAATAAGGCAAAAAGGGCCTTGCTTAAGGACCCCTTAAAGCAGATCAAGGCAATAAGGAGTGTCATCACCCCTTATCACAAGAACGCCAAGTATTCTGTTTGGGAACACTTGGAGCTTTATGAGCAAATGATGGAGACTTTCCATTTGAAGGACAGCAGTAGCTGCATTCAGTATGTCAAATGGACATTCTTCCCAGAATACTCCAGTTTCTTTGCAGGGCTGGAGGACCAAAACCATTCAAGATGGTCCACATACAAGGCTGCCATCATGAAACATTTTTCTGTTCACCGGAATCCGCAAGAGGCTCGCAAGGCAGCCTACAATTTGCAATGTGGGGAGGATCAGGCCCCACAAGAATATGTGCAAGAATTGAAGCGTGCCTTTGTGCAGACCACCAGAAGGGTGCGCACGGACAGCAGAGAATTCATTAACACATTTTTCCATGCTCTCCCCAAATACATAATGACCCAGCTCGTGAGAGATTTCCACGAGAAAAGATTTTTAGACTGGGTCATTGAGCAAGCCACCCGCATCTATGAGGAGCAGAAACCGGTGGAAAATAAGAATCAGCCCAAAAACCCCAAAACCAACAGCACCCCTGCTGCTGCCAAGGTGGCAGAGGTAAAGGTTGCACCCGTTTTAGATTTGGAGATGGGGGGACCTAAAAACCTGCCTGCACCAAATAATTCACAGCCCAGAAGACCTTCGGGCCAGTCACAGACAGGGAGTCAAGGAGGTAGTCCCACAAATGGGGTCCCTCACTCCCCTGATTATGTAAGTCCCCGTTACAAGGGAAACCGACCCATCCTGGGTTATGTGTGGACACCTCCAGCCCAAGGGGGGGATACAGCCAAGAACCCTGTGCCAGAAACACTCGAAAGCAGAGCTGTGTCCAGAACTGCAGACCGGACCCAGACCAGATCGCTGTGAGCAGAACCAGCGATCCCGACCAGAGAACCAGTACCAGAAACCGCCCAGAAGTCCAGTCCAACCTGTTGACCAGATCCGTGACGAGGCCCATTCCTTCCAAAATTAGGAGTGAGTACCCAGCTAGAACTGTGCATAACCCATCTCTTAGCTTAAAATAATCTGATTCAAAACATTTAACCTGTCCAAAACTGCATCATAAAATCGTGTGTCCCTTCTCCAATTTTAAACCTGTAAAAGTGTCATTTGTCATTTGAATCATTATTTCATTTCTGAAAAACTACCTTCATAAAATCGTCCGTATCTCTTGAACCGAGATTTTACTTTCATATTAAAGCTAAGATTGTGGGCTTTCCAACGAACCCAGAACCGACTTTCTACTCCTTATACTTTTTCCGCAATCGCGCTCGACGCACTCGGAAAAAGTGCCGCGATTTGCGATTTGGCTCAAATTGCTTCACTTGTGAAAATAGCAGCTTCTTGCTTTCCTTTGCTGAAATTCGTTTGCAACCTGACAATCATTCATAGAGCATTGCTAAAGTGATCCTGAACTAATTTAAAGTAGCTATCACCCACCCTGAATCTCTTATAGGGAATTAAAATCATTGTTAGCATATTTTTCCCTTCTTTGCATACCACACTTAAAGTACTTTGCCTGTGTTTAAAATCATCTCTGTTTCTCTAAGCTTGCAGGGGGGGAATTGGAACGTTGTATTGCATTTTTGTTGGTATTCATGAAGACTGTGTGCTCTCCTTCCATTTCCTTATATTGCATAAAGGGGGGGAGTGAATTGTCAAAAGGAAAAGTGATCACATTATCTCTTGTTGAAATCATATCAAATTATTTCTGTTGCATTCTGTCCCACCTTGCATTTCCTTGAACCATATAAAGCATTCTCTGCTACCTTAGTCCTCTGTTCTTATTCATAAGTAACCAAGATCTGTGCTACTGTAGGATTACCTATTGCTGATTACTGCTCATATTCACAAGTGTGCTATCAATTATCAATTTATTTATAAAAGTGTGATATATATCTATTGTTTAATTTTTCAAATACATCTTTTTAATGTGCAAAACAAACCTACTTCTTGGCGCAGTGGGGTCAGGGGGATTCTAAGAGAGGGGTGTTATACAAGTGTTCATCATCCAGATTATAACTTGTCATAAAAATATATAAATAAGGGCTTCCCTTGAGCAATCCTAGACAAGGCACTGACTTAGTGGATATGCTTGATTGGAGTCATTAACAGAGTGGGGGCTCGTAGCCGGGGATTCTGGATTAGATCTACCATTTGTGCAGCTTAAATACAGTGTGCTAACTGACGGGATACATACAACCGGTCGGATCACCACGCTGTGGTACGCTGTAAAGCACTCCTCAAAGGAACGCTCTGAGGAAACGGTCTGTTTTGCAAAATAAAATACAAACTTCTGTAAGTCAGGAAGGAAATCAAGTTCCAGAATGATGACCTTGGTAGATATCAAAATAGCCAGAGAACACCTCTTACATAAGCTATTTGTGAGAGGTGAGTGGGTTCATCAGGACCAGGTGGTCTGGTTGCAGGCAATCGCACCCAAGATCACTGAAACAGGGTCAGATATATGGAGAGATAAGGGTCCCTTACATGTGGCCCTGAGTGAACTATATATGGCCCCTAAGGCCAAGGATGAGCACAACAAGATTGCCAGGGTAGCGGCATATTTATATTTACATATGGGAGCCATACAGGACAAATGTGCTGAAGGCCAAGATCTGGCAAATAGGCAACTGATGGCATTAGAGAAGGCCCAATCTGACCTGAACTCTTCTGAGCAGAGGCTGCACAGGAGCCACGATTCAGAAAATTATAGTAGACAGTACATCATTAAAATAAAGGAGGATATGGATATCCTGCAACAGGAAAAGGCTGACCAGGATACCAGAATTCTGGCTTTGCAGAAGGAGCACCAAGACAGTTTGGACTCCTTACTGTAGTGCAGAAAAGGCTGGAGCAACAGATCAATTTCAACAGGGCATGCACAGAGCAGGTAGCCACCCTGCAAATCCAACTAGACAGAGAGAAAGAGGAAAGCAATAAATTGATTTTGAGAGACCTGGATACCCAGGCAGAGTTTGATGAAGAGCGCCAGAAAGCTGGTGCCCTACAACAGCAGAGGGATGACCTGGTGGCACAGATGCAGGCTCTTACTCAGGAAAGGGATACCTTAGGCCAGGAAGTCTGCCACTCAAAAAGAAAAATTCAAGAAAATCACTTGCCCCTGCATGGACTGGGTGACCTCCAAAAAGAGCATCAGAACTTAAGAGAGCTCACCAGGAGGGTGGAAGATGCTCTGACAAGAAAGGAGCAGGCCAGTAGGGACGGTGCCCAGGAGGTAACCACCCTGCAGCAAAGACTGACCCAGTGCTCCAGGACCAATCAGGAAGCACAGAGGGAAAATGAGGCTCTCTGTCAACACAATGATAGGCTCCAGCAACAGGTAGCCATGCAGGAGAGACTGATAGAGTCTTAACTGTGGAACTGAAAGCGCAGGCTCTTGCAGTGCAACAGGGAGCAGGGGCTGATAGAGATGAAGTTCGCTGGGAAAGGGAAACACCTGAGCATAACCTCAGAAGCCCTAGTACCAGAGGCCTTCAGCTCTCCAGTCCTTTGACTCTGCCACCCCCATGTCCCCTGGTGCACATGAGCACAGGGCCGAAGGGAGGGCAGATTACTATCTAGCCAAAAGTATGGGACTCATAGGCCAGTACCACCCAGGAATGGAGGGGCGGGCATCTGGGTATGGGCACCCCAGCACAGTGCAATTTAGTGGGGAACCCCAGGAGAGTAGGCCCAGGCCCACTAAGGGCATCCTGAAGACCTCTGCCCAGTTAGGTCAGTGGGGGGGGGCTACCCATCAAATCCTGGCAGCAAGGAGGGATCTGGAGACTCCTCTGAGCGGCCCAGGACACAGGAGACCAGGTCCCCACATAAGGCCAGCCATTCTCAGGCTCTCAGAATCCGGGAGAGCCTGGAAGATCAGACGGGAACCTCTGGGAGCAGTGCTTCTGAGTCAGAGGATGAATGGACCAGGGTTACCCGAAACAAAAAGGCCAATAAGGCAAAAAGGGCCTTGCTTAAGGACCCCTTAAAGCAGATCAAGGCAATAAGGAGTGTCATCACCCCTTATCACAAGAACGCCAAGTATTCTGTTTGGGAACACTTGGAGCTTTATGAGCAAATGATGGAGACTTTCCATTTGAAGGACAGCAGTAGCTGCATTCAGTATGTCAAATGGACATTCTTCCCAGAATACTCCAGTGTCTTTGCAGGGCTGGAGGACCAAAACCATTCAAGATGGTCCACATACAAGGCTGCCATCATGAAACATTTTTCTGTTCACCGGAATCCGCAAGAGGCTCGCAAGGCAGCCTACAATTTGCAATGTGGGGAGGATCAGGCCCCACAAGAATATGTGCAAGAATTGAAGCGTGCCTTTGTGCAGACCACCAGAAGGGTGCGCACGGACAGCAGAGAATTCATTAACACATTTTTCCATGCTCTCCCCAAATACATAATGACCCAGCTCGTGAGAGATTTCCACGAGAAAAGATTTTTAGACTGGGTCATTGAGCACGCCACCCGCATCTATGAGGAGCAGAAACCGGTGGAAAATAAGAATCAGCCCAAAAACCCCAAAACCAACAGCACCCCTGCTGCTGCCAAGGTGGCAGAGGTAAAGGTTGCACCCGTTTTAGATTTGGAGATGGGGGGACCTAAAAACCTGCCTGCACCAAATAATTCACAGCCCAGAAGACCTTCGGGCCAGTCACAGACAGGGAGTCAAGGAGGTAGTCCCACAAATGGGGTCCCTCACTCCCCTGATTATGTAAGTCCCCGTTACAAGGGAAACCGACCCATCCTGGGTTATGTGTGGACACCTCCAGCCCAAGGGGGGGGATACAGCCAACCACCTGACCCAGGAAACTTCCCTCCTAACTTCCCACAGGGGGGCAGAAATTCACCAAGTCCTGGGCAGAATTTGTTCCCCAGGTATCCACCCAATTTCCACCCCAAAACCATCCATCCTTCTTTCCCCAATTCCCTGAGCCCAGACAACCTAATCCGGGAGAGGGGAGGCCAAGGGTGGAGGGGTACCCAAATCTTCCCAACCCAGGGTATTACCAGAGAAGGAATAGCTACCCTTCCCGGGATCAGCCCAGGGGAGAAAACAGAACCCCGTATCAGCCTGAACGAGTTTCCCAACTTGAGCGCCAGGTCCAAAATATGGCCCGGGATCTGGTTCACATACTGAGGGCTCAACAGAACACTCAGATGAGCATGCCACCGCAGAATGCCCCAAACTCTGGGCATGGTGCTCCAGAACAATGACGGGGGCAGCACCCCGATAACCCACCGGTTCCCAGGGAGGAGGCACAAGTGGAAGGGGGGTGTAAAGCCTTGGAGGAAGCTTCCTTCCCCACCTGTAAAGAGCCCCTGGAGACCCAGGAATCGGAAACAAGATCTCCTACCCCTGGAAGTCTGCCTCCCAAGGAGCAGAGGGGGGGTAGGAGAAACAAAGTACCCAAACAGACCCATTTTGTGGAGGAGGTACAGGTCTTCCAATTTGAGGGAGAGGGATCCTCAGAGGATCCTGGGAAAAGGATCTTCTCCTTCAGAGATGGGGGAACTCCTCCCAAGGAAAAATGGGTCCCAAGGGAATCCAACCTAGGCAGACCTGGGGGGGCACGCAAAAAGCATGCAGCGAAGCATGCAGCGAAACCTAAAGTGAAGAAACTGGTGGGTGCCCAGCACTATGGGCCACGTATTGTGGATGTGTGTAGTGTTCAGGTAGGATGGGGAAGGGTGCTGCCATACAGGAGACTGCTTTGTCCTCCCTGTAGGCTGCAGGCACTGCAAGTGCATCGAGACTACACTTCCCAGCATGCCTCGCACACAGACAGCCAATCAGGGATCGGATCGGGCGTGGTACGCCCCAACGCGCATGCGCGAAAACACCGGCACGGGGCTTGTGCTCGAGATCGCTGGGGAGAAGGACGTGAGACACCGAGCTCCGCAGGAAAACTCGTGCGAGGGGCCCCGCCTGATTGAGAATCCGGCCCCTCGCCTATACTCAGATAAGTTGGGGACGCATACCCAGGGAGTCGAAGCCACGCAAAACTCAGTCCTGAGAAAGCCCGTAGAGAGAGGTTTGGGAAGCGCAGGGGGCACAGTCTCCCAGTCCATATCGCTCGCCCCTGCGCCGGCATACGAGATAAGTACAAGCCCTGGGATAACAGTGTTTAGCAGCGCGAGTCATGCAGATATGAGGAACACGACGTTGGCATTGTGACACGGAGATTACCCGCGCCCCAAGCCACGCGCGGCAAAGCTCGCGCTGGCATTTTTACTAGCGACTTGTTTGCTAAAAAGACAAGCACGGCGAGCGGCATAGTCCGTGGGGAGCCGTATCATTAAGCCTGGGAAGAAAGTATGAGTGCGGCATGGAGTGAATGACCGTGTGTATGTGTGACCAAGAATAACACATATTCTTTCTTTGTAGCGGAAGACGTGACCAGCCCACACCGTTTTCAGAGACGCAGCACAGACTGACAGCTTTCCAAGGACCGAGCACTAGGACCGGACAATGAACCCAAGCTAAGTGTTGCATGCTAGTTAACTGTGACAGTGGTTGCCCACTGCCAATTGCACTGCTCAGAGGGGTCAAAAGTTATTTATGTGATTCATACTTCAGAAAGCGTACAGTTTGGCCCAGCCTGTAGGCACTGCAGGAATTATCATGTGGTGTGCTATGAGATGACGATGAAGGTGTGCAGCAGTTGAACCTCACCCAATTTCCCTCTACCTACCCATTACCTCGCCCTACTCCTTTTCCCGGATTTCCCACAACCCCCCAACCTATCCAATCAACAAGACCCTAACCCTCTTTCCCTGCCCTGGTCGCGAAGGCCTGCGTAAGCTTTGTCTTGCAGGTATCAAGACCAGTGTGGGGGTAGTTGGTACATCCACTCCTGCGCCAGGTACCGGTGTGCAACCCTGACAGAAGCACAATCCCACGAATAATTACGGCGCCTGAGTGGGTTTGATACCCTCCCCCGTTTCTCGCAACATGGAGGAGATTGCTAAAGTCCTGCAGGATCTGCAGAACGAATTGGCAGCATCTCGGCAGGAATACGCTGCCTTATCGGTTCAAGTCCGAAGTCTAGCAGCGCAGACCTCGCCCTTACCTGGTTCATCCCCAGTCCCCGTCCAAGTGCAAGTGTCACCAGAACCCACAGTTCCTCTTGCACCCCCAGAGCGTTATGCTGGGGACCCTCAGAAGTTTACTACCTTCATCACTCAGTGCCGCCTCCAGTTTCTTACTAAACCCACGGCCTTCCGGTACACCCAGTCTAGGACGGCCTTCGTCATTTCGTATCTCACGGGGGATGCTGCGGCATGGGCCAATCCTTTGGTGCATAAGGACGACCCACTGCTCTATGACTGGGATAGGTTTCTGGGTGAGTTTGAGAAGGTATTCAATCGACGGGCAGCCACCCTGTATAAGGATAGAGAGCTTTTGACGCTCAGGCAGGGCAACAAGGAACTGGTAACTTACGTTATACACTTCAACCGCTTAGTAGCGGAAGCTGAGTGGGCTGCCGACAAGCGAATATCTCTATTCTATCAAGTCCTGCGGGACGATCTGAAAGATCTAATTGCCCAGGTTGATCCACAGCCGGTGGAATGTTCCGACATGATTGATCTTGCCTTACGGTTGGATCATCGCCAGGCTGAGAGACGGGGCGATAAAAGAAAAGGTGAACCTCGCCCAATGGTCCGGTTAGACCAGTCTCGTGGACCTCGTGGGCCGGTAGAAAGGTCTGGTGGAGATGAACCCATGCAAATAGGTTGTGTCCGAGGACCCTTATTCAAGAAAGAGAAGGAGCGACGGAGGAAAGAAGGTGTTTGCCTTTATTGTGGTTTAGCCGGGCATTTCGTGCGAGAATGCCCCACAAAGCCTAAGAGTCAGGGAAACTTATCCGCTCGGCGGTAGTGGGGGTGACCCGACCGAGCTTTCCGGAGATTAGGGCCCCAGTCACGGACAATCCCGATTATGCTCCCCATATTAAGATATCGGGTCAATTGAGCTATTCAGGGCACCAGAGGATGGTATCCATGCTGGTAGACTCGGGAGCAACGGGAAATTTTATTGATACCAAGTGTGTTGTAGCATTAGGGATCTCCGTTTACCCGAAAGAAACACCAGAGCCAGTTCAGGCGGTTGATGGCTCCCCTCTCAGTTCAGGTCCTATTACTCATTGTACCCAAAAATTGACCCTACAATGTGGGGAATCACATTGGGAAGAGATCCTCTTTGACGTGATTGCCGCCCCACAGTTCAGGATTATTCTTGGACTACCTTGGTTACGTAAACATGATCCAGATATTCGGTGGCTTACTGGTCGGGTCGCATTGATCTCCACTTATTGCCAAACACATTGTAGACCAAACCCCCTCATAGCTTCGTGTACCATTGGTACTGTAGAGGACCAGCCGGCCAAGACGTGCTTCACAGATCTACCCAAAGAATACTCCGACTTTGCGGATGTGTTCAATAAAAAGGCTGCAGAGACTCTGCCTCCGCACAGATCGTTCGACTGCAGAATAGATCTTGAACCGGGAGCTGTTCTCCCGTGCAGTCGTATCTATGCACTGACAGAGGCAGAAAATGAGCTTCTTCGTGAGTATATTGCTACAAACTTGCAGAGCGGTTTTATTCGCCATTCCAACTCGCCAGTCTCTTCCCCCTTATTCTTCGTTCCCAAGAAGTCCGGGGAGCTCCGGACTTGTATCGATTACCGCGGGGTAAACCGGATTACCATCAAACACCGTTACCCCCTTCCTCTCATACCGGTTCTGTTGGACCAGGTACGAGATGCGGTCATCTACACCAAGTTGGACCTTAGAGGCGCTTACCATCTGGTGCGGGTGCGTGAGGGGGACGAATGGAAAACCGCCTTCCGTACAAAATTCGGATTCTATGAATACCAGGTTATGCCATTCGGCCTCTGTAATGCACCCGCAGCCTTCCAACACTTCTTGGACGAAGTCCTCCGAGAGTTTCTAGACATCTGTGCAGTTGTCTATATAGATGACATTTTAATTTACTCTCGTAGTCCTCAGGAACACGTCCAGCACGTTCGCGCCATATTATCTAAATTGCGGGAACATCAACTCTACGCTAAGTTAGAGAAGTGCGAGTTTCATCGTACCACCGTTGAGTTTTAGGGGTATTTCCTGACACCCACCGGGGTACAAATGGACCAGAAAAAGGTGCAAGCGATATTAAGTTGGCCATCCCCTACTAACGTGAAAGAGGTACAATCCTTCCTGGGATTTGCCAATTTCTATTGGCGCTTCGTAAAGAATTTTTCGGAATTGGTAACACCAATCACAAAATTACTACGTGAAGGATGTACCTTTGTGTGGGATCAAACCGCTGAACAAGGTTTTCGACTACTGAAGAGCGCTTTTACTAACGCACCTGTCCTGAGGCACCCTGACCTAGCTCAACCATTTATAGTGGAGACTGATGCCTCCAGCTATGCACTAGGGGCCATATTGTCTCAAAGGAATCCAGAATCAGGCTTACTCCATCCAGTGGCCTACTATTCGCGAAAACTGTTACCAGCTGAGGCAAATTACACCATTGCGGACCGTGAATTACTTTCCATCAAAGCCGCCTTTGATGAGTGGCGACATTATCTGATGGGGGCTCGGCACACAATAACTGTGATAACCGATCACCGGAACTTGCAATTTATCCGGACTGCTAAAAACTTGAGCCCGCGGCAATTGCGTTGGGCCCTGTTCTTCGCGGAATTTGATTTTATAATTACATATAGGCCGGGCTCTAATAACCGCAAGGCCGACATTCTGTCACGATATCCTGATCCTGTCAATAAGACAGAA
Source organism: Ambystoma mexicanum (assembly GCF_040938575.1). Classification (NCBI taxonomy): domain Eukaryota; kingdom Metazoa; phylum Chordata; class Amphibia; order Caudata; family Ambystomatidae; genus Ambystoma; species Ambystoma mexicanum. The sequence continues at coordinate 1,345,272,596 of NC_090937.1, read as the reverse complement.
AGTGTTCCACAGACCATAGTTCCACTGGCACGCATAGTTGGTGCTACGACTGGACTATTTGAGATGATTCAGCAAGAATTATCCATGCAGGATTTGCACAAGTGGTGTGCAGAAGACCCGCAACATCAGGTAGTTGCTGGACTCCCGTATCACGGCCAGCAACTCTTCTTACCCGCTACCAAACTACAGAAAAAAGCCATGTCTTGGTGCCACGATTCCCCTCTAGTGGGCCATCCAGGTAGGACAAAGACCCAAGAACTGGTATCACGGTATTTCTGGTGGCCTAATTGGCGGCGAGACGTACAACAGTATGTGAGTGACTGCGATACGTGTGCACGTAATAAATCCGACCACGGTAAACCAGCAGGGTTGTTGTGCCCATTACCAACGCCTTCTGCACCCTGGCGCTCCATCACTATGGATCTCATAGTAGATCTACCTGCAGTCCAGGGGTTTACCTCCATCATGGTGGTGGTTGATACGTTTTCTAAAATGGCACACTTTATCCCTTGTATGGGAGTACCAACCGCAGGTCAAGTCGCAGAGCTATTTCTTCAGCATATAGTACGCCTCCATGGACTGCCCTCTCACATAATTACGGATAGGGGACCACAATTCACCTCTCGCTTCTGGCGTGAATTCTGCAAAATCATAGGAATGGATGTGGGCCTGACATCGGGCTATCATCCGAAAACAGATGGCCAAACAGAGAGAGTCAATCAGGGGCTAGAACAGTACCTACGCTGTTTTATTGCCAGTCGGGAAGCAACTTGGTTGCAACATGTGTGGTTGGCGGAGCTAGCGTATAACAACGCAAAACATACTTCCACGAAGCAATCTCCCTTTTACTGCCTTTATGGCTACCATCCCATGGTACTCCCTGTTGCATTGGCAGAATCCAAGCTGACCCTTCCAACCATAATAGGACGGAGGAAGTGCATGGAACAAGTGTGGAAAGAGGCGCAGGAAAATCTTGTACAATCCAAGACCATCTACAAAAAGTATGCTGACAAACATCGTCGAGCCTGCCCTCAATATCAAGTGGGAGACATGGTTTGGCTCTCCACTCGAAATATAACTTTACACGGACCACGTAAATTACAACCACGATATCTGGGCCCATTCCACATAGAACGAATCATCAATCCATTAGCCGTGCGTTTGAAATTGCCCCCTCAAATGAGAGTACATCCAATGTTCCATACCTCATTATTGAAGCCAGCCCCCAAGACCACCAAGACCGAAAAACCACCACCCGTCCTAGTACAAGGAGAACCTGAATATGAGGTCCAAGCAATCCTAAATTCTAAATGGGATAGGGCAGGACGGGTTCTGTAACTGGTAGATTGGGTCGGGTATGGGCCTGAAGACCGCTCTTGGGAGCCATCCGCTCATGTACATTCCCCAAGACTGCTGCGCACCTTCCATCGTAACTTCCCAGATAAACCCCGGCCTCCACCGGCCTTCCGTGGGGGGGGGTAGTGATGTCAGGGGCAGACCTGGGGGGCACGCAAAAAGCATGCAGCGAAGCATGCAGCGAAACCTAAAGTGAAGAAACTGGTGGGTGCCCAGCCCTATGGGCCACGTGTTGTGGATGTGTGTAGTGTTCAGGTAGGATGGGGAAGGGTGCTGCCATACAGGAGACTGCTTTGTCCTCCCTGTAGGCTGCAGGCACTGCAAGTGCATCGAGACTACACTTCCCAGCATGCCTCGCGCATAGACAGCCAATCAGGGATCGGATCGGGCGTGGTATGCCCCAACGCGCATGCGCGAAAACACCGGCACGGGGCTTGTGCTCGAGATCGCTGGGGAGAAGGACGTGAGACACCGAGCTCCGCAGGAAAACTCGTGCGAGGGGCCCCGCCCCGCCTGATTGAGAATCCGGCCCCTCGCCTATACTCAGATAAGTTGGGGACGCATACCCAGGGAGTCGAAGCCGTGCAAAACTCAGTCCTGAGAAAGCCCGTAAAGAGAGGTTTGGGAAGCGCAGGGGGCACAGTCTCCCAGTCCATATAGCTCGCCCCTGCGCCGGCATACGAGATAAGTACAAGCCCTGGGATAACAGTGTTTAGCAGCGCGAGTCATGCAGATATGAGGAACGCGACGTTGGCATTGTGACACGGAGATTACCCGCGCCCCAAGCCACGTGCGGCGAAGCTCGCGCTGGCATTTTTACTAGCGACTTGTTTGCTAAAAAGACAAGCACGGCGAGCGGCATAGTCCGTGGGGAGCCGTATCATTAAGCCCCGGAAGAAAGTATGAGTGCGGCATGGAGTGAATGACCGTGTGTATGTGTGACCAAGAATAACACATATTCTTTCTTTGTAGCGGAAGACGTGACCAGCCCACACCGTTTTCAGAGACGCAGCACAGACTGACAGCTTTCCAAGGACCGAGCACTAGGACCGGACAATGAACCCAAGCTAAGTGTTGCATGCTAGTTAACTGTGACAGTGGTTGCCCACTGCCAATTGCACTGCTCAGAGGGGTCAAAAGTTATTTATGTGATTCATACTTCAGAAAGCGTACAGTTTGGCCCAGCCTGTAGGCACTGCAGGAATTATCATGTGGTGTGCTATGAGATGACGATGAAGGTGTGCAGCAGTTGAACCTCAACCAATTTCCCTCTACCTACCCATTACCTCGCCCTACTCCTTTTCCCGGTTTTCCCACAACCCCCCAACCTATCCAATCAACGAGACCCTAACCCTCTTTCCCTGCCCTGGTCGCAAAGGCCTGCGTAAGCTTTGTCTTGCAGGTATCAAGACCAGTGTGGGGGTAGTTGGTACATCCACTCCTGCGCCAGGTACCGGTGTGCAACCCTGACAGTCTGGGTAGATGTGGGGATTAAGCAGTCGCCACCCATCATCCTATCCCAGAACCAACAGCATCAAAAACCCCTGGTTCAACCCCTGTTGGTGACTGCCTCCAAAAAGGGGGGGCGGCCCAGAACCGGAACCAGGAGATCCTAAAACCGAATCAATAGACTGAGTAGATGTGGGGATCGAGCTGTCGCCGCCCATCATCCTATCCCAGAACCAACAATACCAAAAACCCCTGGTTCAAACCCATCCTGATGACTACCTCCAAAAAGGTGGGGCGGCCCAGAACCGGAACCACGGGAACCCGAAACCATTTCAAGTTGCCACCATTTTCTTTCAGATTCCCATCACTCTCCACGGAATTCTGCCCAAATCTCTTGTCTAGCAATGTCCAAAACGAGAAAATTAGCCCACCAGTTGTCCAAAAATGTGCATTATCTGTGCCCCCTTGAGGAGAATGAGGGAAGATACTATGCCCCGGTACAAGTACAGGGGCAGGGTACAATTTTGGCACTGGTGGACACTGGATCCCAACAAGCTACTCTTCTGTCCAAAAGGGCCTTTGATGAACTAAATGCAGGAAGGGGGGAGAATTACCGTAGTCCTTTCACCTCTCTTCCTGGACAACTGCATAACTTTGACGGGAAGGAAATTCCCGTTGAGGGGACTGTAGATTTGGACATCAAAATTGGGCGACACAAGGTGAAACACCCGGTCATAGTAGTGACTCCAGAGGGCACCCCTTGTTTACTGGGGAATGACCTCCTGAGAAGGTTGTCACCCCTAATAGATTCCGTAAACAAGGTCCTCTGGACCCAGACTAGCTGACCAATAAAATTAAAACAGAGTGTCAACCATGTTAGTTTAAACGGCACCTGCCACATGGTTGAACAAAAATCTGACCAAGTAGAATTTCACTTCCAGAACAACCAAATTCCAGACGTGACAGTAATAGCAGTAGGACAACAGACTGGTGATGGGGGGTCCTCTCTATTTATGAAAATCAACCTTCCTTCCAGTTTAAGGTGGTATTCCACGCTGGAAGGAAATGCTCTGAAATTCTTTACTAATCCACAATCAGACATTCCCACTCCGATAGTCCAGAAAGAGGTGAAATCAGCTCAGAGCCTGGCTGATATTCATCAAATTGGAGAGCAGTTGTTCATCCCTGTTCAGTTAAATGATGGGAAGGACTCTGTTCTCGCTCGAGTGTGTGTGAACAACGGTAAGAGCTTCATCAGCGAAGCCATGTTCCGCCAACTCCCAAGAGATCCAGCCATTACCACATTCAAACTGATAGACAAATGGGAAATGGACCTGGAAGCACCCAATTCCAAACATCTCCTGCCAAGCAGGTGTATGCTCAAAATCTCCATTGGCAACAAGAGCATAGTCCATAATTGATGGGTCGTGCGAGACGTCACTGCCGCCTTTTACTTAGGCAGTGATATTCTCAATCGCTGTTACGCTCACCTGACTCCCACGGAGGCGCTGGCCTGGTTCGCGCTGCTCTGACCTCTTCTAAGGTGAAGGGTTCGGAAGACGGACTGGACCGGGCCCCCAAATCTGGCTTGCCTGGCTCGCAGAAGTATCCTTCTGTAGGTGAAAATAGGGGATTAACTGTCTGCGGGGTAATGCAATCGGCCTCCACTTTCCCCTCTCACCCTCCTCGAAACCCTTCTGTGATTTCTCGTAGCGTCTCACCTTAGGGTCTGGAAGGACGAGCTCTCCATCCTGCTTCTGATGCAGGGGCGCGTTGGTATCCAGTTACTTCACTGGATTTTTGGATTGGTGAGAACCAAACTTGCTTGGCTTCCAGGTAAGTTTTTTGATAAGAGGATCCCCTTGTGTCCATGCATTAATGTACTAATGCTAGTGTCTTTTTCCCTATAGGGGCGGGGGTACGGAATTCCGGGGAACAGGCACCGACCCGAGATGAGAGGTGAAATCCTTGTAGAAATCAGGTAAGTCTTTAATGAGCGTTTTTTGGTGATGTCTTTTCATTCGCTCATTAACGCTGATGTCTTTTTTTTCCCCTTAGGGGCTGGGGTCCGGAAATGCCAGGATGCGGCGCGGACCCGAAATGAAGAGGGAATGAATCAACAGGTAAGTCTTAACATGGAGATTTAGCTTTCCTTATTCCCATCACTCTCTCACCTTTTGTTCTGGTCTTTTTCTCCCTAGTGCTGGGGGGTGACTGCGAATCCGGATGATCGCTACTGAACATGGAGGCGCCCTGTAAAGGTGAGTGTAATGCGGCGCTGCAGCGATCGACGCGATGAGCTTTTAAATTAAAGTCTTCCTTTTCAGGATTGTCGGCGAGATGTCTCCGGGATGCGGATTTAGCAGGTAAGGACTTTTCCTTCTTCTGTTCTCTTCTTCTCTTCCTTTGCAGGTGATCCAGGATGCTGGCAGGCGTGGCAGAAGTCAGGATGCAGGAGCAGACACGGTGAGCGTCCAGCTGCTAGATGCAGAACAACGCGAAGCACGTGTGGCTGTTCGGTGGGGTTTAAATAGCCTTGGAAGAAGTTCCAGGTATGTATCCTTCCTCAAATCAGGTATGTATCCTTCCCCGACCACGCCCGGATGGTAAATTAGTCCCACAGGTAAAGTAGTTACTTTCAGGCCTCAAGGAGGACGGGATCCTGCAGCATGGTCTGCATCAGGTAAGTGCACCCAAGCACTCCCATAATGAGCCTGGCGCCTATGGCGCCAGGACTGATGTCTTTTATGAGCCTGGCGCCATAGGCGCCAGGACACTGTCCAAAGGGCCCCTATATTGGGTTGCTGGGTCCTTCCTTGGGGACTGGATGTCCGCTTTCGGGGACGCAGGGCTTGAACCGGCTCCCCGGGAGCGGGCATCATGACAGCACTCCCCCCCAAGACCCCTCCCAAGGTTGTTCCCTCCGGGGGTTTTGGTTTGTCTGGGAAGAGTCTGTGGAATTTCCTGACTAATCGAGGTGCATGCACATGGTCGTTGGGTTCCCACGACCTCTCCTGAGGTCCGTACCCCTTCCAATCAATTAGGTAGAACAGTTTTGACCTAAACATTTTTGAGTCTAAAATGTTCTTCACTTCGAATTCGGGCTCCCCATCTATTAGAATAGGTTCTGGAGGTTTGAGTAGTCGGGTTCCGGGTACCACTGGTTTCAGAAGTGACACATGAAAAACGGTGAATTCGCATACTGGCTGGTAAATCAAGTTTAACAGCCACTGGGTTAATTATTGCCGTAATAGAATAAGGTCCCAGATATTTTGAGTTAAAAGTTCGAGGCCCTTTGAGTGGTAAATGTCTGGTAGCTAACCACACTTGATCCCCAATCTGATACGGAGGTGCTTCACTCTGATGTAGATCAGCATTCTCCTTGTATTTTCTCTTGGCTTGTTGTAAATGTGTAGTTGCCTCTTTGAAGGCTTGGGTAATTGTAGGATGCAGATGTTCTACTGCAGGCATTCCGAGGTTCTGAGGTGAGTCAAGGTTTGAGGTTCGAGGGTGATGCCCAAACAAAGTATAAAAAGGACTGTGGCCAGTTCCAGAGTGTACCGAATTATTATATGCGTATTCGGCTATCCAAAGAATGTCTTTCCAGTTGCTTTCAGATTGCTGTAACATACACCATAAGTACTGTTCAAGGGTCTGATTTGTCCTCTCGGTCTGACCATCGGTCTGAGGGTGGTGACTGGTCGATAATCTTACGTCGATCTGCGCCATTTGACAACATTTGCGCCAGAAGTGGGAAATGAATTGGCTTCCCCGGTCAGAGATTAGTATAGATGGGAATCCATGTAGCCGAACAATATTTTCGAGGAATTCTTTCGCTAGGACAGAAGTTGAAGGTAAACCTTTCAAAGGAATAAAGTGGGCCATTTTGGAAAACATATCCACAATTACCAGAATAGTATTGTACCCCGAACAAGGAGGCAGGTCCGTAATAAAATCCATTGGTAGGGTGTGCCAGGGTGCTGGTGGTATGTCTAGAGGTTGAAGGAGTCCGGCTGGTCTTTTCTTTGGACTTTTATTTTGGGAGCAAACACCACAGGACATCACAAAAGATTTAACATCTTTTCGCCAAGAGGGCCACCAAAATTGTCGTTTAACCTTTTCCTCTGTATTGGCAATACCGGGGTGTCCCTCTATTAATGTATCATGATAACCGGAAATAACTAGTTCGTGTAATTCCTTATGTGGCAGGAATAAGCGTCCTTGGAAATAAGGTAAACCATTATCTATGGTAAAGTCTGATCCCTTTTGTATCCATTCCTGTAAGGTTGTAGGGTCCAGGAGTTGTTTCACTCTGGCTTGAATGTCTTCAAGCGTCTGTAACGAAGTCATGCCTAGAATCCTCTGTTCGGGAATTATTGGTACTGGTTCTGAGTTTGTATCAGATTCTCCCATTCCAATTCGGGATAAGGCGTCTGCTTTGCCATTCTTGCAGCCAGGTCGATAGGTAATCACAAAATCAAATTCAGCGAAAAACAAAGCCCATCGGAGCTGCCGTGATGACTGAGCCTTGGCGGTTTTCAAATACTGTAAATTCCGGTGATCAGTGATCACTGTGATGGTATGTGGAGCGCCAAGCAGATAATGCCGCCAGGCTTTAAAAGCGGACTTAATGGCTAACAGTTCTTTGTCCGTGATTGCATAATTAACCTCGGGTGCCGAGAATTTTCTGGACCAAAATGCTGCGGGATGCAGTTGGTTGGTTTCGGGATCTCTTTGGGACAGGACAGCTCCCATGGCTAGGCTGGATGCGTCAGTCTCGACGACATAAGGGAGATCTGGACGCGGGTGTTTCAATATAGGTGCAGAGGTAAACTTAGCTTTTAAATCCTGAAAGGCCTGCTCGGCTTCTTCAGACCATTCAAAACGTTTATTTTTCCTCAAAAGTGCAGTAATGGGTTGTACCACGCGTGAAAATTCCGGGATAAACCTGCGATAGAAATTGGCAAAGCCGAGCATGCTTTGAACCCCTTTTACAGAGCTAGGTGATGGCCATTTGAGGATGGCATCCACTTTTCTTGAGTCCATTCGGACTCCATTGGGTGTCAGGATGAAACCTAGAAACTCGACTTCTGTGGTATGGAAAACACATTTCTCCAATTTAGCAAATAGTTTGTGTTGGCACAGTTTTTCAAGTACTGCCCTGACGTGTTTTCTGTGATTAGATTCCGAAGAGGAGTACACCAGAATGTCATCGATATATACGACAACACAAACATCGATGAGTTCCCGAAGGACATCATTCATGAAGTATTGGAAGGCAGCCGGCGCGTTACACAATCTGAAAGGCATCACCTGGTACTCGAATAATCCGTATTTAGTACGGAAGGCAGTTTTCCATGCGTCGCCTTCTTTAACTCGTACCAGATGATAAGCCCCCTGTAGATCTAACTTGGTGTATATGCAAGCGTCCTTCACCTGGTCAAGGAGTTCAGGGATCAGAGGCAGAGGATAACGGTTTTTAACCGTTATCTGGTTCAATGCGCGGTAATCGATACAAGTTCTGAGGTCGCCTTCTTTTTTGGGCACGAAGAACAAAGCCGAGGATGCCGGGGACTTTGACAGGCGAATAAAACCATTAGCTAGGTATTGATCCAAATATTGTCTCAAATGCAGATTCTCAGGTTCGGTAAGGGCATAAATCCTGCTACAAGGGGGTTGTGCACCGGGCACCAGATCGATTTGGCAATCGTACGATCTGTGAGGAGGTAACGTGTTGGCCTGTTCCTTTTGGAAGACGTCCTGAAAGCCTTGGTATTCCGGAGGTAGTTGCATGGAGGCAGATGTTACAGATGCTGGATTAATCTTCAGGTTTTCTGGGTAGCAGGTTTGTGTACAATCCGGGAAGGTTATTCTCTTAGCTCGCCAATCAATTCGAGGATTATGTGTCTCTAACCAAGGGATTCCAAGAATAACCTGAAACTGTGGAGCCTTGATTACATCAAACACAACACCCTCCCGATGGCCGTCGGGACCAATAAGAGTCACCTCAGTAGTGGAATGTGTTACCGGTCCAGAGGCAATTTCAGTTCCATCGACTGTGGTGATGACATCTTTGCTGGTTTTAGGACGGAGAGGGGGGTTAATCCTAGAGACCAATTCACGATCCACATAGTTTCCAATAGCCCCAATATCGATGTATTCCTTTATTGCATGCAACCGCTTAGGCTGTTCTGGATCTACGAGAACCATTGGCACAATGAAATGCGAGGTCTGAGAGTTAGTTTTCAAGCTCGGCAAGCGGACCCCTACACTTATCGGGCGGAGTCGTTTCCCGAAACAGAGTCTTCACGGTTTTTATCAGCGGCTCCTACCGCCTTTGGGGGCGGTTTTGCCGGGCAATCTCGTAGAAAGTGTCCAGAATTCCCACAATAAAGACATAATTTTAACTGCCGCCTCTTTTCACGTTCCTTTTGAGTTAAGGGTCCTTTAACCCCTCCAATTTGCATAGGCTCAGAGACATCAACTCCCTTGGGATTAGCATGGGTCTTGACCAACACCCGGGTCTCAAACCTGGACCGATCTGCTTTTCTGTTTTGAAGTCTGTGATCCAATTGGACCACTAAGTCTATATACTCTGTGCATTCTTGGGGCGGATTTACAACTTGGGCTAAGACAACTTTAAGTTCTCCGCGAAGGCCTCAATAAAACAACGTGACTCTTTTATCCTCTGGCCATCCCGTTTCCACAATTAGTCTATTAAAGGTTGCAATATAGGATAGGAGGTCCTGATTGCCCTGTCGCAGGGATAGAAGTTTGTCATCCAGAGCCTGCCCCTGAGAGTGTCGAGCAAATAACCTTTCCATGCTTGCTTGAAACCTTTGAAAATCACAGAGAATCGGGTCATCTTGAGTAACCAGTGGAACTGACCAATCGGCAGCGCAGCCGCTGTGATATGACAATACAAAGACTACCTTGGTCTGATCATTAGGGAAGGCCCCAGGTCTGCATAGGAAGTGCAAACGACACTGATTCCTGAATACGGCGAATCGTTTGGGGTCCCCAGCAAAGCGTTCGGGTGGGGCCAGCGGCATGTTTCCAGGTAGATTAATCTGCACAGGGTTACTGGAAACCACAGGAGCGGGGTTCCCTCCGGAACCGGGTAGAGGAGTTTGCCCAGCTTGACCTTGCAAAAGCTGTCTGGCCAGGTCATCAGTTCTTTCCTTTGATATTATTAATTCCCTCCTGAGGGCATTAGTCTCTTGACGAGCGGCATGTACTTCGGCCCGTAATTCCCCCAGTAATTGGGCCAACTGATCAGTCTCAGAACTTTCCATAGCGCCTGGGTGGGCATTTGTAGGAAGGCTTTGCGTTCTGTTATGCTCACCTGACTCCCACGGAGGCGCTGGCCTGGTTCGCGCTGCTGTGACCTCTTCTAAGGTGAAGGGTTCGGAAGACGGACTGGACCGGGCCCCCAAATCTGGCTTGCCTGGCTCGCAGAAGTATCCTTCTGTATGCGAAAATAGGGGATTAACTGTCTGCGGGGTAATGCAATCGGCCTCCCACTTTCCCCTCTCACCCTCCTCGAAACCCTTCTGTGATTTCTCGTAGCGTCTCACCTTAGGGTCTGGAAAGACGAGCTCTCCATCCTGCTTCTGATGCAGGGGCGCGTTGGTATCCAGTTACTTCACTGGATTTTCGGATTGGTGAGAACCAAACTTGCTTGGCTTCCAGGTAAGTTTTTTGATAAGAGGTTCCCCTTGTGTCCATGCATTAATGTACTAATGCTAGTGTCTTTTTCCCCATAGGGGCCGGGGTACGGAATGCCGGGGAACAGGCACCGACTCGAGATGAGAGGTGAAATCCTTGGAGAAATCAGGTAAGTCTTTAATGAGCGTTTTCTGGTAATGTCAATTCATTCGCTCATTAACGCTGATGTCTTTTTTTTCCCCTTAGGGGCCGGGGTCCGGAAATGCCAGGATGCGGCGCGGACCCGAAATGAAGAGGGAATGAATCAACAGGTAAGTCTTAACATGGAGATTTAGCTTTCCTTATTCCCTTCTCTCTCTCACCTTTTGTTCTGGTCTTTTTCTCCCTAGGTGCTGGGGCGTGACTGCGAATCCGGATGATCGCTGCAGAACATGGAGGCGCCCTGTAAAGGTGAGTGGAATGCGGCGCTGCAGCGATCGACGCAATGAGCTTTTAAATTAAGGTCTTCCTTTTCAGGATTGTCGGCGAGATGTCTCCGGGATGCGGATTTAGCAGGTAAGGACTTTTCCTTCTTCTGTTCTCTTCTTCTCTTCCTTTGCAGGTGATCCAGGATGCTGGCAGGCGTGGCAGAAGTCAGGATGCAGGAGCAGACACGGTGAGCATCCAGCTGCTAGATGCAGAACAACGCGAAGCACGTGTGGCTGTTCGGGTGGGGTTTAAATAGCCTTGGAAGAAGTTCCAGGTATGTATCCTTCCTCCAATCAGGTATGTATCCTTCCCCGACCACGCCCGGATGGTAAATTAGTCCCACAGGTAAAGTAGTTCCTTTCAGGCCTCAAGGAGGCCGGGATCCTGCAGCATGGTCTTCATCAGGTAAGTGCACTCAAGCACTCCCATAATGAGCCTGGCGCCTATGGCGCCAGGACTGATGTCTTTTATGAGCCTGGCGCCATAGGCGCCAGGACACTGTCCAAAGGGCCCCTATATGGGGTTGCTGGGTCCTTCCTTGGGGACTGGATGTCCGCTTTCGGGGACGCAGGGCTTGAACCGGCTCCCCGGGAGCGGGCATCATGACAATCGCTTTGCCATTAGTTTGGACCTAATAAACTTCAAAGCTTGGTCCCGATTAGCGGATAATCCAATGGGCTTTGATGATCCAGAAAAAGTATTTAGGTCAGCCCAATTGCTACCTTATGCAGTTGAAATTCAGGTTAAAGAGGAAGTCACCATCCCAGAAAGGACCCGACAATTCTCCCTGGAAGTGAAAGTTAAAAGAGGACAAAAATTGAAAAACCCTGATGCTTATATGCATCTAAATGCTTTCCTCCAACAGCAAGGGTTAGGGGTAAACCCAACACCATTAGTCAACATAGAACATGACACCATTCCAATAGAGGTGGATAACAGCGACTTAAAGAGTATTATTCTAGCCGCAGGCACCGTTATTGGAATGGCGATTGATGACCGACATTTCTCCATTGATTTCGGAAATGAACTGTTAGGACCAATCCCCAAGGACTATTTTTACAGTGACACTGATGACAATACAACACCAGACAGGATCTTTACCCGACATGGGGGAACTTCCTGGTGTACACTTCCTGCCCTAATGGTAAGGAAGATGTGACTTGTGACTTCAGAAGGGATGAGGTGATTTTCCAGGTCCATGAGGGCTGCCTTTTCCACCTGAAGCCTCCAGTCCAAATCAGCACTCTGACCAGGGACCTCTCCACCCAGCTGGAGGAGGCCGCTGAGATAGCAAAACCAGAAGTCTTTCCAGGCTTCAGGCAGATGGTGGAAGAGAGAGTCAACCTAGCTGATGCCTGCATGACTCTGCAGAAGCAAAAGTTGAAACAAGTTATCTTGGATTTCCAAGATCTCTTTGCTGTAGACTCATATGACTGTGGTCGCACTGACATCCACACAACAACAATTCCCACGGACCCTGGCATGACTCCAGTGTTTGTGAAGCAATATTGCTTGCCTCTCGCATCCATGGAGTCCCTTACTGAAATAATTAAGAACATTGAGTCCCGGGGAATAATCTGTCCAGTCCACAGCACCTTCAATAATCCAGTGCTGGGAATATTGAAACCAAACGGCCAGTGGAGACTCTGCGCCGACAAACGGATCCATACTTCCCGATGGCCTCTGCCCTACATTGACCAAAGGCTGGCCCAGATTCAGGGGTCACAGGTATTCACTGCAATAGACCTGACCAATGGATACTGGACTGTGCCTGTCAGTAGGGAGGACCAATACAAACTGGCTTTTACCTTTGGGGGCCAGCAGTACACATGGACCTGAACTCCCTTCGGATACCTCAACTCCGGCAATGAATTCAACATTTTCCTACATAAGGCCATGCCTGACCTGGGTGCGAGGGGTAACCTGGCTTATGTAGATGATGTCCTCATTAAAAGCTCAACTGTTGAGGTACACATAGCAGAGATCCGTTATGTCCTGACCCAGTTGAGGGCCGCCGGAGCAAAACTTTCCTTCCAAAAAGCACAGTGGTGTAGACCCTGTGTTAATTTCTTGGGCATGAGATTACTCCTCAGGATCTCTGTCCCCAGGAAAAGAAAGTGGAAGCACTCCAGAAACTAAAGGATCCCACAACTCTGCGGGAACTAAGGAGCCTCCTTGGACTGACTAATTACAGCAGAAAGTTCATTGAGGGCTACACAGAGATCACTAGACCCCTGATTCATCTTTTGAGGGGTGCGGGGTCAAGTGGGAATGGGGTCCAGAACAATCCAAGGCAGTAAGACAACTCAAAAGAAGCCTCTCACAAGCGCCTTGCCTAGCTTACCCTGTCAGAAACAAGGAGTTCTTCCTGGAGACAGGGTTCTCTAATACGTGCTTGAGGACAGTATTATACCAAAAGCATGACAAGGTCAATAAAGTAATCTCCTATGCGAGCAAAACTTTATCCTCTGTGGAGGAAAAATTCAACGATTGTGAGCTGGCAACGGTGTGGGCATTGAAGAATTACCGCCGTTCATCCAGGGGGAACACATCATAGTGTAGACTCCACGCCACCATCTGCAATATCTCCAAAGTGACAGAATCCGGGCCGGAAATGTGAGTAATTCACAAATTACTTCCTGGATTCTGTCAATGCAAGGCTTTCCTGTGGAGGTCAGGTATGGCCAAAACAAGAAGAGTCCCCTCGTGCAAGGTCTGGCTGACTTGCATGATTGTGCCAGAGAAAACTGTCTCAAGGACGAAAGTCTAAAAATCAAGGACAACATGGAGGCATACCTTAATTCCCCACACAAAGTCTTTGAAGAAGACAAGTGTGAGGGGATGCCCACTGTCTATGTGGATGGATGCTCTTACCATGTTGATAACAATGGGGAGAAAGAACTGGTGGCCGGCGTAGGGAATGCATGGGTGAATGAGTCCCCAGAACCCTCCGCTGGGTACAAAATTGGTCCCCGAAGTAGTCAGGTGGCAGAATTAATGGCTGTGTATCAAGCCATCCTGACTGCTGTCCAACATCAACTCCACGAACTGGTCGTAATCACAGATTCAGATTATGTACGGAACTGGTTCGTGGAGCACCTGGTTAATTGGAAAACCAGAGGCATGTTATGTGCTAATAACAAACCCCTGAAACATGGGAAGTTAATCCAAAATTTGATGATCTGGTCACATCGAATGGGATGACCATCTACTGGAAAAAGATCAAGGGTCATTCCAAAGTTGTAACGCTCACCTGATTCCCGCAGAGGCGCCGGTCTTGACTGGGTGAATGCCGTATCTTCAAAGCTGATGTGTAACACACGGTTGGCTCTTTGGGCTGGACCTCTGTGCACTGTATGTCTGACTCGAAGAGTAAGATGTCTGCAGATAGAAAATATGGGATTAATGAACTGGGGTTATTGGGTGCCTCTCTCCTCTTCCCTTTCTCTTCTCCTGTAGAACCCCAAAGGTTAACACCCTCACCTTAGGTAAGTGAACGCCGAGCTCTCCATCTGCCTCGGGGCAGGGTGCCGTAACCAGTTTCTTCACTGGATAAGGGTGCAGGCCTCTTGACCTCAGAGGACTGCTGTCCGTCGTTAACTGCACGAACGGTAAGTTCTGGGCACTTCAAATGTCTTAAAAGTCTTTTGTAATGATATCTCTTGTTTTGCAGGGTTCCGGCGAAGGCGGATGGCGGGCTGATGAGAGTTGAGGATCGAATCCGCTTGAGGAATAGAAGCGCCTGGAAGCACGTAAGTAAGCGCTTGTAGCCTGCTTCACGATGCGCACTAACTGTCCCTTTTATCTTGCAGGTACAAGTTCGGAGCTTTAGAGAAGCTGAAGGGTGCTGGAATACCCACTGGATTCGGCGTGGGAAGGAGTAATGGCACGTGAGTAATAAAGTTGCCCAATGTCTTTAAACGCACCTTCTTTTGTCTTTCAGATGCGGGATGCAGCGCCGAAGGGCTCCGGAGCGTGCGAAGAGCTGGTAAGCTTTTGTCTTTCAGATGCCGGAATGCAGTGCGAAGACCTCCGGAGCATGCGAAGAGTAGGTAAGCCTTTGTCTTTCAGATGCCGCAATGCAGCGCGAGGCGTTGGTGACAGCCGATGGACGAGGTAAGAGATGCGCTGCCACTGAAGACCGTAGTGCTAACCTGTTCTTTCTTTGTCTTTACAGGTGCTGCTGAAGACTGGATTCCAGGATGGTAAGCCTTTGTTCCCTTAGGCCCAGGATCAGAAGCAGAAGACACGATGAGCGTTCTGCTGCAGAGAATGCAGAATAACGCAAAGCAAGATTCATCCATCGGGTGTGGTTTAAATAGCCTCCTGTAGTGCTTAGGTGTCTCCTTCCACAGCCACGCCTAGGTAAGAAAAGAGTTCCTGCTTTCCAGAAGAGTTCCAGTGTTCTGAACCTAGGGAGTGGCTCCTGCCCCACCCAACAGGAAAAGTAGTCCCAAACAGAAGAGGATCAGGGGTTCAACTGGCAGGTAAGTAAGCAGCATGGTCTGCTGCAGATAAGTCCACCCAAGCATTATGAGCCCGGCGCTTCCAGCGCTGGGACTGGGCATCTTTATGAGCCTGGTGCCACTGGCGCCAGGACAGGGTCCAAAAGGTCCCAATTGGGACTGGCTGGCACTCGGAACCTGGGTTATGGGTCTGCTTCCAAGGGAGTCGGGCAAGTCCTGATCTTTTGGAAGCAGAGATCATGACAAAAGTAGAGGGACCAGACAAAACTGAAAATGACTTAGCTGATCAGCTGGCCAAAACCGGGGCTATCCAAGGGGAACTAATAGAAATAGAGTCCCTGTTGGGGGAAATCCAGGTCACTGCTATCACTAGGTCCCAGACAAATGCTCGCAATGATCTTTCAACTGCACAATGTAGTAAGGAGACCCCTGATGCTGATTTAATTACGGCTCAGAAGGGGGATCCAATAATTGGTAAGTTTTACCAACACATTGAGGACCCTGAGAACTTTCCCCTGACGGATACCGATTACATTGGGAAAGAGGACCTTAGAGTGTTGATGAAATGTCCAAAAATGTTCCGAATCCAAGACTGTTTGTTGGTAAGGAAATCCCAAGCTGGCCATGATCAGTGGATGGTCCCTACCTCATTCCGAAGCCTGATGTTAAGTCATGGCCATGATGCGGCCACCGTCGGTCATAGGGGGTTTCACACAACACTTGAGATCTTAAGAGAGGTTGCATACTGGCCACACATGGGGCAAGACCTCGACCAATACTTGAAGCGGTGTCTGGTGTGTGCACAATTTCAGCCATCATCCCTCACACACCGTGTGCCTCTCCAAAAGAGGGGGATGACACTACCATGGTCTGATTTGCAAATCGACTTCGTAGGCCCTGTGATTCGCTCGTCTAGAGGAAACAGGTACATGTTGACGGTCACATGCTTGTTTACCAAGTGGGTGGAATGTCTCCCGGCCCCAAACTGCAAGGCAGAAACAGCAGCTGCCCTGATGATTAACCACATCTTTTCCCGTTTTGGTCTACCTCAAAGGATTGAGTCAGACAGAGGTAGCCATTTCACCAGCGAGGTAATGACTAAGATGTAGGAGATACTGGGGGTCAAAAGGAAGCTACATATTGCTTACCGGCCACCTTCGTCTGGGGCAGTAGAACGCTATAACCGAACCATTATGAGCATCTTAAAAATGTTTGTGGCAGATTCTGGGCCAAGTTGGGATATCCGATTACCTCTGGTCCTAATGGCCATCAGATCTACCCCTTCATCTGCAACCAAAATGTCACCATTTGAGTTGATTACTGGACGCAAGATGGTGCTTCCCCAGCATTTGCTATACAGGACCCAAGAGCAGACATTGATCAATGCCTCCACAACTCATGAGTAAATCCTCCAACATGCTTTTGCCTACCCTCAGCGGAATCTAGAAAGATCAGCTGATAGCATGAAAACTCACTATGATTTGAAAACCACCAGGAAGGAATATAAGGTGGGGGACCGGGTCTATCGATACAATTTCCAAAGGAACCAGGCCAAACAGCGAAAATGTGTGCCTGCATGGAAGGGACCCTTTGAAATTATAGACAAGGTCTCCCCAGTTGCATACAAGATCCGCATCCCCAAAGGTAGTTTGGCGGAAGGGGAAGACAAGTTGGTCCATATAAATCAGCTAAAGTGTTGCCATCCCAGGCACACTGCAGCAACTGGAGGAATCCTCTGGAATCCCAGAGGGGGCCGCTCCAGAGTAATTTGGTTCCAACCCTAAAGAATCCCGCATTTAGTCTCTAAAATATCATGATTCTGGTATGAAAATGTTTCCTGTTATACCTTGTTTTTATAAAATAAGACTGCAAAATGTATCCGGATGTATAAAATGTATATGTTCGCCACACCATTAATAGTGGTGGAGAAATGTCTAGGAATGTGTATTGCCACTTTGCTTTAACATCCTAGGAGAGATGAAACCATGGAGACTGACCAAGGAGAATGACCCGGGGACCGGGTGCAAAGATCCGAGGGGCCCGGGGTACTGCCCAATATTCCCATCAGGACAGGCAAGGCGAACCGATCGATCCAACCGGATGGAGGAAAAGATACTGAACTGTGCCCTCTGCGGAATTGGAAGAAGATGATGTGGACATACCAGCGCGTGGATCAAAACATCCTTTGCACCCGCCTCCCCCTCGACTCGAAATCAAAGCGCAGTCGGGCAGGGGGGCTGGTTGGGTGTCTTGACCCACGTTCAAGTTATTATGCTACAACATTTGGTGCTGTGGGCTTAGAAAATCCAAGATGGCGGAAAAACCCACATTTGCGCCAAAATCCAGGAAAACAGTGCAGTTTGTGCGCACACAAAAATGGTCGCCTGACCTGCCACCCACCAGTGTGAGCGTGAGGGGCCAGAAGCCCCATGAGCGAAATCAGTGCTAAGGAATATGGTGCTGTTCAAAATCTGTTATTAATGTCAAAAATGGGTGCAATACTGGTGCTCACCACTACCAGAAAGCCGGCATTTTAAAACCACCAGACACTTGTGTAAAACTGAACAAATGAACCCAAACCAGGCCAAAGAAAGACTTGCTAAGAGGTGGATACAATGTAAAACTATATTCTGAAATGACGGGAGGAAGTAATTGTCTAATGTATGTATTGAAAATAGCTGGGGATGTCAGCAGCTTAAGTGAATTTGGGTTTAAAGCCACTAAAATCGAAATGTTTAGAATAAATGAATGACCTACTTTTGAGTGTCACATAGGTTGCAATTGTTTAAATGTCATAGTTTTGAACTTAGAATCAGTGTTCCAGCTGCATGTGTAAAAATTGCAAGTTTGGTTTGAATGTAGAAAACTGGGAACCAAAGTGACATTTTGCTGAAGCCTGGCTTAAAGAGATTGACTTCTGCCTGACAACTACCCCTGACAGGAGTTGAAACTTGATCAACAGCTGTGTTCCCAGGCCTGGCTGCTTTCTGCTACCCCTGTCAAAAGGAGATGACACCTCTCTGATTGAATTAGGGAAGTGGCACCTGGGGACTGCAGGAAACTAAACAATGAGCCTACAATGAGCCAAATGTTAAATTAGGGGGGTCGTAAATGGCTTCCTCTTGGAAGGAAACGGGGAGGGGCACTGCATCTGTGAGAAAGCTGAGTTGGGGGAAGTGGACAAACCAGAAATTCCACCATGTGCTTTGGAAAACCACACCCCTCTGGGCCAGAGCATAATTTTAAAAAGATGGATAATTCATAGTACGGACTTGTCAAAATTATATAATTAACATCATTATTCTTGTGATTTTTCTGTGCACATTTTAAGAGGTATTAGGACTCTGTGGTATGTTCTTGGGGATAGTAGCAGAAAATGTGGTATTACTCCAAACATCTGTATGTGAAAAATCTGACACTTTATCATTTGATGCTTATACTCCTTGTGCACATTTGTGCCATTTTTGGGAAACGTCCGATATTAGTAAACCAACCAAAAACTGCACAATGTTGTTATTTCTTAATCCAAGCTCTTAGAAACATCAGAGTTGGAACAGAAACTACCTTATGTGATATATGATGTGTATATGTAATGTCAACCACTTGTGTATCTGGGAAATGTGTTTAGTTATGAAAATGATTTTCTAAGGTAAAAGCAAAGGGGAGTGTTCTTTCTGTATGCCATAAAGATGACTCACTCTGACTCACTGCTCCCTTCTCAAATCAGGTCAAAGAGAGATCCTTGACCTATCAAATCGTGAGTGGGTTGGGCACAGAAAGTTAGCATCCACACCCATTTTCAACAGACATAAAAAGACACCAAAACCCAGTTAGGGACATTCACTTTCCACTTTCTTGCGGGACGCTTTGCCGGGAGACTCCAGACTTCAAATCCATCAATATCTAGAGACCAGAACTTTGAATCCAGACTCCAGAATGTGTAGCAGAGAAGCCTAAATCCACAAGCTGAATCCTTTTTCAGCAGGCCTCAAAATCATTTGCAAATTATTCAAACAGCCGGGCTGAGCTGTCGGATTCTGGCCTAGAACCCTGTGCCAGAAACACTCCGAAAGCAGAGCTGTATCCAGAACCGCAGAACGGACCCAGACCAGATGTTATGCTCACCTGGACCCCACAGGGGTGTCAATCAGACCCAGACAGCTGCGGTCTCCGTCAAAGTGATGCGTAGTGCAGAGATGACTGTCTGGACTGGCCCGCCTAGTCTTGTCTGCTGACCCGAAGAAGTATTTTCCTGCAAGTGGAGACAGGGATTAGCC
This sequence comes from Ambystoma mexicanum, assembly GCF_040938575.1. Classification (NCBI taxonomy): domain Eukaryota; kingdom Metazoa; phylum Chordata; class Amphibia; order Caudata; family Ambystomatidae; genus Ambystoma; species Ambystoma mexicanum. The sequence goes on along the minus strand of NC_090937.1, from coordinate 1,345,252,912 downwards.
ACCTGTGGGTTTTAGTGATGGCCTCCCAACTGTTCTCGCTCTCCCCCAATAATCACCTCCGATATCCCTTTAGTAACCTCACCTTATGTTTGCAATAGATGAGCTCTCCATCCTGTGTCTCTTGCAGGTGTGCGTACCTACCAGTTACTTCACTGGTTTGAAGGCGTTGGGAGAGTTCAGGTAAGCATTGACTCTGAAGTCCGAGACGGGATTGGTAAGTATCAAGTTCAAAGAGTTCAATGTGCCCGATGTTCACTCTTGTCCCCTTCCTTCCTTAAGTTGCAACTGAGTTTGTGAGAAGAAGGTCTCGTAGCTGCTGCTGGTGTTCAGGTAAGAGTCTGTGTTACCCAACGCTGTCCGGTAACTATTGCATGCGTTAACGTGTTGTTTTTCTCCCTCTTTACAGATGCAGCATATGAAGATATGGAGAATAATACCGCCGGTGGTAAATCAGGTAAGTCTATGGTGGTAAGAGGTATTTGTTGATTCCCTTGGCTCACCTTGTTATTTTTGTGCCCCTAGGTGCCGGAGTACGGCGAATAAATGATGGAGACAGTGCCGGATCGAAAGATGCTGTGAGAACTGGTGAGTATGGTGCCGTGCTGGAGCTGGCAAAGCGACGCGTGCAGGACTGATGTACTTTTCAGGTCGGGAAATGGAATCCGGACTCAGGTGAGGAATTTGAAATAAGTTTGTTTTCTAACCTTGTCCTTTTCTTCATCTTTATTCTAGGAGCTCTGGATTCGAGGCGGGTGTGGCAGAAGACTGGATGCTGGCTGCAGGCACGCAGGCGTGGCGGAAGACTAGATGCTGGCTGCAGGCACGGTGAGAGTCACGCTGGTGGATGCAGAATAACACGAAGCATGTGCTGCTGTTTGGGTGTGGTTTAAATAGCCTCCAAAGTAGTCCCAGGAAAGAAGTTGCCCAGGACCACACCCGAGTAAAAAATAGTCCCTGTAGTAAAATAGTCCCATCCAGGCCTCACATTGGCTTGGATTTATTTGCAGCATTGTCTGTGTGAGGTAAGTAATGCCTGAGCCTGGCTCCTGTGGTGCCAGGACTGATTTTTATTATGAGCCTGGTGCCTATGGCGCCAGGACTGAACCCAGACAGCCCCTAGCTGGGGCTGCTGGGGTTTTTGTAAATGTCTGGATGCCTGCTCCCGGGGCTGATGGGCTTGATCCGGATGCCTGGGGGTAGGCATCATGACAGCACTCCACCCACAAGGCCCCTCCTAAAGTTGTTCTTCCCTTTGGCCCTGGTTTGTCTGGGAAGTTCTGATGGAATTTCTTCACCAACCGAGGTGCATGAACTTGGTCACTAGGCTCCCATGACCTTTCCTGTGGTCCGTAACCTTTCCAGTCGATTAAATAAGGTCTTGATTTAACCAACTTAGAGTCCAGGATATTCTTTACCTTGAATTCAGGTTCTCCATCTATTAGGATGGGGTCAGGTGGTTTGGCAAGTCTTGTCCCGGGTTGAACTGGCTTCAGAAGTGAAACATGAAAGACAGGATGGATCCGCATATTAGAGGGTAATTCCAATTTTACGGCCACCGGGTTGATAATGGCCTTAATAGTGTAAGGTCCTAAATACCTAGGATTAAAAGGCTGAGTTCCTTTTAGAGGTATGTGTTTTGTAGCCAGCCAAACTTGATCCCCAAACTGATATCGTGGAGCATCGCTTCTATGTTGATTAGCATTTTTCTTATATTTCTCTTTCGCTTGTTTCAAATGTTCTGTTGCCTCCTTAAATGCTTGTGTAATAGTAGAGTGTAAATGACTAACTGCAGGCATTTCTAAGTGCTGAGGCGAATCGAGTTCTGAGGTTCGAGGGTGATGTCCGTATATGGTATAGAAGGGGCTTTGTCCGGTTCCAGAATGTACTGCGTTGTTGTATGCATATTCGGAAATCCATAAAATATTCTTCCGATTGCTTTCGGTCTGGTGCAGCATGCAACGTAGGTACTGTTCAAGGGTCTGGTTGGTCCTCTCTGTCTGACCATCGGTCTGGGGATGGTGACTGGTTGATAACCTCACGTCGATTTGTGCCAAATGACAACATTTCTTCCAAAATTGTGAAATGAATTGACTGCCTCGGTCAGAGACCAATACGGAAGGAAATCTGTGTATTCGAACAATGTTTTCGAGGAACTCCTTGGCCAAAATTGAAGCGGAAGGTAATCTTTTTAAAGGAATAAAGTGGGCCATCTTGGAAAAAAGATCCACAATAACTAGGATGGTGTTAAATCCATTACATGGAGGTAGATCTGTAATAAAGTCTAAAGACAAGGTGTGCCATGGTGTCGGTGGAATGTCCAAAGGCCAGCAGGTTTTGTCTTCTGGCTTTTGTTTTGGGCGCAAATGTCACAAGACATCACAAATGACTTTATGTCTTTTCGCCAAGTGGGCCACCAGAACTGTCTCTTAATTTTCACTTCAGTTTTTGCGATACCTGGGTGCCCTTCCATCAGGGTGTCATGGTAATTGGAGATGACTAGTTCTTGTATTTCCTTGTGTGGTAGAAATAGTCGTCCTTGATAGTAAGGTAGGTCATTGACGACTGAGTAGTCCGGGACTTTCTTTACCCAGTCCTGCAGTGTTGCTGGATCGAAGAGTTGTTGGATTTTTGAACTAATATCTTCTAGTGTCTGTTGAGTAGTTATGCCAAGAATTCTTTGCTCGGGAATTATTGGCACCGGCTCCGGGTTTGCATATGCTTCTCCCATCCCTATTCGGGATAAGGCATCTGCTTTGCCATTTTTGCGGCCTGGTCGATAAGTGATCACAAAATCGAATTCGGCAAAGAACAATGCCCATCGAAGTTGTCGCGATGATTGGGCTTCGGCTGTTTTTAAATACTGCAGATTCCGGTGATCAGTGATTACGGTAATGGTATGCCTGGCACCAAGAAGGTAGTTCCGCCAAGCCTTAAAGGCGGATTTGATAGCTAATAGCTCTTTATCGGTAATCGCATAGTTTAACTCAGGTGCTGAGAACTTTCTGGACCAAAACGCTACTGGGTGAAGTTGACCAGTTTCAGGATCCTTCTGGGACAGGACAGCTCCCATGACTAAACTGGATGCATCAGTTTCTACTATGTATGGAAGCTCAGGGCGTGGATGCTTTAAGACAGGTTCTGATGTGAATTTCGCTTTCAGCTCTTGGAAGGCCTTTTCAGCCTCTTCGGTCCACAAGAAGCATTTGTTTTTTTCGCAAAAGTGCTGTGATGGGGTGTACAACATGGCAGAAGTCCGGAATGAATCTGCAGTAGAAATTAGCAAATCTGAGCATGCTTTGTACCCCTTTGACTGAACTGGGTGACGGCCACTTGAGAATTGCGTCCACCTTTCGAGAGTCCATTCGGACTCCCTTTGGAGTCAGGATAAATCCAAGAAATTCAACTTCCGTAGCATGAAAAACACATTTTTCCAATTTTGCATATAACTTGTGCTGACACAGTTTCTCAGGGACTGCACACACGTGCTTAACATGGTCATATTCTGAGGAGGAGTACACTAGAATATCATCTATGTATACGATGACACAGACGTCAATGAGTTCACAAAGGACATCGTTCATAAAATACTGGAAGGCTGCTGGTGCATTGCACAACCCGAAGGGCATCACCTGATATTCGAATAACCCGTACTTGGTGCGAAAGGCAGTCTTCCATTCATTGCCTTTCTTGACACGTACCAGATGAAATGCCCCTCGGCAGTGTGTAGATACAAGCATCCTTTACTTGGTCTAGTAATTCGGGGTTCAGAGGCAATGGGTATCGTTTTTTTACCGTAATCTGATTTAATGCGTGGTAATCTATGCACGTTCTAAGGTCACCTTCCTTTTTTGGCACGAAGAATAAAGCTGAGAATGCAGGAGACTTGGAAGGACGAATAAAGCCATTTGCAAGGTATTGGTCCAAGTATTGCCGTAGGTGAAGATTTTCAGGTTCCGTGAGGGCGTAGATTCTACTGCATGGGGGTTGTGCACGGGTAGGAGGTCGATTTGACAATCGTATGATCTGTGAGGAGGTAATGTATTGGCCTGTTCTTTTTGAAAAACATCCTGAAATTCTTGGTATTCCTGAGGTAACTGCACGATTGGGTTAATGACTGTAGCCAGGCCTTTGTTCAAAGTTTTCTCCGGGTAACAGGTGTGTGCACAATCCGGGAAGGTTATTCTCTTCTCTCAACATTCTATACAAGGATTATGTGTTTCCAACCATGGCATCCCCAGTATTATCTGGAACTGTGGGGCTTTGATTAGATCAAACACAATAGTCTCTCGATGCCCATCTTGACTCAACAGTGTGATCTCTGTAGTGGAATGAGTTACAGGCCCCGAGGCAATCTCAGTTCCATCAACTGTGGTGATGACATTCAAAGTGGTCTTTTTGCAAAGAGGTAGATTCATCCTTGACACCAATTCGTGGTCCATATAGTTTCCTACGGCCCCGCTATCTATGTATGTCCTTTCTGCGTGCATATGTGATGGCTGCCTGGGATCAAGTAGGACCATTGGGATGATCAGATCCGAGGTCTGAGTGTCCTTCTTTAAGCTCCGCAAGCAGACCTCTACGCTTGTCGGGCGTGATTGTTTCCCGAATCAGGCTCTATGTGGCTTTTATCACAACTCCTACCACCTTCTTGGGTGGTTTTGTAGGGCAATCCCGTAGAAAATGTCATGAGGTTCCACAGTACAGACACAACTGCATCTGTCGTCTTCTTTCTCTTTCCTTTTGAGTTAAGGGTCCTTTAACCCCCCGATCTGCATAGGTTCAGATGTATCTGTTCCTTTGGGGGCAACGTTGGGTTTAACCAATACCCGATTCTCGAACTTAGCTCGATCATTCTTTCGGTTCTGAAGTCGGTGGTCTAGCTGGACCACTAAGTCTATAAATTCTGTGCAATCCTGAGGTGGGTTCAAAACTTGAGCCAAGACCTCTTTGAGTTTTCCCCGAAGTTCACGATGAAACAATGTAATTCGTTTTCCCTCCGGCCACCCGGTTTCCACCACCAACCTATTGAAGGTTGCAATATAGGTTAGCAGATCCTGGTTACCCTGTCGTAAGGATAAAAGTTAGTTGTCCGGGGCTTGACCCTGTGAGTGTCTGGCGAATAGTTTTTCCATGCTCCTTTGAAAACCCTGAAAATCCCGGAGAAGAGGATCATCCTGGTTGACTAACGGAATGTACCAATCCGCTGCGCTGCCACTAAGATATGACAATACAAAGGCTACTTTGGCTTGGTCATTTGGAAAGGCTCCCGGTCTGCATAAAAAGTGCATGCGGCATTGGTTCATAAACACGGCGAACCTTTTGGGGTCCCCAGCAAAGCGTTCGGGTGGAGCTAACGGAATATTTCCTGGTTAAACCACTTGCACAGGATTGCTTGATGAAACGGGGGTTGGTTTTCCCCCATATCCAGGTAGGGGCGTTTGCCCAGCTTGGTTTTGCAGTAGTTGCCTAGCCAGATCATCAGTGCGCTCCTTTGAGACAATCAGTTCTCTCCTGAGGGCATTAGTCTCTTGGTGAGCGGCATGTACTTCCGCCCTAAGTTCCCCCAATAATTGGGCCAGTTGGTCGGTTTCCGAGGTTTCCATAACACCGGGGTGGGTATTTTTAGAAAGGCTTTGTGTTCTGTTACGCTCACCTGGACCCCACAGCGGTTTCGATCGGAACTGGACATCTGTGGTCTCCGTCAATGTGATGCGTAGTGCAGAGATGACTGTCTGGACTGGCCCGCCTAGTCTTGTCTGCTGGACCCGAAGAAGTATTTTCCTGCAAGTGGAGACAGGGATTAGCCACCTGTGGGTTTTAGTGATGGCCTCCAAACTGTTCTCGCTCTCCCCCAATAATCACCTCCGATATCCCTTTAGTAACCTCACCTTATGTTTGTAAAAGATGAGCTCTCCATCCTGCGTGTCTTGCAGGGGCGCGTAGATACCAGTTACTTCACTGGTTTGAAGGCGTTGGGAGAGTTCCGGTAAGCATTGACTCTGAAGTCCCAGACGGGATTGGTAAGTATCAAGTTCAAAGAGTTCAATGTGCCCGATGTTCACTCTTGTCCCCTTCCTTCCTTAAGTTGCAACTGAGCTCGTGAGAAGAAGGTCTCGTAGCTGCTGCTGTTGTTCAGGTAAGAGTCTGTGTTACCCAACACTGTCCGGCAACTATTCCATGCGTTAATGTGTTGTTTTTCTCCCTCTTTACAGATGCGGCATATGAAGATATGGAGAATAATACCGCCGGTGGTAAATCAGGTAAGTCTATGGTGGTAAGAGGTATTGTTGATTCCCTTGGCTCACCTTGTTATTCTTGTGCCCCTAGGTGCCGGAGTACAGCGAAGAAATGATGGAGACAGTGCTGTATCGAAAGATGCTGAGAGAACTGGTGAGTATGGCGCCGTGCTGGAGCTGGCGAATCGACGCGTGCAGGACTGATGTACTTTCCAGGTCAGGAGATGAAATGGATCCGGAATCAGGTGAGGAATTTGAAATAAGTTTATTTTCTAACCTTGTCCTTTTCTTCCTCTTTATTCTAGGAGCTCTGGATTCGAGGCGGGCGTGGCAGAAGACTGGATGCTGGCTGCAGGCACGCGGGCGTGGCAGAAGACTGGATGCTGGCTGCAGGCACGGTGAGAGTCACGCTGCTGGATGCAGAATAACACGAAGCATGTGCTGCTGTTCAGGCGTCGTTTAAATAGCCTCCAAAGTAGTCCCAGGAAAGAAGTTCCCCAGGACCACACCCAAGTAAAAAATAGTCCTTGCAGTAAAATAGTCCCATCCAGACCTCACGTTGACTTGGATTTATTTGCAGCATGGTCTGCATGAGGTAATGTCTATGAGCCTGGCGCCTATGGCTCCAGGACTGATTTTTATTATGAGCCTGGTGCCTGCAGCGCCAGGACTGAACACAGACAGCCCCTAACTGGGGCTGCTGGGGTTTTTGTAAATGTCTGGATGCCTGCTCCCGGGGCTGATGGGCTTGATCCGGATGCCCAGGGGTAGGCATCATGACACCAGATCGCTGTGAGCATAACCAGAGATCCCGACCAGAGAACCAGTACCAGAAACCGGCCAGAAGTCCAGTCCAACCTGCTGACCAGATCCGTGACGAGGGCCATTCCTTCCAAAATTAGGAGTGAGTACCCAGCTAGAACTGTGCAGCACCCTCTTAGCTTAAAATAATCTGATTCAAAACATTTAACCTGTCCAAAACTGCATCATAGAATCGTGTGTCCTTCTCCAATTTTAAACCTGTAAAAGTGTCATTTGTCATTTGAATCATTATTTCATTTCTGAAAAATTACCTTCATAAAATCGTCCGTATCTCTTGAACCGTTTGTGCTAGAAGCGAGAGGCACTCGGAAAAAGTGCAGCGATTTGCGATTTGGCTCAAATTGCTTCACTTGTGAAAATAGCAGCTTCTTGCTCTCCTTTGCTGAAATTCGTTTTCAACCTGACAATCATTCATAGAGAATTGCTAAAGTGATCTTGAACTAATTTAAAGTAGCTATCACCCACCCTGAATCTCTTATAGGGAATTAAAATCATTTTTAGCATATTTTTCCCTTCTTTGCATACCACACATAAAGTACTTTGCCTGCGTTTAAAATTATCCCTGTTTCTCTAAGCTTGCTGGGGGGGAATTGGAACTTTGTATTGCATTTTTGTTGGTATTCTTGAAGCCTGTGTGCTCTCCTTCCATTTCCTTATATTGCATAAAGGGGGGGAGTGAATTGTCAAAAGGAAACGTGATCACATTATCTCTTGTTGAAATCATATCAAATTATTTCTGTGTTGCATTCTGTCCCACCTTGCATTTCCTTGAACCATATAAAGCATTCTCTGCTACCTTAGTCCTCTGTTCTTATTCTTAAGTAACCAAGAACTGTGCTACTGTAGGATTACCTATTGCTGATTACTGCTCATATTCACAAGTGTGCTATCAATTATCAATTTATTTATAAAAGTGTGATATATATCTATTGTTTAATTTTTCTAATAAACCTTTTTAATTTGCAAAACAAACCTATTTCTTGGCTCAGTGGGGTCAAGGGGATTCTATGAGAGGGGCGTTATACAAGGGTTCATCATCCAGATTATAACTTGTCATAAAAATATATAAATAAGGGCTTCCCTTGAGCAATCCCAGACAAGACACTGACTTAGTGGGAATGCTTGATTGGAGTCATTAACAACATACACGGTAGTGGGCCGGCGGAAGCACTGTTCTAGCGGTGCCCAAGGGGGTTGCTGCCAGAGGTCGGGGGGAAGGAACCAGGGGTCTTTGATGACGAACAAGTGGAGCGAGATTGCCGGCTGAAAACCGAGCAGGAGAATGTCAGAAGAGGCCTCCGGCCCCAACACCTGGTGCCCGGGGAGGAGGTGCTAATCCGAAACAGGCACCCCCACAGGAAGCTGTCCCTGCCCTATGAGCCAGAGCCATTGGACGTTGTGGCAGTAAAAGGCTTGGTGGTGACCGCCTCCGATGGCAGATCATCAGTCACAAGGAATGTGAGCTTTTTCTAGAGACTGTGAGAGACGAGAACTGATATACCCCAAGACCAGGACAATGTGGAGGTACCCGACGAGGGCGGGGGTTCTGGACCCTTCCCCCCATCTCCAGCCAAGGGGACGACTGCTGATCGATCTCCCATGATGGAGGCGAGCAGGAAGTACCCCTTAAGTACAGGGCGAGGGAAACCTGTTTGCCTCAGCGACTACATGTTAGGACAGGTATCCTGAATAACCAGGCGGGGCGTGTTAGTCATATGGGGACCCAGGGTGGCTGCAATTAAAGGGGTACTGTTGTGTGATGTGTTATGGTTATATTGGTTAATTGGTTGCTTGCTGTGTGAGTTTATTAAGTGAATTTGTTGTCCTCATGAAAAAGGAGGAGTGTGGTGCTGCCCCTTTAAGGAATGTAGCACGTGTCGGAGTGACGTTGCACTCCGCTGCATGCCGTATAAATAAAAGGGGCATGTCCAGCCGCAATAGTGCGACTGGGTAGCCCGAACCCAACGGACGTCTGCTGCCTGAGTCTGTGGGAGAGTGGAAGAGGTTGGGGGCTCACAGGTATCACAGAGGTGGCAATGATTGGCCCCCAACACCACCTACAGATTCACATGCCCAAGAAAACCTTTGTAGTCAAAAATTCATTATTTCTCACGCCTGCTAAGATTCTTTCCACACTGGCCTGTATCCCCTACAAGGCAACCACTGGGCAGACACCCACCTACCTTGGAAACAGACATAACACCAGGTCATTTCTAAGCTGGAAACTAAACTAACTTGCGGGAAAAACGAAGCAACAGTCGCCCCGCTGTGCCCCAGCATACTGGGACACCAGCCCAGTGTCAATCTGGACAGCTTCAAGAGTCCTGCAGCTCAGCAAAGTACTGACAACCGTGCTCTGCTGTGAATTGCTTGGTGTTACTTAGGTCACAGTCCCAGGTTCTGCCACCACGCCTGACCCATTGTAAACTGCCCACCTGTTCCTTGAACTCCTGTACAGAACTCTGTTGCACTTTGTTGCTCTAGGTTTGCGCTATATAAAAACGCAATTGGAAAATACAATAACTTTGCAAACACCCAATTTCACCCATGGAGTGACAAAACGTTCAGTTGAGAGATGTAGGCCCTTGCGCTGCCCTTTAAAATGATCACACCCCAAACCCTTTGGTTTGTGTGTCTAAACTGACACCTCCATCCTCATATGCACTCGACAAATGCAGAAATACCCCCTCTGCATAGAACAAATCGCTCCCTTACACACAACCAACTGCACAGGATCGCAAGTCGTACATCCAGGACATTGACGTGGCATGAGGAAGACAGGAGGCACTGTTTGCCCTAAGCCATTTTTTTAAACTTTTGTTTTGGTGGGCGGTGCAATATCTGACAGGGTGCCTGGAGCTGCTTGTGCTTTTCCGTGCTGCCTCCCCTTCATTTTGCTGATTTATGTTAACGCTAGTCATCCCATAAACTAGGCCCTCCTGCATGGCAATTCTCACCTCATGAACACATGTAACCTGCGGGCAAACTTTTACATGATTGCTCTGCCTTTCTTTTAAAAATGCAACTGTTCATAGTCAATTGAAATGTGTATTATTTTGCTAACTTCATCAACTTAATTCCAGCATGTATCCTTCCTTATTTTTGACATTCCATTTTGCAAAATAATGCATTTCTAAATTTTGTATCCACCTATTTTACTGCATTAACTTTTGAAGATATGCATCTCCTGCTGTGTTTATTTCACTGTTAGAAAATGAACCATGCTTTCTTTCCCTAACATGTTTATATAACTTTATATATTTTAGGTACATGTATGGCACGGGTGGTTTCACAGAAAAGTCAATCAAATGATAGGGTACAACGTTTGTTCGGTGGAAAGGGGGATTCCCTGTGAGATGACCCTTTGAAAGACTACACAAATCTATGTGTTTCATCCTATTCCCATGTGCAACAATCAAAGTTATGCCAATAATTTCTGCACATTGCACAATCAATACTTAGGTATGAGGCTAGGGAGGTCTGATATGACAATTCATATTTGCATGTGTATATGGGATATTTGTGTCAAACAGTTGAAGACACGGGTGTATGATTTGGAAATGGGAAAATTGTGCAGTCTTGCCCAATTCACATTTGTCTCTATGCCTCAGTCCACCATGTCAAAATTGGGAGAGCATAAAACAACGATCACCCTAATCCTTAATAAGTGCGATATAGAAACTAAACAAGCATTGGCTAAGCCATTAGTATTGGCTTTGGTATGGGTACAATTGCCTTAGTAGCCCAGTATTTTTTGTATTTTGCATTTTAGTGGGATTTATAAAGTGCTTGCGCTAAATTACATAATACGGTACAAAAATTAATGTAAGGTTTTATGAGACAAAACTGGGAACAATTGAGTAGTGTGCAAGAAAAGAAGAGAGAAGATGAGTTTTTAGACACACGTGGAAAATACGCAGGGAGGAGGAAAGCGCATATGAAGATACATGGAATTCCATAGTTTAGGGCCGCATGAAGGCATGAAAAACGAACAGTTAGGAGGGAGAGATGCTGGGATCGACGAAATTGGGACAGAGTCTAGGATGAGATAAGAGCAGCAAGGTAGGAGAGGCAAGACCATGGTAGCACTTGAAAACAGTCAAAAGGAAATGGAAACTAAGTTCTTGACAACAATCCTAGGCACTACAACTCCCACAATACCTTAAGTACTGAGAGAAGGAACAGGAAGAAGAATTAGTAGAGATTGAAAGAAACCGCAAGTCAAACACGCATGCTAGTTGTTGTAGTGAAGATCAGCTCTGCAGGACATATAAAAATGGCTTGCACTTTTAAGTTGGCGTCGGAGAGCATAGCAGCAGAGTGGGAGAAGCGGGAAAGAGAACAGTGAGTGAAGGCACAGGAACTAACCGTGCAGCAGAAGGCAGAGGCTTTTAAGCTGCTGCTTGTCAGCCTTCCTTACCGGAGTGGCGGGAGACCCAGGGAAGCGTGGCAGGCACCAGTAAAGAGCTATTCTAGAGCCAGAAGCAGCAGCAATGCTATCCAGAGAGCGGTCATGCTGGAAAACAACAGCTTCACTGGAAAGTAAACACAGAGCCGGCGGGGAAGATGGAACAAGGTTTGGAAAGTGGGAGACGCTAATCCAAAGGTAGGACTTCACCGCAGCAGAGTGCCACGGGCCAGAAAACACTGGTGAGTTGGCCCAGTGATAGTGGGAACTCCAGTGTGTACGGACGGAAACAGAAACAATTGAAAGATCATTTTGAATACAGCTTAAGTAAAGCAGAAAGACTGAATCTGAACAAATACTCATGCATGAAATGTAAAGATGGGGAAGGTTGGAGTGTGATGCTGGAAATGCCTTATTGAGGGACAGGGCCTCCTAGTCCTTGTCCTACCACTGCTCTGTGTATGTTTTCTCTGTTTTCTGGCACTGAGGTCCAGCTTGGACCTCTGGCAGTGAAGCTTTTTATCTTTTGGTGCACAACACCCCTGGGATACTCTTATGGCATCCATGGGTGGTTGTACACCATTTTAGCCCTTGTGTGTGTTTCTGGGCACCTGTCTGCTGCTCAGAGAGCAGGGTACGGGCTGGTGGCAGCTACATGCTGACTTGGCACTGGCTCTGAGTATCCACCATTTTGAGATACCAAGGCTCTGTAATAGGAATCAATGGATTCTTACATAAGGCCCCTGTGGCCTCCTGGTTTCTAATGCATGTTACCTTGCTTCCCAAAGTCATGTGAATCCCTGTCTCTGTTACCTTCTTACTGAGTTGCTGCATGGGGGAAACACCATATATGTCTCTGGTCCCTTTCCTGCTGACTGGCAGTTGGGAATAAACAACATATATTGCTCTGGGGATGCCTCCTGTCAGACTAACTGGAGCCTTCACAGGGGATGTGGGTTGTGGGTACACCCTAGGTGTGGGACATGTATGAATGGAGTCTGAAGTGTACTCACATTCTCTGTTGTGGGTGTCTGGTTTCTGTGTGTGCTTCACAATGAATGAGACAGCCCTGACTGAAAATGACATGAATGCAGTGTAGCGTGCTTAAGGGCTGGGTACGTACCCTAATCCACATGCTGTGTTATGGGTGTCTGCGGTGGAGTGAATGGCCTGAATGCCTGTGAGCCTGATTAGCTTGCTGCCTGCATGAATGCCCTTCTACGTGATTGGCTGACTGAGCCTGGCTCAGCCACAGTGAATGGGGAACAGATGTGTATATCTGGGGCCCTCTCAATTAATTTGTTCAGAAGCTGAAGTTGAAGCTGAAGCAAGAAGAAGCTGTTACTTGAAGCCCAGTTGGAGGAGAAGTCTGCTGCTGCATTTCTTCACTGTAATCCGAAAGCTGCCATGCTCTTCCAAGGACTGATCCAGAGAGGACCTGCAGAGGGGACTTCTCCCCGAGTTATGAGGGACCGTCATGCAAACTGCTACTCTGAGGTACCGTGGAAGCCAGTCCTGTGTGCCTGCCATCCAGAGAAGGGGTCTTCGAAGTCCTGAAGAGGAGTGCCAGGACATCTCGAGTTCAAGAAGTCACTGTTGTCACCCAGAGTCCGGAGGTGCATTTCTTGACAGCTGGAAGCTGTTGCTGTCTAGCACACAGAAGAGGGTGCACCCTGGCAACCCTTTAAGGAGTGAAGGAACACCCTACATGTTCACGCCAGAAGAAATACAACTTGCTAGGTTAAAAGGCTCAAGAAACCCCTTGCAAGGTTAACAAGTACTTATTTTGACAAAATAGAAGTGCATCAGCAAAGATCTCTGCTGCCACCGAATGGTCTGCCAAATTGGGGATGTGCAGCAAGCTAAAAGGACGGCTGACATCATAAATGTTGTCACTACATAGAGTTAAAACATGTGAGGCCGGTTGGTGAGACCCTATACATGAGCGGGCCACTCCAGAGTGGATGCTAGGCCATTGGTTCCAGTCTTCTCGTCCATCGTAGTCCATGTGGGTGCTGGTGGACTCGTCATCTGCAGAAAAACAGGGCCTACCAAGCAACTAGTTACTTCATAAACCTCCACCTCGCTTTGAGCTATAAATCCATCCCTCGCAGGACAAATCACGTGACCCAAACGTGAAGGCAAGATAGCCTTGCTTTCTGATCTTAGTGATCGATCAAGGGTCTAACAGTGTGTGGTCCATGGTCTGGGAATGGCTAGCACCATGGTATGTGGGGGTCTTGGGATCAAAGCTTTGGGGGGCTGGAACTCTGATGCAGTGGGTGTTGGGGCAGCAGAGCTATGCTATCTGTATTGTGGGATGGTAACTGCCAAGAGGCGCTCTGCTCCTTTCTCGTGGCCTACATAGCCTACATAGCGCCAGATGGATTAGGCATTGAGCCTCTAGAATGGGTACTTCCTGCGGCACTAAGACCTTTGGGGCCCGTAATGCTGTCAAGACCATAAGGGGAAGAGCACCAGATACCATCTCCCGATCCACAGAAGCTGAATGGAATCGACCCCCCCAGTGTGGTTGGCACAGGTCCCTGAAGTTGGAGGTACAGGTAACCATGTGGCAGCCAATGGGGGGAAGAGGGATTAGGGGGAGGTTGTGGATAGGAAGGGGGAAGTTAGGGAAACCAGAAAGAGGGTTAGGGTAATGAGATTTGATAGGTTGAGGCAAGTTAGGGAAAAAGTCACTTTACAACCATGTAACACACAGCCCTGTAACCTCATCTCACTTATTTGCAGCCTAACCTGCCAGAAACATGACTTTGTACCAGTATTCTTCCTTGAACCTTTTCTTACATTCATGAATGTGTATCCACAGATTGGCATTCATGCACCAAGCAATGACTGGTCGAATAATACAAGCATGATAAGCACATGATGGTGGACTGAACCAACATTAAATGAACATAGCAGGCGTAATGGGACATACAACTGGGGAATCTCCCCATGTGATTCACATAACTCATGGCCTACCGATTGGACTCCCTCTGATCTCTGCTTTTACTGCAGCTGTAGCCCCAGTTTATCTGCTAGCGTAATGTCTATGAAGTTGTCTGTGAGTCTACCATTGCTGACACAACTTGTTTTGTCAATGCAAAAAACAAGGTCCCCAAAAGATACAAATGTGGTGTCTTACCCTGCTTGGTATTTGCCACCCAACTAGGGAACTTAGATTCTGGTTGGGTCAATACCCATGTTCCCCCTAGGGTTCAGCTGTCCTTTTCCCACCACTATCTTGTTTCTGACTGACACCAAACCTTTCTGGGGGGTATTGGAAAAGTTGCTAATACAATGTCTTGATTGGCCACAATACAAACACAGATTATTTGCCTTTCTCTTCTGTGAACAACAGCCCCCTAACACTCCCAATCTGCATAGGTACAACCTCTTCTGGCTGCGCCCCTTGCCTCTTTTTCAGATGCACAAAAGGTGGCGCCTCTGGTTTCTTCTTTTCCCCCTTCCGTTAATTCATGCAATGATCTAATCGCAAAGCCAAATCACTCATGGCAGTGCATGTTGTCGGCTGAGGCTCTACCTGCACTATTGCTTCTTTCAGTTCCTCCCGTAAACCCTGATAGAATAGCACTATCTGTTTGACCTCAGGCCAGTCTGTCTCAATTACCAATTGATTGATCTGGGTGACATAAGCACCCCCAGGAACTGAATTCAAAGCGATGGCCGTGTCCTTGCCACCTGAATGACAGATCCCTGGGGACTAACACGTGAGACACCTTCAGGTTTCACACATACCCTTCGTCTATGCAATGTAGCATCTGTTTCACAAGGGAACTGAGAAAGGAAATCCATGTTCCCTAAATCTCTGCCTTTTCGGTGCTCTGCAGTGAAACAGTAGGGTTGCAGGTCTAAGAACCATTGCATGACTCAAGGGTTAGAATCTTTCTGTTGGCTAATCCAAACTAGTTGAGTATGATCTGTATCGAGTGTGAACTTCCATCCTAGGAGGGAATATCTAAGATGAGTAATGGTCCACTTGATGGCAAGGGCCTCTAAATCCAGCATGGATTCATTTTTTTCACATGAGAAGAGTCTGCGACTGGTAAATAATATAGGATGTTCCAATCCGTCGGACGTTTGTAACAAGAATGCTCCTAGCCCTGTAAGGGAGGCGTAAGGGAGGCATCTGTCTGTAATACAAACTCTTTCGAGAAATCTACTACCTTGGGATCTGGTTCTGGCACAGGGTTTGTTTTAGGTTTTTTTAACATACATCGTCCCTTCAGTCCAATGAATTTTCTGGGTTCAGAGTTCTTTAATTTGTCTATCATGTTAGCTGTCCTGTCTGAGAAGTTAGGGATAAACCTACAGTAATAACCAATTAACCCTAAGAATGCTCTGAGGTCTATTTTAATTTTAGGCGTAGAGGTATCTAGGACGGACTTCACTTTCTTGCGTTGAGGTTGGACACTACCATTCCCTTAAAAGAAGCCAAGGTATTTCACAGCTGATTGGGCTAGCCTGCATTTGGATGGATTGGCAGTTAGGCCGGCTTCCCTGTGGGCTCCCATAATAGTAAAGAGATGGAAAAGATGGTCTTCCCAAGATTTACTATAAATGACTATATCAACAATATATGCTCCACAGAAATTAGAGAAGGGCTGTAATATTCTGTCCATAAGTCATTGGAAAGCGGTGGGGGCCCCATGTAAGCCAAAAGGGAGGACTTTGAACTGGAACAGTCCCAGGGCGTTGAGAAGGCTTATCAGGTCAATGTACTGGGAGCTGCCAGTACCCCTTGGTTAGGTTTAGGGTAGATAGAAAGGTGGCGTTTCCGAGTTTATCAATCAAGTTGTCGATACGTGGGATTGGCATCAACATCAGAGATGGCATTAAATTGGCGGAAGTCAATGCAAAACCTACAGGAATGGTCCAGTTTTGTGACCAATACCATAGGGGAGGACCAAGGGTTTGAAGATGGTTCGATGGTATTCGCTGTTAACATTTTATTTAATTCCTCAACCACTATATGTTTTTGGGCTTCCTGGAGTCACTATGGTTTCAGATGGACCACTTGCCCTTTGGGTGTTCTAATATAGTGATAGGTGCCTTTCACTCTTACTGGTTTCTCTGAGAATACATCGGGAAAAGATATAACTAAATCTTTTAAATCTTCTTGTTGTTCACTAGGTAGCTCTTGAGGAATTAATTCAAAGTTATCTATTTCTTCTGGTAGCAAACAGGGTGGTATTGTGGCACAGGAAGCTAAAGGATTTTCCTTCCACTCTTTTAAGAGGTTTACGTGGTATAGATGGGCCTTTTGTTTCCTGTCAGGTTGGGCTACATAATAAGTACAGTTTCTTGTTTGTTCCAATATTTCATATGGTCTGTGAACTTAGAGACTAGGTTGTTTTCTGAAGTAGGCAAATGGACCAATACTTTTTGTCCTATGGGAAACAGTCTAAGATTTACCTTTTGTTCTGCTTGGGCTTTTCCCCTATGAGTATAGACTAGATTTCAAACAAGTTTCATATGCTCTCGCAATTGGGTAGAGGTTTGCCAAAAGGGAATGGGTGCCTCTTCTCTGTCTTCCCATGAATTCCGGAGCATGTCCAGGACAATTCTAGGTTCTCTACCATAGACTATTCAAAAGGAGAGAATCCAGTGGATGCCTGTGGGGTTTTTCTTACTGCAAATAGTGCCATGGGGATCAAACAGTCCCAATCCTTACCATCCTTATCTACCAACCTTCGCAGGATCATTTTGAGTGTTTTGTTGAATCTTTCTACCAATCCGTCTGTTTGGGGATGTTAAACTGAAGTTGTTAAGGTGGTGATATGGAACAGCTCCTTGACTTCACCTATGAGCTTGCTCATGAAATTGGATCCTTGATCCGTTAGGATTTCCTTAGGAAAACCAGCTCTGGAGAAATATGGTAAGAGGTGTTAAAGAATCTTCTGGGTGGTGTTGTTCCACATAGGAAAAGCCTTGGGGTATCTGGTTGTGTAATGAATAATCACCAGTACATATTTGTTCCCCAATCTAGAGGTTTCCAATGGTACAATGCTATCCATCCCAATCCTTGAGAAAGGAATTTCTATTATTGGTAAAGTATTCAGAGGGGCAGGCGAGGGAATGAGAGTACTGGTTTTCTGATACATTTCACATTTCTGAATGAGGTTTTTTATATCAGCATGGCTACCTTGCTCACTGATATGTGCCTGGATCCTAGATTGTCCTAAGTGTCCCCTGTCAGATAAGAATGTGCAATGACTAGTGCGACCTTCAGGTGAGTTTTGGGGATTACTAACTGAGTTCTACTTAGGCCTTCTGTGGATATTTCCTTTCTATAAAGTAATCCTTGTTTTAGAAAAAAAGCACCTCCCTTTTTTACTCCCTCCCCTTTAGGAATTGCTTGTAAGAAAGCCTCAGAAAGGGCTAGATCATTCCACTGAGTGAAGATTATGTCGGAAAAGATGGTAAGTTCTTCTTCCCTTTTTTCTTCAGTCGTAGAAAGTTCATCAGCTTCCCCAAAGCCTAAGGTACCTCTCTCAGGATCTTCCGGTTCACTCTAAACCTAATCTAAAACGAGGAAATAGAACCTTTTCAAGAATTCCAAGTACAATTTTGTCCCCATGATGTACTTGAAATGGAATTTCACCATAATTCTGTAACAGAAACTTTATGTCCCCCCAGAAGTCGGGATCTATGACACCTGCCAGAACATCTATACCAAACTTCCAGGCTAGATCTTGGGGACAGTTTTATATAACACCCAGAGGGTGTATCTGTCAGAATCATTCCTCTCTTCCCTGGAGGGATAGTGGCTTCTCTGCTGCTACAGATATCAAAACCTATTGATTCTTTTGTGGAAACAGAGGGGTCGGAGTCTCTATGACTAAGCTTCTTGAGTTTAAGGGCTCTCCAATTTGTTTCAATTGAGTCACATCCTACTTATGACAGCACATGTAAGGAAGGCATGGTATCAACAGTAAGACAGACACACGTGACTACAGTTCAAGGGTGTTTATTGAACTTCAAAAATGGTTTGAAAAATGCCTATCTAATCCTAAAGCTACAGATAGGATCAAGCTACGATCATCAAATAATAACGCAATCCTAGTGGTGTCTAGTCACAATAAAAGGGCCTATACTAATAAACCAATTGCCAATCCTTACCTATAAATACAAATAGTGTGGGAAACAGTGCTTACAAAAAAGAAATAAGTGTCCACAAATTATATGTCAGGATGTTCAGGCCGTTGGCCCCCCTTTCCCCACATTTACAGCATGAGACAAGGCGGTTCACTCGAGCGCAGCAGTCACTGGCTTCTTTAACATAAGGATACAGTTCACTCAATAGCATCAGGGCCTTCTGTGCTCAATTATCTTTTCTTATCAAAGGCTCTTCATTCAGAGGGCCTGATGTCACCAAATAAACAATAAGTTATTTCCCTCTTTCAGGTTTTCACAAGCACTCCATTTAGGTGATTCGCTATTCACCCAGGATGCCCCTCACCCGGGCTCAGATCCCTTTAACACAATGTCCATTACCTTGAATCCTCCTCATTCGGGCTCTGATCCTTTCAATTGAATGTTCCTATGTTATTCTTTTATGGGTGACTCTCATCGGACCCCCTTCAAACGGCCTCAGATCCCTTTTAACACAATTAGTCTCCCTCAGCTGGGTTCGGACCAATTTCAAATATGAATTATCGAAGACTTTCAAATGTGCAC
Source organism: Ambystoma mexicanum (assembly GCF_040938575.1). Lineage (NCBI taxonomy): Eukaryota > Metazoa > Chordata > Amphibia > Caudata > Ambystomatidae > Ambystoma > Ambystoma mexicanum. The sequence goes on along the minus strand of NC_090937.1, from coordinate 1,345,233,742 downwards.
AGGGTTTGGCTTGACCCGTTGCAGACCACTTCGATTTCACAATTCCTTTCCCTTTAACATTTTGCCACCTTTCAGTTGGATACCTAACACAGACTTCTTGATGAGCACCCATGTGGTACAGGACCACTCCATCTATGGTATTGTTTCTTGGCTTCAAAGTTATGTCATTCATCTGCTGTTTTAATTATATTGGCGCTGCTTGCCGCATACGCTTCACACACTGTTCTCTTCAGTTTTCTCTATACAATGTTGCCACTTGCAACCTTGGCTTCAACACAGAAAAGTCTGATATCAGTCTCCCAAACTCACCGGCTGTGCTGACTTCACTGGCGCTGCTTTGTTGTAGGAGGCAAGGAAAGTACCAGGGTGGCAAAGGATTCTCCCTGCCTTGACTATCAATGCGGGAGAGCCCTGGGTACCTCCGACACACAAGGCAGGATTCTTCAGCTTTGATTCACGGTCTTACGGAAGGCTCATGAAAGTTAAGGTCTTTCAGTGAAAAGGTCAAGGGTGCCGTCATGACCTTGCCCCTGGCCCTCACTGGCAAGTCAGCCTTCCAGTTACGGCCAGGTCAAATGCCTTAAAACCTCATCCAAGACTCTCTTGTAGTCAGTCCTGGCGCCTTTGGCGCCAGGCTCATAACCATCATGAAGACCAACATTAGGATGGGACTATTTACTTGGGACTATTTAACTTGGGGGTGGGGGGGTCAGGCAACATGGAGGCACACACATTGCTCAGTTACAAGGAATTGAACTATGCGGTCTAGTCTTTTGGTTGTGGCAGGCCTGGGACTACTTTACCTGGACTACTTTGTGTGTGGTAGGCCTGGGACTATTTTACCTGGACTACTTTACCTGAGACAATTTAAACCACACCCAAACAGCAGAACATGCTTTGCATTATTCTGCTGTGGGCAGCGTAACGCTTGCCGTGTCCAGTTCTTTGATGCCAGCTTACCTGAAACCAAGGACCTGCCGAGAGAGAACGAACACTACGAAACTTACCTGGAACAGTATCCTGTCTTCAATCCATCGCTGACTGCAGTTCCACTCACCTAAAGGTACGAACTCCATCATCCGGCACTGCATACATCCTGGAATACGATAACCTGGAAAGAGGAGAAAGAAAGACAGCACTAGTAAGCGTTTACTCACGTCTCCTCCAGAATGAAGAAAGCCACACAATTCTTACCTGGGTAGTCATCTCCTGGTCAGTATCATTGCTGGAACATTACAGCGCTCAGCGAGGAACATTGCAACCTGCAAGGAGAGAAAAGACACAGGTTAGCACTATAAAAGGGAAAACAGCGCAGCGCATCACGCTTTACTCACCGGACAGCATCGCGCACACCGCGCTTTCGCCTACCGGCCCATGTTCATCTTCAAACTGCATGACAACACCAAAATACCTTTCCATATCTAAAAGGAAAGAAGCAAGACATTATTATTCGAACTAAGAGGAACATAAGAACTGCATATAAAGACTGTAAAGCAGCAAACCTACAGAGTCGCAGCAGGTCTGGATTCCCATAGGGGGGCTTGCACCAGTGAAGTAACTTGGTCACTGCTCGCCCCCACATCTGCGCCCCTGCCACGACGAGCAGGACGGAGAATCCACCTTTTACAATATTAAGGTGCGGAGAAGGCCCAGGAGGAGGAAGGAGTTGAGGTGGGAAAACATAAAGACAATCTTGTATTGAATCCAGCTCTCCTATATTGCAGACCCATCTTTAACCAGAGGCCTTACTAAGGGACTGGGAGAGGGTTTGAGAGTGCAAATCATCCAACCAGGGCTGGGTGGCATCCCCGTGGATACCAGGTGAGCGTAACAGAACGCGAAGCCTCAATACTATTATCCACCTGGGCGTCATGGAGACTTCAAAGACTGACCAGTTAGTTCAGTTGTTGGGAGAATTATGCGCTGAAGTACATCCAGGCAAGAAACCAACGCTCTTAGGAGGGATTTGATTGTTACTAAGGATCGTACTGATGAAATAAGTAGACAATTGCTCCAATCACAGGCAGGACAGACCCTATTGCCTGGTAACATTCCGCCAGCACCTGTACCAACTTGTTCCACCAATCCAGTACAAATAACCCTTCCTTGGGGCAGTTCCTTTAGCTCCACTTAAACGATTTACAGGGGACCCCAAGAAGTACACAACCTTCATGAACCAGTGTCGTCTTCATTTCCTTTGCAGACCTGGGCTTTTCCTAACGACCAATCGCAGTTGCTTTTGTCTTGTCATATCTGCGTGGCAGTGCAGCGGATTGGTCGGTACCATTGGTAAGTCAGGATAACCCGTTGTTACATGACTTTCGGGGTTTCCAGATGGAAAGGGAAAAACTCTTTGCTCGTCATACCCAAGGCTAAGCATCAGACAACAAACTTTTGTCACTCCGTCAAGGAAGTCAAGACTTGCTTACATATATAGCAACATTTAACAGACTAGTCGTTGAAGTTGGGTGGCCTGAGGAAAAAAGGACCACACTATTTCATCGGGGTCTACGAGGGGAACTAAAGGATGTCCTTGTTGAAGTGGTTAACCCACCTAAAGACTGTGGAGAATTCATCAACTTTGTGGTGCAATTAGATCACAGATTACAAGACCGAAAAGCGGACCGGATATGGTTAGACACTCGAGCTGTGTATGTCCGGTCAAAGGATAATGTTCCATGTACATTGGAAAACACAGTAGAACCCATGCAAATCTGAGGTGTACGGCCCACTTTAGCTAAAACTGATAGAGACAAGGAAAGGCAATAGCAATTATGCTTATATTGCGGAAAATTAGGCCACTTCCTCAAAGAATGTCCAGTGAAACCACCAAAGAGCACTGTTGGAGCCACAGAGAAGGAAGATAATAACAAGGAGTCGGAAAACTACCAAGCCCAGCAAGCGTAGAGGTCCGCTTGTCGAACGAGAAGGATGGACACCGAGATTCTATTCCATTCGATCTCATCAAAGCTCCTGAGTTTCCACTAATCTTAGGGATACCATAGTTGGTAGCTCACAACCCTGTAATTTATTGGCTTGCCAGAAGTTGGCCTTTTCCCATGATTGTGCTTGCACATGTTATTACCAAGAAAAGAGGAAAACAGACTTATGTACATCTGCTACTCCGAGTACGGTGGCGATTGTACTAGGTGTGACAAGTACTCTACCAAATGAATACCAAGATTTTCAAGACGTGTTCCAGAAAGAACAAGCCAATACTCTACCACCGCACAGGCCCTACGATTGTCAGGTCGACCTCATACGTGGTGCGCAAATGCCCTGTGGTCGAATCTATGCACTTACTGAACCAGAAAACCTCCATTTGAAATCTTATCTTGATCAGTACCTGGCAAATGGATTTACCCGCCCATCTAAATCACCGGCAGCCAGTCCCTTATTCTTCGTACCAAAGAAGGAAGGAGATTTGACGACTTGCATTGACTATTGCGCATTAAACCAGATCACAGTAAAAAAATGTTATCCACTGCCCCTTATTCCCGTATTATTGGATCAAGTCAAAGACGCCCAAATCTATCCCGAACTGGACCTTAGGGGGGCGTACCATCTTGTTCGAGTGAAGAAAGGAGACAAATGGAAAACTGCCTTTCGTACCAAATACGGCTTGTATGAATACCAGGTAATGCCTTTTGGACTTTGCAACACTCCTGCTGCATTCCAGTACTTTGAGAATGATGTTTTGCAGGAGTTAATCTACGTTTGCGCCCTGGTTTACATGGATGACATCTTCGTGTATTCTGCTACAAAAGAAGACCATGCCATGCATGTCCGCTCCATTCTTACTAAACTCTGCCAACATAAATTGTATGCTAAACTCGAAAAATGCTCTTTTCATGTCACCGAAGTGGAGTTTCTCAGTTTTATCCTCACACCAAAAGGTATCAGAATGCATAGGCACAAGGTACCTGCCAGTCATAAAACTTCATTTAAAGGAATCCAGAGTATGTTCGGCTTTGCAAACTTTTACCGCTGATTCATCCCAGATTTTTCCCAAATAGTGCATCCAATTACATCACTATTGAGAAAAAACAATAAAAAGTTCCATTGGACCGAAGAAGCAGAGAAGGCCTTTCAAGAACTAAAGAAAAAATTCACTTCTGCTCCAATTCTACGGCATCCTCGCCCAGACCTCCCTTATATAGTTGAAACAGATGCCTCTAGCATGGCTATGGGTGCTGTTCTCTCACAAAGGGACCCAGGAACTGGCCAGTTACACCCTGTGGCCTTCTGGTCATGAAAATGCTCACCTCCCGAACTCAACTATGCTATCACAGACAAAGGACTCTTGGCTACAAAATCAGCCTTCAAGGCATGGCGACACTATCTCCTTGGTGCTATACATACTGTCACAGTCATAACTGATCATCGAAACCTGCAATACCTAAAAACAGCAAAGGCTCAATCATCCCGTCAATTGCGGTGTGCTCTTATCTTCGCTGAATATAACTATGTGATCACCTACCGGCCAGGAGTCCGAAACGGGAAGGCTGACGCTTTGTCCCGCATAGGTGTTGATGAAAAGGTATACATAACTCCAGATCCAGTAGCCATCATTCCTGAAGACAAACTCCCGGGTCTTACGACAATATTGACACAGGGTGAACTCCAAAACAAGATCCAACTCTTAATGGATCCTACTTAATCACAAGAGTGGTGTACTCAAGGAGAACATTACACCATTAAAGACCAGTTACCATATTTTAGGGACCGTCTATACTTGCCAAGTAAAGATTCACAAGAGCAGGTTATTTCCGGTTTTCACGACTCCCTGATTGAAGGTCATCTGGAATTGCCAAAACTCTAGCTAAAGTAAAACAAAAATATTGGTGGCCCACATAGCGTAAAGACATCATACAATGTATCCAATCTTGCAGTGTGTGTGCATAAAACATGTCCCAAAAGCACAAACCAGCTGGTCTTCTCCAACCATTGGAAATTCCTCCCGCACCATGGCACTCACTGTCCCTTGATTTTATTACAGATCTTCCTCCCAGTCAAGGATTCAACACCATCTTAGTAGTTGTAGACTTGTTCTCTAAAATGGCACACTTTATTCCTTTTAAGGGTCTTCCAAATGCATCCAATTTAGCAAAAGTATTCCTGGACGAAATCGTACAGCTACATGGCTTTCCATCGGTCTTGATCTCAGATCGAGGTAGTCAGTTCGTATCCAACTTCTAGAGGAAATGCTGTTCAATTGCCCAAATTGACATGCGGCTATCCACAAGTCACCATCCTCAAACAGATGGCCAAACAGAAAGAAGAAGCCAAAACCTCGAATAATACTTACATTGCATGTTACATCAAGTGGAAAAAGCAGTTAAATTAGCCCTACCACCCACTATGCAGATTCATCTTGTGTTTCACGTATCACTCCTGAAACCGGTACAACCTGGTACTCGGGTTACAACACCACCAAAACCAGTATTAGTTGACGGAGAACCAGAGTTTGAAGTAAATGATATCCTAGACACAAAATACACCAGATCCAAACTATACTACTTAGTTGATTGGAAGGGATACGGCCCTCAAGTCAGATCATGGGAACCTAGTGAATACATCCATGCACCTCGCTTAATTAAAAAGTTCCATCAGAATTACCAAGCCAAACCAGGACCAGGCAGAAGTGACACAGTGAGAGGGGCCTTGGGGGGGAGTGCTGTCATGACCCTTGCCCCTGGCCCTCACTGGCAAGGCAGCCTTCCAGTTAGAGCCAGGTCAAAGACCTTAAAACCTCATCCAAGACTCTCTTGGAGTCCGTCCTGGCACCAACATTAGAATGGGACTATTTACTTCGGACTATTTAACTTGGAGGGGTTCAGCCAACATGGAGGCACACACATAGCTCAGTTACAAGGAACTGAGCTATGCGGTCTAGTCTTTTGGGTGTGGCAGGCCTGGAACTACTTTACCTGGACTACTTTGGGTAGGCAGGCCTGGGGCTATTTTACCTGGACTACTTTACCTTAGACTATTTAAACCACACCCAAACAGCCGAACATGCTTTGCATTATTCTGCTGTGGGCAGCGTAACGCTCACTGTATCCAGTTCTTTGATGCCAGCTTACCTGAAACCAAGGACCTGCAGAGAGAGAAAGAACACTACGAAACTTACATGGAACAGTATCCTGTCTTCAATCCATCGCTGACTGCAGTTCCACTCACCTGAAGGTACGAACTCCATCATCGGGCACTGCATGCATCCTGGAATGCCATAACCTGGAAAGAGGAGAAAGAAAGACAGCACTAGTAAGTGTTTACTCACGTTTCCTCCCGAATGAAGAAAGCCACACAATTCTTACCTGGGTAGTCATCTCCTGGTCAGTATCATTGCTGGAACATTACAGTGCTCAGCGAGGAACATTGCATCCTGCAAGGAGAGAAAAGACACAGGTTAGCACTATAAAAGGCGAAACAGCGCAGCACATCGCGCTTTACTCACTGGACAGCATCGCGCACACCGTGCTTTCGCTTACCGACCCAAGCTCATCTTCAAACTGCATGACAACACCAATATAACTTTCCATATCGAAAAGGAAAGAAGCAAGACATTATTATTCTAACTAAGAGGAACATAAGAACTGCATATAAAGACTGTAAAGCAGCAAACCTACGGAGTCGCAGCAGGTCTGGATTCCCACAGGGGGGCTTGTACCAGTGAAATAACTTGCTCGCTGCTCGCCCCCCACATGTGTGCCCCTGCCACGACGAGCAGGACGGAGAATCCACCTTTTACAATATTAAGGTTTCCAATGGTACAATGCTATCCATCCCAATCCTTGAGAAAGGAATTTCTATTATTGGTAAAGTATTCAGAGGGGCAGGCGAGGGAATGAGAGTACCGGTTTTCTGATACATTTCACATTTCTGAATGAGGTTTTTTATATCAGCATGGATACCTTGCCAGTGAAACTTTTAACTGATATGTGTCTGGATCCTAGATTGTCCTAAGTGTCCCCTGTCAGATATGAATGTCCAATGAATAGTGTGACCTTCAGGTGTGTTTTGAGGATTACTAACTGAGTTTTACTTAGGCCTTCTGTGGATATTTCCTTTCTATAAAGTAATCCTTGTTTTAGGAAAAAAGGACCTCCCTTTTCTACTCCCTCCCCATTAGGAATTGCTTGTAAGTAAGCCTCAGAAATGGCTGGATCATTCCACTGAGTGAAGACTAGGTCGGAGAAGATGGTAAGTTCCTCTTCCCTTTTTTCTTCAGTCGTAGAAGGTTCATCAGCTTCCCCAAAGCCTAAGGTACCTCTCTCATTATCTTCCGGTTCACTCTATCTAAAACAAGGAAATAGAGCCTTTTCAAGAATTCCATGTACAATTGTGTCCCCATGATATACTTCAAATGGAATTTCACCATGATTCTGTAAGAGAACCTTTATGTCTCCCCGGAGGTTGGGATCTATGACGCCTTCCAGAACGTCTATACCGAACTTCCAGGCCAGGCTAGATTTTGGGGCCAGTCTTACATAACACCCAGGAGGGGGTTTCTTTCGGAATCATTCCTCTCTTCCCTGGAGGGATAGTAGCTTCTCTGCTGCTACAGATATCAAAACCTATTGGGGGTCATTCCAAGGTTGAAGGTAAGGGATTACCGGCGCCGGTAGAGGGCACCGATGCCGGTAATCCCTTACCTCCGTATTCCGAGTTCCCTTTGCGGGTCCCTCTTTACCTCCTGCTTTTAGCAGGAGTAAATTACGGGACCCGCAAAGATACCTCGGAGGTAATTACGGTACCGTAATTTACGGTGCCGTAATTACCTCCTTCCCAATTCCCGTTGAGCCCTATGGGGCAGAAATGGGAATGGGGAAGGGAAAAGGTGAATGGGGAATTACCGGTCCCTCCAACCTTGGAATGGGACCGGTAATTACTCCATACACCATGCCGGATTTCCGGCGAGTTGGGAGGCAACCATGGAGCTATTTACTCCATGGTTACCTCCTTACTCGGAATGAAGGCCATTGATTCTTTTGTGGCAACAGAGGGGTCTGAGTCTCTATGACTAAGCTTCTTGAGTTTAAGGGTTCCCCAATTTGTTTCAATTGAGTCACATCCTACTCCTGACACCACATATAGGGAAGGCATGGTATCAACACTAAGGGCCTCATTACAACCCAGGCGTTAAGGGTTTAACGGCGCCGTCGGCGCCGTTAACCCTTAACGCCTGATTACCATTTTAACGCCTGCTTTTAGCAGGCGTTAAAATGCAAGGCGCTAACCCGCCTTGGTGCTAATTACGGCACCGTAATTTACAGTGCCGTAATTAGCGCCTTCCCCACTCCCATTATGCCCTATGGGGCAAAAATGGGAATGGGGAAGGGTAAATGGGGAATGGGGATTTACCGCCCCACTCACCTTGGAATGGGGCGGTAAATCCGCCATCCACCATGGTGTAAACGGAGTTTACACCATGGTGGTAAAGTAGGGAACTTACCGCCTGGGTTGTAATGAGGCCCTAAAACAGACACAAGTGACCACAGTTCAAGAGTGTTTATTGAACTTCAAAAATGGTTTCAAAAACGCCTATCTAATCCTAAAGCTACAGATGGAACAAACTACGATCATCAAATAATAACGCAGTCCTAGTGGTGTCTTGTCAAAATAAAAGGGCCTATTTATTTTTTATTTACATGTTTTATTGGTTAAATAATACAAAATGTAAACCTTTAACATCGAAGGAGTCCTCTTGAATAGAGCGGAATATAAGTCAGAGTCATCGATCTAGCGAAGCCACTTTCTGTTATGAGCCTACTAGCCAGTCCTTTCATGATCGACTTTGGAAAATGGGGACATCAAGGTTCAAGCCCTGCCAGATGTTCCAGGCAGGCTGTTGACCCTATTTGTTGCCTTTTAAAGTTCTTTAGTCTGTTAAAGAATTATTCATCACCAGGATTTGATCTATAAAATTGAGGACATCAAGTGTTCTTCTGAGCTTTTTCACTGTTATCAGCCTTTCCCAATATTCCTCCTCTGTACTTGAATTAATTAGTGAGACGTCATTTCCCAGGCGCTTTCTCCTTTGAGCTGCTAGTTTTGGACAGGAAAGTGCCAAATGCCTGGTTGTTTCTAAAAACGTTTACATTTCTGCAATATCGGCATCCCTTATCTTTGGCGGGATCTGTTTTCTTTGGAATTTCACTTCTTCAGTGAGTAGGATATTTAACCTACATTGCATTAACAGATCCCTATGATGGGCCGATGGGAATCGCCTCAGGTAAGGTGGCGGATCATTCAGTGCTTTACGTTCCCAAATGATGTTATGGCACAATTTATTTGCTTGCTTTAGCATGCTTGTTTCGTCCCAGTTTTTTTTATCGCATTATTTCCTTTGCCTTATAAGGGTTCGTTCTTAATGTCTCTTCTTTTATGTTGTAATGCAATAGAATCGTCTGTCATTTCATTTTCCAGAGTTGGAGGTTTTTATCCTTTTTCCCCACTGTAGTTTTTGCCAAGATCTCAAAAGTGGGCAGAGGGGCATCCAGAATACATTTCCTGTAGAAAGAAATGGTTTTCCACAGGACTGCTGATCCTATGGACTGGAGCCTGAGTTCCTGCCTTATTGTCGATGTAGACAAACAGTTGGAGAGTCTTAATATTTTCCGCCAAAAAAAAGCTTTGACTGTGTCCCATATTTCCCATCAGAGATTCAGCAGGCATTCTGCTCCATAGGTCAGAACCGGCACAACTTTCTGTTTGTAAAATTGCAATATTGGCATCATTGAGTATGTCCCGTATCTTCAGTGGAGAGCTTGCCTTGTCAATTTTATCAATTTTTCTCTGATGAGAATATATTGGCCTTGTTCATTTATGTTTTTGTTTATTCGTATTCCCAGGTAGATCGTGGTGTCTACTATGTCCAGTTTTTGGTTGTCAATTGACCACACAAAGTTCTTTCTTTTTGACTTTTGCCCCCTACCTGACTTCATTATTAGGATAACTGATTTCTTTATATTTAACTTCATTTGATTTCTATCCAGGTAATGTTTGAATTCCGTGATGCGTCGCTGGAGACCTATGGCCGTTTGGTCAATAAAGGCCACATGATCCGCATAGAGAATCCAGGGCAGCTCCTCGTCATCTGTTGTTGGTGAAAAGGCTCAGATCTTACTCTGGGATTCAACCATGTCAGCCAAGTATATGATAAATAGGAATGGCGCCAAAGCACATCCTTGCTTAATTCCTTTAAATGTCGGGATCTTTTCAGTGGTGATTCCTCCTTTTGTAGTTATTATTTGAATTGATGTTCCGGTATACAATTCCTGAATTGCCTCCATGAGGTCCCTTGGGCAGTTCCAGTTCTTCAGTTTTGCCCAAAGGAAGTCTCTACTGACTCCGTCGAATGCTTGCTCTAGGTCTATAAAGCCCAGATATGCACTTTGGTTCCTGCACCACAGTGAGTGTTTCATTGGCCTGCTAAAACCGTCTTGGGCCTAATTCCTGGTGTCCCCTGCCCGCATCCGCCCCCTTCAGCCCTCCCTCCCCCAAGACCGTCTCCCTTCCGTGTTTTTTCCCTCCTCCTGCCTCCCTCCTCCCCTGATTGGCCGGCCCATTTCCTCCTTGGACCCGATTGGCCCATGAGCACAGAGCAGCTGAGCCTACCGCCCGCACTCCACTCGTGCTTGCCACTTTGTTTCCTGCACCACGGTGAGTGTTTTTCCTTGGCCGGCTAAGACCGTCTTGGGTCTAATTCCTGGTGTCCCCTGCCCACATCCACTCCGTTTAGCCCTCCCTCCCCCTAGACCGTCTCCCATCTGTGTTTTGTCCCTCCTCCCGCCTCTCTCGTCCCCTGATTGGCCAGCATGTTTCCTCCTTGGACCCAATTGGCCCGTGAGCACAGAGCAGCTGAGCCTACCGCCCGAGCTCCACTCGTGCTTGCCACTTTGTTTCCTGCACCACGTGAGTGTTTCATTGGCCTGCTAAGAACGTCTTGGGCCTATTTCCTGGTGTCCCCTGCCTGCATCCACCCCGTTCAGCCCTCTCTCCCCCTAGACCATCTCCATTCCGTGTTTTGTCCCTCCTCCCGCCTCCGTCCTCCCCTGATTGGCCGGCCCGTTTTCTCCTTGGACCCGATTGGCCCGTGAGCACAGAGCAGCTGAGCCTACCGCCCATGCTCCACTCGTGCTTGACACTTTGTTTCCTGAACCACGGTGAGTTTTTCATTGGCCTGCTAAGACCGTCTTTGGCCTAATTCCTGGTGTCCCCTGCCCGCATCCACCCCGTTGAGCCCTTCCTCTCCCTAGACCGTCTCCCTTCCGTGTTTTTCCCTCCTCCCACCTCCCTCCTACCCTGTTTGGCCGGCCTGCTTCCTCCTTGGCCCCCATTGGTGCAGACGAGAAGCTCCCCATCTCTTTGCTGGACCTCCCAAGGCAGCCCTCTGCCTGGCAGCCCATCGGCAAAGGACCCGAGGCAAGGGACGGCTCCTACAGTGACGGCTCCACTTCGTATCTGCAGGTATCCGCAGGAGAAGCAAGAAGCCAACAATAAGTGTGGAAATGGTGGGGCCAGAAGCAATTACTTCACGCCATACTACCCAACCACTCATTTAACAAAACATCACCACTGTAAACTCATTATATCTGTAAAATACTTGCATTGGGAAACTCTGTTCTATACATGTGAAAGCTGAATTTAGAAGTGTGCCCAACAGCCTCTCTATACAAAGTCGAATCTAGTAGTGCCCCATTTGTCCCTCTGTGGAAAATTGAATTTAGTAGTGTGACCAATAGCCTCACTGCGAAAATCAAATTTAGAAGTGTGCCCAATTAACCTCTCTGTGAAAAATTGAATTTAGTAGTGTGCCCAATAGCCTCTCTGTGAAAAATTGAACTTAGTAGTGTGCCCAATAGCCTCTCTGTGAAAATTGAATTAGCCTCACTGTGAAAACTGAATTGAGAAGTGTGACCAATAGCCTCACTGTGAAAATCGATTTTAGAAGTGTGCCCAATTAGCCTCTCTGTAAAAAATTGAAAACTGAATTGAGAAGTGTGACCAATAGCCCCACTGTGAAAATCGAATTTAGAAGTGTGCCCAATTAGCCTCTCTGTAAAAATTGAATTTAGTAGTGTGCCCAATAGCCTCTTGGTGAAAATTGAATTAGCCTCACTGTGAAAACTGAATTGAGAAGTGTGACCAATAGCCTCACTGTGAAAATCGAATTTAAAGGTGTGCGCAACTGCCTCTCTATACAAAGTTGAATCTAATAGTTGAATTTAAAAGTGTGCCCAATAGCTCCTCTGTGAAAGCTGCATTAAGAAGCGTGCCCAATATATTCTGTGAAAATTGCATTTAGAAGTGTGCTCATTAGCCTCTTTGGAAAGTTGAGTATAGAGGTGTGCCCAATCAGCCGCACTATGGAAAATTGAATTTAGAAGTGTGCCCAACAACCTCTCTATACAAAGTTGAATCTAGTAGTCCCCCATTTGTCCCTCTGTGAAAGTTGAATCTAGAAGTCTGACCAATAGCCTCTCTGTGAAAATTGAATTAGCCTTACTGTGAAAACTGAATTGAGAAAGTGTTACCAATAGCCTCACTGTGAAAATTGAATTTAGAAGTGTGCCCAACAGCCTCCCTATACAAAGTTGAATCTATTAGTCCCCCATTTACCCCTCTGTGAAAGTTGAATTTAGTAGTTGAATTTAAAAGTGTGCCCAATAGCCTCTCCGTGTAAGTTGCATTTAGAAGTGTGTCCAATATTATCTGAGAAAGGTGCATTTAGAAGTATGCCCAATAGTCACTCTGTGAAAGTTGAATCTAGAAGTGTGACCAATAGCCTCTCTGTGAAAATTGAATTAGCCTCACTGTGAAAACTGAATTGAGAAAGTGTGACCAATAGCCTCACTGTGAAAATTGAATTTAGAAGTGTGCCCAACAGCCTCTTTATACAAAGTTGAATCTAATAGTCCCCCATTTGCCCCTCTATGAAAGTTGAATTTAGTAGTTGAATTTAAAAGTGTGCCCAATAGACGCTCTGTGAAAGTTGCATTTAGAAGTGTGCCCAACAGCCTCTCTGTGAAAGCTGCACTTAGAAGTGTGCCCAACACCCTCTGCGAAAGTTGCATTTAGAAGTGTGCTCATTAGCCTCTTTGGAAAGTTGATTATAGAAGTGTGCCCAATTAGCCTCACTGTGAAAAAATGAATTTAGTAGTGCGCCCAATATCCTCACTGCGAAAACTGAATTAGCCTCACTGTGAAAACTGAATTGAGAAAGTGTGACCAATAGCCTAACTGTGAAAATTGAATTCAGTAGTGTGACCAATTAGCCTCTCTGTGAAAATTGAATTAGCCTGACTGTGAAAACTGAATTGAGAAAGTGTGACCAATAGTCTCACTGTGAAACTTGCAGCTAGAAATGTGCCCAATATCCTGTGTGAAAGTTGCAATTGAAGTGCACACAACATCCCCTGTGAAAAGTTGCATTAAGTAATGTGCCGTGTAGCCTCCCTGTGAAAGTTGAACTTGAAGTGTGTCCAATATCCTCTGTGAAAGTTGCACTTGGAAATGTCCCCAATAGCCCCTGTCAAAAAGTGCATTTAGAAATGTGCCGTGTAGCCTCCCTGTGAAAGTTGAACTTGAAGTGTGCCCAATATCCTCTGTAAAAGTTGACTATAGATGTGTGCCCAATAGCATCGCTGTGAAAGTTGCATCTAGAAGTGTGCCCAACAGCCTTGCTGTGAAAGGTGCATTTAGAAGTGTCCCCAATATCCTCTGTTAGAGTTGCCCAATTTTTCAGCGCACCCACTACTCCCAATGATCATCACCCCACCACCCAGCTCCCTCTCCAGCTTGCACTCCCTCTGCCACCACCCCCTTCCGCTCCAGCTCCGAGACCAGCCTTGCCTGCCGATGTAAACTGCATCCTATTTAATGCCCGATCCTTAGCAAAAAACAGACACTGCATCTTTGACAACCTCGCCTCTGACAAACCAAACCTGGTTTTCATCACCGAAACTTGGTTCTCTGACGACTTCTCCCCGTTCACCAATGAAGCCTTCCCCCCTGACTACTCCCTCATCCCACTGAACATCCTACTAGAGGAGGGGGAGTAGCATTTGTCTTCAAGTCTCTCTTCCGCGCCTCAATCATCGAAAAGCAACCTTCCATTCCTTCCTGCGTATCTCTCCTCGTTAAACTATCCCTCTCCCCGTCGCTCTCACATAGCTTCCTAATAATCTACAGACCCGCTGGCTACGATAGACAATTCGCAAACAACCTCTGCAACTCTATTGCCACCCTTCAACTAAACCATCCCAATCTCACCCTTCTTGGCGACTTCAACATATGGCTCGATCTCCCCACCAACCCTATGAGACACTCTCTGGTTGACGGTTTAGACGCAATGAACCTCCAACCCCACATAAATGGCCTGACTCACTATAAAGGACACACTCTTGATGCCATCTTTAGCTCCAACACCCGGGTTCATTTAAACCCACCCACCCCTATCATCTGGTCCGATCACTTCATTCTCTCCTTCACCATTCACTCACCTGACCCCCTTCCTGTACTTGAATCCGAACCTCCAAATCTACGCGAATGCTGGAAAATACTAATAATTGGGCCGGACCTAGCCGACATCCTCCTCCAGTCTCCACCACCTACCTGCCAACTCAATAACCAACTAACCCCTGACGCCTTCAACTTGTGGCTCAACGCATCTCTGATGCGGCTCACACCCTCTTGCAAACCATCAACTCGCCTTGGCCTTTTACCCAGATGGTTCACTCCGGAGTTGAAGACCACTTAACAACTATACAAATACCTATAACGCAAATGGCAGAATAACAAAACCCAGGAGAGCAAGGCCACCTTGGCCAGACACCTCTATCAGTACAAGGCTGAAATCCGGAAAGCAAAAAAAAAACCACTACAACTCCCGAATACTAAACTGCAAAATTCCAAGTAAAGAACTCCACAAAATCATCTCCGAATTCGCCAAACCCGCTTGCACCACGACCATCCCGACCCCCTCCCAATCACTGTGCGACTCACTCTCCCTCCACTTTTACACCACAGCTCTCGAAAGAACAAATACTCTAGCCACCAAACTAGCTCTCTTACATCCACCAGACAATACTCCGCCCATACCGCCCAGCCAATCGACTGCAACCATTCCACAACCAACATTCGAATCCTTTAGTCCAATATCCCCAGAGCAATTTATCAAACTTCTATCCGCCCCCAAACCATCTGGCTCTCCGCTGGACCCTTGCCCAGCCACAACCCTCAAAGACATTTTTGCTTCGAACCTGCGCAGGAGACCACGCAACATCCATCGTAAATGCCTCCTTATCCTCTGGTATCTTTCTCGACGCATTCAAATCGGTTCATGTCAAACCTCTAATTAAAAAACCTTTGCTCAACCCTCTTGAGCCCCAAAACTACCGCCCCCATCTCAAACACCAGATTCCTTGCCAAACTCATTGACCGAACCGTCTACTCCCAACTAAATGCCTTTGTCGAAGCCAACAACCTCCTTCATCCCACACAATCAGGTTTCAGAGCCCGTCACAGAACTGAAACCACCCTAACCTCAATCTGGGATGACCTTAAAATGACAGCAGACTCTGCGGGATGCCCCGCACTAATCCTTCTGGACATATCCGCCGCCTTTGACACAATCCATCGCTCAATCCTCCTAGACCGCCTCCACTCCCTAGGAATCCGTGGAACTGCTCTTAAATGGATAGCTTCATTTCTCAAAGATAGGTAACAAATAACTACACTCTCCACCTATACCTCCCAAGCCAGACCCGTCGACACAGGAATCCCACAAGGAGCATGCCTATCCGCTCTCCTATTCAATCTCTACTTGATCACCCTCCCACCGATAATTCGTTCAAACAACATCCTGTGCTACAACTATGCCGACGACACTCAACTAATTCTAAAACTCCTGAACTCAAAACCCAACTACCAACCCGACCTGGCCTCCTGCCTCCTTGACATAGAACTCTGGATGTCCCAAAGCCACCTCTTGTTAAACCCCTCCAAAACGGAAATCATGGTATGTGGCAACTCAGAACTTCTTCCGCACCCGCTACCCTGGCCATCCGCCATGGGCAACTCACTGACCCCCTCCAACTCAGTGAAAAACCTTGGATGCAGCCTTGACTCTGATCTAACACTCTCCCGCCAAGTCAACAACGTCTCAAAGTCCTGCCACTACCACCTTAAAACCGTCAGGGCATCTTTCCATATCTCTCCTTTCCCAACAGACTCTCCGCAGTCCAATCAATAGTTATATCAAGACTGGGCAACGCAAACCCCATATACCTCGGAGTCCACGCGTGCCAACTGAATAAACTCCAAAGGGCACAAAATGCGGCAGCCAAATTGCTACTTGCACTCGGCCCGAGAGACTACATCTCCCCAGCCCTTAAGATGCTGCACTGGCTGCCAGTAGCCCAAAGGGTGACCTTCAAAACCTTATGCATGTCCCATCGAGCACTGCATAATACAGGACATCAATATCTTCAAGACAAGCTAAAACCCTACCACCGCCATCGCACCCTAAGAACAAGCTCAGACAGCCTCCTAGTCATACCTAAGACAAACTCAGTCAGGTTAGGAGGGTCATCATTCTCAACCTTGGCCCCCACGCTGTGGAACTCACTCCCACCCCACATCCGCCTAACTGAGGATTTAGCGTCTTTCCGCACACTGCTAAAAACCTGGTTCTTCCCCTAAAACCTACCGGGACCAAACTAACCCAAACAGACTCACAGCATCTCAATGACACCAATCCAACAAACTACCTGATGCAAGAAATTAACAGCTAATAACCCCTAATATAAACTAGAAGGACAATCAGAATTAAACGAATAAAGTAGATCAAACCAGTGAAATGGTTAATAAGAGTAAATCATATGGAATCAGTAACGAGAATTAAACTCCAAAAATAGACAGAATACATGTGGAGTGAAAGAAGCGAATGGCGTGGACGAAATAGTTAGAATGGATGAAGCAGGAAGATTGCATGAATGGAAGAACAGATAACTATATAGCTCAAATTAATGTGGAAATCGAATAAATATGTAGATCGGATGAGTGCATAGAACGGATAATCATGTTTAATGGATGCGTATGTAGAGCGGACGAGCGTGTAGCGCAGATGAGTGCGTAAATACAGAGAAGCAAATTGAACGCAGGAATGCGTAAACCTGATGAATGTGCAGAACGGATGAGCATAATCCAGGTGAGTGTGTAGAACAGATGAGTATGTGGAGCGGATGAGTATGTAGAGCGCACGAGTGTGGATAGCAGATGAATACGCAAGTGCAGAGAGTGTGTGGATTGCCGGAGCAGATGAATGTACAGACCTGGCGAATGTATAGAACGGATGTGTGCATAAAACGGATGGGTGTATAGAGCACATGAGTGTATAGGGCGGACGAGTGTATAGGACGGATGTGTATATAGAGCGGATGAGTGTATGAGACGGATGAGTGTATGGAGCAGATGTGTGTATATGGAGCGGAGGTGTGTATATGGAGCGGAGGTGTGTATGGAGCGGAGGTGTATATGGAGTGGAGGTGTCTATGGAGCAGAGGTGTCTATGGAGCAGAGGTGTCTATGGAGCAGAGGTGTGTATGGAGCGGAGGTGTGTATGGAGCGGAGGTGTGTTTGGAATGGATGAGTGTTTGGAATGGATGAGTGTTTGGAATGGATGAGTGTTTGGAGGGGATGAGTGTTTGGAGTCGATGAGTATAGAGAGCAGATGAATATATGGAGTGGATGGGTGTATGGAGCGGATGAGTGTATGGAGCGGATGGGTGTATGGAGCGGATGGATGTATGGAGCAGATGGGTGTATGGAGTGGATGGGTGTATGGAGCGGATGAGTGTATGGAGCGGATGAATATGCAGAGCAGATGAAGGTCTAGAAAAGACGAGTGTAGAAATGAATATATAGAACAGGATATTACTGTTGGACAAACAAGAGTGCCTAAAACTGATGAGTGCGGAGAGGGGATGAATGCATGAAACCGATAAGTGCGTGGAGCAGATGAATGCGTAGAGGGGATGAATGAATAGAGAGGGTGAGTGCGAGAGGTAGTGAGTGCATAGAGGGGGTGAGTGTGTAGAGGGGATGATCGCGTAAAACAGGTGAATGCATAGCAAAGCGAATGAGTACCTGGAGCGAACGAGTGCCCGAAGCGATCGAATGGCCTGAGTGAACTGACGTGTTGCGTAGAGAGCGAACGAATACGTAGAAAGAACAAGCACAGATGCATCCAGTACAGATGAGTGCATAGAATGGATGAATACATAAAGCTACTGAATCCGTAGAGCATGAGGCAGACAGGAGTGCATGCGTGGGGTGGACAGGAGTGCATGCGTGGGGTAGACAGGAGAGCATGCGTGGGGCGGACAAGAGGGCATGCGTGGGGCGGACAAGAGGGCGTGCGTGAGGCAGACAAGAGGGCATGTGCGGGCAAAATAGAGCATGTGAGGCCGGACCGGAGTGTATTAGACCAGACTGGGGTTCATAGAATGGATAGGAGTGCACGCTACGGACTGGAACACATAGAAATGCGTGACATATATAGCAAGGTTTGGAATGCAGAGAACGTTGAAAGAGCATATAATCCATCATATCAGACCACCACGCTTACTCTCTCCTTTACATCACCACTCAACTAGAACACAGAGATACTATGACACCATTCGGTATAATTGTTCTCATACCAACATCCGCCGCATACTCCACATCATTAAAAGTAAACACTGCTGGTTTCACACCCCCCATCCAGGCGTTCTCCTCAAGCCTAACGCAGCCGCAGCCGTTCTAGATAAAACCTGCCAGAACAAACACATTCTCCTGATTTATCAACCAGCACACCTACCACTAAGAAGCAGCTATTACAGAATACTACATGAGCTGCACACATACCCGGTGCTCACATCCACCGTTGAGTCTCTCTACTCTCTCTACTGATCTGAACTTCGCTTCCCACGGGCGTTCAACCTACCAGCGCCTTCAGACCATACCAATGGTATATAAGGCGCTATATAAGTGCAAAATAACATAACATAACATAACATTTGCTTTTGTTTCAAGGGCCCGGAGATTTAATATATTCAGGATGAATACATTCAAGGAGGTTCCGACACCACTTACGAAGGCTGTTTGGCGTTTATCCAGTAAACATTCCTTTAGCGCCCATTTTTTTAGGTCCCTTAGAAAAATGGAGGCAAAGATTTTAGCTATAGAGTCCAGGAGGGCAATGGGTCTATAGTACTTTGGGTCTCCACGATCATCTTTTTTGAATATTGGTACAATCAACGCCTCCTTCCATGATAAAGGAATGGTTCAGGTTTTCTTTATTTGATTGAATAGTTGTAAAATGAAGCTGGCCCAGGGTTCCCCGTTTTAAGCATATGATTTGATATGCCGTCAGGCCCAGCAGCTCTTGAAGAGCTTAGCTTTTTTATTTTCCCCAGGATGTCATCATAATGACATTCAATTTGTCAGGGTGTTTTTTTTCTTGGGTGTGGGTTTATTTCTACTCCTGGACTCTGCTTGAAAAGGTTAGTGTAGTGCTTAACCCATAGATCTTTTGGAACTTGAGAAGTGGTTAGGGCCGGTTGTTAATCTTCGCCTTTGTTAATGATCCCCAAAGGCTGTGCGTAAAAAGGCCTATACTAATAAACCAATTGCCATTCCTATGAATACCTATGAATACAAATCGTGTGAAAACAGTGTTTACAACAAAGAAATAAGTGTCCACAAATGATATGTCAGGATGTTCAGGCCGTTGGCATCCCTTCCTCATGTTTACAGCACAAGACAAGGCGCTTCACTAGAGCGCATGAGTCTCGGGCTTCTTTAACATCAGGATACAGTTCCCTCAATAGCATCAGGGCATTCTATGCTCAAGTCTCTTTGCTTATCAAAGGCTCTTCATTCAGAGGGCCTGATGCGACCAAATAAACAATAAGTTATTTCCCTCTTTCAGGTTTTCACAAGCACTCCATTTAGGTGATTCGCTATTCACCCAGGATGCCCCTCACCCGGGCTCAGATACCTTTAACACAATGTCCATTACCTTGGATCCTCCTCATTCGGGCTCAGATCCTTTTAATAGAATGCTCGTAGGCTATTCTTTTTCGGGTGACTCACGGCAGATCCCCTTCAGCCGGCCTCAGATCCCTTTTAACACAATTAGTCTCCCTCAGCTGGGTTCGGACCAATTTCAAATATGAACTATCAAAGACTTTCAAATGTGCACAGGGTTTGGCTTGACCCGTTGCGGACCACTTCGATTTCACAATTCATTTCCATTTAGCATTTTGCCACCTTTCAGTTGGATACCTAACAGAGACTTTTGAATGAGCACCCATGTGGTACAGGACTACTCCGTCTACGGTATTGTATCTTTGCTTCAAAGCTATGCCATTCATCTGCTGTTTTAATTATATTCGCGCTGCTTTCCACATACGCTTCACACACTGTTCTCTTCAGTTTTCTCTATATAATGTTGCCACTTGCAACCTTGGCTTTAACACAGACCGCTCTGGTATCAGTCTCCCCAACTCTCCAGCTGTGCTGACTTCACTGGTGCTGCATTGTTGTAGGGGACAAGGACAGTACCAGGGTAGCAAACGATTCTCCCCGCCTTGACTATCGATGCGGGAGAGCCCTGGGTACCTCTGACACACAAGGCAGGATTCTTTAGCTTTGATTCCGGGTCTTATGGAAGGCTCATGAAAGTTAAGGTCTTTTGGTGAAAAGGTCAGGGGCACTTCCCTCCTTGCAATCCTCTTCGGTCTTGTCGTTTTTTGCCTTGTACTAAACTGACATCCTGGAACTGCTGCTTCCTCATGTTCTTTGCCTTGATCAGAGTGTGCTGTCGTGCTCCGCCTTTTATCCATGTGGGGAAGTGTGATGGAAGTCGGGTGAGTGTAATGATCAGTTTTTGCCTGACCCTGCCTGACCATTGTATTGGGACACGTCAGTTATACGGCTGGGGTATTAGTCCATTGTCTCTCACAGTGGGCTGTCTGTGAGAAAGTGTTCATGTTGGAAAAGTGGGGGTTGAGTTCCTAAGTATCTTACCTGGTAGGATGGGGTAAAGGTGTTACAGGGAAGGAGATATCATGTCTCGCCATTCAGTGTCCCACTTCCACTCCATGAAGACCCTTCATACACGTGATCAACCTACACTGGTCCACCCCCAGGAACTGTATCCAAAAGCGATGGCTGTGCCCTGGCCACTTGGATGACAGATCCCCGGGGACTAGCGGGTGAGACACCTTCACGTTTTTCACAGAGTTGAATACATTATTAACAGTGGTGTTTCAATGAACCCCCCCTTTTAATATGAGCCCCCCCCATATAAAATCAGCTCCTAAATAAATGCCTAAGGCAAACATTGATATGCAAACAACCTTGTGATATAATGCAGGGCACACAAATATGAGTATGAAAGTCTCTAAACACTAACATAACTAACATACTTTTTAATATATAATGAGTCGTCTGAGATCGCTGGTACCATCTTCTGCTGTATCTGAAAGGCAATGTTCATTATTTAAGAAAAGACATAAAAGAAGAAACAGAGACAGAAATATAGAGCGAGAGTGTGAAACAAAGAAAGAGAAATATAGAGAGAGGTAAAGAGAGAGGTAAAGAGAGAGAGAGAGAGAGAGGGAGAGAGAGAGAGAGAGAGAGAGAGAGAGAGAGAAAGAGAGAGAGAGACACACACAAACAGAGCATGGGAGGGTGCAAGAGAGCACTCTCTGTGTAAAAGTGCTTTGTAGTGCAGATGTGCTGTGAGGGTACTGGCACGAAGTGGTAAAAAGAGGTAGTTAAGCTTCTGCAGCATGCCTTTGTTTAGGGCCGCTGGGCATATAAAGTCCCTATGATGTGCTCAGGGGAGCTCTCTGGACATCTGCTAAGGCGGATCCAGTAGCAGAGCTCCTTAACCCACAGCAAGGGGAGTAGAGACGACAACCTGGTATGGCCCGTAACACCTGGGATCGCTCCACCTGCGGACAAAGTTCTGCATGTAGATCATGTCGCTTGGAATTAACGGTTGAATGTTGTGAGGAATCCAATGGTACAGCAGCCGCAGCACCGAGTGTTTCCTCTGATCGGGGTGGTGCAATCTGTTGAGAGACAAGTTTAAAAATCTAGCTGTGCATTTGGCATCTGGATGTGCACAAGGTCCCGCCTCAACCCATAGGGTGAAGGGGCAGACAACAACATTCAGATATAGGGAACCATTGCACATATCAGCCATATCCACTTAGTAGATATGCAACTCACGGAATGGCCCAGTAGGGCGGTGCAGAGTGCCCCTTAATGTTTGTAATGTCATTTCTATGCTGCAACTCTGACGTGTGGTGCAGCAAATAATGAAACCGGTCAAGTGCTCCTGGATATTTGGGGCAAACCAGTATTCCTGGATGTCTGCAGCGATGTGCTGCTCAGTGATATGCGATAGATGATGAAGCTGGTCAAATGCCACTACTAGTAACTCGTGTGGCATCACTGCTTTTCCTGTTATTTCCTGCCTCCATAATAAATCAGTAGGGGATTGTTTAACCCTCTTTTTAAGCGCAATTGCTTTTCTTCGTTTCTTCCTCATGGGCCCGTCCCTGTAATCCAATTATTTGTGCTGTGGCAAGGCATTGTAAGAGACATGGGGCTTCTCGATGTTGGGCCTTAGCACAGGGTATTTTGCTGGCTGAGGCACTGGAGTGTATGGAGCTATTTTGGCTGCTGGGTCTGTGGCAACGTTACCGAGAGAGAGACCATGTCTGTGTTATTGGTGTGGGTGGCACAATTTACGACAGCCACAGTAGATGCTTGTGAGAGTACAGAAATAAGTCTGTCTAGTAATGCAGCATGCTGAACTGGGGACCCATCAGCCCTCCTAAATTCCCTCCTTTTCCAGCGTGCGAGGCCAGCGTGCTGTGTTGTAGTGACGTATGCTGAGTAATAAATGGTCATGTGGCACCCCTGTGACGCTAGCAGTGCTTCTATGAGCGCTATGAGATCCCGTTGCTTGATCTGAAAAATGCATTGGCAATCCTTTCTGCACTAATGTTTCGTACTCACCGTCCACTAGGTGCACTCCGTCCACCTCACTGTTCCTCTGGCTAATACACTGGTCAATTGTTGCTGACCCATCAACAAAGAGGACCTCTCCCCATTGAGTGGGCTGTGTTTTGCTTTGGGAATGACGCACTCCTCCCCCTTGTAAGAAACACAGTTGTGTCGAACCATGTTTTCATCTATGCACATTTCAGTCAGAAACGTGGCAGGATTATCTGTTTTGCATCTTACAATGTGGATATTGGGGCTTTGACAGAATTATCTCATAGGCCGATGCTGTTTGTGTACTCATAGTGGACTTCAATCTTTCTAGGATAGTGAACACTGCATGCAGTCTGGGGTGCTAAAACTGGGGCAGTAGATATTACTATTTTAAGGGCCTCTAACTCAATAGTTACACAAGCCCAGACTTTTTTGCATCTCCTTCTCTCTATTGGGCCATGGGGTGGCAAGCACAGATGCAGCGTGATCAGGAATTAGTCTGTTTCCATTGACAGATATCAAGACCATTGCCCTCATGGCGCACACTTGTAGGGTGGCACTACTATCCCACTGTCTGTAAAGGAGATAGTCATGTTCAATTTGCTAAGCAAGTTGCAGCCCAGCAAGTTTATCAGAGAACTTTCAGAATATAACAGGAGTGCTCGCACAACCTTTCCCCCTTGAACTCATAGAACTAGGGTCCTTTAAGACGAGGCAGCAATACTTAGAGGTGGATGGGGATGTAAAAGTTACTCAAACATCAATAATCAAAACGACTCAGGAAGTTGGCAAAAC
This sequence comes from Ambystoma mexicanum, assembly GCF_040938575.1. Lineage (NCBI taxonomy): Eukaryota > Metazoa > Chordata > Amphibia > Caudata > Ambystomatidae > Ambystoma > Ambystoma mexicanum. The sequence continues at coordinate 1,345,209,880 of NC_090937.1, read as the reverse complement.
TTAGTTCTGTTATAATATCAGTTATCTAAAACAGGGAATTGCAACAGACATCATCCGACATTCACTCGAGATCTCAATACATTTCAGAAAAAACATAACTTTTATAATCAAAATTCATCATCGTTGATGTCATACTACGTGGAAAACTACAAAAACCTACTTGGAGATATGATAGGCTCTCAAGGAACATCTATGTATATGTTCCATACTAACAGGAGTAGTGATTAGTTCTCTAAATCAGGTGAACTGCTAAGCCCTTCCCTAGTGACAAGTAATCTTCATCGTCATAAAATACACAAAGATTAATTGGTTACACAAACTATCGGGCTCCCTCATACGTGGCCCTCTACAATTGGTTGGCAAGCTTGTACCGTTCTGGAATTTTCTGCATGCTAGCAGCACACAGGCTAGCTACGGGACTCAATGGGAATAGGGATCATGGAAACACCGGCAGCATCTCGTAATGCCTCCGGTGTTTCCTCGTCTGCCTGCAGGTGGGCGGTGTTAAACCCGCCAGGTCAGACCTGGCGGGAACATCACCTCCCGCCTGCAGGAGTTGTGATCGCCCGGCATGGAAACAACGGTGGCGGCGGGTTTACCGCCACCGTTGTTTCCATCCCGGGCAATTTGTAATGAGGCCCTATGTCTTTGTGCATGTATGTAGGGTTTTCTCAATGGGTATCTAGTCTCACTGATTCTTTGTGGTATAGGCATTCTCAATGGAAATGCACGTGTCGCCATTTATGGTTCCCAACATATAGGCAACAAGGGGGTGGAGCTTTGGATGGGGTACTTGGCTCCTCCTCTACACCCTATTTTAATGTCAAGCTCTTTAGTGCATGGAACTGTGGTGACATCCCCCAGAGAAACCCTGTTTATCAAGACTTTCACCTGATAGTTGGAATTTTTCCTCACTGATGCAGGATTCAGTGGCACCTGTGCCAACCATGAAGATAAAGTGTTTATTTTCTATCTCAGCACCCACCAAGGGTTCCTCATCAGGGTGGACAGTCATGGATAGGACTGGGAACGCAACCGCCTTTTTTGGGCTGTCCTAGTCATGGTATGTGTTTGTACCAGGGAACGAAAAAGGATTGCATCCCATGACATTGGTCCCCCGGTAAGGTGCAATGGCGCTGTTGGGCCCAGCACCATTTGTGGACATGTTTCCTTCATACAGAACACTGGGCGGGGGCATTCAAGGACTGGGTAGCTTGCGGGGTTTGTATTTGTGTGCCTGGGAGCTGAAGGGGCAACTGAGTATACGCCTGATGTATCTCGTATGGTATAGAAGTTGGTATTGTGAGTTGCCCTTTTGGGGCACTGGGGCTGTGTTATATTCGTCCCTTGCCTGTTCCTACATTCTCTTACAAAATGTCCCCATTTCCCACAACTCCAACATTGCAAAGGTTCTATACCGCCACCCTGAGGTCCCATACCTCAAACCCCCCATATGCTACTCTTCCTTCTCTAAACCCACCTCTCTCCCGTTGTGGACCTCCTTGCTGCCACTTGGGTGGGATGTTGAGGCTCCTCTGCCCACTGTCCTTGTGCTCCTCCATCGGGCCAAAACACAGCTATTCTCGCATCCGCGGCCCCTTTTGTGTTCCCTGCCACTTCTGTTTGTGCTGTTGTGGGTGCCGTCCCTTCCACAGCTATCTTAACTCAATTGTTCTGTAACAGTTTCGCTTCTTCTGCCTGTATCTGCTGCGCTGTTTCCTTTTTGCACTTCTTTTTTTCTCTTAGAAGGATGGATTATTATCGTCTGAATCTCCGCCCACCCTTTTGCGTCAAGTGCTTTCCAGAGCGCGAAGACCCACAACCTCTGCGACAATGGCAGGCTTGTAACTCACCAAAGCTGACTCGCGGTGCGGCTATGCCTGTGCTAATAATAAAGACCTAATACTAACACGTTTGGTGCTTTGGCAGCGCTTGAACCTATATTCCAAAATGGCAGCCAAGAACTAAGATAGTATTTATACTTGCATCTACTATATAGTTCCTAATGCAAGCACTATGCAAATGCACAGTCCCCTGCTTGGACACCCTCCTCCCCCCTGCTCCCTCGATGTGCTGTTTACAGTTTGTTTATCATTCAGAATCACCTATGGGGGTGGGAAGACCCTCTCTCCTTCCCAAAAGGAGCCCACAGCAAGTTTAATCTTCACAGGACTTCTACAGTTTGACAAATCATCGACCAAAGGACAGCACTGCAAAGAGTAAAACTGCTGCACTTCAGAAAGACTTTGGTTAAATTTTTTTTCTTGAACTCAGCATCCCAGTGGCTCTTTCTTCCAAGGGGGTCTATCCTCGGAGGGAATCATCGAATGAAACCGAGAAACTATGCCACTTCGCCTGCCAAGGCACCAAATGTATTGTGATGAAGAAGAGCATCTTCTAGCTTCAGGAGTTGTCTAGGGGTCCCAGATTCGCCTTGGCTCCTGTTTCCCTGTGGCCTCTCAGGTACTTTGGTGGTGGCAGAACCTTTTAAAGAAAGCAGAAGGGTATTGAACATTAATGGACTGTGCTGTAAAAGACAAAAAGAGTTACGCCCTAACTTTACCATAACAGGTTGCCCAGTTGGGGGATCTTCACACAGAATTGTCTATCTAAGCATTCTGCCACTGTTCACAAATAACCTGCCTTTCTTCCCTATTCTATGCTGTTATACCTCACTTAAGAATTCACATGCCCATTTAAAACTGCCTGCAGTTAGTGCGTCTATTACTGAATGTAAGTGTTGTGTGGTACCACATAGAGTGTATATATTTTCCATTCTTTGAATAAGTATTTCCAAGTACAAAAAGTTATTATTTAAATGTATATACATTCCTGAATCTTATTTTATATAAAGAAGCTGTGTTATCATCTAACATAGTGTGTGGACATTCCTTTGTGGTGGCTTTGGGGAAACACTGTACTTAAGACCCAGACTGCATCACCTCCTGAAAGCTTAATCCTGGCTGCCCACCTGTGTGCTACCAAATTGAGAGCCTTGCCGGGGTGTTCTGCACCTTTACTCTATCATAAAGAGGGCGGAAGTACAGATACCCCCCTCCAGTCTTTACATGTAGAAAAGGTTATTACAAGTAGATGAAGTTTAATCAAGAAGTGAAAGAGAAGAATGTGTACAAGGCTCCATATCTGAGAAGCCAATATAGGGAAAGTTGGAACAAGCATTGCCACAAGCAAATGAACATTGATGAAGAAGTTAAAAGATATAACTTGAACAAGTCTCCATACATGAAATGTTAATATGGGGAAAGTTGGAAAAAGTAATATCTAAAGCCAATTAATTATAGACAGTGCAGCAGTACAACTGTGCTATACTGAAAGAGTAAGAGAATATTGGAAGAAGTCCAGGTAAAGGAAGTATATCAGGCATTGAGACATTGGGGAAAAGATACATGGCAGTAGAGTATACCAGGGGATCTATAAACCCCAGGGTGCAGGGGTTATTCCTGGCAGGGGAGTACACCAGGTAATCCTTTTGAAGTACATGGAAGAAAAAGACATTGTGAAGATATACCTGGCAGGAGGGTACACCAGGAGATCTAAATAATCTACTGAAGGATTCCTGTCAGGGGAGTATACCAGGAAGTTATCCGTGAGAAGTTGTGATATAAAATAGACACTTGCACCATCCTTAGAACGATATTGTGTGAGACACTTTTGCCATCCTTAGAAAGATATTGGACCTCAATCTGACTTACCCGTAAGAAATCTGTTAATATCGCAATCTAGTAGTAGCGTTTCCGGCTGGATGTGCAGCAGAATCCCTGCCATACTACGAGTACACGGGTGAGTGCACAAACCAATGCCGGAATCGGCAATACTGGATTGCCAGTATTAATGAATGAAGTGGAAGAACATCCAGCAATACCGTACAAAAAATGGCGGAAATAATGGATTTGCCACAAAAAATGGTGGTAACACTGGATTGGCGTCAAAACCGGTGCCAGAAACCAGAAGAAGTGCAGCGGCCATTATAAAGACCCCAATGCAACAGAATCCACTGTTTCCTACAGCCATCCTGGCCCAGAACTACCAGAAAAAAGATGTCCCAGAGCAGAGCACCCCAGGAAACCACTTCCGCTAACGCAAACCAGTTTGCCGACACTGAACTCACAGCCCTGATGGATACTGTGCTGCAGAGGAAGAGTGCCATATGGGGTGAGGTGGTATTGTTACGCTCACATGGCTCCCACAGAGGCTTCGATCTGAACTGGACAGCTGCGTTCTCCACCAATGTGACGCGTAGGGCTGAGATGACGGACTGGACTGGCCCACCTAGCTTCGTTTGCTTGGCCTGTAGGAATATTCTTCTGCAAATGGAGAAAGGGAATTAACCACCCGTGGAGTTGAGTGTAAATCTCCCCACCCCCCCGCTGTTCTCCCCACGAATCATCTTTGATGTCCCCTCTTATAGTCTCACCTGATGGTTTGAAAAGATGAGCTCTCCATCCTGCATTGAGAGCAGGGGCGCGTTGATAACCAGTTGCTCCACTGGCTCGAAGGACTTGGTGATTTCCAGAACAATATTGACTCCGAAAAGTATGTAGTTCGTAAGAGTTGAAATGCCTGACTTTCACTCTTGATTCTTTGCAGATTGCAGCTTGACCCTAGTGAAGAGTTCCTCGTGGCAACCGGTAGTATTCTGGTAAGGATTTGTATTTCCAACACAGTTCGATAAATAATGTCAATATGTAACCTGTTGCTTTCTCCCTTATTCAGGCACTGAGAGAAAGTATGAAGTCTCGGAGAATAATACCTCCGGCGGTAAAATCAGGTAAGTCTAATGTGGTGAGGAGGGTTCCCCTTGATAGTCCCTTTGTTTCACCTTGCTGTCCTTTTGTTTCCCCTTAGGGGCCAGGGTTCGGCGAAGATGCAGAGGAAGCAGCGCCGATCCGTAAAGAGGAATAGTACCCTGTTGGTAAAATCAGGTAAGCCTATGGGGGGGATACTAATATTCCTCTGTGTATTCCCTTGGCTCACCTTGCTGTTCTTGTCTACTCCTTAGGTGCCGGAATGCGGCGGAAACATGCAGGAGGATGCGGTGGAATGTGAAGATGCTGCGAAGGCCGGTGAGTTCAGCGCAGCGCTGCAGCAGGCGAGGCGACGCACATTAAAATAACTTCTTTCTTCCAGTTCGAAGGCGCGATGGATCGGGAATTAAGGTAAGGATCAAAGGTATTGCTCTTGTTCTAAACTTTTCTCCTTCTTCTTTCTCCCTTTTTCTAGGAGCTCCAAACTCGAGGCGGGCATGGCAGAAGGCTGGATGCAGACTTGCAGGCACAGTGAGAGTTACGCTGCTTGATGCAGAATAACACAAAGCATGTGCTGCTCTTTGGGCGTGGTTTAAATAGCCACCAAAGTAGTCCCAGGTTAAGTATTCCTCCCCAGCCCCGCCCGAGTAAAAAATAGTCCCTCATTTGGCTTGGAGCTCTTGCAGCATGGTCTGCATCAGTTAAGTTCTAGGCGCCAGGACTGACTCTCCATATGAGCCTGGTACCATAGGCGCCAGGACCGCACCCTAACAGCCCCTAGCAGGGGTTTTTGGGCATGCCCAAAATAACTTGATGCCTGCTTCCGGGGTTGCTGGACCTGGTCTGGATCTCTGGGGGTAGGCATCATGACAGCACTCCCCCCCAAAGCCCCTCCTAAAGTCGTTCTTCCCCGTGATTTTGGTTTGTCTGGGAGATTTTGATGGAATCTTTTCACCAATCGAGGTGCATGCAAGTGGTCACTAGGTTCCAAAGACCTTTCCTGTGGTCCGTAACCTTTCCAGTCAATTAAATAAAAAAGTTTTGACTTCACCATCTTGGGGTCCAGGATGTCTTTAACCTCAAATTCGGGTTCCCGTCAATAAGGATGGGGTCTGGTGGCTTGGTTAGTCTTGTCCCTGGTTGCACTGGCTTCAAAAGTGACACATGAAAGATGGGGTGAATTTGCATATTAGCAGGTAAGTCCAACTTGACGGCCACCGGGTTGCTAATGGCCTTAATAGGGTAAGGTCCCAAATATCTAGGTTTAAAGGTCTGCTGTCAGGAATGGCACTCTGTCAAGAGTAGCACAGGGTACCCAAGTAGGGTTTGGGTGGCTGTGCTGATGTAAGGTAGCAGATTAGCACACACAGCAGGAAGTTCAACAAGAAAGAAGAGTAGGAAACAGTAGCTGTGAGCCAAAAGGGGCAAAAGATACAAAGGTACAAACAAACTGGATTCCCTCTTGGGGTGTATGCTGAAATGGGAAAGAGTGTTCCACGAACCTTAGGAAACTCCAGCCTTCTGCACAGATTGCTATAACAGAGCCCCACGCTGTATGTTCATGGCTGGGAACAACAGCAGTGGGTGTCTGTAACACTGAAAACGCGACAAGGGAAGGGGCAGAGGTTGCCTGCCGGAAACCAACAGGCAAGCTCTGTACAAAGGGATTACATAAGACACATGAGAAGACAAGAACAGAAATATCCAGCGAAAAGGAAGTCAATGAGCAATCTAGCAGAAGGAAATGAAGGAAAGGCAGTTAGACTGAAATAGATAACCTAAGGTGGAGTACAGCGGTCTCAAGGAAGAGAACAAGGAGCAGCAGTCAGAAAAACAGAAGGCTGCAAAGTAGGAAGCAGGTCTGCAGTCAAGAGTGGCACTAGGTGCAGGCAAACTGTATTGGACTGCGGAGCACTGTAGTAGGCTGAAAGGCAGGGAGTCCAGAAGAACAGGATAGAGAGAGATTAGTAGTAGGCGACAGACAGAGAGCCCAAAAGAATAGGGCCGCTAGGTAGGGAGCCCAGAGGAGCAGGGCTGTAGGCAGCAAAGAGGTGCAGGCTGCAAGGTAGGGAGCCCAGGGAACAAGGGCTTGGAGACAGCAGAAGGTTGCAAGCTGCACGGTAGGGAGCCCAGAGGACAAGGGCTGTAAGCAGCCGGAGTGAGGCAGGCTGCAGGGCAGGGAGCCCAGAGGACAAGGATTGTAGGCAGCCGGAGTGAGGCAGGCTGCAAGGTGGGCAGCAGAGGACTAGGACTGTAGGCAGCCAGAGTGAAGCAGGCTGCAGAGCAGGGAGCCCAGAGGACAAGGACGGTAGGCAGCCGGTGTGAGGCAGGCTGCAGGGCAGGGAGCCCAGAGGACAAGGATTTTAGGCAGCCGGAGTGAGGCAGGCTGCAAGGCGGGCTGCAGAGGACTAGGACTGTAGGCAGCCGGAGTGAAGTAGGCTGCAGGGCCTGTAGGCAGCCGGAGTGAGGCAGGCTGCAGGGCAAGGAGGCCAGAGGAGCAGGGCAGCAAGGAGTGAGCCCAGAGGAGCAGGGCCGCTGACTATAGAGGGCTGCAGAGGACTGTAATAGGCTGCAAGGCAGGAAGCCCAGAGAACAAGGGCTGTAGGTAGAAGGCAGCAGAGCGTGATCGGCTGCAAGGTAGGGAGCCCGGAAAGGGCACTGGAACAAAACAGGATAATGCAGGAACAGCATACACAGTAAAGGGTCAAGGCAAACAGGAGCGGGGAGAACTCAAGATGCAAGACACTGTGCTCCTGCAGGCAGCTGCTTATATACAGCCCTGCCCTGTTCTGAGGCAGGCTAATTGACAGCACCTGTAGCAGCAAACCTGAAGACAATCTGCCTCCTCCCTCTCTGGACCTGAGCAGGTGGAAGCAGCACTGGCCGCTAGGGCTTCTGGGGATTGTGGTCCCAATAATGATGAATGAGAATAGCCAGGAATTGAGGACTGCAGCCAGGTGCATTATGGTAAATGTAGTTAATTGAATAAAATAAGAAAGAACCAAAGTTGAGCAAATGGAAATAAACAACCCAGGCGTGAAAAGGAGTTGTTCAAGGAGTATTAGGAGGATAAATGAGTACCAAGTAGTCCATGATGGTTTCCAATGCGTGCGCCAGCGGCGCGGGCATGACATCTGCGTTCCCTTGAGAGGTATGTGTTTTGTGGCCTACCATACTTAATCACCTATCTGGTACTGTGGAGTATCACTTCTATACCGATCAGCATCTTTCTTATATTTCTCCTTCGCTTGTTTTAAATGGTGCAGTTGCCTTCTTAAAGGCCTGTGTAATCGTAGCCTGTAGATGGTCCACTGTGGGCATTTCTAAGTGTTGGGTTGAGTCAAGGTCTGAGGTTTGAGGATGGTGCCTATATAGGGTATTAAAGGGGCTTTGTCCAGTTCCAGAATGTACTGAATTATTGTATGCATATTCTGCAATCCAAAGAATGTCCTTCCAATTACTCTCAGTTTGATGTACCATACAACGTAGGTATTGTTCAAGAGTCTGGTTGGTCCTCTCCGTTTGACCATCGGTCTGGGGGTGGTGACTGGTCGATAATCTCACGTCGATTTGCGCCAATTGACACATTTCTTCCAGAAATGTGAAATGAATTGACTGCCCCGGTCAGAGACCAACACGGACGGAAATCCAGGTATGCGAACAATGTTTTCGAGGAATTCTTTGGCTAGGATTGAGGCTGAAGGTAATCCTTTTAAAGGAATAAAGTGGGCCATCTTGGAAAAAAGATCCACAATAACTAGAATGGTGTTAAATCCATTACAAGGAGGTAGATCAGTAATAAAGTCTAACGATAAGGTGTGCCGTGGTGTAGGCGGAATGTCTAAAGGTTGTAAGAGTCCAGCTGGTTTTTTCTTTTGACTTTTTTTTTGGGCGCAAATGCCACAAGACATCACAAATGATTTAATATACTTTCGCTAGGTGGGCCACCAGAATTGTCTTCTAATTTTAGCTTCAGTTTTTGCAATACCTGGGTGCCCCTCCATTAGGGTATCATGATAACGGGAAATGACTAGCTCTTGTAGTTCCTTGTGTGGCAGAAATAGCCGCCCTTGGTAATAAGGCAGATCATTGGTGACAGAGTAGTCCGGGACTTTCTTTACCCAGTCCTGCAGGGCTGTAGGATCAAAGAGTTGCTTGATCTTTACCTGAATGTCCTCTAGTGTCTGTAGAGTAGTCATGCCAAGAATCCTTTGTTCGGAAATTATAGGTACTGGTTCTGGGTTCACTTCTGCCTCTCCCATCCCTATTCGGGATAAGGCATCTGCTTTACCATTCTTACAACCTGGTCGATAGGTTATCACAAAATCGAACTCGGCAAAGAACAATGCCCATCGGAGTTGACGTGACGATTGGGCCTTGGCTGTTTTTAAATACTGTAAGTTCCGGTGATTGGTGATCACAGTAATGGTATGCCTGGCACCGAGAAGATAGTGCCGCCAAGCCTTGAAGGCGGATTTATTGGCTAATAACTCCTTGTCGGTAACCGCATAGTTTAACTCGGGTGCCGAGAACTTTCTGGAGCAAAATGCTACTGGGTGAAGCTGGCCAGTTTCAGGGTCCTTTTGAGACAGGACAGCTCTCACGGCTAAACTGGATGCATCAGTTTCCACTATGTATGGAAGGTCAGGGCACGGACGTGAATTTCGCTTTCAGCTCTTGGAAGGCATTTTCAGTTTCTTCAGTCCACATAAAGCGTTTATTTTTTCGCAAGAGTGCTGTGATGGGATGTACGACATGTGAAAAATCTGGGATGAATCTGCGGTAGAAATTGGCAAAGACGAGCATGCTATGTACTCCTTTAGCTGAACTTGGTGATGGCCACTTAAGGATTGCGTCCACCTTTCGTGAGTCCATTCGGACTCCCTTTGGGGGTCAGGATAAACCTAAGGAATTCAACTTCTGTGGCATGAAAAACGCATTTTTCTAGTTTTGCATATTGTTTGTGCTGGCGCAATTTCTCAAGGACTGCTCGGACGTGCTTCACATGGTCAGATTCTGAAGAGGAATATGCTAGATTATCATCGATATATACGTCAACACAAACGTCAATGAGTTCACGAAGGACATCGTTCATGAAGTATTGGAAGGCTGCTGGTGCATTGCACAACCCGAAAGGCATCACCTGGTATTCGAATAACCCATACTTAGTGCGAAAAGCAGTCTTCCATTCGTCGCCCTCTTTTACACGTACCAGATGGTATGCCCCCCAGAGATCTAATTTAGTGTATATACAAGCGTCCTTCACTTGGTCTAGTAGTTCAGGGATCAGAGGCAATGCGTATCGTTCTTAACAGTTATCTGGTTCAATGCGCGGTAGTCTATGCATGTTCTGAGGTCAACTTCCTTTTTGGGCACGAAGAACAAAGCTGAAGATGCAGGGGACTTGGATTGGCGAAAAAAGCTATTGGCAAGGTTCTGGTCTAAGTATTGTCATAGGTGAAGGTTCTCAGGTTCCGTAAAGGCATAAATACAGCTACAAGGGGGTTGTGCACCGGGTATGAGATCGTTTTGACAATTGTACGATCTGTGAGGAGGTAAGGTGTTTGCCTGTTCTTTTTGGAAGACATCCTGGAATTCTTGGTATTCTGGAGGTAGTTGCATGACTGTTGTGGTTACTGTGGCCAGGCCTGCGTTCTGATTTTTCTTTGGGTAACAGGTTTGTGCACAATCCGGGAAGTTTATTCTCTTCTCTCGCCAATCAATACAAGAATTATGTGTTTCCAACCAAGGTATCCCCAGTATTATTTGGAACTGTGGGGCTTTGATTAGATCAAACACAATAGTCTCTCGATGCCCATCCTGACCCAATAGTGTCATCTCTGCGGTGGAATGAGTTACAGGCCCAGAGGCAATTTCAGTTCCATCGACTGTGGTGATGACATCTGGGGTGGTTTTCCGGCAGAGAGGTAGATTCATCCTGGAAGCCAATTCATAGTCCACATAGTTTCCTATGGCCCCGCTATCAATGTATACCTGTTATGCTCACCTGGACCCCACAGGGGTGTCGATCGGACCCGGACAGCTGTGGTCTCCGTCAACGTGATGCGTAGTGCAGAGATGACTGTCTGGATTGGCCCGCTTAGTCTTGTCTGCTGGACCCGAAGAAGTATTTTCCTGCAAGTGGAGACAGGGATTAACTACCTGTGGGTTTTAGTGATGGCCTCCCAACTGTTCTCGCTCTCCCCCACTAATCACCTGCGATATCCCCTTAGTAACCTCATTTTATGTTTGTAAAAGATGAGCTCTCCATCCTGCGTGTCTTGCAGGGGCGCGTAGATACCAGTTACTTCACTGGTTTGAAGGCGTTGGGAGAGTTCCAGTAAGCATTGACTCTGAAGTCCCAGGCGGGATTGGTATGTATCAAGTTCAAAGAGTTCAATGTGCCCGATGTTCACTCTTGTCCCCTTCTTTCCTTAAGTTGCAACTGAGTTTATGAGAAGAAGGTCTCGTAGCTGCTGCTGGCGTTCATGTAATAGTCTGTGTTACCCAACGCTGTCCGGTAACTATTGCATGCGTTAACGTGTTGTTTTTCTCCCTCTTTACAGATGCGGCATATGAAGATATGGAGAATAATACCACCCGTGGTAAATCAGGTAAGTCTATGATGGTAAGAGGTATTTGTTGATTCCCTTGGCTCACCTTGTTATTCTTGTGCCCCTAGGTGCCGGAGTACGGCGAAGAAATGATGGAGACAGTGCTGGATCGAAAGATGCTGTGAGAACTGGTGAGTATGGCGCCGTGCTGGAGCTGGCGAAGCGACGCGTGCAGGACTGATGTACTTTCCAGGTTGGGAGATTAAATGGATCCGGAATCAGGTGAGGAATTTGAAATAAGTTTGTTTTCTAACCTTGTTCTTTTCTTCCTCTTTACTCTAGGAGCTCGGGATTCGAGGCAGGCGTGGCAGAAGACGGGATGCTGGCTGCAGACACGCGGGCGTGGCAGAAGACTGGATGCTGGCTGCAGCCATGGTGAGAGTCACGCTGCTGGATGCAGAATAACACGAAGCATGTGCTGCTGTTCAGGCATGGTCTAAATAGCCTCCAAAGTAGTCCCAGGAAAGAAGTTCCCCAGGACCACACCGGAGTAAAAAATAGTCCTGTAGTAAAATAGTCCCATCCAGGCCTCACGTTGGCTTGGATTTATTTACAGCATGGTCTGCATGAGGTAAGTAATGTCTATGAGCCTGGCGCCTATGGCGCCAGGACTGATTTTTATTATGAGCCTAGTGCCTACGGCGCCAGGACTGAACCCAGACAGCCCCTAGCTGGGGCTGCTGGGGTTTTTGTAAATGTCTGGATGCCTGCGCCCGGGGCTGATGGGCTTGATCCGGATGCCCGGGGGTAGGCATCATGACAATACCCTTACTGCATGCATACGCGATGGCTGCCCTGGATCTACGAGGACCATTGGTATGATGAAATGCGAGGTCTGAGTATCCTTCTTCAAGCTCGGCAAGCGGACCTCTACGCTGGTCGGGCGTGGTTGTTTCCCGAGTCTGACTCCATATAGCTTTTATCAGCAGCTCCTACCACCTTCTTGGGTGGTTTTACAGGGCAAACCCGTAAAAAATGCCCAGAAGTTCCACAATATAGACACAATTGCATTTGACGTCTCCTTTCTCTTTCCTTCTAGAAAGGGGTTAAGGGTCCTTTAACCCCTCTGATTTGCACGGGTTCAGAAGCATCTGCTCCTTTTGGGTTAGCGTGGGTTTTGACCTACACCTGATTCTCAAAATTGGCTCGATCAGCCTTTCTGTTCTGAAGTCTGTGATCTAACTGGACCACTAAGTCAATATATTCAGTGCAATCTTGAGGTGGGTTCACGACTTGAGCCAAGACATCCTTGAGATCTCCTTGAAGCCCTCAATGAACAAACGTGATTCGTTTTACCTCCGGCCATCCAGTTTCCACTATCAACCTATTAAAGGTCGCGATGTAGGATAGAAGGTCCTGGTTACCCTGTCGTAGGGACAAAAGTTCGTTATCCAGGGCCTGTCCTTGGGAGTGCCGGGCAAATAGTCTTTCCATGCTCGTTTGAAAGCCCTGAAAATCCCGAAGAATTGGGTCATCCTGAGTAACTAGTGGAATTGACCAATCAGCTGCACTGCTGCTGAGATATGACAATACAAAGGCTACCTTGGCTTGATTGTTTGGGAAGGCTCCAGGTGTGCATACAAAGTGCAAGCGGCATTGGTTCATAAATGCGGCGAACCTTTTGGGATCTCCAGCAAAGCATTCGGGTGGAGCTAATGGAATATTTCCTGGTAGATTTATTTGCACAGGGTTACCTGATAACACAGGAGCTGGATTTCCCCTGGAACCAGGTAGGGGTGCTTGTCCAGCCTGGCTTTGCAATAGTTGCCTAGCAAGGTCATCAGTTCGCTCCTTTGACAAAATCAGTTCTCTCCTAAGAGCATTGGTTTCTTGACGGGCGGAATGCACTTCAGCCCTCAATTCCCCATGTAATTGGGCCAATTGGTCAGTCTCTGAGGTATCCATAACGCCCGGGTGGGAATTTGTGGGTAGGCTTTGTGTTCTGTTACGCTCACCTGGCTCCCACAGAGGCGTCAATCTGAACTGGACAGCTGCGGTATCCACCAATGTGACGCGTAGGGCCGAGATGACGGACTGGACTGGCCCACCTACCTTTGTTTGCTTGGCCTGTAGGAATATTCTTCTGCAAATGGAGAAAGGGAATTAACCACCCGTGGAGTTGAGTCTAAATCCCCCCCACCCCCTGCTGTTCTCCCCACGGATCACCTTTGATGTCCCCTCTTCTAGTCTCACCTGATGGTTTGAAAAGATGAGCTCTCCATCCTGCATTGAGAGCAGGGGCGCGTTGATAACCAGTTGCTTCACTGGCTCGAAGGACTTGGTGAGTTCCAGAACAATATTGGCTCCGAAAAGTATGTAGTTCGTAAGAGTTCAAATGCCTGACTTTCACTCTTGTCCGATTCTTTGCAGATTGCAGCTTGACCCTAGTGAAGAGTTCCTCGTGGCAACCGGTAATATTCTGGTAAGGATTTGTATTTCCAACACAGTTCGATAAATAATATCAATATGTAAACTGTTGCTTTCTCCCTTATTCAGGCACTGAGAGAAAGTATGAGGTCTCGGGGAATAATACCTCCGGCGGTAAAATAAGGTAAGTCTAATGTGATGAGGAGGGTTCCCTTTGATAGTCTCTTTGTTTCACCTTGCTGTCCTTTTGTTTCCCCTTAGGGGCCAGGGTTCGGTGAAGATGCAGTGGAAGCTGTGCCGACCCGTGAAGAGGAATAGTACCCCCGGTGGTAAAATCAGGTAAGTCTATGGGGGGTTACTAATATTCCTCTGTGTATTCCCTTGTCTCACCTTGCTGTTCTTGTCTGCTCCTTAGGTGCCAGAATGCGGCGGTAACATGCAGGAGGATGCGGTGGAATGTGAAGATGCTGCGAAGGCCGATGAGTTCAGCGCGGCGCTGCACCAGGTGTGGCGACGCGCATAAAATAACTTCTTTCTTCCAGCTCGAAGGCGCGATGGATCGGGAATTCAGGTAAGGATCAAAGGTATTGCTCTTGTTCTAACCTTTTCTCCTTCTTTCTCCCTTTTTCTAGGAGCTCCAACCTTGAGGTGGGCGTGGCAGAAGGCTGGATGCAGACTTGCAGGCACGGTGAGCGTTAAGCTGCTGGATGCAGAATAACACAAAGCATGTGCTGCTCTTTGGGCGTGGTTTAAATAGCCACCAAAGTAGTCCCAGGTTAAGTATTCCTCCCGAGCCCCGCCCGAGTAAAAAATAGTCCCTAGGTAAAATAGTCCCTTCCAAACCTCATTTGGCTTGGAGCTCTTGCAGCATGGTCTGCATCAGGTAAGCTTGCAGCATGGTCTGCATCAGGTAAGTCCTACTCTATGAGCCTGGCGCCTATGGCGCCAGGACTGACTCTCCATATGAGCCTGGCACCATAGGTGCCAGGACCGCACCCAAACAGCCCCTAGCAGGGGTTTTTGGGCTTGCCCAAAATAACTTGATGCCTGCTTCCGGGGTTGCTGGACCTGGTCTGGATCCCTGGGGGTAGGCATCATGACAGGTGGTCAATGTGACAGCTGTCGGGACAAGACAAGAAAGGACTATTGGAAGAGGTGGGATGACCTCAGCGCCAAGGTCCGCGCAGCTAAAGCCAAGCACAGGAGGGAGTGCCACGCCACTTGTGGCTGCACCGTGGCACCCCTACAACTCATGACGTGGGGAGCATCTCAACTGCATCCTCCACATGGAGGGGATCAAGGGCATTGGAGGCGCTGAGGCAGGAACAGGGACGCAAGGAGATGCCAGTAAGTACAAGTGCTTGTACATGTGCATGTCCCCCCATGTGCATGCATCTACCAGCTGAGCACAGAGGAACGGGCATGGCAAGTGACCTGATCCATGGCATGCCACGCACTGCACATCCGTCGATGGCAGTAACACCCCGATGAACACACATGTATGCACATCGCACACACCTAGCATGAGCCCTCCCTGCATAAATCCCCCCTGCATGGCCACCCAAATGAACAATGCAACCCATGTGAGACACATGATACTAACAACACTGGACACACACATCATGGGATGGATAGAATGCATGACTGACGACATGTCTGGCAAAGAGCTGAACCTCATCTCCCCAACAGGTACCCTCTCCACGGACAGCGATGAGGAAGGAACCTTGCATGCAGCCACCAGGAAAGACACCACTCCTGCACAGGCGATACCCACTGCAGGCCACAGCAGGCAGCATGGCAGTGCTGCGGGCCCAGCCCAGCCACCAGCGGGAACACCTGCAACTGCCCAGCCACCACCACCTCTGGCAGTAGCAGCCCAGCCACCACCACCTCCGGCAGTTGCAGCCCACTCACCACCACCTCTGGCAGTTGCAGCCCACTCACCACCACCTCCCCCAGTTGCAGTCCAGCCATCACCACCTCCAGCAGTTGCAGCCCAGCCACCACTAGTGCCACCTGCACACACTGTTGTGACCTCCAACTACAGCAAAGCTGGTGACAGTGCACACGTGTCACAGGACAGTGCCCCCCCCATGTACCAGCACCCCCCTGCTCCATGCCTGCAGCCAAATGTGACAGGTGGATACTGCTGAGGAGCCGACTCCAATGTGTAACAGGATGTGGCCATGGAGTCTTATGAGCAATATGAGGGGGACACCACACATGGCTTCGGTCCAGCCACACCCCCAAGCCCATATAGCCCGCTACCACTACCTTACGTTAACTCGCGGGCAATACGGTCATGGCTGGACATCCATACAATGGCAGGGGAACAACTAACAGAAATGCATGAAATATGCAACTGCATGCAGGGGTGCACCTGCTGCATGGTACGTGCCCTGGGTTCTGCACCAGCTGCCATGGTCACACTTGGCCAGAGGTTCCGCGAGCAAACAGACGCCACATCTGCCTCAGCAGAGTCCCTAACACAGGCCATGCATTTAACACTGCAATAAATCCGTGCTCAGGGTTCCGAGCCCTCAAGCTCCAATACGCCCACTGAGGGGTTACAGGAAAGCACACCTAAGCGATGTTCCATGCGCTGCCTCACCACAAGGCTCCAGGACCCAGACTCCAAGCCCAAATGTGCCCAAAAGTGAGGCACAGACAAAGGATTGTTTCTGATGCGTACTGCCTGCATGGATGATTGAGGGGGGTGTTGTTGGGGTGGGTGATTGGGGAGGGTGTTGTTGGGGTGTGTGATGGGATGTTCAATTCATGTATATTTTTCATCAACACTTTACATTATAAATACTATATACTTGCAACCTTGATCGGACATCAATCATTGTGTGCATGTCTTTATTGTGTGCATTTAACACTGGAGGATGCATCAGGAAAAGTTCTTAATTACCTTCTGGCGGGCAATCCGACCCAGCCTGGCGTCTGCACGCGCAGTATTCTCGTGTGTGCCACTCGCAGGCACAGCATCATCATCGAGGGTGGGGAGGCATGTTCACATGTGGGGTCAGAGGTATGTTACACTGGATGCATATGTTGTGCAACATGGCGCATGCTAGCATAATCTTGCCCACCTTGTCTGGCTTGTACATCAGAGCTCCCCCTGTACAATGTAGACATTGGAAGCGTGCATTCCACAGGCCAAATGTGCGCTCAATTGCCACCCTGTTCTGAAATTGCGCACAATTGTATGCCACCTCCTGTGGTGTATGGGGATTTCTCAGGGGAGTCATCAACCATTGGAGATGTGGATATCTGGAGTCACCTGCAAGGGGGACAGACATGGGAGTATGTAATTGGGTACCGTGGATGGGTGCATAATTCCAGCAGTGACACAATGGTCAGGGTAACAGGACATGACTCATGTGGTAATGCAGTAGAACCTATTTGCATATGGGCCATTGGATGTGGAGTATACTTTTCCGTCATTCATGTTCATTTCAATTAGTGTTGCTTTCATGAGGCGTCAATACTACAAAATAGTGTTTCCAGGCCCAACACGGCAATATGGGAATATGGGGAAGGGACAAGAGAAGTAAAAAACAATGACAGAAGTCAGTACATGTGCAATTGTCGTCCTACTAGGTAGGCCTTGTGTCATTTGTACGTGCAAGTACTGCAAAGAGACGTGCAGGAGATATGGGAGGGGGCAAAAGGTATGGGCAGGTGCTGTTGTGAGCCTGGGAGTGAAGTGCTGAGGGGTACCAGGGTGGGAAGGCACTGGCTAGGTGCTAGGCCAGAGTGGACCTATGGGTGGCGTGCACATCCACCGGGTAGGGTGCCAGCTAGGATGGTGGTGGGAAGTGGTGGGAGGAAGCTACCACATTAGGAAGTGTTGAGTAGGCAGGGGCCCAGTACACTGGTAGTGGCATGAAGATCCAGGCCACAGGTGTCAGCAGGAGAGGGGTGATTGGCAAGGAAGGGAAAGTGCTATGGAGATAGGGATGGGCATAGATTGGCAAAGTCACCGGAAGTTAAGGAGGTCCTGCTCAAGTTTGATAGGGGCGATAGGGGCAGTGGGCCATTCCAGTGAGAGCCCCCACCTACGTTTGTTGGGGCATACAGCCTTAATGATGGTCACACACCACCAAGCAGCCATGGTTGTGGCCACACAGGACGGATCTGGGTCACATGCCATGTCTTTTCCTGCTGAGGGGTCCCCCTGTGTCATTGCATTTGGCACACATCTCATGTATGGCGATGTTCTGGACTGAGTGGCACGATGTGCACCCCATGTGTCTGTTTCACATTGCTGTGACGTGTGCCCGTAGCTTGCATGTGTCCTTCTGCACACACAATGTGTGTCTGTGGCTCGGTATCTCATGCTGACGCACAGTATGCCATGCAGTTCATTGATTCACTTGTGTGATGATGTGATGGGTGCTTCTGCTGACTGTACCATTTGTCACTGGTGCAAGGGTGTGTTGTGGCATGTTGAATGTACACCTCCTCGAGGGACATTTGCACCCACGTACACATGGTGTCTTCTCACCTACGCGCCCATGCATGGGCCCAATTGCAGTCCTTGCTTTCTGTGTGTTTGGTACTGTTGCATTGTGGCATCTGCAGTCCTGTGTGCCTGTGGCCTGTTTGGGTTATGTCGCATGACGGTGGACAGCAGGCTCTCTTAGCCGGAGGGTGGGGAAGTTCTGGGTCCGGTGTATGTGGGGGACTTCCCGGACCAATCATTGCCATTGTGACTACTCCTCCCTCAACACAGCTGTATCAGTGTACTGTGACGTCTACTCACCCAATGCCCAGGTAAGTTTTCCCCTTGATACACTTGTGTATAGGCGCGTTATAAATGCCATATCGTATCATATCATATCATATCACTGTGCCCCTCCATGTAGTCTGGCAGTGTGCTGTTGCGCAGGACCATGGCATTATGGGTGCCTGGGAACCGGGCGCAGCAGTGGGTGATCATGAGGTCTGCATCACAGGTGACCTGGACTTTCAGTGAATGTTACTGCTTCCGGTTCCTGTAGACTTCCTCCTGGGTCTGGGGTGCAACCAGCTTTACATGCGTGCAATCCTAGGAAGCTACAACATTGGGCATGCCTGCCACAGCATAGAACCTTGCCATAGTGGCATTCACCTGTGCCACGGTGGTTGGGAGTGCAATGTGCTGTCCCACATGCAGCAGCAGTGCATCCAGCACCTCCACCAAAACTTTGGAGAATGTTGGCTGTGCTAATCCGTGCAGCTGACTTTGAATGTGCCTGTTGCTAGGAAATGGCGGACCAACACTACCTTCACCATCGGTGGTATGGCTATGTGGATGCCAATCCTGCTCTCAATGTCTCCCTGGATCATGCTGAGGACATATGCTATGCTCTCCCTGTCGATGCGGTACAGGGTTAGGATTTGCATGTCACTGAGGGTCCATGGTGTGGCCTGTACATGGGGTATAGGTGCACGCAGTGCATGGTGCCTCCTCCTCATCCTCCTGTCCAATGCCTGTTGTGCCCACGGTTGGTCCTCCAGCCTCTGCAGCACTATGTTGGCCTGGAGCAGCGGCAGGTCAATGCTGTCTGCAGCCAGTTAGCAGCATATTGGTGTTAGGAAGTGTGTCAGTTGAAGGCGTGGCCTTTTTCAACTTCTCCATGCTGCATTGGGTGCACCTGGATGCATTGGGTGCACCTGTGGCCTCATTCCCCACAACTGCATGCATTTCCTACCGTTTACAGCCTGCTTTCCAGTGGACATTTCGCAGTCTATCGTTTGGCTGTTACTGCCATTTATTTGGCGGTATTTCGGGATGGGTAAAGCTTGTGATTGGGCGATGTTGCCATCGTGGCAGTATTATCGCCATCGCTTAGTGGGCCAGCCGGTGCACATCAGCCCTGGATTCACCGGCAACTTTATTAACAGGTGTCTGTTTACAGCCGTCACTGTTTCCGCCTACGGTGGCCTGCCTTACGCGTAGTTTGCTGGTCCAGTAAAAGTGCTGGTGTCCATTTTTACTGCCACTTTTTTACCAGACCTGCAAGCTTCAAATGAGGCCCATTGTGTGGAAGAGACACTTTTGCCATCCTTGGAGCATTTGTTGTATAAAAGAGACATTTTTGCCAGCTTTCAGAGGTGGTTGCATGGAAAAGACATTCCTACCATCCTTAAGGGACCATTGTAAAAGAAACTTTTGCCATCCTTTCTGAATTAATCCAGGGGAAGGGAACTATCCTCTGGATCCAAGGACGGCTCCTTGGGAGAAACCACATTTTATTGGATATATTTATTTGATTTACACTTGAAGAACACTTTTTGGTTAAACCTAGATCAAATACAATTCTATTTACACTTCTAAATTATTTCATTTCTAGTGTGAAGGTCAGACATATTTTGGGCACAAGGGCAGTTTACATCATTTTTATGATAAGACACAGACTGATATTTAGTTATAGTTTCCTAGGTAGGGAAACTCTCTTTAAGATAGGGACAGAGAGGCCTTTATCCAACCCTTTTCTTTTAATAAAGATGTCTGATGCTGAGAACACTACCACTTTGTGTCCTGCTTTCATTTCTGACCCCTCACAAAATGCACACTTTTCAGTTATTTCAACCAAAACGTTAAGAATATCATGGCCAAAACAATGGCTACTAATGAATAGCTAAATGCGGATAAAGCGGGCAACCCCAATTTTCCAAAGTTAATTATTTTCACTGTAAGGATTAATGAAAGATCCTTTACATTCACGAGGAGCTGGCTGTGTAGAGCCCAGAGACACCTGGGCCAAACATACAATGTAAGAAACAAGATGGGTGAGTCACACCCAGCTAGACTGCCGCTCACTCCTAGTCTCATCCGAGATTCATCAAATTGTTAAAAAATACGAGGAAGAGTTAATGCTAATAGAGATAGTTTCGTGGATAATTCTCCTGAACATTACGCTATTATAATTATCTTCGCTATAACCCAGCTGTTAATTATTCCTGTAGTGGAAGAACCATAGTCATCATGGGTATATGTTTGAAACAGAGAGTCTTTATTGCCAATGCATTTCGAGGATACTCTTCCCCTTCTTCAGGGCTGTGCTCTCTCACAAGTTGATATAATATACTATTTTGTCATTAGTAATTTAGCAAATAATAACCAAAAAACAAATGATATATTGCATCCATATTGTTCACATCACAGATAAAATAGACAAGTAACATATGTACATACCATGAGTGCGTAGGGTACAACGTGGTAGGTGTTGTGAAAATAAGGAAAATAATTGAATGTGAAACTCTCTCTGGTCTGCTTATGAATAGAAGAAGGACCTGTGCTGCTAAATGTACCTGTAATTAAGGTCCCTCAGGCGGGCACTTTCTTGTGAACTATGTAGTAGTTCAAATTGAATTGTCCTGAAAAAACAATAAATACAATATATTGCTTTGAGACTGCTCACAAAGTAAAATGGATTCACTGTTTGATCAAAATATAAAATGAAAATACTCACTTCCTGAATGGCGCATTAGCTCGAAGAAACTATGTCGTGGCTGAGTACGGTTACAAATACAAAGTGTGACCTGAAAGAATGAAGGGGCACTATGTTATACAGTACTAAAATCGAATCATTATGGAGTGGCTGTGATTAAAATCAAACTCTGTGTGGGAGCGCAGCAACGTGTGCTGCAGCTCTCGTCTTACCGTGTATCTTTCTCTCAGGCCGTTTCCAGGAATGAACGGCGCATGCGGGTCAATCTGTTGCTAATTAACTGTTGTTATGTTTACCACCAGTTGTTCTGCTGCGAGCTCGCAGTGCGGAGCTCACTGCAGACACCTTACGTCCCGATTCTGCCAAAGGTACTAGTGATCGGGACGAAATGGCAACCATAAATTGATATATTAATCATGTTTGTGCATGACTGTGAGAGAGTAAGCAATCGCATGTTCTTCGCATTCCGAATACATGAGCAATGTTCGTTCCATCTTACTTTGGCTTTGCGTTTCGATTTGCCTACATAATGAAGCCCACGCAGGCATTTTATAAGATAGATGACATTTGAACTATCACATGTGTCAAACATTCTGAGTTTGATTTGTTGGCCAGTATGTGAATGGTTAACAATGTTACCCTTAATAACAAAATTACAATTGCTGCAGTGTAAGCATGGAAATGTTCCTGTTCTTTTTGTGATGGGATTCTTCATGGGTGGTTTTGTAGATACCAATTCATCTCGGAAATTTCTGCTCCGTTGGCATGCAAACGTGGGTGGTTCTGTGAAAAGGTGTACCCTGCGGTCACATGTTACAATTTTTCTGAATGTTCTTTTTTACTTGTTGACTTTGAAGAGAATATTTCGTGACATATACCAATGAAGAGGCTATCTTAGTCTGTTTGTTGGTAGATAACAATGTTTCTCGTTCCAAAGGTTCCACCATTTCTGTTGCTGTACGTATGCTGTACGTATATCTTTTTCTCTGTACCCATGTGCCAGAAATGTATCACACATGTTCTTGTGTTGTTCCTGATAGTCTACTTATAAATAGCTTCCACTTTTAATGTCCAGCAAAACAAAGAGAGCAGTAAGCTGTATTTTCGAGGCCTCAGTCAGACCTGCTATGCAGTATCGGATGGGATTGGGCTGCGGACATGGGGGGGGGGGGGGTGGATATTTTTCTAAATAGAGTCATGTGGGATGTAAGGTGATGGGCAGAACTGCCATGCTGGGATAGACAAAAAAAACATTTCTGAATACAGTGCAACCCCTCTTGAAAACAAAGCATATTGCTTGATATACAAGTGGCAGCTGGTGTCTGCCTGTGGGGCCCCCATGAGCGGGACCATGGGGGACAGCACAATAGCCCATGCCTAGGGCAGGACCAGAGGTTGACTGTGATAGCTTTGGCGCCTAGTTACATATTCACATCTCTTGAGTGAACATCTGTTTGAGGAATTTGGCCACACTTTAACTTTCTGGAAGTTCAGGCCAACCAAATGGTTTTTACTAGGTCCATTTGGAAGCATATGTGTTTTTGGCATCTCCAGCACTACTTTGGAGACACCTCCAATTTCACCTAAGAACTGGTTATTGCCATTTACTGATTTCTATGCAACTAATAGCCTGTCTTTGAGCAGGGCTATTTCCTTTGTTTGAAGACCTAATAAAAAACAAAATATTTTGTCCAACTACCGATACAGAGGTCTGTGCGAGGATCCGCCCACCTGGGGAACCTTTAATAAAGAGTTTATACAAGCCCAGTCCATTAATGTTAAAATAGTCTTGTTTCCTGGTCAAAATGTTCAACTACCCCAATGTACGTGAGTTAGAAGAGCTTCGTCAATGGTTCGTCGAACGATCCCTCGAGAGTGGACTCCCTTTAAAGCAGGAATCACAGGGCATGTAGATTCCTCAAAGTAATGTGAACACTGCCTTCGAGACAGCAGCTTCGACCTTTGCGGTGCTCGTCAACGATCGATTGTGGATGTCCTGCGAAGACAAGGCGTGCAGTTCAACTCGATGCAAAGGGTTTGGTGCTGCAAAGAACACTCAGTGAAGAACATAGGCCCAGCACTGGTGTCGGTTGTCAGCGTCGATGATTGGGACACAACCGCGGCTGGATTTCGGATCTTCACTTGTCAGCGTCTTTGTGGACTTCGGGTGGTGGGAAACTCAACGGCAGACTTTCCCCGGTCGTCAACAAGCTTGACTTTTTCCGGTGGGACAAAGTGGTCAACGGTGATGGCAAGCCTTCTTTCAATGTTCATAGGCAAAGGTGGAGCGTTGCGGCTCCGGTCGCTGAGCAGCACAGCGTCAAACTGTCTCTGTTTCTGGGCAACTCGACTCGACGGGATTCCAGTGGTCACGGTGAGTCTCCGAAACCTGGTCGACGGTGATGGACGTTGACGGCCTCGATGTGCCGGTGCTTTACTTCAAGGTTTCTCGGCAGACCCTGTCTCTGGTCGACAGCCTTTCAGCACTGACTTCCAGGGTGCCTCAATGAAGATCAGCTTATGCACGATGTTCCCTCGTAGCTCGGGGAGAGGTCTCATAGCCAGGTTCTCTCTTGGATCAGTCCTCGACAGACTCACCAGCTTTCAGATTTCATCAAAAGTAAGCAGCTGCAAGCCTTCTTCTTCCAGCTGGGCTTCAAGGATAAACAGTTTCAAGTTTCAACTTCAGATTCTGAAAAAATTGGGAAGTGAGAGGTCCCCAGATATACACATCTGACCCTCATTCACACTGCTGAGCCAAGCTCAGTCAGCCAATCAGACAGAAGGGCATTCAAGCAGGCAGGCAGCCAATCAGGCTCACAGTGCATTCAGGACTTTCACTTCCACCCAAACACTCATAACAAGGAACGTGCACTCAGGGGGGGCGTGGCTAACTGCCATGTAGAACAGACGTGTCCTCAGGCAGCTCCTTCGATGTGCCTTTGATTTTGCCGTAAACTAGTAGCTTTTCCTCTTGTAAACTATTGAAAATCCCTGAGCACGCAGTAGATTGCCTGGGGCACCTCCGGCCGAACTTTGGAGCACCTGCGGGTCCCCTCTGCGACAGCACGCCGAGCGAGGAGAGATGACGGGACAGAGAAAATGGCGCCCACCACGGAATTACCTTCACCGCCGCGCCTCGCACCAGTGATCACGGGCGGTGCCCGCTTGGCGAGATCGCCGCCTTCCAAGTAGCTAAGCCGGCAACGCGGATGCAGCGGAGCGCTCTGCGCGGCGAGGATCCTGCCTTGTGGTCGAGGGCTGCTCGCGGTCGCTGCTGAGAAGAAGGAGCGGCAGACCAGACTCGGTGGCCCGCGCAGACCTGCATCGCGGCAGCCCGCGGGGCGGTGAGGAGCGGGTGCATCGGGGGGACGAGCCGCGGCGGCACACCTGCTCCAGAGCACCGGGCGCCCCGCGAGAGTGAGGTGAGGAGTTGGAGGGTGGGGGCATAGACTACGCCGCTAATCCGCGCCTCGCCCAGGTGGCCCCCCCCCCGCTCTCCCTGCTCAGGATCATCCTCCTCCGTTCCTGCGGTGCCCGGCATTAACGGCTGTGCCCGGCCACCGTGGCCCTGGGCACGACAGAGTCTCTTCACTGTCGGCCCAGCGGGCCCCTCTGGAACGCTGTGACCCCGCTGAAGGGACACCTAATCTTCCCGGCCTGGAGGACCCTCCACGGCGCTCCCAACTCACCGGACATTGACAGGGGGCGCAAATTAGAGCCTTTGTCGCCCCCCACATACATTACAAGAGGGGGAAGAAGCACAATTGGGCGGCGGGACTGTGGGCAACGTCCCTCATTCTTGGCTGGGCACCACCGAGACCACCTCAAGCGGACCCCAGGACCCCCCTCAGGCGGATCCAAGCACAGCTGAGCTTCATTGCAGCACCCCCCCCAGCCCCCTTGAACTCTACTGCCCTTGCGGGAAGGGCGCCCGGACTTGCCCGCCTTCGGGTTCCACCCCTACGCTCCCCACTCACCTGATACACGGTTGGGGGCTGGGGGCTCGCAGAAGCCATTGCTACCCTGGGCTCTACCCTAGGTACACCGCAGAAGAAGAGCAAAACTCACTCGAGCTGGAGGACCGAGCGCGGCGCGCCCCGCTGGCACCGCTCCTAGGCTGCACCCCCCGTGGTCCCCACCAGGCTAATCGGAAAGTAAGTTTGCGGCCCCGCCTGTCTCCGGGGGAATGACCACCAAGGGGGCGAGAAGTAAAAATAAACAAACCACCATGGAGACCTATGCAGCTGCTAGGCCCAATGCCTCCACCATCACCACGGAGGCACAGGGAGCCGACCCCCCTGAACCAGCGAACTCGCAGCTCCTGGAGGCCATCATAACGTTACAAAAGACAATGGAGAGCAAGATAGACGCTGTTGCTATAGATCTGAACCTACTACGGCAGGACGTACGCTCCATAGCCAGTAGAACTGATGCACTGGAAACCCAAGTGCGCGAGAACACTGAAACTAAGACTCAGCTCCTAAAGGAGGCAGACATCCTAGCGCAAAAGATTAAAAACCTGGAGGACAGGGCTGATGAGGCAGAAGGGCGCGCGCGCCGAAACAATATCAGAATTATAGGCTTGCCCGAGGGCATCGAGGGGAACGACCCCACGAACTATGTCGAGGACCTCCTACTCCAAGAAATCGGAGCCGGGAAACTTTCGCAGGGATTTACCATTGAAAGAGCTCATCGATCCCTCACCAAACGGCCGCCCCCAGGCAACCCTCCCAGGCCAATAATTGCCAAGGTCCTCAATTATAGAGACAGAGAGACGATTCTGGCTTTTTCAAGATCGGGAGGCTGCATCCTAAGGAACTCAGCAAGAATTGCCATTTACCCCGATTATACCCTCCAGGTCCAAATGAGTAGAGCCCAGTTCATTCATACTAAAGCTAGGCTGAAGAGTGCCGGCCTGCGGTACATGCTCCTGTACCCAGCGAGGTTGAAAATCCTGCATAACAATAAAGCCCTCCTATTCGAGACACCTGCTGAAGCTAGTGAATGGATGGATAGAGAACAGATCCCCGACGTTGAAGTTAAGCAGCGCAGACCACGGCTGTAGCCCGATGTGCCACGCATACATCCCCCAGGCAATCTTACAGTGGAACATTGCACCACGATTTGAATGCGGCAACATAGAATTAATTGGAGCTACACTGGACACTAACTGCTTGCCTAGTGACACCATTTGAAGCAGACTCACCTCTCCCCCACCGAGTTAGTTTGGGTATTTAACCCGCCCGTAGGGCACCAAAAGACCCAAGGTCGGATGGTGCGGAAACGGGGTAGTCAGAACGGGGGCAACCCCGCTAGACCAGTTTTGTTAATGGGAAGTTTTAAGTCCATTGTTTATCTCGTTGTTAAGTTTTGTGGAGTTATAGTTAGCCGGGAAACACCAAGACCACGGAGAAACCTTGCACGCAACGAGACACTAGGAAGTCCTCATATGCCCACAGGTGCGACCACCAAACAAGCTTCACTCCCATGGCTGACGCGATAAAGATTATGACGTGGAACGTCAGAGGCATGAATAACTTTGTTAAACAGCGCCGCATCCACGCACACCTTAGAAGGTGCAAGATTGGGATTGCTATGCTCCAGGAGACGCACCTAACCCCGACAAAACTGGACGCATTAGCAAAGGTATGGCGGGGACTCCTGATAGGATCCTCTTACTCCTCCTATGCAAGGGGGGTTTTGATTTGGTTTAACCCGACCATCCCCTTCAGGCTGATAGGCACCAAAACAGATGATGAGGGCAGGATGGCCCTCGTGCATGGCACCATTGAGGGTAAGGAGTTATGCTTGATTAGCACCTATGCACCCAATCATGATGCGACAGTTTTTTTCCACTCCCTATGTCCACGACTCAGCCCTTATAGGGACGCCATTATGATCTGGGGGGGCGACCACAACTGCACCCTTAACCCCCTATTGGATAGGTCAGATTCCAAGCATACTCGCCCATCCCCTCCGGCCAAAATACTATCCAAGCTAGCACACCAGCTGCTTCTCCAAGACTTGTGGAGGGAGCTCCACCCCGTACAACGGGAATATTCCTTCTACTCCCCACCTCACTCCGTCCACACCAGGCTGGATTATCTTTTTGTAAGCCAAGAACAGCAAGCCATGTTTAACGAGGCACACTACCTTCCCAGAGTGCTGTCTGACCACTCCCCACTGGTCGCCACTTGGGAGGTGTTCCCACCTAGGCCCCCCTTGCCAACTTGGAGACTTAGGGCTGAAGCCCTGCTAGACGTAGTCTTCCACGAGCGCATGAAAGATTGCACTGAGGACTTTTGGCTGAGAAACTTGAACAGCGTGAAACACGTGGGCACGGCGTGGGAAGCGTATAAGGTGGTCATGAGGGGGGAGATGATTGCATCCATAGGGGGGGCCCAAAGATCCATCATAACTTCTCTAGAACAATCTGAGAGACAGCTGGGGGAACTGGAGAACAGGGCCGACTCATCCCCCGAACACCAGCGTAGGTTAACCGAGTTGAAGCAAACCTGCCTAACACACTGGGAATCCCTGGGGAAATTGAGTTACGCCAAGCACATTGAAAGAACCCATGCCCTGGGAGATAAACCTGGGAAACTTCTAGCTTGGCTTTATAAGAGGGAGATCCTCCGGACACCAATCTGTCACATACTCAAACCAGATGGAACTACCGCACATGCCCAAAATGAAATCAACGCAGTTTTCTCTGAGTTTTATCGTAACCTTTATTCTAATAATTCGCCCCCTACTGGCACTGAAATTGAGGATGTCCTGGACACCATCGAGCTGCCAAAATTAGACGCACAGTCCTCAGAAGCCCTAGACGAACCCATCACTCCTGATGAAGTGAGGGTTACCATTAGATCCCTACCATCCGGGAAAACCCCAGGCACAGACGGCCTTCCCGGGGAATTCTACAAGGCATACGAGGAAACTCTGGCTCCTCTGCTGGCCCTAGTGTTTAATGAAGCCTACGAACGTGGCACCCTCCCTGATTCTATGAGAGAGGCCGTTATCATCCCCCTACTTAAGCCTGGGAAGGACGGGTCTGACTGTGGCTCTTACAGGCCGCTCTCTATGTTAAATGTAGACAGCAAGATTTTAACTGCCCTGTTAGCAAATAGACTGCGCAGAGTAATCCCCCTACTGATTCACTGCGACCAAACGGGTTACGTGCCGGGGCGTTCCATCACAGAAAATCTGCGCAGGTTACACCACGTGATTTACAGCACAGAACATAGGCCCCAGAAATATGCAGTCGCATCACTTGACGCTACCAAAGCCTTTGATTCAGTGCAGTGGGAATGGCTTTACGCTACCATGGTAAAAATGGGAATAGGATCAGTTTTTTTGAAATGGACCCAATTGGTTTACACTAACCCAACCGCTAGGGTGCGCACAAATAAGATGTATTCTGACAAATGGTCCCTCCATAGAGGTACCCGCCAGGGATGCCCCCTTTCCCCCATGTTATATATTATTGCTACCGAACCCGTGGCTGCCTACCTTAGACAGGAATACGGGGATGGGGGCATCGAGATAGATGGTGTGACCCACCTCGTCTCCATGTATGCAGACGACACGCTGTTGTTCCTACACAACCCAGAACATCTCCTACCCTACATCCTCGAAACCTTGGACGGATTTCACAAATGTACGGGGATACAGATCAACAGGGACAAGTCTTGCCTCTACCCTCTCGCAGCCCTATATAACGAGGGGTTTGGGTCCCTGCCCCCCTTAGATCTCCATTGGCAAGTGTCCTCCTTCCGATACCTTGGCATCACTATACATCGGAATCCATACACAGAACACATCCTCAACACGGTTAGGGCTAAAGACACCTTGGAAAAATCTATGGATTTTTGGGGCAGACTCCCACTCTCCGTGGCCGGACGTGCAGGCCTCCTCAAAATGGTGGCACTCCCCCGCCTCTTACACAATTTTACCAATGTCCCTTTCAACATCCCCTCCTCCTTTTTTAGACACATACACAAACTCTGTAGGAGATTCCTCTGGCAGGGGGGTAGGCATAGAGTGGCGCTAGAAACACTTCAAAGACCCTATGAGAGGGGAGGACTGAAAGTCCCCAACTTTGAATGGTACTATCTTGCGAGCCAGTTAAGACATGTGATGCGGTGGATGGCTGATGAGGCTACCACAGACACCCGACTCCTCCAACCCGCCTTGCCTCGACTACTACTCAGGGACCTACTTTGGGTCGAAGAGGGTGCAACACGGCACTGCCCTTTCTTGGCCAAGCTTGCGATCCAGCTCTGGAAACGGGCCTGCAAAACAGTGGGGGCGGCAGACCCATACTGCCCGCAAATCCCCATAGCAGCTATCATGGCCAAGCGCGCATGGGGACAGGTGGAAGTGCGTGCCCAGTGGGAACCCTACAGCGTGGCTACATTAGGGGACATGGTTCTAGAACAAGAGATCTTAACGTTCAATGAACTTAGCGAGGCCACTGGGCTACCCCCCGGTCAGTTTTTGCTCCACAGAGCAGTAGTACAAACCATTAAGAACAGATGGCCTGAGGCCACCAACCTCTCAATTGAACAGGAGACTATTGAAACAATGTTAGATACAGCCGAGGGAGGCCATGAAACTTCAAGACTTTACGAAGCCTTGATGCAAGGCGCGACCAGAGGTGAACTCAAGAGTAGAGCTAAGTGGGAAGGCGAACTAGGCCTCGAATTCGAAGATAAAGAATGGTTGCAGATATCCCACTATCACAAGAAAATCTCCAGGAATGCCCGCTTACAACTTATCCAGCTGTACATCCTCAATAGAGCCTATCTCACACCATAAGTCATATCGAAATTCAGAGGCGCGGGAACACAGGTGTGCCCCAAATGCAACGAACCCAATGTTGGAATGACCCACATGTTCTGGGGTTGTTCTGTGATACAGGATTTCTGGGCACAAATAAAGGAAAGAGTGGCTGGCGCAGACATCGAATTGGAAGTTCATAGGCCAACGGCCTTTATTTTGGGCAGTTACAAGCGCAGCACTAAAAACAAGCCCCTAAACAAACTCAAAGACCTGATATATATAACAGCGAAGAGACGTATAGCCATGGGATGGAAGAGCCCCAGAGGCCTAAGCGAAGCACAGTGGTGGGGGGATCTTAAGAGATGGATAACTGCCGAGACTGGAGCATGGGAAACTGCAATCCATGAACAGAGGCTGGACTCTAGCGGTGAACTACAGCGCTGGGTAGCGCTAACAGTACCGCTACTTAATCCCAGGATGCCAGATAATGCCTCAGACAAAACGTGTAGTCCTGGCCCAGAAGCTGGCACTAAGAGTGGATGGAATGTCCGTGGTCTTGGGGGGGGGTGGGGAGGGTGGGAGGGGAGGGACAGAAACTTGATGCATAATTGAAAATGCCTCATTGATTATGACTACTGTTCGTTTTAATTGTTTTAATTGTTAAAACCCAATAAAGATGTTTAAAAAAAAAAAAAAAAAACAAGGAACGTGCATTGGGGCAAGCATCCATCCTTTCAGAAGATCACACTGCATTAATATCAGTTTCAGGCAGGGCTGTCTCATTCTTTGTGTCACACACACAGAACTCAGTCAGCCAAAACATAGAATGCATATTGGTCACACACTCCATTCACTCAGATCCCACCCCAAGGGTGTACCCAGAACATACAGTCACTGGGAAGGCTCCAGCCAGTCTGGCCTGGACTGCCCCACAATACCATATATGGTTCTTCCACACAACAGCCAGTGAGGGGAGGGCACCGAGTCAGGGCTTCCCAGGACTTTGGGGAAAACAAGGCAACAGGTAATTGTAGTGGTGTCTTATGGAGAGCAGGGAGCCTTCAATGCTTTCCTATATGATGATGCTTCAGCCCTGTATGATGTCATGGAATGTTCTGATAGCATCTTTTGTATAATGTTCTAAAGTTGGTCAGTTGGAGGAAAATGCTGTAGGTGAGGAGCCTCTGAGTGTTGGGGGTCTTCTTCCTTTATATGTAACTTAAATAAATACTGTTAAACTGCTTACCTGCCTGCGCCAGCCTCTTCATAACAGTAATATAAACCAAGAGGCCACAGCAGCCATCTTGACTTCTAACAGAATCCACTGATTCCTATGGTGGGGCCTGGGTATCCCAAAATGGGGGATACAAAGAGCACCTGTCAAATTCAGGATGGATCTGTCACCACCCTGCTCTGTGGACCACACACAGGTGCCCAAAAACATACACTAGGGGTACAGGGTGGTACCCCCACAAATGTTCACAACAACCAACAATCCTTCTGGACTCCTGTGCAGAAAACAACACAGCACACGCATGATAAGGGAGTAAAGGACAAGGACATGGAGTCCCTGACCCTCCAATGCATTTCCAGCACCACAACCACAATTTGTAAAACGTGAACTGGTATACTGCAAATTTACATGGAACTAAAAGTGGGGCAGCCTGGCGAGGCTCGAGCCAGCTCTGGCTTTGCGACTGACCCCAGCCTGACCCTAACTACTAGTCAATGGGTCTGTGGGTCTGAGCTGAGCACCATGAGAAAATAAAAACACGGGCTCAAGTCTTTCTTGGTCTGGGGAAGGTGGGGTCTGTGTTAGGCAACATTGTATGCAGTACCCTCTGGGTGCACTACAATAACCTTGACCTCCTGACAATAGGGTCCCAACCTTTGGTATGAGTCTGAACTACACAGGTTGGTAGTGTGGTCGAGCTGCCAGGCTTATCTCAAGAGGGGTCAATGTGAGCAGTAATATTGTGACACAGAGTTTCACGAATACAGTTATCCAAATAAACTCTTACACTCAAGGTTTCTTGATAAAACAATTATTAATTTATTTTATAGTCAGTTATATAAGTCTTCTTCATAAAGGGAGCAAAACGTAACACTTAAATATACTTCAAAACACACTCTCAGTTTCTCTAAAAAAGATGACACCCATTGGGGATGGCACACAGACACTTCCTACACCCTGACTTAAATAGCTAGTACACAGTGGACATTAATATATCACTTGTACATTTAGAGCAATACTGAGTTAGGTGTAAAAGATATAATAGAGGAATAAAACAAAGGTTAACAAATAAATCATAAACAGGCAAGTACTGTTAAACACCTTCCAAAGCACAAAGTCAGAGGTAAAGAGGAGTCTCTCAGGGAGCCAGGACAGCCAATGTTAAATTGCACAATGTCAAGGGGAGTTGAAGATCTTCTTTGCAGGTAGGTAGAAAGTCTTGCATAATGTTTTTAGAAATCTTTGTAGAAAAATAGAATACTTCAAGGGACACAAGCAGAGAGGCTTGTGAGGGTCAAAGCTTTAGCAACTCTGCAAGGTAACCAAGACTGCTCTCAACTGATAGCAAATAAGGCTTCACAACAAGAGGTAAGTTCTCTTAGACTTTACAGTACCTCTAGTTCAAAGAAATGGTTCCAGCTGTCTTCTGTTCCTGTACATCTCTGCAGATCCTCGTTGTTCCCGAGCCTCAGTCGTGGGGACAAGAGGGAGGACGTCTGGGGACTCCTGGCTCTGCAGTGGAAGGTCAGCGGCAGCAATGGGCAAACTTCGATTCAGCGGTTATTCTGTGTTTCAGCTGCTTGCGTCTAACAGCAAATAGCAACACTGCGGTTCTCGGATACCACTTCAAAATTTCCTCGTATCTGGGGTCCAGCACTCTGTTGAGGTGACTCAGGCTTCGTCAGTCCTGCATCAGGGAAGTCCAGAGGATCTTCCTAGCACTCAGGTCTGCTTTAAAAGCAATGCACGCAATCTGGTGTTCCTCTCCCTGGCTCCTCGGTTCCAGCAGCAACTGTAGTGGAAATGCAACTAGCTTCGAGAGGATGTCCAGACGGGCTTACTTTGGAGTTGACTGGTCCCACCAACTCAAAGGGAGAAGTCGCCCTTGCAGGGCTTCTCTAGTCGAGGCGGGAATTCGGAGCTTCAGCACAGCAGCAGGGCTTCACCGGGTAAACCAACGGTCCAGGAGATGCAGCAGACGTCTCTTCCAAGTTCTTCTTCGGATTCCTTCGTCCAGTGGTCGACTCTGCCTTCCAAGCCAAAAAGTCTTGCCTTTTATGCAGGTTT
Source organism: Ambystoma mexicanum (assembly GCF_040938575.1). Lineage (NCBI taxonomy): Eukaryota > Metazoa > Chordata > Amphibia > Caudata > Ambystomatidae > Ambystoma > Ambystoma mexicanum. The sequence continues at coordinate 1,345,176,600 of NC_090937.1, read as the reverse complement.
CTCCCATTCATTCCAGCCTAGCTGTCAATCACACAGCAGGGTGGCTGTCCTTGCCGGACAGACAGCCGGCAAATCACCTTTGGGTGCATTTCTGGAACCAAAGGGATTAAGCACAGGATGTTTCGGGCACCTACCTCATTTCCTGCCCCTGCCAGACATACTGGTGCCAGAGGCGGGTTCACTTGTGAATCCCGCCAAAGACAAAATGAACAAAGAGACCAAACCTGGTTTGGCACGTATAGTAAATCTCAAGAAGGACCTTCCTGACAAGAAAGCGGGGAAAAAGAAGACCGGGGCCATTTTGACGAAATGGGCACCCATGGGTGCCTTACCTTGGCTGAAAACGCAGTCCGCGGTAAAAACACACAAAGGTAGTAAAAAGTAAACCACTGCCACCAGCCATTAATTAGTAACCCCTCCAGCACCCTATGGTAAGATAGTGTGTGCTGGGTCTAGAAAGTCAATTTCACTTCACTGCTCTTGGAGACAGTAGTTTCACCAAGACAAGGTATTTAAACCTTGGGGCAAATCTAAGAGAATTTCCTGTACCAATGCACTGAAGGTGCTGTGTGACACAATGTAACGATGATGCCTATGGAGTTTGTCAAACTCCAAAGTTAAAAAGAACACATAAATTACATCACATTAAAATTACATGACAGATAACAAGTCCTAAAGTCCAGCAAAAGAGCTGGGGGTCTCTAAGGTAGAAGGTAATTAGTACATTTCTGAGAATTCTCCCTAAGAGTCCGCTTGACAGTCAATGCCCCAAGCAGGGATTCATTGTGCTGGAGGGCTGCAGCCAGCCTGCCTAGCTCCAGTCACATCGCTGATTCTGCATATTATTTTGGTTTCTTTGAAATTTATCAGATGGACTGGCCTAAAGACTTGCCTAAGAGACTGGCCTAACAGCTGAACACCCATGCTAAGCGATGTCGCAGAGCAGAGCACAGCACAGCTGACCTGTGGAATGCTGTAATGCCTTAGATTGCCGGGCATGAATAGCCACTCCTGAGAAGTACACAGTGATGAAGCTGCTGGCTCAAATCCCAAGGCTGTCAGAGCCTGCCTCGCAGAAACAGCCTGCAGTTGCGAAATGTACTTTCTTCCCCTGTTTGGCAAATTGCTATCATATGTGCTGGTTTATGGGTGGAGAATAGATTTAGCTACTCCATCATACCTAAGGATGAGCTATGCCTGGGAGGGGCAGAGCAGAATGCAGCCCTTCTATGCACTGGTGTGTGTTTCCATTACAGCCCTTTTCTCTCTACTTCTTGTCTCCAGTGCCGAGTGTCTGCTATGCCTGAGGTGGCATGGGGGAGCTGGATGAGCACTGGTATCGTGGGGAGCAGAATGCGCCACTAACAGCACCCTCCACACTCACCTTTGGGCACAAATGCAGGCAGGTGTCACGCTGATGCCTCATTACTACACTGATATTTCTGTCCCTCTAAACGTGGCTTTAGGCACCGCCCTCAATCCTTCGCTTCATACTTCCCATGGTGTAGCTATTTTCTGTGGGCTTTAATTCAGAAACCCGGAAAACCGGTTTCTTTTGTGGAACATAACAGAAAGTTTTCAGAACATAACCTTGTAGAGGGTTTGTTTTTTGTTGCTGTCTTGGAGGTATAGAGTTTCAGCTATCACACCGCATTATACCTATTTGTAGTATCTACACTCATTCAACTAAAATCTAGAATCAAACTTGTTTTGATTAACATATGCATTTACATATTTCACAGGTTGGTGTATAAGCTAGTAAGTATTATTTTAACTGTTAAAATCCCATAAATGAGCACATATTTGCATACATGCTAACCAGGGCTTTAAGTGGGGTAAGAAATCGAGGGGGGGGCTAATTTGGGGGCGTGGCTTAAACAAGTAAGTACACAAACCATAGTAAAGTAGCAAACAAATATATATGATAGGTTATTTATAACTCGCTTAATACCCAAAGGTTTCTAAGTGCGGACCGGGAATCGAACCTGTGTTGCTCCGTGTCAACTTGCCTCGAAGGTGAGCACTTTGCCCCTGAGCTATCCACCCGCCCTATATATGCATGTAAGTATTTATGTATTTTTATGCATACATTACTATGGTTTATGTACTTTTCAAGCCATCCTTTATAAACATAGAAGTATGTTACATATTTCCGTTTATAAAAGATGGCTCGAAAAGTACACAAACCATAGTAAGGTATGCACATAAATATATAAATGATTACATTTATATATTTGTATTTGTTTGTGTGCCTTACTATGGTTTGTGTACTTCTAGATGGGTTGAAAAGTCACAGAAATATTTAACATTTATATATTTCTGTGCATACCTTATGGTTTGCATACTTTTCAAGCCATCTTTTTTAATCATAGAAATATTTGTGTCTTTATAAAAGATGGCTTGAAAAGTACACAAGTCAATCCATCTTTTATAAAGCTTTGACGATGGACAAAGTCTGAGGCGTCTTTGTCCGTCGGCAAAGCTTTATAAAAGATGACTTGAATTATGTTCTTTTCAAGCGACCTTTTAAAAACCTTGAAATATGGCATGGCGTACCCAGGGTCGCTGAGGGTTAAAGACGCATCGGCAACCAAAGATGGTGGAAACAAAAGAACAGTAACTTCCTCCTGTGACCCCTCACGTGACATTTCACAGGAGGAAGTTACACTGACTGACAGAAGTGCCAGCCAGCCTGTCAGATTGCATAACTCGAAAATGGCGGCCATATCTTCCATTGCGGCTGCATAAAGTGTCCCGCCAATGTTGTAGTGGGACCGGGGCGTACATGCCAACTCTCCCGATTTAGGCGGGAGACTCACAACTTTTCGTGAAAAAATATTGCTATTTTTCACGTTCTCCTGCCTAAATTACTTCTAGCCCCATCATCCCTATGGAACATGTGCAACTCCCGACTTCACTGATGAGATATCCCGCCCAGGTCAGTTGGAATGTTGTCATGTCGGGGGGGGGGGGGGGGGGGCACCAGCAGCTCAGTGTCACTTTTTGGGGACTGCCGGGTCACAGCCCCAGCTGGCCCTGGCCCAGGCCTACTTAAAGCACCGATGCTAACATGCCCCTTTCTATCTCGTCCTGTTTTTTACTTGCCATTCTGGGACTTGAAGTTCTGGATTACACCTAAAATGATCTAAGACTAAAAGTCTCAGAATGTAAATTAAAAAAAAAACAGGACTACCGAATGCAGCATGTAAAGTAACTGCAGTTGTTATGACCTCAAAGTGGAACTGCCTACATTGCCGTCAACTGCCATCATTCAGATTCCCAGAGAGATGTCTTTCTCGCTCCGGTTCCTAACCCTAGCCTTCCAGTTCGTTGAAGATCATGAGCGGAAGTAGCAAGCCTGGGCAGAGACGTACGCGACGTGAGCGAAGCGTGCAACACGTTGCTAGGGTCCGTTTCTCATGGCGGAAGTAAACAGTGTTTTCTTACAGATGTGCGCACTTTCGCCGCTTATTAAGTTCTTAAATTACATTTACTGATCCGTGGGCTCAATTAAGACATGACTTCAGGTGGGCTATTTGAACCGCAATGTAACTGTTGAACTGTTTGTGTTATGTAAATCGGCAATTTAAATTGAATGGACCCTAGTGGCGGCTGGATCCTTTCTCTGACCTGTTAATTTGCATTTTCCCTTGAAAAGCTTACCGATAGAGCGTGTTATTTAGCCTTCGCGCTATATTAGTCCGTTGTATAACCTTGGTATCAGAAAAACTGGGTATTTTTTTTTTTTTAAAGCATTACAAGCCGTCTGGTACTGCTCTATTGGGGGCTGCTCCGGATCACCGGGCAGCCCCATGCTCGGGTCGGGTAGCACCCGACAGTATGCACACTTAGGCGGCGCCCATGCCGCATACTCAGGGGTGGGGGTTCAGCCCACCCCGCTCCAGATCACCGGAGCTCCGCACACGTGGCCAGGTCCACCTAGGGGCACCCAGGCCGGGGTCGCATCCCCAACCCGCCTCACATGGCTGGGGGACCCACAAGGACGACGTTGCCCGGCAGGGGCACCGTCCTTAAGCTGGGCCCCGTCCGTGGGCCCAGCACCTACAGCGCAGGGCCCAGCACCTACAGCGCAGCACCAGCCTGGTGCAACATGAACGACCCATTACAACACCCTGGGAGCTACCATGCTCCCAGGAGGGGTTCACATGCAACACCACTCCATTTTTTTTAATAAACAACAAAACAAAACACATACTGCTAATTACCCACTACTACCCCTACAACCACTCTACTAATACACCCTTTATTAACCTGGGTGAGTGGGTTCACTATTGCTGAATGCCGCCATTGTTGATCCCCCCCTGGCACCATTTAAAGCATGGCCACACTATGCAGGATCACAGCTTCCCATCGCCACTTGAATGGGCCATTTTAAGCAAGTCCAGGGTCTGCAGGATCCCAGTCTTCATGGGGGTGGCTACTGAGTCCACATTAAGCAACTGCGGGTCTGCAGGAGACCAGTCCGACATCCTCCATGGGCAGCTATTCAGGACAGTTCAGGACAGTTCAGTTCACAACTCAGGGCCGGCAACCTGGGGAAACCCAGGGGCCACATCGGCCAAGTCCAGATTCAGGGGGCAAGCCCGCAACAGGGCACCGATGACGGACAAACAGGCCACCTTTCGCACCTCCCCCTTCACATGGGGGTTGCTGGCGTTATGTTTGGCCAGCATCACAGTTTTTCCAGTTGTTTCACTGCAGCTACCTCGCTGCTCTTTGCCCGGGGTGGGGGAGGGGCCGGCGGCTCACTTCTTTGTTGCGGCAGAGCCGCATCTTCCTCCTCACAGCGGGGGCAGGGAGGCGGCACCAGTCTTATTTCGTTTGCGGGGCCCAGTTGGAGTCGGGCCCGCATCCGTTTTCCCATGCGGCGATGTACGCCGCTCTTCATTGTGGCAGGGCAGAGACCATCGTGTGCAGCTCCTGACAGTGGGGGGGGGAGGGCAGCTCCTCCTCATCGCTGCAGCCTCCCCCTTTGTTCTTGCGGGCCCAGTTGGTGTTGGGCCCGCCTCCTTTGTTCCTTTCATTTGCAGACCCCGTTGGATTCGGGCCTGCAGCATTGTTTTTTTTCTTTGCGTGCGGGCCCAGTTGTTGTTGGGCCTGCCTCCCATGGGGCCGCGTCAGCTGTTTGGCGGCTCCTCTCTGTTTTCGGGGCATTCTCCGCTTTCGCGGAGCCACATAGCGCGTGTTGCGGGTGGGGGCGGGGCAGGCAGCTCACCTCGTCGTTGCGGCCTCAGACGCCACAACACTTCTTGGGAGGGGGGGCACCCCGCTGTTGGGTGGCACCCGATCCTGGACCGGGGCCGCCTCGTTCTTGGACCAGGGCCGCCTCCGCTTGTGCGGCGGCCTCCACCTCTTTTCCTGCTCCTCGCGGGCAGTCCCATCAGATGGGAACGAGGGGCAGCTGACCTCCCCATTGCAGCGGATGCCGCTGCATTGCCTGTTGTGGGGGTGCCGGGCCTCACCACTCTCCCCACCGCGGGCATCCGTGTGTTGCGGCCACGACTCCTCTCATTGCGGCCGACGCCATCCATTTGTTTCTCCCCTCCCCTGATGCGGCAGGGTCCGTGTCCAGGATGGTGGGAGGGGGCAGACACCCACGCGGCCGACGCCGCGGACTTCCTCCGTCTCCCTCGGGGGACGGGTAGGCAGCTCGCCCACCATGTTCTACGCGGGCCCAGTTGGAGTTGGGCCCGCCTCACCATTTCCTTTCGGGGCGCGCGGGGCCCCTCTCCCTCCTTAGCGGGCCCAGTTGGAGATGGGCCCGCATCCATCCCTTGTGTGCGGCGATGTTTTCCGCACATTGACTGTGCGGCCGATGCCGCGGGGCACTCTCACTCCCCCCCGGGAAGGGGAGAAAACAGTTTCCTCCTTCCTGGTGGCGGTGGGGGCAGACGCTCCACCACATGCGGCCAACGCTGCCTCACACGCAGGGCTCCAGCCCTCATCGCCATTGTTGGGGGCTGCTCCGGATCACCGGGCAGCCCCATGCTCGGTTCGGGTGGCACCCGACAGTATGCACACTTAGGCGGCGCCCATGCCGCATACTCAGGGGTGGGGGTTCAGCCCACCCCGCTCCAGATCACCGGAGCTCCGCACACGTGGCCAGGTCCACCTGGCCACCACGGCCCCGGCTCTGGGGGCACCCAGGCCGGGGTCGCATCCCCAACCCGCCTCACATGGCTGGGGGACCCACAGGGACGGCGTTGCCCAGCAGGGGCACCGTCCTTAAGCTGGGCCCCGTCTGTGGGCCCAGCACCTACAGCGCAGCACCAGCCTGGTGCAACAGGAACGACGCTGGAGCCAGAATGGAAGTGACTGGCGAGCTGGAAGCGGCTCGCCTCTTTTATTATGTTGGTCGCGTGGCTACTGCCACGTGACCCATTACAACATCCTGGGAGCTACCATGCTCCCAGGAGGGGTTCACATGCAACATGCTCTATTTGCTTCATTTGAGTTCATGCAAAACTAAAAGACGTATAATCAATCACAGGAGGAAGAAAGGAACTAGTTGTACTTTGGCTGCATCCAAAAAGGAGGGGGATGGCATGACGATAGTGGTTGGGGTAGTGGTAGGCAAAAGGCAGTGGGGAGGGACATGATGGGGTCCGGTGGCCCTTGACCTTTGATTTTCAAACTGCAATGGCGCTTTTGTTACTAGACTAGACATTTCTTGGAATAATAAACAAATGATACCAGATCTGTCCAGACAAATATCAAAACCTTATATTCATTGATAGAAATCTTTGATCCAATGTGCATGCAAATTCAACAAGATATGTGTTGAATCAAGGCTAGGCGATATAAGAGGTTCCTGTGGACAGTTTCTTAACTTAACAATATTGTTCGACACCCATCTCTTTAGAGCATGTTATTTGTGCTAATCTGTTGATCATCCTTTACACTAAAACACTAACAGAAATGGGAACAATATACATTGAATGCCATTAAATGTGAGATGCATAGGGCTCTAAACCGTGTCAGTAGGTAAGGGTAATTTACTTACATGAATAGTACAGGAAGTTAATGCAGCAATGACAGGTGATGTGTTCCTGTTCATTTTAAAGTATTACTGCATCCCTTTCTCTTAAGTACTTTTATCCATAAATGCTGGCAACTGAGTAAAACAGTAAATAAATACTTCAGGCAAGCCCCTACCTTAAACCCAATTAACTTTGTAGTTGCCAGTAATCATCTGGCTGCAGTCTCTTTAAATCAATACCAGCATTGGCAAATACAATAGTTTTGGCTTTTGTTTAGCAATGGGATATGCATTTGCCTGGCCGAAAGATGGGAACAACTGGAAATTGGTTTGTTTATGTAGGCATAGGCATTTCCTTCTGGAGCAGCTTGGCAGGTAATTTCCAAAATTAGCCTGAGATTTGCTTAAAAGAAAGTATTGTGAGCCCCCAGGCCCTAACCCCCTTTCCACGTTCTCCGCTCCCGCTTCCTGGTCTCGCCGCCCTCCCGGACCGCCCACCCCCCATCCAATTGGTCCTGACAAGAGGACTCCATTCATTGCTAATCCTCCCAGGGCATCCCTCTGCCCGGCAGCCCATCGGCTAAGGACCCAAGGCAAAGAACCACTCCACTTTGACAGCTCCTGATCGTATCTGCAGGTATCCGCAGGAGAAGCAAGAAGCCAACAATAAGTAAGTGTGGCAAGGGCGGGGACAGAAGCAATTACTTCTCGCCATACTACCCTACCACTCAACCCTAGAAACTAGACCATTGTAAAATCTGCATACTGTGCTTGCATTACGTTTCACATTTACATATCTGTGGTATAGTTGCATTCATAAAGCGCAAAATGAACCATTGAATTTATAAGTGCGCCTATTCTCGACTCTCTGAGCTTTGAGTTCAGTGGGCATCCTCTGCACTACTCATTTATGTATAGTCTACTCTCCCACACTAGAAATGTCCCTGTTAGCCTCACTGTGCAAAGTTGATTTGTGAAAGTTGAAGTTAGAAGTGTGTCCAATAACCCCTCTGTGAAGTTAGAATGTGTGCCCTGTAACACCTCTATGCAAAGTTGAATCCAAAAGGGTGCTCAATAGACTCTCTGTGGAAGTTGAATTTAGAAGTGCATTACAACTCAATCTTAGAAGTGTGCCCAATAACCTCTGTGAATCTAGAAATGTCCCAATTGCCCCTCTGTGAAAGTTGAATTGGAAGTGGGCCCAATATCCTATTAGTCTAATACTGTGCCTGCTTGAATCGACTAATCTCCCTAATAACCTCTCTGTACAAAGTTGATTTTAGAATCATGCCTAACACCCACCCTGTATAAGTCGAATTGAGTGAAGTGTGCCTAATAGTCTAATATCCCCTCTACACAAAATTGAATCTAGAGGTAGACCTAATACCATCTCTGTGTACAGTTGAACCTAGAAGTGTACCTAATAAGCACCTAATAGCCCAGTAACACCTCTGTGTACAGTCGAACCGAGAAGTGCACCTAATAGTCTAATATCATCCCGGAGCAAATTAAACTTAGAACTGTGCCACCACTGAATTTAGAAATACAATTAGAAAGCCCTCCTAAAATCCACCTAAAAGCTTGTACCAAGCATGAGTACACCCACTCAACGAAACGACCACCGTGGACCGCCCCCACTCCCCCATCTGCCTTGCCACCCACCCCCCTGCCCAATTCATCCCACCCCGCTTCGCATTCCCTACCATTCCCCTCTCCAAACACCAAGCCAGAGGGGCACAATGGCGTGCCAACCACCCTAAAACCACTCCTTCCCACAACCCCACCACCGACCAGCCAATGTTAACCATGCCCGCTCCCCTCACTATCACAACAGGCGCACCCCGCCCTGCAATCGGCAACCCCCCGCCTTGCCCACAAACCCCCGCCACCTTCCCACCCGACCGCACCCTTTCCCCTCCCTAAAAACTGCACGCCTAGCCCTAGCAAGAACCAAAGCTGCATCCCTCTCTCCCTCCGATTCCCCTACCCTCTCTCACACTCCAATTGCTACAAAGAAACTAAAGAGAAAACGTACCTGGTCCCCCTCAATCTCTCAGCACTCCTCACCTCCCCTGTCTCGACCCACCACCTCATTCCCTCATTCACCTCTTTCCCCCGTGGCTTCACCCTTCCTAAAACCCCTCTCCCTCGATTTCTCATCAACTGCAACTGAAACTCCTAACCGCCCACACCCCACCTTCAGATCCCCCGAACCAAACCCGATCATCCTAACATACGCAGCTACCCAATCCCGCCCAACACCCGCCAATTCTTCTGCTCGCCCTCTATTCCCATCGAGCATCAACCCCCCTGCCCCTCTCTCTCCCCAGTCTCCACTCTCTCCGCCACCACCTTCCGCTGCAGCTCCAAGACCAACCTCACCTGCCGATGTAAACTGCATCCGATTTAATGCCTGATCCGTAGCGAAAAACAGACACTGCATCTTTCACCTCCTCGCCTCTGACAAACCAGACCTGGTTTTTATCACCGAAACTTGGTTTTCTGATGACTTTGCCCCAATCGCTAATGAAGCCTTCCCACCTGACTACTCCCTCATCTCACTGAACCGTCCCGCCAGAGGAGGGGGAGTAGCATTCGTCTTCAAGTCTCTCTTCCACGCCTCAATCATCGACAACCAACCTTCCATTCCTTCCTGCGAATCTCTCCTCGTGAGACTATCCCTCTCCCCGTCGCTCTCACACAGCTTCCTAATAATCTACAGGCCCCCTGGCTACGATAGACAACTTGCAAACAACCTCTGCGACTCTATTGCCACCCTTCAACTAAACCATCCCACCTCACCCTTCTTGGAGACTTCAACATATGACTCGACATCCCCAAAGGACACACTCTTGATGCCATCTTTAGCTCCAACACCCTGACTCATTTAAAGCCCCCCACCCCTATCCTCTGGTCTGATCACTTCATTTTCTCGTTCACCATTCACTCACCCGACCCCCTTCCTGTACTCGAATCTGAACCTCCAAATCTACGCAAATGCTGGAAAAAACGAATAATCGTCCTGGACCTAGCTGACGCACTCCTCCAGTCCCCACCACCTACCTGCCAACTCAACAAACAACTAACCCCCGACGCCTTTGACTCATGGCTCAACGCATCTCTGATGTGGCTCACCCCCTCCTGCAAACCATCAACCCGCCGTGGCCTCTTCCCCAGATGGTTCACTCCTGAGTTGAAGATCACTAAACAACTATATAAGTACCTAGAACGCAAATGGCAGAAAGACAAAACCCAGGAGAACAGGGCCACCTTGGCCCGACACCTTTATCAGTACAAGGCCGAAATCCGGAAAGCAAAAAAAATCCCACTACAACTCCTGAATACTAAACTGCAAAAACCCAAGCAAAGAACTCCACAAAATCATCTCCGAATTCACCAATCCGGCTTGCAACACGACCGTCCTGACTCCCTCACAATCACTGTGTGACTTCCTCTCCCTCCACTTTTACACCACAGCTCTCGAAAGAACAAATACGCTAGCCACCAAACTGGCTCTCTTACACCCACCGAGCAATTCTCCCCCCCCCATACCAGCCGGCCCACCGGCTGCGACCACTACGCAACCAACGTTCGAATCCTTTAGTCCAATATCACCAGAACAATTTCTCAAACTTCTATCTGCCCGCAAACCTGCTGGCTCGCCGCTGGACCCTTGCCCAGCCATAAATCTTCGCCTCCACCTGCGCAGGAGAGCATGCAAGATCCATCATAAATGCCTCCCTTTCCTCTGGTATCTTTCCCGACGCACTCAAAACGGTTCATGTCAAACCTCAAATTAAAAAACCTTTGCTCGACCCTCTTGAGCACAAAAACTACCGTCCCATCTCAAACACCAGATTCCTTGCCAAACTCATTGACTGAACTGCCTACTCCCAACTAAATGCCTTTGTCGAAGCCAACAACCTCATAGACCCCGCTCAATCAGGTTTCAGAGCCCGTCACGGAACTGAAACCACCCTAACCTCAATTTCGGATGACCTCAAAATGACGGCAGACTCTGCGGGATGCGCAGCACTAATCCTTCTGGACCTATCCGCCGCCTTTGACACAATCAATCACTCAATCTTCCTAGACCGCCTCCACTCCCTGGGAATTCATGGAACCGCTCTTAAATGGATAGCTTAATTCCTCAAAGATCGGTACCAAATAAAAATACTCTCCACCTATACCTCCCAAGCCCGACCAGTCGACACGGGAGTCCCACAAGGAGCATGCCTATCCGCCCGCCTGTTCAATCTCTACTTGATCACCCTCCTACCAATAATTCGCTCGCACAACATCCTGTGCTACAACTATGCCGACGACACTCAACTAATTCTAAAACTCCTGAACTCAAAACCCAACTCCCGACCTGACCTAGCCTCCTGCCTCCTCGACATAGAACTCTGGATGACCCAAAGCCACTTCCTGTTAAACCCCGCCAAAACGGAAATCATGGTATGTGGCAACTCCAAACTCCTTCCGCACCCACTACCCTGGCCATCCGCCATGGGCAACTCACCGACCCCCTCCAACTCAGTGAAAAATCTTCGATGCACCCTTGACTCTGACCTAACACTCTTGCGCCAAGTCAACAACGTCTCATAGTCCTGCCACTACCACCTTTAAAACCCTTCGGCGCATCTTTCCATATCTCTCCTTTCCCAACAGACTCTCCGCGGTCCAATCAATCGTTATATCAAGACTGGACTACGCAAACCCCCTATACCTCGGAGTCCACGCGTACCAACTGAATAAACTCCAAAGGGCACAAAACGCGGCAGCCAAATTGCTACTTGCGCTCGGCCCAAGAGACCACATCTCCCCAGCCCTTAAGACGCTGCACTGACTTCCAGTAGCCCGAAGGGTGACTTTCAAAACCTTGTGCATCTCCCATTGAGCACTGCATAAAACTGGACCTCAATATCTCCAAGACAAGCTAAAACCTTACCACTCCTCACGCACCCTAAGATCAAGCTCAGCCGGTCTCCTAGTAATACCGAAGACAAACTCAATCAGGTTAGTCGGATCATCATTCCCAGCCTTGGACCCCTCGCTATGGAACTCACTTCCACCCCACATCCGCCTAACTGAGGATCTAATGTCTTTCCGCAAACTGCTGAAAACCTGGCTCTTCCCCTAAAACCAACCGGTACAAAACTAACCCAAACGGACCAAAAGCAACTCAAGGACACCAATCCATCAAACCACCTCATGCGAGAAACTAACAGCTAATAACCCCTAATATAAACTAGAAGGGCAAAAAGAATTAAACAAATAAAGTGGATCAAAGCAGTGAACGGTTAATAAGAGTAAATCATACGGAAACAGTAAAGAGATTTAAACTCCTGAAATGAACAGAATGCATGCAGAGTAAATTAATTGAATGGCTTAGATGAATTAGTTAGAAGGGATGAAACAGGTGGAACAAAGGAATACACCGACTGGAAGAATGCATGAGAGGAAGTACAGCGTAAAACAGACGAATGTCCAGAACGGATGAGCGTAAACCGGATAAGTGTGTAGAACAGATGAGTATGGGGAGCGGATGAGTATGTAGAGCGCATGAGTGTGGATAATGGATGAATATGGAAGTGCGGAGAACGTGTAGATCGCTGGAGCAGATGAATGTACAGAGCGGATGAGTGTATAGAACGAATAAGTGTATAGTGCAGACGAGGGGATAGAGCGGACAAGGGGATAGAGCGGACGAGGGGATAGAGCGGACGAGGGGATAAGTGTACAGAACGGATGAAGGTATAGATCAGATGAGTGTAAATAGGGATATATGGAACAGGATATTGCTGTTGAATGCGTGTAGAGCACAAGTGCTTAAAGCGGATGAGTGCGCAGATGGGCGCAAGTGCGTAGAGGGGGCGAGTGCGTAGAAGGGGCGAATGCGTAAAACAGGTGAATGCATAGTAAATGTAAGGGCATAAAGCAGATGAATGCCAGAGCGAACGAGTGCCAGAGTGAATGGACGTGTTGCGTAGAGCGGACGAGATCGTAGAACAAACAAGCACAGATTGCATCCAATACTGGTGAGTGCGTAGAATAGATGACTACGTAGAGCTGCCGAATGCGTAGAGCATTGGGCAGACCGGAGTGCATGCGTGGGGCTGACCGGAGTGCATGCGTGGAGCAGACCGGAGTGCATGCGTGGGATATACAGGAGTGCACGCATAACACAGACAAAAGTGCATGCTTGGGGCAGACAAGAGTACATCCGTGGGGCAGACAAAAGTACATGCGTGGGGCTAACTCGAGTACGCATGCGAACTGGAGCGCGCGGAGCAGACCTGAGGGCGAGCCAGAATGCATGAGTACATGGCACGGACCCGAGTGTATGGAGCAGACTGGGATACATGGGGTGAATAGGAGTGCACGGAACGAACTAGAGCGCATAGAATTGCGTGACGTATATAGTATGGTTTCGAAATCGGAGAACGTTGGAAAGAGCATATAACCCATCATATCACACCACCATGCTTACTCTCTCCTTTACATTACCACTCAACTAGAACACAGAGATACTATGACACCATTCGGTATAACTGTTCTCATACCATCATCCGCCGCTCAATCCACATCACTCTAAGTAAACACTGCTGGTTACACACCCCCCTCAGGCCTTAACGCAGCCACATCCGTTCTGGATAAATTCTGCCAGAACGAACACATACTCCTGATCTCTCAACCACCACACCTACCTCTAAGAAGCAGCTATTACACGGATACCGCACGAGCTGCAGACATACCCGAAGCTCACACGCACCTTTTGACTCTCTGTACTCTCTCTACTGATCTGAACTTCGGTTCCCAAAGGCGTTCCACCTACCAGCGCCTTCAGACCATACCAATGGTATATAAGGCGCTATATAAATGCAAAATAACAATAACAATATGGCATGAGCGCCTGGCATATCTGTTGACTTTGTCAATGCTTGTTTAAACGGGACCTCAGTGCTCTGGAATCTCACTCCCTTTGGCTGCTCTGGTGAGTCGCTCTCTTCTGACCCTTAGCTTCCTTGTGAGTTGCTCTTCTGAACAATCCCTCTTTTAATCTTTGGCTCCATGTTGAGTCACCACCAAACGGCAGAAAACACTTCTTTTTTATGTGTGCTGTTGCTGCTTAAAATGCACTCTTGCATAGTGTGCCCATGCAGTCAAATTCAGCATTGATTGGAGAAAGATATGGTAACAATAACAACTTTAAAAATCATTATTCCTCCAACCTTAACTGACAATATCTTGCGGCACTTAACCCATCCACCGAAAAAACCAATTCCACAATGGAACAATTCAAAAAAGGTAGCAGACGCTCCTCTCCAGAAAGAACATGGCATGATAACCTGTTCTCAGAGGAGAGTTTGTAGCACACGCTTTTTGCTCACTGTACTTTTCACAGATGGGAAATATCTATTTGCATATCAGTCTTTGTCCCGCTCACATGGGCAGTCCAGCACCGAAATGCTATGGCAATTCCTCTCTGAACAAGAGTACCAAAAGCAACCCCATACACGTGTTTCAGCCTTGTTGGGCCTGATCAGTGAGGTGAAGCTTTGTCTCTCTGAGCACAGTGAGCAGGGAGTCCACGTCTGGTTTCCCCCAGGGAACTCAGGGTGACCAATCCCAAGTTCCTTTCAAATATTTCAAAAAAGGTAGCAGGCGCTCCTCTCCAGAAAGAACATGGCCTGATCCACCCCCCCTCGCTACTGCATCAGAGCCCACTACCTATCTCTTGCAGATCCAGAAGCGTGTGAACAAAAGATGCAATAATGTAGCATAGGCCCAAGCAACTTGAGTGATTGGCAGCAACAGGGGATAACATATTTTGGTTCGGCCACATATAGTCCGTTTTACTAGAACCTCTGGTGCACTGACTGGCAAGACTATACATCTGCCTGTCAAATCAACTGAGAAGGGACGAGTGTTGGCCAGTGCAATAATAATGCAATTTTGACATCCTTGGGGGTGGGGGGTGGGTGGGCACTGATAAAGGAATACATCAGGTTGTCTTGCCACTAAACTCTAAATCAATACCATTGTAAGTGTGTTAACTTAATCACTTATAAGCATTCCAATTTTTGCAGTTAAGTCAGAGTGAGAATACATTATTTGCCCATGATCACACACTTTGGCTAAACAATGAATCAATGGTTTTAAACCACTCTGGCATTTAGGTATTTGACCGCATACCCTTCAAGCTATACTTGCTGCAAATATTTAAGTTTTGGATGTTAAAGCGTGCTATAATACTGTCTTACATTGTTTGCTTGTAAAATACACAAGTTACACAGAAAAGCAACAATGACAACATTTTCCACATCCTGAATGAAATACGAAAAGTCCCAGAATGCAAAAGAAGGCCAGCTTGAAAACATCTATTTACCCACTGTACTTTGAGAGCTTTAAGGCACAGCAAAAGAAGGTGTCTAATAAACAAGGTTAGATACGGAGATTCTTTATCACAAACATCCAAAACGTTCTTATGCATGATTTTAAGAACATTTGACTAGCCCCATAAGAGGAGACTTTGTGTTTATTGCTTGTCAACTTAGTAGAATTCATAAATATATACAAAACGTTCAAAGGGGTGCATTGTTGTGTTGCTCACTTTAACTGTCACAGATTTGCAAGGTGAGAGATGCTGTGCTAGGCGTTTCAGTTGGAAATGTCCCATCGCGTATGAGAAGGCTGTTCTGCTGAGAACAAAAGGAACGTGTTGGCAAGTTTGTTAAGGTGTTGGCTTCTGAGCCATGTACGCTGTCTGTGTGTCTCTGAGGGGCTGCGACTTGGCCGGTACTTGATCCTCTGAGCCCAGCTGGTTATACACTTGCCAATGCATCCGGGCGCTTTTCCTGATCATTTGAACTAAGGGTACACACTTAAAAAAACAAAAACAAAAAATGAACTGATAGTACAGTGTACCAATGATTTAAATGACCCTTCCATCTCTGCTTTTAATGCATTTTTCTCCAGTGAAGATCTAATTCTGGGTATTTGTGGCAGAGTTGACATGGAGTCCTTTGAAACTTACAGTAAAACTGATACGATTATTCAGCTGTGGCGTGGTCCTCGCAGATATCTGCATCGACATTTAAAACGACCGCTTTGCCAAGTAGCAATTTATATACAAATCCATAACTGCTTAGGGAACGTATGCACTTAACTCCCAATGTTCCTACTTAAGTATCTTTGTTTAGTAATCCCATAAAGTAAACCTTAATGTTGCTAAGAAAACTCAGTTTATTCATAACGGAAACCTACTATCTCACATATGCATAACATTTGTACTTTGATCAGTTCTGACATGGTGGGGATGGGTCTTTCATCTCTGCATTTGCCTTTGGCATTCCTCTAGCTCCACTTCACAATGCACTCTTGTCTACAGACTTAAACACTGGAAAAGCCAAAAGGCCTTGGCCATGTCCTTGTTTTTGTTTTTCAGAATTGTCTAGGTGCGTTTTTAACATGGTTGTTTTGGTGGATTGAAAAATGTGTGAATAAGGTTTTGTGGGGTTAAAGAGGGGTAGGTGAATGTTAGGCTGCGTGGTTGGATGAGTCGAGGAATATCCTCCAAGGGATGATTGGGCGAATAAAGGTGTGTGGCTGGATGAGTGGGTGATTATATTTGGGAGGAGGGATGACTGGGTGGATATGGTTGGGTGGCTGGTTATGGTTGTGTGAGTGAATATGGTGCAGTGTATGAAAGTAAAATCTGACAAAAGGACTCGGGAATCGTATTGGATATGGACAAAGCAAGAATGTTTATTGGCTGGTTGCAACCAACATAAACAGATACCAGCCCACCGCCCAAACTAATAATGCCAATCCGCAGTCCCTTATATCCCCTCATGGTATTGGCCCCTTACAATGGACATCACTTCGTTTGGGTCCTCCTGCCTCTCTGGGAAAGACAATGGGACACATTGTGTACAGTTGTAGTCTGTCTTCAGTTCCCGTTCGTTCTCCTGTTACCTGTGCTTCTCAGCTCCCTGTCCAGTTGCTCCATTCCGACGATATCCAGTGATGTCTTCATCGGGTAAGGGCTGTGGGGTCAATGCTCCCTGACGCGCTTCCGGTCAATAATAATGGTCCATTGTCAAAACAGGTTTAGGTTAGTACAATCCAAGATGGGGTAGAGGTGGCCTTCAACCAGTGCACTCAAGAGCCTCCAAGCGCTGCCTCTCTCTATCAGTTGTCCGTCATAATAAAAAGAAAAAGAAATAACTCTCGGGCATAGTGTATGTCATATAATAACTTCAGTATATAATACTATCTACAGACTACTTATCAGGGTTTTTCAACCTTTACGATCATAGTCATCCGATGGCCTTAATGGTAACATCACAAACCAAATTACACCCCCTCTCCCTCGGTAGTCATGAGCGTTAACAGACCCCCCTTTTGTGCTTACTGAACAATTAATCTAGCTGATCTAATCCCCCAAACCATCCCCAATTCACCTGTTTTTCGTTTGCACAGGGAATCCTATTCTAAACATAATCTTACTATGGTCCAGTCCTGCTTTTCGTTTGTGCGGGTGAACCATTTACCTTCACTTCAACACTTCTACAATACATACATTCATCATCAGGTGCCTGTAACAATTTCCCCAGCTCTTGTTGTAGAAGCCTACTTTCCTGACACATTTCTAACAAAACAGAAGAGGGGCTGATATCAGGGACAGATTGAAAAGAAGGCAAGCTGGAGGATCGCTTCAGTATTACCACTACTCCTGAATGGCGACAACATTGCGTGCTACACCAAATAACCCTTGTCAGTAGAAGAAAAAACACTGAGACATACTATGGTGGTAATGTAAGGTTGCTCAAATACGTCCTTGTTACATATATCTCCCCCTGGTACAATTTTGTTGCTGTACGATGAGCTACTTCAAACGCTTTTTATTTTATTTTAATTATTATAATTATTGAGCGCGGACCTATCTTCAAGAAGCAATGGAGCGCTTTACAGAGGTAAACAGCATTAAATATGCATAACCGAGCGCTTCTCAGGGGTAACAACAGAAAAGATATACAGCCGGGGGTGGGATAGCAAGACAGGTGGTGCGAGGAGCGATGTGATGGACCAGGTGTATGAGGAGGAGAGACTCCTTGACGAGGTGGGTCTTGAGTTATTTTCTGATTTGTAGAAGCGTGGGGGCAAGTCTGATGCTGACTGGAAGGAGGTTCCATAGTCTTGGGTCGTAGTCAGAGAAGAATTGTTTTATGGTCCTTTCCTTTTTGCATTGGCAGATTTCTGATGGTCCACTGCTTGAGATGCAGAGTTTCTCTGTGAGGTAGCTGGGTGACTTGAGGGTGACTGCCTTATAGATGATGCAGCAAGACTTGAAGGTGTTTTGTGCGTTCAGTGGGAGCCAGTGAGGGTAGATGAAGGCTGGGGTGATGTGGTCATATCTGCGTAGACCCTTCATGTGGCGTGCAGCTGCGTGTTGGACGCTTCTCGGGGGCACAAGGGAGGATGACGGGAGGCCTTCGAGCAGTGCATTGCCCCATCCAGGTGTAGGAGCACTGCTTGAACAGTGGATCTAAATCTGTCCTGAGGGAGGAAGGGCTTCACAATTCACAGGAGGGAGAGGGAGAGCTGATACCAATCTGTCTGAGTTTTCTTAGCTATGTGTGTCTTGAAGGAGAGGCGTTTGTCGATGTGGCACCCGAGGGACTTGGCGCAGAAGGTGAGCTTGGGTGTGAAGCCCCCGGAGTTCATGGTTGATGGCCATGTCTGTATGTCTAGGTGTTTGAAGTTGTTGGTAAGGAGAAGGAATTCGGGGGAAGGGGTTGAGCTTCAAGTATGTACTGGACATTCAAGACTGTATCAGCGAGAGGCAAATTTTGAGTCTATGGATGTCCTGATGGAGTCGATCTTGAGGTATAGCTGTGTGTCATCGTAGTATTGGTGGATGTTGTGTGTGGCTAGGAGAGCTCTATGTTTGGATTGAAGATCAATGGGGAGAGCATGGACGTCTGCGGGACTCCACAGGTGACAGGTAGCATATTTTATTTCTTTCTGTACAATGTCTCCAACACCTGCAAGCTCTTTGTCATATCTGACACGTTGTACTGGTTTTACTCCTTCCAGATCCTTACACATTTGTGCCACTAACTTTGGCCATGACTTCAACAACTCAACATATACCTTTTTATCTTCCTTCTTTATGCAGCTGGTAAAACAACAGTACATCGCTCAGTGCTAGTATGTATGCTGAAATGCAAATCAAACTCTGGCAGCATAATACTAACTCTTTTTCTTACCGAACTATA
Organism: Ambystoma mexicanum; assembly: GCF_040938575.1. Lineage (NCBI taxonomy): Eukaryota > Metazoa > Chordata > Amphibia > Caudata > Ambystomatidae > Ambystoma > Ambystoma mexicanum. The sequence continues at coordinate 1,345,157,313 of NC_090937.1, read as the reverse complement.
TCCTTCACCTTCCCAACACACCCTGTCCCCAACGAACAATATCTATCCTTCTGCTTATTTACCTAAGCATTGCAGCGGTGGGCACGGTAGAGGCCATAATTCCTATTTTGAACCATTGCTAAACCACTGATCGGGCTTCAGTACCTGGGCAGAGATGAGGTATCGAGATGCATTATTGGGTAGCTTTATTTCCCATACTTAATGCTATGTCGCCCATTCCCAGGTGCACCCTGCCCATGGTCCAGGTGATACTCTGCTGGCAAGCACCTAAAATCCCTTAATTGGCCCATGCATTGTGAACAAGCATTCTTTTTTCAACGCAATACCAGCTGCTGTATTTCCAGAAATTCCACCACTGTCACAAGCGCTCTTGTATGCCAGAATCGTTCTTCAATATCGTATCATTTGATTGCTTAATTTATTACCACACTCTTTTTCTCTCAGCAACCCCCACCCTCCAGGCATCAAGCAGTTGTGACCCCCTTTTGGGGGTGAAGGCAAGGTACACGGAATGAGAATACAGTAGGAAAATTGTTTTCGCTTTTTATTAGAAGGGCATGGTTGGAAAATAAAACCAATGGGAAAATCGTTATGGCTTATTATTAGAAAGGCAGTGTTTGGGAAATAAACCCAATGGGAACATCGTTTTGGCTTTTTTATTAGGAAGGCCGAGTTTTAGGGTTACTTCTTTTTGGGATTAAGGACACCCACTTCTGTAAGTCATGGATTTCAGAAAAATAGTCAACCAAGTACTTATTGTCTATACCGGCTCTAACACACTGGGCATGAACTTTGTTAGTTTCGAACTATAACAACACATCCTATTGATTTTTCTATATGGGAATTCATTGATTTAACTTTAAATGTGCTAAGGGTCTACACATTTTCACCCACTCCCCCACAATTTAATGCAAAGGATTAAGGCAGGCAGTTCCCAACACAATTCAATTTAAAGGGAGGGGGTGGTTTTCTGTGGGGAATTCATTTGAGTTAAATTTAATAAGATTTGCCAAGGGTCTACCCAGTTCCACCCTCCAACCGCTATGCCTGATGAAGATCAAGGCTGGCAGGTTCCCCCCCACACTTTTATTGGTGTTTGGATTGATCTACTTACATAGGAGTACTTGGTTATGGGGCATCCAGGAAAACAGCAGGGCTCCTCTGAGGACGGCACAGATATGGTAAAATTCTTCGGCGAAGGATAGTCCCCAGCAACCAGTTCTCCTCTGGCTCCTCAAATGGCAGGCACATCTAGCTTCTAGATTTCCCAGTCTATGTCCCCAATGCAAGGTCTGAGGCCCTTCCAGGTAAACAGATTTTCTCCCGCCAAGGTTTATCCTGATGGCCTTGGTAGCTCTCCTTGCCTCTCTGCTAGTTGTTCCTCGCAAGCGTCCATATGTAGACTACCTCCAGGAGCAGTGTGGAAAAGTAAGCCCAAAAAGTCTCTTAGATTGAAAACTGATCTCTTATAAGGCTTGTGACACTCACATCACAATTCTCTCTCCCTTCACCCTCCCCCCAATACACCCACTGCCTACTGATAGGACAAGGAGTTGCGAGGTGTGGATGATGGAGGCTGAGAGAGGTGAAAGCTTCATCATCCCAAATTCACGGGTGGGTTTACCTTTTCAGTGTTCCTACAAATCTCACAACATGGCAGCTACCTTAATTTTTCCAGATAACTGTAGTGTGTGTGTGTGTATGTATATATATTCCATATTTTATGGCGAGTCGGAAAATAATAATCTTATTTTGGCACGACCTTCCTGTGAGAAGCTCCCGTTTTTTTCGATTTGCTCCTGAGCCGAAAAGGTTAAAAAATCTGACACTTCAAGATTCAAACCTTAATTTCCCACTCTTATCACCTTACCAACGTTCCATTTCCTCAAAATTATGAGAAGGCCGGAATGCTAATTTCCTTCATAACTCAAATTGTATACATCACTTAGAATTCATATTTACATGGTACCAACAGGCTTCTTATACCCTTTAATATGAGTCCGAGAAAGAGCTTGCTGGGACACACAAGTCTCTTTTTATTAAGGAAAATGTAATCCTATGTTAATCAACCAATGTTTCACATGTGTCGCTCAGTTTCACAATAGTGCCCCACCTTCTTTTCAAGTTTCATTTAATTTCTGTCGCATTACCAGGACATCTCCCTGGCTCATATTATTCTAAATTCCTCCCTCCCCTCCTTGGCTTCAAAAGACCGTGTTCGGGACTAATGCACAGTTAATAGGGAAGTTTGACCTTAAAGGTAATTTCTGCTGGCTGTGTTACCTACAGCCTCCACAATTCTGATCCATTTCTTAGCATTTCAACTGAAAACCAGGCCTGCTTTTCCTGGTGAGCCCAGCCCAAAGGTCTTGAGGTCAAAGTTTCAGAGGAACAGACCTTTCATTTCAGTGGGGGAAAACAATGTACAACATAATTCTAACAGAATAGCATTTTAAATTGAAGAGATGTGTTCAACATGACCTTTTGTATCACATCTGGTTATGCTTTTTATAATTACAGTGCAATATGTAAACAGATGTAAGTTCACTTTTGGTATTATTCACACGTAGGTCACAGTTACATAAGGAACCAGTGTTCAAGTTTACAAAAAACGAAATAGCCCTTTCCTACTTTAAAGGGTGTGGTATGATGATGAAAATGAGTCTTTGTATTATGAACAAATGCAAAAGGATTGACTTCACTTTGGATTTCTGGATCACCGTCTTGTGCTGTATAGAAGTCAATGTCACATGCTGCTATCAGTGTCTTTAAGATGAAATTGTAACTTTCATGTTTTAGGAAAAAAACAGCATTTCAAGCCACACATGTCTTATTTTTCTATGCACTGGGCACAATCAGCAATTTTAAGCTCTACGGCATATTTTTCTTCAATTGAGCGCCTGTTGATTTTAACACAGTGAAAGGAGGCCTTTTTCTTTCATTTCACTAGGCCTTATGTCGAAATCCATGTTTTGTACTGGCTTTTATATTTCAGTGGGACTCTACATTAACCAGCTTCACTCTCACAATAGGGGGCCTAGCATGGCCTCTTAATCTCTGTCACTGTGGGGCTATATTTTACCCCACCGCATGCTAAACGGGACTAGTGGTAGGGCCTCTGGCCACTTCAACCATGTTTCATGGCATAGTGTGGCCAAATTATTCCTCAAGACTCCATTTCGTCTCAACTGCCCTGGCTGATTGGGGATGGTGAAGACAATGCAAATTAAGCTGGACCTTCAGAGTGGACAGCAGTGTTTTGATAATGTTATTAATTAAAATAGTTCCCTGATCCCTGTTAATACTTACCGGTTTCACAAATCTGGGCACAGCATGTTTGTTTATGACAATCAATGCATCTCCCTTAACAGATGGGTGCACCTCCATCTTGAGAAAACGTCCACTATTACAAGCAGGCATTTCACTGATAAAATGTTGGCAGTTGGAGAAAATCTATCAATTTATTGCCCCATAAATGGGCCACATGTTGGAGGGTGTATCCCGGGCCTGTTCGGCACACTCTTCCCCACGTTATGCAAGCATGTTACACATCTTTGACAGTATTCTTAATCCATGGTCGTACGTTCTGTGCAAACCAGGATTGTCCCACTAGCATTGTCACCCCATCTCTTCCCCACATGTGCCTTCCTGTGGTTTTCCCAGATAAGGTGTGACACTGGTGTTTTGGAGCCACTAACCGACCCTGTTCATCTCGCCACATGGAGTTCTCATGTAACCGGCACCCCTTTCTTATTCATTTGTCTTTGCAGGCGCATTCATTTGCATATGTGCAATATCGTCCTAAAGTTTTATATGGTGTCTCCTCCTGTACAGCTTCCACAAGCAAGATGTATACATCGTTGCCCTCTAAGGTGGCACCCAATTTGGCAGTTGATCAGCAAAATAATTTCCACAACTAATGGGATCATCCAGTGTCCGGTGGGTGGTACAATTGATGATAGAAATTTGTTAAGGTAACATTATGGCATCTAACAATGCTAACACATGCTGACTGTTTTTAATTGGTGTACCAGTCATGAATCCTTGCTGTTTCTAGAGTTAACCAAAGTCGTGGATGTTTGGCAAGAATTGGTGTAGTAACACTGTGTGAGACTACACAAAACTTATCTGCTTGGTAATAGGTAACCCACCTTATGGTGTAGGTCTGTACTAGACAAGTTGTTAGTGTGACTGAGCAGCCAGGCCTATCTCAAGAGGGGTAAATGTGAGCTGTAGAGCTGTAGCAATGAAATTGGAAAATACAAGTATCCAAGTAACACTTACACTCAAGATTTCAGTTATATTTATTTACATAACATCAATTTTTAAATAATCGATCTCTAAAAAGGGCAAGATATGTAACAATCAAATATCCTTTTCCAGAATCAGCACAAGTTATTGAATACTTGGATATGCTTCTTACACAATTCCTACACCCGCAGGTGACTTCATTCACAAGGACAGTAATGGCCTTTATTTATATCTCTAGTTATACTTTGCAGATTCGGGGGTTGCAGAAAGGAAAGGTTAAAGGAAGGAAACAAATGTTAAACAGGTTCTCAGGGTATGTGAGTATACTTAAATCTTCCATTGCAGTCTAGACCAGCCGTTCCCAGCAATAACAGTCTAAAACAAGTTACCACCTATGAAGGACAGAAATATTAAATTCAGTGGACTAGAAGAGTCTGCAGGTAGCCAGGACAGCCAAAGTCAATATGGAGCGGAGGCACTTCTTAGAGAATAAAAGTCTTGCACAAAGAGAGAGAGTTTTGTAGAAATCACTTGTAGGGCCATGAGCTGTTTAGCCTGCGAAAAGCAGATTTGAGAGCGACTCTAAAGGTAAGCAACTATTATGTATGGGGATGGGTTGTGGGAATGTCCATTGTAAAAAAGAAAAAAAAGAAAACTGCGATTTTTTTTTTTTTTTTTTTTTTTTTTTTTTTTTTTTTTTTTTGGTCAGGAGATATTTTTGCGGGGACATTACATGGAACCCATCACTGCTGGTTTAATAGTGGTGTGGGCCCGATTCTCATCTTGGCGCAGTGAGCGTGCTAAATAGCACGACTCGCGGTGCCATTTCTTGACGCCCAGGCACCACTGCTATTCTCATGTGGGCCTGGGCGTCTTCGCAAAGCACAACAGTGCTTTTGCTGTAATTGCAGAATCTCGGCAGCATTTTACTTAAATAACGAGGGAATCGTTATTTAACGAAAATGCTGCCGAGATGAAAACAAAAATGCACGTGCTTTTTGGCTGTGCAGATGCTGACAGGTGGGTCCTTCACTGCATTTGTTTATCTTTATTTGCAGAAGAGTGCATACTGCCATATGGATGGCAGTATACACTCGTCTGCAAATAAAGATAAACAAATGCAATGATGGACCCACCTGTCACCATCTGCACACCCAGACAGCCATGTGCTTCTTGTGGCACTCCTTCTTTACATGTGCTTCCTGTGGCACTCCTCCTGTACGACACCAATTTAGTACCTTACTTCAGCGCCAATTTCAAGCGCTTACGAAATTGGAGGAGTGCCACAAGAATAACCATGCAAAGACAGAGTTAATGAGAGTGCCGGTTGCTAGGTTGGTTTCCAGCCCTTCCTAGCAACCGGCACCCATATTCCTAAAGTGGTGTAATCATTCCGACTTCGGAAGATTGCACCACCTTCAAAATAGGGTGTAATTACCGAAAATGTTGTTAGCACTTTTTACGACATTTTCGGCAATTGCCACCCACTTGAGAATCGGGCCCTGTGTAGGGTTTAGAAACCACTATTCATCCCTGTACTCCCGCAGCACAGTAGTCCTTTCATTACAGACCATTATCTTTGTAAACTTCTGAAGTAGTTGTGCTGTACACAAAGGGTATTCGGGGAAACTCCTGTAACTACCTCCCAGTTTCCCTGGGAGGTAGTGTCATGAAAACCTATGGCAAGACGCTTTTGAAACATCTTGAAGCGTGCATAGAGGAAACCAAAGTGTAGTAAACCAGGCATTTCTGGAACTTTGAGGGTTAAAACAGTGTTGAATGCTTGTTGTCAAGCTACTTATTAAAAGCAGTTTTCAGGGCTTTTTTGCTCTTCCTCACCTGCAACATAGGACATGCATACTGGGATGAGAAGTGGAAGAATGCTTTTGTTCTTGCTTTTTTCCCTCACACAAGTATGAGAATAGAAGGATCAGCCATGGGACTCTGGCTGGATGGTACTAGCTGAAGATTTATTTTTATAAATATCTGCAAGACTGTCAGGTCATGGTGCCAGTTACTGGCATATTCCTTTGCAACTTATTTTGCTGAGTTTTTCTGTAATGTATGTACTAGCGTGTTAGGCAGATGCCTTTAGAGCTCTGGACCAAAGGAAGAGCGTATTAACGGTTCACCAAGGCTTGCGCAGCTGTCAATCTCAGAGTTCTTTGTTGCTACTATCGGGGTTCCCCAGAGGCCGATTGGACATTATTGGGAATTGGAAATCTATCCTCATTGTTATGTACTATTTCTGTTTTGTTTCCGTGAAATATTAGTTATGAGGATCCATGCTATATGAAGGCATACTATTCAAATCAGAATGATGAATAATGTGCATCTGCTGTATAAGTACAGACATTTAAATGGTTTGCACTTTTATCCTGTCATTTGAAAGTAACAATATAGAAAGGATCAATAGTATGGACAAGCAAGAAAGAACAAATATAATAATTGTACTATACAAGTTGGAATATTAAATAAAAACACTCAAATACTTTAATCTGTACTGCGGTAATATGGGATAGTCTTCTTTACATCAGAGTGTTGTTTACATTTGTGGAATGACCTAGATGTGCCTCTACATCAAGATAGGACCCATGATCATTGTCTACTCTAAATATTATTTTGCCTTAGCGTGTCTGTCATGGCAAATATGAAATTCTATTCAGCACTTTATTCTGTGTGGTAGAGCTGTCGTTGAAATTATGGTAAACGGGAAAATAATAATGTTCTCAAATGTACTTTCTTTTAGAGAGTTCTGAAGATGAGAAGAAGAAAAATAAGCCACTTCCAAGGGTCAACACACATTCTGTTTTCTGGATCCTGGCATCGGTTGCTGCAACATATTACGTAGAGTTTTTCAAAGTTGTCAAAGAGCATCTACAGGAAGGCAGGTAAACTGCCTTTATGCTTTTCTCACTGCTGTATCCTATTCTCATATGTTACAAATCCGTGGCCCACCGCAACCTGCCTAATTAATAGCAGGGGCTGAATCCAGACTCATTACAGATTTAGTCAGACTCATTGGGGCACTCTATTGTTTTCATTTTCTTTTCAGCCACGTTCTTACTGCCAAGTGATTTCTTTTATAGCATGTAAAAGGGACGATGTATTGCTAACCAGTCCTAACCACCTCCAAAAAACCGAAAAGAAAATTAGTCTGGATCCATCATACATCTCAGCATTGGTGCCATTTCATTCATGGGCATGTCTCGAGAGATATAGATACATTTTTGTTGGTTTTTACCTTTTTTTAGATGGATTGGAATGCTGTGTTAGCCAAACTAACAGTGCATGTATATATTTATTAATTGTATTTTTAAGAAAAATAAAAACTCACTGCCGTTCATAGGTATGTGTGCATACCATTGAGGTTGCGTGAATATTTGTAACTTGAAAAGTGCGTAAATTGGGCTTGGTGTGGGACTATTTCTGTTTTGTTTCCGTGAAATATTAGTTATGAGGATCCATGGTGTGGGATGGCACATGGCTCCAGGGGTCTGAGGGGTTGAGTGTATATGGGGGGTTTGGAACGTTTTGGTGGTGACCTACTTAATTTACAGGAGAGTACGTTTAAGGGAGTTAATTAGAAGTGTTAGCTCTGTAGGTCAAAGACACTCCAAATAAACTCTCACAATCTGACATTAGAGCAAATGCATGGTAACAGTTGTTTTCGATTTGAGGAAATCTCAGGAGGAGATTCGCACACTGGAAAATCGAAGAACTGAATACATTAATTTCTTTTATGCAGCACTTGCTGCCAGGTGGACTCTTTCCCCCAACCCCTGGTATCCCCAGCCCTACAGTACACCATCTCTATTCACACCACCTCCTGCTTAATAAAGAAAAAAAGAGGCTAAGGAAAAATAATCCAAGAGTCTGTATTTATGGTTAAAATCTTAACCTTTATACATTACAGGATACAATCCCAAAAGAAGATTTACTTTTACCATACTAACAAAAATAAACTATACCATACATTCCATCTGGATTAATACAACAATAGGCTAAAAAGAAAATGCAAACAGATTATAATCACACAATAACAATAAAATAAATTCCTCTAATATACATCATTACAATAAAAAGAGTACAAAAGTGCCTTATAATTTCCTTCCTGCATTTAATATATTAAAAATGTGCTTTAGGAAGTCCATTATTGCTAAATATAGGCTCAGTTCTCACTGCCCTAATTCTAGACAGTAATGCTTCAGAGCAGACTGCAATCGGAGAGTAAACAAACCTTTCAAAGAATAGCTGTCCCTTATCACTCAACCTAACGCATTCTATAATCAGATGGTACAGAGAATCCACATAATCCCAGAAACTTTGCAAATCCGTTTAAACCTCTGCAATTTTAATCAAGGGCCAATGACCTCCATTGTGTGAAGTACATTAAACCACAATATTAGAAGCCACATTCTTATTACTGGAGAAGGGACTTTTTTCAACATGGGTTGTAGGAGATAGTAAGGTAGGAAATGCATCCCTATAAACCTTGTAAAGCTTTGGATTGGATAACAATTATGGATGTTATCGAACTCCTTCAGTTTCTTTTTCTCCATAATGTTGGTATTGTCCATTAAAACGAAATTGTCAAGATTTATAGTCGACGGTAATTTATCACACTTCTTAATAAATTGCGAAACGGCAGAGTCTTCTCCTTCCAACTGTGCATTGTTTAAGAGCTGAAAGAGAGAATTAGATTCTACGATTAAAAGCTTACTGTATAAGGTTAGTCTATTCCTTAAGACTGTAAGTCTCCACGAATTAATTCCAAATTCTTGTCTAATCATTGAAATATGGACAGAGGGGCGTAACTTCAAAACCGCTCTTCATAACCGACCTTCCAAAACACTTAGCCAGATGAGGTCTGTGTCATTCAATAATTCCAAGCCTTAGGTAATACTAGGAATCACCTTTTAGCTTCACAAATTCAATGAATGGGATCAGTGTGAATAAGCAATGTCTAACTAAAATGATCTTTGCTTGAGACCGAAATGATCAACATTTCAGCTTCAGTCTATCCTTGATTATTGTTACTTTATTTTATTTGCGGTAGTAAAACCAAGATATAGGAAATTTCTGACCTCCTCATCTTGGAATTATTAATTGACCATGTTTTTTCTGGTTAACTGAGAAAAGTGATAATTTTTGATTTTCCAGAGTTAACCTCCAATCCATGATCTCCTACAAAATCCCTAAAGTAGTTAAGGCTTTGTTACTATTATTATTTATTAATGTGATACAGTTTTAAACAAACGTAAAAAACTTTACACATAATTACATCAAACCACTGAATTATAAATTCTATTTAATATGCATGATGTAACAAATCACATACATCTAATAACATCGATACCATCACATCAGATCAATCAATCATTCAAGGCATAATACATGATAAAATAAATAGGATCAAATCCTTGATGAAATCCTTGGTATAGTTGATAAGTAGGTGATGCTGTATATAGGTGCAAAACATGAAACCCTCTTCATATTCGCACAGATAAAACTAATCGTTTCATACTAACATACAAACATACAATAAGAGCCACTACGCACCAGGGAGAGCCCCCCTCTGACTTATTTTCAAATGAGTAGTGGCATCACGCCATACCTGGTAAAGTGCTAAGTGCAGTTTAGGATTAAGAGTGTTAACACACTGCTTCCAGAAATCTGCCTGATCCAGGTAACAGACCAATAGGGGTCTGTCCAGTCAAATTAATCAGCGTATGGTAACCACTCAATTTCAGTCTTGCCGAACTCTGGAGGAAATAGACCCGGTTTTGCCATGTCTTCAGATATGACTGCCATATAAAGGTTAAATAGAGAAGGGGCAAGAATGCACCCTTGTCACAAACCTTAGTTTATCTTAATTCACCTAGACAGGGTGCCAGAGATGTCTAATCTAACCTGTATTGTTATCCATATGGAGTAAAACAATCATGTTCAGTAATCCACAGGGAATATTCCATCCTCGTAGTTTGCACCAGAGCTTACACCTAATCAAGGGCAGCATACATGTCTAAAGCAGCAGAATATAATGGTACAGAAGATTTTAACACAACGTAAGGTGGTGCCCATATGTTTTCTAAACCCTGTTTGGAACATTGTTAAACACACAGACTTTAATGTCTATTCTTCTAAGTCCTTTAATACAAATGATGGCAACAATTTGCTGGATGTATCAATCAGGCTTATCAGACGATAATTTAGTGGTGAAAATCGATCACCTTTTTTGTGAATAACCATCACTATAGCTTTAGTCCAATTTAGTGGAAGTTTACCAGGGTCTATTATCTGCTGGTAGAGCAGCCATAATATTTCCGACCATAGAGTAGGATCTAGCTTATGAATGGTGTTAGGGTGTCCATCTGAACCACAAGCGATTGAGTTCTTTAATTTCTTTACTGTGTATAAGTCCTGCAAATCAAATGTCGTGCCCATTTGAGCAACCACTCGCTGTCATTTCATCTCTTTTTAAACATCTTTTTTATTTTATGTCCACTTTAACTGTGCTTATGCAATACAGTCACGTTTGTGAATAGCATTATGTCGCAAAAACAAACGTACATGACATAGACTGTTCAATGAACAACATACCCTCCCCTCATCCCAGTCCACTGGTGGCAAAATGTGTGGGGCGCGGTGGTAGTGTAGTTCGAGCTGGGCGCTGGTTAGGGCAGGATATGTAGGAGCAACCTATGAGTACTGGTTAATATACCGTTTCATGCGTTTTTAGGAGTGGGAGTGTGGGGCGTTAAGACACAGGGCCTGATTCATGGATGTGTTTTAGAATCGCGCAATGCCATAGGAAAATGTTCCATGAATCAGGCCCACAGTGTTAGGTGGTAAAGGATGAGGCACATACAGTGTGTTGGGGAGACTACATAATGGTGGATGGGTACAGGACTAACAAAGGGCAGATATCTTTGGCAAAAGTGTGAGTTATGAATCACAAGATTTGTTTCTGGATGAGTCATTTGGAAGACTGAAAATGTTTCCAGTTATTGGTTGGCACACAAATGGATAAAGAGCTTAAAAGCTGCAGATCATAGCAGTTGCATTACAAGAAATACATTTGAGGAGGGGCTGGGAGCAAGGCAGGTTGAAACGCAAAAATTATTTGGTTGTAGGCTCATCTTACAGTTTAGGTCTGGGAAAAAGTCAACCGACATAGTTCCTAAAATCATGGATTTTGAGTGATCTGTTTTTTTTGGCAGTTAAGATGTTGTAACTTATCAAAGGACCTTGACCCAATGGCCTAACTGCCTCTTTTTAAAAAAAGAATATGACATTGGACCACCTATAGGCAGTCCTTAGACCAAGGCTATTCAACTCAATTAATGAAGGGGCTGACCTTTCTGATTCTATGACACATGCCCAGGTAATAATTCTCCCAAAAGTTGATAAAAGCCCCATGCTGTTTTCCTTTGTATGGGACCATACCCTTCTTGAACGTGAAATTCCGCTAATCGTCTAAAATCCTTCATGACCACATTAGTCTACCCAGGTCACTTTGGATTTATTTTGAGTAGTGGATCAGTGGATAATATCCGCAGAGTCCTCCATTTGAAGGATGATGCCAACAAATCCCCAGTCCACTCTTTGCTGCTTGTTTTGAACACTAAAAAAAGAAAGTGCTAGGGGAAGTGGACTGGGGATTTCTGAAGGCAATACTTTCTAAATGTAGCATTGGCCTTATGATTAAAGCGAGTTAAAGGAGATCATCCTCTACCGTTCTACTTGATGGGGTCTTATGGGTGCCTTGCGCTTATGGAGGGACCTGACCGGGGTACCACTGTCTATCCTATTTTGTTTGCATTGAAAAACCTCACTTAAAAATGTTTATCAGTTCCAAAGTCAATGTAAATTCTTCTCCCAATAGAAAAGTCAACCACCACTCTTCAACTGAGTAGGTTTTCTTATCACCAGTAAAACCTCTGAGGTATCTAATTCTTGCCCTGGTTAAGCCCGGGCACACGAATACAATGTGTTTCAGTGTTTCCGCTGTCCCATCAAAGCTGCAAAATCTACAGTCCAGCTTATCCACTACTTGTTCATGGGCTTCTAAAAGAAATAAAGTGGGGAAGAAGCAAAAAGAGTAGGGGGTCCCATAAATCGAGACTGCAGAACTCCTGAAAATGGATTTCTGCCTTAACATCTTGTTACTAAAAGTGATTCAGTATGGCCTCGGCACCTGTGGATTTTGAAAGCTTATCTACATTATGTGTTTGAGGATGACAACGATTTCTAGGCATTCATGTTTCTTTTATAAAAAAGTATATATTAGTGAGTACATTCTTCTCTTTAAACAGTCATAAAGTTTGGAATGTAGCCTCTAACCACCAATTAAAAGGCTGCCTTCTATACATCTGCATTTATCGTCAAGATGCCATCCTTTGGCCATTCTGCAAGCTTTCAATAGCGGTCCTAACCTCATGTACATGCTGCATTTTAAGCTTCCCTTTGTCATGTATATACAAAGAGATGTGGACCACCTCTCTTACAGGAAGCCCCAGGCGAGGCTTCTTTTCTTCCCCCTGCACAAGCTTTAAGCACATCAGTGCCCTCACCATTCTGTGTGAGGTGACACCTTCCTCGTAAGAGGCTCTTTTGGACTCTGGACCCAATGGACCGTAGTCACATACCACACAATAGAGCCATCTAGTGTGTGATCTCATGCTTCAATAATAATTTATGTTGTCAGAGTGGACAATACCGTTAATCCAATTTTCATATGACTCTTCATGCTATATTCATCCCACTTCAAAGTACTGTAGTACATGTTGCTACTACCCAATGTGTTGGTACTCAATTTGTCAAACTTGGAAGGATAAAGGACTGCGCATATTCTGAAAAGAACATGTGAATGTCAAAAATCTGCATATTGGAAAACCTTTTTGCTAGCAATATATATTGTCTAATGAGAGTATGAACATACCCAATAACAGCATAAGGATATTTTGTTATTTGTATCTTCATTGTAACTCTTTGGCAGTGGAGTAGTTATTAACATTTGAATATTTCTTCTTTTTATCTCTGCAGTTTATCACTTCTCTGTGGAGGTATATTTTTGATTGTGAGCTTGTCAGTTGCGTTTTACTGCATCATTTACCTAGAATGGTTTTGTGGAATCGCTGACTATGATTCAGAATATCGAGCATTAGTACCTATTACTATTTCCACTTTCATAGTTGCATCCATCTGGTAAGTTGATCAACATGATAATCATCTTTTAGCATTGTTTTATTGTATACTTGTGGTACATCGTACAATGCACATGCGTCAATGTACATACAGACTGTTCCACTGCAAAACGTTAAGCTAAACATGCAATAGCAGCAGATGATATGAACTTTTGTTTTGCAACTGTTCATAGTTACTTTCCCACATGCTGCAGAAGGTTCTCTTTACTTGGTGATGCCTCAAATAGATGCCTTATTAGATGCATTATTTTCATTGGCAAAATTATGGGCATTCAAATGGGCATGATTTGTATGTGATGCTGTTACACTGGTAAGAGGTGCTGCAACACGAATCAGAGATAAAAGCGTTGATTTCTGGGTATGCAATGCAAGCTACATTGACTAAAATGAAGTTGAGGAAAGCTTTTGATGGGCTTCATAACGAGCAATGAGCCGAAAAGGACAGTCAACTTGGGGAAACGCAGGAAAAACACAGAATTGTTTAAAGAAGAGCATGGAGTTGGCTATATGCGAGTGCAGAGACTGTCTGTGGTCTGGAATACGTGGTCCCCAATGGCATTCTTCCCATAGTCCTTCTGAGTATGCCTCCTCTCTGCCGCTAGCAGCCTCCCCAGGAGAGCCCCTGTATTCTGTCCCTCCCCGTACTATCTGATTTGGGGCTATCTATGCATAAAGCACACCTCCCTCTGTGCGTTCAACTGGAACGCATGAAGCGCCTTTCTGATATTCACCAGAACTCCTGTCTCCTGATATTGCACTTCCAATTGCTTCAACTGGTTTTCACTGGCTTCTGAGTCAGCCTTATACCCTTCAATATGTCTGTCTCTTTTTCACAGACGCCCCACACCCAGCACTTTTCCACAGCACACCAGGGGACTCCACCGTTACACTGTTAATAGCAATATAGGCTTGTATCTCTACCCACAGTTCTTTGTTAAAAACCCCATCCTTCAGCGCCTCAGATTTGAACTGCCAGTTTACCCCTTTGGCCAACAGCCCGGGGAGCAGACAGTCCAATATCAACGGCAAATGATTCAAGAGTGTTCTCAGTAGAATCTCACAAGGACCCAGGTTTACCCCAACATGCCCTGTTGATAGTATAAGGTCTATTCGGGAAGCCGAATGGTGCACCCCAGACTGAAATGTAGATTCCCGTTGAGTGGGATGCTGTACCCGCCATAAATCCATTTGGCCATATATTCTAAGTAGATCTAGCTCCCTCTGGCTACCCCTGGATTGGCAACAGTCCACCCTGTGGACCTGTCCAATCTTTGAACCAACGTCATATTAAATTCACCCCCGCCTCTAGAATCAGGGAGTCGGCTGCGTGGGACAACTGGGCTGCCACCCAGTCAAAGAATCGTGGCTCGTCCATATTCAGGGCATATGTGTTCAGTAGAGTGACCTTCATCCCTTCAATATACCCTGTTAATAGCAATGCCCTGCCATCCTGGTCTTTGACCATCTCCACCAGAAAAAATCAAAGGGAGCTATGGATCAGTATGGCCGCCGCCCCTTGCATAAGAGGAGTATGACAAAGTATCTGTGGCACCCCCACATTCTTGCCCATTTGTCTCTCCCTGACTTACCAGGTGGGTCTCTTGGAGGAATGCCACCCGTATCCCATGCTGCCTCATGCTTAAATGAACATTCCTAACTTTATCTGAGTGGTTACCCCTCCCCCCCGAGACAATCTGAGCTTCCCGCCATATCCCATTGGCAATGTGTAACCGGGGACCCTCCAACTCCCACCAACATCCCCACCCCCCTTGCCTCACACTGCTCAATCCCCAACTTGTCTGGTCCCCACCTTGCCGAAACAATCCACCCCAACTTGATCGCGTTTTCACCCCCCGCACTTCCACCTTCCCCAATGCAACTTGGTGGAATGCACACAGGGGCCTCATGCATCCTTCAAGCCCTGATCCTCTTAAGCAACAATTACTCCTGGCATTGCTCGCCCTGGCCGAGCACTGTTGGGCCCCCTCCCTCTGCTCCGCCCCACTGCACCTGGCATCTATCGGGAGCTTCTATCAGCCCCGCCTATGGGCTTCGGCGGGAGCAAGCATGTCATTTCCAGTTCCATTGTTATTTGCAATGCCCTCTTTCTCCACAAACATACACCATTATCATCAGCCCTTCATGGGCCCCTCCTTCAAATCATCCCTCGGGTCGTCTCCAGCCCTCACTCGTCCACTGTCTCGGGTCTAATTTCAGAAGGGCCTAGCTAGTTCTTGTCCTGGGCCTCAAGGCTGCCGGCCTCTTCCTGATCCCTTCTTCGGAAATTCCATCCAGGAATCTTCTAGCCTCCTCTGGGGTTAAAATAAAGTGTGCTCTCCCAGCATATTGTATCCTGAGCTTGGCTGGTAACATCATTGCATAGCGGATCTCCAGGCCTACACTTTACCCCCACAAAGGTTCATCATGCCACTTGCACAGAGGATAAGTCTGGGAAGATCTGGACACGGTCCCCGTCAAAGGTGAAGTCCCACTTTTCCCTAGACAGCCGAAGGATTGTGTCACGGTCTGTGGTTAACAAGTTTCCTTATTATGGGACGAGGCCACCAGGACCGGGGAGCGATGCTTGGATCCAGTGGGCACGCTCCACTAAAAACATAGGCAAGAGTTCGTCCTTCCCAAAGAGCGACACATGCGGCCCATCCCCTGTTGCTCCCGGATCGCCACCAGGCAAATATTGCTTTGCCTCGCTCGGCCCTCCAGATCCTCATTTTTAGTCGTTCTTGCCTAGGGCCACCAGCCTGGAAGAGACTGTCGCCACTGCATCTTCTAAAATGGATATTCTGTTCTCTGCCTCATTCAATATGGTCCCATGTTTATTGAGCCTTAATTGTATAAGGTCCACCTTGTTTGTCAAGGCCATATAGCTTGGTGGCCAATTTCTCTATGCCTTCCTTAAGGTGCAAGAGGATCTCCTTCATGGCAAGGTCAGCCCCAATCACTGCCCCTGCCGCTCCTCCCGTGCCCCCCTGGGTGTACTACGTGCTCCTCGGCCAACTTAGATTTCCTCCCTGCCTGCTCTCCATCAAAGGCCAAGGTGCATTGATTCTTATCCTCTTTCACCGCCTTGCCAAACCACTGCCCTTTCAGGGCCCCACTGGCATCCACCAAAGCTGGCTCCACTAGCCTCACTGTACTGCTCCAGTCGGGTGTGCTGATAGTCTGCCCAGTTCCTCTGCTCCACTGCCCGACCCTTCTTTCAGTTTGGCTCTTAACTGGGACTGTCTTCCAACTGATCAACAGATTGCCAGTGGTCCCACAGATGCAGCCTGCAAACCTCCAGGCCTGGCAGGGCGATCTCTCCTGCTCCAACCAATCAACATGCCTTCAGTGGGCCTCAGTGGAAACTGTGCTCCCATAATTGTGGCTTGCACACCTCTGTGGTAGCAGATTTCCTCGCACTAGCTCCGAATATGGATGTTTCCCTCTCACCTCTGGTGCCTGCTCTTCCTCAGCACGTGAGACCGCAGAGGCTCTTGGAGGCTGCCTATTCGCCCGGATAAGGCCTCCCTCCCGTCAGCAACAGCCTGCGATGTGCCCTGTTTTCCACGGCCGTGCTACACACTGGTTTTCTTCCGGCCACCAGTCCATCCTTCAGACGCAGCATGCAGTCTGCTGAGCACTCCACCGTCAGTGTCTTCACTGCAAAGCTGGCCCGTGTCTCCCACATTCCTGGGCTCCAGTGTCCCACTTGGGCATTGCACACTTGTGCGGCCGGTTGCCGCCTCTTCCCTCGTTGCCCGGGTGCCCGTGCCGCCTCCTCCTTCTTCTGCTGGTGCGACTTCACCCCCGTGCCACACCGGGGTCTGCGTGCCCTGGTCCCCGTTCACGCCAGGCTGGTCCTCCTCTCCCGCTATGCGGTCATCCACCAATTCAGCAGGCCTCTCAGTGGCCCCCCACCGCCGCAGCTCTTGCCCAAGATCAATCTCGCCAGCTGGGCCAAATTTCACTCCAATGGTCGTGCTGTCGGTGCGAGGCGGGTATCTCTATTTTTAAATCTTGTAGTTGCCCAGGAACTTCAGGCTATTAGGCTTGGCGCAGAGCTCACGCAGGAGCTGCCATGCTGCTTCAAGCTCTACATCACCACCCCCCGCCACAGGTGGCCTCAATATTTGTTTACCCAAGCACAAGGGAGGACTTGGTAAAGGAATCCACCTGGTTTCAACTGGAAATACAAATCTAAACCACAATATTCAGAAACCAGCGGAACCACGAATATTCTAGCACTAGAGAATACCAGGGCCACGATAAACTATACAATAGATTGATATCAACAAAACAACGTATTCTTTATATCAACATTATCTTTCTGTAAACACAATATTTTAAATACAAACTGTTCAAAAACTCTTTGATACAGTAGTCACATATACAATACAGCAGATGTACTGCCTAATGGCAACAAAAAAAATACTGGACCAGTCGAAGAAAAAAGTGACAAATACACTGTATCTACACTTCTGCACCTCCAATTAAGGCATTCTAGTGAATTCACAGTGCTGGATTGTAATTTGGGAATCCCCCATAGGGTTTGAAAATCTCAAAGCAAAGATGCTAGTTAATGTTTAACACCTCAACTGTAGGTGCTATTGCTGAATTCATCCTTGCTCAAAGTGCTGAACCTTCTTCAGGGGATACAAATTGTTTTCCTCAATACCGCGTACATTGTGTTGTGCTTGCTGCTTCACCTGGACCTACAATGGACACATGTGCATTAATGGCTCATGTATCTCATTTTTCTAAGTATGTGCAGCATGTGTAATTGCATTAAAAAAGCATGGGGCATTTGTGCCACCTACCTAATGGAAATACGTTCTTCACATCCATTTATTATTGTAGTGGTACAGCCTTTCGTTGTACCCAGATAACATTTTCGTAATATCTGTCAAAGAATAAACAATGTGGACACATTCAATAATGTTCGACCTTTCCAATCAGAAAGAAATATATACACTCAACTCCTCGAAATGCATGGGCTATATAGTACAACACTAGTACTTGCCCCAAGGGCGGTATCTCTCATACCTGTTGTAAATTCCTTCTGATGAATGGGTTTCCACTCTTTTATCTGTAATGTACATTTGTGTGTAAATATACTGTTCGAGGCTAGTCTCGTCCTATATATTCATGTCGAACTGTAGAACGATTTCATGTTAGAGCTTGTTTGCCCCGAGTACTGTTGTCATGCTGTCAATGGGACAGTTTCTTGTGCCGCATTTTGTTAATGAAGAGATGTGCATTAGAGGTGCCGCCAGCCTCAAAAGTACGCTATTTATTAACCGGAGAAGATGCAGTGTTCCCTGAAGTGTCCAGACCTGTCGAGCGGCGTCCCTGTGGATACAAGGTGAGCGTTACACATAAACGAAATGAGAAACCCCCTGGCTGCAACAACACACCCATGCCCTCAATGAAACTATGCAACGACCTCGCTGATCACTTCAAGAACAAAATCAGCACCATTCACCAAATCCTACAAAGCAGACAAATCTACTACAACAAGGAACCGACCTTGCCAGCCGAGGATCGTCTGAACAAACTACAAAACTTTCCCAAATATCAGCAGAGCTATTCGTCAAGCTGGTAAGAAACTGCAACAAAGCTGTCTCCTCCATGGATTCCTGCTCCCCAGACTTGCACAAATCAATCTTCACACAAGGAACACCCATGTAATACTACAGAAACCTTTTCAACCAATCACTATTAACAGGGAAAGTACCGCGATCATTCAAATCGGCATACATCAAGCTGCTCCTCAAAGACACAGCAGGCAGCGTGGAAGACCTTGACAACTACAGACCCATCTCAAACATCCCCTATGCAGCGAAACTACTTGAAACCTATGTATATAGAGCAATACAAGATTACATACGATAACACCTTCTGCTGCACCCGGCACAAGTAGGCTTTAGAACGATGAGAGGAACAGAAACAGCACTGCTCTCAATCTGGGACGACCTGATGGCTAATTCAGACTCGGACTCAGACACAAGTGCAGCTCTAATACTTCTGGATCTCTCAGCATCATTTGACACAGTCAACCATGACATCCTCATCAGGAGATTGGAAGAAATAGGAATCACCAGCCTAGCCTTATGCTGGATTAATTTTTCCTAACAGATAGAACAGAAACCGTCTGGATCAAACCCTTTAAATCCATCCCAAGGGAATCCACCTGTGGAGTACCACAAGCATCCTCCCTATCTCTGCTGCTCTTCAACATATACCTGGCTCCACTAATCAAGCTCTTTAAAAGACATGGCCTCACATGCTACAACTACGCTGATGAGACACAGATCATCTATAAAGTACAAAACACACACAAAGAAAACACAAACCTGCGGCTGGATGAACATAAACAATCTCAAACTCAACCCTGGCAAAACAGAAATAATGTTTATCCAAAAACAGCCTCTACATCCCATGGCCAATAGAACTAAGAACAGCACTGACACCAACAACAGTAAAGAACCTCAGAGTCTTGATGAACAACAAACTAGCACTTGAGCCACAAGTAAATGCTATAATCAAGAAATGCTTCTTCCTTCTGTACAGAGTGAAATGGGTCCTACCGTTCCTCTCCTTCACCCACAAAACACTCACCCTCATCACACTTCTCATGTCCAGAGTAAACTACGTCAATAGCCTATACCTAGGAATGCCAGAACGCATATTAAAGAAACTTCAGCGTATTCATAACACAGCTAGCAGACTCCTGCTCAAACTTCCACAAAGAGAACACATTAGCACAGCACTGAAAAATACTACACTGGCTACTGATAAAACCGCGAATAAGGTTCAAAACAATGTGCATAACGCACAGAGCAATCCACGGGCGAGGAGCAGAGTTCCTAAAGAAGAAAATAACCATCTACTATCCAGCAAGACCACTCGAATCAAGCTACGTCATTCGCCTAGAATCAAAACCATCCAATAAAAGAAAATTCGGAGGAGCTTCTTTCTCACACCTGGCTCCTAAAACATGTAATTCCCTACCAAAAAACATGGGCAATACAATGGATGATCTGGAATTCAAAAAACGACTAAAAAGTTGCAACTTCACCCCAGAATCAGAATCTGAAGGGAATGAGTAGGAATCATACATTGGCAGAAACAGGAATCCCAGGGCGGGACCTCTAATCCATTGCCTAATCGTCCCCAACTGGTGGGCGTAGGAAGGACATTTTAAAACTCTCATGCACACACAACGCCAAGTTTACAGAGGAATACCACAGTAGGCAGGACCTTCCACTAGAAGTCAAGGTAGAGACCCAAAACCTTCCTAACCTAACCATCTCTAATCCTTGGATGGGGGGAACACACCTTCACAACCCATGTCCACATACCTCTAGACTACTACAGAAGATAATTACCACACCACCACGTACCTGCCGACTACGATACCAAACAATATCAAAGCACACAAGATGGTCATAGACAGTCCCCGGCGGTCTGTCATCCAGGTGGCCAGGACACGGCCACCGCTATTGGATCCAGTTCCTAGGGGTGAACTAGTGAGGGAGGATCACTTGGATGGGGGACACTGATGGGTGAGACGCTGTATCCCCTTCTTGTGACACCTTTTTCCCAACGTACCACGTAGGATGCTTAAACACTCTTTCCTCCCCTTTTCCGACACAAACACTTTTGCACACCATGAAAGACGACATACAAACACCAAAGCCATTTACCCCAACACCAAGCTCATGCAGGTGACCAAGATCACACACACCTGACAGCCCTTTGCCTTCCTCACAGGGATAAAATGGGGAGCACGAGAGCACAATACGAGCAAGACAGACCGCACGATGAGACAGCTATCCCGGCACATCACTTCAAGAAGAGAAAGGCAGGCAGAACCGAAAGGCTGATAAGGAGAGAAACAACCTTGCCCTTTCCGACCCAGACCTGCAAGACCTCAGTGGAAGGAATCGTAAGACCGCGAGCAATAGCTCAGGTGTGTTGCAGCAGATGTCAAAGGTACACAGAGCGTGCCTAACTGATAGGAGATGCCTGCTACCGTGGTACCTGCCTTGACTCCAGAAACAAGGAAAACCAAGCGGTTCGTCACAGCCAGTGAGTCGAGGGGAGAACCGATAAGCAACCGGCCATCGTAAGCAAGAAAACTAACCTCGGATGGTCCTGATATAGCAAAAAAACAGTTTGGGGAATCTGAGCCTGGAAGAGGGGGATTCAAGAGTGAAAAGTCATCACCCAACGTGTATATGGACAAGAACTTTTGTTTGTTGTTTTGATTACATCAGGTCCTTATAAACGAGATTTTCGTAGAAAAGACACTTAACCACCGAAGATCCCAATAGCTGAATCTGGAACTGTTGTCTCGTGCTGTGAAAAGCTTGAGCCTGTGTTGTGCTCAGAAGTCCCACCTTGTCCCGTCCTCAAAACGTGGGAAAGGGAGACCCCTGGCTACCAAATCCTGACGTATCATTTGTGAACACTTCTTTCTTTCCTGTGAATTCTATCCCACACTCTTTCTGGTATTTTGTTGTAAGGTTTGGCAACAATTTTCTTTTTTTAGTATAGGTCCTTTTATTTTAACAAGATGCCACTAGAGGCGACTTATTTTGATTTGATGGTCATAGCTTGCTCCCATCTTAGGTTTAGGTTTAGATTAGGTGTTTTTCCACATTACCTATACAGTTTAATACACACCCTTGAACTGTGATCACTTGTCTGTCTATTCTTGATACCATGCCTTCCTTACAGGGTACACAGCTATCTTCATCTGGAGAGTTATGAATAGGCCTTGTTTTCTGGTCTTACACCATGTGTGAGGAGACCATGATTTCTGTCCTTTTATTAGGTCTATTTGATTCAAATATACTGGTTGCTATTACTCTTTGAGACTTGGTGGCTCCGTCTTGCATATGCTTTCTTCACTTTTAACTGTCCAATACTTGGCCCTCACAGATGTTTTCTCCTTTGCTAATCTAAGAGAAATATGTTGTGCGTACATGGCTTATTCTCTTTTCTTTGTGCTGTGCAGTTGCTTCTTACTGTGGCATCCTTGATCGTTAGCCAAACAAGTATTCTTTGTTCTTGCATGAATCTGTATTCCAACGCCTGTCAGCTCTTCTGCCTCTGACTCTCTCCTTGGGGTTTTCGGCTTACTATTACACGAAACCGATGTCCATCTTCTCAACATGGCTGCTTTACCTGCGTCATATTTTCTACTGTAGCAAGCTTCTATATCTCTCATCTACCTTCCGTTTCTGCATGTATACATCTACTGCACCTGTTCTTACTTATCATCTTAGTATATTTGGTTTCTTTGCTTTTGCATGTATATTCTCTTTGTTGCTTCAGTACATCTTCATTCTTTAAGTATTCGTATATCGTTTCAGTGCGTCCTTGTGTCTTTTTTACATGACGTCACTTTACACCTGTCAGACTTCACTTCGAGTTCCTCAATTTCTGAAGGTGTTGGAAGACTTCCTTCTATCACTCTAGTTCGAGGGTACATTTGGTACGGTTGTCTGAGCGCAAACCGTTTTTCATATTTTCCATACAGTATTAGGGCCGATACGAGGTGTCATGAACAGGGCTTTCTTGGTGCTCTTCCATTATGACAGAGGTGAGGGGGCAGACTTCATAAGTGACGGGTACATCTCCTTCTCTACATAACCTACATTGAAAAGTACTGGTACTAATGGTAGAAGGTTCATACTGGCAACAGAGTACACCAGGAAATTGATTGTTAGCGGTGGTCCTGGCAGGCTAGTGAACCAGAAAAAAGACATTGAAGTACTGTGATGTAAGGTTTTGGTGGAAAGAAATTGGCAACACCACTTATATGTTTGATGAACTGTGCAAAAACTGTCCTGATTAAAACATTGTTGTATACACCAAAGAGGTATGTAGTAGTTGTCTTGCTTAAGAGAAGAGAAATCCTATTGAACTATTCATTGGGTGTATGATACTTGCTTCTAAAACAGACATGACGCCAAGTGAAAATATACAGAAGTGAACGAACTTTATGTTGGAAACCAAACATGGCTTTTGGGAGAATGTTTTGTGTACCTTTTTGAAGTAGAAAATGACTATTGGGATGAACTTTATTCATTGGAACTTCATTTGGAAATCCTGCTTTAATTCTGGTGAAGGGGGATTCGACCCTGGTTACAAGAATATTTGGTTTGAATTAATGTTTTGTTGAACTTGAACAGCCATGCGAATACCTGAATTGCTTTTGTTGTATTTATAGTTTGAGGGACAGTAATCCTTGTGTATTAGGTTTTCTTTAGCCTTAAGTTTCATAGGCAGGGACCTATTGTGACCACTCACAATAGGGAAACCATATCCAATCCTATTAGTACCCGCATAATTGATGTAGTGGAAGAGTTAATATTCATACTAATTTTCTATCTTTCACATAAGATTTCATTTTAGAAATTAGTTCTTTGAGGAAATGATCTGCATATTGGGGTATTGTTTCCAATATAGAAGATGCCTCTGAAAGTATGTGGCGGCCTGGACGTTTCTCCCTGTATTTGTGTATTTTGGGGACTCTACAGAAAACATGTGTTCCGGGCTCCTTTTATATCAACAATTCTGTTTCTTGATTATAAATACGTTTTATGCTTCGCCTTCAAAATTTTATTTTGTATGGCTATTTGTAATATAGAGTTAGAGTCTTCTTCAATGAATCTGCTGCATAGTCTTTACCATTTTGGATTACGATAGCTGTCCCTTAGTCTGCTTTATGTGTTGTATGTGAATTCTTAGTTAAATTCAATAATGCTTCTCTTTCTAATGGATCATGTCCGCCCATGGATTCCTTATCTTTGATATACCTGATATCCTGCTTGCAGCTTTGGAAACTTTCCTACAGTAGAGGGCACTGTGCGTTGATTTGAGGTCCCTCAGCAGCTACCATCCCGCTCTCGCCCATCATAAATAGCATGCACAGCGCTGGTTGCCTCAGTTCAGTTTTTCCACTTGCACTGCACACTTTGAATGGTTTGATCGCCCCAGCGATTTTCAACTGCGTTTAACCTATATCTTCAAAATACGTCTACTCTGAAGACGGGATTTCTGTATAGCATTGAGCTATTCTCACTTACTATATCTATTGTCTTGGAAGTGTACTCTTCTTTTTTTATTGTATGCTTCCTCCATATTTGTAGCCATATTTCCTGGTTAATACTAGGGGTGTACCGAACTTCGGCTTCGAGTAATTGTTTGGCCGAATTCCAGCCAAAATTAGCTATTCGGCATTCGGCCAAACAATTAATTATTACTCGAAGCCGAAGCTGAATGTAACTAAAGTAGAGCGCCTGTAAGGTTGGGATCACACGTAACATTGTTCAAAGCCTTTATCTTGTCAGCCTTTGCTGTGGTCAGCGGAGGTGGCGGCCGCATAATGGGATCAGTGAAACTGTCAAGGGCACTTCACTGGAATGTGAGAAGGGGGGGAGGGCCAAACAGGAAAGGGGGGTTGTGCGTGCAGCCACTAATGTACTTTTAGCCGCAGAGGGCTGAGAGCATAGGGCGGGTGATGCAGGAAGCCCCAGGGAGGCTGGAGAGGTGCATAAACACATGAACCATGAGTGTTAATAGCCCCCGCATTTACATCTGACTCGGATCAAGAGTCAGGGGGCTTGTTTGTGAACAGGAAGAGAGAGGCTACTGGGTGCATCCATGGGTGATGAAAGCAGCGCCAGAGTAGCTGCTTGGCACTTGAGCCCTATTGAAAGGTAACAGCTGGCAGATCCTGTTTTCTGATAATGAGGCCGCTTCCCCTGTTAAGCCACACCCGAGCTTCCCAGCAGTGGCTGCCAAAAGGAATCAGAGAGGCCATTAACACGGCCAGCCTAAGCATTAAGAAAGCACATGTTATATTCTTGACTCTGGTGGGAGCGCACCGTGGAAAGAAAATAATCAAGCAGCTTCAGGTTAATGTAAATCGAGGTTTGCCCAGCGAAGAATATGTTCGGGGAAGTGTGAAAGTGTCTATTTAAAAGTTTCACCTTCAGTAAAATGGTCGGGTTTTCGTTTGGGAAGCAGTGACATGTCCTCTTAGGGAGGAATAGTTTGCTTACTTGAAACAGCCTGGGGCCTTGTGAGCTACCTCTTAAATGTGCATGTGGACAAAAAGTTCCTAATGGAGATCAGTTCATCTGAATAAGAGTGGGGCGGCAACCTCCTTTGTTACATGTATTGCCTTGTGCTAGTATTGTACAAAATGACACTTGCACCAGTGCAAACTTTGTGCAGTTTGGCGAATGTTGGCTATTGTCATAGATCTGTTGCCTGCTGGTACACTTATGTTTGGGAAATATATAGGTGGAAAAAACAGTATCTTCCTACCTTTCAAATATACCTTACTCTCCAGTGCTTTAAGTGATATTGGAAATTAAAGGGGTCTCTAATGAGTAACAAAGGAAAATATATTTATTGGGTCCTAAGAATTTAGTGATGTGCCATAAGTAACTAAGGAATCTTTCTTTTGTTTATTTATTGTGCATTTGTAATCTATGCTATGCCATGATCTATTTATAAGCATGTCCTTCACTGAAGTCCTGTTAAAACAAGCATTGGCAAAGCCAACAGTTTTGGCTTGTTATGCATATCTTGACACATTTCCAGTAGTAGCCTACTATTCAGTAACTATTCGGTTCCAGACGAATATTTATTTCCACCATTCGGTATCCGGCCGAATAGTAAATTCACTATTCGGTACACCCTTAGTTAATACTAGTTAATACTGCTCATTAACATATGGGAACTTCTTTTCATGTGTACGATTTTTCTAATCTTTGTTAAATCTTTTGAAGCATTCAGCTGTTGTGACACTTTTGAATTCTTCTATCTCTTTATTTATTTCCACCAGCTTTTCTTTTGGAATATCTCTTATGGGACCAACTTTTTGTCTTCTTTTTGTAGTTGTTCCTGGATCTGTTTGGCTACCTCCTTAGCTGTGAGTCAGCCCCTACCACATTTATTGGCTATAGAGCTCCATGTTAGCCTAAAATCTTTATCTAGAAAGAGAAAAAGGTTAATTTTTAACCACAATTTCTTGTGGTAAAGTTTTGCTCCTCTAGTAGTCTAACATTATAGCCCTATGGAGCTCTGTCCATACAATCCTTTTTTTAAATTGGGTAATTTCATCCAAACGTGTTAAAGTACCATCAATACTTGTACCTTCCACCTCTACCAAAATTTAACTGTTTTCCCAGTGGTAAACTCCTCCCATCTGGCCAGGAGACGGCAGCCGCTACCTGATCCTGACCCTGGGTGTGGACAACCTCCAGGGAAATGACATGGCTTCATTGGATGGGACATGGTATCCCCCTTTTCCCTTGCCGGATGAACCTCCCGTTTGCAACACTCTAATGGCCTATTGTGATTCCTCCCCTGCTCCCTCAATGGAGAGTGTTGAATCTCTGTCATTCCAATCTGCAGACCATCTCTCAAACATTGACTTGCCATCAATACATGAACTTAATGTCTTCAAATTTCGAATGCGCTCAACCTTCTGTTATCGTGGTGGTGTGGCTGTGATAAATGGTCTGTCATACAGAATACACCATCATACAATAGAAGTGTGGTAACAAAATGTATTGATTCAATTGTGAATATTATGAGCCTAAAGTAAACTGAGCCGAAGTACAATAGGTCTACGCTGATGTACACTGAGCCGACATGGGTTTCGAGAACTGCTACTCTTCTTCGGGACTCTTGAGTATAAATGATAGAGCTCTACATAAACAATCATAAAAATATTTCTTGTGAGTGATGTTAGTACCGCGAGTAATATCTACACGATTGATATGTTAGTTTTGGGAGGATAGCTCAGGGGTAATGTGCTCGCCGTGGAAACAAGACGACACGGAGGAACACAGGTTCGATCCCTGGGTCCGCGCTTAGAAACCTATGGGTATTAAGTGCGTTATAAATAAGCTATCATATCATATGTTATTGGCATCTGCCAGTCAGTTTATAGCTGCCTTTAACATAATCACACACCACATTGTGATGGAAAAATGAAAACTATAAGGATGATTAACCATTCAAAAAAACACATTGTGCATTATGCCATCATAAACCTACTTCTGATGCTTGTTAATCTGCTTAGAATTGCATGCTGTGCATATGGTCCGACATCCAGTGGTAACCGCAGAGTATTGCATCTTGTCTTTCGGGGACCGAAAGGGGACGTCGACCTAGGCGTGTCTGTAACAAAATCCCTATTGTGACGTGTAGTGTACCCAAAATCCCTCACGCGCTGAGGTCCCTCAGATAGTTTTTTACCGGCCAGATTACTGGTCGCCCTGTAGCAGAGCTCTTACATAAGAGACATTGTTTATCTTATACCGACTTGTCAGTTATTCCCCCTTTAAGTCACTTTGACAGCAAGGACAACTTCGACGAACACTGCATGGGATTTCTCTACAGCGGTGGATTTCGGCGCCTAAGATCCGGCGGCTGAAGCATCCACGTGGCGGGGCCCTCTGTCCAGCCTTCACAGTAGGGAGAGTGGGGTCGGGGTGACCATATCTTTGTTATGTCTTTCCTCTTTCCCCCTCTTTGCCCTCTAGGTCTGCTCATCTTTGTTTATACATTTCATTATAGAAAGGACTCGTTTAGGTTCTGCCCTAAGTGTAGGGTACCCGTGGAAGGATGAGCACAGAACGTGTAATTCTTGTCTCCCCTTAGACCACAACGAGAAGCGGTGTGCAGCTTGTAAACTCCTTCAGCCTAAGACCCTTAAGGAGCGCCGTATAAAAAGGTGGGCCGCGTACGGTATGTCACGGGCGGAACCCTCTTCCCCCCACTGCCACACCCGCTGAAAGTGACGGGGGCACCTCCGATGACCAAACAACCATTGCGGATGTTATAGACCTCGAGGCGGACACTTCTAGGTCCGCCACGCCCGCCCCCAACCCATCAAGGCCTGACGCTAGTCTCGCTTCAGGGACAACACCCGGCGACAGGGGCGTACAAAGAACGTATCACACTAAACGCACAACCCCTCCACCTATTTTGACGGGTGAAAGCGCCAGCAGGGCTGTCAAATTTCAGCGGATTCCTCTTATCGTTCAGATCACCAGCCTTCCCCGCATCCGCAGCAGGGTTTTGCGACTGGGCATTCTAAAACAAACCAGTGCGCTACCCCTAAATCAGGTTTACACGTCGAAATGCGGACTTTCGACGCGCCGACGGTCCCTAAAGGCCCGGTAGGCCCAAAATCTACGACTAGGCCACAAGGTGAGAAACCGACCGCTAGGCCCTCTAACGCCACAATAGGCGGTAAATTTACCGATAGATCTTCAGACCCACTAACTCATGCCGAAAAACATGGGGCAGGCCGCTGGCAAATCTATAGATACGCCATGGTGCCCCGATTCTCACGAGACCTACCAGGACAGTCGAGAGCCTCTTTCCAACATCCTGAGTGACACATTTCGGCATCAAGGGGCGGAAGACGACGTTTTTTCACCCGTAGGCCCTTCTGGTTCATCTAAATCAGAGGTCTTCAAACTGTGGGCCGCCTCCTAGGGGGAGGGGCGGCAGAGCCCAGCATGAAATGTAAAAAATAAAATAAAAATGGAAACCCCCCCTTTTATTTTTTTTTTATTTTTTTTTTTTAGATTGGAGGAATTGGGAATTGGGAGGGCGCAGCTCACATGGTCAGACTGGACCATAACGCGGTCTTGGGCCCCAATGAAAAAATGGCCAACAGTTGCAAATGGATATTCAGTCCGTTAGTCACAGACTGTTTGAATAGTACCCAAGGGGTTGTAAACAAATTGTGATATTTAAAGAATATTTATTCAGCAAAAATGGCCACAACTACTAGCTGCATAGTGTAGTAACTCCTCAAACTGGCCCACATTGGCCAAAAAAGTGGCCCATTTTGATAGGACTACACAAGCATTTTGCATTTTTGGTACGTTCCTTGCCCTATAGGCCAGTCCAAGCCTGCCAGCTCAGCCATAATGGGTGAGGGGGCGTCCACCCACTGGCCACCTCACCCATTATGGAGGAGCTGAGGAGCCAGCCCAGTGAAACACTGAGCACTCCCTCAGCTGCTTTTTCCAGCTGAGGGAGTGCTCTTGGGCTAGCTGAACTGTCAAAGGGAAACACTGTTTGCCTTTGACAGTTCATTTCCTCAGACGCACATGATCACTGAGCCATGCAACGCTGGGGGTGGTTTGCTTTGCCAGCCTTGCATAGCTCATTGGAAATACTGGCTGTGGCGCTGCATGTATGTATGTGCGAGGGGGTGCTCCTACGCCTCCTCGCACATAGGGGCAGAGCAACCTGGAGCAGGGTATTTTAGCAACCACGCGCAGGACCCTGCAAAAGGTACGTTTATGGCGATTTATTTTTTATTTAAATGTGTATGGATGTGTATATGCTTGTGTTATGGGAAAGTAGTGGGAGTAGGGTGGGGAGAGCCCAGGGTCTGTACTGGGAGTAGGGTGCGGTGACGGCACGCAAAAGTTCATAGCGATTTCTAAATACTGTTCATCTGGCACTTTTAGGGGGGCCCGGCCTGCCCAAACTTTGCTCAGGGGGCGGCCCAGGCCAAAAAAGTTTGAAGACCATTGCTCTAAATGGACAAGGGGGAAAAATATGAATGGTGCATGGATAAAATATACATTTTTATGAACATCCTTCCCCGAAAAGATCTTGTGGAGAACCTAATCTAAAATCGGCTTCACGTTTCCAAGAAGATCAGCCCTCTGGCCACGTCCATCATGAAGACATCGTCCAGATGGACACTTATCAGGACATTTACAGTGAAGATGAAGAACCTTCCTTCCTGCAGGGCTACATTGAGGACCAGGCGGATGCCACAGACAATTGGGAAGAAATCCTGCAAGTGGGGACGGACCCATGGACGCTCCCCCAACAAGATCAGGACACTGATGTTATGTGCCTGAATTCTCCTCTGTCCACCCTGGCTCACCTGGCCTCGCCTGTAGACGACCAAATGGCCTTCAATTCAATTTTAAGGGAGGCAGCAGATCCCTTCCAAATCACTACTAAAGAAGCGGTACCCGAGCAGGACTTTGTGGTGGACATTCTCAAGGAGAAACCCCCCTCAAGCCAGGCCATTCCCCTCCTTAATTCTGTTAAAAGAAGATTGCCCCCCCTCCCTGGTGTCGCCAGTTCAGACCCGGGCAGTGAACCCAAGAGTGGAAAAGCTATTTCGGCCAGCTTCTTCGGACCCTCAATACATTAAAGGGCATGCCCCCCCCCCCCCGACTCCCAGGTAGTGTCTACCACCAGGAAATGGGCAGGAGTACCCCTTGCTATGGGGAGGCACCACCGGATAAAGAATCCAAGAGGTTGTATGCCTAAGGTAAGCGGGTTACCTCGGCTGCTGCATATACCACACGCGTAGCGAATAACACTACGCTGCTGGCGAGTTATGCAGACGCTCAATGGAACCTAGTACAGGAAGGTCTCCAGGAATCCCCAGAACCTGTCAGATCCAGGCTTCTCACCATTGTGGCCGAAGGCAGGCAAGTAAACCAGGATGTAATAAAGAACACTCTGGACACTGCTGAGACAGCAGGCAGGTCTCTGGCCCAGGGCACTTTACTTAAGCGGCACGCTTGGCTTCGTAACTCAGGTTTCAAGCCTGAGACACAGGCCACTCTCATCAACAAACCCATTGAAGAAACTAACCTCTTCGGAAAGGCGGTCGATTAGGCCCTGGAAACAGCCAAAAAAAGAGCATCAGACTCTTAAGTCCCTGCAACAGATTACTCAAAAACCTTCCCCCTCAAAGGGGAGGTAATTCTCGTCGGTCCTTTCGAGGGCAGTCCCGTGCAAGTCAGAAGAACTATAGCATGGGAAACCTTAATGCTGGACAAACATCAGGAAGCCCTGCATACTACCCACCATGGGGTCAGCGATGCGGCAAAGCCAGAGATAGAGGCCCCAATCCTAGAGGAGCCGCAGCCTCTGGTCAGAAATGACCATCAGATCCAGGTCCCCTCCCATGTCACTCCGGTCGGGGGGGTACGTACATATTTCCTCACAGCATGGGAGGGGATAACTTCAGACCAGTGGGTCATAAAGTGTAACGCTCACCTGATTCCCGTAGAGGCGCCGGTCTTGACTGGGCGTATACCGTATCTTCAAAGGTGATGTGTAACACACGGCTGGCTCTTTGGGCTGGACCTCTGTGCACTGTATGTCTGACTTGAAGGGTAAGATGTCTGCAGATAGAAAATATGGGATTAAGGAACTGGGTTATTGAATGTCTCTCTCTTCTTCCCTTTCTCTTCTCCTGTAGAACCCCAAAGGTTAACGCTTTCACCTTAGGTAAGTGAACGCCGTGCTCTCCATCTGCCTCGGGGCAGGGTGCTGTAACCAGTTTCTTCACTGGATAAGGGGAGCAGGCCTCTTGACTTCAGAGGACTGCTGTCCGTCGTTTACTGCACGAACGGTAAGTTTCGAGTAATTCTAATGTCTTTAAAGTCTTTAG
Organism: Ambystoma mexicanum; assembly: GCF_040938575.1. Taxonomy (NCBI): domain Eukaryota; kingdom Metazoa; phylum Chordata; class Amphibia; order Caudata; family Ambystomatidae; genus Ambystoma; species Ambystoma mexicanum. Next base: position 1,345,125,369 of record NC_090937.1, on the reverse strand, counting down.
TAATGATGTTTCTTGTTTTGCAGGGTTCCGGCGATGGCGGATGACGGGCTGAAGTGAGTTGAAGATGGAGCCCGTGTGATGAATAGAAGCGCCTGGAAGCACGTAAGTAAGCGCTTGTTGCCTGCTTCACGATGCGCTCTAACTGTCTTTTTATTTTGCAGGTACAAGTTCGGAGCGGCTGCAGGGTGCCGGAATACCCACTGGGTTAGATGTGGAAAGGAGTAATGGCACGTGAGTATTAAAGTTCCCCAATGTCTTTAAACGCACCTTGTTTTGTCTTTCAGATGCGGGATGCAGCGCCGAAGGCCTCCGGAGCGTGCGAAGAGTTGGTAAGCTTTTGTCTTTCAGATGCCGGAATGCAGTGTGAAGACCTCCGGAGCGCACGAAGAGTAGGTAAGCCTTTGTCTTTCAGATGCCGGAATGCAGCGCGAGGCGTTGGTGACAGCCGATGGACCAGGTAAGTGAAGAGCTGTCACTGAAGACCGTAATGCTAACCTGTTCTTTCTTGTCTTTATAGGTGTTGCTGAAGACTGGATTCAGGATGGTAAGCCTTTTTCCTTAGGCCCAGGATCAGATGCAGGAGACACGATGAGCGTTCTGCTGCAGAGGATGCAGAATAACGCAAAGCAAGATTCATCCATCGGGTGTGGTTTAAATAGCCTCCTGTAGTGCTTAGGTGTCTCCTTCCACAGCCACGCCTAGGAAGAAAAGAGTTCCTGCTTTCCAGAAGAGTTCCAGTGTTCTGAATCTAGGGAGTGGCTCCTGCCCCACCCAACAGGAAAAGTAGTTCCAAACAGAAGAGGATCAGAGGCTCAACTGGCAGGCAAGTAAGCAGCATGGTCTGCTGCAGGTAAGTCCACCCAAGCATTATGAGCCCGGCGCTTCCAGCGCTGGGACTGGGCATATTTATGAGCCTGGTGCCACTGGCGCCAGGACTGGGTCCAAAAGGTCCCAATTGGGACTGGTTGGCACTCGGAACCTGGGTTATGGATCTGCTTCCAAGGGAGTTGGGAAATCCCTGACCTTTTGGAAGCAGAGACCATGACATAAAGGCGGGTGCCCATGGGTACTGCGTGGAATTCGCCCAACCTCCACAGTTCAGACCACCGCACTCATGGCGCCTCTCACCGGACGATCTGGAGATCCTGAATCAAGAGGTGGAAGCGCTGCTGGGAAAGGACGCCATAGAAGCCGTCCCTATTCTTCAGGCAAACTAGGGTATTTATTCAGTGTACTTCCTTGTACCCAAAAAGGACCTCACCATGCGCCCTGTTCTAGACCTGCGCCCAGCGAACAAGTTCATAAAACCTCAAACGTTTTGCATGGTAATGCTACAGGAGGTGATCCCACTATTGAAACGGGGGGACTACATGGCAACATTGGACATTATAGATGCATACTTTCATTTTTCAATGTTGCCAGCGCACAGGAAATATCTGAGGTTCATGATAGAGGACAAGGTGCTCCCCTTCGGCATCACCTCTGCGCCAAGGGTGTTTACAAAGGTCCTGGCAGTAGCAGCAGAACACCTGCGCAGACTATCTGTCCCGGTTTACCCTTACCTCGACGACTGGCTCATAACAGGGGACTCGTACGACACATGCTTTTTTAACACCCAGAAGACCGTAGACCTTCTGTTCAGTCTGGGTTTCACTATCAACAAGAAAAAATCCAGTCTAGTCCCCAGTCAAATAAAACAATTTCTGGGAGCTCTAATCCGGACGAAAGACGGCCTCGTATTCCCCTCCAACAAGAGGGTTCAGAACATGCTTTTTCAGATCCCTCAATATGTAGCCAGTCGGGAGGTGACGGTGCCCAAAGCCGTGCGTTTGCTAGGAATTGTGGCATCATGCATATAGTTGGTTCCCCACGTGCGGCTGCGCATGCGTTCCATGCAAGAGTGGCTCAACTGCCAGTGCTGTCAGGCCAGCGGACAATGTGAACATCTGGTAGTTGTCTCGCCAGCCCTCTTTCGCTCTCTGCAGTGGCGGTCAAGGGAAAACCTCTTGAAGGGGAAAACCTTCACCACCCCTGCAGTGGAAGCCACTCTCACGACAGACGCATCTCTCACGGGGTGGGGGGGGGGGCTACCTGCTTCAGCAGACATCGCATGGAGTGTGGTCCCCACAAGTAGCGTCCAACCATATAAATTTACTGGAGCTATTAGCGGTGTTCAAGGCATTAAAGGCCTTTCAGATGCAACTACAAGGGAAGACAGTGCTGATTCTAACAGACAGCACTACAGCCATGTATTACCTGAACAAACAGACGGGCACTCGCTCTCCAGGGCTATCTAAGCTGTCCCAAAACATTTGTATGTGGGCTCTCGAACACAAGATGTTTCTGTTGTCCCAACATGTTCCAGGGGAACTCGATCTTCTGGCAGACTTACTCAGCAGAGATTTCCATCTGCCCATAGAATACGAATGGCGTCTGCATGAAGACATAATGTCCAACGTCTTCGCAGAATGGGGCTCCCCAGAGATCGACCTGTTTGTGACTCAGGAGAACGCCCAATGCCAAGACTACGCCTCCAGGTACCCCCAGAACCACTCCAAGGAGAACGGTCTCTGGATAACATGGTCAGGGAAATTTGTCTACGCCCCCCCCCCCGACTCCCCTTCTCAACAGGATAGTGCACAAGATACACCATGAACCAGTTACCATGATACTGGTGGCCCCCATGTGGGACCGCCAACCCTGGTTCACTCATCTAATGGAAATGTCCCTCTCCCCACCAGTTAAACTACCCTGCCCGTACAACATGTTGTCTCAGGACAGTGGGGAGACCGTACACCCATGCCCACAAGCTCTGAATTTAGCAGCCTGGCTCCTGAGGTCATAGAGTTTGGACACCTGCAACTCCCTCAGAGGTGCATGGCCATACTTAGGGAAGCTAGAAAACCTAACACCCGTTATTGCTATGCCAGCAAATGGAAACGTTTTGTCATCTGGTGCAAATTCTTTCTTTCTTTCTTTCTTTCTTTCTTTCTTTCTTTCTTTCTTTCTTTCTTTCTTTCTTTCTTTCTTTCTTTTTTTCTTTCTTTTCTTTTCTTTTCTTTTCTTTTCTTTTCTTTTCTTTTCTTTTCTTTTCTTTTCTTTTCTTTTCTTTTCTTTTCTTTTCTTTTCTTTTCTTTTCTTTTGTATAGCGCACTTGCAGCCCGGGGGCATCGAGGCCATGTTAAAATAATTTGTTGGAGTTTTGATTCAAAGGTTAGACAGGTGACCATAGGTCTCTTAATTACTCAGATACAGGAATAGTTACATAGTTACATTAATAGTTACATAGAGATGCGTTTTACAGTTACAGACTAGCATCATGTACATTTCATACAAAAAGCTTGGTTTTAATGGCTTTGCGGAATGCGTGGTGGGATTCAATCATTCTTACGTGAGTCGGCAGTGCGTTCCAGTGGGTGGAGGCCTGGGTGGGAAAACTGGAGCCACTGGCACGCATCTTGCGCCTTTTGGGCGTGCCAATCATGTTAGAGTAACACTTGTGGCAGTATGCTTGGTGATTCTTTGGGTCAGGTAGGGTGGAGCAAGTTCATGGAGACATTTGTGGGTGAGGGCGAGTGTTTTGAAGACAATTCTCTCTTTGACCGGGAGCCAGTGGGCCTGTCTTCTGACTTCGGAGATTAAGTCTTTTCTCGCGGTACCTGTGGCTGCCCTTAGTGCGTTGTTTTGGACTAGCTGGAGTTTAGCAAGGTTTTTATTGGAGGTCCCGATGAGTAGGGCATTACAGTAGTGCAGTCTTGAACCAATTATTGCCCTGGCAATGGTGAGGCAATTCTGGCATGATGGGAAGGGTCTAGCCGCGTTGGGGACCTTAGAATAGTAGGCTGAGGAAGAAGCAATGGCCTTGACCTATCTTAACATGGACAGATCGCAGTCAAGGTAGGCTCTGAGTGTCTTCATGTAGTTGGAGACCATGATTGGGATATTGTCAAAAGGGAAAGAAGCGTACTGTTCACCGAGGTTACCCATGGTGGAGAGTGACCCTATGAGTAGGAGTTTGTTTTCATCAGTGTGGAGGCAGAGCCGATTATCTGCCATCCATGATTGGATAGTGGAGTAAATGGTGGGGAGTGTTTTAGTATCTGCTAGGTAATCACCCGTGAGTGGGATGAGTACCTGTGTGTCATCCGCATAGTTGGTATACGAGATGCGCAGGGAGTCAAGGATGCTGAACAGGGGCCTCGTGAAGAGGTTGTAGAGTATGGGCATGATGCACGAGCCCTGTGGAACGCTGCATGTGATGTGGCACATGCTGAGTCAGAAAAGACTTTCATGGCCCTCTCTTGGAGAAATTAGGTAATCCATTTGCATGCTTTGTGGAGAAGTTAGCTTGGGTGGCTAGATGGTGGCACAAGGTGTGGTGGTCCACCAAATCAAAGGCAGCTGATAGATCCAAGAGCAAGAGTATAGCCGGTGTACCTGCATCCCTTAGATCGTCCATTTGGTTCTTTAAGTCCAGGAGAGCCGTTTCGGTCCAATACCAATGGCGTCAATCCCATCGATTGCTCACCCACACACATTGTGCTGTACCTCACCCATTTGTTGGACACAGGGTTGGTCTTCAATTCCCTAAAGGTTCATCTGGCTGCACTTTCAGCCTACACCACATCACAACAAAAGGTGTCATGGTGGAAGATACCGGTGATTAAGGTCTTTATGGAAGGGGTTAAGAGGATTTATCCTCCCATGTCTCACCCAGCTCCTGGATGGGATCTGAATATGGTTTTAACCAGGCTCATGGGATCTCCCTTTGAGCCAATGCATAAAGCAAGTCAAAAAGACCTTACTTATAAAACAGCCTTCCTAGTGGCTATCACTCTATCAGAAGAGTTAGCGAACTACAGGCCCTTTCTGTTCTAGACCCCTTTGTTACAGTCCACAGGGATAAGGTAGTTCTGCGCACTCATCCCAGATTCACGCCTAAATTCATCTCGAAGTTCCATGTGAACCAATCGATTGAATTACCTACCTTTTTCTAGAATCCCACTAGCATGGGCGAAAGAAGCCTACATGCACTAGATGTGCGCATGGCAGTCATTTTCTACCTGGAAAGAATGAAACCACTGAGGAAAACAAACCAATTTTTCATTTCAGTGGCAGCTGGTAGAGAGGGGGATTGTGTCTCTAAATCAGCTATCTCAAGGTGGATTGTCAAATGCATCACACTATGTTACACTCTTGCTAAGAGAGAACTGCCCTTCAAGCCTAGAGCACATTCTACTCGGGGCGCTGGGACGTCCACAGCATTCATTGCAAATGTTCCCCTAGAGTCCATTTGCAAAGCGGCAACCTGGAGTTCTGTACACACCTTTGCAAAACACTATTGCCTAGACACTCATTCTAGGTCTGATTCTCAGGTGGGACAAGCAGTACTAAGACATCTTTTCTCTACTGTTCCTTCTCACAACCCACCTCCAACTCCGGATACTGCTCGCTAGTCTATGCACAGCATGTGATTCTAAGCAGATTAACAAGCATCAGCAGACCTGCATTACTTACCATAATAGCGTTTATGATGATTGTATCTGCTTAGATTCACATGCGCCCTCCCTACCTCCCCGCTCTGGGTGGCAGGAACATAGACGTCTTACTACTTTCTCTCTTCATGTACTCATTCACAGTAGCCTTGGGCTCCCTCATGGCAGAACAAATACAATCGGAGGGACCTCAGCGCGTGAGGTTCTTTGGGTACACTGCACGTCACGATAGGATAAAGTGACACATGCTTATGCCGACGTCCCCTTTCGGTCCTCTAAAGACAAGATGCAATTCTCTGCGGTTACCAATGGATGTCGGACCATATGCACAGCATGTGAATCTAAGCAGATACAATCATCAGAAAAGCTATTACGGTAAGTAATGTATGTCATATTAATGTGAACATGAGAGTAGGACAAACAAACAAAGAACACTAAAAAAGCTAATATTATTAATGGGTATTCACTTATTCTGTGAACATTCTCTAATGGTTGGTTTAATAACCTTAAATGTACAATTCACCTCAGTGGTGAAGAAAGTTGCTTTCTTTATGATTCTGCATAGCTGTGCTGTGTCCGAGTGCTACCGTAGCGTAACAGCCTGTGTTAGCATATCCATGTGGGTTAAACTGTAAGATGGGTAAAGGTAGTGTATTTGTCAACTTAAGTTTAAGCATGTCAAATTATTAACAGTGAAGGTGTACCTTTAGGTTTAACCAAGATGTTCTAACCTCCACCATCTAAGATCGCCATAAAATATCCAAGTGTTCAATAGGATATTCAATAGTTTTACTGATCATGTGTAGGGAGATGCCATGTTAAAGGGCAAGAGTCGGAATTTCTTCATATTAGTGGATAGCTTCTGAAGATTGGTTTGCGGAACGAAAAATAATAAGTGCACATGTTTTTGATATGCTACATTACTTGTAAACGGGGTTCTATGAAAGCTAGCATTGTTATTGTTACTCACAATTATGTTTGCAAAATATGTGAGCGCTTATTTTGATTTGCATATTTCTTGTTCGAGAAACGGATCCATTAGGCGCTTATATTAATTTGCGTATCTCTTGTTATCAAAGTGTATCCAGAGTCACTGTTAGTGCCTGAAGGTATCTGCCCAATTATAGTATTCAAAGTAGATAGTACATGGCTCTTATTTTATTTATTTGCATTTTTAAAACACTCCCACAGCCCGAGGGCATCGAGGTGCTCTTACAGGAACATGTTTCTCTTAGTTGCGTTTTTATAACACGTTTAATAACCGGAGGTTTCTAAGCGCCGACCCGGGATTGAAACCTGTGTTGCTTTGTGTCGTCTTGTTTCCAAGGCGAGCATGTTGCCGCTCAGCTATCCTCCCGGGACAATATGCCTGATAACATTGAGCCATCAAAAAGTGATAAAAACATTCCTCCAGTGTTTTCATGCAAGTTATCCAAAAGGCACTACTGTTCCCAGAAACACTGTAACACAGTGACGAGGAAGAGGAATGGAGGAATACGGAGCAAAAGAAGCTCTGAGCACAGGCAGCAACTCTAGTTGCAGAGAGCACACACCTGTGCCCGGGACATTTAAAACAGGACCGCCAGAAATCATGGTAGACTGCTAGTGGGACTGGGCTGATCCTCTCTGCACGACCGATGGGCTGAAAGGAAGACAGTGGCACCAACCGGCTCAGGTGCTGAGAAAAAGGAAGCTGCATGAGAAAGATTTCACTAGGTGGGAATGCCAGCAGCCAGCTCGCCAGTGAAAGGAAAAAGCAAAACACTTACCAGAGACCCATGCAAGGCAGAGAAGACCAGCTGGAAACACGGGAAGCAGGGATGCGGAAAGCCAATGGTTGAGAGGAGGAGAACACCCGAAGACTGTTACCTGCAGACTGCAAGAAGGACAAAGAACGCCACAAAGAATCAGTGAGTCCACATTGGGACAAAGGGAACACCTGGACGTATTGGCCAGCACGCCGCATGAAGGTAATTGTACAAAACACACCAGAGAAAGAAAACCATTTGTTAGACCTGAGAGAGAGGAAGTGAAAGTATATATGGTAAAGATGAAAGTATATATGGTAAAGATGGAAACTTTGAAGTTTGCCATGCCGGATATACATATGAGAAACGTTAGCAATTAATGAACAAAGTAAAATGGCCAAAAATGCTAATGTGGTGAATTACCAAGATTAGAAGGGCAGACAAAGGCACACAACTGAAAAGCCTTGTCGGGAGAGTATACCAGGCACATACAAGAGTGTGAAGGCAACTATGAGTGCGTTAATACAAGAAGCCTTGGCAGGAGAGTATAACGGGCAATTACAAGTGTATGAATATAAGAAGCCCTGGCAGAAAAATTTGCCAGGCAATTACAAGTGGATGATTGTGAATACAAGAGGCCCTGGTAGGAGAGTATACCAGGCAGTCACAAGAAATAACCGAAGACCCCTCACCCAGTTGATCCTCCCACCCTGGTCCTCACCCATGGTCTGGATCCCAAGGTGATGGTCGTTCCCTGGTCACCTGAGGGAGAGATCCGCGCGGAATAGTGGGCGAGCCACCTTCTGGTTTCTCAAAGTGGGCAGCACTGCAAATACCTAATTTTTTTTGCAGGTCTCTGAAAATCCATCCTACTCAGCAGCACGATCCACTATTTGCACCTCCACCACCTTCCAACCCCTGCTCCTTTTCCCACTGCACAGTGTCCTCATCGTCTGGTTAGACCCTGACCTTTCTCCTACTCAATGGTGTCCTTCATAGCAATGACTCATTCCGAATGACATCCAGCACTTGCAGAGTTGATGGTGTTAGAGCAAAGAAAATACAGCATGTCCATAGTATAGTGGGCTTTTAAAAATGTGAAAAATGCAGCAGAAGAGTATCAAAACTTTCCAATATGGAACACATTAAACTTGTGTAACAGAAAGGGATGTGACGGCAATGGGAATGGCCCAACAGACAGTACCGTAGCTCCAGTCAGTATCAAATCCTTGCTATGCCAATAGAACGTGAATGAGATTCTTGTAATGGGAGAAGCTGTAATGCAAAGCAGATAGTGTTGTCCCCCCCCATCGCCCCGTCTCCTCCATGAGAGGTTTCAAACCCTTCCAATGGCAATAGCAATGAGTAAAGAAATGCACTAGTTTACAGTTACTAAGGGCAGACACTTACCTGGTCAGCTGATAGGACTTTGTTATTTACTGTAGGCTTTCTACGCCATTGAGTCATGTCTCTTCCGTTTTATGGCAGGATTCTGTCATCCTGAAATTGGGTTATCGACAAAGGTGAGCCTTTGTGTGGCATAGTTTGTTACATGCTGTAGACTGTTAACCATTTAGAGATCAATAACTTTGGATCTTTGGTGATTGTATGCTACAGCAAGGGTTCCTCTTAATGCCTTACACCTCCCACATCCCCAAGCCCCAATGATGGTCTCTTATTGGCTACAAAATATACTATACACCTCTGCACTCAAGTGTGAATGATTGGGTGGGGGAAATACAGTCAGGTGAACACTGCTTTTGAACAAGCAGGAACTGTGGGGAACAGCAGATCGAGGCCTATTTGTTGTGTAGAGTATGGAATTCTTCCCAAAATGCCACCAAAAGCCAACTCTGGATATGCTGTATGAAGTACATCTCAATATGCCCAATGTAGTCCTCCAGTAAAAACAGAAATGCGGCTGTGAGAGGCTGCATCTCATAAAAAAAAAATACACACCTGCGGGAATTGTGCTGTAAAAATAGCAAACTAGCCCACACACATTGGTGAGGAGATTTTATGAAGGACGAGTACAATTTTCATTTTACTAGGCCTTGCTGGCGAGTTTGGGGATGTTTGAAACTTTCATTTGCCATTTTATGCAAACCAAGCTTTTTTGCAGTTTCATTGGAGGGAGGGACAATTTTCTTTAGTTTCTATTTCAGGATACCTCAGTCTCTACCAGAGTTTGATCTTGCCCTCATGTCTTCAAGTTCTTTGGGTGGAATCGGTGCACCAAATATGAAGTGTTCTGAAGGTGACATACACTGCTTTAGAGAAAACACTGGTACTCTGGTAAATATGTTGTCACATGTCACCATGGGTCAAGTGAATTTCTCTTAGGTCGAGTATTTAAACGAAGGCACTTGCCCTGCAGGTCTAGTGGGAGTTTTGTTTTTCTTCATATACGTTTTATTGACATTTCTTAAACAAACTGTGGTGAAACAAAAGAACACCCCCCCAACTCTCCTTCCCTCCACCCCACCAGCCTCTCCCCCCCCCCCAGGTCAAAGTTCCCCTCGGTGCTATCGTCCTTGGAGTGTTTACCCTCGTACCTTCTCCCAACTTGCCGATTTTGCTGGCTTGATCTGCGCCAGGACAATCTAGGGGTCAACCCTTGCAACCTCCCCCTTTCCTCCAGACGTTTGTCTCTGTCTCACTTCATGCCCTTGGCCGGGGCCCTCTACTAGCCCAAGCCCAGGAGCTTCATTTTCTGTGGACACCAGGCCCTCTTGAGAAATTGTAGGACCAAATCTAGCCCATGAGAAACATCTGATGCTCTCCCCTTATCGAGTACATAACTTTCTTCAGGGCTGCCAGCGACCACAATATTCCTACCCATTCATGTTCCGTGGGTGCATCCTTTGCTTTCCATTTGTGGGCCACTAACGGCACCCCAGCAATAACCAGGATCACATATATCTTTCATTGGGCTATCATCCAGCCCCATGATGAACAACCCTGTGTTGGCCCCAATGTCTAGGCCCAGCATGCCCTTAATGGCTTCCTGTATCATCCCTCAGAACGACACTATCTTTGGGCATGCCACCATGTATGGCTCCAGGAGCCCTCTCCACCACATCAACTCCAGCTTACGGAGGATGCCGTCCGATAGAGTTTTGTCAGTTGTCCATGAATTTCTTATCCGCCACCTCCTCCCCTATCAATCTGCACACCTCCCCAACGAGGTGTGTCTCCCCTGAGTTAGTCGATACATATTTCTCAAATGGTGTCAGGTCCCTGGTCGCTGCCTCCTTTATTGTGGGGTGTGAGGCCCAGTGCCGTAGTTGTGTGTATCGGAAGTGCTTTTTTTTCTCCTACTCCGAAATCGCTCTTGCATTGGGGCAAGGATTTCATTTGCCCCCCTTCATATAGGTCTCGCAGGAGCATTACATCCCCCTTCCTGCCATGCATCAAAACCTGAATTGACCCCCGTCCCCCGGCGTGAACTGAGGGTTTGCGAGGATGGGGGTGAGGTGATGGGAAGGTGGCGATTTTTGATCTCTTGACTGCTTTGTTCCACAGGCCCCCGACCAATGCCGTCCGCCCGCTTCAGTAGATGTTTCAGGGCCCATCCCCCGGGGAAGCTACAACAGTCTTTCCAGATCAGAACCCACTACCGCTTTCTCCATCTCCCTCCATTTTCTCCCCCAGTCATCCTTCGCCCAGTCCCCTAAGACCCAGATCTGTGCTGCACGGTAGTAAATTATGTATTATTGTGTTTGGTTCCCCTATCCCCCCCTCTATGCCTGGGCTGCTGCCTCAGCCTGTGGGTGTAACACTCACCTGGTATCCACTGGGACGTCACTCAGCCTATTCTGACCTCTTACGACCTCAAACCCTTCCCTGGAGGCTATTCAACTGGAAACTGGGCCTAAAACACAGGATTGGTAGAGTTTAACACCCTATTGTCTGTGTGCTTGAACCCCTTCTTCCCCGGGGTCCAACCCTTCCTTTTGATCCACAGCTCACCTTGTTTTCTTGGATAGTGTGCTCTCCGTCCTGCCTTCAGTGCAGGGGCGCGTTGATTGATGCGGGCTCGTTGCTGCTTAGTTACTTCACTGGCAATAGTCCGACAGGTAAGTATAATGAGTCTTTTGAACAGTTCTCTAACTTTGTTCCTTTCCTTCCTTAGATGATGGCCGGCGTCCGGGGATGGCGGCGTGCTGCTGAGATGAGTAGCGCTGAAGGTGAGTGAGAGCGCGATGCACCCCTTTCGTATTTGCATTGAACTGAGTTATTTTTCTGTGTCTTTTAGGTGCTGCAACGTTTTCAGCGTGGATGCCGGTTATGAAGAACAAATGCGGTGGGTAAGCGCAGTATGCAGCGCCTCTAGATGTTTCCACGCTAACCTGGAGTGTCTTTCCCTCTTGCAGATGGATGAGAAGTTCCGGAGACAGAATTCCCCCAGATAGGCTGGGATTAGGGTAAGCGTTTGAAGCTCGTACATTATTTAAAAATAAGCGAAGATTTGCAGAATGCTTACTAATGCCTTTTTTCTGTTCATTTCCATTTTCCTTAGGAAGCGGCGTGCCGGGATGGAAATGACACCACCGAAGATGCCCACAGAACAGAAGAAGCGATGACTGATGGACAGAAGCGCCGCAAGGGAAGGCTGTTCCTAACGGTGTTCTTGCAGGAGCTGAGCGCAGAAGAAAGTTGTCAGCCTACTGGAGACCGATCCGAACACGGTGAGTGTCACGCTTCAGGTGCAGAAAACGCAAAGCATGTTTCTCAGCCTGGGTGGGCTTAAATAGTCTCTGGGTATCCCAGGTGCCTCTGGGCTGAACCACACCCAAAAGACTAGACCACACATGCAGTTCCGGGAACCGAAATATGTGGGGGCATCCATCTTGTCCCCATCAATGCACTACAAGTCCAATCCCCAATGTTATCCAATGGGAGTGAGTGAGTCTGGTGCCACAAGCGCCAAGTCTGACTCCAAGTGGGTTTTTGGAGAGATGGAGAGGCCCTTGAGGGCCATGTAGGTGATCGTGGCCTGGCTCCAGCCTGACATCTTGAAGGGCTGGGGACATGAGGGGCAGGAATCATGACAGTGGGAAATTCTAGGGGTTTTATTGTCCCAGATGTAGGCCTGTGTGAGTTTACTTAGCTTCCTGAAAAAAGGAGCTGGGACTTTGGCCGGCAGTGCCATAAACGTTTCGGAACGATAACCATTTTGACGGCATTAATCCTGTCCATCCAGGAAATAGTTAGTGTCCCCCAACCTTGGAGCAACCCCTTAATCTTTCCCAGGAGCGGAGGGTAGTTTGCCTTATAGAGTTGTTCAATGGATTTCATTATGTAAACTCCCAAGTACTTTATATTACCCGGAGCCCACCCGTATGCTGAAATTCCCTTCAACTCCCTTTCCTTCCCTGGGGACATTTGCAGGCACAGCACTTCCAATTTGCTCTTATTGGTTTTTAACCCTGTAACCTGTCCGAAAGCCACCATGGTCCTATCTACTGCCTCTAAGGACTCATGGGAGCTCGTTAAAGTTAGCAGCGTATCGTCTGCAAAAGCGGGCACTTTATGGGCCTTTCCCCCAAAGGGTACCCCACTGATCGCCTGGGAATTTTACAAAAGAGTGGTTCTAGGTAAATGGCGTAGAGTAACAGCGACAGAGGGCATCCTTGTTTAGTGCCTCTAAACACTGCCACCGGATCTGAAGCCTTCCCATTGACCATCAGGCTTAGCGTGGAGTTGTGGTAGTTAGCCTCTATCCTGGACATGAAAGTCTCTCCGAATCCCATTTTGCGCATAGCCGACAAAAAAGAAACCCCCATTCTACCGGTCAAACGCTTTCTCAGCGTCGAGGGCAACCACTATAGCCTTGCTACTGGATTTATAAACTTTCTCTAATATATGCGCAATTCTCCTTGTGTTATCGTGTGTTTTTCTGCTACGCACGAACCCGCACTGGTCAGCTTCCACCAGGGACGGGAGAAGCGGATCTAGTCTGGAAGCCAAGATTTTAGTATAAATCTTTGCATCCAAGTTTATTAGAGCAATTGGTCTGTACGCGCCACATGTTGTGGGGTCTTTCCCTTGCTTGGGGATTAGTACGTCTTTCGCCTTCTCCATTGATTGTGTTATCCCCCTCCCTACCCTGGAGCCATAAAATAGAGCTACCAAGCGCCGGGCTAACACGTCCCTAAACGTTTTATTGAAGTCTGACCCGTCAGGACCCGGGCTTTATTAGGTGGGAGTGAAGTGATGGTGCTAAGTACTTCTTTGCTAATTCCTCCCGCTCTACCACAGTTATCCCATGCAAATTGCAACCCTCCAGGTACTCTGCTTGGGCCCCTTCCTCCGGGAGTCAGACCGGTAAACCTCCCCATAATAATACCTCGCAAATAAGCTTTTCATAGCCTGGAGTTCTGCGGTCTCCCCCCTCCGTCCCGCCGTCTTGATTTCTAGTATCGTTTTATCCTTCTCCTCTTTCTTAAGCATCCTCGCGAGCAGCCTATCCGCTCTGTTGGCCATGACATAGTACTTCTGCTTAAGATGCACCAGGGCCCTCTCTACTTTAGTATAGAGTATCATATCCAATTAGCCCCTGATCCCCCTTTATTCCTGTCTGGTCTTCCCTGAGGGTTTGCTAGCCATTTCCTCTTCAGCTTGGCCTCCAGGTCGTCTTCTAGCCCCCTGACCTCCTTATCCCTCCATGCCTTAATCCCAATTATCTTCCCTCTAATGGTGGCCTTGAAGGCATCACAAATTATACTTGGATCCATACCCTGCATGTCATTCATCAGGAAATATTGGACTATCTCCTCTCGCGTTTCCCCCTGCAATGTCTGATCTTTGCAGATGTGTGCCGGCTATTTCCATCTCCATATCCCCGCAGCCTGTGATGGTTGTGTAAGTGACATCATGATCGGGGCATGTTCTGAGATCATGATTGCTCCCACCTCCGCCTCCCCGAGTCTGCCTAACAAGGGGCGCGAGATCCAAGCATAGTCTATTCTTGATGCCGGCCTATGTGCATGGGAGTAAAAGGTGTACCCCCTGGCCTGCCGTCTCTTCTCTCTCCAAGTGTCCACCAGTGAGAGTTTGTCTACTTTACCCTGCAGCTCCCTTGATGGCCTTGTCTGAGCGTGAAAAATTCTTGCACTCCTGTCCCTTGCCGGATCCCAGGCTAGATTGAAATCACCCGTGCGTATTATGTTGCCCTTGGCGACCCCTTCCAGTTTTTGTAGCATTGCTTGTATAAAGTGGTCTTGCCCTGTATTTGGAGCATAGATGGTTGCTAGCGTGAATAGCTCCATCCCCCTTTGGAGAATCAGTGCTAGGAATCTGCCTGTAGTGTTCTTGGAAATACTTGTGATGGTCAGATCGAAACCATTCTTTAGGCCTGAGAGGACCCTTCCCTTCTTCCCCTGATCATTAGACTGGTGTAGACGGTTGAACCCTTTTAGCTTCAACCTCTGCCTATCTCTCCCTTATATATGTGTCTCCTCTAATGCTATAATATCAGGACTTTCTTTTGCTAAGAACAACTCCAATTTTGTTCTCTTCACCAGCAAGTTCAGTCCCTTAATATTTAACTTTCTATCCATTGTCGATAGGTACTGATGTATCCCTTTGACTCCAGCCTGCTGGGGGGCAACGCCTATAGCCCCCCAAACTTTTTCCTCGGGTGCGGTGCAATAGTCCATCCCCAGTGGTCCCTCTGGCGGATCTCCCCTGACCCATTGGTGATCCAAGAATTTCCCCTGCCCCTCCCCCACCTGAACCGCTTATGCTAGAACGTTGGCTTTAGGGTTCGAGCCCGATGGGCCCCTTCGTCTCCTTGCCTTCCTTCTTGATTCTTGCATCGTCCATTCCCATGCCTTCCTTTTTGGGCTGCGGTCCCTCCTGTCATGCGACTCATTTGGGGATTTCTCTGCCTCTATATCGAGAAGATTTGCCCCCTGCACCAGGGTGGTAATTCTTCTGTCTTTTGTCCAACTCGAACACAAGGTCGAAGGGGAAAGTCCATTTGTATTTGAGGCCTCTTTTCTGTAACTCCTGCATTATCTGGCGCATCTGCCTTCTCTTGTTGAGGGTGATTTGGGAGAGGTCCTGGTATAGTTGGATAGGGGACCCGTTAAAGGACAGGTTATCCGAGCACCTTGCGGCCCATAGGATCTTCTCCTTTTGTGTGTACTAATGCATTGCCACCAGCACGTCCCTTGGCCTGGCCCCGGTTAATTTCTCTTCGGCCCCACTCTATGAACTCTTTCCACCAGGACCTCTTCCGGGTTTGTGACGCCCGCCAGGGAGGCGAATATTAATTTCACTGTCTGCCATAGGTCCGCATCTCCCACCGTCTCAGGTATGTCTTTACTCTTACATTCGCCCTTCTAGACCTGTTCTAAAGATCTTCAGTCGGAATTTCTAAGTTGTGTGTGGCCCTGCCCAATCCTGCATCTTGTGGGCGTTGTCTGCCAAATCCTGCAGTGCCATCTCGTTGATGTCCACTCTCATCCCTAGACTCTGTATGTTGTTCTTTACCTTGCGAAGCGCCCCAGTCAGTTCCTCCTTCATTTTGTCGAGTGTCGTTTGCATCACATTGGCCATCCTGTCACCAAAAGTTTGAAAACATTTCCTCTAATAGCTTCTTCGTGACCCCTCTGTCCTCGTGGTCTTCTTTCTGGGGGGGGATCCTCTTCGATCCTGTCCCCCTCTTTCCAGCTGTCTGCCTGGGCGCCTTCATCCTTCCTCCATAGCTTCTGGAGCACCCTGTCTGGGCACTTCTTGTCCCCTTTAGCTGGGGTTGCAGAAGTCTTCCATCTGTTTTTGGACATAGTGGGTCGCGGGTGGGCAATACTGACAGTCGCTGTGTGCCCCCCCCAATGGGTCGGTTCCCTCTCCACTCCCAGCGTGACCAGAATGTGCCGTCCCTCTGCTGCGAGTACTGTTGTACATAGTCTCCCCAAGAGGAGGGTGATCAGCTCTGGGGGGGTGTTAGATACCTCCTGGTTGTTCTTCCACTTCGCTCCCTGTCCCTCTTGGGGGGCGCCCCAGAGAGTAAGCGCTGTTCCTCCTGGGCCCAGGGGCCGATAGGGGACACATTCCAGACCCCACAGGACAGTGCGTCCCTCTTTCGCTAGCCTCTTGTTGTCCTCATGTGCCACCCTTGGGCCTACCGTTCCGGGAAGGGCGTCAGTTTTTTGTGGGCCAACAGTGTGGCATTTGGGATCCTGTCCCTGTGGGGGGGGCACCGCGAGGGGGGTATTGCTCACACCGTGTTGGCCCCACAATCGGGCTATGCTCCAGGCCCGAGCCCTGGCTTGCGGGTCAGGCCACCCTTCCAATGCCTTGCAGGTACTGATTTGGCCCGGGGTAGGTCCTCCTCAGCCCCCGGTCACAACATATGATGGTGTCCGGCTAGGAATGGGAACTCAGTGGCCCAGGCGTGTCAACAAGCAGACTTGTTGGTCGCTCACTGTATGGATCGTTGATTAGGGTGCGTGAAGAGGCTCCCCATTAGTGGCACTCCCCAGACCCTGGGTTCCTCTTTCCGGTTCCTCAGGACTCCGGATTCTCTGACGCTGCTCCTGCAGTTCCTCCGTTGCAGCCACTCCCGGCGAAGCAGACTTCAGCCCAGCCCGTCCTCCGCGGTTCAGCGCAGGGACGTTAGGCTCCACCGGCAGTCACGGGCCAGGCCCCCCGGCCTCTCCTCTCCTGCCAGACGGCAATGACAGTGCTCCGGCTGCAGGCTCTGGCTCCCCCCTGGCTCGTCTGGAAGGGGCCGAGTCTCCCCTCTCAAGCGGTCCAGACCTTGCCCCCTCTACACTGCAGGCAGATCACTGGACCTGGGTGGATTGAACCGGTCTGAGCCCTGACGGGCCGCCTCAGTCCCGCTCCTCTTGGTCACGGCTATCTCTGGGCTGCAGGCTCACCCGCCGCACATTCACACTCACTCCCCAGCATTGAGCTCCAATTCCGACAGTGCCTGCTCGGGAAGGATCCCCCCTAGGCCGCAGTGGCACTCGCTCCTCCTTTGCCGCCGGTGTCTGCCCACCCTGGGGCTCGCCGCACCTCCGTCAGGCTTCCCGCTCTGCCCAGCTTCGTGATTGCGCTGGCAGCGTCTCTCCACCGGGGGCCACAACTGCACTCACTGGCTCCAACACAGCCAGGGGGACGGAGCCGGCAGTTGGACTAGGAGGGGTTTTATTGCGTCTTTTTCCACCTTTTATTGAAGGCGGTAGGGAGCACCTCCAGCACGGTGTCATCCCTCTGGTGGCCACCTTGGATCTCTGTCTAGTGGGATTTTTAAGAATTAGCAAGGCCTGGTTCAGAACATGGGATCCATTTGATTTTGGACTCACTGAGTTAATGAGGCGTTCACCAGTTGGAAGATGGGCCCACTGGTTTGGGCATTCTGTAGCCAATCTATCAGAGTAGACTGAGTGCCGAAGTCCGCAACTACCACTGTCACAGAGACCAACCAGAACCTCAATGCTTATGTGCTTGAAAGGGCTGGAAAGTTCGGAAATTGAGGGGAGCTGGGAGGTATTTAGCTCCTGCTTATAAGCAAGAAGAGCCTGGTTAACTTCACACCAACAGCTACCAGGAGCTGCCTTTGGCTTCCCAGGCCAACTGATGCCGAACAAACATATCTATATGATTTTTTACTCTATACATTTGGCATAGTGGAAAAACAAACATTAGCACACATCTCTACAACATTTAAAGCATAAGAGATCATAAAATGATGTTTACATCTTTTGTGGAAGTTATATTTGCTAAATGATCTGTACTAGTTCCTTGTTTCCCAGTGGTAGCTCCTGTCCATAGAGTAATGCTGGATAAACAGGAGTTGTTTTTAGCTCCTGCTCATCCAGTCTTATTTCGATCCTGGGCTGCCAAAGCTACACTTGTCCGGACTTGTGCGCGAAATGATAAACTGCATATTGGAAGGCGATAAATCTTCCCATAAATACTGGAAGGGATGTGTTCGCCAGATTGCTGAATCGGCTAATTAATAAAGAGCCATCTGTACAAATGTCCCTCTCATTAACCATACAGTATGTTTTAGAACACAAGACCACGTGTTTTCTGCACTGTTATTACTTCAGTGTGCATTATTTTTCACAAGTCCCTGTAGCACTTGCATTGATTTCATGATGGTTTATGTTACGATAATAATTGCCTCTCATTTTGTTTGAGTTTTTAATTTTATTATATTATTTCAATTGTGTTTGGTGTTTGTTTTGTTGCCATTGATTGGTGCCATTATACCAGTCTAAAGCATTTGTGTGCACGTCTTTTTCAAGTAGTACATTTAGCATCATGTCATAACTGAATTTGCCTAACTTGATGTACCCGACACATTTCTAACACAATCAACATGGATAATCTTTTTTTTTGCCACTTTTACAGCTACAACATTGCTTTCTGGCCAGTGTGGTCGTTTCTCACTCCATTGTTGCTCTTTACTCAGTTTATGGGTGTAGTCATGCTGGTATCACTACTCGGATAAGGTAATAGTATTTTTCAATTGCTTTTATTTGCTATTACATTTTGTTTACACTGGTGATAGGGTATACCGTCATGAATAGTGTCAATTCTTCATAAGGCTTGAGGAATAGTACGTTGAAACGTGTTGGTCATCTGAAATAAGTTAATTTGAAATAAGTTTGCTAAATTATTATTACTAGCAATGTGTGGTCTCTTTTTTAATCCCCTATTTATATAAATCATGTATTGCAAGCCTAAGGAATGTATATGTTATTTTAAATTGTCCTTTTGTAGTATGAATGAAATGGATGTTTGTGACCTGACTGATTTTCTTTGATTTCATTTGTTGCCTGTTATCCATTGGTAGGTCTGTCAAAAATCTTTTTGAATACATTTCTTATTCCTTCAAGATGACCCAAAGAGTATATGCGGCATTGAATTACTTCATAAATATGTATTATGTATGTTAGTAATAAACGTTTGTTAATGATTACATGACCCCAGTTCCTCACTGTTTGGGATGCACTTCAACTTGTTAGATACAATTCTTTACACTTTTGGACAGATCATTGAGCTTCCCCTCAGTGGTGCCTTGGACTAATGCTCCTCCAAACGTTCAGATGCACTCGTAGTACTGTATACAGTAAAAATGGTACACATAACGCATGAATGAATACAATAAACAATGCTTGGTCTGACAGTAGGAGGCAATAGTGCTGCAATTTGGGGCCACATTCTCATGCCTGGTGGCATCTGTAATTTAGTTTAGGCTCATTGGGAGTTCAGGCGATTTTACTGCATTATTAGTCCAAAGTATATCTTTGATAGCCATTGAGTTACTAATGTCCTGCTCTTTGCCATGTTGATTTTGGGGGTGACTCCTTATTTGTGGAAACCACAAGGCAGCATAAATAGGCCATTGTACAAACATTGGTTCACTCCTAGCCCAGCCCTAGACCTTCAGTTTTGGTTTGGATGGATTTAGACGGGTCCTGACACTAGAGAGGCCAATGCAAGTATTGTGTGGGGGAAACTGTCGTTTTTTAGGCCCAATCTAATTGGCCAACCACTTTTTTACGATGTCCATTCTGTCTGATTGGAGAGCTGGCTTAGACCAGGCTACGAGTGAATTCATATTTCTAGGGGAGACCCGGACTCTTCCTCAATTGCGCTGGAATTCCTATAGGTTTACGTACCTGTTGCTGGGTGATTTTTCACTTTCATGACGTTCTGCTGCAATATTTGGACCATATCTGTATATACAGTCTGTCCTGTACCCTTTTCGTGTGCTCCAGTCTTCGGTTTAGCTGTTGGACATTCTTCTTGGGCTGTCCTCATCGCCCTTTTCCTACGCTTAGGCTAGGCTGAGACTTTTAACAATTCCTATACCAATTACAAGGTTCTTGCATGTGGACTGAACTTAAAGAATAATGAAACAAATCTTGCCTGGTTAGGGAAGGAGTGCTTAAGTTAAAGGGCAGAGCCCTATATTTAAAAGGCAGTTTGTTTATATTTGTAACCACGTTTTCTCTATGGGGAGACAGTTCCCATGGGGCCCGGGCGGTGTGTCCACAGTACAATAACAATAGTATCCCTGTGGGTGGTGCACCGAGGGAGGATCACATGGGGAAGGAATCCCTCTATAGGTTTAGGGATGCGGTATACCCTGCGTTATTACACCCAACCCCTTCTCCAAACATAAGTCTACCTTCCCCCTCGTTAGATAGAGCAAATGTGTTTTGTTGTCAATTTAGTCAATCCAACATACCTGACAAGACTGCCCATAAAGCACTAAGTATCATGAATATGGTTTGGAAATCAGTTCTGTGAAGATGTTGACCGGGAGCCCATGGATCCCGTTCGGGAACCATTGTGAATGGTCTAGCTTCTCAAGGCCAGTGATTGGCCCAAAGTAGTACAACATTCCCACGCAGGATATTGTTGATTTGATCTCAGTTGGGATGCCAGAGAGAGAGGGAGAACGATCCTCTCAGGAGGAACAGCAGGAGCCATGTACCGGAGGGGAAGACACAATCGTAACTGGGAGCTGTGACCGAAGGAACAGGAGTGCCTGAGAGGACTACTCGGGCCTATGCCAAGCGAATCCTTTAGGAGCTCTCGGACCCGACAAGCCAAGAGACCAGGGGAAGGCGCAACCGGGAAGACCTCTGTAGAGCCGCTGTAGCCCCCGCTGGTCACCCAATTGCTACCGGAGCACCGAGAAGGGACACCCCTGGATGGTAAACGCTGGTACCTGCGTCAAAGAACCAAATGTGTACGCAGGTTTCCCAAGAGGTTCGTGGAAGCAACCGGGTAGATACAGAAACAGGAAGGAGAGGGTCGGGAACCCTGAATGTAAAAGCAATAAATCATAAAGAGTTGTATGCTTGGCAGGTGAGTAAACCAAGCTGATGCAAACCTTCAGTGCAAGTCTGGAACATTTGTAATACTTATCAACGTATACACCTTAAAATAAAAATATTTAACGTTATACAAATGGCTTGGATTTCATGTATTAGTAAATAATTACAATACTTCATTGCAGGGAAAGTACCCGATTCTGGTAAATCTATTTAAAGTATTTCAAAGGTAATATCATATGTACATGTAGGAGGGAAAACAAATAAGAATAGAATAGAAGTAGAAACACGTTCAACAATAGGTGTTATGCAAGAAAATAGTCCATGTTCCCCTTTAAATTTACAAGTCTCCTCACTGTAGCAACATTACATCAACATATTATTTTCTAAATCACATGTTTTATAAAACAATAATCGCATACAAAAGGAAGTACATGCTTGTGTGCGTTGTGATAAAATATGATCTAAGAAATCAAAATTTGGTGAATATACAAAGGAAAATACGTTACTTATGCTACATAATTGTTTCTCCAGCATGGGGTCTGACATGGAGGCACATGCTCATGAATATTCCCTGTCAGACTGGGAATCATCAGTAAAAGTAAAAAAAGGTTTTACTTTCTCCTTTAAAGCAATCGCTCTGCTGTACTCCGAGTCATACCGGCCCATCCAATGACAGTCGTCCCGCTAAGCTCCACCTCTGGTGGCCATCTTCAGATTCTTACAGCATGCGTCAGTGTTGGGAGTTCTCACGTTGCTGTCCAAGCTATTTTTGTCCAGGCTGTTTTGGTGCAATGCATACCATTGACCAATTTGTGCTTATCATTTTTAACCAAAGTACTGCTACGGACAGCGGGGGAACCGCTGCTAGCGAAGATCTTCATCCACCGTCGGCTCGTCCATCGAAGTTTCGGAATGGCCCGGCCTTGGGCCCACTTCACGCCTTTCAACCATGTCTGAGGAGAAGGAGGAGCGCCAGAGCCTCTTCAAACTCTGCGCAAAGTGTGGATTATCGAAGGTATTTGTAGAAGATCAATTGACTTCCTTGATTTCCAGAACTGGCTCCAAATAGTCATACCAGGTCCGGTAAGCCATAAACATGAAAGCTAGGAAGCTTGACTTTTTTTCTTTTCTTCACGACACGGAGTGGGACGCTCAGAATATTAGTGGCTGTTGCCAGGTGCTTTGGTTGGAAAAAACGGTTATGGGACTTCCTATATGATATTGATGCTCCAGTAAGCCTCCCAAGCTCCAAGGCTGTAACTTCTGTGGAGAACCGAACATCGATATCGCTGGGTTTGAGCAACATGAAAGCTCCATCGAACTCTGCCTCTAATTGTGTGGCTGCAGAAAGAGATGACTTGATTTCCTTCTGTGATCCGGTTGTGACAAAGGGGAAAATACAGGGGAGTCTGAAGTCTAGACCTTCTATAACAAGGAAAGATCATTTGGCGCTGTTTGAATTGGCCCCTATTACAGAGTGGATGCAGAAGTTTTGTCTTTAGGGTAAATCATCTGGGTGATGAAACAGGAATGGGAACGTTGGTTCCAAACATTGTGGAATTGTATACCCCTGCCTCTGAACTGCCACTGTAGCTACTAGGGCTGATCCCCATTTCCCCATTCCCCCCCTCCAATCACAAGCCAGGTTGAGTTGGCAGCTGGATATGTAGAAACTTGCCTGTTACATAATCACTTTGAATCCCTTGCATCCCCTAGTGCCACTTCTGTTTTAAATGGGGTCTGTTGTGTTAAACCCCAGTGGAAGAAAGTAACCCTTACAAGGTGTTGTAAATCTTGTGGGGTGCCCTCTTACAGAAAAAAAGAAACTGGGTACCCAAACTACGGGTACACAGACATGCCCTTCTGATTTGGGCCCTAGGTAGACAATAGCAAGGTATTATGTCAATTAGAAAGTTAGAAAGTAGCCTTTCTTCATTCTAGGACATAATTATCAATACCATTGATAGCCATTTGAAGCGTGTATTGGGGAAACTCAAAGAATTGAAGGGGCTAATTATTTCATTGACCAAAAGTAATAGTCAATACAATAGACCTGTTTCCATTAAGCCTGTAGGTGGTTTGTGTACTTCCTTCTTCGGCACCAGCACCCAAGTCATGGCGGCCGAGTGCTCTATATGACCAATGGGCAAACGGACGAACACCATTGGGAGAAAATGCAATTGCCACTGGTGCACATGGAGCACCCTTTTGCCCGCCTCTATTGGGCCCAAATTTTATTAAAGTTGGGGAGACAACTGAACATCTGAAGCAGCTAAACCACAATGACCTAAACCGGAGAGGGGGATTAGAAAGAGGCCCCTTCTTTATGATGGTCAATGTGCCCAAACTTGCTCCTAATGAGTTTGAGAATTTAGAAGCCCTGAAGAACAAATTTATTTTTTGGATTCGTCACACAAAGGGCTGTCTCTCGATCATTAGAAATTATATTGTCAAGTGCTCTAAGGCGCTATTCCTAACTCTGGTTTTTACTTTATTAAAGTCTCTTTGGTATCTCAGGAATTGGTAGTTGGTCTTCTGTCAATTCACTTTCGAATATATCCCCCGGTGGGGACTTTAATTGAACTAAGATCTGGTGAATTTCTTAGTGCTTTGTTGACTGCCCCAGATCAGCTACCCTTGGTAAATAGTAGGAAAATGTCCAACCCTGTAAGATCTCTAGCCACTCATGTTGGCAACCCCACTAGACATGGTTACCCTGATGTTGACTTAGACAAGCAGGACTGGCTGAGGGGGCGGGGGGGGGGGCAGGCTGCCAATTCTCGAGCAGCCAGTAGGGTGTGTACATTTCTCTCATGGAATATGGCAGGGGTGAAAAGACTGCTGGCTGACTCTGATTGGTGTGCATTTATTAGAGATCATTGTGGCTCTACTGGAAACTTGGGCCTTTGAACCAGTTGGTATTCAGGGCTACCAGTCTTTCCATGTTGCGGCTTCAAAGGGGCTTCGCAGTAGGCCCAGTGTTGGGTTATTCATTTGGGTTGATGTCACCCTTGGGTGGAAGGTAGAGGTTGTTGATTCTGGTCACTGGATGTACAACTGTTAAAGTTATGAATGGCTGAGGACAATGTGGTATGTCTATTTAATTTGTACAATAGGCCTTCGTAGTGATTGATGACTTTGGCTTGTCTCCAGAAACTTGCTGAAGCCATGAGCTTGTCCTTGCAATGCCATCATTGTATTGTTGCGGTAGGGGATTTTATTCTCTAGTTAGAACTCCACAATGATATTATAGGTTTCTGGGATGATCAAGATGAGGCTTGGGATATTCCATCTCTTATTGTCACCCCTCCCCTCTGTGTGCATCGTCTTGCTATAGAATTGGTGTTAGGACAGTTTTTATGAAGTCCAACTAAGGGCTTAGTAAAGCCATTCAACTGAGGCAGTAGAAGACCCCACTCTTAGTATAAGGTTGTACCACCTGAGTTCAGGGTAGCGTAGACAGAGCAACTAGGCTTATTTTAGGAGGGAGAGGGGGCTGTAGAATCAGTATAAATGAAATTGTAATACAAATGGTCCAAATAACACTGAAACACTATGTATTGTATAAATAAATGGTTTATGTTAATACAAGTAGGCCCAGATAAATCTTGCGGCAAATAGGTACGATCATAGATCATATAAACACACTATAGAAAAACAACACAATGCTTGATGGTACACAGACTAAAGCATATAACCTAATTTGGAACACCTAACATGAATTCTAGGGAAGTCAAAACCAATAGATACTTTTAATTACTTTTAGTAATACCAGGGTAGTAGACCCTATCAGTTGTACCGTGACGCTCAGCAAGAAATCACATAGTAATAGCAACTGGACAGTATACTTTTCTGATCTAGTGAAACACAAATCCTAGGAAGAGTATACACATATAACTCTGATTCAGGATAACAGCTATTAACCTCACTGTTGATGCCCAACAAGGCTGAAACACGTGTATGGGGTTGCTGTTGGTACTCTTGTTCAGAGAGGAATTGCCATAGCATTTTGGTGCTGGACTGCCCATGTGGGCAGGACAAAGACTGATATGCAAATGGATATTTCCCATCTGTGAAAGGTACAGTGAGCAAAAAGCAGATGGCTGCGAACTCTCAATGTGGTTAACAACCACTGAACAGGTTATCATGCCTTGTTCTCCCGAGAGAGGGGCGCCTGCTACCTTTGTTGAATTATTCTAGGGTAGTTGGACCTTGGGGTGCAATATTCAATTACAATTGCTTTTCAGTTCACAGACTAAGGGAAGTAATAACTCTTAACTTATTTTAGGCTAATACAGTTCTACTAAAGGTAAGTAAAACCTATACACTTTTTACAGGAGCTATAAGCAACTTAAAAGGCAGGTGTTAAACCTAAGAATCTTTATGTGTCTGTCTAAAACAGACCAGGGAAAGAAAACCCAGTGTTACACTTTAAGAATGACTCAAAGTTATTCTAGGTAGGTAAAATATAATGCAGACTTATTCTGGACAGGCTCAACGCAAGTCAGGGAAAGCAAGACACAGTTGGGGACACTCATACATTTATCCTAACGGGAATTACTTTTGGGAAGAGGCGCAACCATTCACAGGTGTGTAAAATAACGTTATTTCTACTTTTCAGAATGGCAGAACATTTCTAAGGTAAGTAATAACGTTTGTAACTGTTCACTATGATTTACAGTTACCAACCAACTCTTTTACAAGTAAGTAACTTTTAAACATGTATTCTCTTTTCTAGGCAAAAGGCCCAATCCTTTCAAATTCTGTCCCTTATTCTTGGAGCCTGAGTGTTCACAGTGGTAGAAGGGGGGTCACTAGGGTCTAGTGTCCAACAGGCAGTGTCAGGATAGGTTCTTAAGTAGCAAAAGCCAGAGTTCCCATGAAAGATTGTTTAAACAGCTAAGTATTTTACTTATTTAGTTGAGGGTTCAGGGGCTTCACAGAAGACCCCCGAGGGGGATTCCAGCAGTGGGCCTGCGTGAACTGGACGAGAGGACTCCCAATCACAGAAAACACCCCAAAACTACGCAGGAATCACAAGAGACCTAAGGTAAACAAATCCCCCAGCCTCAGCACAGAAGATTTTGCAGCAGGAGAACTTCAGGATCCACAGCCAAAAACCTTGTCAATGGATTCCTCGTCATGGTGACTGCAAACGGGACCTTGGAAGAGACTTTTCAGCAGGGATCAACGGGGAAGGCTCTAGACAAGGTTTTCTTCGCAACTGGGTGCGGCTCTGTGGAGTTGGTGCCTTTTCAGCAGCACAGAAGAAGGCAGAATATCGCTGGTCGGATTCTCGTCATTACAAACATCCAGCACTATGGTGAGGGGACTTCTTGGACTTGATTCGTGTCTCTGGAGATCCAGCAGGACGCCCACAAAATCTCAGTGAGATTCGGAATTCGGAAAGCCGTGAACCGCACAATGGCTCGAGGTCCCAGTGTTGGGGTATTGGAGCCCTGCAAGGCCGCAGCAAGATGCAGGTTTTCCTGAGTCTAGTGGATCTCACCAGGCTCTGGGTCGAGGTCGTCGCTTTCAGAGTTTGCAGGTCGATTGGAAGCTGGAAATCGTCTCAGACGCTTTTCCATCATCATCCTCTTCGGTTTTGGTTCCAGTGGTCGGCTACCTCTTCAGCTTCCAAGATCAGACTGTTATGCAGAAACCAAGCCAATCAAACAGCCTTGCAACATTCAAACTTGGGGGTGGGTGGAAACGGGGTGGTTGGTAATCCTTTCAGGACAGCTAGCCTTCCAGTTTAAGCTGGAATCTCGCACCCGGCTGGAAGACAGAGGGCTGCAGAGTTTTGGACTCCTCCCTCGCTTCCTACCTTCAGGCACTCTGGAGCCTGGGCAGGGAGTCCACAAGAGTCCCGCCGAAAATAAAAATCACACAAAGAAATTTCCCGCCCTGGATGTCAGGGAAGGAACAAGAAAGTACAAGGAACACTAAAATGGCGAAAAAACAAGATGGGGCCATTTTGGTAAAATGAGCACCCATGGGTGCCTTTAACAGGGCTGTGCACTCAGCATGCGGTAAAGGTGCACCAAATTAATAAAATGTATCACTGCCACCAGCCATTAAAGGTAAGCTTTTGTCTCTGTAACAGAATTGTTGCAGTTTTAGTGTGAAAGGGGATATATTGAATATCCCTAGCACTCCATATAAGTTGGGGTGTGCTGCTTTCACCATATACATTGTAAAAGGGATCCAATTATCCTTGCTACCCTTGGGAACTGTAGTTCTCAAAAGGTTAGCCAGAGAAAGTTAAAAGGGGAGCCCCTAG
This sequence comes from Ambystoma mexicanum, assembly GCF_040938575.1. NCBI lineage: Eukaryota > Metazoa > Chordata > Amphibia > Caudata > Ambystomatidae > Ambystoma > Ambystoma mexicanum. The sequence continues at coordinate 1,345,098,026 of NC_090937.1, read as the reverse complement.
GGCAACCCAACAACACTAGGCACCTATTGCCAAAACATTGTTAAAGAGGATAACTTTTAAAAGTCACTATGGATTGTCTTAAAAATGACACCCATAAAAAGAGTAAAAAACTCTTGAGTGTGGAAAAACAATCCCACTCATTGAGGTATAGGGAAAAATAATCCACCAGTCCAGCAGAAAGTTTTGGGGTTGACGCAGGTCAGGAAGATTTATCATTACTATGAAAATCTTACCTAACAGTCGGTGTGTATTTTGTTCAAATTGAATCTAAGGGCCTTTAATGGCCACTTTGAAAGCGACCAGCTTGCAAAAAATACTTGCTGCAGTGTTAATGGATGCTCCCTGATTGATTATATATTAATATCAGGAACTGATCCGGCCAGGATTAGTGATTTTTTTCAATCTGTGATAGACCAGAGAGTGACCATTGCCCCCTAGTAGCAGAAATCACGGTAGGGGGGGGAGGAGGATTAGGGAACATCATGTTAACCAGCCGATGTTACTAACTGGCCATGCTCGAAAGGGGGTTAGATGGGTTAACTTGTTGAAATGGGGCTCCAAAAGTCAACCATGTATGCCTCCATTTTGACCAATATCTGTGATATAGACTCCAGTGATAGCAAAGTACTGTGTGAATTTGAAAAACTCAAAAAAAATGTAACTCCCCTTGTGTCTCTCCCCATATGTGAAGTACAAAAATAATTCCCTCTCCAAGGTAGGTTGGATGCCTGTCAGTGTCAAAAGGTAGATTGCGTCTTGTATAAATAGCCCACTGGGGATCGATAAATCTGTTCTACGTGCACTAAGGCTAAAATATGAAGAGCTAACTGGGAAGAAAAGGAGAGTTTGTGGTTGAACAAAGGGACAGGCAATATGGTGCCCTGCAAGCAACGGATACCTGCTCCTTTTGGAAGTTGGTTACTGATAAGGAATTAAATGGGGATAGAGACTTGCAATGTAACATTGGTGAGTTTAAATGGCGAACCCATTTTTCAATCTTACCTAGTGTGGCAGTCTACATACCATTAGCCCCAGCTAGCTTTTTATTCTGTCTGTGAGGTGGTGGATACACTCAATACCTTAGACCACAAAGCGACTCGCCCTGATTCGATTCCTGTAAACCTTTTCAAGGATGAGGTTGTGATGGGGCTCCGGTGCTGTGTAGGCTGTTTAATGCTATCTTGCGTAGTAGTGTGATACCAGCCTCCTGCCGCAGGGCGACAATCGTACCCATCTATAAAAAAGGGTGGTAAAGACTCCCCAGCCAACTGCCACCCTATTTCTCCTTTGGACGGTGTTGATAAGATCTTTGGGACACGTATCCTTAAATATCTCCAGGAGTGGGTAGATCGAGAAGGAGTAGTTGGTTACCTCCAGGCTGGGTTCAGACCAAATAGAGGTACACTAGATTACTGTTTCATCCTTTTCTTGATCATTACTTAATATATCATCTTAAAGAAATTGTACCTCTTTGTGGTCTTCCTGGATCTAAAAACGGCTTTTGATACCATCTCAAGAGAGCTATTGTGGAACATTCTGTGTAGCATGGTGCCCCAATTGATTTGGTTGCCATTATACACTCTTTACACTCTGCCAATAAAGCGACTGTTAGATTTCGGGTGGGTGGGGAAGCAGACACAGGAGGTTGGGGTCAATGTTAGATTAAGACAGGGCTGTACCTTGGCAGGGTGTCTAGTCATAATGTCGAACCAATAATGTCGAATTACAAAAATGTCGAATCCAAAAAGTCGAAAACAAAAATGTCGAATTTTTATTTTTTTTATTTATATATTTTTTTTGGGCTCCGGGGGTAAAAAAAAAGGGGTAAAACAAAAAAAAAATTAAAAAAGGGGGGTTGGGGGGGGGACCCCCCCATTTCGAAAAAAAAGCAACCAAAAAAAAAAATTCGACATTTTTGTTTTCGACTTTTTGTTTTCGACTTTTTGACTTTCGACATTATTGGATTCGACTTTTTGACTATAAACCCCTTGGCAGCTATATTTAATGTCTACATACAAGAAATCATTGATGCACTGATGAGTGAGTGCCAGGATTTCTCCAGGATGGATGTAGATAAATACCCGCCCTCTTTTACGTGGATGATGCTGTTGTCTTGGCCACCACAGCCCATGGTCTGGAGCGCGCTCTATTTTTGATACTAAATGCAGTTATTGCAGCTGTCTTCAAACATCACACAATGTAAAGTGATGGTCTTTAGGTCACTATACATCAAAAGAAGATTATTAACAATTAGTGTATGTGATTCTGTTATTGAACAAGTCACTAATTTCGAATATCTTTGAGTGCTTTTTGAGGACTCTGGCAGCTAGGAGCCACAGGTAGCCAAATCGGCATGCTCCTTCACTAAATACTGTGGTGGAATTTTGTCTTTTTTTGTTAAACATGGCCAATGTGCAATCTCTCCAGCCTTGGAGTTACTCCCCCAAAGAAGCCATACCGACGTCTATGTATGGCTCTGAACTGTGGGGTCACGCTAACACCTGAGAGAGGACTATTTGGGAAAATTAATTTTGAAGAAACTATTGCTCTTGCCTGTGTCAACCCCATCGGCTCTGGTCCACCTAGAACTTGGTAACAGTAGGGTATCTTCTCGGATTTCACTCAAACCGATACTGTTCTAGGCCTAGGGTATGGAACATAGACTGGTTAGAGAAATATAGGAATGCTCTGTCTCATGTTATGAACCTTGAAGGGGGAAATCTTTAAAGTGGCCTGCACATGTGAAGACATGTCTCTTGCAACTGGGCATGCCAGATTTGTGGAACACGTCCCAGGTATTGTCATGATCTCTGCTTCCAAAGGGTCAGGACTTACCCAACTCCCTTGGAAGCAGACCCATAACCCCGGTTCTGGGTGCCGGCCAGTCCCAATTGGGACCTTTTGGACCCTGTCCTGGCACCAGGCTCATAAATATGCCCAGTCCCAGCGCTGGAAGCGCCGGGCTCATAATGCTTGGGTGGACTTACCTGCAGCAGACCATGCTGCTTACTTACCTGCCAGTTGAGCCCCTGATCCTCTTCTGTTTGGGACTACTTTTCCTGTTGGGTGGGGCAGGAGCCACTCCCTAGATTCAGAACACTGGAACTCTTCTGGAAAGCAGGAACTCTTTTCTTACCTAGGCGAGGCCATGGAAGGAGACACTTAAGCACTACAGGAGGCTATTTAAACCACACCTGATGGATGAATCTTGCTTTGCGTTATTCTGCATTCTCTGCAGCAGAACGCTCACTATGTCTTCTGATCCTGTGCCTAAGGGAACAAAGGCTTACCATCCTGGAATCCAGTCTTCAGCAGCACCTATAAAGACAAAGAAAGAACAGGTTAGCACTACGGTCTTCAGTGGCAGCGCATCTCTTACCTGGTCCAGCGGCTGTCACCAACGCCTTGCGCTGCATTCCGGCATCTGAAAGACAAAAGCTTACCGGCTCTTCGCACGCTCCGGAGGCCTTCAATGCTGCATCCCGCATCTGAAAGACAAAAGAAGGTGCGTTTAGAGACATTGGGCAACTTTACTACTCACGTGCCAACCGCAGAACGCAAAGCCCACCGCAAAACTCCCACCCAGGCGCTATGGAAACCCCGGATACCGACCAGCTAGCCCAGTTACTTGGGGAACTAAGAGCAGAAGTGCATGCAGCCCACCAGGAAACGAATGCTCTAAGAAGGGAACTGATTATTTCCAAGGAGCGAACAGATGATCTCGCTAGACAATTGCTACAGTCACAAGCCGGACAAACTCAGTTGCCCGCATCAGGGGCAAATCATCCTTCAACATCCTCTACGAACCCAGTGCAGATCAACCTACCCGGGAATGTGCCTCTGGCTCCGCCCGAACGATTTTCTGGTGACCCAAAGAGGTTTGCAGTATTCATTAATCAGTGCCGCTTGCACTTCTTATGCCGGCCAGCAGCCTTCCCAACAGATCAAGCTAAGGTAGCTTTCGTGCTTTCGCACCTCAGTGGCAGTGCGGCAGATTGGTCGATCCCTCTAGTTAATCAGGATGATCCGGTTCTCCATGATTTTCAAGCTTTTCAGCTCAGCATGGAAAAACTGTTCGCAAGACATTCACTGGGGCAGGCCTTGGACAATGAGCTCCTTTCATTACGACAGGGTAATCAAGACCTTTTGGCTTATATTGCGTCTTTCAACAGACTGATAGTGGAAACTCACTGGCATGAGGACAAAAGGATTACGCTGTTTTATAGAGGTCTACGCGGAGAGCTCAAAGATGTGTTAGCCCAAGTAGTGAATCCCCCGCAAGACTGCTCGGACTATATTGACTTAGTCGTTCAAATAGACCACAGACTGCAGAACAGGAAGGCCGATCGTTCCAAGTTTGATGCTCGAGTGTTTTCCAAACCACCGACTCCTACCAAAGGAGCAGACTCCGGGGAACCCATGCAAATAGGGGGCCTGAAAGGACCACTAACCCAAAAGGAGCGGGAAAGGAGAAAACAGCTGCAATTATGCCTCTATTGCGGAAACTCGGGGCACTTTCTTCGAGACTGTCCGGTGAAACCAGCCAAGAAGGCAGTAGGAGCTGCAGTTACCAGGGTCACAAACTCTGAGCAGGGAAACAACCTCGCCCGACAAGAATAGAGGTCCTCTTGCCGAGCGTTAAAACCAGTTCCGTGACCTCGCATTTCGTGATACCTATGGTCCTCATTAGCCCTGAACGTCCGGATCGATTACATGCGATTGAAGCTTACGTCGACAGCGGTGCCATCGGCAATTATGTGGATCATGAAATGGTATTGAGGATGAATCTGACTCTTTGTCCAAAGGCTGTACAGGACGTCATTACTACGGTGGATGGTATGGAGATAGCTTCCGGACCAGTAACGCATACCACCCAAGAAGTGACGTTAGTAAGTCAAGATGGACACTATGAGAAGATCGTGTTCGATGTGATCAAGGCCCCTCAGTTCCAGATTATTCTAGGAATTCCTTGGTTAGAGAAGCACAATCCTCAGATCGATTGGCGAGCAAGAACGGTTCAGTTTCCAGAATGTGTCTCCATTTGTTACCCTCGACCTGATGTTGCACTGGCAGCAATTTCTTCGGAGGTTCCCCAGTTACCTCCCGAATACCTAGAATTCCAAGATGTCTTCCGGAAGGATCAAGCTAACTCTCTACCTCCTCATAGGTCTTATGACTGTCAGATAGACCTGATACCTGGATCTACCCCTCCTTGTAGTAGAATTTATGCCCTCACCGAGCCTGAGAATCTTCACCTCCGACAATACCTGGATCAATACCTAGCGAATGGGTTTATCCGTCCTTCCAAGTCCCCTGCTTCCTCAGCTTTGTTCTTCGTTCCAAAAAAAGAAGGGGACCTTAGAACTTGTATAGATTATCGCGCCCTGAACCAGATCACCGTTAAGAATAGATATCCGTTACCTTTGATCCCTGAACTCCTGGACCAAGTCAGAAAAGCATGCATATATACAAAGCTGGATCTTAGAGGAGCCTACCACTTGGTACGAGTAAAAGAGGGCGATGAATGGAAGACGGCCTTCCGCACCAAGTATGGGCTATTTGAATATCAGGTCATGCCCTTCGGACTTTGCAATGCCCTGGCCGCCTTTCAATATTTTATGAACGACGTCCTCAGAGAGCTCATAGATGTGTGTGTCGTTGTCTATATTGACGACATCCTCGTTTATTCTTCATCGGAAACTGAACATCGGAAACACGTGAAAATGGTCCTCGAGAGGTTGCGTCAACACAAACTTTTCGCTAAGTTGGAAAAATGTGTTTTCAACGTGACTGAAGTTGAATTCTTGGGATTCATATTATCACCTAGCGGAGTGCGTATGGATTCAAAGAAGGTCGATGCAATTCTCAAGTGGCCTTCGCCATCCTTCGTAAAAGGTGTTCAAAGCATGTTAGGCTTCGCTAACTTTTACCGCAGGTTTATCCCCGAATTCTCTCGAATAGTCCAGCCCATCACCGCCCTGTTAAAGAAAAACAAATGTTTTGAATGGTCTACCGAGGCGGAACAAGCTTTCCAGAATTTGAAGACTAAATTTATCTCTGCACCGATCTTAAAACATCCTCGCCCAGAACTCCCCTACATTGTTGAAACTGATGCTTCGAGTCTTGCCATGGGAGCAGTTTTATCACAAAAGGACCCAGTAACCAATCAGTTGCATCCCGTGGCATTTTGGTCCCGCAAATTCTCGCCTCCTGAAATCAATTACACTATTACTGATAAGGAACTTCTGGCTATAAAGTCCGCCTTTAAGGCTTGGCGGCATTATCTTCTGGGGGCCCGACACACCATTACTGTGATCACAGATCACCGTAACCTGCAATATTTGAAAACCGCGAAAGCTCAATCCTCTAGGCAACTCCGTTGGGCACTATTCTTTGCCGAGTTTGACTTCATAATTACCTACCGACCTGGTACAAAAAACGGTAAAGCTGACGCCCTTTCTCGGATGGGAGGGGAAGAACACTTGATCAATCCTAAACCTGTACCTATCATTCCCGAACAAAGAATTCTGGGTGTAATCGCCACACAATCCATTGAAGAAGTTAAGGATAAAGCCAGGCAACTGGTAACTCCAGCAGACATACAGAATTGGCATCTGCAGGGAAAGGACTTTACGGTGAAGGACAATCTATTGTATTTCCAAGGACGGTTATACCTGCCCAGCACAGATTTACAGAAAAAGGTAATCTCCTGTTATCACGATTCTTTAATGGAAGGACATCCCGGTATGGCCAAAACCTCGGAAAAGATCAAGCGCTACTTCTGGTGGCCGTCTTGGAAAAAAGATATCAGAGACTTTATAATGTCCTGTGGAGTATGCGCCCAAAACAAGAGTCAAAAGGAAAAACCAGCCAGCCTCTTACGCCCTATTGACATCCCACCTCGCCCTTGGCATACGCTTTCTATGGACTTCATCACCGATCTACCTCCATGCTCCGGATACAATACGATCTTAGTAATCGTGGACCTATTCTCCAAGATGGCGCACTTCATTCCACTCAAAGGCTTACCATCAACAGCAACTCTGGCCCGAGAATTTCTCGAAAACATTGTCCGACTGCACGGTTTTCCTTCGGTTCTAATTTCGGATCGAGGAAGTCAATTTATTTCTCATTTTTGGCGAAGTTGCTGTCGGTCGGCTCAAATTGATGTGAGACTTTCGACCAGCCACCACCCCCAAACCGACAGACAAACCAAGAGGACCAATCAAACTCTGGAACAGTATTTACGCTGCATGCTGCAACAAACTGAAAAAACTTGGAAAGATATCCTTTGGATAGCCGAATATGCCTACAATAACTCTGTCCACTCGGGAACCGGGAAGACCCCGTTCTTTCTTTTATACGGTAGTCACCCTCGAACCTCGGATTTGGATCCACTCCAAGATCTTGGAACACCAGCAGTAGACCACCTGCATTCTACAATCACCCAAGCCTTTAAGGAAGCCGTTTCTCACCTTCAAAGGGCTAAAGAACAATACAAGAAAGGAGCAGACCAACATCGGAAGGAAGCCCCCCAATATCAAGTAGGAGATCAAGTCTGGTTATCCACCAAATATCTACCTCTAAAAGGACAACGCACATTCAACCCAAGATACCTTGGTCCCTATTCAATCACTACCATAGTAAATCCGGTAGCGGTCAAGTTGGACTTGCCCCCTCACATGAAGATACACCCAGTCTTCCACGTCTCTCTACTAAAACCCGTGCAACCTAAAACCCGACTAACTAAATCTCCAAAACCTATCCTAGTTGATGGAGAACTCGAGTTTGAAGTCAAAAGTATCCTGGATTCTAAGATCTCCAAATCTAAACTATTTTACCTGATTGACAAGAAAGGTCCTGGGAACCTGCAGAATATGTCCACGCGCCTCGTCTAATCAAAAGATTTCATCGAACATTTCCTAACAAGCCCAAACCCCCGGAGAAGCCCGGTTTGGGAGGGGCCTTGAGGGGGGGTGCTGTCATGATCTCTGCTTCCAAAAGGTCAGGACTTACCCAACTCCCTTGGAAGCAGACCCATAACCCTGGTTCTGGGTGCCGGCCAGTCCCAATTGGGACCTTTTGGACCCTGTCCTGGCGCCAGTGGCACCAGGCTCATAAAGATGCCCAGTCCCAGCGCTGGAAGCGCCGGGCTCATAATGCTTGGGTGGACTTACCTGCAGCAGACCATGCTGCTTACTTACCTGCCAGTTGAGCCCCTGATCCTCTTCTGTTTGGAACTACTTTTCCTGTTGGGTGGGGCAGGAGCCACTCCCTAGGTTCAGAACACTGGAACTCTTCTGGAAAGCAGGAACTCTTTTCTTACCTAGGCGATGCCGTGGAAGGAGACACCTAAGCACTACAGGAGGCTATTTAAACCACACCCGATGGATGAATCTTGCTTTGCGTTATTCTGCATTCTCTGCAGCAGAACGCTCACCGTGTCTTCTGATCCTGTGCCTAAGGGACAAAGGCTTACCATCCTGGAATCCAGTCTTCAGCAGCACCTATAAAGACAAAGAAAGAACAGGTTAGCACTACGGTCTTCAGTGGCAGCGCATCTCTTACCTGGTCCAGCGGCTGTCACCAACGCCTCGCGCTGCATTCCGGCATCTGAAAAAAGGCTTACCGACTCTTTGCACGCTCCGGAGGTCTTCGCGCTGCATTCCGGCATCTGAAAGACAAAAGCTTACCGGCTCTTCGCACGCTCCGGAGGCCTTCAATGCTGCATCCCGCATCTGAAAGACAAAAGAAGGTGCGTTTAGAGACATTGGGCAACTTTACTACTCATGTGCCATCACTCCTTCCCACGCCGAAATCAGCGGGTATCCCAGCACCCTTCAGCTTCTCTAAAGCTCCGAACTTGTACCTGCAAGGTAAAAGAGACAGTGCGCATCGTGAAGCAGGCAACAAGCGCTCACTTACGTGCTTCCAAGCGCTTCTATTCCTCACGCGGGTTCGATCCTCAACTCTCTTCAGCCCGCCATCCGCCATCGCCGGAACCCTGCAAAACAAGAGGTATCATTACAAAAGAACTTTACATAAGTCAAAAGCCATACTCACGTGCTCCTCGGCACCGCTCCACAGCAGCTACGCCTTACGCACTTAAAGACTTTTAAGACATTTGAAGTGCCCAGAACTTACCGTTCGTGCAGTAAACGACGGACAGCAGTCCTCTGAGGTCAAGAGGCCTGCACCCTTATCCAGTGAAGAAACTGGTTACGCACCCTGCCCCCGAGGCAGATGGAGAGCTCGGCGTTCACCTACCTAAGGTGAGATCGTTAACCTTTGGGGTCCTACAGGAGAAGAGAAAGGGAAGAGGAGAGAGGCACCCAATAACCCAAGTTCATTAATCCCATATTTTCTATCTGCAGACATCTTACTCTCCAAGTCAGACACACAGTGCACAGAGGTCCAGCCCGAGGAACCAACCGTGTGTTACACATCACCTTTGAAGACATGGCATTCACCCAGTCAAGAGCGGCGCCTCTGCGGGAATCAGGTGAGCGTTACAGGTATGGGATCTGAACACATTGAAAACTAAGGCAAATATGCGCCTGTATGAAGATTTGATAGTTGATGCCACAAAGTTGAAATTCGGTGTGGAATACCTTGAAACTACAGCAGAATTAGGGTTTAAGGTTTATATGGGTACCATTCTTTCGCCATGGGAGGAATCTGTTTATGTCCAATTCAGGCTTGGGTTTTTGCCTGTAACATGCACAACAGGAGGCAGGGGGCACAATCTGACCTCTGCCCAATGTTTGGATCCTATATAGAGAATATTTTGCACTTTCTACTAATTTGCAATAAAACCCATTACCTGAGAGAGATATATATATATATATATATATATATATATATATATATATATATATATATATATATATATTTTATGTGCAAGCTATTTTGAATAATTCTGGTATTCGTCATGAAACACCTTTTTTGGAACTGCACGTTTTATTTACAGGGCATGGCTGTTGAGAAATAAGACCTTGAATAATGCCTGTGGTAATGTGGCAAATGATGATTGAGTGTCTGAGGCTGCGAGCACCTGCTCTCCTTGGTCAGTTTTGCTATTACAGCTGTTTGACAGATATGCACTAACTATGTGCTGGCTTATGGATCTCTGTTTAAGCTTCATCTTTAATTTCGGTATTTTTTATGTTAAGTAATTTTGTGTTTTTCTCCTACTACGGACTGCTAAATCTTGGAGTCTTGCATGAATTATGTTGCTGATTTGCACCTGTTCATTTGTAATGTTGTGTATCTGCCCACTCCAATGGTGTAACAATTGTAAGCTTTGCACAAGAACACCCCAGTGATTTGTATTTGAAGTGTATGTGGGCTTTCTATTTATTAACTGTAGAATCTGTCCACTCTTATAAAGTTTTGCACAGGAACATTCTGCTGATTTGTATCCAATGTTTTTATATGTGTATTTGGGCTTTCTATGTTTTCTCAGAACTTGAAGGTCAAAACCGAATAAAAGTTTGTTTGACTGACTGGCTTCTGTTACCTTGCCACCTCCTTTGGTTGTGTGTATGTACTGCTGTGTAATTGTTATTGTTGCGCATGTGAATCCATGCCAGACCCCATGCTGGACTAGGTTAAGTTACTACCTGTAACTATTGTTCTCTGGCATGGATTCACATGCAAACCATCCCTCCTTCCTCTCTCTGTGTGGCTCTTCTTGGTTCATACTGCCACGTTACGTGCTTACCAAATCTGAAGATGGCCACTAGTGGTGGAGCTCAGGGGGAGAACTCTCATTGGATGGGGCAGGATAACCCAGAATAAAGTGATTGGTTTAGAGGAGAAATATCGTTTTAAAGTGGGAGTGCTGCAGAGTACTGCAGTCTGGCAGTCCGTTAGGCCCATTTTGCTTCCTGAACCTTGCTTCCTCCTTACAGAGTCGGTCTACTCTGTTCATCGTCCTGGTGGGAGGACTTCCTATTAAACCTTTGTCGGGCCGCGGAGTGCTGCAGTCTGGCAGTCATGGCAGCGGAGGAGCAGAGACTATTGGCGAGGAGGAAGAGGAGCAGGAGGAGGAGGAAGATGAAGGTTGCCGTCGGAGAAGCTTGAGACAACGCCGGGAGGTGCTTTCACTCCCGGCCCCTGCCTCTTCAGCAACAGCGGTGGCGTCGGACCCTCCAGAGACGGCGAGCAACCAAAGGCGAGAAGTTGTAGGTAAGAGAGGCCCCTCAAACACACCTACTACTCACCACCCCTCTTTACCTCCGAGTACGAACAACTGACGGCGAGTAATGCGCTCAATGAAAGTGATTACAAATGGCAAGCTGACTAAAATTGGTGTAAAAAAAAAAAAAAAAAACAGGAATTTAAATTTACCTGGCTTCGACTACGGACCAATCCCCCTTCCTATCCGAAACAGCAAACTCGATAGTACGAGACATTGAAGACAGAGGGCGGGAACCAGAGGTAATTCCGATTTCTGAGGTGGCCGACTGAACACTGAACAAACGTGAAAGCCGTAGAACGATTGCTAACCTAACTCTCCCTTCCAACCGACAATCTGACGGGCCCAAATTTGTCGCAAGAGTTGGGGATGGCGGAAACACACAGTGACCAACACGCAGAGTCGTCTGTAAAATGCATTGACAGTGAAGCCAAAGAACTGCCGATTTCTCAGTCAAGGGAGAAGTTGAAAGAGAATCGGAGTGACAACGAGAGTACCAAAACGGGCGCAAACCAGGAAATCACACGAGAACCATTGAGGATTCATATTGAAATCCATCCCTCTATCGAAAAAAAAGCCGACTTAAAGAGCCCCCAAGCGGTTTTATAAATCGTGCTGCTCTCAGGGCAAGAAGACGTTAGCTTTGACACGAGAGAGAAGCACTGCAAAAATTTCCTTAGAACAAAGTGTCGATCTTCAGGGCGTTAGTCCTGACGAAAAAACACTTGAGCCAAAGGCAAAATTACAAGTCTGGACACCTCACTGTCATGATCTCTGCGCCTAACCTTCATAGGCAAGTCACTGTAGCCAGGCTACAGTACCCCATTAAGGCCTTAAAGGCCTTGCCATCTCATCAAAGACTCTCCTGGAGTCAGTCCTGGCGCCTTTGGCGCCAGGCTCATATTCAATGAAAGGATAACATGGGATCTGGGCCTATTAATGAGTATTTGTGCAACATGGAGGCGCTCACATAGCTCAGTTCCAAGAACTGTGCTATGTGGTCTAGCGTTTCGGGTGTGGTTGGGCCTTGGAATACCTGTGGCTAAATAAACCACGCCCTGGCAGAGGAACATGCTTCGCGTTACTCTGCAGTTAGCAGCGTGACGCTCACTGTGTTCAGCTCGGTCTCCTGAGTTCCTTGCCTGCATTTCTGGAGCCGTGTACCTGAAAGAACAAGAATATCTTTAATACTACACTTACCTGTGAGTAGAATCCTGTCTGCAATCCATCTTCCACCCGGTCCAGAGAACAACAGCATCTCGGCGCTGCATCCTTCTCCGGAACACCGCAACCTAGAAAGAAGAGAGCGAAAACAGCATTTGTAAGCGTTTACATATTTGGATCCAAAATAGCAAGAAGAACCATAAAACGCTTACCTGATTCGAGTCACTCTTGGTCATCATCCATTCCAAAACCTGACGGCAACCTACAAAAGAGAGTAAATGCAGTTTAGCACATGAAAAGACACGAAAGCGGCACGTACTGCGCATTCACTCACTGCCTAGTTTTCTCTCGGTCATCATCCATTCTGGGACATTACAGCGACCTACAAGAAAGAGGGGAGATACAGGTCAGCACAAAAGACAAAATAGCACTGCGCATCGCGCATTCACTCACCGCCCGTGCTCAACTCCAGTCAACACGACAACACAGCAACCTCTTCACACACCTAGAGGAAGAAGCAGAGACATTATTAAAGGACAAGAAAAAGAAAGAAGGGCATATTATCAAGACTGTAAAAACAGCAAACTTACCTGAACGAACTGGAGTCACAGCAGGTTTGGACTCGAACAGGGCCCGCACCAGTGAAGCAACTAGGTCGCAAGATGCCCACGCCAGCTACGCGCACCTGCACCGAGAAGCAGGACGGAGAGCGCATCCTACGAAAAAAGCAAAGTGAGGAGAAGGCTTAAGGGGAAGGTTGGGTTCTCAAGGAAGGCGTGACCCAAGCAACAAGAGACAGTCAAGTTTTAAATCCGGTATTCCTGTATTGCAGGCCCCAATCCTCAGCTGAACAAATTCCAAGGGAGGGTTTGAGAGTGCGAGTGGTCCAACCAGGGCTGAGTGGCATCCCCGTGGATATCAGGTGAGCGTTACACTCACCTGCTGAAACATCAGTAGCTTCAGGAACTTTAGGAACTCAAGTTACGCAGGAGGATATAGAATGCAACACGGACCCCGTAGAAGACCTACTGGCTGGCGATATCAAGAAGGTGCAGAATAGGCAAACAAGATTAAATAGCTAAACTAAATCAAAGCATCCAACAATATCTAAGAGGCTCAACCATGCCAATACTTTGCGAAAACCTGTCCCAAGTCGGCAAGCCCACAAGATGGGGGACTCACAGAGGGCACATGTGAGACCCATTGAGCGTGACTTTCAGCCAAACTTCTTTAAAAAAAAAAAAAAGGGCATTAATATGGGAGCAATATCAGAAGACATTTTGGATGCTGAATTGCTAGAAGGGGTGGGCTCATTGCAAGATCAAGACTCTGAAGTGAATAAACTAATGTCAGATAGCATGGCGATCTTCAAAAGTACTCCTAGAATACAGACAGATCAAACATCAACACCTATTAGATGGCACTTTGGAAAAGCCGCAAATAATCCGTCCATCAAATTTCAGCTCTCTGACAAACATTTCCTCAGATGCCAAAGTGTATTCCGCAATGGCTCTAACAAGGGAAGAAACAGAGAAAATCATGTCAAATGGTACTCAAGCCAAACAAACAACGATGGGTCGATTGGGGCTAGACCCGTTACACAGAATCCTGTGCAGTTCCCTTGGAGACCACTGCAAAAAGATTAAGACTACAGTAGTAAGTGGTAGCAGTCTGCACCACCCAGATTTACCTGGTAGATGTGGCTGAGCAGTCAGACATCTCTCAAGAAGAGTAGGGCAGTATATAGAGTATACACAATAGGGCTAAAAACACAGTAGCGCAAACAAACACTGACCAGAGCTTTATATCAAAAGTATATAATTATTTATTTAAAACACAATTTAGGCAATACACTAGAACTCTAAATCAAAAGCAAGTTAAAACACAGTCAGGTAAAGTATACACACCTCCCTTGATAACTATTAGACAAGTCAGAGTTAAAACACCACGATTTGTTAAAACAGATGTGAGCGTGTAACCTAGATGGCACTCCAATAGTTAGGTTAAAGGGAGAGAAAAAAGCAGAGCATAGAAATAAAACAGGTCCCAACACTTTTAGGAGTTCTCAGCAAGGGATTAAAGGCTGTAGAGCCAAAGTTCATAGGCCAGGTCACTTTAACTGGAGCAAAGCGAAATGTGCCCAGGATCACACGGTTTAAAATCCACTAAAAGGCTTTGTAAAATGTTCAAAAGAGGTCGGGGTGATTCAAGAAGTTAAAGTTAGGAGGTCTGGGGCCAACCCAGCTGGAAAGCCAAGGATTTAAGGATCACCTTGGGCAAAACGAAGAAAGGGAGGCCAGGCAGAACACAGTACCTTAAAGAGAGAGGAAGCTCCAGCGGTGGCAGTTGTTCCTGGCAGTGGTTGCAGTTCATTGTTTCGACCAGGGGAAGAGAGGATCTCGTCAAGGAGGAAACGTGGAGTCGATGCACTGCAAAGGGATGAAGCCAGCCGCGGATTTCGTCGGTTAAAGGTGCGTTCCTTTTATTTGCCGGTCAAAGTGGTGAAGCTTGGCTATCCGGCCGCTGGGGTGCTTCGCACGGGGGATTCGACCAAGAGATGTCTTTGAAAGGTGAAAGGGGTGAATTGGTTGGTCCCACCAGCTCAGAGGAAGAAGACTCGTCCAGCAGAAGATCTTCGTTGGGAAAGTGGTGAGTTTGTTGCAGCAGGGCTCCACCGGTGGTGTCATCATTGCAGATGGCTCAGCTTCTTCCCTCTTCAGACTTTTAGGTCCTTTGGCGACTTCTCAAGTTCCAGTCCCAAAGGTCCTGCTTGTATGAAGAAAAACCCCCATTTAACAGCCTAGCTGTCACTCACAAATGCTAAGTGGTGAGCCAGGCGGCTCACCACTGGGCCAATCGGAATAGTGTGCGACTTGGGTTGCTAAGATAACACAGTCCAGGGTGCCAATTCCCCTCCCCACACATCCTGTGGAACCCAGACAGAGTGGCACCATTTGGAGGGCTTCTGTGGAGAAGCCCACCAAAAAGTGGAACAAAGTACCCGACCTTGGTTAGAGTTACAGAGACGGACACAAATGCCATTTTAGAAAAGAGTTCTGGCAAAAAGACCCAACCGTTGATTTAATATTAAATAAATAAACCGGCGGTATCTTTAACATTGCACCAAAAAGTGGTGCGTTTAAAATCAATGGGAAAATCCCATAGGAAATATTCCGGTGGAATATATTGTGTGGTAACCACTGCCACTAGCAGGAAACTCGACAAGGGGGGACTGGACAGTGCCCCCTTGAAAACAGACCCAGGGGCAATCAAATTAACCCCTTCCAGTACTTCCACAATATGATGGTTTGTACTGGTTCTGTTCACAATTTTGGACAGTAAAGTCACTGGTGACTTTACATGCCCTGGGAGACCGTAGTCAGTCCCAGGGTATGGAGTCTATGTTTGGGGGTCACTATGACACCCCTGTGTTACTGCACGCAGGGTACTATGTAACACACACAAAAAACAGATGATACCCTATGGAGTAAAAGACCCCATAGCCCATAAGCACATATAAAGTCAAAGGCATACCTCAAATCATGCCTGAGGAAAAGAGTCTCACTCTTAGCAGGAGAAAAAACAAACCCCAAAAAATCCAGCAAAGCTGCTGGGGGACTCACTAGGTTTGGGAAATTAGCCTTATAATAGAATTCTCCCTAACAAGACCAAAGAGAGTCTCTATCAGAGGACGATGACGTAGTGTCCTCTGCAACACCTAAATTGCCTGAGGTGACAGAGGATAGGGGTGAAACAGCGTGCCAGCTAGTACCAAAGATTACATTAAGCGAAGCAACACCCCCGCCAAAGATCAAGATCACCCAGGAGTCCCAACCAAAACCCCAGGTCCTACCCAGTACACCCATTCAAGTCAGGAGAATAAGCGAACTACCGCAAACCCTAACGAAGGAAACACTGCAGAAAAAAACGGACCTACTGGCCATTATGTCTACAGTGACCATAGCCCTGACACCGTTCAAGCTTAATGAAGCACTGAATGAGACCCTTAAAGTCCATACGACCGTGACTGCGTTAATGCACACCAAATTGACGTACCATGGAGGGTTACATAATGGCTGGAGAGGCGGGGAAAAAAAGAATATAAGTGGATTGAGAATTCTGCGGAGTCAAACGACATCTGTGATCCAGCATAAAAGATACTAAAGCAAGACGCAACACTACCTCGGTTGGCTTGCAGACATCGGAAGAACAAGACCAAAAGTGGTCAAACCCGAAATCGCCAAACAAAGAAGTGGAGAAATCAAGCAAAACCCAGCTAACAACTCGACCTTTGACAAAAGAAAAACGGGGAATTGGTCGCAATTGCTTAACGGAAACCAAGTCGCCTGAGACTAACAAACAAAAAAGCGCCGGGAAGTCAAAAGCAAATGGTTGCACCATAATGGATCCTCCAGGGCTAACACCAAACTTGACAACCTTGCCAGAGCCTCTTGGAAATCAATTAAGACCAATCTAAAAAAAACTGACTTGATTTAGCATATTTGCCCAACAAAAACCCTCTGACATGGGAAAGATCGTCAAAAAAGCCACAAACAAGATCTCTCTGACTAAATTTCAAACGGAATCAACGACCCAAGCAAACGCAGACGCTGCACCACGTAACGCCTTTGCCCGAAGGAAAACAAATGAAACAAGCAGGACAACGGTGTCTTCAATCTTGCTGAATTTGAACAATAAGGAAAAAAAACAGCCCAGAGCATAGACATGGAGGAAGACAAAGTGTCATCTTCAGACTTAATGGACCTGTGCACGTACACAGGACCTGAGCATGTACACAGTGGAAGAGTCTGAATTGCCATATCCTCCTCATCAGAAAAGGATAGCGGAGGTCCTTGAGGCCAACACTTCGATAAACGAGCCCAGGAAAAAAGTAATGCTGACAGAACCTGCCTCCCTGTTATTTCTAACCATGGCTGATAAGACATTCAAACAAACTACCCCCATGGGAAATACTCGAGACCAATCAAGGGAAAAGACCCGAAGAAATAGGTCTCCATCCACAGACTACAATCACTCAGAAAGGGTTAGGCACACAAACACACCAGCTCCAAATAAGAGGCGCCCCAGCCCTATACTTCAACACTCCTCGCCCGAAAGGCTTTACCGATCAAGACGAAGTCCAAATGACAGACGGAGCTCCAGAAAACCACAAGATCTTTCGCGTGGTAAGCAAGAAAAATATCTCAATCCTAGAAGACAGACTGATAAGCATACTACTAGAAAATCCAGAGCTCTTGTATCTTCAAGTTGGAAGGCTTACTGGACTTGGGTGACAACTTGACACTAAACAGGAACACCATAGCCAGCCTTTTTAGACGCATACCGAGCTTGAGACATCTGTACACAGAAGATTTGAAAATAGTGGAACCTTGCGAAAACAGTCGTTAAGACTGCTCTTACCTCCATGTTGATTCGAAAGTAGTGAAAAATTCACTAGAAAAGGCAGCGGAAAGCCTACGAATACTGGTTTAGGACCTAGGGGAAATTAACCAGGAGAAAGTGGAACGAGAGGCCCCTAAATTAGGGAAGACTAGAAAACGTAGGGTTGGGAACCGACACATGAATACCACCAAAAAACTCATGACAGTGAAAATAAAAAAGAACACCAGCCACAATGGAGACGAATTGTTCAAAGTGAAGTTTCTCACAAAAAAAAACAAGATTCAGCAATGCTGACACGAGCAAGCTCGTCAAATGTAAGAGATCCAGATCGGAGACCACATGGCCCATTGCAAACATTGAAAATAACTATTGACCAAAACCTCTCGAGCAATAAGCCAACGAATATAACGAAAAACTTAGTGAGAGACACAAATGAAACAATACAAAACAAGTGGGCTTGGATATCATCGGCCCTTGTCACCAAGCCCTATAATTAGCAATCAAACGACAAGGCAGTGTATCGGATACAAAAAGACATCATGGAAGAGCCTAAACCGGACCTCAGCAACCACATTTTAATGGGCTTTTGGAACACAAGAAGTTTCGGACATCTAACTTCAACCAGTGTCGTCAATTTAGGGAAATTTGACATCCTGTGCCTGCAGGAGACCTGGTTGACAAGAAAACCAAACCTAGATGGCTATGTAATAGCCTTTACACCAGCGTAGATGGGACCCACAGGCCAACCAACAGCTGGTCTCCTGATGGCTATTCGCTCCGGAAACGGTCTAGAACTCTTAGCTCAAACTTCTCCATCGCCATTGATACAGGCTTCTCTGATCTCTTGGAGACGACCCAAAACAAAGACTACGGTGGAATCAACAGATAAGTCCTCGTAATAAATAACTATTGGAATGCAAGTGTCATCACGAATGAGGCCTACTTGACGCTAATGGAAAATTTGCTGGACGAAACATGTACGTCTCACCACCTTAACCACATGATAATCAACCGAGACTTAAACGCAACATGGCCTGGCAAAGGTGAGCAAAAAACTCATGTGCCAAGATCCTCACCGATATTTGAGAGAGGTAGGAGATGGGAGGCATTAATGGCCGAAAGAGACCAACATAATTTGCATTGGACAAGATCAAGATCCAATTTACCATTGCCAACATGGGAACGGGCCGGTCAAAGTTGTACAATAGACCACACATACGTCTCAAAAGAATTGGTCGCCTTGATCTACTACTTAAGAGTGGAAAAGACCTTGAATAGTGATCACAACTTCTTGATTATATCCTGGCATGCGCCACATCTAACTCTCCATATGACTCAAGACATTGAAATCGGTGAAAGTGGCACTTGTCTAAAATTGTTTGAGCGCACAATCAGACAAATGTCTGAAGCATATCGATGTGGTACCAACTTATGCTGGAAGTGGATTACCTCACTCTTCTTACTACGCATAAAGAAAAAAGGCCAAGGAAAGAGCACTCGCCGAATTCACATGCCCAGACGTATAATCATCAGTTGGTGGAACAAAGACGAATTCTTCATCAAATAAAGAGAGTAGTAAAGAAATTGAATTTTGGAAAATCAAAGGAGGGTAAAGTCGGCTGAAAAAAGCTACAAAAACTGGCTCTTACAACATCGCCTTAAGTTGTACCGACAAGATTCAGAGCAGATGCTACGCACAGTGTGCGGAAGGAAAACCGGGGACTTCTGGTCACTGATTAAGGGAACTGCGAAAAACAGTAATGATCAACTCAAAAACGTGGGTGAAGCACAGTGGGTTGAACATTTCTTAGAACTTAACAAACCCCGATGATCGAAACTGCAGCACAAAAGGACCAGAATTCAACAACCTGGGAAATTCCATGTGACACTGAATCAATCTTGGCAAAAATTATCAAACTGAATAGTTTGAGATATCCAGGACCTGACGGGATCACAAACTTCGATTTTTAAAACAACATCCTGAAAAATGGGCACCTCTTTATTAGAAAAATCTTCCACAACTGCAATCAAAGTAGGGAATTCCACCAACCTGGAAGACTGCAAACATTGTACCGATTTTTAAAAGGGGCGCAAAGGAAGACCAGCGATATTATTGGCCCATAGCGCTCCTTGACGTTATCGGCAAAGTTGTCAGTAAAACACAACAATCTTGAACTGTGTAAGGCAAAAACTAAAATCATGACTTTCCTAAAACAACGCAGAAAATTTGAAAAACAGAAATGGTATATTGAAGGAGTCCAGCTGGAGAAGGTGACCTGTTTCAAATACTTGGGAGTAACAATGAACAGCAATTCTCTGGAAACACTGATGCAGGAAACGCTGTGTGACAAAAAACTGAAGGTTTTGACCACCCAAGCAAAGGTTGTCGATAAGAAATACGGACGCTTCTCACTCACCCCGGTAATAAACTTTTTCAAAGCTAAAGTGGTGCCTAGTCTATCATATTGCACAGATGCCATGCCGCAAATTCCAAAGAAAATATGGCTCAAATTTGAGGGACATTTTTGGAGGAACTTACTTTGCCTTCCTAAAACAACTCATGGCCCTTATCGGACGCAAACTATGTTTAGCATCATTGAGTGCAACTATTGAAAGAAACAGCTTGATGTTCGCACCCAAGACCAAAAATCCTTGACATCGTGAAAAAAGAAATGGAAAGCAGAATGAAGAAAATGTTGACAAATTGGGCTCTGGAAAACAACAACCTCCTCGACCAAATAGGCACCACTAAAGAAAACCTTATAACAAATCCAAACAGTCACAAGGAAGCGGATTGAAATGGATTGGATAAAGACTTTAGAAGACGCTGAGACTTACAAATCAACTAAGAATTTTCCAACTTTTCCAAGGAAAGTCAACGAAGTCAGAGGGTACCTGGGAAAATTACCATACAAAAGCTTGGGTCCACTATTTCTAAGAATCCGGCTAAACCTTATAAAAACTAACGATATAGAGGCGATAAGGGGCCAATCTACCTCCAACAAATGTCACGTCTTGCGAAGCCGGAGACAGTCGAAACAATTCGACATCTCCTTTTGATCTGTTCAGGAGCACAGGCTGCAAGATCGACATACCTTGGGGACATTTTAAAGTAATCTTTATTTAACGACAGGGAAACATGGTGGTTGTTACTAATGAGTGGCGAAAAAATGCAATGGGTCATCGCGGTTGCTTCTTTTATGAAAATCAACTTCTTCTAGCAATACAGGGATGCGAACCAACCATGAACCTAGGACATCATGGCTAAGGACTAGAAGCCAAACATGATTTGAGATGACAAGGATTCTTCTTTTCTTTGTAAAAATTGTAATAAAAAAACTTTTTTTTCTTTTACCAAGGATTCCCAGCCTGGTAACAGAGAATATTCATGAGTATGTGAATCCATGCTAGCCCCATGCTGGAGAACAATAGTTACAGGTTAGTAACTTAAACCATACTGTTCAAGAAACAAGGGCAGAATACATTGTTATGTTAAAAAAACAATTGTCATATTTCAAAATGTAATTAATCAAACCAGGGACATCAGTGATGTCATGCATGATGTAATTGGTGACATCGCCAGTGATGTCATCTATGATGTCATCATTGTTATCATACGCTGCACAACAGGGGCACATATTTAAGGTAGACTTGCTTGAAAAGCGATTGCTGAATTTCATGGTTTTTGTTGCGTTAAATCTGATCACCTGAACACTTTCTTAACCAAGGTTTTTTTTTCACTGAATTTCAAAGGTTTTGTTGCTTTGTATGTTTCACTTTAAATCTGGTCACCTTAACTCTCTCTCCCACTCAATGCCTACACCTAAGGCCGGAGGAAGCGCCCCCTCCGGTCTGCCCCTATCTGGATGCCTAATGGAAACAATCCCTGCACACTTATATTGCCGACACTTCTTTGCCGTCGGGAAGGATCCACACAGCTCTACAGTAAGGTGAAAGAAGCATTTACCCCTCGCTCTCTGCCAACATATCACATTGCTGTATCGATCATTGAAGCTCCAATATATACCTCTTTACACGTGGCTAATTGCACAAAACCTCCTCCTGCATCCCTAGAATACTACACTGCTACCCATAACTACCACCCACGCTGCCCGATATCTCGACCACAAAACAATTGGATACCCGCAGCTTAATTTGCACACCTACCACCTACCTCCTACAAAACACCCCGCACTCACGATCCGGTACATCCTGACCGCGCTACTATGTGCAGTACCACCAGCTTCAATTCACTGAATGCTACTTCAAACATCAGCATGCCACTATCAGACACCAAAACACTCCATGCAAACATACACAAACGCCCTGTCCTCACCCCCACCATTGCAGCACCCTATCTTCGATGTGCTACCAAAATGACTATGCCGCTCATCACGGCAGCCACAAACAGACCATCCCCTTTCTCTATACTCCTCACACCTGCTCACAAGCCTCACACCCCCATGCCACCCACCCTCCCTAAAATAAATTAGACCCTTCTGACGCACACCACCCCAGATGCAGCTATGAGCACTCCCACTAAGAACACCAAATCTACAAAACATCCTCTAACACATCACCCAGTCCAGGATAATTCTACACAACACAGAATTACCCCTAATGTGATCAACTCCTCCAAGGCACACAAAAACCACCTGGCACCCACACAAAGTACCAAGCTCCCGATTACACCCTACCTAGCTTGGGACCATATTGTCAAATTAGATTCAGGACCAGAACCCATGCTACCCACGCCCCCTTACCCCCAGATTGGCCAGATTAAGCCATTGGACCTGTGCTCCCTCCCCACCACCACACAAAACACTTGCAACATCTCGTAACGTATGCCCCACTCCCAACAATTGCAAGATCTAAAATGTGCCTTAATCAGTGTGAGATCACTAGGTGAACATGTCGTAGATATTCACAACACCAATTGGACTTCACTGAATCCTGGCTTCATGATGCCTCTGGCCCTTTGCTCTCCCTAGCCATCCTAACCAGCCATCCTGGCCATCCTAACCAATTACACAATACTCAGGCCAACCACACAAATGCCATAAGGCAGAGGGGTTGCATCATCGCCAAAATCTCCCTCCAGATCAGGCCTTGCACAATACCCACCACTCCTGGGTATGAAATGCTACTCTTGAAACTCACTACCAACCCCCTAAACACCTTCAGTATATTCCTCCATCTACAGACAACCAGGCGACATCCCACTCTTGATCCCTCCATTCATGAAACCCATAACTAAATGCATTATTCTAGGCATCCTCAACCTAGGCTACAATAATGCCATAGACACCAAAGCCACCACATTTATTACAGCTCTCAAAGACATTCATTTCAGCCAACTGATAGATGCACCCACGATTTCCAAAGATCGCACCTTAGACAGGATCCTTACTACCAATACAACCATCAGCTTCGAATGGATTGTGTCCTCCAATGTATTCCACCTCTTTAACATGTAATGTCCACAGCTGTGCACTTCGGAAAGAGGGTGTCCTGCGTCGATGATGTCTGGTCGATGTTCCTCGAAGGCCTCTGTCGAGGGCGACGACACCGCAAACGTGTTTGCTTTGAGAACTCGGCATGCCTCGTGTGTGTCATGGACAGAGATTTCTTTTTCTTCGACCACTCTGACTCTGCGGTCTGGCTTGAAGACTTGCCGGGACTGCAGGTCGAAAATGTCGATCACTGACCCGCATCGCATGTATTTGTTTGTGGTGCTTGGGCGAGAGTCACAACACTGACGACTGTTCAAAATGCCAGTCGAGGACTGCCAAGGCATTGCGGGAGCGTAAGGGGAAGCTCCAGGTAGGTAGGGGTTCTAAGCCCAGTAAGTCCTGTACTTCTAAATCGAAAACCAAAGGGGTGTCCACCGACGATTCGAGGGGTGACTCTCCGTGTCGGGAGGAGGCCCGGGGTTCTCGGTCCCACAGTGGTTCCCGCCATTCTTTTTCCTCGTTGTGGCGTTCTTGGAAGCGCCGTCACCGATCGCCTCCCCCGTCCTGGGAGGATGGAGCCGCAAGGAAAGTGGCATGCCCGACAAAGTCCTTGACTCCGAAGGAATGGGCTCCCTTTAAGGATATTTCAATCGCAGGGCACAGTTGCGCCTTCTAACAAACCCGTAAAGGAACAGTCTCGTACCGTGGCTTGCATGCCTTTGGGCTTGGGTCCGTAACGCGACTCGCACCGGGATCCTTCGAGGTGCCGTTCGGACAAGGCTACGGATAGTCGCAAGAGACGTGCTACCAGGTCTCGGCCCTCGTCTCCAGCGAGACCGCTGCAACCTGCTAAGGGCTCGAAGCTGGCGTCGACTCGGCCGGTGCCGTGTCTGTCCGACTTCAATGTCGACGCTTTGCCGTCTTATCAGCCCATGGCTCCGTCAGCACCAGTATCGATGCCGAAGACTTCGCCTCTCACGACGCCGAGGTTGTCGGCGCTTTCGGCGTCAAAGCCTTCAGCGCCCTCGACGCCTTTGGGTATTTTTGCCCGCAATTTACTGTTGAGTACCCTGATCTGGTGAATCCTCCAAGAAAGGCTACAGCGAAGTCTGTGGGGCCAGTATTGGACTGCAGGTCCTCTTCTGTCCCCAGGCCAGGATTTCACCTCCCTTTTGGACGACATATATGAAGAGGAAGAAAGGTCTGAATTTCAGAACCCTCGCCCTTGACTGAGACCCTGTTCAGCATGATGTGGCTCCAGTCTTTTCTGGAGACAGTTAATTGGAGGAGTTGAGGCAAACCCTTCATGATGCCAGTGGGTTGGACACTTCTCCGGAAGTGGAATTTAGCAGGCCTAAGCATGGGGCTCATGCAGAGTCGTCGTACAGGCGGCTCATGGCTAGGGTCTCAGAGTATCTGGGCTGGTCCAGTCCCCCTGAAGACTTTGTGCAGGATGATCTAATTGACATTTTAGATCAAGGTCCGTCCTCTGACCCATGACAAAAAGGTACTGGTGGTTCAGGCGGCTACGGCCACCCCGAGGCATGCAGCGTACCCTGCCATCTCTCCTGATAGGGATGACAAACGTTTAGATGGTTTGGACTTGGAAGGTATTTTCTGCGGGGAGCATGGCATTGAAATCGCCCAATTCCACTTGTGCTTAGCAAGGTTCTCGCACACTGAGCATATTCTGGAGGGGGAAGAAACGGATGGGTTCCTTGCTCTCGTGCAAGACGGCAAGGATGCCATGTGCGAATCCCTTCGGTCTGGTTTGGATACGGCCGACGGAGTTAGCCGGTCCATGGCTGCGAGCACCGTTAAACGTAGATTTGCATGGTTGTGGAAGTCGGGTTTTGCTCCGGATGTGCAAGCCCGTCTTCTGAACGTGCCCTTTGATGGCACACATTTGTTTGGCAACAGTCTGGCGAGAGTCTTGAGAGGTTGCAGACCTTGAAAGCTGCGGCAAAATGTTTAAGCGCAACTGTGCGTCAACCTCTGCCTTTTCTTCCTTGGGGACAGCAGTGGAGGGAAAGTTCTTTTTGTTAATGCTCCTCCTTTGGTAGACCGAGAAGGGCCACCAGCCAAAGGGGCCAGCGAAAAAAGTACCAGTGGTGGTCGGGGAAATGGAGGTGCCAAGCCGCTCAGGCAGCTCCCGCTTTGCTGCAGCTGCCGCTTTGCTGTAGCCGCTCCAAAACAGGCATGAGGTCATGTCCCATGGTTCGCCGGTTGGGGGCAGGCTATTTCAGCATCTCAAAGAGCCATTGCTTTGGATGCGTGGTTTCTGGATACGATAGCCCATGGCTACTGCCTCCCCTTCCTAAAGAGGCCTCTCTACAATCTACCGGGGAAACTCTCTTTGAAGCTTCTGGATCCGCTCTTTGCGCAGGAAAAGGTGCTATAAAACTGGTGCATGTAGCGGAGAGGAACAAGGGATGGTATTCCCCTTATTTCTTTATCCCAAAGAAAGACGAGAGATTGAGACCCATCTTGGACTTGCGTTGGTTGAACAAACGTCTCAGGAAGGACAGGTTCAAGATGGTTTCTCAAGTCCTACAGGCCCTTCAACTTCAGGATTGGTTGGTGTCTCTGGACCTACATGATGCTTACTTTCATGTGCTGATTCATCCCAAGTACAGAAAGTACCTGAGGTTTGGGGCTGGAGACTTGCACTTTGTTTCCGTTCGGATTGACCTCCGCCCGAGGGTCTTCACCAAGCTAATGGTGGTGGTGACAGCGTACTTCAGGTGAGGGGGGGTGGGATTCATGTCTACCCCTACCTGGATGACTGGCTGATCCGGGCACGCTCTCCCAAGCAAGCATTGGATCACCTTGGTCGCATCTGCTACTTCCTCCCCAGGCTGGGCTTCTCCCTCAATTTCAAGAAGTCGCATCTGAGTCCTTCCCAACAGCTCCAGTACATAAGGGCTGTGTTAGACATGTTCTTGGGGATGTGCTCGCCTCCCAAGATGATGGCTCATCACTTTGTGCAGATGGTGGACAAGTTTCAACATGCCCAGAGTCTCCCGGCTTTGGAATTCTTAAGGTTGCTTGGCTTCATGCATGGCATCCTGCATTTTTCTGGTGCCAGAGGCCAGGCTGAGGATGAGATCCCTGCAATGGGTCCTCAAGATGCAATGGTCGCAGTTCTCAGGTAAAATGTCTGTTCCCGTTCAGATTCCATCCTCGGTCGCCCAGGATCTTCTATGGTGGGCCAATGAAGGGAACCTGATGAAGGGGGAGCAGTTGTGGCAACCATGCCAGAGGTGACTGTAGTGACGGATGGTTCCCTCACAGGATGTGGCGTTCATGCCGACAACTTGACCGCCAGCGGTCGTTGGTCTCCGTCGGAGTCCAAACTCCACATCAACCTGTTAGAGCTGAGGGCCATCAGGCTAGCCCTGAAGGCTTTTCTGCCGGCTGTGCGGGGGAAGAGTGTCCTGATCATGATGGACAACACAGTGGCCATGCATTACCTCAACAAAAAAAGGGAGGGTAGGGTTGCTCCCGTTGTGCAGAGAGGCAATGCAGCTCTGGTTCTGGGCCATCCAGCAGGGAATTTCGGTCTCAGGAGTTCCTCTAGCCGGAGACGGAAATGCGGCGGCAGACACTCTGAGCAGGCAGAGCATGTTCTCTCACGAGTGGGAGTTGGCTCAGGAAGTCTTTCAGGAGATCTTTGCCCTTTGGGGAACACCGCAAGGTGTTGCTTTCGGCTATGCAGCCAGCAACAAAATCCCTGTACTGTTGGCGTAAATTCTGTGACTGGTGCAGAGGACAAAATGTTGATCCTTTTCAGTGCTCCATTTCTATGGTTTTGTCTTTCTTACTTTCTTTGGCTCACAGGGGCCTTCCAGTGGGAGAATGTTCTTACTTTAAGATTCCTTTGATTTGATTCTTTTGATTTCTCAGTTTCCTAAAGGACTGACTAATGTGTTCCTGCCGTCCCCTTTCCAGGTGCCGGTTTGGGATTTAAATTTGGTTTTGAAATTCCTTATGGGTGCTCCGTTTGAACCTTTGCACTCTTGTGAGATTGTTGTCCTTCAAGACTTTGTTCTTGGTTGCGGTTACTTTTGCTCGCAGAGTGAGTGAATTGCAGGCACTTTCCTCTAAGCTGCCCTTTACTGTGTTCCACAAACACAGGGTTGTACTGCGGGTACGTCCTTCCTTTCTACCTAATGTAGTATTTGAATTTCATTTGCGTCAGAAAGTGGTTCTCCCTTCTTTCAATCCTCCTCCTCATCCTGGTAAATAAGAGGAGCGACTCCATAGGTTGGATCCTGGGAGAGCTCTGAGCTTTTACATTTCTAGGATGACCCGGGTCAGAGTGGACGATCAACTCTTTTTATGATATGCTGAACACCGATTGGGCCAGGCTGTTACCAAACAGACCTTGTCCAGGTGGATTATCCTCACCATTACGGAGTGTTACCAATTGGTGGGTAAGGATCATCCTGAAGGGTTGCAAGCTCATTCCACTAGGGGCGTGGCTACTTCCACCGCCCTTCAGCGGGCTGTTCCTATTCGGAATATTTGCGATGCTGCTACATGGTCTTCGCTCCACACCTTTAAGCATTACTCCTTGGATACAATCCATGGTCAGGATATGGCCTTTGGTAAGGCAGTTCTTTATTCTGCCATCTTCTTGCGTACTCTAAATTCTTTTCCCTCCTCCATTTTCTGGTACTGCTTTGGGAGTCTGTCAAAGATGTGGAATATGTTGACTGACACAATCCATTCGAAGAACAAGTTACTTACTAACTGGTAATGTTCTTTCGACTGGATGTTCCTCCAGCGTATTCCACATCGCCCTCCCAGCCTGCCCCTCTGGAGAATTTCCTATGCAATTGCAGCTTACATTTCTGCAAGGCTATGTGCAGTCAAGCAGGCATGAGACTGGTGCCACACTTTCTTGGGGAAAAAACTTAAACTGAGGCTACGGGCGCTGTACGTCCTATTTATAAAATCCAGTGACGTCGCCCTTGACTGAGGCCTTCGAGGGACACTGACCCGACGTCATTGACGCAGGACGCTCTGCAGAAAGTTTCTGAAGTGCACAGCTGTGGACATTACATGTCAAAGATGTGGAATACGTTGGAGGAACATCCAGTCGAAAGAACGTTACCAGTTGGTAAGTAACTTGTTCATTTCAGGAATTGAACCAGTCCCCTGGTCCTAACACTTCCTCATACACTTCACTCTCATCCTAGCTAAATTTCTGGAACAACCTGCTATCAGCCAAAGCCCTATCCAAGTACGGAATACCCACAACTTGACGCATGAAGCTCTAAGGCTTACCCTTCTAGCAATGCTCCATCCAAACACCCAAGCACTATCTCACCCTCTTACAGACCTTGCCCAACCAACTCCATGCATGCCTGTTTCAAACTCTTGACCAACATGACTCAGTAAAAAACAAAATCCCCAAACCTCACAAGCCCAAATATACCTGGTTCTCTGAAGACCTGGTGACCCTATGCAGAAACAAAAAATCCCTCAAGCATTTATCCAATAAGCACCCCTCAACCAGCAATTGCACAGCCCTTGCAATGACAACCCAGGCCTATAGGAAAGCAATAATGGCAAGCAAATCAAACTGCTTCAATGTCCGAATCACCAATGCTGGCTCTAACCTAAAATAATGTTTCTCTATCCTTTGAGAGTTAGAAACTCCCATCTCGCCTACTGCTGGCTCCCAAACAGTCCAAGCCTGGTATACTACAATACACCATGCCTTGTCTCACAAAATCTCCACTCTAATACTCAAGATTAATGCAAAAAATACCCTGCTGCTTGCACCTGCCCCACAACCTCTCCCTCATACCCAATCCAATGGAACAAGCACCCTGCTAATCACCCCCTTTTACATTCTGCATTTTCATGCCAGGACTAGTGCAAGCCACCAACCTAGCACTAAAACCCACTAACTGTAAAGGTGACCTGTGCCCTGCCCACATTATGAAACTTTGTGCCCCTACACTAGCACCTATTATCACTGAATTTGCCAACGCCTCATTCTCTACCTGCATTCTCTACCTGTCTCGGGAGGATAGCTCGGCGGCAACATGCTCGCCTTGGTAGCAAGACGACACGCAGCAACACAGGTTCGATCCCCGGGTCCATGCTTAGAAACCTCTGGGTATTAAGCACATTATAAATAACATATTATATCATTGTACCTTGCAACATAAAATCTGCTTGGATCTCACCACTCCTTAAAAATCCCTTGCTAGACCCCCCACCCCCACTAACTATCACCCCATCACCTCTGTACCCTTCCTACTGAAAATACTGGACCGTCTTGCTTACGCTCAAGTCCAAACATTCTTGGAACACAATCACCTACTCGGCAATAGACAGTCAGGGTTCCGTACCAAACACAGCACTGAAACTACCCTGCTGGACTTAAAAATCCAAATGGACAAGACCCGCGACTCTGGCAACTTGGCTATCCTCCTGCTATTAGACCTGCCAGCAGCCTTTGTTTTAGTCGACCATAACATCTTGTGCCAACACCTCAGCAACACATTCCATTTCTCTCACCAGGCTACTTCTTGCATCAGATCCTTCTGCAGTGAACACACCACTAGAGTCTTCATTTGTGATGCTGATGCCGACCCTATCCCTGCCCCTCTAGGGGTACCTCAAGGCTCCATTCTTTCGCATACACTCTTCAACACCTATAATAAACCACTCTTTGATTTCCTGGATGCCAGCAATATCATCTACACTAACTTTGCAGATGACACGCAAATGCTCATCCTCATCAGACGATCACGCCCAAGACTCTGCCACTATCAACTCAGTTTACACCACAATTCAAAACTGGGTGACCTTCCATAACTATGCTTAAATGACGACAAAACTGAACTCCTCATTGTGGGCTCCCCACTCCCCTAAACACGTGGACGCACCCTTTGCATCCTTCTTCATTGACGACACAATCATCCCTGTCTCTAAGCATCTTAAGACACTAAGCATCCTCCTGGAAACTGACCTATCCATGACCAGGCATATCAATGCCTTAGCATCCTCCACAGCCTACACTGCATGGCTAATTTCACTGAGTAGGCAATTCCTCTCACCAAACAACTGTATCACACTCGCACAAGCATTAATCCTCACTAAACTAGACTATTGCAATATCCTGCTCATGGGCACCACTACGGCCAATTTATTCAAACTACAACTATTACAAAACATGGCGCTGAGAGCAGCCCAGGGCCTTAAACGATCATACCATATCGCAGCAACCAGATGTGAAACCCATTGGCTCCCAATCAAAGCACGAGTAGACTTCAAAACTCTATTCATCTCCCACCATTGTATCTACAAAGAGGCCCCCCTCTGCCTCAACACATGCATCTCTCAAAAGATTCCTGCACAAGCACTAAAATCCAGCTCCAGCACACTGGTAACACCCCACTTCAAGTACTATAGAGCCAGAGCAATCGGCTTCTGGGTCTCAGCCCCGACGCTTTGGAACTCACTACCAGCCCACATCAGAAATGAACAATCCTACACCTCTTTCAAAATCACTTGTCAAAACCTGATTATTCGATAAATATGACTAAGCAACTTCATCATCTTGCCTCTTACTACCACTCTGTTGCTAGCATTCCACCTACTATGTACCTAACGCTGTGATCCCCCTCGGGTCTGGGCATTGTCACAAATGTAAAAAATGAATACAAAATAAACTATTTTCAAAGGTTTAATAGAGTGCCGGCTGTCCAGGAACTAACATCTTTTGTTATTCTCCCTGCTGAATGAGGATGCTCAATTTTGAATATTCCCATTTGTATCCTCATCCTCAAAGTAAATTAATTCAAACATATTTGCAGTTCTATTTGGACAGGCGGGGATATTTGATCCCCGGGAGCCTGTGAGATGGATACGAGTAGCATTTGTGACATTTTGAAGTTTGTAATTGACCTGAAAATATACTTCTTTTCAATCCAAAGTATGTTCACCAATGAAGGCATGTTAACCACAGTAACAGGCACTGCAAGCTGTTAGTTACCCAGCTCACATCACTGAATGCTGAAAAGTATGGCTATTCAATGCCGCAATCTAATTAATTGATCGCAGACCAATGAATAGTGTCTTAACTCACTGCTTCTTTTTTCTTTTCCCATCCTCAATTGCTCTTCCTCTTACCAGCCTCATTGTGGTCCGTCTCGCTCGTTTCCATCTCTCATTACTCTTGTTCGTTGCCGTCCCTGGTTGATCATGCTGCTTCACTTCCCAGTAGTAGAGCAACGAGCATGGCCTTTGACCATGTCCTGTGCCACACAGACCTTCAATGGGTAAAATCCCAGTGGTGCTTGACACTTCGATAACATGTCATATGACATAATTTTATGATATCCGAAGAAACTACTGTAATAATACATGTGGTGGGAGATGAAGTATAGCGAAGCATTTAAAATTTCGGTGAAAAAACCTTAGTTGAAATTCGATGGTGACTTGAAAATGGCGGCCGTTGAGGGAAGACGTGCGTGAGCTGGGCTCAGTCTCCCCTCCGGTGCAGCAACAGAAAGCACCTCATTTAAGCGGATCTCTCGCACTGCAGAAGATTCAACAGGTCCCCCGGGATCTGCAAAAGGCATCGGCGGTGAGCCCAGCAGCACGCAATTTGCTGGATTAATTCAGAAAGCGAACCTCCACAGAAACGCGGCCCTGACGGAGAGAGGGAGTCCCGGAAGCGCAGAATACTCCGAAAAGGGAACCCCCTCGGACGAGGCAGCAGAGGACATCGACTGTTGGGGCGAGGCCTTCCTCGAAGAAGCGCGGCTCCGAAGAGCTTCACAGGTCAGCCCCGGAACGCAGAAGGAAGATTGTGGGATGGAGCCCGAGAGGATTGGAAGAACCCCTGGACACGCCGCGGGCCGACCCAGCGAGAACGGGAAGCCCCAGAGGACACTACGCGGCCCCCCAGTGGAACAAGGACTCTCCGCGGATTGAGGCACAGAGAGGACGAGAAGAGCCCAGCCGGAGACCTCACAAGGCAGAAGACGCCGCGCAGAAGATCCGCCGGCACCACCCGCGTCATGGAGTAAAGGTAACCACCCGGGGGACACAGAACACTGTAATGCAGAGCGGAAACCAGGCGGGCGGCACCAAGAACAACAGGTGCCCCCCCCCCATCCAGAGCACGGGAGAAGTAACCCGATACCACGCACCGGGGAGGGACCTCTGACTGACACAGCTGCATCGGTGCCCCAACACGGTGAGCGCCCCCAGGTTCGGGCAAAAATAAAGGCCCAGTGAAGCCCCGGGACAGAACAGGGAACGAGGCTGAAGCGTACTAAACACGCTTGTTGGAATGACAAACCTTTGTTAGTTGTGGGCGCTGGCTGGATCTGTGGGTCCAAAAATTGTCAGTTCTGTCTTTTGTTAATGTTTAGTCATAGTCCAGTCTTTAAGTTTTTAGTGCATGTGTTTTTTTTTTTATTGGTGTAACCAACCAACAGAGTCAATGTCGCTGGTCAAGTGGCACAGCGAGTAGAGCGCTCGCTTTGACATCTGTGCAGAGCCTACTAACTCAGGTTCGAATCCCGGCAGCCCAAACTGAGCCTTTCATCCTTCCGAGGTCGATAAATGAGCACCACACACCGTGGGTTATAATAAGCAGCGCTCAGATACCTGAGGGTTCGTAGCGCTATATAAATGCCAAATTATTATTATTTTATTATTAATGTAGCAATTTGTGCCAGACGTGTTATAAAAACACACAAACAGGCCAGTTTGGCTAGAATTGGTGAGTACAAACAGCTGACGCACGTTTCAACCAAAGTCTTTCTCAAAGCAGAGGTGAAGTGGCAGGAGAGTGGTAGAGTTAGCAGCTGGTCCCCCCTGGTCCGGGTGCCATGTTGAGGCTGGGTAGCCTAGTCTGGTGTCGTGATCGCCGATGTGTACCGGTCGAGGGATGGCCAGAATCACGGGCACATCAGGCCCTCAACAAGAAAAACGCCCCCCCCCCCTCCTCGGTTCAGAGACCCACACGGAGGAAGAGCCATAACACAGGGGGTGCGGAATAACCACTGAGGTGGTGGAGGAACGACACCACCAAGAGTCAAGGGCACAGGAACGACACACCTAGGAGGACCCCCCCAAACCCCCAAGAGAAATCCCCCGGTGGGCAAGAACACACTGCTGGGGAAGGCAAGGACCCAGTAGAACCTTCCCAGGGGGAGAAACACAAGGGGGAACCATCAAGAGACAAGACGGAATCAACCACAGGCCTCCGTCAGCACCTACTCCAGAGCAGAGCGAACACACAGGCACTGGCAGGGACCAACTTGGTGCAGATGATCTAACAACAGAAGGACTCAGTAGGAAGCAGAAGGCCAGAAAGAAATATAATA
This sequence comes from Ambystoma mexicanum, assembly GCF_040938575.1. Lineage (NCBI taxonomy): Eukaryota > Metazoa > Chordata > Amphibia > Caudata > Ambystomatidae > Ambystoma > Ambystoma mexicanum. The sequence goes on along the minus strand of NC_090937.1, from coordinate 1,345,064,442 downwards.
GTGGATCCAATGTCAAAATCCAGAGGGAAGCAAAACCAATCACTCCCTCAAACCCTGCATGTTAAACATGATCAGAATTTGGTCCATCTCTGGGGTGCGGATAAAGGGCTCCCAGAGAGGGTGAAACGCACAGAGGACAAAGAACTGGGACAGACAGGGACCACGTCCCCCCCCCCCCCCCTCCCCCTCCACCCCTGAGGAGATGGCTTGAAGAAGACATGAAGGCTTGGTTTGGGGCGTTCCAGGCTCAATTTATGGACACAATGAATACACACCTGGAGTCTATGAAAAGTGAACTTAAATCGGTGGTGCAAGAATTGAAGACGGAAGTGGCAGGGCTAGGAGAAAGAACCGATACCCTTGAGAAAGTGGTGCAAAATATGGAAGAGGAGACGCAACAAAGCAGAGAAACGCAGGAACACCTGGTTCACCTAACTCGCAATCTGGAGCTTCAATGCGAAGATTTAGAAAACACATCACAAAGATCTAATATAAGAATAAAAAACATGACAGACAGTGGAGGACAAAGACCTTGAAACAGTGGTGCAGCAGGTATTCAAGGACATACTGGATTTGGCAGATGAAGAAGTCGTCCCCATAGATCGAATCCACAGAGTGGGTCTGAGGAGAACAGCAGCCCAAGGCGCCCGCCCTAGAGATTTGTTGGTGGCCCTCACCATGTACTCCCAAAAGCAGCAGATCCTCAGAAAGGCAATGTCAATGGATCACATAAGAATGAATGGGGAGGACATCTTTCTATTTCAAGATCTAGCACAGTCAACGCTCCAAAAACGAAGAGAGATGGCCCAGGTGACGAGGGAACTGGCATCACAGCAGATCAGATATAAGTGGACTTTCCCATTCGAACTCCTTTTCACATGGGAAGGGGCACAAAGAAGAATAACAACAAGGGAAGAGGGCTTGAGACTATTGAACATCCAGGAACAGGAAGATGAGCTCCCACAGGCTAGCGGCTCGGACCAACCAGGCAGAAAGACTCAGTGGCAATGGAAGACCATGAAAAGGAGGGTGAGACGCCCCAGCAAGAAGAAATAGCGAGCAGGGCTCCCAGAACGAATGAGCACACAGAAAATAATGAAGCAATGATACAGCAAATCCATCCGAAGCAGGAGGAGGAGCGAGAGATCTACCAAAACAGGTGCCGGGAGGGAGGGGTGACAACCCAGACGCCACTGAAGCCATGGGGAAGGGTTAAGGACTCCCTTCAAAGTTATCGCTGAAAATATCTGAGGGCATGACGCATAAGGCGCAACGCCGGAGCGAACCTAGGGTCCTGTGCCCTCCTCAGGGCAGTTTCAGGTGGGGGAGGGAAAGGAGCACCAGTTGGGGGTTGCGTGACCCGAATGGGGGGGAGGGGAAGTTGGGTACAGGGGGAAACCGGAAAGAAATCCATACTTACAAAGTGGAAAAAGGAAACGCATTCCAAACCCAGAAGATAGGATGGGGATAAAAATCTTGACATATAACGTCAGGGGATTGAACTTCCCAGTCAAAAGGAAAAAAGTGGAACGATTCCTCAGGCAGGGTGCATATGATATTGTAATGCTCCAGGAAACCCACATAAAAGTTCAGGACAAACATAGAATTAGCTTTAAAGGCTTCAACCAAATACTACAGGTGACTGCACAAGAGAAAAAAGAAGGGGTGCTAATAGCAATACGAGACTCTCTGCACGCACAAGTAACGAGCACTTCGGGAGACAATCAGGGGAGATACCTGATAGCGAACATAACAATAGAAGGGAAACCCCCGACATTGGCATCGGTATATGCTCCAAACGCGAGCCAGGACAGCTTCCTAAGGGATATGCTAGACAAATTAGAGCACAAAGCCACAGGGGAGGTAGTGCTGGGAGGGGACTTAAACATGGCATGGAACCCACTCCTGGATAGATCGGGACCCAAACAACATGACCAGGGCACCCTGTCAAAAGCACTCAAGCAGAAAATGGCAGACCTAGCGCTGGCAGATTCCTGGCGCAAAATGTATGGCAATCAGAAAAGCTTCACATACTTCTCACACGTACACAACATGGTCTCAAGAATAGATTATCTATGGGTCTCGGTGGGGCTCCTATGGAAAATAAAGCAGGCAGAGATAGGCCCTATAACACTCTTGGACCATGCCCCGCTGTGGGCATCCCTTAACTGGACTCAAAACCACCCACGGCTATGGGGTTGGCACCTACCTGAGGAAATCATCAGAGACCAGGTCACGGGGCAGGCTCTTAGAGAGCATATCATAGTCTGTCTAGATAGCAACGATCTTCCTGACACAAATAAGGAAACACTATATGGGAAGCCCTGAAGGCTGTAACAAGGGGACACTGCATAGCTCTTACATCACAGAGGGAGAAACTGAATCGCCAATGGGAAAAGCAACCTGAGGCCAACATAAGCGTGATTCAAGCAGAGATCATACAAACACCAACTAAGAAACTCCAAAGAACATTAAGACACATCCAAGGGCAACTGGAATCACTCCGCACCGAAAAGGCGGAGAGCGCCCTCCTCTATACAAAACACTGGTATTTTGTGAAGGCGAACAAGGCCGACAAACTACTAGCAAGACAACTGAAACGGAAGCAGCAGTCACAGACAATAAAGGCCCTAAAAGATGACAAGGGACAACTGAAGACTTTAACCTCAGATATAGGAGACATATTTAAACGCTTTTATCAGAAGCTCAGAAGCTGTACTCCTCGGATCTCCCGAGGTAGGAGCAGCAGGAGGCATACTTGGAAGGGGTACACCTCCCAGTAATAACAGGAAGAAAAACAAATCCTAGACAGGGAAATCTCAATTGAAGAGGTCAATAAAGCAATTCACGGCCTCCAGAAAAATAAAGCTCCAGGCCCGGATGGTTACACTGCGCTTTTCTATAAGACCTATAAAGATATTCTTGCCCCTGTCCTCACAGCCATGTTTAACACCTTTCAAGGATGAAGGGAACATAACCCAAACCATGAATGAGGCTAAAGGTCTGGTATTCCACAAAAAGGGGAAGGAGGAGCAACTCCCTAGTGCGTACCGCCCAATAGCTCTAATCAACCTGGATGCAAAATTGTATACCAAGATATTAGCCGCAAGGCTGGCACAACTCCTTCCAAAGTTGATCCACCAAGATCAATCCGGGTTTGTCTCTAACAGACAAACACATGATAACATCAGAAGGGTACTACACTGGAAAAAATAGGGATCACACAGTCCCCCGCGGCCATGGTCGCCCTTGACGATGAGAAAGCATTTGACCGGGTAGAATGGTCATTCCTCTTTCTGATACTGAGGAAAATGGGCATGGGCAAAGGGTTTATAGATATGATCCAAGCCAATTATAACTCCCCGTCCATAAGGATAGCGGTGAACGGGGGATTGTCAGAACTAGTGCAACTAGAAAGAGGAACCAAGCAAGGGTGTCCGCTATCCCCCCTCCTATATGCAATATACTTAGAACCCCTATTGGCCAAAATTAGAGAACTCCCAGAAATCAGGGGCATAGAGAAGGCGGCACAGGCGCACAAAGTAATCGCATACGGGGATGACATGTTAGTGGCGCTAGGAGACCCAGAAAGTTCACTCCTGTAGCTCATGCACGAGATTGATACATTCAGCAAGATATCAGGACTAAAAATAAACCGGCAGAAATCTGAAATCCTGATACTGGCAGGGAACAGAAAAGAAATCCTAGCAACTGCAATGGATCACCAATTGAAAATAGCGAACACTGGGATCAAATACTTGGGTATCACCCTCACGGGGAGAATAGACAAACTGTATGCCCAAAACTACCCGCAACTCTTAAACAAAATTTTAAAAAAACGAACTGAATTGAAACCCATTAACAACATCTTGGTGGGGCACAATAACGGCGGTGAAAATGACCATACTCCCAAAAATTATGTATCTATTCCAAGCCCTCCCGGTAAGAATCCCCCCAGCCTTTTTTAATTTGCTCAAGAAGATGGTCGTAGTATACATATGTCAGAATAAAACCCCAAGAGCATCGAGTGCGGTCATGACGGCACACAGAAATGTGGGGTGATGTGCCCTCCCACATTTTAAGAAATACTATGAAGCTGCACAGCTTTGGGTGAAGGAGTAGATACCGGAAAATAGGGACAAAATCTGGGAATCACGGGACAGGCCGGTGGCGATAACACCTACCCGACATTTGCTATGGATCAACAAACAGACACCCCAATGTACATATTAGTGAAATAAGGAGGGCAGCTCTGGGAGTGTGGGATATGGCCACACAGAAAGAAACCCTAACAAAACATCCTGCCCCCTTCATGGCATTATTTAAAAAACCCAGAATTTCCACCAGGAATGGAAAAGGGGGCGTATCGTAAATGGGAAGAGGCAGGGTTTAAGATGGTTGGGGATATGTATCAAGACCAGCAGATAAAAACATTTGTGGAGTGCTTAACACAGATGAACCTGGCACCTAAAGACCGATACAAATATGAACAACTACACCACTGGCTGGGCACACCCCGCATAAAAAGCGCAGCGACAAGGGAGCTGACCCAGTTTGAAACGTGACACACACAGGAACACACACATTTTTCTCCAACACATACAAATACCTAAATGCACAACGAGAAACCGTCAAGTGGCAATACATAAAAAGGTGTGAGAAAACCCTAAAATGCTCACTCCCTAGGGAAAGGTGGGAATACATATGGGGCACAATACCAAACCAAGCAAAAGCCATCAAACAAGACAAATGTGGAGGAAAAACTACATACGATGTACAGCAACTCTTCAGATAGGTGCTGGAGGGAATGTGGAGGGAAGGGAGACTGGCGACACATATGGTAGGAATGCCGAGATTAAACCTATACTGGGAGGAGGTAAAAACTCAAATGCAAAACATGTTCCCAGAAGCAGTACACATTGGGGTTGAAGTCTGGCTAGGGGGCCTATGGGACCCCAGGGACAAACAGTTGAACGTAACGCAGAAAAGGAACTTTATGGGCCTGTTCATAGGGTTTGGCTGGAAATAGCCCATAAATGGAAGCAAAAAGCCCACCACTCACAGTGGATTGGACAAGAAGAGTATGTTCACACCTAGCCATGCAGCAAATAACTTAGAATATCCAAGGCAAACATGAAAAATTTAGAATGGACTAGAGTTTGGTCCTGGAGTACCTCCAAACAGACTACAAAGAACAATGGTGCCCATATAAAATAAGGATTCTGGAACTTTCTCAGTTGAAGCACAACAAGAGACTTTCCAAAGAAGATGAATATAGATGGAGATCATCTGGTGGGGGGATAATATAAATGTTGTTGACAATGTAACGTTATGATATTGGGAATCAATAAAAACACGGTTTAAAAAAAAAAAGAAATTCGACCAGTGTTGGAACCTACATCATCTGAACTCAGAGACCACCTGCTGCACATACATTAGCACATTGACTTCACATATGGCCTTACTTATTACATCACTGATATTTAAAGCACATAGAAGACATGACATGTGACCTAATCACTGACATAGCTAGTAGAGCGCATCACCTCTGAAAGTGAGGTGTGATCTTTAAAGAAAAAAAACACTTCTGCACCTAACAACTGGTGCATGGAGTCAAGTGCAATGTATGTCTTCACTTCACATCTGAAAAAACTGCCATTTATCCATGGTATTCTAAGGGACATGCGTCCGACAGTATTAAATGTGTTTTACACTTGTAAGATTTTAGTTGCTATATATCTCTGTCCTACTGAAAACGACATAGATGTTGTAAGGAGTATAACTGGGCATTCAGAAATCCAGAGAAGAATGAGAGTGAACAGAATGTACAAATCCATTTCTTCCTTCTATCTCAACAAACCGTTAGTAGAGCTAAGAAGGTAGGCCCAACATAAACCAGAAGTTACATTTGCAAGGAAATGGTTGAATGTTTAGAGGACAAACATTATTAGTACAATGGTAGTGTATGTGCTCTACTGTAAAGTTGTGATCTTTTCAGTGTATGTTACTGGAGAATGTATTCTAAGTCTCTAGGGTCCCTTGGTGATGAACAGATACTTTTGAAGTGGAGACAATGCATGGTGATGTCCCCAGCTCTTTCTCAACACTTTTATACCTCCCTTTACTCTTTTTGCCCTTTCCCTTTGTTCTCTGCACAGGGCACACATATAGTGTATACGAAATACTTGTCCTGAGAACATGGTAAAGATGAATACGCGCTGTGTCATAAATGTAATCCTTAAACTCGCAAGGCATGCAGAGAAAAGCGATAGGCAGCACTGTCTTTAGAGCACAGGCCTCAGGATAACAGCAGGGCCTTGGGCACAGAAGACACCCTCAGACTACATTAATGGGCCATCTATGGGCCCCTCCCACTAAGCCTGTAGCTCCATAGGCTCCGAAGAACTTGCTGAGGAGACCATGCATGATGGTCATGAGACTGCTTAATGCAAAAAATGCCCAAACCCTGTTAAAGCACATTAAGCCCTCAAGGCTTACAGCGGAAACTCGCAGCACCAAAGAACCAGACCACAAACATGGCTCCGTCTTGAGATCTACGCCAAAATATGGTGTCAGTTGTATCAACGCTACATTGAAACATGGCAGCCACCAACCTCAATGTGCAGATTGCGCTACACATACCTCAAAATTGGTACAGATGCTGTCCATGTTTCATACAAGTAGGGGTGTACTGAAATTCAGCTTCGAGTAAGTATTTTGACTAATTCCAGCTATAAAAGAGATGTGGCCGAATACTTAAGAATGTTGTCACTCGAAGCTGAATTTAAGTACATGGTGCTGCCTGACTACTATTGGGAGTGTCTGTTTGATCTGCGGATTGACCGTCGTTTTGGCTGCTCCAAGGATTGTCCGTGTTTATGCTGACTGATTTCTCTCCGCCGGGGACTGCCTCGTCTGGAAACACTGGATCCTGGGGTGGGCACTTAAAGCCAGCTCACAGAGGTGCGCGAGGCAGAGCAGAGAACCTAAAGCTCGGGAGGGTTCTCTGCCCTTGTCTAGTGTAGACAAAACACAAAACTGGGTGGCTGCAGATATAACGTTAATGGAGATGCATTTCTGGACACACTGTGTATTTATATGTAGGTCTATTATGATGGAAATGAGAATCCGAAGAGGGCCTCCTTTTTGCTTCTTCCAGGGCCTGGAAATGGTTTGCTCTTTGCAATGTTACAGGAATAAGGTATAGAAATTCTAGAAAGGAGCCTTCCGTGTGAAGTTGCTGAGATAGCAGCTGTGATCAGATAAAGCTTTCAAAAAATGTCTAAAATATACCTGTCGAGTGACACGTTTATAGGGGGCAGGCAAGTGATCTGCATTTACCAGAACTGACACAAGGTGTTACAGAAAATATGCTTTGCAAAATTAAAGAAAGCAGGAAGTATAGACCAGTGGGTGGAGTGCTATCTTCAGTGTTCTAAAACCGCAAACAAAAAGCCTTTAGCCTAGCATCTACTGTGTAATTGGAAACATTCAGCTGGCAGAATATTTAAACAAATCACCTACAGGAAAATGTAGGTCTATTCTTCAGTGTTTTAATTCACTTGCTGAAAACCTGTGATGGGTTTAGCATCTAGCACTTCTGCTATCAGCATAGTGCTAACTGCTGCAATAAATGTGTTTCAATTCCCTGTTAAAGCCAGGAGGCAGAAATGGGCCGTCCCAAAAGAAACATTTGAGAGGGTGAGGCAAAATACTCCCCTCCCAGTGATAGTACATTTGCATTCTCTTGTCATAGGCTCTTTGTTCCCAGCACTCCTGTGCTACATTTCAGCATCACCCATGAATGCACTAAAACAAACTCTTCAATGTATTCTTTTATTTAAGCACTTTTAACAAAAATAACTAAAATACAGAATGGGGCTACATATAAGTGTGGTTTTAATTTATAAAGTATATTTTTTATGTCACAACTTTATGGATTAAAAAGGGAACTATTTGGCTGAATACTTTGGCCAGCTATTCGGCCGAAAACTAAATCTACTATTCGGTAAATCCCTAATACAAAGGCATCAGGGATCACTATTCCAAACGACATAACAAACATTAGTTATGATATGGGGGCAATACAATGCAGACTATAGTAAAACATAGCTTTCAGCACAGTCCATGCCACCTTTACACCAACAGGGCTGATAAAGCAACTTTAAACACCAACAGAAAGGGAGGCCTGTTGACTTCCTCCGCCTCCCAACATATAGGACACCTACAGTTCTCATCTGCTCAAAAACAGTCTTCAGCTGCTTTACTCTCTACAGCTGGCAACTACAGATTTATCAGAAAGGGACCTGTTATTTGAAAAGGAATTTCCTGAGGAAGTAGTAGTAGAAAGGGAGGTAACACTCCATTGCACTTTAGCCATTGTAACACATAGTGGTTGTATGCAGGTATCCTAGCGGACTACTTTTTCCAGCGTTTGTAGAACTTGGACGATATCTAGTAAGACTATAAAGATAACTCATCAATTGCGCTCCGATTTCCATTATCCTCGCTTCTATGGCAGCCTTTCACAGAAAATCAGATGACGCAGCAACATCAAAGATAAGCTCCATCTGAGCTTAAGGTATGTATAAACCCACCACTTCTGTGGACATCGGCTGCAGGCACAGCTATCCTTCCACACACATTACATTTATGGCTATGACAAATTCGGTCTATCTGGTCACATAACCGCTATGCACTGAAAGACCAGACTTACCTCAACACCACTGCCATTAGAATACGACAGGTTCCGGTCTAGCTATGTGCATATCGTGTCTCCTGCACTAGCACCCTGTTGTGACCTCTATCAGCACCCATTCACATGCCTAGCCTCTTGGGTTGCTTATTGGAGCCTTGCCAGCCCTCTTAAGTCCTAATCTTGGTCAAATGCACAAACAGCATCCTAATCCTCCTCTTAGAACTTTCCCATATCGGGACTTCGGTGACTGAGGGCGTTCCTACCACAAAGCATCTTACAAATGGGGAAAGGCACTATATAAATGACTGCTACAATACAATACACACCTCTGACTAGATACCATCTCTGAGAGACTTTAGAAAATATGTTTCCCACGGAAGAGACCCGACCCAGACACAAAAGATGAAGAAAAGGCTACCCTTAGAGGAGATGTCATAGCAGGGATCCTCACAGGTGGACTTTATACACCTGGATGATTTGGGAGAAAACCTTTGAGGAAGAAGAGGGGAAAGATCCCCAAGAGGTAGGAGTAGAGGATCCCATAGAGTATACTATGTACTCTTCAGATGAAACCGAACCTCCCATTTCCAATTCCCCATCAAATTACCTTTTCAAGTGGGCTGCTTCAAAGTTTGGGATATGACTGAGATTCATGTAAAACAGGACTTTATGGGGGATACCCTGGAACAATCTCTGGGCATTGCATTCTGTTACTAAAGTTGGTAAGGGGCGAGCATTTCAATATAAATACATAGTACCATCTGCAGTCTCCCTGATGGGAATTTGTTTCTGGTGATACGCAGAAAAAGATTTTGTAACCTTTATCATTCTGTTTTCAACCCTAGCAGCTTCAGGCATGGGATAGCCCTCATACAGGTTATTTTTGAAGAATTGTTTGATATATTGGAATTGCCTAAGAATTATAAAGACTTGAGGTTTAGAAATGTGTTTTAAGAGGAGAATGAAATGAGACACACACCACTGTAAGTACCTTTCTCATTATATCTTCATTTTTCTACCTTTGAGGATATAAATATAAGACATTAGTATAGATGAAGACAAGGTCCTGCTGTACTGGTAAGATCATACACTATCACTGTTTTTTGTAGGTTTCTTCGAGGTCCAAATTCCAGGCACAATATTTACCAGACATCCTGAGAATATTGAGTACAATTACATTAATTGTATTTATTTAATAAACTAGAATTCCTAAAACAAATGGGTCAATGGCATGCGTTTTTTTTCCTCAGGTCAATAGAGAGTTGCCTGAAAATTAAAAATGAAGCATTGTTGAACGAAAGAAAAGGATCACGTCCTGAGGAAATCCAGCCCTATTGCGGGAACGTGGTTGAAGCTAGAGTAGTAAAGATCCGGAAATACCCCTCTTTGAGCTCGTCCTAGAAGACCGTACATTTATTCATTGTCTGTTCCGGTGTCATTTTGTTTTGATTTATTAATTTTCATTTCAAATGACACAACTTTTAATTTTAGGTTGTTTTGAGTTCAGACTATGAATATTTGATTTTGAACTAAAGGATTCAATTGTTTTTACTCATTATTTGTACATGCACTTAAAATGTAAGTGTAATTGTTGTGAATTTGTACATGTATCTTTTCTTTTGTATTTATGTACTGAGCATTTGTTTTACATATGGTGATCTGTATTTCTATAGGGATTCCGTTTTATTATTTGAAAAATCCTTTTGTATAAATGTTGGTTTTGTGAATTTGGAGTTTTGTGAATTTGGAGTTTGTCGCATAATTCTTTCAACCTTAGCATACATTTGTGATGTTTACTAAAGTTGCTAAAGCATCACATGAACCTTAGCATTCAGAAACCAGTCACCACCTATTCTGTGAAGGTGCATATAGAAAATAATCGAAAAGAAGTACAAATCCTCCCCTGACAATCCCAATTGTCTTAAGAAACATTACATCCCAGATTCTTTGATACTTGCGACTGTAAGAGAAGAGTTCTACACCAGCTTCAACAACTGCGGCCCCACTTGACAAGGAGAGAAAAAGATGTTGCATATGGATAAAAGCTAAAACATCCAGTGTACATTTCGGAGAATTTCTAATTCAAAAGCTGTTTTGCAGGTTATGACAGACTCAGTTGGACAAACTTAATGCACTCGCGGAAGATATGCCACAAGACATCCAAAACAAGGTGCAGGCAATTATTGCACCGTCCATTGGCATTTAATGCCATTTTTAAAGGCTGTCTTGATGGCAAACAAAATGTGGGCAGCCAGATTGGTTGCACAACAGTGATTTAAGAGACGAGCATGATTGCTTTTCAGTTGATTCAAGCTGGAAACACAAGTAACCCTATTGCTGCAGTGTGTTTGGTATTGCCTATAATCCAACTCAGAAACCTTGCTGCCAGTCTTTCTAGGCGTGTCATTTGCCTGTGTTTCCCCACAAAACCTGTAACAGCTGTGGAGCGTGCAGAGTGCTGCAGAGTGTTTGGGATTTGGTAGTGTTGCAGTGGACAGAGGACTGAAACACCAAGGTGACACCTGCACAGCACAGGATTGCTTTGTGAGCTGAGGATTTTAGCCACTTTGAACTAGGAGCATACAGGTAACGGTAAGATTGTGACACTTGTGCTTGATCTTTATCGATCAGTGTGCGACCTGGAGTGGAGCTGGGCAGACCTCCTTAGTCAATGGGTGTTGTGAGGCTATATCGGACCAAGACATCCTGTTGGTACTGAATATGCCACTGCCTCTTCCCCTGTGGGCACTGTGGATCTATCTTGCGAATTGGCACCTCAACTTCTAGGGAATGTTCTTCCGGCTCCCCATAGCCCAATACTTGTCCCAACGATCGGTGTGAATAAACAAAGACTGGTGCCCGGCCTCTAAAGTCTGGCAAGATGACAGCCTTCTTCTTGTCTAAACCAAGGAAATTACCACCGTGCAATTTGGTTTCACGTGAGTGCGAGTCTTACTCTGTTATGCATAATAGTGACATCGCGGGTGCGTCTCAGGAGACATCAGTGCACAGGTGTCATGCGCCACACTGTCGCCAGTTTTTCTCACAAGGGACGCAACCTTTTCGCATTCATTCCTTTCCGGTCACGACTTGATGAATAACTCTTCAATGATGGACACGCCAATTGACCCTTCCAGCTTAGCCTCTCCTGAGGCAAATTCATCATCCTCCTTTTCGTCCCAGTCTTCTGCTGCCCACACTCAGCCACAGCGGTTGTCAGCGGCACTGAAGAAAATGGGTTCTAAGCTCGGAGAGGGAACCAAGTACATTTTGATAATCAAGTACTGTGCATTTTATTGAGCCTCTATGAAAGTTTGATGGTTAATCAAAAGTTAACTCTTCCATATTAGAGTCTTTATTGTTTAAAGTGGAAAATAGTAACAACAATGTGAAAGAGTTCCTACTTAAGTATCAGCCTTCCACTCAACTGGATGCGGTTAACCATGCGGTTTACCCCGCGCCTGATAGATGTGGATGAGATCTAGGAGTGGGGATCCCAGAAGGGTAGTGATGGGGGTCCTAAATGTAGCACACAAACCTCGGTTCAGACTTCACCGGATTTCGTTCTGTGAGTGGCGGTTTGTAACCAGAGTGGTCTAGGGACTGATAAGGTGGTGCATCTAGCACCGGTGATCCATCCCATAATTACTCTAGTTAACTCTCCTGCTCAATCGAGTTCACGGGCGGAGGTTTTTCTGAGGTTTTACAATCACATGCAAGTGTAGATGGATGGTTAGTCCCTAGTGAGGGCTCCACACCTTGGTTGTTTTAGGTCTTTGTACCAGCGAGTTGGAAACCTCCATAGAATAGAGTGTCGCCACAAAGATTAATCAATTAAAAGCAGATAATAGAGGTCCTGGGACGATTCCTTTATTTAAAAAAAGAAATGCTAATGTGGGAAGAAAAACAAAAAATATGCCCCCTCAAAATCAGTATAAATAGGCCTCTAAAAATGTTAACTTGGTATTAAAACAACCATCAGTTAAAGCAATTTTGGTAAAGGTTGCTAACGTTCTACCCAACATGGGGAATCAGATGCTTGGGACAAATGTAGGGGGGCAAAGATCGGGGACGGTTGCTCTAATGAAGGCACCTGAAGAGAGGGTGGCGTGCCTAAAAGCTCCGCCGGTGATGGTAATATGTAACATTGAGAGGAGAAAGTGACCGTCTTGGTTCAACAGAGGAAATGTTGTCTGACTGCTTAATAGTAGAAAAAGTCCCCTCAGTGACACAATTGCAGACAGTCACTAGTTGGGCACCTTTAGTAAGTTCTCTAAGGTGTTGTTAGAGAAATGGCTTTGGGCACCAGAGGAGGCAATAGTGATAGGCAGGTCTTTACTGAAACTTTTCCTCTTCTGGGTCATACTCCTTTTGGGGCTAAAGAGGGTAGTTTGCCCATGACTAATCCTGGATTTCTGGTGCGAGGGGGGTGCTCCAACAGTGCAGCAGGTTTATAGCATATTAAGAGGGTGGATGGACAACTACCTGTCCTGGAAACGACCGGCCATAACCATCTAGTATCAAATGTGGCAGCAGGTTTGCTGTTGAAAAATCCTGCTGCGCTGCTCCCCACCCACTCCTGCCGCGCTGTTCCCCACCCACTCATGCCACGCTGTTTCCCACCGACCCAGTGAAGCTGCTTGGTCGCTGGGTTCCCCTACCTCGGGCAGGGTTGGAAGTTGGGATAATTCCCAGAGGAAAAACAACTTCCACAGTTACCTACGGGTTTATCTGCCAGCCTCTAAACTAACATTGCTGGTTCTCACTCACTGACTAGCCGATTGTATACATTATTGGGACTGACTGGCATTTTTGCTGACTGCATGCATCTGACTGACTGAGAAGGTACCTGACTGTGTTCTGTGTTACTGTTTCATTTTAGCATTGTATACATGTTCATTGTTATTCCAGACCTGATGTGGCATGACATGATTTTTACAGATTCCAGAACTAACCATATCACGCCCCACTCTAGATCTTGTGCTTGTTACAGTGCAAACTTTTGGTATTGCCTGGACGAAGAAAATCACTTACTGCCGCCTCCCTTCGGTTGCCACAGTAGAGATTTGAAAGGCCCCTTACCTTGAGGTTCAGATGAAAGCAGTTTGCAAGGGGGGCATTAGCAATATGAGTCACGGCACCAGGTTCTCAGGGAAAAATAAACTGCACACTACGAAATTGGATGCGTAACAAGTGACCGTTTTTTACATTGTAATATTATGACAAAATTGCGACATGTCCTCGTCTAAAAGGAAACGTACCCTAGAGTGTTCAAATCTGTGTTATTTATATACTTCTATGTTGCACCAACACCTCATTCAGCCTTGAGCAGATGATACAGTCCTGGGGAGATGTATGCTCTTTCTTCTTGAAGCATACTCCCACTTGTTCATTATCAGTGTGTATTGCGTCTGCTGCATCTCCCTTGGTCACGTGTCTGTGGTGGTACTCTATCATTCTGTAGACCTGAGGTTTTGAGGGGCAATCCAAGAAAAATACAAACGTAATGCGAAAGAAGTGTACACCGTGAAAGAAAAAAAAACGCTTTATTAATAAGTCGACTGGGAGAACAAACTGCTCTATGGACCTGAACTGTAATTCTCAACTCCATCCAAGAGGGCCACAACATTAATAAAAGAAAATCACATATTAGCATAATTTGTCAGTCTTTCGAATTTTGGGGATATGCTAATACATAATTAGTGCGTCATCACAGGACCTGTACATATTCTTATACATTACATGCCCTGATTGTATAAAACATTTCCTGGAAGGTAACCCTCAACATCCCTTCATGTCATGATCCTGAAGCGTCCCTCCACTCAATTACATCATTATCTGCTGACCTGCAGAAACTATGGCATGCCATTGGTTGGCATCCGCTAATGTACAAGTGCATACATGCCTCAATGCATGTTGGTCCCCCATGAATATACCCAATAGAATTATGAGGGAACAGCAACAAGGTCAGGGGCATGGTTGCAGCCTCTGAAACACCACATCCTAGTTCCCTGATTGGTTCCCTTATTCTTGGCCCCACACCACCTACCTGCACCTGTTTGCTCCCCATCTCCAGTCTTGTATCGTGCCAGCTCTAGGTAGAAAAAAACTTGCAGACACCATTGGTGAAACTGAATTTCTCCTATTTTAATTCTCTTTAACTACTGTACTTGCTGCCAGGCCCTTGGTACCAAGCCCAATGTCCTTCAGATTATCATGTGGGTCTGCACCTGGCATTCGGCTGCAGTTCTCTTCCCATGAGAAACATTTTCTTCTGCAAAAGGTATTTGGATACTTTGGGCTTCTTGGTGTCTCACACTTGTTGAGCTGATTTAGTGTTTATGTGATAGTCAGCAAAACTTACATTCTACGTGAGCAGTGGTCTTTCAAACAACTACAAAATAGCTTCTGTCTAATGTGCCCTGGGCCTACTAAACTATGGCCACCTGTTTATACTGTTATTCATCAATATACGTAACGGTTAAACTCATTACACTTCTAAGTTACGTTTAAAAAAAGATCTAAAAATATTACTCTTGCTGCACATGCACTTTAAATCGTAGTAGCCAGTTACCTATACCTAGTTACCTACTAATTAAAAATACTTCTAGGTTATGTGTTTTCGTACTGGTACTTCCCTGCGCAGCGTTCTACTCCCTGGCGGGGTTGTGGATCAGGTTTAATGTAGGTGTGATATACGTGTGTCATGATGTCACCCTTCATGTTACTTTTGCCATCACTACATAACTTCTTTAGCTTGTATGTGCGTCCCCCTTGTGAGCGTTTTATCTGCTTATTCATATTCTTCTCTTCAATCAGTGTATTGATCGACACTTCTTTGTCCTTCCTGCCCAACTTCTTTTGTAATATCCAAATTCTAGACAAAACCATCGCAAGCTTCCCTCCGCAGCAGGATATTCTTCCAGAGTGCATCCTATAAAGCAGCACCCTCCAGCTACATAATAATCGACCCAGTGGGCAGTATAATTTTCTAAATCAGAAAGTTGCATGGAAAGTGTCTCATGAACCATATCACTTTCGGGAATGGTTTGTGTTTGGATGTGTCTGGGTGGGGGGCATTGCTTACTTATTTTGTCTGTTGCCATTGGCTTGTATTTCACTGGTTCGCACCCCCTCGGCAAAACCTCAATCCCAACTGACATGCATAAAAGGCACTGAGAGCCAATACAGGAATCAGAACCGCTATTTTCATAAGTACTGATAACCACGTGCGTAACCAAGCAAACATTCTCAAACCATTCTTGCTGTGGGATGTATTAATCCACTTATGCTCTGCCCTGCGGCATCACTGTGTCCTGCTGGTGCCGGAATCATCAAAATGGCGCAAACCCTTGTGCGCGCCAAAACCTATGAAAATTGTGCTCTGCAAAGCACACAAAGATGGCTGCCAAATCTACAATGCATGTTGTCAGTGGTAGAACGGAGATCTCACTCCGAAAACATGTCACTGGGCTGCACAACAAGTAAAAATGGAGTGCAGAGTGAAAAGCAGTGCTTGCTGAAAGAAATCCAAAATCTTGCATTTAAATCCTTTTTCTTAGTTGCTGAAGCTGCAGAATTCCGGTACAAAACACCCACAAACATCCAATATTCGTGCTGGGGTGTCACAATTCACTGAATTCAAGAAATCATTGTGAAATTGCAGTATCCTGAAAAGCTGAATTTGTCATAAAAACATCCACAGCCAAAGTGCCTGCCTGTGGGATCTGCCAAAATCTGGGTGTTTTACTCTCAGCCGCATGAATGACTGTTTTCAAAAACCTGCATTAAAACTGTAAGCTTGTGCCACTGAAATCTAATGTCTGAAATCTAAGTGACCTGTTATTGAGAGTAACCTAGGTTGTAACTATTTAAATCCCATGGTTTCGAATCTGGAATCCTTGTTCTAGCTGCTTGTTTTGAAATTGCAAGTTTGTTTTAAACCAAAAAAAAATTAACAGAATTACATTGAATTTAAGCTGGACTGAAAGCCACTAAACCAGTATAACAACTCCCCCCACAGGGGCCAGGCACCTCCCTTCTGCTCTCTCCACCAGGATATCACACCTATGTGATGGTTAAGGGGTGGGACGAGAACTTGGGATGCTATGGGAAGGGGACAATGGACTTCCTCCAACTCAAGGAGATGCTAATTAGGAAGGATCGTAAATGGCCTCTGCCTGAAGGAATTGGGAGGAGATTGCTCCTGAGCTGCAAGAAGAGGAAGGAGGCGGGGACAGACAACCATTTGTTGATTCACAAGGATAAAAAGCACATTTTTAAATTATGGTTTTATACCAAATGTAATTATGTCAAAAGCATGAAACTTCACACGCTTATGCCCCTATACAATGGGCACATTTGTGGAAATTTGATCTGAAATTGGACCATGTGTCCGGACAAAAAAGGCAAAAATCTGCCAGAAGCACACCCAAGATCCTACAGCGACAGGGCTAAAGGTTTCACAGTTGTAAATATGTATTGTACTAAAAGTAGATTTTATGTTCAAAGGAACAAGGGGAGGATTCTATGACTCATAAACCCACATCATCATGGTGACACCCTGTTTTCTCCTCCAATCAAGGGAGAGAGGAGACTCTAACCAATAGCCTGCCTAGGGGACGCACTTAGGATAAGCCAGCATACACACACCCTTTTTCGTAAAGCATAAATAGAGACAGCTGTGGACTTAGAAAAGACACGCATTTTCCCCCACTAACCGATTGCTGGCGGAGCACCCTGCTAGAGGACCATACATCTACCTTGCTCCAGACTCCAGAAATTTGGCAAGCAGAAAGGCCCATTCTATAGCTGAACAATCCCAGCTTGGCCTTAAAATTCCTGAAACCAGAACTCAAACCAGACACCTAAGGGGAACAAAAGAAACTTCTGGGCTGTGCTGTAACTGCTTTCCCGCTAAAAGACTTATTACCAGAATCAAAAGACCCAATCCAGTTGTGCCGTGCTGTGCGGTGATCAGAGAGCCATTGCAGTCCCACTCCAGTCGTGCTGTGCCGTGCAGACCAGAGCGCCTTGCTGCCCAGTCCGGTGTGCCCCGCAGAATTTCTGAGCAGAATCCCTGATCTTGATAGACCAGAATTCCTGAAGGTTCTGTTCAAACAAATATAGTGTGTATCCATAGAATAGGACTGTGTCACCAGCATATGTACTATCCATAGTCAATCCCTATCTCAAATCCATTCTGTCTTGTCTTCAGAACCTGATATTGTTAGGAGTATTTTTGAATTGTCAGAACTTTCTTGCGTTAAGTCTCTCATTTATATTTAAATTCATAAATCATTAGGGCTGTGAACAAATAATTTGAATCCCAGAAAGAAATTCATTATCCACCAGATGAAGCGTCCCTGGCAAGTATTGATGGAGATTCATGTGTGGCATTCTCTTTTTCTATAGTCATAATCTAGCGTAAAGAAATCCCATTTGTCTTTTTAAAGCACCTAACTGTTTTCCATTTTTGTGCCTATTTGAAAAAACGACCTCCACGAAAACGTCCATAACTTCTTCAGCTTTTATGATAGAAACATAATGTAAACACCTGCTTGTAGCTAACATTCTCAGCTTTCCATAGAACCAATAATCCAAATCCATATAGTTACACCCCAGTTGCGATGACCGTGCACAGAAAAGTTTGCCGCAAATTTTATTTTAGGTAAAATTCTGTCACGTGTGAAACAGCTTTCAATTGCACCCGACCTCAGTTTGCTCAGTTTTAAGTTTTCACATTGCTTCTTACTATCAAAGCATTGCTAGTGTTTGTCTGCAACCATATAAAGCAGCTCCCATTAGAAATTAAACAATTTCAGTGATTTAAGCCACATTTAGTGTTTTACCCAATCCATTCTTCCGATAACTTTAAAACCATTTTGACAGCTTGCCAGTCAGCTCTGTTCCTCTCTTGTGTTGCTGGGGGGGAAATTGGGATTGACATCTTGTTTGAATTCTGCATTGCTGAAAACCTGCTATCTCTCCTCTTATCTCTTCACATTACCTATTGGGGGGATTCTGGGGTGTGCAGGGGGAAATGGTAACTATACAGCTATTTGCTCTGAACACACAAAAGTATTATTGCTGTGCTGAATTGTTTTGCTTACTATTACCCCTGGTGATTCAAGAGATTGCTTAGTGTGACATCACCCCATTGGTGATTATTGTATACCCATTAAACCTAGTGTGATTATATTGTGAATACATAAATATTTTAAACTTTGCAAACCAGCCTGATTCCTGGTTCAGTGTGACCGTGGGGGGGAGGGGGTTCCAAGAGAGGGGCGTGATATAAGTGGTACATCGTTCAGAATAAAATAACTTTTAGACACAAATAAATAAGGGTCTCAGTTGTGCATTACACGCTATGCATTGACTTAGGTGAAGTGCCGGATTGAAATCACATACATTGTTTGGTCACTCTGCTCGTTTCTTGAACCATAGTCTTGTGGATGACATGAAAGGCATTGATTCCTTCTGTCAGTGTGCCGTTTGCAGCTTCATTTGCGGTCACATATCTGCAGCAACTTCTTCCCATCTTCGCGCAACCACCACACTCCATGGTTAACAAATCCAGTATGTACCGGATCTGGAGAAGGACCAACCTTAATGCCCTTAATTCCTCCCTTACTGCATTCAGCCCTTTCTCTATCCCATCTGCCAATTGTAACAGCTCGTACCTGTTATTTGTAGCCATTTGGTATTAACTGCAGTCTGAACACTATGGGCGAGCAAGGACGTAAATAATATGGCAGTCTTACTAAATAGCCTAAATTATATAAGGATAGCGTCCATTCGGGTCTGCACTCTGTTGGGACCTGTAATTGTTACTCTTCCTCCTCCACAAGTTCATCAACCGGCTGACGCATGGATGCCTTTCTTCTTCAGTATTTGCAGTGACGCATGGATTTGTCTCTTTTTCAATATATGTAGTGTCGATGGACCTCAACTTTGCAGTGTTTATGTATCTCTTAACAAGGGTGAAGGCCCCTTTTTGTAAGGCTGAATGGTCATTCAGTGGCACAATATGTGAATGGGGCGTGGGTTGGGGAGTGTAGGATGACCAAGGAGCACTGGCCACTCTAGTTCAGTGGTAATTGGGCATATGCTTATGCTTGGGACCCACAGGCCCGGAAATAGCCCATAAGGGCCGTGTTTACGACCCGTATATTCAGCAGCTCAAGTGTCCCCTGGCAGGCAAGATTGGTCCCCACCCTTTGTTTCTGTGAATCTAAGACAAAAAGAATATCCTGCGAGGGCCTTTATGTGTAAAGGCTGCTGTCTATCTATCCAGCGAGGGCCTGGATGTGATCATTCCAAATAGTGTGACATTAATCATTCATCGTCCCTGTTACTTCTTTAGCTAATTTCACCAATTCTTCTGCCCTACTCCCGATTAGCCCTTCCATCCACTGCTTGTTGTGGAATACTGAGGCCTCTATGTGCAGGGGGCTGCATCCTGCACCATGAGAATGGGTGTCCCGTATCATTTACACATGAGACAGTGTGCTGTGTGGTAAATAGCTGCCCCACCTCCCCCTTTCTTTGGCCTTCTGTTTGGTATTCTAAAATGATATGTTTTGTTTCTTCTACCTCTGCCATCTTTTTAATCTTCATTTGTCCTCATAGATCGGGTCTACCTCTCACACTAATTTCACCTCTACCCTGTGTCTCTGAAAAATGGCAGGTGTATAAGACAATGGCCCTCATTATGACTTCGGCGGTAGCCATGCCGCTATTGGCGGCATGGCTGCCACCGAAATTGCGTCCGGGTCCTCAGAATGAGGAATTACCGGGCCATTCCTAGTTCGGAAGGCCCGGTAATTCCTCCCTCCAAGGATCCGGACCCGGTCCTTCCCCATTCCCATTCAGCCCCCATAGGGCTGAATGGGAATGGGAGAGGGAGCAAACAACGGGCCATTACGAGATGGCCCGTTGTTTGCTCCCTCTTCCCCTCGCGGGACCCGGTAAGCACACCTGGTTTGACCAGGCGTTGCTTCCTGGGTCCCGTGAGGGGACCTCGTAATGAGGCAGTATGGGGTAAATGGCGCCGGCACCTTTTACGGCGCTGTTTACCACGTACCGCCAGGGTCGTAATGAGGCCCAATGTGCCATTTCTACTAGTACTCCTGGAGAGGAAGAACTTCGATTTTCCTGTGCTGTGTGGGATGAGGGAGCACACAGAACATGTCTTTTCCCCTTCTCAGCCTACCGCGTTGATACGGTTATACACTGTTTTCCCACGCGGTCTACAAACAGGTTTGGATTAAATGCATCCCTCTTTGTAATAATAATATATAAACATTTCCTGCTACTCTACTGTTATAATGGGGTAAAAGATTTCCGTTCTACGTTAAACCAAAGTAAAGGAAGAACACAAAACAGAAACACAACTATAGATCCTAATCAACATACATTGCTATATCTGTTCTGTTCTAATAATATGCCTCCATTTTGTGTTTCTTCAGAAGAAACGTTAGGTCTCTTAAACAGGCGATAAGAGGATGGAAAAAGTCAATGAAATTTCAACAATACTCCCCTTCACTTGCCCGCTTCTTCCGGGAGAGAGCTGTTGCCATCGTCTTTGCGGACATCGGACAAATGGATCCATGCCCACCTGCCCTCGACCGTCACAGCTTATGGGGTACAGTAGGTAACGGTGTAGAGACCCTCAAATTTGGGATCGGACCGTTTCCTTGTAAAGTCCTTTATAAAGATTATTGCCTGGATAGAGAGGAGGCTGTAACAATAAGTCCTCTTCCTCCTGTTGGGATGGTACTTCTTCGAGGAAGGGGCCGGACGATTTTTTTACAAGGCTGTTGCTCCCGTGAAATATATTTCAGGGAGTTAGTAAGCTGTTTAAGATAACCTTAAGTCATAAGTCATCCCCAGAACCTGCGCAGCGCTGTGCGCATTGTAAATAGTAAGTGCAGGAATGAAAGGCGCATGCATTCTCCTGCCTGTAACTATTTCATGCAGGGTGAGGTGGTGGTCAGAGCCAGGCGTGTTAGATAATACAAATAAAGCAAGAGGCAAACATTGAAGCCAGCTTTTGTGAAGCGTGTCACTAAGTTTTGCAACACTCTCCTTCAGCAGGCTATTTAAGTGCTCTACAACAGAGTTGGCTGGAGGATAGTATGCCGACACAACTTGTATTTGATGCCCAATAAAGATGTTATTTCCCCAAAAAGGTTCTTCACACGTTCGCCAACTCAGAAATAATTGTGCTTTAAAAATGTGGCAGCTGTAAGGAAGGCATGGTATCAAACAGTAAGACAGACACAAGTAATCACAGTTGAAGGGTGTTTATTGAACTTCAACTGGATTTCAAAAATGCCTATCTAATCCTAAATCTAAAGATGGGAGCAAACTATGACCATCAAATAATAATAACACAGTTCTAGTGGTGTCTTGTCAAAATAAAAGGCCCTATACTAATAAACCTATTGCCAATCCTTCGAAATAAAAATAGTGTGGGTAAAAAATTGTATGCAAAAGAAAAGTGTTTAAGAATTGATATGTCAGGATATTCAAGCAGTTGGCTTCCCTTTCCCATGTTTTCAGCACGGGACAAGGCGGCACATTCAAGCTTAGCACACTCCCTGCTTCTCTAGCATGCAGATGCAGTTCAAGACTTCAACATTAGGACCTTCTGTGCCAAAGTCTTTGTCATTCAAATGGTCTCTTATGTCAGAGGGCCTGATGCAACACGACAAAACAGTACAGTTCCTTTCTTCTTAGGATTTTCACTTCTACAACTTCTCGAGTGATTTAATGTTCCCTGCGGGACCCACTTTAACATAAAACCTTCAATTGGTCTCCCTCTGCCGGGCTTAAACTAAATTTGCTTACTTTTGTAAACTTTCTCTATTTCATCAAAATTGAAGACTTTCGACTGTGCGCAGGATTTTGCTTGACACGTGGCAGGACCTCTTCGATTCCAGAACCACTTTGAATCACATTTTTTTGTTCTCTTTCCATTGGTCCCTCTCCGCCAGGCTCGGACCAAACGTATATACTGTTATTACTTCTCAGCTGGCCACGTTACAGAGACCTTCGATTGAGCACCCACGTGGTACCGGACCACTCAGACCAAGGTATTGTAACTTGCTTTAAAGTTCAATCACTTAGCAGTTTAGCTTCACTTGCATCTCTTATCACACACTTCTTAGCAATGTTTGTTCCATTGCTCGCCATACAATGTTGCTGCTTGCCATGTTGGCTTCAAAACAGACCGGTCTTGTATTGGTCTCCCCAACTCACCGGCTGTGTTGCTTTCAGTGAAGCGGCTTTGTATTTGGAGCTGTGGACGGTACCACAGTCGCTGGTAATTCTCACCACCTAGATTATTGACACGGTAGGGCCCCGGGTGTCTCCGGCACACAATTCAGGAGTCTTCAGCCTGGTTTCTTGAGGTTTCAGAAAGTATTGGTTCCTTGTCAAAAAGGTCAAGGGAATTTCCCTCCTTGCGATACCCTTCTGTTTTGCCGCCTTTCCTCTCTTGCTCAGCTGCCATCTCGAAACTGCTGTTTCCTCGTGTGCTTTGCCTCGCCCGGAGAGTGCCCTGGTGCTCAGCCTTTTTATCCGTATGGGAAGTGTAATGGAAGTCAGGTTTGAGTGATTGTCGATAATTGCCTGACCTCGCCTGGCCATAGTATTGGGACATGTCAGGTACACAGCTCTGTTTTTCCTTAGAGCGGGCTGTCGGTGAGAAAGTGTGTTGTAAAAGAGGGGGTATACAGTTCCTTATTATCCTACCGGGTAGGATGGGGTAAAGGTATTACAGGCAAGGGGATACTATGTCTCACCATCTGGTCTCCCACTCCCCGAAGACCATTCACCCAGGAGATCCTTCTGCATTGGTCCACCCCCAGGAACTGGATCCAAAAGCTATGGCCGTGTCCTGACACCTGGATGAGAGATCCCAGGGGACTAGTGGGTGAGACACCTTCTGGTTTCTCACACAGCAGATTTGACATTGTTGTGAGCACATGGACCTTACTCAAGCCTACGCGAAAATGGGCATGCATCTACAATGACATAACAATAAGAATTACACCTGGGTGTCATTTCTATGTAGTCAATGTGCAAATGTCAAAACAGTCCTGATGGACGAGGTAACGTAGATTTTATTGTCTTGAGAATGTGACCTGTGTTATAACGCTGGCACGTCAGACAGTTGTTCACCAATTCAGTCACATGCTCCCGTGAGTTGGGTGTGAACGATTGCTGTTGTATTTCTGTAGGAACATATTCCTTAGAGGTTTACGCTGGGTAATGCAATTGGTCCAGCGCTATGTGGAGCAGTGCCTGGGGCATCACTGGTTTGCCTGTGCTATTCTGTCACCATATGAAATCATTGGGTGATAGGGAGCACCCTCTCCTGGTCCACAGCGCCTGATGGGGAGCAACCCCTGCACATCTTTTAGTTTAGTCACGGACAAGAGTTGTAGTGCTTCATGTGTGGTGTGGGTGGGCGTGTTGTGTCCGAGCATGGGTACTTTGTGTGGTGAGGCATATATTCTCATGTGCCCAATGGCATATACGCCACTTCTTTGGCCACAGCGTCTTTGGATATTACTTCTGACCCGTTGGTATTGGCGGTGCTTTTCACCACCGCTAATACTACACAGCAATTCAGCATATTGTACCGGGTAGCCAGCGCTCCTCCGGAATGCCCTCCTTTTCCATCTAACCAATCCTGAATGTACTGTGAACAAAATGCAGGCCGAGCCAGAGTAAATGGTCACGCATGACCCACTGACATTTCTACTGCTGTTAATGACACCACAAGCTCTGCTGCTTGGGCCAAAAAGTGCATAGGCAACCTTATTTGTGCCCGAATCTTGAATTCTCGCACAACACCACTGCTGCATCTGTATGTCGACACCCCAAGTTCTGATCTATCGTTGACGACCCGTCAACGAAGAGCTTGTGTCCCTCCTCCAAGGCCTCTTTCTGAACCACTGTCTCCCCCTCCAGTTTACCATGCACGCAGTGCTAAGTGCCTCCTTTAATTCCCTGAGTGAATCCATCATATCCTAGGTCCAGACCAAGGGGCCTTTTGCTTTCTGTGCTTCCTTCAGTCACTGAAGAAGGGGTTTTAGTATACATGTAATAATCAAATTCCCTAAGCTTACAATAGTCGCACAATCCCAGAAATTGTTGAATTTCCTTTACTGTGTTTGGTTGTGGAGTGTGCTGTGTTGCTGCTGTCCTTTCTGGGGTGACCTTCATACCCTCTGCTGATAATATCTGTCCCAAGTACACTACTTCCTTTTGACAATATTGCAGTTTGTGTCATGATGCCTACCTCCTAGGAGCCAGGTCCGACCCAGCAACCCCAGAGGCAGGCATCATTTCCCCCAGGGGAGTGCCAGCGGGCCCAAGCTGGGGCCCTTTGGACTCAGTCCTGGCGCCTTAGGCGCCAGGCTCATGTTGGACCTCTGTCCTGGCGCCTTAGGCGCCAGGCTCATAAAGCTAGACATGTGTTCAAGTGTTTTAATGTGCACTTACCTGATGCAGACCATGCTGCCACATCCAGGCCCTCTTGAGGCCTGAATAGGAACTACTTTACCTGTGGGACTACTTTCCACCTGGGTGTGGTCGGGGAAGGATACATACCTGATCGGAGGAAGGATACACACTTGGAACTTCTTCCAAAGCTATTTAAACCACACCCGATGAGCAACTCACGCTTCGCGTTGTTCTGCTCCTCGCAGCTGGACTTCAGCCACGCCTGTCAGCATCCTGGGTCACCTGCAAAGGGAGACAAGAGACCTACCAGCTAATCTGCACCACAGAGACATCACCAACGATCCTGAAAGGGAAGACATCATTTTTAAAAGCATTTCGTTACGATCGCTGCAGCGCTGCATTTCACTCACCTTTCCTGGGTTCCTCCATCTTCAGCAGCGATCATCCGGATACACAGCCACTTCCCAGAGCCTAGAGAAAAATACAAGAATAAGAGGTGAGAGAAGGAAGGGAATAGGAAAAGCTCAGTTTCCTTCTAAGACTTACCTGTTGGGTCATTCCCATTTCATTTCGGGTCTTGCTGCTTCCAAGCAGGACCCCGGCCCCTATGGGGAAAAAAGACCAAGACATTAGATGAGCGAATGCAAAAACATTACCTGAGCGCTCATCTAGGACTTACCAGATCTTCACTGGAACTGCACGTTTCACTTCGGGTCGGCGCCATATCTCCGGCATTCCGAACCCCGGCCCCTATGGGGAAAAGACATCAACATCAGCGCTTTGTTGCAAGAAGTCTCCAAAGGAATCTTCATTAATCACCTGAAAAAAGACAATGAACATTATTATTTAAAGCTTGAACTTTTGAACTTGCAACAGAACTTTTACAGCGCCTTACCAGTATAATCAAGCTTACCTGAACTCCCATCCAACCTCAATCCAGTGAATTAACTGGGTTCAACGCGCCCCTGCGTCAGAAGCAGGATGGAGAGCTCGTCCTTTCAGACCCTAAGGTGAGACTTCACGGGGAATCGTGGAAGGGTATCGTGGAGGGTTGGAAGAGAGTGGGAGGCTTGAGCATAACTCAGTCAGTAGGTAATACTCCCTTTTCACGCACAGGGGAATATTCCTGCGAGCCGGAGAAGCCAGAGTAGAGGGCCCTTCCTGTCCATCTTCAGAGTCCTGCGCTTCACCATTGAAGAAGCATCAGCACTCAAAGCCAGACCTGCGCCTCCGTGGGAATCAGGTGAGCGTTACAGAACGCGAAGCCTACCCACAATTTCCCACCCGGGCGCTATGGAGACTTCCGAGACTGACCAGCTGGCCCAGCTTTTGGGGGAATTACGGGCAGAGGTGCACTCAGCCCACCAGGAGACTAACGCTCTCAAAAGAGAACTGATCTTATCTAAGGAAATAACTGATGACCTAGCCAAAAGGTTATTACAGGCCCAGGCAGGGCACACTCCTTTACCTAATTCCGGAGACATTTCCACATCAATGGGTTTGAGTAACCCGGTACAAATTCATCTACCTCGACACATGCCTTTGGCCCCACCTGAACGTTTTGCGGGGGATCCCAAGAAATATGCCGTCTTTATGAACCAATGTCGTTTACACTTTCTATGCAGACCCGGAGCCTTCCCTAACGACCAGACCAAGGTAGCCTTTATACTATCTTACCTCAGTGGCAGTGCTGCCGATTGGTCTATTCCATTGGTAAATCAGGATGATCCCATTCTCCAGAATTTTCAGGGCTTCCAGGTCAGCATGGAAAGATTGTTCGCTCGACACTCTCAAGGACAGGCCCTTGATAACGAACTGCTATCCTTATGACAAGGTAATCAGGATCTTCTGTCCTACATAGCCACCTTTAACAGACTGGTTGTGGAAACTGGATGGCCAGAAAGCAAAAGGATCACATTGTTTCATCGAGGCCTGCACAGAGAGCTTAAGGATGTTCTAGCTCAGATAGTAAACCCACCCCAGGTCTGCGCAGACTACATTGACTTGGTGGTTCAACTTGATCAGACTTCAAAATAGAAAAGCAGATCGGTTCAAGTATGAAAACCGAGCACCGATCAAAACCCACGCTACCTCCAAGAGTACCGATGTATCTGAACCTATGCAAATCGGTGGTGTTAAAGGACCTTTAACGCAGAAAGAACGAGAGAGAAGGCGGCAAATGCAACTTTGTCTGTATTGCGGGACTTCCGGTCACTTTCTTCGAAATTGTCCAGTTAAACCACTTAAGAAGGTGGTTGGAGCTACTGATAATGAATTAGAGACACCTGATTCGGGAAACGACCTAGCCCGGCAAGTGTAGGGGTCCGCTTGCCGAGCTTGAAAACTAATACTTTGACCTCGCATTTCGTCATGCCAATGGTGCTCGTGGACCCAAAACAGCCTCAGCAGTTGCATGCTATAAAAGCATACATTGACAGTGGAGCTATTGGAAATTACATAGACCGTGTATTGGCTTCCAGGATTAAGCTTCCTCTCCGCCCGAAAGTAACCCAAGATGTCATTACTACAGTAGATGGAACCGAAATAGCCTAAGGGCCTGTAACGCATTCCACTGTTGAAGTGACACTGGTGGGTCAGGATGGACATCGGGAAGCAATTGTGTTTGATGTGATCAAGGCCCCACAATTTCAAGTAATTCTTGGAATTCCTTGGTTAGAAACACATAATCCCAGAATTGACTGGCGAGCAAAGAAGGTAAGTTTTCCTGATTGTGATACAACTTGTTATCCAAGAAATCCAGCTATGGGTCTCGCCACAGCAACTTCCACCCCTGTACAGCTACCGTCAGAATACCAAGAATTCCAAGACGTTTTTCAGAAAGAACAGGCTAACACGTTACCTCCCCATCGGTCTTATGATTGCCAGATCGATCTGGTACCCAATCCTCAACTACCTTGTAGTAGGATTTATGCTCTTACAGAACCTGAGAACCTGCATTTGCGTCAGTATTTAGATCAGTACCTAGCCAATGGTTTTATTTGCCCGTCCAAGTCTCCTGTCTCTTCAGCTCTGTTCTTCGTGCCAAAAAAAGAAGGCGACCTTAGAACGTGTATAGACTATCGCGCCCTAAATCAAATAACGATTAAGAATAGTTATCCTCTGCCCTTGATCCCTGAGCTTATCGACCAGGTGAAAGACGCTTGTGTGTACACCAAGCTAGATCTCCAAGGAGCTTATCACCTGGTGCGCATAAAAGAAGGCGACGAATGGAAGACTACATTCCGCACCAAATTTGGGCTCTTCGAATATCAGGTGATGCCCTTTGGTTTGTGCAATGCACCTGCCGCCTTTCAGTACTTTATGAATGATGTTCTTCGGGAACTTATCGATGTCTGCGTCATTGTTTACATTGACGACATCCTGGTGTACTCTTCTTCAGAATCTGATCACAGAAAACATGTTAGGGCAGTTCTTGAGAAACTGCGCCAGCACAGACTATTTGCAAAACTCGAAAAATGCGTTTTTCATACCACAGAAGTTGAGTTTCTCGGATTCATCCTGACACCTCAAGGAGTCCGAATGGACTCGCGAAAGGTGGACGTCATCCTCAAATGGCCATCTCCAAGCTCGGTGAAGGGAGTTCAGAGCATGCTCGGCTTTGCCAATTTCTATCGAAGATTCATCCCGGAATTTTCCCGAACAGTCCAACCCATCACTGCTCTCCTAAAGAAAAACAATTGCTTGGAATGGACTCTTGAGGCCGAACAAGCCTTCCAGGACCTGAAAACCAAATTCACCTCTGCACCTGTATTGAAGCACCCGCACCCAGATCTCCCGTACATAGTGGAAACCGAGGCTTCCAATTCGGCCATGGGAGCTGTCTTGTCGCAAAGAGACCCAAAAACTAACCAACTACACCCAGTGGCCTTTTGGTCCAGAAAATTT
This sequence comes from Ambystoma mexicanum, assembly GCF_040938575.1. Lineage (NCBI taxonomy): Eukaryota > Metazoa > Chordata > Amphibia > Caudata > Ambystomatidae > Ambystoma > Ambystoma mexicanum. The sequence continues at coordinate 1,345,035,356 of NC_090937.1, read as the reverse complement.
TCTCCTCCTGAAATCAACTACGCAATTACCGATAAAGAGTTACTGGCCATCAAATCTGCTTTCAAGGCTTGGCGTCACTACCTTCTCGGGGCAAGACACACCATCACCGTAATTACGGACCACAGAAACTTACAGTATTTAAAGACGGCCAAAGCTCAATCTTCATGACAACTCCGATGGGCTCTATTCTTTGCAGAATTTGATTTTGTAATTACCTATCGCCCTGGCTGCAAGAATGGAAAAGCAGATGCCTTATCCCGGATTGGCATGGAAGAACCTAATTCGAGCTTAGAACCTGTGCCCATCATACCTGAGCAAAGAATCTTAGGCTTAACTTCATTGCAATCTATTGAGGATATCCAAACGCACGTAAAACAACTTCTAGACTCTTCAACCTTACTGGAATGGAGTCAAAAGGGTCCTCATTACACCCCAGGAGCGGTTGTTTCTGCCAAGTAAAGAATTGCAAGAACTTGTTATTGCCCATCATCATGAATCTTTAATGGAAGGACACCCTGGTATCGCTAAAACGGAGGAAAAAATCAAACGCCACTTCTGGTGGCCTTCTTGGAGAAAAGACATAAAGTCTTTTGTACTGTCTTGTGGAATTTGCGCCCAAAACAAGGCTCAAAAGAAAAGGCCAGCCGGCCTACTTCAACCCTTGGATATTCCACCGGCACCATGGCACACCCTGTCAATGGACTTTATAACAGATCTGCCTCCTTGTGCTGGTTACAACACAATCCTTGTAATTGTGGACCTATTCTCCAAAATGGCCCACTTTATCGCTTTAAAGGGTTTGCCTTCAGCTTCCACCTTGGCCAAGGAATTCCTGGAGAATATAGTTTGCATACATGGTTTCCCTTCCATTTTAGTCTCGGATTGTGGAAGTCAATTTATCTCACATTTTTGGAAGAAGTGTTTCCAACTAGCACAAATAGATGTGCGGTTATCCACCAGCCACCACCCCCAGACCGGCGGACAAACCGAGAGAACCAATCAGACTCTCGAGCAATATCTTCGGTGCATGTTACACCAATCCGAGTTAAATTGGAAAGACATCCTTTGGATTGCAGAATATGCATACAACAATTCAGTGCATTCTGGAACCGGACAAACCCCCTTTTATACTTTATATGGTCACCATCCTCGGACCTCTGATCTAGATCCACCTCTGACCCTGGAAATGCCCGCAGTAAATCATCTGCATTCCACAATAATCCGAGCCTTCAAAGAAGCTGCAACTCATTTACAGCAAGCCAAGAAAAAGTATAAAGAAAACGCTGATTTGCACCGAAGTAAAACTCCTCCTTACCAAGTAGGAGACCAGGTATGGCTAGCAACTAAACATTTACCCCTCAAGGGCCCGCGAACCTTCAATCCCAGATTAATAGGACCTTATCCCATCAAAGCTATAATCAACCCAGTGGCCTTTAAACTGGATCTACCGTCCAACATGCGTATTCTTCCAGTTTTTCATGCATCACTTTTGAAGCCAGTACAACCAGGAACCCGATTGTCCAAGCCTCCAGATCCAGTTCAAATTGAAGGGGAATTAGAATTCGAAGTTAAAGACATTTTAGACTCCAAGGTGGTAAAGTCGAAAATCTTCTATCTTGTTGACTGGAAGGGATATGGACCTCAGGAGAGATCGTGGGAGCCTAGTAACCATGTCCACGCACCTCGATTAGTACAAAAGTTTCACCGGAGATTTCCGAACAAGCCCAAACCCCCGGAGGGAAGAACCTTGGGAGGGGCCTTGAGGGGGGGTACTGTCATGATGCCTACCTCCAAGGAGCCAGGTCCGACCCAGCAACCCCAGAGGCAGGCATCATTTCCCCCAGGGGAGTGCCAGCAGGCCCAAGCTGGGGCCCTTTGGACTCAGTCCTGGCGCCTTAGGTGCCAGGCTCATGTGGACCTCTGTCCTGGCGCCTTAGGCGCCAGGCTCATAAAGCTAGACATGTGTTCAAGTGTTTTAATGTGCACTTACCTGATGCAGACCATGCTGCCACATCCAGGCCCTCTTGAGGCCTGAATAGGAACTACTTTACCTGTGGGACTACTTTCCACCCGGGTGTGGTCGGGGAAGGATACATACCTGATCGGAGGAAGGATACACACTTGGAACTTCTTCCAAAGCTATTTAAACCACACCCGATCAGCAACTCACGCTTCGCGTTGTTCTGCTCCTCGCAGCTGGACGCTCACCGTGTCAGCTCCTGCATCTGGACTTCAGCCACGCCTGTCAGCATCCTGGGTCACCTGCAAAGGGAGACAAGAGACCTACCAGCTAATCTGCACCACAGAGACATCACCGACGATCCTGAAAGGGAAGACATCATTTTTAAAAGCATTTCGTTACGATCGCTGCAGCGCTGCATTTCACTCACCTTTCCTGGGTTCCTCCATCTTCAGCAGCGATCATCTGGATACACAGCCACTTCCCAGAGCCTAGAGAAAAAGACAAGAATAAGAGGTGAGAGAAGGAAGGGAATAGGAAAAGCTCAGTTTCCTTCTAAGACTTACCGGTTGGGTCATTCCCATTTCATTTCGGGTCTTGCTGCTTCCAAGCAGGACCCCGGCCCCTATGGGGAAAAAAGACAAAGACATTAGATGAGCGAATGCAAAAACATTACCTGAGCGCTCATCTAGGACTTACCAGATCTTCACTGGAACTGCACGTTTCACTTCGGGTCGGCGCCATATCTCCGGCATTCCAAACCCCGGCCCCTATGGGGAAAAGACATCAACATCAGCGCTTTGTTGCAAGAAGTCTCCAAAGGAATCTTCATTAATCACCTGAAAAAAGACAATGAACATTATTATTTAAAGCTTGAACTTTTGAACTTGCAACAGAACTTTTACAGCGCCTTACCAGTATAATCAAGCTTACCTGAACTCCCATCCAACCTCAATCCAGTGAATTAACTGGGTTCAACGCGCCCCTGCGTCAGAAGCAGGATGGAGAGCTCGTCCTTTCAGACCCTAAGGTGAGACTTCACGGGGAATCGTGGAAGGGTATCGTGGAGGGTTGGAAGAGAGTGGGAGGCTTGAGCATAACTCAGTCAGTAGGTAATACTCCCTTTTCACGCACAGGGGAATATTCCTGCGAGCCGGAGAAGCCAGAGTAGAGGGCCCTTCCTGTCCATCTTCAGAGTCCTGCGCTTCACCATTGAAGAAGCATCAGCACTCGAAGCCAGACTTGCGCCTCCGTGGGAATCAGGTGAGCGTTACAGTTTGTCCTTATGTACCTTGTATCCCTTTTCTGAAAATGGTAGTAGTGCAACCAAATCCTCCTTACATTGTTCCTCTGTTGGAGTGCACACCAAAAGATTATCAATGTATTGTATCACTGTGCTGTGCATCTGCAAGTTACTCAAGTCCATGTGTAAGACCATGGTAAAAACCCTTGGGGATTCACAATACCCTTGTGGTAAACATGTGTGTTGGAACCTGGTTCCACGATAGGTAAACGCGGTGAGATACTGTGAATCTGGATTTAATGGAATTGAAATTAATGTGTTTTTAAGTCCATCATTGTAAAATAACCTGCTCCAGTGGGAATGTTACACAAGATGATGGCTGGATTGGATACCACTGGAAACTCCACTATGGTATTCAATTTGCGGAGATCCTGGAACATCCTCCATAATCACGCCTCTGCTTTCTTGACAGGGTATATGCTGTTCTAAGGGGATTCTGAAGTCTTGATAACAGCCTGTTGCCACAGATCCAATATTGTTTCATATATTCCCTCGTCTGCCTCTCTTGATGAGGAGCTACTGTTTTACTTAGGGTAATATTGCTTCTTCTTTTAACTTTATGCAGACTACTCCTGCCCCTTTCAGAAATTCTACATCATGGTGGCCACTGGTCCATATATTTATATTTTTTCTGGTACCTTGCTCAAATCTGCTTGTGTGTGTCGATATGATGCTCATAATGTGTCCTCTGGGGGACCTCTATGTATTCTACCATCACCTGGAATGATAAGCATATCTAAAATATGAGTACCCCCACAAACCTCTCCTTATAGTCTGCAAAAAGTTCTTCCATCGGTCAAGTCCGTCAAACGTTGTGCTGTGTCAGTGCACAAAACCGTGCGCCACTTTGTTCCCTTGTCATCCGTGCCTTGTAAAAGTACCATGTTCTTCTTCGCGAGTGCTGCTTCGAAGTGTATAGTGATCACGGTACTTAACACTATTTCCATCTGTACTTCTGGTCGAAATAGAAATTCAGCGGGCAGTCTAAATGTGTGTACTTTGAGGCCTATGGGCATATAGTGCATTATAAATAATAAACAAAACTAAACTTGGTCCGTGGCACCGACCCCAACAAAACGTCCTTGTCCTCTTCACTCCCTGTTGCTCTACCATCATCATCATCATCGGTGGAATCATGGTCTACCGCCCCTCTTGGGAGGTCAGCATCTGAACATTTCTTACTAATGAATTTAAACAAAATTTATCCCGATGTCCATTCATCTAGGGTATTATAGCAGAATGCTCCTCCTCCCTTTTCCACACTGCCTTTTCTACCTCCTTCACTGCTTCTTTTAACATGTCCTCAATCTGGCGGTGTGCCGCCTTCTATTTCGATGAGTCACATGGTTTTACCTAGATCTGTCAGACTGTGTGTCTTAATACCTGTGGTCCTTGTGTTGCTACCTCCCCTTCTTTTCCTTACTCCCCCTTCAGTGTCCTCTGCTGGAGATACTCGCCGCAGGGGCTGGGCCAATGGGACCATACCAAGGTCTGCACATGTGATAGTTTCTGTGGGAGGTGGCTTATTCTCTTCCCCAAACCTGTTCTACAGTGCCAAAATTCTCGGTCTACTGTCATTTCTTCCCCTTGTGTTTAGATCATAAATAAGAATACATGCGTCAAACTATGTCACTCTCAAATGTGCCTTTCCTAGGCCGTGCTTTAAAGCCCTGCAGTGCCTGCAGCCATTCAAAATAATATGTAATTATTTAATCTCACTATTGTGGCAGTTTTGTACAAAGGTGCTCCAAGGGAGTCTCCATTATTCTAATTGGTTGTCAGTTTAGGTCCCATTTTTGGAAAAGATGTCAATCGAAATTCTTTTCACTTGTATAAGGCGCAAAGAATATTTCTACTAGAACACAAATACAAAACACACCATCACCTCAACACATCACACCACACTCTTTTTACTCTCCCAGCTCCACACTTCTCAAACAATCCATATCATCCTGTCTTACACAACCCTAGGGCCACACTCTTAAACACATTATACTCCTTCCACAAATACTACTCGCGTACAATTCAATACTATATACAGGTGTTGGCCCCCCTCGTCGGGTTGACACAATATCTCTAAATCCAAGCTGCACTGTCCTTTTTATTACTTCTACTCATTGTACATCCTTTTCTCTCATGAAGATTCCACAGCACTTCAACTACAAATGACGTCACCTTTCCTCGATCAAAAAGAGCTAAAATGAGGAGATCCCGTACACGCTACTATGACATTCATATTACTAATCAAAAATAATAATAAACAATGCCTCCTTTCCTCTAGGAGGAGATTTCTTACAGCACTACTATGGTGTCGGTTTTCTAATAAATTCAAAATTCCATCATACTCCACCTCAATACAACAACATATAATAATTTCAAATACTAAAGCACATGCCTGCTGCTGTGCTTTTCATACACTGGTTCTCACGTGATCTGAGATCAAAATCCTCTTGGTGCTGAGTCGTTCCTCACCGGCCTGCACTTCCTCTAGTCGCAGTCGGACCCCCGGGATCATGCACTCAATTCGGGAGCTCTGTCGTCTACCGGACCTCCTCAAGAGTGCACTTTATCTGGTCTCGACAGGCCACACCGCTCTTACCCGGAATGGGCAGAGAGCACTCAACCCTCCGAGAAGACTGGATAGCTCGCTGGGGCCTCCAAATGTAGACCGTTCTTCAGGGGTGATCCAAGGAAAATGCAGAAGTAATCCAAAATGTGTATACCATGAAAAACACAGCTTCATTAAAGCAGGCGACTGGGAGAACAAACCGTGAACCTGAACTGTAATACATTCTGAACTCTGTCCAAGAGGGCCACAGTATTTATACAAGAAAATCACATATTAGCATAATTAGTCAATCGGCAGTAGGATGACGTTTCTCCTACCAGTTCAAAGTGGGCAGGGGGTGGCGGGGGAGGAAGGGGTCTAAAAAGGACAACTCTAAAGTCAGGGACTGTAATTACACTAAGTTATGACCTCCCATACAGCACTGCAACACACAATAACAACAACAAGGAAACTACCATTTCAAGACCACTACAGAGCCTGCTTGCTAATCTTACAGATCCAGGTGGGGACGAAACAGGAGACATACTCGATGCCAAAAAGCAGGTGATGGCTGACACAAACGAAATGAGAATCCTAACCTGGAACATCCAAGGGATGAACTTCCCAAGAAAGCGCAGATCAGTGGAACTCCGGCTGGACCAACTATCTGGAGACATTGTATTACTTCAAGAAACCCATCTATTACAAGAAGACGAACACTGCATAAAATTCAAGAGATATAAGAAAGCCTACTTCGCCACTGCAGGGAAGAAGAAAAGGGGGGTAGCAATATTACTAAGTGACAAAGTCCCGCTGTCAAAGATCACAATAAGAAGAGATCCAGAGGGCCGCTTTCTCTTACTCAAAGGTCTCTTCGAAGAGCTTCCGATCACAATTGTCACAATCTACAGTCCCAACGCATCTCAAGCCATCTTCATCTCGAATCTTCTTCCAACCATTTCAGCCTTTCGCGAAGGCCACCTGATCATCGGAGGGGATTTCAACTCAATGCCAAACCCACAGTGGACAAAACCCTCCCTCCTACAAATGCGGACTTCACGCAGGCTCTATCCCTATCTAAATTGCTCAGAGAAACAGAGACCGTTGATGCCTGGAGACTATCAAATGAAAATTCACGAGATTACACGCACTACTCTAACGTCCACAAGCTGCCGGAATACTCCCTCAAAGCCCAACCCAGCTGGAATCCTTGGAAGCCCCCATCGATTCTGAAGAAATTATTGAATCCATCAAAACCCTCAAATCTACTGCTCCTGGTCCAGATGGCCTCTCCGCAAACTTTTACCAAAAATTTGCCTGAATTTTAGCACCCCAGATGGCCGACTTATTTAACTCCTTCCTGTCCGCAAGATCAGTCACCAAATCAATGGCTGAGTCGATCACAGTCCTAATACATAAACCCGTGAAGGATCCCGAAATACCTGACTCTTACCGCCCAATATCACTCCTGAACAATGACGGCAAGATATTCGCCAAAGTACTAGCCAGGAGACTGGGCCCGATGCTTCCGTCCCTAATTAACCAAGATCAAACAGGGTTTATTCCGGGAAGAGGGACCCATGATAACATTAGGCGAACTATACTATAAATATAATTGAAAGCGACCACAAAGCGCAATGTGATCTCATTAGATGCGCACAAAGCCTTTGACCGGGTGGATTGGGGTTACATCCAAGCGGTTCTCAAACACTTTGGGTTTGGCCCCAACTTTACCACTTGGGTTATGGCTAATTACCAAATTCCCACAACGCAAAAACGGGTCAATGGTACCAGGTCAGGACAGATACACATCTATGGGCACCAGACAGGGCTGCCCACCCTCACCCCTGGTTTTCGCCTTGTCCATGGAGCCCTTTGCTGCTAGAATCAGAAAGAATGGGAGTAAAGGGGATAACGGTGGGTGATCAAGAATACAAAATCGCGTTATATGCAGATGATGTATTAATCACAGCATCAAACTTAGCAACATCCCTGGGTGCATTATGGGAGGAAATTAGGGAATTCGGGGCATTATCAGGATTCAGGGTGAACCTATCCAAGTCCTCTGCCTTAGCCATCAACCTCTCCACACAAGAAAGAGTTTCCCTATCCCCCCTGTCACCAATTCCATGGGCCAAGGACGCAATCGAATATCGCGGGGTCCATATCACCAAAGACCCAACTCGGCTGTACTCAAGCAACATCCCGCAATTAATCTGTGACCTGCAAAATGACCTTAAGAGGTGGAAACAGCAGGAAATCTGGTTCAGGCGAATTACCGCCGACAAAAGGAACCTAATTCCCAGAGGGCTGTACCACTGTGCAGCACTACCAATACAAGTCCCGGGCCCAGCCCTAAAAGCTCTGCAAAAGAAAATACTAGAATTTGTATGGGGGGGACCTCTAATTAACAAACAAATTATGCTGAGGGGGAAATCACTGGGGGGGGCTGGGAGTTCCAGACATAGCTAGATACACCCTAGCTGCCCAATTATCTCCCGCATTCTCCTGGGTGCAAGAAATAAACCCCCTGAAATGGAAGCAAATCGAAGAATTCTGGTGTCCGGTCCCACTATCTGATCTCCCACATCTACCAAACATAAAGCCACAGGCAAATAGTGGTCCCCTATCAGCCACGACTGTAAAGGTCCAGTGCTGGAAAACTGCAGCTTGGAAATGTGGTATACGGAGTGCCCTGGGACCCCTGACTCCCATCTGGAATAACCCTGATTTCTCACTGGGAAGGTCCCTGCTAGATTTTCAAGCCTGGATAGGGGGTGGGCTGGGTAAAACTAGCGACTTTCTAGAAGAGGGATCCCCCATCACGTTTGAGAGATGCAAAATAAAATTTGAAGCGGGGGAGCAGGAAAGATTCCATTACACCCAAATCAGGCACTGGATGTCCCACAGGATAACCCGAGAAAGATGCTCTAGGGGTTTGACAGCACTGGAGCTCTCCTTATCAACTCCAACCAGCAGGGGTAAGACCTTGATCATCTACCGCCTCTTAGACTGGACAGACCCCACAAAAAAGGAAAGATATGTGCTAGAGTGGGAAAAGGACCTGGGGCGGGATAGAGGTGGATGAATGGGGGAAAATATGGGCCAGATTGCACAAAAGCTTGCAATGCATCACGAACAGGGAAGTGGGGCTATAAACTTTGCTATAGATATTATATCACCCCAACCCAAATTCAGAAGACCAACCCAGATATCCCCAGAACCTGCTGGGGTGGTTGCCCAGTCCCCGGATCATTATTTCACATGCTTTGGTCCCGTCCAAAGGCAGAGGCATACTGGAAAGAAATCTCCGGCCTCTCCATACCCTGGGACCCGGGAATTGTCATGCTGGGCGAAACTGGGAACGGGGCATTTCCGATTTCGGGGCAAATCCCCCGCCCATGCACGCACCTACTGCTATGGGCAAAAATCTCAATGGCCCGACTATGGAAAGATGAAGGTGGCCCCTCGATATCTCTATGATGGTCCAAATGCTGGGACATAGCTGTAGCTGAGAAAATCACGGCAATATGAGCTGGTTCCCTGAACAGAACCCTGGACATATGGGACCCATATATGGACTACGCGGCTAAATTCCCAGCACTCACAAAGAGACCCCCACTCACCAGATGGCTCCAATGTAGCCCACTTTATTGAAGGCGGGATCCCACTCAAAACACTCCAAAGACAAGGTTCACACCCATTTACGGACAATAGGATTCATCGAGTACGGCAAGAATGCCAACAATAGTCCCTGCAACCCACAAACATTCCGAGAGATCCGCCATCGTGAAAAAATCATAATTATTGCATTGTTGTAATTGTTATATTGCTTTGGAAAAACCAATAAAATGTTGTTGTGAAAAACTTTGGGGATGTGCTAATACATAATTGGTGGGTTGTCCCCGGACTGCCATATATTCTTATACATTATATTTCCTGGAACACCACCCTCAACACTCCTTCATGAAGTCCTGACCCTCGAGCATCCCTCCCTTCAATTACAGCATTATCTGCTGACCTGCTGAAACTCTGGCATGCCGTTGGTTGCCATCCACTAATTTATAAGTTGATAAATACCTTAATGCGGATTGGACCCCTTGAGAGAGCGTGAGCCACAGCATCCCACCAAATCTATCTCATAGAATTATGAGGGAACATCAACAAGGTCAGGGGCATTGTTAGAGCCTCTGAAATGCCATATCGTAGTCCCTGGAGTTGTTCCCTTCTTCCCTCACTCCACTGCACCTGTCCGTTCCCTGTCTCCTCTCTTGCATCCTACCAGCTCTAGGTAGATATCACTTAACAGGACACCGTTAGTGAAACTGAAGTGTTCCTAATTTAATTCACTTTTACAACTGTACTCCCTGCCGGGGCTCTTGATAAACAGCCCAATGCTCTTCAAAATATCGTGTGGGACTGCACCCAGCGTTTAGCTGCATCTTCCCATGATAAACATTTAGTTCTGCAACACTTATTTAGATATATGTGGGCTTCTTTGTGTCTCGTCCTTTGTGAGCTGATCTAATGTTTCTGCGAATTTCAGCAAAACTTAAATTCTACTGTGAGCTGTGGCCTTTAAAACAACTAGAAAATGGATGCTGTCTAGTCTGCTCTGGGTCTACTAAACCATGGTCCAACTGTTCTATTGTTATTCATTAATATACCTAACCCTTAAACTCATTTCACTTCTGAGTTATGTTTAAAAGATGTACACATGCAGCAAGAGTAGTATTTTGTATTTTTCGTTGTGGCAGCCGTGCTTAACTATTCCTAGTTACCTTCTAGTTAAAAATCCATATATGTTCTGTGTTTTCCTGGACTGCGCTCTACTCCCTGAAATGTGGCATACTAAGTGTAATGTAGGTGTGATATACAGATATCATGCATCGTGACGTCACCCCTCACGTTACCTTTGGAGTTACAGCATTGCATCTTTAGCTTGTACGTGCTCCCCCTGTTGTGAGCTTTGATCTGCATATTCAGAATTTCATCCTCAGCAGTAGCCTGCCACCTTCGAATCATAATGAATTCTGGGTAGTCCCATCCAAAAACTCCCCGTCTCTGTACTGTTTTTTTATGTCTATCCCTGCCCTCCGCCGCTTATTTGTGCCAGGTCCTACTGGTATCCAGTGATAATGTAGCCATAGAAGTGTCCACGAGGTAGTGGGATATCCCTAAAAATGCACTCTCCAGACAATCAAATGCTTTCCCTAAATATTCAAGGATTGGAGGGTATAATATAAAATTATACCCCTCTTACAATATTTGGGGAAAGAATTTAAGAGCTCAGGAAAACGTTGCCTACCTGGTGACTTTTTCACGATGACATCACATGGAACCGGCCTACCGCCCATTGTCAGCACCCACCTAATAGTGCAAGCAACCACAGCCGCTTCAAACTCATCACTCTTACCGGCTGTTTACATTTTTTGTTTATACTATGTTTGATTTTATGAACTTTAATAAAAGAAACCATTTTTTTTTCCCACAACACAAATGTTAACCAGAATTTCCTAGCAAAAATAATACTGTGTAGGTAAATGTATACCACGGCAGAACATTTAACCTAACAATGTTCCACATTCACTGATATTGTGTTTTTTAGAATAATTTTAGGTAATTAGAGTTGCCTCCGTTTCCAATGCTACGTTAACTTGAATGTGGCTGTTAACTATGCACCATGCAGGTATTAATATTCTGTTGTTGGTCGGCTCTCTCATTCCATGGGTTTGATGACATCAATCTGTCTTTAGGAATCTGTCCTTAAGTCATTCTGAGATTGTGGAATGGGTAAATGCTATTACCTTCAAGGTATGATATTTATGTAGATTATGCATTTTTGTCCTTTTGCTTTGCAGAGTCTTTGAACTTGCACAATATCCTCTGTGTCTTACTGTACAGTCTTTCAACCGGCAAGGACAAATCAGTGATTATTGTTCATTACATTGTTTGCTTAACTGCTGGAGGTTATCTAGATCCTAATAGAAAGACATACTTTTGAGTGTCAGAGCCTAATTGTTTAATCTTCTCTTTTATAGGCTTCATGAATGACAATTTCATATATGTGGCGATAACGACAGATCAACATGATGGATTTAAGGCATTTTGTTGGCGATTCATGGAAATTACTTTTGGAAAATAAGAACTAAAACATTGATAGTAAACATTTCTGTATTTGAATATAACACTCAAATGTTTTTAACATTTGTATTCAACTGTATAGATTTAATTATCCATAAACAATTTCTGATTTTCATTAATTTCCCAGAAATATTTTTGACTTGTATAATGTGCTCTACTTTTGGTGTGCATATGTGAACATTGGCTAATATTTGCACATTTTTCACCATCTATTGTTAAATTTGTAATTTTAATTGAGAGTTGTGTTTCCATCATTTTCAAAATACATCTCTGAAAGAAAGCTTTTTTATATTCTCAAATATGCTTTTGACTTTGTCAAATGAATGTTGTAATAAAATCATTCATGGTTATGTTATTTGTTATGTACGAAAATTAAGGACTAGCATGCTATTTATCTCGGTTTGAAGCATTTGCCTTGCAATGTTACACATTACAATACAATTAAAAATATTTTCTGGAGTTCTAGGATCACTTCTTCTATTATCACAGTGAAAAAGAAGTAATCAGTTAGCATAATTGGATATTTCATATTATTTAGAGTTACCTTTTGGTTAGTATGGCATATTGGGACCAAACCACGGTTGTGAAATGGGACTGTGTACGTACGTCCATTAAGGGGCAACACTTATGACCATTTCCAAATTAATGTTTAGTTTTAAATGTGATAGAATATAGTTGGTAAATTGGAAAAAATATATTTTTAAAATATAGCTCCAGGCTCATTTTAAATCGGATGGCTAATGACATGGATTGTAATAAACAGAGAAGTATAGTACTACACCAGATTATTACATTGTGTCATTGTGGATTCATTTCCAGGAAAGAGCAAGAGCATGAAACAACATTTCTACCCACATCTACCATGACTTCTGTTGAGAAGGAGAGACAGTCTTCCCAACCCCCCTAGGCGATACTGAAGGAGAAATAACCGCTAAGAGAGCACTTCCATGGAACTGGGGACAATGGGGTAAACGTACAGGAGGGTGCGAGATCATGCATGCAAGGTATATGGTAGATGCAGGAGTAAACACCATCTTGGCGAACAGCAGCCATTTTAGAATATTTGTGTTGTAGTATTTAGGCCCCTTGTATGAGTGTGAAAATCAGTGGCATCCCGGCCAGGTCTCAGAGTCCACAAAATCCTCCATACTTCCTCCACAGTTCTAAAAGCTCCAGACCCTCACGCCCCGGAGAGAATGCACCTTGCAAATTTATGAGAAGGATGCAGAGCACCTCTTGGCAATACTGTAAGGAACTCATGGTGGCAACAGTAAAGACAGACACAAGTGATCACAGTTGAAGGGTGTTTATTAAACTGTATAGGAAGGTTGTGAAAACGCCTAATCTAAACCTAAATCTAAAATAGGAGCAAGCTATGACCATCAAATAATAATAAGGCGTCTTGTCAAATAAAATGGCCTAAAACCTATTGCCAATCCTTACCCTAATTACAAACACAGAGTGTGGGATTGGATTCACATGAAAGAAAGAAGTGTTCACAAATAATAAGTCAGGATGCGGTAGGTGGGGTTCTCCCTTCCCCACACTTTGAGCATGGGACAAAGTGGGATTCCTGAGCATAGCACACATTTGAGTTTTCCCAGCATAAGCTAACGGTTCCACTCTCAGCTGTCAGGGCCTTTGATGGTTAAGTGTCTTTTCTACAAAAAGTCTCTTGCCGCCAAGGATCTGATGTGTTCCAAAATAATAAACAAAAATTCCTTTCTGCTTGCATGTTGGGTGATGCCTTTTCACCCCTGGATCCCCCACTTCCGGGCTCAGAACCTTCTCAAATGTTAGCCTCCCTCCATCGGTTTCACTACGACTTTCAACACAATCTCATCTGTGACATTAACAAATCTTAAGGTCTTGTTAAACAGTTCACCTTGGACATCTGGCTTTGCCTCCTCTTTATCGGCATCCCTGCATCGGGTTCATTATTGCCAAATTTGTCACTCACACAGTTCTCACGATGCAAGATTCACTTCCCTTATTCACGATCATCTGCAGGTCAAAGACTTTCGACTATACAGAGGATTTTACAAGACCCCTGTTTGAACACTTTGACCCCTTTCTCACGCCGTTCCCAAATCATTCTGGTAACGGAAGTTTCAACAATAAGGTAATTGCACAGAGTTTCTCAAGTGAACACCGATGTGTTGCCTCACTCCTCTGTAGCTGGTTTTCCCCTTTCATATTTAACAGTTTTGTACTTTCTTCAATTAGCTGTTTGCTACTTTTGTTCAAAACAGTTCGGTTTCTTATTGGCTCTCCCCTCGACTCACCGACTGTGATGAACTGTTTGGCTTTTCTTAGTCAAGGCCGGTACCACAGTGGGAAGCGTCTCACTTGGCTTGGTTATCAGCGGAGGACGGCCCTTTGTACTGTTGACATCTGCAGCAACACATGCTGGCTATTGTTTGCAGTCTTATGATTCCTTCCGCAGAGGTTTCATGGGCCTGGGTCGGAAATGGCAATGTCACTTCTCTCTTTATCACCCTCCTCCTCTTGAACTGCCGTGCTGAGTTAGCTCTCTCGTCAGGCGGTCTGCCTTGCTCGTATTGTGCTCCTGTGCTCCACCTTTTATCCCTGTGGGGAAGGGAAAGGGCGTCAGGTGTGTATGATTCTCCAGCATGGGGTCTGGCACGGATTCACATGCTCATGAATATTCCCTGTGGTCAGGCTGGGAATCCTCGGTAAAGAAAAAATCAGTTTAGTTTCTGAACTGTCTTTCTACTAGTAACCAATCACTGGTCTCTGGGTCATACTGCCCCCAGCCAATGACTGCCCTCTACCAAAGCCATCTTGAGATTTTTACCGCACGTTCAAGTGTTGGGGGGAGTCCTGCTGTAGCTCTCGAGCTTTTACTACGTTTTGAGAATTTTCAAAGAGATTTCATCTAATTTTTCGGTCAATCGAGCCTCAAGCTCCACCGTTTCTACTTCCGATCAACGGGGACCTGTTTTGGATTTTTCCATGCCCCTCAAGGGCGACTTTTCAGTGAGTTTCGCTTCTCGGAGGCTTCCAGACGATCTTTGAGGCCTACCCCGTGTGGACATGGCCCAGGAAAAAGGAAACACGACGCCCGGACCCAAGCTCTTACAGAGCTGCCCTGGATGTGGACTACAGGATGTCTTCAAGGAGGATGAACATTCTCAATGTCTCTACTGCCTTCATGTAGACAAAACGCACATGGAGAAGGACTGTGCATTTTGCAAGAACATGTCCGCCTCACCAACTGGCTGAAGGGGAATAGCCCAGCAGCGGGTGAGAAAAAGAAGAAGTCCGAGCTGTCTTCTAAGTCCTTTGAGGGCGCTCTGGCGATGGGGGCCCAACAAAAGGCTAAGCACCGCGAGTCAGCGGGCACAGGGAGTGCCGAACGGTCGGGCTCCTCAGTTGCCAGGCAGGGCGCAATTTCACTGACGCCATCAACCATGAACAAACGCTCTGTCTCGGGGAAGAGGAAAGCGGAGAACCCGGGTAAGCTTCGGGAGAAGTTCCGGTCGATCCCGTCAACAACCGAGGGGGAGCGCAACGGTGACCCTCCCCCCAAGGTGAAGGCCTCAAGCGCCTCCAAGGTAATGAAGGCCTTGATTCACTCGGCTAAGGCCTCTATCAAGGGAGTCGTAGCGGCCCTGGCGAAGCCTGTGGAGGCTACCCCAGTGGAGATGACCTCGGGGCCCAGAGTTTCCCTGCCACCGCGGAAGGAATCCTCTTTTCAGCCCATCGATAAGACCCCCGTGAAAACCCTCGTGGGAAAAGAAGGGGGGGCACGGTGGCCATCACGGACACGGATACAGCCTCTGAAGAGGAACTGGCTGGAGTCGTGAAAGTCCTAAACAAGGAGTTCAAGGAGATCCGGTCCCACGGGAAGGATCCCGAAGAGGTGGATGAGGAAAGCGGTGGCGACAAGGAACACGTGGAGGCGGAGGATTCCACTCCCCAACCATCGCGCCCGTCGCAGCCAGTCCCTGGGCCACAAGACAACTCAGGGGCGATCTTGATGGTGATCCAGGCCTTGTGTACAGAGATAAGGACAAGGTTGCCCTTACCACCAACTGACGACCCAGCGGAGCCTGGACCGTCGGAGAGCCCTCCATACAAGCGGAGGAGAATTCATCCACCTCCTCCTTTCCAGCCCGCTTGGCCTGCGCAGCCTTCTTCTCCGTCTCTGGAGCCGAGGGATGATACGGGAACAGAGACAGCCATGACGGAGACGGATGACAACGGCTGGTGACGACAGGATGGACCTTCCATCACCACCTCCTCGGGCCTCCCCGCCCGATGAAATTGGCTCCTTCTATGCCATGATGACCAGGGCATCCAAGCTCTTCCAGCTCTGCACCGTGGAAGAGAAGAAGGAAGGGTTCTTCTATCAATGACGGGAGGCCAAAAGGAAGACGGTCTTCTTGGTCCTGTTGCTCCACGACGTCTGGGACGAGGGGCTGTCGCTCCTGAAGAACCCATCCACGGCCCCTGCTAAGAGAGACCGGTATGAGAAGAAGTACCGGGTTCCGGATTCCGGCCCCATGTGCCTTAGGGCACAGCGTACCCCGGATTCAGTTGTCTCCGCGGCAGCCAAGAAGAAAGTGGCGGGGACAGCGGCATCAACCTCGACATCTCTGCCGGATGGCGAAGGGAAGAAACTGGACGCCATGGGACGACGGGTCATCTCGTTCTGCGGCGACTACCATTAAAGCGGCCAACGCCCTCGCGATTGTGGCCCGCTATTACAGGGAGTTATGGTTTAAGATCGCTCCCCTGCTGGATTTCCTCCCGGAAGACAAAAGGGCGGAGGCCCTAGAGATCCTACAGGAGGGAGAGGTGGTGTCAGACAACGCCATAATGGTGGCCACAGACATTGCTGACACCGGCTTCTGCCAGATGGGCAACAGCGTTTGCCTTCGCTGGCGCGGTTGGCTCAAGGCAACCGATTTCCGTCAAGACGTGCAGACCAGGGTCCTGGACATGCCCTTCGACGGGAACCACCTGTTTGGCAAGGCAGTGGACGAGTTGTTGCAAGCCATCAAGGCCGACACGGAGACGGCTCGTGCCTTAGGCGTTCTCCAGCAACGACGGCCGCCCTTTCGGGGTTCCGGAGGCAAGCAGGGTGCTCGCTCCTCGTCGCAGGTGATCTACAGGGGACGCGGCAAGCAAGGCGGATCTTGTCATCGCCAAGGAGGCCAGGGCCGCAAGGCCGCCGCCAAGCAGGATTGAACCGGCCGTAGTGTCGGGCCCCACCTGAGCACCCCAGTGGGTGGCCAGCTGGCGAACTTTGTCAGCGTGTGGGAGTCCATCTCCGCCGACCGTTGGGTGCTGGATGCTCTGGCCTGCGGGCACACACTGGAATTTCTAAGAAAGTCTTCCCGTATTCCACCTGTGGCCAGAAAGGAAAATCGCATCCCACAACTACTGCTGGAGGTATGAGCGATGCTAAAGAAGGGAGCCATCAAACTCATCCCAAAGAGGCTCCGGGGCTCCGGAGTATACTCGCGGTACTTCCTCATAAGGAAAAAGACCGGCGGTTGGCGACCCATCCTGGACCTTCGTCGTCTAAACAAGTACATCAGGTCCCAGAAGTTCTGATGGTTACCCTCCAGCACGTGCTGGGACAACTGGAGGAAGGCGACTTCCTATCGTCGCTGGACTTGGAGGACGCCTACTTTGACATCCCCATCTTGAAAAAACATCGGAAGTTTCTGCGATTCGTAGTCCAAGGACGGCACTACCAGTTCACGGCCCTTCCCTTCGGACTGAAGTTGGCGCCCAGGGTGTTCACCAAGTGCCTAGCACCGGTGGCGGCGCGGCTGCGCCTACAGGGGGTCCACGTCTACCCATACCTGGACGGCTGGCTCATCCGGGCAGAGTCAAGGGAACTCGCCGTCGAACACACAAGGAAGACCGTCCAACTGCTCACGGATCTAGGATTTTCGATCAACTTCACGAAATCCCACCTGGTACTGTCGCAGGTCGCCCTGTTTCTGGGACCCAAGCTCGGCACAGTGGCGCGACTAGCATCTCTGTTGGAGGAGAGGACCAGGGCCATCCTAGGCAACGTGCAACGGCTGTCGACCATGGACGTGGCGAAGGTGAGGTCCGTGAAGTCCCTGCTCGGCATGATGTCCTCCTGCGATTACCTCGTGCGCCTTGCCGACTACGGATGCGACCGCTGCAGGAGTTCCTGGACGCCCATTGGATGCAAGTGACGGACAACTTCGAAGACAGGATCTCACTCAACGAGACCTTTCGACAAGCGATCCGGTGGTGGGGCACCTGCACGCATCTGACGGCGGGTATGGATTTCCAGACCCCGGCACATCAGGAGACGGTGACGGACGCCTCCCTGGAGGGATGGGGGGCTCATTCCTGAGACCTCCACGCAAGAGGCTTTTGGCTGCCGGAGGAGAAGTCGCTACACATCAACGTCCTGGAGCTCCGAGCCGTGTTCTGGGCCCTCAGGTCATTCCTTCTGTCCCACAAGGGCAAGGTGGTGAGGATCTTCACTGACAACACCACAATGATGTTTTACATCCGGAAGCAGGGAGGCACCAGATCCCCAGCCCTATCCAAGGAGGCCCAAGATCTGCGGCATTGGGCCATAGCCCAAGGGATGTTTCTGGTATCCTTCCACCTGACAGGAATAAAAAAAACACCATTGCCGACGCACTCAACAGGGAGCTGCGCTTGTGCCACGAGTGGAAACTGCGGCAGGATCTGGTGGACCTCCTCTTCCAACGATGGGGCAATCCCCAGATCGACCTGGTCGCGACAGCGGCGAATACCAAGTGCCAGAGGTTCTCCAGCAGGTTCCCCCAGCCGGGGAGTATGGGTGATGCCTTCTCATTCACCTTGGACGGCCTGTTCCTGTATGCGTTCCCTCCGTTGCCGTTGCTGCTGCGACTCATCAACCAACTCAAATGGTCCCGGTGCAGGATGATCCTCGTTGCACTGGCGTGGCCGAGATAGATCTGGTTCTCGGACCTTCTGGACATGTCAGCGTCCCCCCTAGTCAAACTGCCGATGGACACAGATCTCCTCATCAGAGAAGGAGGCGCCATCCTCCACCATGATCTGGCGTCACTGAACTTGCAGGCCTGGCTCCTGCAGTGCTAGAGTTTGGAGGGTACGATATCCCGGCAGACTGCAAGGAGGTACTTGCAAAGACCAGGGCGCCCTCGACTCTCAAGTGTTATGGACACAAATGGAAGACGTTCTCTGTCTGGTGCCGTGCACAGAAGATGAACCCTCTGTGGATTACGGCCACTCAGGTGCTGCCGTACCTACTGTCGCTGGCCAAAGCGGGGCTGGCGCACTCCTCCATCAAGATCCATCTAGCGGCGATCTCCCGCTACTCCAGGGCCCTGGGGCGATCATCTCTCTGGTCCCATTGCCTGGTGAAGGAGTTAATGAAGGGACTGTTCCAGTCATTCCCGCCGGTGATGGCTCCGGCCCCGGCGTGGGAGCTCAACGTGGTATTGTCCAGGCTCATGGGGCCACCATTCGAGCCTCTGCATTCGGCACTGTTGAAGTTCCTGTCGTGCAAAACGGTGTTTCTTGTGGCCATCACCTCCGCACAACGAATGGAAAAGATCAAGGCCCTCTCCTGTAAACCTCCATACTTGACGGTTCACAATACGAGGGTGGTGCTAAGGACGCACCCCTCCTTCATGCCCAAGGTGCCGTCGGACTTCGATCTCAACGAGCCCTTGGTGTTACCTGTTTTCTTGCCGTCACCTTCGTTGACGGCTGAGAGGACTTTGTACTCTCTAGACGTAGCTAGAGCGCTGAAGTTCTACGTGGACCGCACAAAGAGTTTTCGGATGACATCACAGCTGTTTGTGAACTTTGGACCTGTGAACCAAGGGAAGGCCCTCTCGAAGGCTTCCATTTCCAGATGGCTCTCTGGCTACATCATGCACTGTCACTGGTTGGCAAACTGACCGGTGCCCAGCTGTCCGAGATCCCATTCAACCAGAGCGATCGCTGCTACCACAGCGTTCCTGTCTGGTGTGCCCCTGCTCGACATCTGCAGGGCTGCTACGTGGAGGTCGACGCACACCTTCACGAGATTCTACTCCGTCGACCGGGATTCCAGGGAGGAGTCCAGAGTCAGCCAGGCAGTGCTGCGCAACCTGTTCGCTCAAGGTGAGCCTGGTGAGGAGGTAAGAGATGCATAATGTTGAGTTGTTGTGTTGCTTAATGTTGAGCCTTGCACCTCCCGTGGTTGCATGTGTGTACTGCTAGGTATTCTTATATTCATGAGCATGTGAATCCATGCCAGACCCCATGCTGGAGAAGGAACAAGTTACTTACTTGTAACTGTTGTTCTCCAGCATGGGTCTGGCATGGATTCACATGTGAACCCCCCCCTCCTACCCCTCTGCGGCTCTTCTCTTGGTCCTACTGCCACTTTACGTGCTACCAAATCTGAAGATGGCTGCCGGAGGAGGGGCTTAGGTAGAGGGCAATCTTTGGCTGGGGGCAGTATGACCCAGAGACCAGTGATAGGTTACTAGTAGAAAGACAGTTCAGAAACGAAACTGATTTTTTCTTTACTGAGTATTCCCAGCCTGACGACGGGGAATATTCATGAGCATGTGAATCCAAGTCAGACCCATGCAGGAGAACAACAGTTACAGGTAAGTAACTTGTTCCTTCTGCTCAATTGCCTGATTTTGCCTGACCATTGTGGTGGGACATGTCGGGTAGACGGTGTCGGGTAAACGTGTAAACGGTATAATGTGCTGCATGTCCATACAGAACTCGGAGCGTTCGGCGCCAGCAGCGTTCTTTGCTGATGCATTCCTATTTTGGAAGAAATAAATACTTGTTATCCTTGCAAGAGTTGGCTTGGTCCTTTTTTCTTAGCGGGCTGTATTTTTTGGTGTAAGCATGCAGAGGCATGCCTCCACTTCCTTAGATTGCTCCAGATTTCTACATGTGTAAGTATGCGAAATCCATAGTGATTTATTGTCATGCCAGGCATCATGCATTTACATGGTGGTTGGCATTAGTACTTAATTTTTGGTGGGAGTGAAAAAAGGAACATGGATAGGGGAAACACACGAACTATGCCATGGATGTGTACATTTTAGCAGCTGCCCTCTTTTCCATTTGGATTAGCAGCCCATTTGAAATGATACCCATAATATCCCTTATAAAATACACACACTGTTTTGTTAAACTTTCTGATTGTAATAGACCATCATAAATGCTCTTTTGTCAATGCTAATTTAATGTTCATAATTATTTTAATTGACTCTTCGTCACAGTGAAATTACCATGCTGTAGTTAAGAGTTGACAATGGCACTGTTTCTTTACCACGGTATATAATACGTCAGAGTCCCCCCAAACAAATGGTTATTGGATGGCAGTTCATTCGAAATTCTACTGCTCTTTCCTGATTACTAAAATGGCTCAGTGCTTCTTGATGAATCTGTTTTTTGATCAATAAAGAGCTGAGACTGAGCTGCAATGTCTGGAGAGTAAAAGCCTAATAAGGCAGCTAATAGAAGAGGTAGTCAACAGAAGTGGAAGCCATGGTCTTGGAAGCCTTTGGAAGAGTCAGTGTAAAGACAAGAAGTAACCAACACACTATTCTGTAGTCCACTGGCCTCTGTAGAGCTGCTTCAAGTTAAGATTCGATACTCAAGACAAATGATGAAATTGGCATTTCACAGCTAGTTGATAATAATTAACAGGGGCATCATAATTGGCTTGTGAAACAGGCCAATTATGATTGAGAACAGGGATGATTGGGCACTTTGTGGACTGGGAACATTCCCTGTGGCCACCGAGTCTCTCTCAGCCTGTGAGCATTGAGAAACCATTGCTTCTCTTTTTTTGATTTTTAGAGCACCGCAAGTGTCGTTTTTGTTGTAGTTGGCTTCCTGTGACATTGCAAGGTGGAGACATATATGTATACTGCTCCTAATGCCTCACCCTTCTTCTGCCTCCACTCCTATTCATGCTATCTGCCTGGGTCAAGTCATGGTCGCTCTCATCCTTGGTTGCGTTTTGACTGGGTGGGGACATCTCATGGCATTCAAGTGACCAGCGTATGTATGTATGGCTCAGTTTAGTCACAAACAGCCTTTTGAAGTGGCACTCTCCCTATCCTTTACTTTCAGCCAACACTATGTTGCTTCCTTCCCTCTTAACATCCTCCTTTCCTGCCTCTTACCCCCTCTTATTTTAACCTTTAGCACTTTGAAGCGGATGAAGAGATGTTGTAGGTGCTTTTGCAAGCAACCATGGATACACGTGGAGTCTTTTTCCCTGATGCTTCCTCCTTGTCTCTTTCCTCTCCCACCATATACTTTACTCACTAATCTTTACTCTAAGATCCTTTACGTTTTGAGTGGGCACTGCAAGCACCATGCAAGCGCCCAACATAAAATAACACTTTTAGTTTTCCTCCCTAAGAAGTACCAACGTTTCAATGTCTGAGAAACCTTATTACAAATTACTCGTGTCAAGAGACATGCTTTCCACTCTCTTACATAGTACCACAGGTAGATAGACGTTCTGTGCCAAGAATCATGGCATCCGGCTGAAATTCTGCATTTTTAACATTACACATTTGAATAGTAAGTATTCCATTACCAAAGGTTTCCTCTTCCTCATCCCAGACCTTATAGTTAAGGGAAATTCCCCTCTTCAGACAGCCCTACACACCACTGTCTCTGACCACAGGCGGATCAGCCTTCTAAACCGCGCTCACAGCAACTCCCTCAAAACAAATCTTCCTATCTCAACTACTTTGATCTGTTGGTAGATATTTCTGCTTCAGACTACTCCCTCATCTGCTTTATAATTTCCGCCTTTACCTGTCGCAAAATGTACATTTAAACAAGACTCTGGTTCCCCTTCTCCACAAAATAACTAACCCCATCAGTCTCCCTCACCCACTCGCTCAGTCCATCAAACTCTCATTTCGAGTTAAGTACTTCAGTTGCTACCCCTTTAACTTTCACTGTCCTGCTCACTGCATACCCTGCCCCAACAATGGATTTCTCCAGGCATCCTACAACTTAAGAGCACACACTATCTCCGCTCAAGGTTAAAACCCATGTAACTGCTCTGCTCACATCCCTTTTACTCCATTAATCTTACATCCTTTCTCTTCTCTCAGAAACTGTCCATGACCCTCTAAACCATTTATGCACCCCCTCAAACTTTGCTGCAGCTCATCCTCAATCTGATCTCCCATTTCATAAATATGTCCCATTATCTACCCTTTATTTATTTAGGTAGGAACAAAGCTCTTTTGATCACAAAAGAGTGTACACTCGATAAGAAATCATTTGACGGAAATTGAGCTTCTTACAATGGGAGTTTGAGTGACATTCTGACCTGGTTGTCTGGGGGAGTTTATGGAACAGTCAAAATGGTGAATACATGGGTCTACATACATGGATTAGGACAACCAACATTAGACACTTCTAGTACAGGTAGGCGGTATGAGCAGCTGTTAGGGATGTGAACATGATCAATGAAGTGCTAGAGTGGAGGCAGTAGAAAGTGAGGGACAGAGGCAGGTTAAAGGCGAGAGAAAATGTTAGCTAGAGTGCAGATGAGTGGTAGGTTAAGAGGTTAACTCTGAGGCGAAGAAGTAGGCTTGTAGTTTGTTTCTAAACCAACCAGTGTGGATTTTTTCTCAGATGTCCGGGGGAAGAGAATTCCAAGTGGAGCAAAACTGGAGGAAGAATGGAAGCGAGAAGAAGCACGTGGACGGGGAGGTGCTACAAGGGTAGTCTAGGAGGCAAAGCAGCGATTACGAGAAAGTTTGATAGATGAGGATACATGTGGTGGTGCCTTGACATGGACTGATTTACGAACCAGGAGCAGGAATTTAAATCTTGTCCTGTTTTGCATCCTAAACCATCTAGCCTGATGACGGTACGAGGAAGTAGATGTGAAGTGAAGGTGTTTAGAGAGAGTCTTGGTCGCAAGGCTAATGATCCTGTCGAGAGAACAGAAAATGTGGTTAAGACATGCTTTGCAGTGTTGGAAGGAAAAAGGTGCCTGATTTTCCTAATATTTAGGAGGTTGATGTGAACCACTATTTCACTAATGAATGTAGAGAAGGTGTGAGAAGGGTGGTAGATGACATCACGTTTTCTAGCTGACAAAGAGTAGGGAAGAGTGTCGGGTGGAAACAGAATAGGCAGGGGAACAAATGAGCGAGTGTTTGGCAGGGAAGAAGAGCAACACCTGTTTTGGTGGAGTTTAACATCAGAGAAGGCACAGCCATCCAATATATACACAGAGATGGTTTGAACATTTTATAAGAGAGATCAGAGGAGAGTTGAGGAACAGAGAAGATTTGGGTGTCATCTGCGAAGAGTTAGTATGAGAATCCAAAGGAGAGTGAAATAAAGTAACTGTAGTCTTCTGTAGCTTCTCACATAAGCTTTATTACAGGTTACAACAAGATAGTAAGAACAGAACCACTGGGTCCTATCACCCAGGCTCAAATGACCTAAGATGGAACCCTGACACTACATTCAACACCAAACATTCCACTACCTCACATCAGCATTCAATCCATACAGAACAAGTACTTCATAACAGAGAGGATTGGTTCTCCCAGAGCAGAGGTATAGAGTGTAAAGAGGAGATTCAATCCAGGCAAGGACTTGATTGTGAATCTCAGGAAGAAAGAGAGTATTCAGGAGATCAGAGTGATTGACAGTGCCAAAGGCAGCAGATGGGTTAAGGAGAATTAGAATAGTGGATGGATTGGAGTGCTTGGCAGAGGAGATGAAATTGGAGACCTTCATGTGATCATTTTCGGCGGAGTGGCCGGAGTCGGAACCTGCTTGAAGGGAGTCTCGAAGGTTGTGGACGTCTAAGAAATGGGTAAGATGGTTGAACGTGATCCTTTCGAGCACTGAGTAGTGTGGAAGGAGCAACAAAGGGTGAAAGTTAGCTGGTAGGTATGGTCAGCCCCTTGCTTTTTTTAGGAGGGATGACCATGGCCATTTTGAATATAGAGGGAGAGCAAGCAGGGTCTAAGGACTGGCTCAATTCTGAGGTGAGAGGCTACTAAAGGGGCAGCAGGCTGGACTAGCTGAGGAACAAGAGGGTCAGATGGGGCACAAGAGAGGTTAGACTTCATCAGTAGAAATAGGACTTCTACAGTATTAGCGTCACTAAAGACATGGGTGCAGAGGATGATGTTAGATTAGGTGAGGAAGGTCAGGAGAGGGTATCTAATTTTGGACATTTTTGCTGCAAAATATCCAGCTAGGTAATTATCTGTGAGAGTGGAGATGATAGTCTTAGGAGGAGTGAGGTGTGCGTTTATGGTGCCCTGTAGCTGGCGAGGAAGGTTAGAGCGAGTCAATAGGGGTGCAGTAGAAATCTATTTTGGCTCTACCAAGAGAAGACTTGTGAGAATTTAGGACAGAGAGGTAGTTTCAGGTCCCCATGCAAATTGGTACGCCTCCTTTCCCCTTTTGTCCATCGTTCATCCTTCCATCACCCCACACTCTTTTCTTTGGCCCTACTTACCCTGCAAAGATGATACCAATATTCTGATCGTCCAACGCAACCTGTGCTCCGAGCGATCCTTTCAACATAAATGGAATCCTCCCCTTTCACTTGTGTTCACCTGTCCTCTCATCAATCGCTTGCTACATACTGGCGTTTTCCCAGTTTGCTGCAAAGTGTTGAAAGTCAGACTTCTATTTGTTAAAAGAAATGCTAGCCCTACAAAACTGCCTTCTACTCGCCCATCTCTCTTTGGCCCCACCACCTCAAAATCCTTGAGAGGGTGATCTTCGTAGTAGTTGCATTGCGGCTGAGGAACAATCTCTTTGACCCCTCCAATCTGGATTTCAGTGAAAACCCTCCTCTGAAATTGCTTCCATGTCTCAAACCTTCTTAGCTCTGCCCATCAATTCCTCGCTCCTTCAAATTCTTTCCTCCCTTGGTCACCTGGGTGGCATCTTACCTTTGTGACTTCTGCTCCCCCATATCTTGGAACTCTACACCTCTTTTCCCACTCCCCTCACTGTGGCTGTTGAACACAGATAAGTCCTAGACCCTCCCTTCTTCACCATGAACACCTTCTTACGGAAACTAATTTCTTTCTTAGGATTACACCATCAACCCCTTTTCCAATGACACACAGATCATCTTCTTTGCTTTCTTCACTCCTGACATGTTGATGCTTTTCACTAACTGCCGCTCTGCCATCCTTCACCCGATGGCTGTTACGTGATGCTTAACTACCACTGATGTCCTCTTTCTCCAGGCCTCTATAGCTGATCACTCTCTTCTATCCCATATCTCCTTTCCTCCTGACCTTTTCACAAAGTCTGCTAAGGAATCTACCCAATCCCTACATCAATGCCACTCCGGCGTGGGTTCATTTCTAAACATCAGGAAAATCCATCTGCACAGCAGTAATTATTCAATGAAAAACTTTAATCTCTACCCTGGTCCTCAGCATACATGATTACTGCTATAGCATACTTCTCTGCCTATCTTCTCATTTCCCCCACTCGACTAAGTGCTCAGCACTCATGCCCTTAGGAATCTTCCTGAGTCCTATCCTATGTTTTCATACCAACACAAAGCTGGTTTGCGCGCTATGAAAATTCCTCCCTCTTTCAAGTTTCTTCTTGTCTGCTAGCGAATTCATGGCATGCCTCCCTACTAACATGATAACTGTATCTGTCTCTAATTCTCCTCACAAGCTCTACACTCAACTCTCAAAAGTAAAAACGGATTCAATGCATAATTTGTGTATTGTAGTGTGTATGTTTCACATTTTCATCTACCCTTTTTGTATGCATCATTGCTCTACCCCTTCACCAACAGGCTTGCTCTCACATATGCAGTCATGTAACTGTTGTCACTTAGTGAAGAATCAGCAAAGAACTTGAGACCTAAGTTGGTTGTGAAGACGAAGATTGTGTTTAAAACCCTGGGATCAGGGTCAAGGTGGCAACAAAGTTGGAGGGTCTTCCTGTGGGATATATTGACCCACTCAACAGTATTTCACCACATCACCAAGCAGCCTGTCTGCAGAAAACAGCAAATGGCTGTGCTGGCTCCTGTGCGCACCAGGACCTAAAAACTGCATTTTTGCAGCAAGAAGAAGATGGCTGCACCATCTGTCAAGCACACTTCAGGCAGGATGGAACAAGGGGACATACTGAAGGAGTGTGCCAGTGTGTTCTGAAACATACATGGAATAGAGTGAAAAGGCAGCACTGCTTTGCTGAAAATCCAGAATTCCCCTTCAAAATGAAACTTTTTCACCCTTTAAAAATGCTGCTTTGATGCTAATTCCATCTGTTCTCTATTAAATCACTGGGATAAAAAAGGCCCTGCCATGCCCAGGATATTTCATTGTGCCTCAGCAAAACCAGGCATGATTTCTGAATGACAGAGCGAACTCTGAGAGAAATCAACAAGGAACTTCACATTTACTCGTAAGGGAACACACGTTTATTTCTTTCCAAAAGTATCCAAAGCTCAGCAGTTCAAAGATAGTCTAAATCTCTGAGTCCGGTCAGTTTCAATATATCTGTGCTTCAGACAAAACTCCTGCTTTCAAGAAAATGGCTTTGGCTGCAAAGACAATGTGGAAATCTGATGGAGCTGCCAAACCGAATTTAAAGAAAGAAATGCTAGCTTTTCACCACACATGTAAAAATGGACCTTTACAAACTGAGGGAAAAAAACAGCCCGTTTAAAAAGTAAAATGGGCACCTCCTAGTCACACTGCACCAAAAGAGAGTGCAAATATTGGCATGTAGTCCAAGTAATTGAGAAGAAGTTTAGTCTTAAGTCCAATGAATTTATTCACAAAATAGCCTGACACGTGTTTCGAGTCTTGACTGACTCTTCATCCTAGGCTAATCATAATAACAATACAAAAAGCCAAACAAAATGTGCACCAATAAATAAATGATAGCAGTTGCAAAAGCATCCATTGCACAATTAAAGCAGGGGGCATAGAACACAGGGACAAAAAGGATGGGTATAGGTAGATAAATGTGTCATATGTCATGATATCAAATATGAAAAAACAGACATAAATAATGGGAAATTAAAAAACAATACTACATTCGGATGATGTTGATTAGATGGGAATTCCATGAAACCGAAGTACAAGAAGTACAGGGGAAACAAAACAAACAAGGGTGCAAACATTAACATATGTCAATAAAAATGACTGAAGCAGTGCATTCAAAGAAGCAGAGTTGGCCGTTAAGAAGCAATGTTTGAGGCTTATTAATTATTAAACCCTTTCAAATGACAGCAAAATTCAAAAATCAAGTCAAGTACCTTAATTCAAGATGGGACCTGAAAAATGATTATATGTAGGACAGTGCCAAGAAACATCTGTGAAAAAATAAAGAATATAACAATATATGGAAAGATTTGCCAGGATTGTAATTAAAGGAACGAGAAAGTGAGTAAAAAATAGAGATGTACCTCAAAGCTTCGCAAATGCGGAAATTCTGTAAGAAACACAAGAAGAACTAATCGTGAGGGAATATGAAGACAGTTGTAACATGCCAAATGGGTATTAGTATGACAACATTAATGCCAGCAAGTTCCGCGCGATCAAACCCAAGTAATTAACTAACTAGTGAGGATCAAGGTCATGAGTAACTTAATTGCGAAGTGCAGTTGCACTAATTAGAATTATCATGCAGGCCGTGGGGCCGTAGAACAACGTCTTACCATAAACTCTCAGCAGATACTAACACCTAAATGATAATTGCTAGGTTGGAAATAATCTAGGCTAGGCTAACCCATTGACAATGGAACTCCCAGGGCAAGGACATTTGAAGTGTGAAGGGGCAATAAAACCCTCAATCAAGTTGAGAAACCCACACCTTGATTTGACGGAAATGACAGTTGGTAGCAGTTGAAGTAGGAAAAAAAATGATCCATTGGCAAAAGAATGCCATTTGTTTTCAAAAGCTACTTCATAAACAAACTTTAAAGACTTTGATCTCTGCTGCAAGACTTTGTAAAAATGTAGAATTTTCACAGTGTAAAAGTGATTTTTTTGGGCTTTATTTTAAGTCATGGTAAAACTCACAGACACCTTGGGAATAGAAATGGCGTATTATGGCATATTACAAAAAAAGCATCAATGTTGCAAATGCACATTTTTGTACACATCCCTTATGATAATACACACCCATTTATAAAGTTATAGAATGTTGAGTAATATAAATCCCATTGAAAAGAGCAAAAAACTGCTAGAAGGGCGAAACAAGGTCTCAGGGACTGGAAGATTGGACTGCTATGTTCTGCACAAAATGTGTAGCCTGTGTATATAATTTGCTAAAAGATTGCAATTGTAAAATGTATGTTTGTGGCAAAATCGGATTTTAGTTAAAGTAACTGTGGGAGGTTTTTGGACATTGTAAAAGTCACCTCATAAATCTGACATAATTTTCCTGAAATCCAACCAGCTGAGAGCAAGGCGGAGACTATCACCCTTGTCTAATCTCGTTGTTAGAGGCGTGTTTAGTTAAGCCTGCCCCAGTCATATACTTTGATGATGTCACTATGCATTATAAATAAGAGTCCCTGACAAGACTCTTGACAATCTCCCATTAAAAGGGGAACGCTTTGGTGTTTTTGGGAAGCCCTGATACCACTAAATGCAGGCTCGCTGCAATCCTGCCATCCACTTGACCTTTAGTATGCAGTAACCCGAATTGCCATTCCAGTCCAGTGCCATCCGGTGACCAGAACTGCCCAGCTGTTTGCCAGGCGCTGCTGTGTAATGACCAGAACCATTGACCGTCCAAAATTGTCAAACTAAAAGTGGATTGTGAGTATAATCGCCACCCCATCTAAACCCATAGCCTTTCTTGTCTTTGTCCTTATCCCCACTCTAAGTCATCCTTTCCTTATGCTGATAACTTGTTGAAACTGTCAGACTCATTCTTGCAACCTTGCCCTTGATTTCTAGTGCTAGCGCCATCTCTTTAGTTATTTTGTCTTCTGTAATCTTAAGCCCTTAGTCCTATTTCGAGTGATCGGACTGGTTTCCGCCAAGGTTGGGCGCTGGGGTGAGAGGGTTGAACTCGCAAACCAACCCTGGAGCTTACTGTGTCCCTCTTTGGTGGCCTAGCCTGAATACTCTAGTGTAAAGTAAAACTGTTCTTGTCACCGCCGATTTCCTTTCCTATTCCACAGCTTCAATTTACTCAAAGTGCTCCTTTTTATATCTTGCATAACTCATCCAATTTGCCAGCTAGAGACTTAATTTGACTTCTATATTGTTCCTGTGATATATTTAATTCCCCTCTCCGAATCAGTGTATTTCACCTGTTTTTAGTAAAAATCGTTTGGGTAATTTCAGGCGGGCATTGCAAAATTGCAAAGTTTCTGACGTGTCATTTTGCTGCGATTTGTTTTAAACTTTCCACTCATTTTCGAACTGTATGCTTTTGGTAATCCAGACATTGTGATTGTTAGTGTATTTGCATTGTTGCTTTAATGAGGAATTATATATGCTTCAAGGTTTTTAACACACACATTCATTAATTATTTGCCCATTTCAGAGTGTCATTTCATAACATTGCAAGGGGTTTAAAATCATCAATTTAGTTTCCGGTTCCTGTCTCTTATTCCTAATTACCTGCTGCTTCTGTTTATCAACTCAGAATGGATTATTTGTGGCTGAGGGAATATTGCGGGGGAAATTATAACTTGGGTGCTATCTTTCCTAAACCAAAAAGTGTTCCTATTCCGCTGTGCTGTGTTTATGTTCCACTAGCAGGTTAAACCCAGAATGCTCACACTCTCATTGTACTTATCACCCCATAAGTGATTGCTGCTCCATATTAAAAAATAAATAAATAAATATTGTATTTTACCAACGAGCCTATTTCATGGTCCATTGTGACCCACAGTATTTGAAAAGGGGGTGTGATATGAGTGGTGTACCATCTCAATATTGAATCTATATATATAAAAAGATAAGCATTTTGGTTGTGCGCTGCATATTAGGCCGAGACCAATGTGTGTGTCACCTGATTGAAATCCTTAACATTCCTAAAACAGGGTATGAAAGCAAAGAGAACTAAAAGGGTGCAAGGAATGTTCATAAGGTCCAGTATCACTCTGTGTAAGGGTCTTCGACATGAATCGAGAATTCCATATTTTCTTGTCAGGATGTGTCAGAGCCTGGGAGCACGATGGTGCAGTGCAGCATGGATTCGATCCATGTTCAAGCGCTTGAAAGCTGGATGAGTCTGGCATGAAGTCCTATATAAATAATCCATGATAATATTAGTAAGAATGGATAGCTCCCACAGAGCCGTCAAAAAGTCACTCAATAGTGTAAAGGTTTTTAGATGCTGGAACTCTTCTGTAGGTTTGGTCTGTGGGTTGTAGTTCTATGCAAGAGGTGAAAATTGATTTCTTCCTCATTGGCTCTGGGTGCATATTTCAGGTCGTCATTGTTTTAGATCCCACAAGGGGAGATGTCACATTGGGAGTCTTCTGTTCTTTTGTGCTGGCAAGGTTTCTTTGTTGTCCTTGGTGGGCTTGGCAGTCCTACTAGTTCTGGATTATTGCTTCTAACTAGCCTGTATCTTGTATTGATCTATCCGCTTATCTTCTGTCTTTAGGTTATGGCCCTACCAGACTCTTGTTCCCATGCCCACAAGGCTTTCAATGAAACAAACCGTTTTATCCTGGTTTATACCCCTGACCTACTGGTTTTGTCTTTCACCTTGTATCAGCCCTTGCAGCCTCAATCCCAGTTTGTCCAATGCTGGGGTTTTTCGGACTCTCACTGTCCACCACTATTTTCCACTAACTAATTCCTCTCTCTCACTCTGTTCTGTTCCATTTTTATCTCCTCTAACACCTTTTTTCTCCTCCCCTCCTTTGTTTTCCTTTCCCCTTCTTTACTTACTGTTTGCTTGCTTCCTTCCGTCTGATCGTGCCCTTCACCAGCTCATTTCTTTGCATTCTCTTACCTCATTTCCCCAGCTCATTCACTTCTGCTCCACCTTTACACTGCCAACTTATCTCCAAACTCCCACACTTTTACCAATGGACAACCCTCTTTTTATGCCCTTAGCCTGTGTGTATTTCAGCACTGATTCAATGAAAGGGGACTTGGAAATGTGTTATGTGTCTTCTCCCCCCATACCTAAGCTCGCTGTTGCACCTCTCATGTGGGGAAGCTGTGGGCAGCCTGTGCTCCGTGGGCCAAATATACAAATATGAGGGAGTGCTGAAGTCCCCAGCTTCACCTTAAGGTGTTTGGTGGAGTAGTCTAGTGGCAAAGTCCTGCCACCCGTGGGGAGATGCTTGGCTCAGAGGTGGTATGGTGAGGATCAGGGAGCAGGTTCTGTGTAGAACATAGTATGCTGTTACCCTTTTACGATTTGGTGGATAGAGTACTTCCGACGGTACCTATAAAACAAGAAGGTTTGTGGGCCCGCAGAATCGGCGGTTGCAGACATATTTACTCTGCATTGATAAGTTCACACCTTTGGAAAGAACAGTAATAGAGGTCATCACTACTGTGGAGAGCTGTACGGTGGATTCAGATGCTGTGGTGACTCCAATTAGAATCGGAGCTCTCGCTAGGCCACACTTGCCTGAATTCTACCAAAGCAATGGCTGAACAGGCATTTAGATGCTTGTTCCACAACCACGGCTCCGATTCCCTGACAAGCAAACATATTTCCAGACTGGTGCAGGCCATTGGGAGAAGCCTGACGAGGAGGATGAGAAGCCCAGTGTATACATGCCATGCCAGGAAGGTATAAGTGTGGGTATTTGGAGTCCGAACAGGAGTGCTTGTGTGGTAAGTGGGAGAGTAGAGTGCAGAGAGTAGGGAGCAGGCCGGAGAGATGAGAGAATCATGAGGTTGAGAGATTGGTTGCTGGGAAGAGGAGTTGCTGACGAACATCAAGGAGGCGGTGGATGAGAGTAAGGAAATATGATAGGTGGAATAGCATTAGTGAAGCAGAGGAGGAGAAGAAATATCAAGGAGAAGTAGTGAGAAGAGGTGGACGGATATTTTAGGCAGGAGGGTGGAGAGTGGCCATGCCAAGATCAAGGTAAGAGAGAAAGAAAAAGTTGAACCATGCATCAAGAATTGATGTCCATCGGCTGGGTGAGGAATACGCACGTGCCGAAGTATCAAGGAGGTGATAATATTCTTTTATTTCAGTCCCAAACCATTTGATTCATAAGTCCCTTGATATTCTTTCATGAAAATAAATCTCATTTCAAACACGGACACTCAGAATGATGCTAACTTTTACCAAGAACATGTGCTCAGTGCTTTACAATGCACGGAAACCAATTAAACCAATACACTTTGTTAAACAATTAGATTCACCAGCCCATCACCTACCAAACTTTTTTTTCTGCAAAAACAAACAACTTTTGCCCACAGCATATACAACCATTAATCTCAACATTTAGTGCTACTACCTTACATCATAACAGCATTAATGTGTACAACTGAAGCCAAAACCGTATCCAGTATTCATTTTTATGTGAGCTTCTTCTTTGTTATCTGAGCAAGGTCAAACGATCTGCTTCAGATAACTGGGTACCCACCTCCAATGCAGCCTGCCAGGAATGTGCCTGCAAGCGCATCAACAATTACTCTGCAGCAACTCCATGCAAAAAGCTTTTAGAGTTGCAAAATATCCAGCAATCTTTTTTTGTTAAATCTGGCTGCTAGCATACAAGTGTTGGTGCACACAAACTGCTTGATTAAGGGCCCTTCTCTGTGCAGGAGAACATGGTCTCAATGGACAAAAACTCCAGTCTCAAATGGTAAAATGCATCACAAGGGTAGTAGGAATCCAATTCTATGTCGAGACAGGAGGCGAGCATTGTGCTTTTCTTTCTTAATGCATACTGTGCAATTTCAAATCTTAAACATTTTAACACTTTAAATTGATCAAACATTTTTTGTTCGTTTTGTCCATCTTAAAATGTTTCTTTAAGGACTACCAAACCCCATAAGTCTCTGCTTTCCTGTTGTCTTGCCTAGCCTTCAGTGTCCAATCAGGCTCAGTTCACTAGTATATGTAGTCCTCTCTTCAGCCATTCCTCCTCTTTCTTTGTTGCTGCATGAGAGATAAGTACCCCTTTCATAACGGGTAAGTGTACGATTGCTTTGCAGTTTAACATGCCAGTGTGATTGCTTCGTGATAAGAAGCACGCAAGTGTTTTCAGAACGTTATTGCGCAAGCATAATTAGTTAAGCACAAATAACACGCGCATGCTTTCAGGTGCTTTTAGCGTTACGTATACGAGTGTGTGACAGGATGGATATGCGCTTGAGCACGGGTGCTCGTTACCATTTTATCTCCTCGATTCAGGGTTTGCTCAAGGTAATCGCTTGGAAGCTGGGGCCGGAGCCGTGGACAAACGCACCTGCGTTAGGCAGCCGGCCCCACCTCCTCCCTCATAGATTCAGTGCGATACACAGTGCGTGGAGGTCTCTAGGACCCCGTGGATGCCTGCAGCCAAAGAGGTTTTTCCTCCCGGCTTTCCAAGCACGACAGATCTCGTCATAGAGATTCCATCCGCGCTTTCACTCGGCTCACTTCTGTGAGGATTACAACGCGGCAGAGAAAATGTATGTCTAAAAAAATAATAAGAATAACACTATGTGTGACTCAGCGACTGGGTTCCCTCCAACAGCTCACAGCAGCTCATTACTTATAATGGCACACTATAAGAGTCACACAGTCTCTCAGAGCACTTCCCCAGAATGGAGTGCTGAGGAATGGGGAGAGCAGCCAGCCTGCCATAGAGGAGAAGAATCTCTCCCTCAGTTTGAAGAGAGTCCTGGGAAATTCCCGGTCACAAGCAGTTACTGAGGGCATGATGCACTTAGCCCAAAGGCTAGACCACCTGGAGGCCATGCTGTACAAGCATAAGGCGAAGCGTGAAGTACCCAGGAGGAAGAGGGAACTGAGCCCGGGGGAGGGAACATCAGAGAGACACTCCAAATCAGGGGTTAACCAGGGCTGTAAAAAAATCGGAAGAGGACTATCTCTTTGACGCCCCCGAGCACCACAGTAGAGTCAGCCGACCAGTATGCAGGCTGAAGAAAGCCTCTATGATGAGGGCGGCAGTGCCGGACTCTTGACCCCCTGCCCCAAGGGTGGACAGTGAAGGGGAGGAGGAGGATGCAGAGTATTCACCAGATGATGAGGGCGAGAAGGACATTATTATGCCTTGTGATGAAGACGAGAAAGGGCTTCTGGAGATGTTTGACCCTTGAGGCCATAGCACATCCGAGATCCTCAGAGTGGGTGCTGTCGTCCAGAGTGGCCCAATATATGGCACAGCACCTGCGAAAGCCACTAGACAGAGAAGTCAGAGCCAAAATGAGAGCAGAATGCCTCAGACTGCTACTGCCAGGAAAGGTCATTGATACCCCAGAGTTGGATCCATAAATTGTGACATTCGTCACAAAGGTGACAAAGGACATAAGAAAAGGGGTAGATAGAGTGTGGCGAGGATGCCAGGACAGAGTCCTGGATCTGGCAGGCCCACTCAGAGTGGGTGCTGTCGTCCAGAGTGGCCCAATATTTGGCACAGCACCTGCGAAAGCCACTAGAGAGAGAAGTCAGAGCCAAAATGAGAGCAGAATGCCCCAGACCGCTACTGCCAGGAAAGGTCATTGATACCCCACAGTTGGATCCAAAAATTGTGACATTCGTCACAAAGGTGACAAAGGACATAAGAAAAGGGGTAGATAGAGTGTGGCGAGGATGCCAGGACAGAGTCCTGGATCTGGTAGGCCCACTAACCAAAATAATGGACCTGGCAGAAAAAGCATCAGACACTAGCAAACCAGTGTACGTAGTGGCCCTGGGAAATTGGCCCCAAAGGGCAGTGTGCCTCCTGGGAAATGCTAACTGTGCCCTCTCAGCTGAGAGGAAACAGGGGGTATTGCTCAAGATTGATGGTAAATTGAGCAATCTGGCCTATTACAAGGCAGCAGAGAGGTGAAGGGCCTGTTATTTGAGGAGACATTTGCAAAAGAAATGTCCTAGTTTGTGGGGATGTATTCGGCACTTGAGAAAACATAAAGTTCCATCTGACAAATTTTCCCGGGGCGAGTTTTTGCAGGGACCGGGCGTCAAAGAGGTCGGGTGTCTGGTCGTTTCGGCCAATTCAGAAGACCTCAAGGACATAGTGCCCAATACTGTACTGGGAGAATCGCCAACAAGACAATATTTTCCCGCCTGGAGCCTGTTTCTCCAGGAACCACAGAGGCAGAGGCGCCTTCAGGCAGATGAACACGCCAAACTGTGAGTGCTCAGTCAGCTGCTCTTCCAATTGTGGGAGGCAGAATGCGTTGATTCTTGAGTGCATGGCAAGAATTGTCCAGCGATGCATGGGTATTGTAAGCAGTTTTAGGCATGCAGTTAGAATTTGTAGGCACCCCCACGTAAGCGTGAGAGCCAGCGAAGATACATATGCCCTTAGAAGAGCAATAGCTGCTTCCACCGAACTGCGCAGTGTAGCAGACAAAGGGGTGATATAGAGAGAGAGAACAGAGGATGAACGGTTCCTCTGCAACATGTTTTTAGTACACATAGAAGAAAAGGTCAGGCCAGTCATTAATTTAAGGAGCTTGAACGAGTGGTAGTTTACCGACATTTCAAGATGGAGGTGTAGAGGGGGTCCCAAATATGGCCTGCACTCTAGCCACCCATTTTGAGATGCCAGAAGCATACTCGCCAAGATATGTGATGTATAAGGAGTAAATAAACCAACAGAGAGCCACAGAAGGGCTCTGTCCAGTGCCCATCAGAAGGACTTGTATGCCTATTGAAGCACCAATAACCAGATAACCATGGGCTGCACGATACCCATTGAGACAACCGTACCAGCAGCTAACGCAAAATGAAGACTACTTACAAACTGTCCAGGAAGGGACCCAAAGGGCTCTCATTGTAGGCGAATGCTGATGTCAGAATGGTCCGAACCGACTCACAGATGAAATAAACGACAACCAAAAGGCGATAAACAAAGACAAAATGTTGCGAATAAGGATGTAATTAACATAAAAGAAGAAACAATGCTGAACCATGTAGAAACGTAACCATTTAAACAGAATGGAAGTATGTTAGTGGCTAAATGCCTGTAAATAGGCTTGGAATGCAAGAAGCTAAGGAAACAGTACTGCTTGCAATGCTTAAGTAGAAGAATAAAGTGGCAAGCGCCTACTATATATCTAACTCAAGACTCATTTTATACAAGTGCGACTCCATTTTATAAAAGCAGAATTAAGCCTAGGATGATTGAGGACGAACAGGCCAGGATTCATAAACTAGCTCAAAGTCAGATGAAAGAGCGGAATCAAAACTGAGCAAGAAGCAGCTCATGGCTA
The DNA here is from genome assembly GCF_040938575.1 of Ambystoma mexicanum. Classification (NCBI taxonomy): domain Eukaryota; kingdom Metazoa; phylum Chordata; class Amphibia; order Caudata; family Ambystomatidae; genus Ambystoma; species Ambystoma mexicanum. Next base: position 1,344,998,013 of record NC_090937.1, on the reverse strand, counting down.
GGAATTCGAGATCAACCCAAGGAAGGGAGGAGAGCAGCAACTCCGAAGAATCGAAACTTAAGAGCATAGAAGCCTGTCCCGTGAAGGTCGAGATAAGGCGGCCCAGGCAGGTGGCGAGGCCGAACATAGGATCTAACACACAAATAGAGGGAAATTGAATCCGATCTACGGTACACAGACACGTGACCAGTCTGGCACGGAGAGATGCCCACATCTGATGAGATCCAAACCCAGAGGTTGCCATAACTTTTCCAGGTAAGAAGTTACAGTCCGAGGGCACTCTCAGCCAACTAATTGACTCATAGGCCTAAGGGTAGTGATTGATGGAAGGGAGGCAAGTTGAATCTTGGGCCATCCTGCACCTGAGTGACCATTCTGCATGCTGCTAATTAAAGTGGAGATTTATGTCTAGGGTTGTAACCTACCCATTCACAATGGACCAAATAATCTAGGGTCCTATAGCTAGTAAAACCAATGAGACATCGTACTTGTATTGACATCTATCATGATTGATGTAGAGGGATTGGTGTAGATGCCCACCCGATAAGAGTTATCCAAACCTCACGCTCTGTTATCAAATACAGATATAGTACTTATACCTAAGTTACCTTTCCCTCCCAATAGGATTGCATGTCAAATTTATGAGTTCTACACGTCAATGATGACGAGAATTTGCTATAAAAATTACTGTTTGCATGAAGAATTTGGAAGGGGAAGTGAGACAGGTGATCGCAGCTCTGATGGCTTCCATTTGTTTCTCCATTTTTTGTACTTGTCATTAAACAGACTTCATTTGCCAAACCATTGACTTGTGCTTATTGATTGGTGTTGGAGTAAGAGAATCCTGGACCTCATCCTCCTGTCATGGTACAGGCACCCAAAACCCTGAAACTGGTGGGGCCATCCCGGACTTTGGCCACCTTGGGGGCTTATCAGGCCCCAGCCAGGCTCACCTGGACTCAGTCCGGCGCTGCTGGCGCCAGGCTCATGGAGGTGTTAGTTACATGGTCCATTAACTTGGCTCTGAGAGGCTGAGCCATTCAGTTCAAGGTGTGGTCTGGAACTGCTTTACCTGAGAGAAGGGATACGGAGAAGAGGACTATTTTCTGGGAACTACTTGCAAGGCTATTTAAACCGCACCCAACAAACTGAACACGCTTCGCGTTATTCTGCACTCCTGCAGCATAACGCTCACCGTGTCTGATCAGTTCTTGCTTCCTTTGCCATGCCCGTCCAGAGTCTTCCATCCATCGGCACCTGCAAACAGAGAATAACAGGAGTTATTTAAGCATCGAAGGCCTTACCTGCAGTGCATCCAGATATCATCTCCTGCTTTCCCACGGACCGCCACATCTGCAGAACAGAACGAAAAGCAGCCTCTCGGGTAACTACTCACCTGATCGGCCCGCTCCAGGAGCTTCATCGGACAGTCCTTCACTCAGTAGCGCGCCACAGCTCGACACCGCTACACGGATCTTCTATTCTTCTTCCTGGACTCACGCCGTACCTGCTGAACAGAAAAAGACAAACAGGTTAGTCACACGTAGTAAAGGAAAGCTACAGAGGTGAACATTTGCGCGCCCAGCACAGCGTAATACTTACCTGCAGGAATTCTGGACATCATTGTCAGGACGGTCATCCATCATCCGAAGGTCGCTTAACGCCGCACCTGTAAGACAATAACGGACATTAGTTATCTTGAACAGAAAGACTTAAAGGCAGTCATTCCAAGCAGTTATTGGAATAGAGACTTACCTGCTTACTTCCCGTCCTTCTACTTCAGCAACATCCTTTGGATCAGTGACATAACTCAATCCAGGAAAGACAGTGAACCACGCCCCTGCCAGAGTGTGCAGGACAGAGAGCTCGCCCATTAAAAAACAAATGCTAACATCTCCTGAAGCAAGGACTAAGGGGAGACGCAAGCTAGCATCATCAGCCAAGCAGAGCAGCATCAGGACAGACAACACCCTATGCACACGAGCACGCCCCCGTGTAGACCAGGTGAGCATGACACCTCCTCAAGGTGCAGCTATCTCGTTTTAAGGTGCCGGAGGGCGAGCTCTGAATCTCATGGGCCCATTCAGAGGTCGCTCCACCCTCCAGTACACTTGGTAGCAGCGAGGATGGTGTTGACCATCAACTAGTGAATTTTGATTATTGATAAGACACCTATTGACCGTCGACATGTAGTAACTCTAGGTTTTCGGCAATATCACAAGACCTTCGCCATTCGGCTGAGTAGACTGAGAAGCTTCCCGTGGACAATGATAGTCTAAGTCCATCAAAAAACTGCAGTGGGTCTGAAGGAACCTGCCTTACAAAGCATAACCCTTCTCATTCCCACAGGCAGCCGATCTGACAAAAAGACTGAAGGAGGCAGTAAAAGGAGGCGGTGATCCCGAGGATCCAGATGCGAGCGGTGAGTGAAATGAAAAGTGATGCTTTGGCAAATGTTCCTAGGCGATAGAGCAAGTGAGGGGAAAGGTAACAGAGGGAGGTGGAGAAAACAAAATAGTCAGAAGTAGAGAAGACTGTATATATATATATGTATAGGGGAATAATGACTCTAGGATAATTGAATAAAACAGAGGATACCGGGATAGACACCCGAGATAAAACATAGAACAGAGGTTACCGGGATAGGACACCCGAGATAAAAGAGGTTACCGGGATAGGACACCCGAGATAAAACAGAGGTTACCGGGATAGACACATGAGAGAAAATAGAGGATACCAGGATAGACCCCCGAGAGAAAACAGAGGATACCGGGATAGACACCCGAGAGAAAACAGAGGATACCAGGGCAGACACCTGAGAAGAGAGAGGATACCGGGGAGGACGCCCGAGGTAAAAGATTTGCCTTGTTCCTGTGCTTTAATATAGCGGCCAGATGAAACTTGAACTCATAGTCCCACATAATAGGGAAAAACTAGGCTACTATGACTATTAAAGACATCATAAAAAAAAGTTTGTTTAAACTCCATGTCGGGGTATTGATTAGAAGGCAGAGATATCTGTGGCCAGCTGGTGTCTGTCTAGTCTGTTTAATGTTCATCATACATGTTCTGTTGATGTGTCACATGTAAGAAAATTTGTTTCCGTGTTGTTTGAAATGGATTAGGGTTTTTTTGCGATTCTATAATTAGAGGGAATCGAACATGAATTGATGTTCTTGAATGAAATGGTGATATAAAAAATTTTGCGGGAGAAGATTGGTTTGGAGCTTGCAATATTTGGTGCTCGCTCATATTGCTGGGTGAAATTGCATGAAAGTATTGCTAAAACAGATTGAGCATGAAAGATATTACTCCGCTAGCTCACTTGTGTAAATAATTGCCTAAACATGCACCCAAGATTAAGAAATACAGTACAGAGTGGGTTAAGGGCACCGCCCACAAGATGGTTATGCCGTGGCCACAGAATGGGTCCTTATCTAAAGGCGTTTTACAACATATGGTGACTTATTTGCATGCCAAATATACAGGCAAGAAACTAGAGAAATGCCTCACTGTTCTAGAACTTTGGATAATGTTCATATAGGCGAAAGAGGAAGAGCCACCTGCAGAATGGATATTAAATGTATGCACGGAGGGGGGTGAGATGCCTACCGCGCCCCATGCCCCGCCTGAAACAGAAAGCGAGGCAAGCAAGTAAGAGTGACTCTACCCATTAAGAGAGCTCAAGGCAGCTAAAGGGTACAACAACCCCACATATGTGTCACCTACGTACAGTAGTGATGAAAATAAAGGGAAGGATCAGGATAAGAATCTCACCTCTGCAGTCCCGAGGGACAAGGAGAGACGCTATGATGAAAAGGAGGATCAGGCACAGACAAGTGCACCTCTCGATAAGGAGAGAGAGTGAACGAAATGGAAAGGAAGTGAAGACAGAACTGATGAGATAGCATTCGCAAGAGACGAATGGATGGGAGGGCAGATATTGTTGAAACTCGATGGTAAAGGAAGTGATGATGTGAGACCGAGAGAGAGGTCTGATGAGGCACAGAGAAGGGAGAAAGAGAAGGAAAAGGAAGTAAGGGACAAAAGAATAAAGAGGAAAGATAGGCTGAGGCGAGAACAGCTATATTGCGAAGAGCAAGGAAAGCCGCTCAGTCGCAAGCAGTGTGCAGCCTATGTCAAGTACAGGCAGAACCTGCAAAGGTTGAAGAAGAGCAAAGAGAACATGAAAGAAAAATAAAGAGACGAGAAGATGAGGAAGTTAGAAGGGCAAACGAACGTAGAAATGAAAGAAGAAGGGAAGAAGATAAGGGCAGAGAAGAGGCGAGGAAGCGCAAAGAATTTGATGATGATATTGAACATAAGCGTAGACAGAGGGCATGCGATCTCGACTAACTGTCGTGGGAAGTTAAAAAACCCAATCCTGTTATAGAATGGGAAGACATTGAATAATTTTTCCCTGCGTACGATTCAGTACCAGGCACCAGTGGGCGAATATTGAGGATGACTTCGACACCAGAAGCATTGGGGAAATGATTGATAAAATATATGATGAAATGGGGTTAAATGAGAATCCCAGGGAATAAGGGAAGACGAGCGCTTAGAAAGCACTCAGCTGTATGACACTGAGGACGTCACCCGAGGTAGTGGGAGCAGGAGACTGTCCCTGGATAGGCTGGATAGGCTGGAAATCATTTAGAACGAAGATGACGCCAGGAGTGAATTGGGAACAATCAATGTTCAACTCCGGAGAGGAGAGTGCGAGGCAAATGAAGAAGGGAGACAGCGCGAAAAGCGGCTCCCAAGGGACAAATGGGTACAATGGTCAGACGCTAGCGAGTCCGCACCAAAGGCATCAGAGTCTATCACACAGTCTGATCGACACGAAGGAACACCCCATGGACAGAGGGGGTGCCAGTGTCTGCCTATGTGGATAGGTTGAGGACATTGCCAGGTAGACAGCGATGCAGGAATGTTACCCCAGCGGTAGACAGGCAAGCTATGGGGAAAGAGAAGGGAGTCTGCGTGTTCCAATTTCCGCTTCTAGAAAAAGGGGGAGCGAGACCGCAATATATTCCGTGGCCACACATGGATCGAGAGAACTTGAAAAACAAGCTTCCAATGTTGACATTGGGAGCTGGGAAGTAGATACACGAGTTAGAAAAAATGACAGGGTGTGTCACGTTAGCTATAGGGGACATTAAAGGTCTTCTAATTGCCATACTCGGTGAGAGAGCAGACAGTGTATGGGCACGGGCTGGGTACCCTGGTGTTACCATAATTAACACTGCTCACGACGGAGTACCATTTAATAATAGAAGAGCAGCAGTATGGAAAGCGCTACAAGTGCTTTACCCAGACACTTCCGATATGGGAGGTATAATGACTCGCAAAATGAAGGAGTCAGAAGATCTGTTAATTTATATCCAGAATTTCCAAGACGTGTGGGTGCTCGAAACGCATGAATCTTGGACAAAATCCATACCTGTGTTTTACCACATTTTATGCCAAGGGTTACCAGAGCCTGTACAAAAACAGTTTAAGACATTGGTAGGAGTTGAGGCTAAACCTTGGGCCAAAATACAGTTGACGATTGCACATTATTGCAGACTGTTGCAAGAAAAGAATCGGAAAAAGGAGGCAACTTGTAAAGGTGAGGAAGCGAAGCTGGTGCAAAAGAAATTATCCAAGTATGCTCTCAAAGGAGTCATGCTGACTAGCACAGCTGAACAGAACGCACAACAGGTGGCTATCCCACAGCAGAATAACCAGGGTTTCGTAGGACAATACCCAAGGGGAAGGGGATTGAGAGGAAGAGGATGGCAGAGTAATCAGGGAGGTTCCCAGAGTAATCACAGAGGCTTTCAAAACGTGCAGATGGGTAGTCCAGATATGTCAAATGGACAAATAGCCCGACCACCGTCGGTGTGTTGGTTGTGTGGAATGATGGGGCACATGGCACGCGCATGCAGAAGCCAAGGCGCATGGCAAAATAGCCAAGGATTGGGAGCAGGCGCAGAGAATGCACCTGCAATCCCACAACAGGGCGGTGCACAGAATCACACAGTACAGCAGCAAGCACCAGGCATGCAGCAAGGTGGGCAGCAGGGGGTTCAACCCCAGAGCATGGGGAACTTGCTACAAGGGCAATTCCAACAGGCACCACCGCAAATGTCTCAAGGCACAAACTCCGCGAGGGGAGGCAACCCCCAGAATGGAGAAAATCCACAAGTGTACAGTGGACCTAACTTATATATGACCTAGGACAGCTCACTGGGAACCCTGATGTGCTATATCCTATCAGTGACACCAGACACTAATAGGGAACCTAGGGTGAATGTCGCCATAGGGGGTAAAGAATATTCATTCTTTGTTGACACGGCGGCAACACGCACGTGCATACGATAAAGGCACATTTTACTTGTCCAGCGAAGTTATAGATGCTCAGAGTTTTACAGGAGCTCACAGTCAAGTTCCCTTTACAGACGCACTCCAAGTCTCCATAGGGGAGTGTGAAATGAATGTACCTTTGTTGTATTCGCGTCAGACCCCAGTAAACATTCTGGGTCGAGATCTAATGACAAAATTGAATATGACCATCTCGTTTACAGAGGAGGGCATAGTATGCTCTACCCCGGGAATGCATTATTCGAACGTGTGCGATATGATCAGAGCCTATTCAGGACACAAAGCCATGAGAGCTATACCACTGGAAACTGAGGTTTTCGCATATGGCATACGTGTACTTATGTCGGGATTACCAGGCCTCGCAAACAAGATCAGGGGAACCTCGGACACATTTTTATTCAGGCCAAGAATACCAATGCATGAAGAGAAGGGACAAATATTTCCCTTGATGATATATGTGCAACAGTGCGAAGTAGGATGGCATTAGTTGAAGGCTACGATGATGAAGGCAGACAATTGTGTGCAATTATCACCATTAAAGAAGTGTATTGAGTGACTGACGTCACCGATGCTGATCTGTTTGAAGAACAGCCTGACTCAGAAGAGACAAGGGTAGAAGTGATTCTCATATTTTGGGTAAAAATTATCAAAAGAGAAGTGCCCCAGAGAATGATGTTGGCACTGATACGTCCAGAATAATTTGATGACGACATGGCCCAGGGTCCTCTCTCAGTATGGACCACAGGACCTTATGACGTAGGCCTGCTGAAGGGGGTGGGAGAAGTGAAAATTAAACTGAAACCAGGAACAATTTTACCAAAAGCACAACAACATCCCATGTCCAGAGAGGCGGATGAAGGGATCGCAAAGACTATTTCCTCCATGGTGGAACAGGGCATCCTTGTGATGTCAGAGTCACCCTGTAACACGGTGATTTATCCTGTCAAGATATCAAAAGGAGGGTCTTGGTGTTTAATTCAAGATTAAAGAGCGTTAAACGATATTGTTGAAGCCGAGTTCCCTCTAGTCCCAAATCCTTCCACGATTTTATGTAATATACCCGTCGAGGCAAAATATTTCACGGTGATTGACTTGAAGAATGCTTTTTTCTCAATCCCGTTGCACCGTGATTCACAAGATCTGACATTGTTCACATTCAGACAAATGCGTCTGAAAAGTGCAAAGTTGCCACACGGGTACTGTGAGTCCCCGTCCATCTTTAACAGAGTCCTCCAGATGGACCTGAGCAATATTGCAGTAGAAAGCGTCGTCTTGCAGAATGTGGATGACATTCTGATCTGCAGCACGACAGAAGAACGATGCAGGCGCGATTCAGTTCAGCTACTGACTATACTGGCTGAGAAGGGTTATAAGGTTTACAAGGAAAAACTGCAATACTGTCAGCAGGAGGTGCTGAACATAGGCCAGTTGATTTTTCATGAGGGGAAAAAGGTAAACCCAGAAAGGGCTGATGCTATCATGAACACAGCAAAGCCACTCACGGTAAAGGTAAAGCAAATGCAGAGCTTTTTAGGTCTGTGCAATTATGTTCGAGCATGGGTCTTCGATTACAGCTGGTATACCAATCCCTTGCTCCGGTCTCTAAAGAAGGCCCAGGTGACAAAGGAAAAGGTTGAATGGACTGAGAAAATGGAAAAAGGGTTTACAGAACTCATGAGAGTGATTTGTACGGCTCCAGTCCTCGGGATAATTATGCAGAAGAATTCTACCTGTTCTCGCACATGAATGTCAGCATTATGATGGCAGTGCTCGCTCAAAAAACCTTGTTGGGGTACAAGCCCCTGGCATATTCCAGTTGGAGTCTGGACCCAGTAATGAGAGGCCAATTCCCATGCGAATAAAGCTTTGCCATAGAGAAAGCGACAACCATTGTAATGGGATGGTCCATGACGTTATACGTCGAGCACTCATTATTTGCCATCTTAGAGAAACCGAAGGGCACGCTGACAGCTCAAAGAGCTTCTGCCTATGAGGTGATTATATCTAACCCATCAATCAAAATAGTTTGATGTAAAACAGTAAACCCAGCTACATTCATAGCCGAGCCAGTCACTGAAGGAGAACCGATACATGACTGTGCAAATTATGAGGAATTCTATGATGAAATCCCAAGAGTAAAAGAAAACGCCCTAGCAGGAGGAGAGATCGTTTTCATTGATGGTTCTTCAAGAATCGACCAAGAAGACAGACAAAGATATTCAGGCATTGCACGAATACCATCTAATTTTTCAGAGTTATTGGCATTGATACTCGCCATTGAGAATCATGCAGACCAGGAAATAACAGTGTACAGTAACTCCGCCTATGTGACATCGACAGTGCACGCAGGCCTAGCGCGCTGGAAAAGGAGGGGCTCCCTCCGAGCAGACGGCACGCCAGTGCAGCATGCAGCCTTATTGGACAGGCTGATCAAGGCACTATAGCTCCCAGTGGGCATAGAGGTCGTGAAATGCGCCGCCCATACTCATCATGGAAGTAGAAGTGGCGTGCACCCATGAACGAATGATGGTGGCATGAACCACACCCGAAGCCTATAGTAACATGGGGCAGACACAACTGATGGAGGGGAGGCACCGCAAGATGAAACAAACCTTTGGAAACATCAAGGGTGTTCTTTAAACCCCTCTGATGGATTGTGGTGGCAAGACAGCACTGGTAAACCAGTCATGCCTGTAGCCTTATTAAAAATAGCACTGAACCAATTGCATTGCCCCTTACATATGTCGAAAGAGAATCTAGCTACAATGCTGGCGGAAGACTGGTTCATACCGAATTTAGCAGATCATGTTGCATTCTTTATGGTGAACTGCATAATCTGCCAGCAATTCACCGCTGGGCACACACTAAAAGTAGTGAGAGGAGTCCTCCCCCGGCCAAATGGCCCTTTTCAGCACTTACAAATCGACTACGTCGACATGATCCAAGTGTGTAACGGGTACAGGTACTTAATTGTAGTGGTGTGTCCATTCTCTAGATGGATAGAAGCAGGTCCCTGTACACACCCAGACTCAACCTGTGTGGCCAATTTCCTAGTGAGGGGAGTGTTCCCTAGATGGGGGGTGTGTGAGGTGTTGAGGTCAGTCTTTGAACAGATCAGCTTGTTGCTTGGTATAAAGCACTAGTTCTCGTATGTGTATTATCCAGAAGGTAATGGTATTTGTGAGAGGCTCAATGGCTTGTTAAAGGAAAGGATAGTCAAGTAGAAGCTTACTCTAAAGAGGGGATGGTTGCACTCTGCCTTCCACTGGCATTATATGCTCTGCGGAACCAACCAGGCTCCGACCATCATCTTATGTAGCACGAGATAGTCACGGGAAGGAGAATGAATACCCCTCTCACCCCACGAGATAGAGCTAGATGTGATGCCGAGCCAATCAAAGAGGTCCTGGGAACCGAATTGTCACAATATTTGAACTGTATGACATCCAGCCTTACTGTTATTTCAGACCAGTTGCAGCGGCGATGAAAAGGGTGCAGCACGGCACAAATCATTACAGAAGACTCTGCAGCAGACCCAGCTCAAGGTCGTTGCATACCACTCGTGTTCCCTGGAGACGCAGTCCTAATCAAGAACCACACGAGGAAAAGGTGGGATGAGCCGAGATTCAATGGTCTGTTCGTCGTAGAAGACTGCACTCCATCAGCAGTCAAATTGCATGGCATGAGAGCATGGATTTTTCTCAATGACATTAAGCCCTAAATTGGAGAAAGCCCCTAACCTGCACCCCACCGCGATGAAACTACAGACAATGGGGAAGAACCTCAGCACGTGCAGACGAGATCCATGACGAGGAAGAAGGACGCATAAGCAGAAAAGCCAAGACAAAGAACCCGTTTGCAAGTTGTGGCATAAAGTGGACAGTTCCTCTAAAAAAAAAGGGGATAAGGACATAACTGACATTCTATGCATCTCAGTTGTAGAGTGATGAAGACAATTGCGCATCTAAGCAACGTTTGATGACTCAGACTTATAAAGCAACCACACTGAAGCGTCAAAGAAAACATGACACAAATAGATTATGATCAAAAGACTTTGCCTAAAGAGCTAAACAAAACATCCCAATTCATCAAAGAACAGGACGTCGCGTTGTAACATCTATGGTGTCACCTAGCAGAAATATCACAAGGGATGTATTGTCCTGTTTCCAATTAGTGCTGGAAAAATATCCGTCACTTGTAGGGAGAGTCACCAGTATCACAGACGTATTGAAGATCCTGCCAACAAGAAAGTAATCTGGCAACTGTTAACTCTCATCGCAGAAGCCTACATTCAGTTATCTGAATACAATAATAAGGACACAAATGCTTCCACCACAGGCATTTATAGATGAACTCGTCAATACACTCTTCTTCTGCGTCATAGAAGAGTGCCCAGTTATTGTCAGAAGAACCACTGACACGCTTACATACATCAGAGATCCAACAAACACTGAACATTTGAACCAGCTGTGGGTCAAGCTGAACTACCTAGTAGCAATCCATGCAGCAGGAAAGTGAAAGGCCTGTGAATCCAGAACCCAGCAAGCAGGACAAATGTCCCTGTCACCCGAGGACAGCCGGATGGCACACAACATCCTCATTCGCCTAGTAACTGACTTTCCGGAAATGGTGGGGAGACCTGTCGAGGTTGACGTCCTCACTTTCATCAGCGATCCAGCTAACGTTGAACAGATGGGAACACTCCTCCACGGTATCATGCTGCAAGTGGAGCTGTCCAACGTTCAGAGAGACTACATGAGGACATTCCAGTGAAACTGTCCGCCGTGGGACAGATCCAGGAGACAGAGTCAAAGCACTTCATCTCTCCGCCGTGGGACAGATCGTGGAAGCAGAGACGAGAACTTCACCGTTTTATTTTTTCTTATTTTTTGGACTTTAATTTTGAGTGATTGCTAGTTTTTTATTTTTTGCATTGAACAGATTCTAGCATGTCCTCAGGACTGAAGCTGATTCGGGGGGTGGAATGGGATCTCACCTATTTTGAATATGCACAATGAATGTGACTCGCCAAAGGTGTTAGTCTAATCTTTTTCCATAGTCTAGCAAGGGAACTGTATCCCATATACAGAGACAATCATCACCCACAAGAAGGGGGACAATTACGAAGCACCAGACACTTTAAGACACTAACATTCGAGAACCAACAATGGAGTGAACGAAAAGAATAGAACATTGACATTTTCCTATAATCAGAATGGGGCCCCAGAACAGTAACCTGGTCATCCCACCAGCATTGGGGCGCCCCCGCTTCCCTGGAAGGAAATGCTGCCACCTGTCTTACCGCACGATCATATGTATATGCATGGTGATTATCATTATCTTTTTGTCATTAACAATCAGAACTGCATTCTTTATTGGTGCACAAAGCGGTCCAATTGCAGTGCACCCACATGATAATGTACGAATGAGTCCCACACAAGCGCCTAGACCCTATATAGTTATTCCAGTCCCGAGAAAATCCGATGGTAAGGTAAATGAACTGAAATTGAATGTAATCAGCAGTGACACACACACAATTGAGTTTACGAATGAAGAGAAGAGCTGGAGGCAGGGTCAGTACAGAATGAATGAAAACATAGCACTGACCACTACACACACCCACACAATGAATGCACATGAACTAGGGCAAGTGCCAATGGCTACGGAACCACAAGCAAAAGCAGCAGAGAGCACAAGACTGCCTGCTGAGCAATTAGGCTCAGAAAACAATGAGAGAAACCGAGAAGAATCATGAGAAATGCCAACTAGAGAAGACGTTACAAGAGCCCTTAAAAAGACAGAAGCAGCTTTAGGAGAATTCACTGCAAGGACACAAATGTTGATAGATTATTTATTCCCATTCATAGCTAAAGCTAAGAAGCTACATGAGGAACTGGAAACCAAACCCGCTGAGACTGTACTGACAATCACACAAGTTCCAACACAAGGAACAAGTACCAGGCCCAGGATGCAGCCATACACGGGGCCAGTGACAGGCTGGGGGCTAATAAAGACACGTATAGAGGGCAGGAAAAGGATGAAAAAAGAGAAGGAGAGAATTGGAAAACCTCCACCTACCACATCGATGCATAGAAGGAAACATGCTCCATCGACCAGAATGCCTGAGAATCCCCCTGCAAGGAAAAGTCAAACAGACGCGTTTAGAGATGTAGTTATAGTGAACTACACGAAGACACTAAGAATCAAGGGAAGCACACATGAAGACAACAATGAATCAAACGATTACCTGGACAGCACAGCACATCTGGAGAACAACATTTGGTACCAGCACATGAAAGAAGTTGGAAGACGAAATTCGGAAGGAGAATGCTTCGTGTGTGCACTTCTACCATACAGTATGGGAAAATCCAAGATCTTTGTGGCTGTAGAAATTGATGTCCCGACAGCACACTGTGTGTCACACGTAGCAATGTGCAACACCAGAGGACAGTTTATGGGAAAAAGATGCCTCACTGATTTGGGCAACTGAAACAGCATATCCCGATGACGATGATTATGTCCAGGACATTAAGACAAGAAACAGAGCTCATACCAGGAATCACGTGATCAGGTATGAAAAGCCAGAAGTAAAATTAACCGGAACAAGATGGGAAATTAACCCAAAACTGAACATCAAGGAAAAACTCTGGAAGAAGCCCAAATGTGGAAGAATAGAGGCCAAATGGGGAACAGTGCTTTCACCAAACGGATGGGAAGAAGGAGTACTGATATGCCGAGCGTGGATGGTGCTTGGAGCCTGCAAAGAAGCAACAGAAAACTCACAAAAACTGTGCAAACCTCTATGGCCAAAGTTGGTAAAGTTACTAACCTGGGTCGAAGATAGAGGAAGGCCATTGCAGATAGTGCCACTGGAAAGCCCAAAATTGTGCTTCAGGAACAATGGCACAAGGAAGATGGGAGAGAATCAGAACTGTGGACGCATCTTTCAAGCTCCAGGAATGACTCACGGAACTGCAGTAATTATGGGTCATTACTGGGCGTGTGGATCCAAAGCATACATAAGGCTGCTGAGAAACTGGGGAGGCATATGCACAATAGTGAATGTCCACGTCCCTGCACTAGTGATCCCGAAAAGTGACTTGAATATAAACAGTTTTCCGAAAGCAGATGCCCACTTGAGGAAAAGGAGATCTGCAGAACTGGTATCCCGAATGAAGAGAGAAAACTACTTTTCTGCCAAATCAGAAGAGGCATTCCACGCAATCCTGTATGAACACAGGCTCTTCAGCCTCACCTCATTAGTATTCACAACGATCCTCACGCCATGGATCCAAGTTGGAGTAAATACTAAATGGTTGCAGATAACCAGATCGGAGTTATTTCAGACCATCAACACTACCATAAAAGGATTCAATGCTATTAAGGAAGAATTAAGAGTAATCCGACTGATGACCCTCCAGAACAGATATGTACTTGACATGATCACAGCGATGGATGGAGGTGTTTGCACAAAAATTGGAGAATCATGTTGCATATTTATACCTTCACATGACGAAGAAAATGGAACCTTAACAGAAGCCATAAGTATGCTGACAAACCTACAGAACCAGATGATCAAAGAAACTGACGAAGTTGATGATGACAGCTGGTTTGGAACACTTTCCTCATGGGTCCCACAATGGATGACAGACATATTGAAGTTTCTGGGAGCCTGCTATTCATGATGCTACTAGGATTTTGTGTTATCAAGATAATCCTCACACAATGCCAGAAAAGTGCGAAGAAAGCCATTGAGATGAAGATCATGATTGACGTCAAACCAGGCTGGAAGCCGAGAGACCTAACAGATGAAGAAAAAAGAGACTTTGTGAAGGCCAGCGAATTTGCGCCAGAAGGAACAAAATTTGTGTATCCCAGAAGACATAGACTTTATGAAGGAAAATGGATCTATTGTATCCCAAATGGTCAGTGTTAGCTTATGACCTGGAACAAAGACGAACAGGTTAAAACAGAAGGAAGCCTGAAAGGAGTGATAAAAATATGGACTCCAAAGAAGTGCATGTTCACACCATCATGTACAAACCTAGAAGACAAAGAAGTGGATGCAGATGATCCAAGTAAGAGTAATCTGAAGGAGGAAGAAGAAGTGGTCGATAAACTGACCAGAGGGGGGTGTGTAGAGGAGGTCCCAAATATGGCCTGCACTCCAGCCAGCCATTTTTAGATGCCAGAAGCATACTCGCCAAGATATGTGACATATAAGGAGCAAATAAACCAACAGAGAGCCACAGTAGGGCTCTGTCCAGTGCCAATCAGTGCCAATCAGTGGCAATCAGTATACCCATTGAAGCACCAATAACCAGAGAACCATGGGCCGCACGATACCCATTGAAACAACCATACCAGCAGCTGACGCGAAATGAAGACTACTTACAAACTGTCCAGGAAGGGACCCAAAGGGTTCTCATTGGAGGCGAGTGCTGACATCACAATGGTCCGAACCACCCACAGATGAAAGAAACTACAACATAAAGGCGATAAACAAAGACAAAATGTTGTGAGTAAGGATGTAATGAACATAAATGAAGAAACAATGCTGAACCATGTAGAAACGTAACCATTTAAACAGAATGGAAGTATGTTAGTGGCTAAATGCCTGTAAATAGGCTTGGAACGCAAGAAGCTAAGGAAACGGTGCTGCTTGCAATGCTTAAGTAGAAGAATAAAACGGCAAGTGCCAACTATATATCTACCTCAAGAAGCACATTATACAAGTGCGACTCCATTTTATAAAAGCAGAATTAAGCCTTGGATGTTTGAGGACAAACAGGCCAGGATTCATAAACTAGCTCAAAGTCAGATGAAAGAGCGGAATCGAAACTGAGCAAGAAGCACCTCATCGCTAGGAATTCGAGGTCAACCCAAGGAACGGAGGAGAGCAGCAACTCTGAAGAATCGAAACTTAAGAGCATAGAAGCCTGCCCTGTGAAGGTCGAGATAAGGAGGCCCAGGCAGGTGGCGAGGCTGAACAAAGGTTCACCAAATCATGCGTCCAGTGGCAGCAGCTTTTCGGGAGAGGGGGATCAGGATTATCTGTACCTAGATGACATCCTTATCCTAGAGCAGAACGCTGCAAGC
The DNA here is from genome assembly GCF_040938575.1 of Ambystoma mexicanum. Classification (NCBI taxonomy): domain Eukaryota; kingdom Metazoa; phylum Chordata; class Amphibia; order Caudata; family Ambystomatidae; genus Ambystoma; species Ambystoma mexicanum. The sequence goes on along the minus strand of NC_090937.1, from coordinate 1,344,982,545 downwards.
CTACGATAACGGGCTACTTGGGTGTGCAAGCTCGTATCTTCTCTTGGCTTAGTTGTGAACTAAGACAAATCTGATCTGCACCCATCTCAGAGGATGGCGTTCTAGGCTTTGTGGTGGACACCAGGAAGACTTCGTTAGAGCTCCCACTGGCAAAGATAAAAGCCATAAAAAAGGAGCTGAGAGCAGTAGTAGCGAAGAGAGTCGTGTCACTCCGCAGTCTAGCTCGTATAGTCGGGTTACTAGCAGCCTCCAAACAAGCCATTTTTCAGAGGCGGTCTAGGTTATCTTCAATTGGTAACGCTGGACCAAGGAGCCGTCACCGAGATCCACTGTTGGTTACAAAACATGGAAGCCTGGAACGGCAGAGCCATTTATGGAGACACCCCGGACGGCGTGATAGAGTCAAATGTAAGCTCGGCCGGGAGGGCCGCACGATGCAGCTCCTTAGAAACAGGAGGGAAATTGTCAGAGGAGGAGCTGTCTCTCCACATAAACTGCTTGGAGCTTCTAGCTTCTAGCAGGCTCTTTCACGGTACTGGCATTTACCAAATATTGGGTCAAATGCTGCGTGCTTCTCAAAATTGACAATATTTCGGTGGTCCGATATATCAATAAACTAGGGGGGACCTCCTCCAAGATGTTAGCCGAACTAGCAAAAGATTTTTGTCATTTTTGCCTGAGCCAACGAATATCAGTATCAGCAGAATATTTGCCAGGGGACTGGAATTTGCGGTATTTGGTAAACTCCAGCAACTGGAACCTCCCCCCCAGACTTATGGAGTCCCCTAGATACAGATCTGTTTGCATCCAGACTGAATGCAAAGATACCCAACTTTTTCAGCTAGAGGATAGACCCAGCAGCGGCAGGGATGGACGTGTTTTTACAGCAGTGGAAGGGTGCTGTCCACTACACCTTTCTCCCGTTCGTAATGTTAACAAAAGTTCTGGCGAAAGTTCGCAGGGAGCAAGCAGAGTTAGTGTTAGTAGTCCTTATATGGAAGTTGCAGCCATGGTTTCCAGTAGTGATGGAACTTTCTACAGATTTTCCGAGAGTGAATCCTCACAGGGCCGACATTCTTCCAGAGCCGAGCAGGCAACTCCATCCACTAGTTCTGGGAGACACACTGCGCCTAATGGCATGCAGGGTTTCGGGCAGAGATGGCAACTCCCAGGAATTTTGCTGCTCACTGTCTAGTGTATCAAGGACTCATGGGCACAGTCTACCATTAGGAGCTTTGGTGCTGTGTGTAAGCGGTGGAGCGCATTCTGTGCAAGAGTTAATACTAATCCCGTTTCGGCCCCTGTAGTGCAGATACTAAACTTCCTAGTACAGTGCTTTGCGAAGGGAGCCACATACAGGACAGTAGGCGTGTACAGGTCCGCTATTTCAGCAGGACATGAGAAAGTGGAAGACAAACCGGTGGGAGAGCACCTGACTAATTTACGGCTCTTGAAAGGGATGAAGATGTGCAAACCGCCGGGACCTTTTTAAGGAGCAGTTTTTAAGCTGTTCCTATCATGACCGCAGAATAAGGATCTTTCCCGGTCACAACTGTCGGGGAAGCTAGCTATGCTTCTTTGCCTCATAGCGTGCAGGAGGGTCTCAGACGTGAAGGACTTAGAAGTGGACAGAAAGATATTTTACCCGGAAGGGGTGGCGTTTAATGTGGCAAATAGGACAAAGTCAGACTCAAAAATAATATCTTACCCATATTTTCCCAATAACAGCAAGTTATGCGTGGCGCAATGCATTAAAGACTGCAAAGTGGTGGCAGCGCAAGTTAGGCCCAGAGGGGTTAACCAGCTTTAGATTGCGCGTAGGAAACCATTTCACGCAGTAACGACAGCCACGGTCGCCTGAGGGGCTTGAGATGTGATGCTCTGGGCTGGCATTGATTTATCACTGTTTGGAGCTCATTCTGTAAGGGGCGCAATGGCTTCTAGGGCTTTTTTAGCAGGCGTACCGTTGCAGGATATTATGAAAGCTGCTGAATGGTGGAATTATTCTACATTCAAGACCTTTTTATTTCAAACCCTTCTCCCAGATAGAGAATACAGTGATTGAGAGCTTTGAACATGCATAATGCTCGCCTCTTGTCTCAACATAGAATGAAGATTGCTCATGCTGAGAGCACTGGACAGTCTTGATTCTATTAAAGACAAGGAGGAGAGAATTGTATCCTGCTCAGGGATACGTAATATTAAATACATATATGAAATATAAAATATGCTTTATGAAGGTATATGTTTCATATTTTAAGGAGAACCCACCCTTATGATCATTTCATATTGGTTGCAGGGGAAGACCAGAGACAAACCTGAGAGGAGTACAGCCATAGGTACAGAAGTGCGGTTCTACAGTTCCGTTGGATTGTTGGGGCTACAGGAAGGAACAGTTGGTGTTGAAAGTTACATGGACATTAGTTGCCAAAGAAAGAGGAGGAATGGTAGAAGAGAGGACTACATATACTAGTGAACTGAGCCTGATTGGACACTGAAGGCTAGGCAAGACAACAGGAAAGCAGAGTCTTATGGGGTTTGGTAGTCCTTAAAGAAACATTTTAATATGGACATAAACTAACAACCCTTTTTTGGTTTAAAGAAACAAAACGAACAAAAAATGTTTGATCAGTTTAAAGTGTTAAAATGATGATTTGAAATTGCTGAGTATGCAGTAATAAAGAAACAAAAGCAAAATGCTCGCCTCCATGTCTCCATGCCTCCATGTCTTTAATAGAATCAAGACTTTCAGAGCTCTTAGCATGGGCAATCCTCATTGTTTTCCAGCAAGGATTGCCTCTTTTCTAAATAAGGAGACCAACTAGATCAAAACCCTCCCTAAGGAAAAGAAAAACATTTCCACTTTTGACCTCCATTTATAAAGCACTTCTGGCTGAACATACATTTCTATAGGCCCCATTAGTTACTCTGCCAATCAGAGCCCACCTTATAGGTAATGCAAATTCATTTCTTATGTGACATTCTGGATGCCCACCAACAGGTGTCATTAAATACGTGATATAAAGTGATGATCTGCTTCATTCTCCAGACAATAAGCCATTTTGATTGATTGGGCAACACTCATTGTTTCGAAAACTGTACATTCTCTTTTTGACAAAAGAGCTTCGTGTATCCTACTCGTCAGTAAAGGAGCATGACACTATAGTAAAATGTCCTTGTTCATGTCCACTGCCACACAATGGGCCTCATTACGAGTCCGGCGGTAACCAAGGCGGTAACCAGCGGTTTTACCGCCGGACTCCTATTACCATTCCGCCTCCGTGATTCCCGGAAATACCGGGGCATTACAACCCCGGTTTTCCGGGAATCACGGAGGCAGAATGGGGTTAATCCCCATTCCCATTGAGTCCTATTAGACTCAATGGGAATGGGGATCATGGAAACACCGCAGCATCTCGTAATGCTGCCGGTGTTTCCTCGTCCGCCTGCAGGCGGGCGATGTTAAACCCGCCAGGTCAGACCTGGCGGGAACATCACCTCCCGCCTGCAGGAGTCGGGATCAGGTGGTCCGGAAACAACGGTGGCGGTGGGTTTATTTCCGGACCGCCTGAGTTATAATGAGGCCCAATCTCTTTTGCTGATATGTGTCCAATATTTCCTTCTCTGTGGCTACATCTGAAACCCTGCTCTGTTTTGCAGCTAATTTCTGAGGTTAACGCTCTGTGGCTCTCCAAAAGCACACAACCCTATGTGTTTCCTTAGCCATACAAAGCTCTGACTTCCACAGTACTAATTTAGGAAAGGGCATTAAGCCAGTTAACATTTCCCCCAAGCATTGCAAATGTGAGCAGAGGTTGGTAAGTTCCAGTGTGCCGTTAATTAATGGCATCAAACACATGTTCTCAGAGGATTAATGTTCATATTAGTTTATTTTTGCAAATTAGAGCCTTCATATTGCCAAGTGTTACACGTTTACTAAATATGTGAACACTGTTAGCTTTACCTCTAACACATCTGACCCCTATCCTTTTTCTCAGAGTCATGGCCTCTGTTTAAGATTCCCATTTGAGAAGTCAATTTCCCTCGAAGAAGTCAAACATGAATCTGGACCATATTTCTTAATTAAAAGGAGTCTTCTGGGGCCATGGCTTGGTGCCGAGGATGTGATTGTCACCCGTTTGCACCGCTCCGACCCACCAATGTTTTAATAACTGCATTTCTTCAGTTACCGTCTCCTTCCCGTTACTGCTTTTCTTCCATGATCTGACTCTTTGTGTGTTCCGCCTCTGACTGGCTGTCCGCCGCTTCAACTTGCGTTTACAGCTTGTCATGCAGGCCGTAGATACCGAGCTCTTGCTGTTCCCGCCAACGGCCGCCCCTCCTGAGGTAACATCTGCCGTTGTTCGTGATGCAACGTGCTGCTCGGGCCTTTTCGTCTCCTTTCTGCTTCATGGCGCCACTGCATGCTCTCACAAGGATACTACACCGGCTTTGAAATAAACAAGTATTATAAAGGTTAATGTTGTCTTCTTTTTGCAAGCTATAGATATTTCTGTCATTGCCTCCTATTATTTTTGAAATATTATGCTGTACTGTGCATTTTTGAGGTGCATGCTTCTGCAAGGATATTACACCTGTTTCTGTTTTGGAATTAACTTTAAATACTAAGTTATTTTCAGCTTGGCTATTGATGGACATTTTTGTGGCTGCTCCTTTTGTAAAATATAAACGCTGTCATCTTAGGGGTGCTCACTTCTGCAAGGAAATGACACTGGTTTTGATAACAACTCGAAATATTAAGGCTAAAATATCCCCAATTTGGCAACTTTGACAACTTGTGTATATTTCTGTCACTGCTCCTTGATACTTTTGGAATCCAAACGTTGCCTTGTGCATTTTGGGCACCCGCTTTCTTTGCCTTGGATACTTACCTCATACTAGCTGCTACTATGGCCACTGGTAAGGGTAATCAAAAAACGCTGATTATCAACAGTCAACCCTGTCCTCGACCAACCTTAAAAGACCAAAAAGCGATATGCCTCCACCGCAGGAAATAAGAGCATGAAAACCTTTCATCGAAACTACAGCAACTTGACAACATGAACGCAGAATGGATGAAATGGAGAGGAGGGTTGGTTTTGTTGAGGATGTTACTCCAAGTGTGGTGATGCTGGAAAAAATTGTTAAAGATCTCCAGAGACATAATGAAGAGTTGTAGAACAGAAGCAGGTGCCATAATTTGCGCGTCTCTGGCTTACCAGAGGGGTGTTAAGGGACTGACCCTATAGCATTCCTACTGAAGATGCTGCCTGCCCTATTTCACCTTTCATTGGATACATATTTTAATATCTAGCCTGCTCAACACATTGGCCCTGTAAAAAAGCCTTCATCCTCTCACCACCCTCCTTGCACGCTCATATGCTATCTACTTGAATATACACAGCTTCAGCTCATAGTCTCTAAGGTCAAAGAAAAAAACTACCTTAGTTGGCATGGTATCAAAATTCATATTTCGCAAGATGTGGTGAAGATTACTGCTCAATGTAGAAAATCATTTTTTGGCTTTCTGCCCTGCTTTGAAACAGCTTAATGTGAGAAATTGGCTATATCATCCTTGCTTCTTTAAAGTCACTCAGTTTGCTCCATAAAAACTAAAGGCATGGACAAGTCCCTTCCCTTGAACTCTTCCTCTTCTTCGGGATCTTGATGCACTTGTGTTGTTACCAATGTTGTCTTATGTTTTTCGTGGGTCGGGTGTAGTTCTGACGTCCTTCTCCTGCTGTGAGCTGTCTTTCTGTATTTTTTTTACAACTTTGTTGGTGTCACATTCTCCCAGTAGTTTTCCCCTTCCCCCCCCCACATCCCAGCCTGATCCTATATAGAGTTGTACGGTTTGATGAGCTTTACTGCCTGGTTCTGCGGTCTTCTCCTCCCTTTTTTCAATGCATTCCATTTTTGGTCAGGCTTCCCCACCCTTTCCCTCTCTCCTCCTGTACCTCCCTTTTATGTTTGGGCCCAGTTTGTGGGCTGTCCTTTTAACGATTGCATGTAATTGGTTAATGATTTTAAAGCACTGTACATGTTACTCTGGTCTGCTCATGTACTTTGATATGTATTGGTCCATATCGTGTATTTACTTTTATTAATGTATTGCTATGTTTTTGAAATGTGTACCTTGGAACATCAAGAGATGTAACAACCAAATTAAAAGACACTAGATCATATCCCACCTTAACAGATTTAAGCCATTCAGTAGCATGTATATAGGAAACCTATCTCTTACTTGCTGAATCCATGAAATTCAAATCCTTTTGGGTCAAAGATGTAATTGCCAGTCCTGCAGTGGATAGGAAAAGGGTGTGGCTATTCTTCTTAGAAAGAAATTGTCATTCAAAATGTTGAATCAAGATGCGGACACTAATGGGCGTTGGGCATGGGTCAAACTCTTGATTGGCTCTGAATCTGTTTCCCATAATGAACATCTATGGTTCCACCCTACCTGACTATGGGTTCTGTGTTTCCATTAAGAAAATTCTTCTTAAATCTGGACTTACTAATCTTATTATGTGTGGTGACATGAACTAGGTACTGGATCCCTTCTTAGATAGGAAATCCAAATGCATGTTCAAAAGCTCCAAGTCCCATAAAGCCTTTACACGTTGTCTGACAGAAACTTCCCTTCATGGATTCACTTGCTGAATCCATGAAATTCAAATCCTTTTGGGTCAAAGATGTAATTGCCAGTCCTGCAGTGGATAGGAAAAGGGTGTGGCTATTCTTCTTAGAAAGAAATTGTCATTCAAAATGTTGAATCAAGATGCGGACACTAATGGGCGTTGGGCATGGATCAAACTCTTGATTGGCTCTGAATCTGTTTCCCATAATGAACATCTATGGTTCCACCCTACCTGACTATGGGTTCTGTGTTTCCATTAAGAAAATTGTTCTTAAATCTGGACTTACTAATCTTATTATGTGTGGTGACATGAACTAGGTACTGGATCCCTTCTTAGATAGGAAATCCAAATACATGTTCAAAAGCTCCAAGTCCCATAAAGCCTTTACACGTTGTCTGACAGAAACTTCCCTTGTTGACACGTGGAGACTTTCTCATTCGACTCATTTACTTTTTACTCACCTCCCCATGGCTCACTTTCTCGCCTTGATTATATATTTTCATCTAAATCACTTGCTGGTACTATTATCGATTCGACTATCTCTACCATTATCATCTTTGACCATGCTTTGCTGACATCAAAAAATCGTCCTTCAAATGGAGTTTCAATAACTGTCTGTTACAAGATCATCAGTTTATCGGTTACTAGTCTTTCCATCGAAGATTTACCATCGAACATAAAATGCATTAAAAGTTATCTAACGAAAAATGTTCCATCGAATTGCCATACATAAAGTACAAAGTGTTTATGCATAGAAACCCTTTCATCGAATAGGGTTTCGTTATATACAAACGTTACATTTTTTGTAATTCGATGAATCATGCTTAACTTTATAACGTTACAGGGAGCTGTCCAGTGCTGAAATGTATAATTTTAACACTGGACACACTGGACAGTTCCCTGTAACTTGTGGTATTTATTGTTTATTGGGCCCTCCCACAAACCCTATTTTCAAAAATTAACACTTTCCTCAACCCATTGAATTTCCAACCCAAACATACATCTATTTTAAAGGTATGTTCGATGGAAAAGCATTTCAATGAATGAATTTCGATGGATTATGATTATATGGAAATAGGATTGATGAAAAGACTGCATACCCAGTTTATCCTGTCCTTTCAATCTTTCCCGCAATAGTATTTTGCTGAAAACCTAGATCAGGACACTTCAGTGGTCACTAATTGGGATGCCTTTAAAGTGGCGCTCAGGGATCATATATCATTGCTTACTCTAGCAGGAAAAAGAAACATCATAAAAAACATCTTGAGGATTTGTATCTTCAACTTTTCAATGCGAAAAAACAGTTCTATATGTCCTCCTCTGACACAAATCTACGCTCAGTCCTGTCCTTGCGCTTTCAAACCAATACTGAACTTACTGAGATGGTTTCTGGTGCCTTACTAAAATATAAAAGCAAGATCTATCAGACTTCCAATATAGCCGTCAAATCGCTTGCTACATACCTTCAGACCAAACGGAAAAAACATGCATATCACACAGTAAAAATAAATCTTTTACCACCCTTACAAATCACAATGATATTATGAGTTGCATCAAGCAATTCTATTGTGACTTATATACCCCTGAAACTACAGTCTCCCCTGCTAGTATTGATTCTTTTCTAAATAACATTAGTAGGATATCATATCCCCCAACTGATATTACTCATTTGGACAGTGATATCTTCCTTCATGAGATTAATTGCGCTATCAAGGAGTTTGGTAAAGGGAAGGCCCCCGGCCCTGATGGATTCTCTTCTGAGTTTTTTAAATAATTTTGCCTGTTCCCTTACTCCTAGGTTCAACATGTTATTCTCCTACTTTGCCTCCCAGAAATACTCTTCTGGATCCTTTTCCGAGGCGCTACTCATCTTATTCCCCAAAGCGGATAAAGACCCTGATCTTCCCAACAATTACAGACCAATCTCACTCATTAATGCTGAAAGCAAGATCTTCGCTAAAGTTCTTACTAGCAGAATTGAATCATCCCTACCCACATTGGTTAAATCCAATCAAGTTGGCTACGTCAAGGGTAGGAACATATCAGTGAACGCAAGACTTCTGCTAGACGCTCTGCATATTGTTTCAAAAGATAAAAAGGACATGCAAAGCTATGCAGCTATTGTGCTGGACGCTGAGAAAGCCTTTGATCAGGTCAACTGGGATTTCATGTTTCAATCTCTTTGATGGCATGGTTGTGGCAAAAATTACTTATCTCTTATTAAGCTTCCCTATTCATCTCCCAAATCTTCTATCTGTATACATGGCGAATCCTCATCCTTCTTTTTTTTGCAAAGTGGTACTAGGCAGGGGTTTGTCTGTGTCTCCTATTCTTTACATTCTTTCTCTTGAGCCTCTATTAGACCTTATTAGATCTGATAGGACATCCCTGGGATCTCTGGCAGGAAATCCAGTAGTAAAATAGCTGAGTATGCTGTTGATATTCTAATCCTCATAAAGAATCCTAAACGTCATCTCCCTCATCTATTGGATAGACTCCATCAGATTTCCCTAGTATCTGGCTAAAAGCTTAACAAGGAAACATCTGAGATATTACCCCTAAACTCTTTCTGTGCCAAACTTGAGTTAGATGCGTTTGGGTTTAAATGATGTCATGACTCAATTAAATACTTGGGTCTTCGTTTTGCTTCCTCTGTGATTGATACTGCAAACTCAATGCAGAGTTATTGGTCAACAGACTCAAAGAACTAACGTCAATGTGGTAATCTCTCTACCTATCCTTGTGGGGTCGTCTTGACACCATTAAAATGAAGTTGTCCCCCATTGTTTTGTATTATTTTCAACTGCTCTTGGTCCCTTTACCTCCTTCATTTTTCAAGTCCATTAACTCAATCCTTCTCAATTTCTTATGGGGAACAGGGAAGTGTAAGAGAATTGCTGTAAGTATGTTGAGAGCCCCATATGATAGTGGCCGGGGGGTTAGATTCCAGGACCTTAAATTGTATCACTCTGCATTTTTTCTCAAACAGTCCTGTTGCCGGTTTGCCTCTCCTGAATTCTCTGACACACCCTCCTGGTATGAGTTGGAATAACAATTAGCACATCCTTACGACATTACTGACCTTATTTACGTATTTAGCCACATATCGGTGTCACTCTCGGTCCCCATCAAGGCCTCTTTCTCTGCCCTTATATAATTCCTTTTCCCCCACAACAAAACCCTGTGCAAGGAACTTTCCCCGTTTCTGTGGCACAACAAATTTTTGAGCATTAATGGTTAAATAAAGGTATCAGATTTATCCATAATATTATTAATGGCTGCTCCCTTCTCTCATTCCAACAGCTCAGAAGTATGTTCCCCATCCCTGTTTCGGACCTTCAATTTTACAATAATTTGGTCAATGTGTGCTTAGATGCACTTCAGTGTTTTACTAAAGGCAGTCGCGCCTGATGCTTCGAGACTTCTGCTCTTAACCATGACTCCCGATATCAGAGTTGCCAAATTCTACAATATATTAATGTGGAGGTCCTGCCACTAATTGGCTTGTGTGTTGTGTTCCAAATGGGAGTGTGATTTTGGTTGTGTCCTAAATGATCATACTTGGTCTCTATTGCATACTAGAATCAGGGCGTCTCTACCTCTGCCAACATTACACAAAACCTGTACTTCTTTATTCATAGATTTTACATTACCCCCCTGAAATTATCTAAATCCAAAACTGGTGCAGATAGCAAGTGTTGGTCCTGTGGAGATGCCCCTGCTTCCTACAAACATATGTTTTTTGATTGTCCCTTTGTATTCAAGTTCTGGCTAGAGCTGTGGAGATTTTTTAAATTAATCTTTTCTGTCAATATCCCTTTATTGTTTGTAGATAGCCTTGTCGCCAAAGATGCCAAGCTACATGCTTCGGCCAAGCTGTATGATCTTTTCATTGCTCTTGCCCTGAAGCTTATCACTGCCAACTGGAAACACTTGCAAAATATCTCCATTTAAGGATGGTGAAACAACATTTTCCATGTGCAAAGAATTGAACATTGTATGCTGCTTACTTTGATACTATACCCAAGTACAATGCCAAATGGGTTCACTTCATTCAGTACTAAGTAAACTTTAATATGTCCACTCATGGTTCCTGAGATGTTTATTGTTTATCTGCTACCATTTTCAGTGCATCCTCTTTTCCTTTATATTTGATCATCAGAGTTCTTTGCTTTGTGAATCAATGATTTCAGGATTTATATTGTTATACTTCCCCTAACTCTTCCTCCTTCCTACTGTTTTCTTGTCCGCCCCTGGTTCGTTCTCCATCATTCATGAATTTCATTGATGATTGCAGATTTAGTAGTATATGAATTATCGCTAGCTCGTTTTGTGGCATCACTCACTTGTTTTTCAGATCGTTCATTGAGTTATCTTGTTGCCTCGGCTCAAATTTTGAACATTATTGTTTTTATGGTCATCTGCATAGCTACTATTATATTGTTCCTTTCCTTTTATTATCTTAATAAAGAATATCAAACTTAAAAGGGGTCTTCTTTATGGGAATAGTAACCAGCCCAGTGGCAATGGTCAACCCCGTTTCCAATTGCTTGTTCCTAACAAGTTCCGTAAGGCTGTTTTTGATTTTATGCAACCCAAAATCACAATGTGATTTGTATTTATGGCAGGTTATATCAATAGGTACTGTGAAACATGCATCACCTACCAGAAAACATCTTTTAGTGGTGAAGGCAGGATACCCCTACATCCACTACCAGTAATTGCCATTCCATTTTCACAAGTAGGGGTGGGCATAATTCTATGTCCAGCCCGGAGGCAAGCATTATGCTTCAACTTCTTTAATACCACTCTTCAGCAATTTCAACAAATAAACTACTCATTTTATTTTTAATTTCTTCTCTTTTTCTTCTTTTTCTTCTGGACTATATTTCCCTCTCATCCTGCTCCTTCATGTAGTCCATGTCACTTTCTGTCTTTGCCCATAGCCCACTTCCTGTCCTTTGCTCCCCCTCTTCTATTCCTGCTTTTCAGCAAGATACATACAACCTTGCTGTAGAGCAACATAACTATAGACTATTGTGGGTTTACAGCCATAGACGTGAACTGTGTTTCCCATTCCTTTAAGATGAGTAGCAATACCCTGGAGATGGATGTGGATGCAGATTATATTCATACATCAATAATCAAAATGACTCAAGTAGTTTGGCAAAAGGGGAGTCCGTTTTATTAACAAGTATATAAAACTGGGAGTACAACAAACATCAGCAGTCGTACGATCCTCTTCTCAAAGCATCTTAGTAGAAACTGAGGTTATATTGCATAAAATTGTCATCATTGATGTTGACCTGCATCACTACTTACGTGGTAAACTACAAAAACGTATTGGAGGGAGTGATTGGTTCTAAGTGATTGGTTCTAATGAATATCTAAGCATAAGTTCCATATCACTATAGAACTGTGAAGGAAAGTGATAGGGTGCTTAACATCAGGTGGGGCAACTAAGCCCTACCTAAACATGGCCACTATGAACGTCACTGAATACACAACGTTCCATTGACTACACAAACTATAGGACCCTTGATTACATGGTCCTCTACAATTGGTTGGCTTCTGACCTTCATCAGTAGTTTTCCAATTACATTTAGCAGTACGAAGACTGAACATCCAAGTGTTAGGGGCCTCATCTAGAAACTAGCTTCCCACCAATTATTATATCAATCCATCATCACCTCAACAGTCCAGAATCAATTAGTGCTTTGAAGTTTGGCATTGGGATTGTACTGTGCTCTGAGAATTTTAAGGAGTGTTGGCACAGCCGGCCTTCGTGCGTAGGTGTGACCACCTCGATTGTCCAATTTCTTCCTTCCACGTGACTGAACTCCATGAAATCGAGTTTTTTGTGTATTTAATATTCTTTTTTAATAGTACTCTGACGTATTTTGTTTTGCTCAAGGCTTTCTGAACAGGAGCCTCTTGTACCTTGGAATTGAAAATTGGGTATTTTCCCTATTGTTTGTTACCGGGGGACCAGTTTTAAAACGGGAAATCACAAATTATGCATACAAAACAGAAAAAATGGTTTCCCCTCTCTCTGTCCATGTTATGTTAACTGATTAGGCCAAACAAACATTTTTCACATTTCTCCACCATGAAGTATAATGAGACGATATAAAGTTTTAAAAGCATTTACTATTTATTTTTCACATTAAAAAGAATTGGTTATGCACTCTCAATAATGAAAACACTAATATACAAAACAACTAATATATGGGCTTGGTGAAATACAAAGTTTTTCAGCCACAGATACCGTAGCGGAGCAGATTTCGAGCTGAATCAAAAGTATAGGGCTTTAAGAGTGCTGTTCCCACACCACCCATTACAATGGGTTACATAAGAGGGAAAGGAACACTTCCGCCAAGGACTGGACGTCTATACTCTTCAAAATCGGAAGGGTCGTTTGTGGAAAAATTGCAGGGCTCACTTAGTGCCTTTTTTCCACCTTTGATTTTCTCTTCAATCATCTGTGCACAAGAGAAGAAGGAAGCATCACACTTAGGACCAGACGAAAAAGTCAGTTGCTCTTGGTTTAAAGAACGCAAGCACTGTGCCAAAAAGAATTGACAAAAATAATTGACCATAAGAAGTATAATATGTGATTGACCAAATCGGATGGAACTATTTTCCTCTTAAGAACATTAGGAAACCTACAAGTGCGATCATTGTTATACCACAGTGTTATAGAAGATTTATACAATACAACATAAAAATATCTTTTGTCCTGAAGAAGGCCGTATAACAACTGGGAAACGACACCAGGGATGGTGTCTCATTAAGAAATGGGGCCAAAACATGTCGACGATCTTGTAAGACTGGAATAATAACAAGTCTTGTGTTTTGTATGTTTAATGGAACAGAAATTGATGTTGAAATGTGAAGAAATAAAGTTTTTCCTACAATGGTACCATAGTAACATAATAGACATTGTTGACCTCTGAGAACTGAGCAAACAGAGACCATTAATTTTTTGTTCTCTGTTATCCTCAAATTTTTTTGTACTGTTCCTCTCACCCCATTGAATGGTTTGTTTTTTACCTTTTTTGATTGCTTGTCTTAATTTGTAAATGGTGACTTTTTGTATATATTAATTGTTTTGTATATCAGTGTTTCAATTATTGGTATTGCATAACCACACTGCGTGTGCTGAAAAAATATATAAACATTCTTTTTTAGGTGAAAAATAAATTGTAAATGCTTTGAAAACTTTATATCGTCTCAGTAATGCTTCATGGCGGAGAAATGTGAAAACATTGTGTTCAGCTAATCAGTTGACATAACATGGACAGAGAGAGGGGTAACCAGTTTTTCTGTTTTGTATGCCTCTTGTGCCTTTCCGCAAATTTGTATCCAATGTCAGCCAAGTCCTGCTTGATAAGACTTTTGGCTTCCTGGCTCACCTAACTCCGTTTTCTTGAGATTCATTTGTGCCATTAAAATGGCTTTTAAGTGTAAAACACTGAAGTGAGGCCTTCTTATTCATGTTCAGTATTGCTTTATAACGTATAGTGGAAAACATTCATCTTTTATTTGTCCATATGCATCTATAGAGGTATACACATATATATTTTCTTTTTGGTGCTTGCCGCGGTCTATCTATTATAGGCTTAGAGCTAGCTTCTCGATCACTTTGCTGCTTGCGTTTCTTCTGCATCTGTACACGTGTAAAATTACTTGATATCTTCATCTGTTTATGCGGCATAAGCTTCTTCATCCTGAGCCCAAGATGTCACTTATCCTTGCTGCTTTCTTGATGCCTTAAAGAATATCTGCATTCTCTGATCTCTGCATCTCTTCCGTGTGCATCATCTCTTTTCGTGTGACATCACCATTCATTCTTGCCTTTTAACTGCTCTGCTTCTTCGGGAATCTCATTCAGATGGCCATCATTTTGTCTTGCGTGCATGTATGGCTTTCTCAATGGGTACCTTTCCTCCCAGATTCTCGCAGGTACTTGTATTCTTATGGGTACTGCACAGAGTCCACGTTCTGCTCTTTGCTGGATCAACTGTTCCTCATACGTCACATACTTTGATTCCCATTCTATAGATAATATGGGTGGGGCATTTGGAGAGGGAGTACTTGGCTCCTCCTCTACATTCCCCCCTCTGGGCAATTTATCGACCACTCTCTCATCATCCTTCACATCTAGACATCCTTGTCTAAAGAATTGCTTTTTTAGGATCCATATCTTTATGACTCCCTTCAGACATCCTGCTGATTTCACATGCTCATTCTTATTCCATGTCATGAGCATGCACTGTCCATTTGGACTGCAATAGATCCATCTTCCCACATATTTCTTGTGGTTCTTCGGGTACAAGAACTTTGTTTCCTCAGGTGCATGAATACTGGCCTTCACAAAGTCTCTGATCTCTTCATCTTTCAGATCCTTGGGCTTCCATCCTGGTTCAACATCAATCATAATCTTCATCTTTATAGCTTTCTTTGCTGTCTTCCTGCATTGTGAGATTATTATCTTGATCACACAAAATTCAAGCAATATCAACACAATCAGGGCTCTAAGAAACTTTAACATATCCTCCTTTAACTCGTCATCGTGAAAAGGTGTGAACATGCAACATGATTCTCCTATTTCTGAACAAACAACTCCATCCATAGCTGTGATCAGGTCCAAGACATACCTATTCTGGAGAGTCATCAGTCTTATGGCTCTCATCCCTTCTCTGATTCCATTGAATCTCTTTTATGGTCGGGTTAATTGTGTGCAGCAATTACCTTCTGGTTATCTGTAGCCACTGGGTATTTGCTCCGACTTGGATTCTTGGCCTCAAGATCAAAGTGAACACTGAAGAGGTTTGCCTGAACAGTCAAGGCCTCTATTGATTTGGCTGAAAACTAGTTTTCTCTCTTTATTCTCTTTATCAGCTCCACAGATCTCTTCTTCCTTAGGTGAGCATCTGCTTTTGGGAAACTGTCAAGATTCAGGTCACATTTTGGAATCACTAATGCTGGAACATGGACATTCACTAATGTGCATATTCCTCCCCAGTCTTTAGTAAGGCCTGATGTAGGCCTTGGATCCACAAGCCAAATAATAATCAATGGTTACTGCTGTTCCATGCATCATTCCTGATGTATCAAAGATGCAATCACTTCTTTGATTTTCTCCTGGTACCATTATTCTGAAGCACAGTTTTGAGCTCTCCAAAGGCACTATCTGCAGGGGTGCTCCTCTGTCTTCGACCCATGTTAGTAGTTTAGAAAGTCTTTGCCACAACAATTTGCACACCTTTCGTACATTTACAATAGTCGATTCAGGACGATTAGTTAGCATCCAGGCACTGGTGATCGCACTTAACCCCTCTGTTCTTCCAAATTCGAATCTTGTTTCCAGTTTTTCCTACGATTTCCAGTTTCTTGTTCACTTCTCTTCTGATTTCTGTTCCTTGTACTCCAGGTTTCTCGTATCTGATAACCAGCCTTCTCATCTTTGCATTGTTTCTTGTCTTTATATCTTGGATGTAGTCATCTTCATCTGGATCTGTCTTTTCAGTTGCCCATTTGAGAGAGGCATCTTGACCCATGAACTGGCATTTTGTTTTGCAAAGTGCCATGTGTGAAAGACAATGTGCTGTTTGGACATCTATTTCAACAGTTATGAAGATCTTCGACTTCCCCATGCTGTATGGCAGGAGTGCACGTACAAAGCATTCCTCCTTTGAAGTTCTTCTCCCTACTTCTTTCATGTGCTGGTACCATATGTTATTTCCCAAGTGTGCTGTGTTGTCCATGTAATCATTTAATTCATAATTATCTTCCTGTGCGCTTCTTTTAGGTCTCATTCTTTTCATATGAGTTTCCATAATAATATCATGAAGTGTACCCATGTAGCTTCTTCTCACTGAACTAATCACAGGAACATCCGTCCGGGTTCCTTGTGTTTTAGGACCTGTTTTTGGGTCAATTGTCACTGGAGCAAGTGTATTTGCATGTGTCTCTTGTGTAGGCTTAACTTTTAACACCCCTTAATCTTGTCTGGTTTTCCCAGCCTGTCTCTGGCATCGAGAAACAGTCTCTAAGACACGCTTGGTATGTGTATTATTACTAATAACATCCATCTCAAGCTCAGGCAATTTGCCATCTTTCTTTGGGACAGGAATAACTACATAGGGTCTAGGCCCCATAGTAGTTGCCACACATATAGTTTCCCTTTGCTCAGAAACGTGCACAGGAGTATTAGCTCCATGTGCACCAATATAAAAATGCTGTTCTTACAGTCAAGGAAAGAAGAATGATTATGAACACAATGCAAGGTAGATTATACAGTGGTACGTCAACCTACAACATCTGCTTCTTGGACAACGTGAGCGCCTTTCTTCATGCGGTAGAATAATGTTGTTGTTTAGATTACCCATCTTGACTACCTAAGGAAGAAAAACTAAATTTTAAATTCTAAAGCATTATGAACATCTTCTGGAAGCTGCTGTCTTGATTCAGCAAATCATCCTTGATCAAATGTCTACTTACTGGATAATGAAATCACTGTCACTGTGTCTCTGGAACCAGTCTTTCACTAGTCAAAATACAGATGCCTCTTTATAAAGAAAAATGACCTCAGCAAGTCTACACTAGCTGTATGACATAGATTATCTCCCAATCTATGCCTCAAATATGCCTCAGCCCAGACGACATGTCGAATTTCTTTCAGCAGGAACCTAAAAAGTCTTCCTTTATCAGCAACCGCTCAATCTGTCCCTCGGGGGAAAGTTTCTACAACGACCTGTGATTTCTTTCAGAATAGATGCTCACTTGGATAATGATACCTTCCAGAATCACATTCAGATTTGCATTGTTTCTCGGATCCCTGAGAAAGGTGCACACAGGTGCCTCCCAACAAGGTGCGGATAGGGGCAATTGTACTCTCCTCACTGTACTCTGGTAGCGGCAAGAATTGTTCAGTAATGAGTATGAGTAATCGTCTTATAACTTCTTCATTCTTAGGATTTTGTAAAAAGGCTGGAATGCAGGTGGTTCTCGCCACCAGCACAGGACAATTGCACAGTACCAACTCGAAATGGGTGAGAATGTTTCTATTAAGGTCATCACTGGGTAACACCATAAGTAAATCCAAACAGGAACTCTGTGTCTAACGAATCTGGGTATTGTACCCTTTTCCAATTTCTGTGTCCACAATCAAAATCTGGCATAACCCGCTTCTTATCAAGGCTTAAGCATGTCTTCCAAAGTAAATAACCTACTGTGGCTTTTTGAATACAGATCTTCCCTTAACCCTGCAACTGAGATGCACAGAGTGTTCGAACTAGTTTTCTTGACCCTTTTATAAATTACTTAAAAGGAGTGTCCCAAACCAAGCCACAGTCCAATGGGTTCCTTGTTTTTCTACTTGTCAGCTTCTGCATCCTTCTTCCTCTTCATCGATCTTGTCTGCACGTGCTGTGGTTCATCCCCGATGCTTGTACTTGCCTCATCGTTTAGGGGTGCAGGCAAAGGAGTCTTTCCAGCAAAGATTTTAACGTCTACCAGAAAAATCCAGGCACGCCTGCCCTGCACTTTGACAGCAGACTGCATGATATCCTTGAAGCATCCCCTCTCAGATTCTGCAGGTTTATCACTCACACCTTCCTTACCACCAGCCCACCCCTCACCTGATGATTCTGTGTGTGTCTTTACGGATTCGTCGGATGAGCTTTCCAGCTTTTCCCTCCAGGCTGTCTTTCTCCGTGTCCTGATGGCCTTATTCTTCTGTTTGATGAGATAGGGGTGAGCTCCCCATGAGGCCACCTTGCCTATAAGGCTATTAGCCCGACAACGGGGACTCCAGGGAGCCCACCCCAAACCAGGGAAAAGCCTTGCCGAAAAACCCTGGAAGATCTTGTAGCTGTAGTTGGCAGTGGTGAGTTGTAGTTATCCAGAGAGGTAGTTGTTGGCGTGCACTGGTATCTGGACTTCAATACCCAGCATGCACGGGTAGGTAAGGTAACAGTATATAGTTCCAACGTACTCAGGTTCTGAGGGTAACGGACTAGACTAACCAGCATGCACTGGAAAGTATCCGTAGTAGATTGAGGAATAACGATCCAGTGCGGAACAGCACAAACAGTTAGTACTCTGATGCACTCAAACAAAATAGCGTTCACAGCATAGCGCTCCCAGCATAAAGCGTTTGATGGCAGGGGAGATGCCGTGTGGAAGGAACGCGTACAAGAAGGCAGCGCAGAGTTAGGCACACAGCGGGAAGCTGAAACAGACAGGTAAGCAAATAGAGCGGGAGAGGGGAAACCGCGAACAACGGTAACGGAAAAACACAGGCAGACGAACAAGGGAGGAAGGCAAGGGAACACAGAGGAACAACGGGAGGCAGAGAACGAGCGTTGTGAAACTCACGTAAACAGCAAGAAAGTTGCAACGCACAGGTGCTCTTCATTCCCAGGTACTTGTACGTACTACAACAGAAAGACTAGACCACACCTTGCAGTCACTCTGAGTCTAGTCCTTCTTCCACATCGCCCATCTGCTCCATACTTTCCATGGGCGATATATGACAGTATGACCCCTTCTCAGAGGTCCTCCACCCGGTTTACCCGGGTGTGGCCGATGAAACCATCGGATAAGTTGGGCTGCAGATATGAGACTGACCGGTTCCCATGAACTCTCAGACCATGGGTATCTGTTCCATAGCACCAGATACTGCAAGGTGCTTCTCTTGTACCTTGAGTCCAGTAATCTGGATACTTCATACTCCTTCGATGTTTCAATGGGTAGGATACCAGTTCCTCTCTTCCTTCTGTTGCGTGGATCTTCCACATATTCCTTTAGCAACGAGGTGTGAAACACTGGATGTATCCTTTGTAGCCTTGCAGGAAGAGCTATGTGAAAGGCGACAGGATTGATCTTGGCAGTAATCTTGAAAGATCCGATAAAACGGGGAGAGAACTTTCCTTGATGCACCCATCTGGGCAATAACTTGGTGGATAACCATACCTTGGTACCCATGTCCCATTGTGGATTGGGTCTTCGCTTGAGATCAGCCCACCTCTTGTTCTCCAGACGGGAGGTTTCAAGATTAGACCTTGTTCTTTTGTGAAGGGTCTGAAGGGTGTCCAAAAGATGGTCCACAGAGGGAATGTTAGTAGACACCGGACCAAACAGAAGAATGTGTCTGGGATGAAAACCGTAGGTACAGAAAAAGGGACTCATGCCTGTCGAGGAATGTCTTGTATTATTATAAGAAAATTCTGCCATGGGAAGTAGGTTAAACCAATTGTTTTGCTCCAATGTTGCATTAAGATGTTCGGTTTGCCCATTGCTCTCAGGGTGAAATCCTGAGGACAGTGATCTCTTTATTCCTGTTAGTGAGAATTCTCTTGTAAGGCTAATTTCCAAAACCTAGTGAGTCCCCCAGCAGCTTTGCTGGATTTTTGGGGTTTGTTTTTTTCTCCTGCTAAGAGTGAGACTCTTTTCCTCCCACTCTTATGCATGATTTGAGGTTTTGTGTGCTTATGGGCTATGGGTTTCTTTACTCCATAGGGTATCAGCTGTTTTTGTGTATGTGTTACACAGCACCCTCAGTGCAGTAACACAGGGGTGTCATAGTGACCCCCAAACATAGACTTCATACCCTGGGACTGACTACGGTCTCCCAGGGCATGTAAAGTCACCATTGACTTTACTAGTCCAGAATTGTGAACAGAACCAGTACAAACCATCATATTGTGTAAATACTTGAAGGGGTTAATTCGATTGCCCCTGGTTCTTTTTCCAAGGGGGCACTGTCCAGTCCCCCCTTGTCGAGTCTCTGGCTGGTGGCAGTGGTTACTACGCAAAATATTTCAGCTGACTATTTCCTATGGGATTCTCCCATTGATTTTAAACGCACCACTTTTTGGTGCTATGTTAAAGATACCGCCTGTTTATTTAATATTAAATCACCGGTTGGGTCTTTTTGCCAGAACTCTTTTCTAAAATGGCGTTCATGTCCGTCTCTGTAACTCCAACCAAGGTCGGGCCCTTTGTTCCACTTTTTGGCGGGTTTCTCCACAGAAGCCCTCCAACTGGTGCCACTCCGTCTGGGTTCCACAAGATGTGTGGGTGGGGGAATTGGCACCCTGGACTGCGTTGCCTTAGCAACTCAAGTCACACTCTGTTCTGATTGGCCCAGTGGTGAGCCGCCCGGCTCACCACTTAGCCTGTTTGAGTGACAGCTAGGCTGTTGAATGGGGTTTTTTCTGCATAAAAGCAGGGCTTTTGGGACTGGAACTTCAGAAGTCACCACAGAACCTAAGAAATCCGAAGAGGGAAGAAGCTGAGCCATCTGCAACAACGACACCACCGGTGGAGCCCTGCTGCAACAACCTCACCATTTTGACGACGACAAGAGGAGATCTTCTGCTGGAAGAGTCTTCGCCCTCTGAGCTGGTGGGATCAACCAGTTCGCCGTTTCGTCTTCCAGGACATCTCTTGGACGAATCGCCCGTGCCAAGCACTCCGGTGGCCGAATAGCCAAGTTTCACTACTGTGACCGCGAATACCTGGAACGCACCTTTTAACCGACAAACTCTGCGGCTGGTTTCTTCCCTGGGCAGTGCACCGACTTCAAGTTTCCTCCTCGACGAGATCCTCTCTTCTCCTAGTCAAAACCAAGAACTGCACCTGCTGCCAGGAACAACTGCCACCGCTGGAGCTGCCTCACTCTTTAAGGTACTGTGTTCTGCCTGGCCTCCCTTCCGTCGGATTGCTAAAGGTGACCCTTAAATCCTTGGCTTTCCAACTGGGTTGGCCCCCAGACCTTCTAACTTTGTCTTTTGAATCACCCCAACCTCTTTTGAACATTTCTACAAAGACTTGGATGCATTGCAAAACCGTGTGATCTTGGGCATATTTCGCCTTGCTCCATTGAAAGTGGGCCTGGCCTATGAACTTTGGCTCTACAGTATACCCTGCCTTTGGTAAATTGATTTTGTCTCTTAAAAGTGTTGGGAACTGTTTTATTTTTATGACCTGCGTTTTTCTCACCCTTTAACCAAATTATTGGAGTGCCATCTAAGTTACGCGCTCACCTCTGTTTTGACAAAAAGTGGTGTTTTGACTTAGACTTGTCTAGTAATTGCTAAGGGAGGTGTGAATACCTTTCTGATTGTGTTGGAACTTGCTTTTGATGTATAGTGCTAGTGTATTTTCTAAAATGTGTGTTAAATAAATAATTATATACTTTTGATAACAAGCTCTGGTCAGTGTTTGCTTGCTCTACTGTGTTTTTAGCCCTATTGTGTATCTTCTGTATACTGCCTAACTCTTCTTGAGAGAAGTCTGACTGCTCAGCCACAGCTACCAGGTAAATCTGGGTGGTACAGACTGCTACCAATTTGATTTACTGCTTACTCCTGTAGTCTTAATCTTTTTGCAGTATTCCTCAAGGGAACTGCACAGGATTCTGCCTAACAATACCCAAAGCCTTGCACAAACCAGTCCAAACCTTAGAGGTGAACTGTGAGCCTCTATCCGAGACTATGGATTGTGGAAGTCCATGTAACCTAACCAGATCTTTCAGAAACACCTCCGAAGTGATACTTGCTGTTGGAAGACCTTTCAATGGTGAAAAATGTGCTAATTTGCTGAACGAATCCACAGTGACCATTATGGCCGTATGTCCATTGGAAATGGGTAAGTCTACAATAAAGTCAGTGGAAATGTGTTGCCACGGCCCCACTGGTAGAGTGTCCTGTTGTAGTAAGCCTAAAGGTTTACAGTAAGCATATTTGTTCTGAGCACATATGGCACAAGTAGCCACGTATTCTTTGGCATCTTTTTTCATAGTAGGCCACCAAAACTGTCTAGACACCAGTTCCATGGTGACAAGTTGACCCTTGTGTCCCGCTGATGGTATATCATGGCACAAAGCCATGGCCTGTTCTTGTAGATCCTGAGTGGGTAAGAACAAAGCCTCTTTCATAAACCTCAGATCTCCTCTTTGGGTCATTCCATAGTCGTCTGTCTTCCTGTCATTCTTTTGGGCTTTCTGTACTTGTTGAAGAAATGTATTAACCATATTGATGAACCTCTTCCCTGCTAGAAGAATTTCTGGACCTTGATATCCTCCACAGTCACTCCCTTGGCTGCGGGAAAGGGCATCTGGTAGTGGATTATCCTTTCCTGGTAAATAGGTGATTACTCAATCAAATTGAGAAAAAGAATAGGCCCATCTGGCATGTCTGGAATTTCGGCATTCCATTTTCTGTAACACCTTTACATTCTGGTGGTCTGTACGAACTTGGAAAGGACAAACTGCTCCTTGTAACAAATGTCTCCACTCCTCACAGGCCTGTCTTATGGTCTGGAGTTCTCTTTCAAACACTGAGTAATTCCGTTCACTGGGACTAAATGATCTGGAATAATAGGCTATAGGGTGTTCCAATGCGTCTTCTTTCTTTTGTAACAAAGCTGCTCCAATCGCACCTCCTGAGGCATCGGCCTCCACAATAAATGGTAAAGATTGATCTGGTTGTCTCAGGATAGGAGCTGTCACAAATGCTTCCTTAAGCCTTTGGAATGCTTGATCTGTTGTCTGGTCCCAGAGAAACCTGACTCCTTTTTTAAGGAGGTTTGTAATAGGAAGAATGTCTGTAAAGTTTTGTATAAACTTAAGGTAAAAGTTTGCGAGTCCCAAGAGCCTGTCATGACCCTTAACCCTGGCCCTCACTGGAAACTCAGCCTTCCAGTTAGGGCCAGGTCAAAGGCCTTTAAACCTTATCCCAGACTCTCTTGGAGTCAGTCCTGGTGCTTTGGCACCAGGCTCATAACCATCATGAAGACCAACATTAGAATGGGTCTATTTACTTGGGACTATTTAACTTGGGGGGTTCAGCCAACATGGAGGCACACAAATAGCTCAGTTACACGGAACTGAGCTATGGAGTCTAGTGTTTTGGGTGTGGCAGGCCTGGGACTACTTTTCCAGGACTACTTTGGGTGTGGCAGGCCTGGGACTATTTTACCTGGACTACTTTACCTGAGACTATTTAAACCACACCCAAACAGCAGAACACGCTTGGTGTTATTCTGCTGTGGGCAGCGTAACGATCACTGTGTCCAGTTCTTGATGCCAGTTTACCTGAAACCAAGGACCTGCAGAGAGACAAAGAACACTACGAAACTTACCTGGAATAGTATCCTGTCTTCAATCCATCACCGACTTCAGTTCCACTCACCTGAAGGTACGAACTCCATCACCCGGCAATGCATGCATCCTGGAATATCGTAACCTGGAAAGAGGAGGAAGAAAGACAGCATTAATAAGCGTTTACTCACGTTTCCTCCCGAACGAAGAAAGCCACACAATTCTTACCTGGGTAGTCATCTCCTGGTCAGTATCATTGCTGGAACATCACGGCGCTCGGTGAGGAACATTGCAACCTGCAAGGAGAGAAAAGACACAGGTTAGCAATATAAAAGGCAAAACAGCGCCGCGCATCGCACATTACTCACCGGACAGCATCGCGCACACAGCGCTTTCGCCTATTGGTCCATGCTCATCTTCAAACTGCATGACAACACCAAAATACCTTTCCATACCTAAAAGGAAAGAAGCAAGACATTATTATTCAAACTAAGAGGAACATAAGAACTGCATAAAAAGACTTTAAAGCAGAAAACCTACGAAAGTCGCAGCAGGCCTGGATTCCCACAGGAGGCTTGTACCAGTGAAGTAACTTGGTCGCTGCTCGCCCCCCACATCTATGCAACCCTTCCACGAGGAGAAGGACGGAGAATCCGCCTTTTATAATATTAAGGTGAGGAGAAGGCCAAGGGGGAAGAAGGAGTTGAGGCCAAGGGAGGTGGGAAAACATAAAGACAATCTGGTATTGAATCCAGCTCTCCTATATTGCCGACCCATCTTTAACCAGAGGCCTTACCAAGGGACCGGGAGATGGTTCAAGAGTGTAAATCATCCAACAAGGGCTGGGTGGCGTCCCCGTGGATACACAAAGCCTCAATAATTATATCCACCTGGGCATCATGGAGACTTCAGAGATTGACCAGTTAGCTCAGCTGTTGGGACAATTACGTGCTGAAGTACATTCAGCCAGGCAAGAAACAAACGCTCTTAGGAGGGATTTGATTGTTACTAAGGGTCGTACCGCCGAAATAAGTACACAACTGCTCCAATCACAGGCACGACAGACCCCATTGCCTGGTAACATTCCGCCATCACCTGTACCAACTTCTTCCACCAATCCAGTACAAATAACGCTTCCTGGGGCAGTTCCTTTAGTTCCACCTGAATTATTTACAGGGGACCCCAAGAAGTATGCAACGTTCATGAACCAGTGTCGTCTTCATTTCCTTTGCAGACCTGGGGCTTTTCCTAATGACCAAGTATGGGTTGCTTTTGTCTTGTCATATCTGAGTGGCAGTGCTGCGGATTGGTCGGTACCATTTTTAAGTCCGGATAACCCGTTGTTACATGACTTTGGGGGTTTCCAGAGGGAAATGGAAAAACTCTTTGCTCGTCATACCCAAGGCCAAGCATTAGACAACAAACTTTTGTCACTCCATTAAGGAAGTCAAGACTTGCTTACATATTTAGCAACATTTAACAGACTAGCCGTTGAAGCTGGGTGGCCTGAGGAAAAAAGGATCACACTATTTCATTGGGGTCTATGAGGGAAACTAAAGGATGCCCTTGCTCAAGTGGTTAACCCACCTAAAGACTGTGGAGAATTCATCAACCTTGTGGTGCAATTAGATCACAGATTACAAGACCGAAAAGCGGACCGGATAAGGTTAGACACTCGAGCTGTGTATGTCAGGTCAAAGGATAATGTTCCACGTACATTGGAAAACATGGTGTAACCCATGCAAATCGGAGGTGTATGGCCCCCTTTAACTAAAACTGAAAGAGACAAGAGAAGGCAACAGCTATTATGCTTATATTGCGGAAAATCAGGCCACTTCCTCAAAGAATGTCCAGTGAGGAAGATAATAACAAGGAGTCGGAAAACTACCAAGCCCGGCAAGCGTAGAGGTACGCTTGTCGAGCGAGAAAGGATGAGCCACAGACCTCACACTTTGCAGTACCATTCATTTTGATCAATCACCAACAACCGTCTCGGATGCAGGCTCTCGAAGCATACATAGACAGTGGAGCAGTTGGGATTTATGTAGACCAAGATCTGGCAGCAGAGATGGGGCTTCCCTTATGCTTTAAGTCGACTACTGAAAAAGTTACTACTGTTGATGGGACAGAAATAGCTTCCGGACCAGTAACCCAATGTAGAGCAGCACTAACCCTACTGTGCCAAGATGGACACCGAGAATCTATTGCATTCGATCTCATCAAAGCTACTCAGTTTCGACTAATCTTAGGGATGCCATGGTTGGTAGCTCACAACCCTCTAATAGATTGGCGTGCCAAGAAGTTGGCCTTTTTTACCAAGAAAAGGGGAAAACAGACTTATGTACAACTGCTACTCCCAGTACGGCGTTGATTGTACTAGGTGTCACTAGTACTCTACCAAATGAATACCAAGGTTTTCAAGATGTGTTCCAGAAAGAACAAGCCAATACTCTACCACCGAACATGTCAGAATCCGAGTCCTCGGATTCGTGACTCACCTGTTTGCTTCTTGCGGTTTTCTTCTTTGAGTGCTCGGGTTTCTTTTTTCTGGATGAGCGTGCCTTGTAAAGGTAAACTCTGGAGTCTTCTGAATCCAGTCTGCTGGACTTTGGAGAGGCATGGAGGTTCGCAGCTCCCGGTCGCGGAGACGCAGAGGCTCGGATACATTCAGTTGTTCCAGGAAGAGTCCAGGAAGAGAACAGGATAAGAATACAGGGTAAAAGGGTTTTGAATAAGCACTGGGAAGAAGGGGTAACCAGCAAGGAAAGAACCAGGGTTTACGAAGGGAAAAGGGCTAATACAAGCAAACAACTTGCCGGACGAAAGGCAGGCAAGCAGAGCGTTGAGACTGTTTTCAAGGGAGCATGAGGTCCGCACGGACAACTAGACCGCTCCAGGACATAACGTTGGCCATGTTGAAAGTGACTCCATAAGTCTATTGACTGAAGGACCAAGCAGACCAGAAGGGTCGATATCGTCGATACATGACAGCACAGGCCCTACGATTGTCAGATCGACCTCATACCTGGTGCGAAAATTCCTTGTGGCCGAATCTATGCACTTACTGAAATCATTTGAAATCTTATCTTGATCAGTACCTGGCAAATGGATTTATCTGCCCATCTAAATCACCGGCAGCCAGTCCCTTATTCTTCTTACCAAAGAAGGAAGGAGATTTGAGGACTTGCATGAATATTGCGCATTAAACCAGATCACAGTAAAAAACCGTTATCCACTGCCCCTTATTCCCGAATTAGTGGATCAAGTCAAAGACGCCCAAATCTATACCAAACTGGACCTTAGGGCGGCGTACCATTTTGTTCGAGTGAAGAAAGGAGACGAATGGAAAACCGCCTTTCGTACCAAATACGGCTTGTATGAATACCAGGTAATGCCTTTTGGATTTTGCAATGCTCCCGCTGCATTCCAGTACTTTATGAATGATGTTTTGTGGGAGTTAATCGACGTTTGCGCCCTGGTTTATATTGATGACATCTTAGTGTATTCTGCTACAAAAGAAGACCATGTCAGGCATGTTCGCTCCGTCCTTAGTAAACTCTGCCAACGTCAACTGTATGCTAAACTCGAAAAATGCTCTTTTCATGTCACCAAAGTGGAGTTCCTCGGTTTTATCCTCACACCAAAAGGTATCAGAATGGATAGGCACAAGGTAGATGCCATTCTTAACTGGCTGTCACCAACTTAATTTAAAGGAATCCAGAGTATGTTGGGCTTTGCAAACTTCTACCGATGATTCATCCCAGATTTTTCCCAAATAGTGCATCCAATTCATCATTATTGCGAAAAAACAACAAAAAGTTCCATTCGACCGAAGAAGCAGAGAAGGCATTTCAAGAACTTAAGGAAAAATTCACTTCTGCACCAGTTCTACGTTATCCTCGCCCAGACCTCCTTATATAGTTGAACGTGCAGGGTGTTATTAGGGGTAGACTAGGCTCTGTAACAGGCCCCAAGCACAGGACACCAGAAAAAAGAGCAAGACATGTTAGGCAGAAACCTGTGCAGTTCCATTAGGGACCACTGCAAAAGATTTAAGACTACAGGTGTTGGCAGTAAACCCAC
This sequence comes from Ambystoma mexicanum, assembly GCF_040938575.1. Lineage (NCBI taxonomy): Eukaryota > Metazoa > Chordata > Amphibia > Caudata > Ambystomatidae > Ambystoma > Ambystoma mexicanum. Next base: position 1,344,954,711 of record NC_090937.1, on the reverse strand, counting down.
TTGGTAGCAGTCTGTACCACCCAGATTTACCTGGTAGCTGTGGCTGAGCAGTCAGACTTCCCTCAAGAAGAGTTAGGTAGTATGCAAAGTATACTCAATAGGCACTCAGATACAATAATACAAGCAAACACTGACCAGAGCTTTGGTATCAAAGTATATAGTTATTTATTAAAAAACACACAGTTGAAACACTCCAGCACTCTTATTGTAAAATATTCTAAACACAGTTACTATTATGATATATACACCCCTTTTTCCATATTAGAAAATCACAGTAAAACACCACTTATTTTCATACAGAGGTGAGCGCTTAACTAGATTGCACTCTAATAAGTTTGTGAAAAAGGGAGGGAAAAAGACAGAATAAGCAGAGGTACACCACTCTACGATTCCAGAACACTGTTAGCAAGGCATGGAGCAAAAAGTCACTGGTGAGCCAAAGTCCAAAGGCTGGACCCACTCTTAGAGAGAGCAGAGCACAAATGCGCCCAAGATCACACAGTTACACTAGGCTTAGAAAGTCTTGCAGAGGGTTCAGAAAAGCGTTTAGAGAGGCTTAGAAAAGTTTAGCCAAAGTGCCCCAGGCTAACCCAGGTTCGAAAGCCGGGGGCTAAATCTACCAGGTTCGAAAGCCGGGGGCTAGTTCTCCGGTTAAAGGTGGTACCTTGGTTTCGTGGTCGTGGTAAAACGTGGTATCCCGGTTGCCGGGGTGCTTGGCACGGGCAAGGTGGCCACGAGATACGTCGGGAAAGCGAAAAGACGGTGAAACTGGTTATCCCAACCAGTTAAAGGAAGAAGACTCTCCGGCGGGAGATCTCCTCTGTCGTTGGGAAAAAGTGGTGAGACGGTCCAGCAGGGCTCCACCGGTCGTGGTGTCGTGGCAGGTCGGCTCAGCTTCTCCCTCGTCGAATTCTTAGGTCCTGTGGCGACTTCTGAAGTTCCAGTCCCCAAAGCCCTGCTTTTATGCAGCAAACCCCCATTTACTCAGCCTAGCTGTCACTCAAACATGCTAAGTGGTGAGCCGGTCGGCTCACCACTTGGGCCAATCAGGATGGAGTGCGACTTGAGCTGCCTAGGCAACTCAGTCCAGGGTTCCTAAATTTCCCTCCACCCCTCCTAAGTACCCCAGACAGAGTGGCACCACTTTGGAGGGCTTCTGTGGAGAAGCCCGCCAAAAAGTGGAACAAAGGGCTCGACTTGGGTTGGAGTCACAGAAGAGAACACAAACGCCATTTTAGAATCATGTTTTGGCCAAAAATACCAACCGGAGAATTAATATTATTTAAATAAACCAGCGGTATGTTCGAGGCTACCGTAAATAATTAAATAAAGATAGTAGCCTAAAACAATGGGAAATCACATAGGGAAATAGTTGCGGTTGAATATAAAAAGTAGTATCCACTGCCACCAGCCAAAACTCGATCAGGGGGGACGGAGACGTGCCCCCTCGACTAACAGACCCCGGGGCAATTGAATTGCCCCAGCCAGTACGTCCACAATATGATGGTTTGTACTGGTTCTGTTCAGAATTTAAGACTCGTAAAGTCAATGGTGACTTTACATGCCCTGGGAGACAGTAGTCAGTCCCAGGGTATGGAGTCTATATTGGGGGGTCACTATGCCTCCCCTGTGTCACTGCACTGTGGGTGCTGGGTAACACACATCACAAAAACACATGAAGCCCTATGGAGTAAAAGACCCCATAGCCCATTAAATACATCTGGATTCAAAGAAACACACTTAAATCATGCCCAAGAGTGAGGGTAATAGAGTCTCACTCTTGGCAGGAGAAAAAAACAAACCCCAAAAATTCAGCAAAGCTGCTGGGGGACTCACTAGGTTAGGAAATTCAGCCTAAACAGAGAATTCTCCCTAACACTCGCTCCCCCCACCCCCAGACTAAGGGACAGGAGGATTTAATCCACTCCTGGATGAACCTCATACCTCTAGTCGATGACATACACCCTAGAGAGTCCATCAGCATTTTGATGGTGACACCCTGACCTGTGCTCAATGGTGAAATCAAACCCTTGCAGGCAGATTGACGATCTCAATAGTTTTGGATTTTCTCCCTTCCTTTGCATTAACCATCTCGAGGGTTGGTGGTCACTCTGAATGACAAAAGTAGACCCATATAAGTATGGCCTAAACTTCTTCAGTGCCCACACAATAGCAAAGCATTCTCTTTCTATTGTTGCCCACCTTGTTTTAGGATCCTTCAGTTTACGGCAGATGAAGCAAATGGGGTGCTCCCTACTATTCTCATCCAGTTGGCTTAGAACTGCACCTATACCTACATTGGAAGCATCCGTTTGTACAATGAAAGTTTGGTGGTAGTCAGGAGCTCTCAATACTGGAGCTTGGCAAAGAGCTTTCTTCAGTTTTTCAAAGGCCTTATTGCACTCCTCATTCCATTTGACCTTTTTAGGGAATTTTGGAGAGGAGATTACATTTAGTGGAGAAGCTATGGTCCCATAGTTCTCAATGAAATTCCTGTAGTACCCAGTGAGGCCTAGGAAGGCTCTCACTTGGGTTTGAGTAGTAGGTGTTGTCCAATTTTGCACAGCTTCAATCTTGCTGAGCAAAGGCCTTATTTCTCCACCTCCTACCTCATGCCCAAGGTAGACCACCTTACTTTGACCTATCTGGCATTTACTTGCCTTGATAGTCAAGTTGGCCTGTCCAAGAGCCTGCAAAACATGTCCTAGGTGGTTCACCTGATCCTCCCAGGAGTGGGTGAAGACTGCAATGTCATCCAAGTATGCCATGCAGAAGTCCTCCATCCCAGCTAGAACTTGGTTTACCATCCTTTGGAATGTAGCAGGTGCATTTTTTAATCCAAAAGGCATGACCTTAAACTGGTACAAGCCAACTGGGGTGGAAAATGCAGTTTTCTCCTTGGCATGGTCTGTCAAGGCTATTTGCCAATAGCCTGACATAAGGTCAAATGTGCTGAGGTACTTGGCTGCACCAAGTTTATCCACCAACTCATCTGTCCTTGGTAAAGGGTGGGCATCAGTCTTGGTGACTGCATTAAGAGCTCTATAGTCCACACAGAATCTCAAGTCTTTGGACCCTGCCTTTGGAACTAACACAACTGGGCTAGACCATGGACTAGTAGAGGGTTCTATTACCCCGAGATCAAGCATCTTCTTGACCTCCCCCTTGATATGGGTTCTCACATTTTCTGACATTCGGTATCCTCTGCTTTTGACTGGCAGACAGTCACCAGTGAGTATCTCGTGCTGTCCCCAAGGGGTCAAGCCTGGTGAGAGTGAGAACAGGGAGGCAAACTGATTTAACATGGATTTGCACTCCTCTTGTTGCTCAGGTGTCAGATCTGAAGAGAGATTGACTCCTTCAATTTTTTCATCCAAAGGAACACCTCTGAGGAGGTCAGGGAGGGACTCACTCTCTTCTTCCTCTGCTGCTGAAGCTAGAAGCAAGGCTTCTACTTCAGGTCTGGAGATGTATGCTTTCAGTCGGTTGGTGTGGAAGACTTTAGGAGCTTCCCTGGGTCTGCCCAGATCCACCAGATAGTTGAACTCTCCAAGTTTTCCCACAACTTTGAAGGGTCCCATCCATTTGTCTTGCAAGGCCCTCTGCCTTGTTGGGAGCATAACGAGAACTAGCTGGTCTTGAGTGAACTCAACCATGTTAGCCTTTTGACCATGCCAATGCTTGACCAAAGCTTGTCCGGCTTTCAGGTTATCACTAGCTTCTGCCATCATGTGTGACATTCTCCTTCGGGGACCTATCATGTAGTCAGTCACTCTGACTGGCTTGAGGGGAGGAGCGCCTTCCAACCCCTCCTTAATCAGGGCCAATGGACCTCTGACCGGATGGCCATAGAGAAGTTCAAAGGGAGAATAACCTACTCCCTCCTGAGGGACTTCTCTATAAGCAAAGAGAAGGCATGGCAGTAGAAAGTCCCACTTTCTTTTCAGGGGTTCCTCTAAAGCACCTATCATGCTCTTCATGGTTCTGTTAAATCTTTCTACCAGTCCATTGGTTTGGGGGTGGTAGGCGGTTGAGAACTTGTAAGTAACTCCACAGGTTTTCTACATGGCTTTCATGTAGTGGGACATAAAGTTTGATCCCCTGTCGGATATTACTTCCTTTGGAAACCCAACCCTGGTAAAAATACCAAGGAGGGCCTTAGCCACAGCCGGAGCTGTAACAGTTCTCATAGGGATTGCCTCAGGGTATCTAGTAGCATGGTCTACTACAACAAGGATAAACCTGTTGCCTGAGGAGGTAGGGGGATCAAGGAGACCAACAATGTCAATCCCTACCCTCTCAAATGGGACTCCCACAACTGGGAGAGGCACTAAGGGTGCCACATTCATGGCGCCAACCTTACCAGAAGTTTGGCAGGTATGGTAGCTCTTGCAAAACTTATCTACTTCGGCCCCCATTTTTGGCCAATAGAAGTAGAAGGAGAGCCTTTCCTTGGTCTTCTTGAAGCTCAAGTGATCAGCTAAAGGAATCTCGTGGGCTAAGTGCAAGAACTGTTGTCTGTTTTCTTGAGGTACTACAAGGCGTTTGTAGTCTCCGGGTTCAGACTCAGTTGGTTCACTGTAGAAGAGGCCATCTTCCCAGTGCAACCTATACTTCCCAGGCTCTTGCCCCTCTGCCTGAGCAGCTGCCTGTTGGCGGAGACCCTCCAGAGTTGGACATTCTCTTTGTCCCTTACGGAAAGCTGCCCTGCTGGGCCCACCTTCTGCCAGTAAAGGCTGCAGCTCAGGATGGTCCTCAGGGTCTAGATCTCCAATAAGTTCTTGGCCTCCAACTAGCTCTTCTTCAGAGTCTAGTTCAACCATACAGGGTTGTACCTCCCTCTCAGCCTCAGCTGGAGGTGGAGTTACAGGTGTAACTGTTGGAAGCACTGGATGAGAACTGGCAACTAGGGACACATCTGCACAGGCCCTCCAGCTAACCTGGTGAGGCATTTGGGTGCCTTAGCAACATCCTCTGCCTTGAAAAAAGATTCATCCACCACAGTTATGCTGGCCCCAGTGTCTCTAATGGCAGGAGTCTCCAGACCATTTACCTGGACACTGTCTTTATAATACTCTTTAGTATTATCTGGGATAGAATTATACACATCTAAATTCTGTTGTTCCCACAACCCGAGAGAGACTAAAGAAACACTGGCTGAGACTCCAATGGGTTCATCAGCCAGCAGTAGAAAGTTTCCACTTGCCATTGGGACTTCCTCTTCTGGAGCGAAGGCTAAGGAGGCAAGTTGGATCCCTGAAGGTTTACCCTTGCATCTGGGATCTCCTTTCACATGGTCAGTAGAGCCACAAACAAAGCATTTCCCAAATGCCTTCTGGAATGGAGGCTTGTTCTGACCTCCCTCTGGTTTAGCACCAGAGGAGACACTATTCTGCTGTGGTTTCCCTGGTGGCTTACCCTTCTGGTTTTGTTTGGGGCCCTCTTTGGAATTTGCAGTATTAGAATTCTCTTTGGAGTCCTTTTTAGGCTGTTTCCCCTCATCCTTTTTCTGAGTTACCCCAGAATCCTTGTGAGTGGCCCTGTTGGCAACCCACAAGTCAGCAGCCTTAGCTAGTTTTTGGGAATCTAATTCCTTTGAATCAGCCAAGTGCTGTCTGAGCTCAGGAGAGCAGGCATCATAAATTGACTCCAACATAAAAAGATTCTTCATACCTTCATAAGTGTTCACTTTGTAACCCTTAATCCATCCCTCTAAGTTTTTCAACCCTTCACTCACCCAGGTAGCCCAAGGGGTACCATCATGCTTTTTGAGGGTTCTAAACCTCTTAAGATACTGGGAAAGGGTCTTCCCAAACCTAGCTATCAAAGCTAGTTTCACACATTCATACTCTTTCCTATCCTCCTCCCCCAACTCCATTACCACATCAGTTGCAACAGGGGGAAGCCTAGAGAACAACCAGGTGAGTAAGTCATTTCCTGTGATGTTCTGGAGCCCATGATTATATTCAAACAGAGACAACCAATCCAACACATCCAACTTAGGCTCATACATACCAACCAATTCTTTAGGCATCCGGGGTCTTTTAGGACTGGAAGTTCTAGAGGAGCCAGAGAGAGAAGCATTTTCGACAGATAATTTCTTCATTACTAGCTCATGCTTGAGCTCCATTTCCCTTAGCCTTAGTTCTTGATTCATTTCCTTATGTCTCTGTTCAGCCAGAGTATTCAGTCTCTTGAACTCTAGTTCAAGTTTCATTTTCTCTAATTCGAGATATTGAGGGCTTAGTGTGGGACTTGGTAAAGGCCCAGTAGGTACAGCAGGTAGAGCAGACAGAGGCCTAGGGGGGACAGTCACAGCAGCCTCACCCTCCTCTTCTGACTCTTCCTCAAGATTATCAACATTTGGATCAATATCAATTTCTATACTGTTATCTACATTTCCTGGCATGGTAGGTTCCTCAGACCCATCATCCAGACTTTGGTTAGCTAACGCCCTTTCTATTAACTCCATTTTCTTGCCTTTAGTCAGGAGGTTCTTATGCTTACACAATACTCTTAAACAATCAGCAGTTTTTGTAGCAAGGGACTCTTGACTATAAGTTTCCATAGTTGACATGTTAGAAAGATTACTTTTTCAGTGCTAAGCTTTGTGGTTAGTTGTACTAAGGTATCCTCAAGCACTCTAAAGTGTATACTCAATACAAATCCCACCGCTGTACACCAGTGTTAGGCAGAAACCTGTGCAGTTCCCTTAGGGACCACTGCAAAAGATTTAAGACTACAGGTGTTGGCAGTAAACCCACCTGAAGCAGTCTGTACCACCCAGATTTACCTGGTAGCTGTGGCTGAGCAGTCAGACTTCCCTCAAGAAGAGTTAGGCAGTATGCAAAGTATACTCAATAGGCACTCAGATACAATAATACAAGCAAACATTGACAAGAGCTTTGGTATCAAAGTATATAGTTATTTATTAAAAAACACACAGTTGAAACACTCCAGCACTCTTATTGTAAAATATTCTAAACACAGTTACTATTATGATATATACACCCCTTTTTCCCTATTAGAAAATCACAGTAAAACACCACTTATTTTCATACAGAGGTGAGCGCTTAACTAGATTGCACTCTAATTAGTTTGTGAAAAAGGGAGGGAAAAAGACAGAATAAGCAGAGGTACACCACTCTATGATTCCAGAACACTGTTAGCAAGGCAGAGAGCAAAAAGTCACTGGTGAGCCAAAGTCCCAAGGCTGGGCCCACTCTTAGAGAGAGCAGAGCACAAATGCGCCCAAGATCACACAGTTACACTAGGCTTAGAAAGTCTTGCAGAGGGTTCAGAAAAGCGTTTAGAGAGGCTTAGAAAAATTTAGCTAAGGTGTCCCAGGCTAACCCAGGTTCGAAAGCCGGGGGCTAAATCTACCCCGTACAGTCGGTAGCAAGGGAAGCCCGGCGGGACACGGTACCTTAAGTGGGAAGGATCCTTCAGCGGTGGCAGTTGTTCCTGGTAGTGGGTGCAAGTTGCGTCGTCGTCCAGGGGAAGAGAAGATCTCGACTTGGAGGAAAGATGAAGGTCGTTGCACTACCAGGGCAGAAACCAGCCGCGGAGTTCTCCGGTTAAAGGTGGTACCTTGGTTTCGCGGTCGTGGTAAAACGTGGTATCCCGGTTGCCGGGGTGCTTGGCACAGGCAAGGCGCCACGAGATACGTCGGGAAAGCGAAAAGACGGTGAAACTGTTTATCCCCACCAGTTAAAGGAAGAAGACTCTCCGGCGGGAGATCTCCTCTGTCGTTGGGAAAAAGTGGTGAGACGGTCCAGCAGGGCTCCACCGGTCGTGGTGTCATGGCAGGTCGGCTCAGCTTCTCCCTCGTCGGATTCTTAGGTCCTGTGGTGACTTCTGAAGTTCCAGTCCCCAAAGCCCTGCTTTTATGCAGCAAACCCCCATTCACTCAGCCTAGCTGTCACTCAAACATGCTAAGTGGTGAGCCGTTCGGCTCACCACTTGGGCCAATCAGGATGGAGTGCGACTTGAGTTGCCTAGGCAACTCAGTCCAGGGTGCCTAAATTTCCCTCCACCCCTCCTAAGTACCCCAGACAGAGTGGCACCACTTTGGAGGGCTTCTGTGGAGAAGCCCGCCAAAAAATGGAACAAAGGGCTCGACTTGGGTTGGAGTCACAGAAGAGAACACAAACGCCATTTTAGAATCAAGTTTTGGCAAAAAATACCAACCGGAGAATTAATATTAATTAAATAAACCGCCGGTATGTTCGAGGCTACCGTAAATAATTAAATAAAGATAGTAGCCTCGAACAATGGGAAATCCCATAGGGAAATATTCGCGGTTGAATATAAAAAGTAGTATCCACTGCCACCAGCCAAAACTCGATCAGGGGGGACGGAGAGGTGCCCCTTCGACTAACAGACCCCGGGGCAATTGAATTGCCCCAGCCAGTACGTCTACAATATGATGGTTTGTACTGGTTCTGTTCAGAATTTAAGACTAGTAAAGTCAATGTTACTTTACATGCCCTGGAAGACAGTAGTCAGTCCCAGGGTATGGAGTCTATACTGAGGGGTCACTATGACACCCCTGTGTCACTGCACTAAGGGTGCTGGGTAACACACATCACAAAAACACATGAAGCCCTGTGGAGTAAAAGACCCCATAGCCCATTAAACACATCTGGATTCAAAGAAACACACTTAAATCATGCCCAAGAGTGAGGGTAAAAGAGTCTCACTCTTGGCAGGAGAAAAGAAAAAAATCCAGCAAAGCTGCTGGGGGACTCACTAGGTTAGGAAATTTAGCCTAAACAGAGAATAATCCCTAACAAGACAAAACCAGAGCAAAAGACTCCAGTCTAATTGGCGGCTCCTTTGTCCATATTTCAGGCAAAAAGACCTGCAAACCACAAATCCCAGCAGCCTCCAGACCGGGAACTACTTTTTCACTCTCAAGTTGGTAGGTGCTTGCGCATGCGCGCAGGACAAAGGCACGGGGCTTGTGCCTAAGCACCTGACCAGAACGGACTCACCTTCCGGAGCACCAGCCAACGAGGATTTCGCGAGGGGCCACGCCCCAAGGAACAAGCATTCTGGCCCCTCGCTCATGCCAGATAAGTACAGCAAAACCACAGTGATCAAACCCACGTTGGATTTAAATGCGCAGCAGCAGGGAGAAAGCTCGGAAGCAGAGGGGAAGCATTGGGGTTCCCAATCCTCAGAGGGGCACGTGCAGGGGCACAGCCCAGCCACATCACGTCCCCTGCCTAATCGCGTTTCGCTGCATTTAAACCAACTGCGAATTTGGCCCGCATGCTGCATAAAGACTAATGCCTATAAACATACTTTCATCCACGTGCGGCAACCTTTGGCATCACAGAGTGCTTCTCTTATCACAGCCACGTGCGGCAAACTTTAGCAGCACATAGCGCTTTTGATTTCAAGCCACGTGCGGCAAAACTTTGTTAGCACAATGGGTCTTATTACTTCTTAAGCCACGTGCGGCGAACTTGGGCCACAGGTTCTGAATCTCCTACCATAGCCATGTGCGGCGGGTACCGCTGCACATCTTTTGTTTGGCACTAACAGGCTGCATGGGCAGATTAACATTTAATGTGCATGTGCCTGCACTAACCCAACCCAGGGGTGGAGTGTCACCATATTGTATGTCCGTTTTCTTGTATTGTGCCTATGTGAGGTAACACAGGTAATTAGTGCTAAACTCTCTTGCAGCATTTGAACTGCTCCGAGCACCGGACCTGAGAGTGCGCAAGCAGGAGGCCAGCACTCAACCCCAGAGCTAAGTGCCTCTTTTGTATCAAAAGTTGCTGTAAAACACTGTGTGTATGTTTTGGGTAATAGTGTTTTTGTACTGTTTCCCCCATTGTTCCCTTGCCTGTCCACTTCCCCTTTCCTAACCCTCATTCCGGTTACCCTCTGCTCGATACCTATCCAACCATCAAGATCCTAACTCTCTTTCCATGCTGGGGTCTCGGAGGACTGCATAAGCACTGTCTTGCAGGTGCCCAGACCGTACTGGGGATAGTTGGTTCGTGCCACTCCTGCTCCTGGAATCCGGAGCTGTGACAGCTATGGGAGCTGTTTTCTCACAAAGGGACCCAGGAACTGGCCAGTTACATCCTGTCTCCTTCTGGTCACGAAAATTCTCACCTCCCGAACTCAACTATGCTATCACAGACAAAGAACTCTTGGCTATAAAATCAGCTTTCAAGGCATGGCGACACTATCTCCTTCGTGCTAGACATACTGTCACGGTCATAACTGATCATCGAAACCTGCAATACCTAAAAACAGCAAAGGCTCAACCATCCCGTCAACTGCGGTGGGCTCTTTTCTTCGCTGAATATGACCATATGATCACCTACCGGCCAGGATTCAGAAACAGAAAGGCAGACACCTTGTCCCGCATGCGTGTTGATAAAAAGGTATACATAACTCCAGATCCAGTAGCCATCATTCCATAAGACAAACTCCTGCGTATTACGACAACATTGACACAGGGTGAACTCCAAAACAAGATCCAACTCTTAATGGATCCCACTCTCTCACAAGAGTGGTGTACTCAAGGAGAACATTACACCATTAAAGACCAGTTACCATATTTTAGGAACCAACTATACTTGCCAAGTAAAGATTTACAAGAGCAGGTTATTTCGGGTTCTCACGACTCCCTGATTGAAGGTCATCTGGGAATTGTCAAAACTCTAGCTAAAGTAAAACAAAACTATTGGTGGCCCTCATGGCGTAAAAACATCATCCAATTTATCCAATCTTGCAGTGTGTGTGCACAAAACAAGTCCCAAAAGCAGAAACCAGCTGGTCTTCTCCAACCATTGGAAATTCCTCCCGCACCATGGCACACACTGTCCCTTGATTTCCTTACAGATCTACCTCCCAGTCAAGGATTCAACACCATCTTAGTAATTGTAGACTTGTTCTCTAAAATGGCACACTTTATTCCTTTTAAGGGTCTTCCAAATGCATCCAGTTTAGCAAAAGTATTCTTGGAGGAAATTGTACGGTTACATGGGTTTCCATCGATCTTGATCTCAGATCGTAGTAGTCAGTTTGTATCCAACTTCTGGAGGAAATGCTGTTCAATGGCCCAAATTGACATTCGACTATCCAAAAGTCACCATCCTCAAACAAATGGCCAAACAGAAAGAACAAACCAAACCCTCGAGCAATACTTACGTTGCATGTTACATCAAGTGGAAAGAAATTGGAAGGACTTGTTATGGATAGCTGACTATGCCTATAATAATTCATTACACACCAGCACTGGACAAACCCCTTTCTACACAATATATGGTAGACATCCACGTACTTCAGAATTGGATCTCCCAACCCCTTTGGAAATGCCAGCGGTTAAAACCCTACATACGACTATTTCCCAGGCCTTCAAAGAATCAGCAGAACATTTACTCCAAGCCAAGAACAGACAAAAGGAATTCGCTGACCAACATCGTAGTAAAGCCCCCGACTATCAAATTGGAGACAAGGGGCCTGATCACGACTTTGGCGGTTATGCCGGCGGTATTATAGCCAGCGGTATTAGCCCTACCACCGAACTCCCCAGCGCTAATAGCGCCGGATCACGAGTTCGGCGGTAACGTTAATCCCCATTCCCCATTGAGCCCAATGGGGAATGCCCCATTCCCATTTGGGCACAATGGGGAATCTTCGCACTCTTACCGCCGGCGGATATCCCGCCGGCAGTAATAGCGCAAATTCTCGGCGGATTTCTCCCCAGCTCAGAGCTACTGCCAGATTTAAGGGTTACCGCCAAAGTCGTGATGAGGCCCAAGGTCTGGTTAGCATCAAAATATGTGCCCATACATGGGACTCAGACCTTTCGTCCCCGATATCTGGGACCTTATTCTATAAATCCAGTGGCAATTAAATTAGCCCTACCTGGTACTCTGGTTACAACACCACCAAAACAAGTATTAGTTGACGGAGAACCAGAGTTTGAAGTAATGGATATCCTGGACTCAAAATACACCAGATCCAAACTATACTACTTAGTTGATTGGAAGGGATACGGCCCTCAAAACAAACAGATCATGAGAACCTAGTGAATACATCCATGCACCTTGCTTAAATAACAGGTTCCATCAGAATTACCCAGCCAAACCAGGACTAGGCAGAAGTGCCACCGTGAGAGGAGCCTTGGGGGTGAGTGCTGTCATGACCCTTAACCCTGACCCTCATTGGCAAATCAGCCTTCCAGTTAGGGCCAGGTCAAAGGCCTTAAAATCTTATCCAAGACTCTCTTGGAGTCAGTCCTGGCGTCTTTGGCGCCAGGCTCATAACCATCATGAAGACCAACATTAGAATGGGACTATTTACTTGGCCTATTTAACTTGGGGGGTTCAGCCAACATGGAGACACACACATAGCTCAGTTACAAGGAACTGAACTATGCAGTTTAGTCTTTTGGGTGTGGCAGGCCTGGGACTACTTTCCCTGGACTACTTTGGGTGTTGCAGGCCTGGGACTATTTTACCTGGACTACTTTACCTGAGACTATTTAAACCACACCCAAACAGCAGAACACGCTTGGTGTTATTCTGCTGTGGGCAGCGTAACGCTCACCGTGTCCATTTCTTGATGCCAGTTTACCTGAAACCAAGGACCTGCAGAGAGAGAACGAACACTATGAAACTTACCTGGAATAGTATCCTGTCTTCAATCCATCGCCGACTTCAGTTCCACTCACCTGAAGGTACGAACTCCATCATCCGGCACTGCATGATTCCTGGAATACCATAATTCCGTTCACTGGGACTAAATGATCTGGAATAATAGGCTATAGGGTGTTCCAATGCGTCTTCTTTCTTTTGTAACAAAGCTGCTCCAATCGCACCTCCTGAGGCATCGGCCTCCACAATAAATGGTAAAGATTGATCTGGTTGTCTCAGGATAGGAGCTGTCACAAATGCTTCCTTAAGCCTTTGGAATGCTTGATCTGTTGTCTGGTCCCAGAGAAACCTGACTCCTTTTTTAAGGAGGTTTGTAATAGGAAGAATGTCTGTAAAGTTTTGTATAAACTTAAGGTAAAAGTTTGCGAGTCCCAAGAGCCTGTCATGACCCTTAACCCTGGCCCTCACTGGAAACTCAGCCTTCCAGTTAGGGCCAGGTCAAAGGCCTTAAAATCTTATCCAAGACTCTCTTGGAGTCAGTCCTGGCGTCTTTGGCGCCAGGCTCATAACCATCATGAAGACCAACATTAGAATGGGACTATTTACTTGGCCTATTTAACTTGGGGGGTTCAGCCAACATGGAGACACACACATAGCTCAGTTACAAGGAACTGAACTATGCAGTTTAGTCTTTTGGGTGTGGCAGGCCTGGGACTACTTTCCCTGGACTACTTTGGGTGTTGCAGGCCTGGGACTATTTTACCTGGACTACTTTACCTGAGACTATTTAAACCACACCCAAACAGCAGAACACGCTTGGTGTTATTCTGCTGTGGGCAGCGTAACGCTCACCGTGTCCATTTCTTGATGCCAGTTTACCTGAAACCAAGGACCTGCAGAGAGAGAACGAACACTATGAAACTTACCTGGAATAGTATCCTGTCTTCAATCCATCGCCGACTTCAGTTCCACTCACCTGAAGGTACGAACTCCATCATCCGGCACTGCATGATTCCTGGAATACCATAACCTGGAAAGAGGAGGAAGAAAGACAGCATTAATAAGCGTTTACTCACGTTTCCCCCCGAATGAAGAAAGCCACACAATTCTTACCTGGGTAGTCATCTCCTGCTCAGTATCATTGCTCTAACATCACAGCGCTCGGCGATGAACATCGCGACCTGCAAGGAGAGAAAAGACACAGGTTAGCAATATAAAAGTTGAAACAACACCGCGCATCGCGCATTACTCACCGGACAGCATCGCGCACACTGCGTTTTTGCCTACTGCCCCATGCACATCTTCAAACTGCATGGGAACGAAGCAAGACATTATTATTCGAAGTAAGAGGAACATAAGAACTGTATAAAAAGACTCTAAAGCAGCAAACGTACGGAGTCGCAGCAGGCGTGGATTCCCACAGGTGGCTTGCACCAGTGAAGTAACTTGGTTGCTGCTCGCCCCCCACATCTATGTGCCCCTGCCACGAGGAGCAGGACAGAGAATCCACCTTTTACAATATTAAGGTGAGGAGAAGGCCCAAGGGGGAGGAAGGAGTTGAGGCCTAGGGAGGTGGGAAAACATAAAGACAATCTGGTATTGAATCCAGCTCTCCTATATTGCAGACCCATCTTTAAGCAGAGGTTTCAACAAGGGACCGGGAGATGGTTTGAGAGTGCAAATCATCCAATCAGGGCTGGGTGGCATCCCCGTGGATACCAGGTGAGCATAACAGAAATTTTGTATGTCTTTTACTGAATTGGGTATGGACCACTGTGTTATAGCCTGAGTCTTGGCTGGATCCATTTGTGCCCGATCTGCAGAGAGGATAAATCCTAAGTAGGGTACCGTAGTAGCCTCAAAAACACATTTTTCAGGCTTGGCTAATAGACTATTGTGTCTAAGCCTGTGGAGGACTTCTTTGACGTGTTGACAATGTTCAGTCAGAGTGTTTGAGAATATGAGAATGTCGTCCAAATAAACCACCACAGAGGGATACAACATATCTGCGAATATCTTGTCCATGAATTGTTGAAACTGGGACGGTGTATTTACCAAACCAAAGGGCATAACCCTATACTCGTAGTGACCCAGGGGAGTCCTAAAACTGTTTTCCATTCGTCCCCTTCACAAATACGAAGCAGGAGGTATGCCCCTCGAATGTCTAATTTGGTAAAGAGATGTGCTCCTTGGACCTCCTCAATAATGTCTTTCATTAGGGGCATAGGATACCTGTCTCGTATTGTCAGACTGTTCAGACCTCGGTAATCTATGCAGGGCCTTAGTTCTGTGGTCCCCTTTTTGGAGATAAAGAAAAGAGGTGCCCCTGCTGACGATGAGGATTCCCGTATGAGGCCATTTTGCAGGTTGGTTGATAAGTATTCCCTCAATGCCTCCTTTTCGGGTAGTGATAAAGGGAACATCCTTCCAAAGTGTACTTCATCATCCGGAATCAGTTTGATTCTGCAGTCTTCCTTCCGATGAGGAGCGAGATTTCTCGGTTGGGTGTCTAGGAACACATCCTCATAGTCCTGGTACTGGATAGTAATTTATTAACACTGAGGGCGGTATTTTGTATTGTTGGAAGTACACAGGATAAGGCGGGTTCATTAGCCAAACACTGTTGAGAGCAATATGTGGATCTGGACTCTACTGTGTTAAGTTGCCAGTCGATTGCCGGGTTGTGTTTTCTGAGCCATGGTATGCCTAATATGACTTGAAAATGAGCCGCTCGAATAAGATCAAAAGATAGGTACTCAGAATGACTTGACACTCTGACCCGTAGTTCCTGAGTTTCCTGACAAATGGGTCCGGATGTCAAAGCTGTGCCATTGACGCCTTCTACTAGATTCGCTCTGATCTTGAGGCGTCGAGGTAGGTGGTGTTCAGCGGCCCATCTATCGTCTACAAAGTTTCCTGCAGTCTCACAGTCCAACATAGCCAAACATTCAATGGGTTTGGTAGAGTTCCAGTCTAACGTAATCTTAACCACCATCACAGTATTATTGTTGATCAAAGCTGGTTGAGCGTTAGCACAGGGATGCATAGTTGTCTCCCCTTCCTTATCCCTGTTCAAGGTCAGGGTTTTTCGTTTCCCTGTTTTCTGGGAGGGACTTCTGGGCAATCTTGCAGCAAATGTGTGTTGGACCCACAATACATGCAAAGTCCAAGGTCTTTGCGTCTCTTCCATTCGTTGGCTGTAAGTGGTCCGCTAGCAGTTTGTATCTGCATTGGTTCTTTGTGTTGAACCTTTTCAGGGACTGAGGTTAGGCTAGTGAAAGGTACGAAAGACCGATGCTTTTTCTTCTCAGCTTTCCTCTCCGACATGCAGAATTCTCTCTGTAATACCAATGACATGAATTCCTGAAAGGAAGTATGGCGACTCTGGCCAGTTCGTCCTTTATGTCTTCATGCAGACCCCGATGGAAAATAGCCTGCTGTGCCGTTTCAGGCCAACCTGCTTCAGTTGCCACCATCTGAAAACAGGTAACATATGTTTGTATGTTGGAGCTTCCTTGACATGTGTCTAGCAAGTTCTCAAAGGTGGAGTATAAGACTTCAGGTCTCTTGAATCTCTCTTTGAAATGTGCTACAAAGGCACCATAGTTATTTAGAGTTGGGTCTGAGTTTGTTACCAGTGGGGTGGCCCAAGCTAGGGCATAACTACCTAAGTTCGAAATTAGAAATCCCACCTTAGTTCAGTCCAACTCGTAAATTTTGGGCCAAAAAGTATAGTGTTTCGTGCAGGCATCCAGATACTCCTTTAATTTCCTGGGGTTTCCATCAAAGTTACCACAAGGTAGGGATATAGGAGGTAGTTCTCCTCTGGAATCTTTTCTCTGTTGTACTTGTTGCATCAATGTGGTATTATCCGTCTTTAGGATTTGTGCTTCCACCCTAAGGGCTTGTATGGCGTTAACCATCTCCTGGTATTGCTCAAGACTAGCCATCTTTTCTAGGCTTTGCAATCTCTCAGATTCCGCAGGTTTATCGCTCACACCTTCCTTACAACTAGCCCACTCCTCACCTGATGATTCTGTGTGTGTCTTTACGAATCATGAGCTTTCCAGCTTTTCCCTCCAAGCTGTCTTTGTCTATGTCCTGATGGCCTTATTCTTCTGTTTGACGAAATAGGGGCGAGCTCCCCCGGAGGCCACCTTGCCTATAAGGCTATTACGCCGGCAGCGGGGACTCCGGGGAGCCCACCCCAAACCAGGGAAAAGCCTTGCCAAAAAACCCTGGAAGATCTTGTAGCTGTAGTTGGCAGTGGTGAGTTGTAGTTATCTAGAGAGGTATTTGTTGGCGTGCACTGGTATCTGGACTTCAATACCCAGCATGCGTGGGTAGGTAAAGTAACAATATATAGTTCCAACGTACTCAGATCCTGAGGGTAACGGACTACACTAACTAGCATGCACTGGAATGTGTCCGTAGTAGATTGAGGAATAACGATCCAGTGGGGAACAGCACAAACAGTTAGTACTCCGATGCACTCGAACAAAGTAGCGTTCCCAGCATAGCGCTGTTACGCTCACCTGGTATCCACGGGGATGCCACGCAGCTGTGGGGACTCTGGTACCCTTCTCAGCCTCTCCCAGGTATAATCAGCAGAGAAGTTCTGCCTGTAAAACAGGTGGGCAATATTCAAGACTGGGCAACTGGGGTAAGAGCCTCCCAACACCCCTATGACCGCAGCCCCTCCCCGGACCTTTCCTCAGCTTGTTATGGGTTTTGGCGTGCTCTCCGTCCTGCCTTCTTGGCAGGGGCACGTTGTCCTTTGTGGGCGAGTGCGATCTAGTTACTTCACTGATGCAGGCCCTTTAGAGTCTTTCAGATAGGTCTTATTACTGTTATACTGTATGCCTTTCTTGGATTTAAATAATGTCTATTCTCTCTCCTTAGGTGCGTGGAAGTTCGCTGTGGAACGTTGGCTAAATTGGGACTCGCCGGCAGGTGATGGTGCTTCGAGAGCGCCTTGAAGCGGTAAGTAGGCCTTGACTTTGCTAACCTGTTGTCTTTTGTTCCTGTAGGTTGCGGTGCTCACCCGGAGCAAGAAGTCCCAAGGTGATGCTGGTCGATGGGCAACTCATGAGGTAAGCTGCCGGCACAATTGTAAAATGTCTAATGTCCTTTTTCTCCTTTTTGCAGATCCGACGGTCCGGGAGGCTCGGTGTTCCTTGGATGCTGGTTGCAGGAGCGGAGGGCAGCTTGCGGTGGAATCACAGGTAAGCTGCTGCTATTAACGATGTCCTTTTGTTTTTCAGATGCTGTTCTTCCGAGGTACGCAGATGCAGCTGAACACGATGAGCGGCACTTTGCAGGATTGCAAAGTAACGCGAAGCGTGTTATCCAAGTTGGGTGTGGTTTAAATAGCATCAAGAAAGTAGTCCAGGTAAAATAGTCCCTAGGCCACCACACCCAAAGAACTATACTGCATAGCTTTGTTTCAAGGAGCCAAGCTATGAGGATGCCTCCATGTTGACTCGCACTGAAATAAAGTAGTCCCCAAGCACAAGTCTTCATTAAGTATGAGCCTGGCCCCAAGAGGGCCTAGGCAAAGGATGCCTAAACTTGTTGGGGGCCCGAGCCGAGACCCCTCCTGGCACATGGACCTGCCGGGGGGGTTTTAGGAAGTTGATCGTGACAAGCGCTCCCAGCATAAAGCATCTGATAGCAGGGGAGACGCCGTGTGGAAGGAACGTGTACAAGAAGGCAGCATGGAGCACGGCACACAGAGGGAAGCTGAAACAGACAGGTAAGCAAATAGAGCGGGAGAGGGGAAACCGCGAACAGCGGTAATGGAAAAACACGTGCAGACGAACAAGGGAGGAAGGCAAGGGAACACAGAGGAACAACGGGAGGCAGAGAACGAGCGTTGTGAAACTCACGTAAGCAGCAAGAAAGTTGCAACGCACAGGTGCTCTCCATTCCCAGGTACTTGTAGGTACTACAACTGAAAGACTAGACTGCACCTTGCAGTGACTCTGAGTCTAGTCTTTCTTCCACATCGCCCATCTGCTCCATACTTTCCATGGGCGATATATGACATCCCCTTCTGTGTTCTGTGCTGCTCTTCACCCTTGTCTCTGCAATTGTCCTGAAATGACAGAGATACTGGAAGTCATACAGTTCAAATACTCACGTAATTTCAATCCTAACAGTTCTGATGTTGGCTGAGCATCACTTCTAACTCTGCATGGAGGCATTAGGGGTGTTCTCATTAGTCTCCCCATCACTATTTCGTGGGGCGTGAGATGGTGGTCAGAACCTGGTCGGTTCCTCAACGCATATAATGCCAGTGGTAGGCAATGCAATCACCCCTTCTTCAAGGTAAGCTTCGGCTTGGCTATTCTTTCTTTAAGCAATCCGTTGAGCCTTTCACAAATCCCATTTCCTTGCTGATAATAAGCCGAAGAAAACATGTGCTTTATACCAAGCAACAGGCTAATCTGTTCAAAAATGGTATTAACAAAGTGAGGACCATTATCTGACCTGATAACTTCACATACTCCCCATCTAGGAAATACTTCCTGCACTAAACATTTTGCTGCACAGGTAGAGTCTGGGTGTGTACATGGACCTGCCTCTATCCATCTTGAGAAAGGACACACCACTACAATCAGGTATCTATATCCATTACAGACATTTATTATGTCGACATAGTCGATATGCAAGTGCTGGAAAAGGCCATTAGGTCTCGGAATGACTCCCCTAACTTTGCGCAATGTATGCCCAGCTGTGAATTGTTGACACACCATGCAGATTACTACACAAAATACAACATGCTCCCTCAAGTTCAGCACAAACCAATCCTCAGCTATGGTTGCAGCGAGATTCTCCCTAGTTGTATGTGCAGGGTAGTGTAGCTGTTCTAGTGCCACCCTTAATAAGGCTACAGGCATCACCGGTTTACCAGTGCTGTCCTGTCGCCACAATGCTTCAGAGTGATTTAAAGAACACCCTCTTACCGCCCACAAATTATTTTGCTCTTGAGGTGCTTCCCCCTGGATCTCCACTAACTGCGTTTTGGACAAATGGTTATACCCTTAAAATACAGTCATCATTACAGTCATTCTTTCATTTACACCACAAGTTTCAACATTCATCATCCCTATATCTGAGTTGCTATACACTTAGCCTCAACGTCTGCTGCTTGATTTCCATAAAATCTGCCCCTTTAGTATGTGCTGGGCATTTAACGACTGAAATGCCCACTGGGAGTTGTAGTGCCTTGATGAGCCTATCCAATAAGGCGGCGTGTTGCACTGGCATGCCATCCACTCAGGGGTAGCCACTCCTCTTCTCTTCCAACGTGCTAGCCCTGCGTGCACCATTGATATCACATAGGCAGAGTTGCTGTACATTGTTTCTTCCTAGTCTGCGTGACTTTCGATTTTGAGTATCAACGCCAATAATTCTGCAGCCTGTGCTGAATAATGAGACGGCAATCGAGTGCGAATGACCAACCGATATTCCCCATTAGCTGTGAGCTTTACCACAGCGGCACCTGTATACTTTTGTCCATCATTTTGATTGATCCTTGAAGAACAGTCAATGAAAACAATCTCTCATCCTGCTAATGCATTCTCCTTTATTCTAGGGAGCTCATCACAGACCTCTTCAAAGTTCGCGCAATCATGTACAGGCTCTCCTCTGTCATTGGCTCAGCTATAAACATGGATGGGTTCACTATTTTATATCGAACTATTTTGATTGCAGGGTTTGATATAACTACCTCATAAGCAGAAGCACTTTGCGAAGTCACCGTGCCTTTTGGTTCCTCTAAAATGGCGAACAGCGCGTTCTCAACAAATAACGTCATGGAACATCCCATCACTATGCTTGCAGCTTTCTCTATGGCAAACGTGGCAGCTGCTAAACTTTGTTTGCATGGAAAATGACCCCTCATTACTGGGTCTAAGATTCTGCTGTACCATGCAAGGGGCTTGTACCCAATGTGATTCTTAGCATGAGCTTTGCTGTCATAACAATGCCGTCTGTATGTGAAACAAGAAGAATATCTTCTGCATAAATGGGAATCCCTAAAACTGGAGCTGTGCAAGTTGCCTTTTTCAATTCGTCAAACCCACTTTCCATCTCCTCAGTCCACACAATTTTTTCTTGCATTGCCTGTGCTTTCTTTAGGGCCTGCAGTAAGGGCCTAATATATGAACTATAGTCAAAGACCCATGTTCTGACATAGTTACATAATCCCAAAAATCTCTGCATGTGTTTTATCGTGTGTGGCTTGGCCATTTTCAAGATAGCCTCAGCTCTTTCAGGAGTAACCTTTTTCCCTTCATGAGAAATCAATTGGCCTATGTACAACACTTCTTGTTGACAATATTGTTACTTTTCTTTGTCGACCGAGTATATTCTTTGTCAGCGAGTATAACCTTCAGCTGAACAGAATCGCGTCTGCACTCTTCCTCTGAGGTGCTGCAAACTAGAATGTTGTCTATGTATTGCAATGCAAAGCTTTCTAAAGCAATATTGCTTAAGTCCATCTGAAGGACTCTATTGAAAATTGATGGGGCCTCACAGTACCCCTGGGGTAAACAAGTGCTTTTCAAGCGACTTTGTCTGAACGTAAATGACGCCAGATCCTGCGAGTCTTTATGCAATGGGAAAATGCGTTTGTCATGTCAATCACTGTCAAATATCGTGCGTCAACAGGTATATTACATAGAATTGTAGATGGGTTCAGGACTAGAGGGAACTCGGCCTCTACAATCTGGTTTATCGGCTTGTGCAAGAGGGCAGAGCGACCTCTGACGGGCCCATGAGATCAGAGCGGTTCATAGACATAATTTCGAATACAAAATATTCGAAAGTCAAAAAGTCGAAAAAAAAACGTCGAAAAAAAAAATGTCTAATTTTTTTTAATGATGTTTTTTTTTCGAAATGGGGGGGTTCCCCACCCAACCCCCCTTTTTTTTATTTTTACCTATTTTTTTCACAGAAACTAGAGCCCAAAAAAAAATATCGAAAAAAAAAAACAATTCGACATTTTTTTTTTCGACATTTTTGATTCGACTTTTTTGACTTTCGAAATTATGTTTTCGAAATTATGACTGGACACCGATCAGAGCTCACCCTCAAGTACTTTAAGACGAGATAACTGCACCTTGAGGAGGATGGGGTGCAGGATTCTCTTACTCCAACACCAATCAATTAGGACAAGTCAATGGTTTGGCAAAGGGAAGTCTGTTTAATGACAAGTACAAAAAACGGGGAAACAATGGAAATCAACAGTGAATCGATCGTCCGTCTCGCTTCATCTCCCCAATTCTTCACTCAGACAGCAATAGTTATAGTACATTCTCGTCATCATTAATGTGTAACCCTCAAAGTTTGTCATGCAATTCTATTGGTCGGAAAAGATAACTTAAGTATAGGTGCTATATCTGTATATGGTAACAGAGTGTGGGGATTGGATAACTCTTATCGGGTGGGCGTCTACGCCCATCCCTCTACATCACTCGTGAAAGACGTCACTAAAAGTACAACATCTCATTGGTTCTGCTAGCTATAGGACCCTATATTATTTGGTCTGTTGTGATTGGGTGGGTTACACCCCTAGGCATAAATCTCCACTTTAATTAGCAGCATGCAGAATGGACACCCAGATGCGGTGTGCCCCAAGATTCACCCTGCATGCCTCCCTTCCATCAATCAGCACTTTAGGGCTATGTGTCAATTAGTTGGCAGAGAATGGCCTCGAAACTGTAGCTTCTTATCAGGAGAAGTTATGGCATCCTCTGGGTTTGGATGACATCAGACGTGGGTACCTCCTTGTGCTTGGCTGGTCATGTGTCAGTTCACCATGAATCTGCTTCATTCTCCCTCCATTTGTGTATTTGATTCTTCCTTTAGCCTTGCCACCTGGATGGGCCTCCTTATCTCGACCTTCACTGGCTGGCTGCTATGTTCTTAAGTTTCGTTTCTCAGAGTTTCCGCTCTCTCCCCTTCCTGGAGTTGTTCTTGAATTCCCAGGCATGAGCTGCTTCTTTCTGAGTTTTGATTCTGCTATTTTCGCCTGGCTTTGAGCTAGTAAGTAAATACTGGCCTCTTTGTCCTTCACCATCCAGGGCTTAATTCTGCTTTTATAAAATGGAGTCGCACTTGAGTAATGTGCTTCTTGAGGTAGATATATGGTTGGTGCTTGCCAACTATCCTTCTACTAAGCATTGCAAGCAGTACCGTTTCCTTAGCTTCTTGCGTTCCACTGGCATTTAGCCAGTTGCATATTTCCGTCCTGCTTTATGATTACGTTTCTTTATATTTCAATATCGTCTCTTCTTCTATGTCCATTACATCATTATTCGTAACATTTCGTCTTTGGTTATCACCTTTTTGGTTGTAGTTTCTTTCATCTGTGAGTCTGTCCGGGCCTTGTGTTGTCACCATTCGCCTTCGAACTGGCAGCCATGACATTAAAATGTGGACCCAATACTGAAAGATCTATGGTTCTAATGGAATTGCTCTTATAGCTATTTGTCCCGCAAATGCCATGATAATTTCGCACACATTTACATAATGCATTTCTGGCGTTGATCACACTAAACCTTTGTCAGTAAACAAAATGGTCATATTCAACTCTGTCATTAAATCCTTTCCCAGTATATTAACAGGTGTTTGCCTTCAATATAGCAGTGACACCTTCATGTCACATTCTCCTGTAGAGACTGGTAATTCTTCTGTAAAAGGAACTCGACTCATTGCTCCTGTGAATCCCTGAGTATTCATGGCATTTCCAGACATTAAAAATGTCCCCTCTCGTATACATGAGTGCATTGCACCCGCGTCTACTAGAAACAAAAAAACGTGTGCCTCCTATACTGACGTCCACCCTTGGTTCCTCATGCAGGTTTGGCGTCACGGATATTATGGAACACATCAGGTCTCCCAGTGAGCTGTCCTATTGCGGGTACAGCCTTGTCCCATCATTCGTAAAAGGATTCCCTGCTGATGCTGCATATGTGATTGCTGCGACTGTCCTTGTGGTGGATTACTTGCAACCTGCTGTGGTTGCAAGCCTTGCTGCATTCTCAGCGCTTGTTGCTGCACTGCTGCACTGTTTGATTCTGTGCAAATCTATCTCCATCCTGCTGCTAATATTCAGGTGGATTTGACATCCCTCCTCTTGAAAACTGGGCATTTTGCACAAACCTTTGACTTCAACACGAGCAAAACAAATGCCCTGTCATACCATACGTCCAACATATAGGTGGTGGTCTTCCAACCTGCCCATTTTGCATATTCGGATTACCATTCTGGATATTTTGAAACCCACCTTGGTTATTCTGAAAGTTTCCCTGATTACTCTGCCAATTCCCTTGATAACCTTGCTAACCTCGTTCTCAAAATCCCCTTCCTTGTGGAGTAAATCCACTATTGTTTCGATCGAACTGTCTTTGATTATTCACCTGCGGAATGTTTACTGCCTGCTGTCAGTTCCACCTGTCTACGCTGGTCAACATTGTCCCCTCAATGGCGTACTTCGATAGCGTTTTCAGTACCAACTTCGCCTCCACGCCCTTGCGAGCATCATTTTGTTTTAATTCTTTTCTTGCAGGAGTCTGCAGTAATGCGCAATGGTCAGCTGAATTTCTGACCATGGCTTAGCCTCTATACCCAATTACTTCTTGAACTGCTGCTGTACTGGCTCTGGCAACCCTTGTCATAATATATGGCAGAACACTGGTATAGATTTTCCCCAAGATTCACGCATTTCCAACGCCCAAGATTCTTGAAAACTTTGAATCTAAACCAACGGATCATCTCCTTCCTTCATCTTTTTTGTCATTATACCTCCCATATCGGACATATCTGGGTACAGTACTGAAAGCGCTTTCCAGACTGCTGCCCTACAATTATTGAATGGTGCTCCATCATGAGCGGTGTTGACTGTAGTCATACCAGGGTAGCCGGCTCTTGTCCACACGTCATCAGCTCTCTCACCAAGTATGGCGATTAAAAGACCTTTTATGTCCCCTATATCCAAAGTGTTTCCTCCCGTCATTTTCTCTAATTCATGTATCCATTTCCCAGCGCCGGAAGTTAAATTCAAGAGTTTGCACCTTAAATTGTCCTTGTCCATCTGGGGCCATGTTATATACTGTGGACTGGCCCCTCCTTTTTCTAACAAAGGAAACTGTGACACCCCAAACTCATTCTCATCCCTCTTCATTTGTCTGTCCACTGCAGGCACAATATTGCCACATCGCCGTCTACCTGGCAATGATCTTAACCTACTAATTTAAGGCGGCGACTCCCCCCTCTGACCGTGGAGTTTCCCCCGGGGACTGTCTGCCTGTGTCAATGGCTCCGTCGCTTTAGACACGGGCACGTTTAAATCTGACCATCTTACTTCCTTATTCATAGAAAAGCATTCCTCAGACCCACATTCGTCATCTCTCTCTTCCCCATGGAAGGCCTCCCTTTCTTCGTCTGACATTTCTTGTACCCAACTTGTGCAACTTCTCTTGTTTTTATTTCTATTTATAGTCAGTCTGTCTAAAGACAGCTCCTTATGTCTCACACTACATGAGGCTTCCCCCGTGTCATACAACTGAGTGCTCTCGAGACAGTCATTTTTTCCCTTCCCCTTTGGCTCTTTCTGAGCTTTCATGTCATGGTATACTTTATCGATCGCTTCCCCAATGCTCCTTGAGTCAAACTCATCTTCTGGATTTGTTCTAGATGGGCCTGGTAATGACTCGTATTCTGGGAAGAATTCCTCTATGTCCTCCCATGCTACTTTTGGATCAGGATTTCTTACTTCGTTCTCCAAGTACGCAAGATTGTGTGCTCTCTACCTTCTTTTACGTTCCATATCATCATAAAATTCTCTTCCCTTTCTAGCTTCCTCTCTCACTCTGTCTTCCTCTTTCCTTTTCATATCCCTTCGGTCATTTGCCCTTTGTATCTCCTCATCCCTTCGTCTTTGTATTCTTTTTTCTCTTTTGCTCTTCTTCTTCTATTCTTTTCTTTTATAACCTCTCTTGCTTGTCAGCTGTTCTTTGTTCATTGTCATGTCTTCTCTGCTCTCTTATTTTTTAGCTTGCTCATCTTCATAGAACTGCTCTCGTCTCTATCTATCTTTTCTTTTGCTCTTTCATCCTTTAATTGTTCTTCCATTTCTTTGTCTTTTCTATCTTGCTCGTCTTGATCTACCCTTTGTCTTACATCCTCGATGCCTTTACCATTGAGTTTAAGCAAAATCTGACCTCCCATCCATTCGTTCTGTAAGAGCGCTATCTCATCAGTTTTATATTTTCTCACTTCCATCTCTTTATTTCTCTTCCTATATCTAGAGATGTGCTTGCTCGATCACTTCTTTCTTTATCGCATCTCTCCTTGTCTCTCGCGGCCTTGGAGATTACATCTTTCTCACTGTTTTTCTCCGGACCCTCGTGCTTTGCGTAGGTGATTCATAAGCCGGGTTGCTATACCCTGTCGCTGCTTTAAGTTGCCTTAATGGGTATAACCCATCGTCTTTCTTATTCTCGTCTTCTATTTCAGAGGGGATGGGCAGAGCAGAAGGCTCTTCACCCACATCTCTGCATACATTAAGTATCCAATCTAAAGGAGGCTCCTCCAGGGCCATTTTAAGCATTTTTCGGGCCTTGGGCATGGACATCTTTGGGCCCCCCCTCCACCAAACCAAATGAATTAAGTCATGAAGAATATCTGGTGGCACCCTCGCCCCCACCGTCATCATAACCTATAGGTTGATGTGCTGCCGTGCAGCATTCAAAATAAGCATGTTTACTCCCTTCAAGTGAAGGCCAACATTAGCAATCTACGAAGAGGTTACTTCTCTTCTAGAAGAGAAACATGATACTTTTTATCAATAGCATCCAGGAAGGTATGCAGCCTGTAGTATTAATGCAGGACTCTGTGTAAAAGGTACATGTAAGCCTGGATAAGCAGAGAACTCACATTAGCTGCCTCAGAAAATGCAAAAATGCTCAAGCATAGATAAAGTAGACCAATTGTAACGAAGGAGAAAGCTATGCATAGCATGGATAGCGAATGCAGATTAAAAGCTACCAGGAAGGCGTCTCTATCCACACATACTGAGATTAGAAGTGGGACATGGTTTTCAAATAGTGTTGCCATTAGAGATCAAGGGAACACGTGCCTGTGGTGTGCAGTAAATCAATGCTCACTATTATAGTGGAAGCAACCCTATTGCCAATGAAACCGTGAGTAAGGCTTTTATGAAGATCATACCCTGAGAAGGAAATCACTCTGAAGGACTGACAATTTTGAAAGGTTTAGGGACTGGCAATTCTGAGAGGTTAGGTAATAAAAGATTAAATAAGATGCCCAGGATCACACATTGCTCGAGGGGTGAAGCTGGGATTTGTGCCAACTATACAATTTCTGAATTTGAACACTTTCTTTTCCAGCTCTAACCATGAACCAAAATATCTCATTTTATAAAACTGACTTGCAAAGTACACAAATCACATTTCCAAACCTGACCATTTTTAAAACCAAAATATTACAGAAGGGTGTTACGCAAAATGGGAATGATTCTATTTATTCTCTACATCATCAAGGGACGTATATAAGTACCAGAATACCAATCGATGTGATTTAACAGATTTAATCTAGGTATGTCTTTTGTACTTTTAAGCTTTAAATACTTCCAAAACAATGGCTTGTGAAATTGTCATTCATAAAAGAATCTATGACTTTTATAAAAAAAAAGCTAATCTTTTTCGTGTCAAACGAGCAGACCTTAAAATATGCTTGCCCAAGGCCTATAACATCTGGTCCACTCTTTCCTGTCTACCACCCCTTCCACTCAAATGGCCTACATAAGAAGAAATATCAAATAATGAGCTAAATGATGCCACCAGCTTCCAAGAAGGCAACCCTCACAGATGACAGCACAGTAATGCAAGAGATACTATATAATTTGACCAGGATCACTGTATTGTCTGCTGGCAAAGCCAGGATACAAGCATGAACACTTTGGTTCCACAGTCTTGAATTTGGATACTTATTCACCTCTTGCACTAATAGTTTATGCTCATCTTTGGAGGGGATTGCCTAGGTTTTAGAATGTCCCATCTGTATAAACCAATTTCTAGACCTTCATCATGTGAATGACATGTTAGTTTTTATAGCAACCACTATCTGGTGCAGGAACATTGCTGATAATAGCACCTCTTATGCTGCAAAACCAAGTACAAATACAGGTAGGTTGATAAACATCAGATATAGGAAAGGTTCTGTCAGCCTTGCTGGAATGTGCTCTTCCAATCTTTCATATGGACACATATCTGTGCAATGAGTCCTTAACACACTGACCTAACTTCTGAACCATTGTGGCACTCAATTTATCAATGTGGATTTCAACTTTGGTTTTTGCACATGATCAACATAATTTACATAGGAAGAAACGAATGCTACAGAAATTGTTCTGTATGGAAAACACACCCTATGCATTCCACAATGAAGACAGAAAACATTACATGATTAATTGATCAAGACAGAAAGTACTTGTGAAAACAGACAGGCAATAGGTTTAGCGCATCAGCAGCGTGCCATAAAATATCCTGGTGTGTGCTATTTAAGCCTGGTGAACAATGGAATCATACGTTAGATCAGGCAGTCTTGTGGGGGCCCCCTCCAAGGTGGGGGCCCTGGGCAAGTGCCCCTTTTGCCCTCCCTTAAAAACGTCTCTGGGCTCTTCATCTTTCTCTTGTTGATACATTTTCCAAAGCTCTAAGCTCATTAGGCGCTTGTCTAGCTTCTTACCAGTATATGCAGCATGCAAATATATCATCATATGCTGTGGCCATGGCATAAACATTTTGTCTGAGGTTCATTTAACTCATTCTGCACTGTACTGTCTAAGTGATGCATTAATGGAGTAACATCCTCCATTCTTAACCCTTCACTTTTAACTTGCTACCGCTCGCTTGCTTTAATCACAGATTTTAAAAACACGTTTAAAGAAAACACAATATGAGCGAGCAGCAATCGTCGCAAGCGCCAATCCCGTTTATCCACAATGTTACTTTAATCTTGCTAAAAACAGCCATCAAGTGCAATTAAACCGATCACTTTCTTTTCCTCAATTTCACACTTCTCTCATTATCATAACCTTCTCCCTTGGTTATGACATCATCGGGCTTTCAAAACTACATAAAACAAACACACAAACTTGACTGGTCATGTAACGTTTTGTACGATCTTCTTTCTTAAGACTCGTCTTACCCTCTAAAAAATGTCCCTCGTAGAACTTAAATCTATCTCATTAGGACCATCTTTAATTGGACCTGTTTTCTACATCATCCACATAAGGAATTTTAGATAAAATGTCTTGTAACGCTCTTTAAAACGTAGGTATAGTGCGTATCCTCCTTATCGTGGCCAATCACACGATTTTACTTATTATATTGCTCGTCCACACTCAAGTCAATATCTCATTCCGCATGTAAATATTTATTTCTTCATTCTTACTATTTTGTTACGTTTATCGCTCCTCCCTCCGTTACTCTCCTTTATTTTATTCTGCATGCATCAATTTGCTACACTCCTCAGTTTCTACTCACCGTTCGCATATTTTTTCTTATTCTGACCCTCGGGATCGCCACCTCAGTTACCGCCTCTTAAAACCGCGGTCCATTATGCTCTTTCTAGACGTGGGAGGGGATTCTTATTAAAATTAAGGGGACCCGTTACACCCTCCTTGCAAGGAATTTTCGGTCTTTTACACTACCCACTATCTACGAAGAGCTTCACGTCCTATCAGCCAAATGGCAAAGGTAGTGCGACTAAAGTTTACTTATATCGATGATCGATGGACTTTTTAAAGAACCATCCTCTGCTACCGAGTGAACTGGGTTTCCAAGCCCTTTAAGATGAGTAGCAATACCCTAGAGATGTATGGGGATGCAGATTTTATTCATACCTCAATAATCAAAACGACTCAGGTAGTTTGGCAAAAGGGGAGTCCGTTTTATTAACAAGTGCTTAAAATGTGGAGTACAATGAACGTATGATCCGCTTACTCTAAACATCTTAGTAAAACTGAGGTTATATTGCATAAAATCATCATTGACGTTGACCTGCGTCACTACCTACGTGGCAAACTACAAAAGCCTATTGGAGGTGTGATTGGTTCTAAGTGAATGTCGAAGCATAAGTTCTGTAACAGTATAGAACCGTGAAGGAAAGTGATAGGACGCTAAACATCAGGTGGGGCACCTAAGCCCTCCCTAAATATGGCCTCTATGAATGTCACTAAATACACGATGTTCCATTGGCTAGACAACCTATAGGACCCTTGATTACATGGCCATCTACAATTGGTTGGCTTCCGACCTTCATCAGTACTTTTCCACCTACGTTTAGCAGCATGCAGAATGAACATCCAGGTTTTAGGGGGCTCATCTACAAACTAGCTTCGACCAATTATAATATCAATCCATCATCACCTCAACAGTCCAGTGTCAATTAGTTTGGGCTTGAGTTTGTACTGTGCTCTGAGAATTTTAAGGAGTGTAGGCACAGCCGGCCTTCGTGTGTAGGTGTGACCACCTCGATCGGCCAATTTTTTCCTTCCACGTGACTGGACTCCATGAAATCGAGCTTTTCATGTATTTCATATTCTTTTTTAATAGTCCTCTGACGTATTTTGTTTTGCTCAAGGCTTCCTGAACAGGAACCTCTTGTACCTTTACACAATTTTGTATTCAATGTCAGCCAAGTCCTAGTTGATATGACTTTTGGCTTCCTGGCTCACATAACACCCTCTGCTTGAGATTCATTTGTGCAATTAAAATTGCTTTTAAGTGTAAAGCATTAAAGTGAAGCCTTCTTATTCATGTTCAGTATTGCATTATAATGTATAGAGGAAAACATCCATCTTTTATTTGCCCATAAGCATATATAGAGGTATATAAATATTTTGGCGCTTGCCGCGGTCCATCTATTATAAGCTTAGAGCTCGCTTCATGATCACTTTGCTGCTTGATTTTCTTCTGCATCTGTACACGTGTAAAATGACTTGACAACTTCATCTGTTTCTGAGGTATAAGCTTCTTCATCCTGAGCCCAAGATGTCACTTATCCTTGTTGCTTTCTTGATGCCTTATAGAATATCTACATTCTCTGATCTCTGCATCTCTTCTGTGTGCGTCATCTCTTGTTGCGTGAGGTCACCATTCATTCTCGTCTTTTAACTGCTCTGCTTCTTCGGGAATCTCATTCAGATGGCCATCATTTTGTCTTGCGTGCAGATATGGTTTTCTCAATGGGTACCTTGCCTCCCAGATTCTCTTAGGTACTGGTATTCTTATGGGTACTGCACAGAGTCCACACTCTGCTCTTTGCTGATTCAACTGTTCCTCATACGTCACATACTTTGGTTCCCATTCTATAGGTAATATGGGTGGGAAAGTTGTTCGGTCGAGCGCTGGTCCAGCGCAACAGCCCCCTCCCTTTTGGAGGCAAGAGAGGAGCTCAACCGCACCTCGGCCACCTCCAATGCAGTTCCAGTGCTTGTGAGACGCCCCTCACTACAAATCTGGGCCACAGCGGTGATCATATTATCGTAAGAGCCGACAAAGCAGGCAGCTCTGAGCAATGGTAGAACAGCTAGAAGAGAAAGGAGAACATGCTCCGTCAAATGGCAGGGGAATCCCAGCACGAGCATCCCTGCAAGACACAAAGCTGCAAGCCGATTACAACTGGTTAACCAGAATAACAAGACCAAGAAGGTGCAAGTCACAAAAATAAAATGTATTAAAAAACAAATGCATTGATGCCAATAGAGCAGTGGACATGCAGTTCAGCCTGCTGGTTCAGGCATTGTCACCAAGAACCCATACAATCAAATATGTCTGAATATGAATGGAGCGAAGAGGAACAGATGCAACGTCTAGCGCATAGCTTCAAA
Source organism: Ambystoma mexicanum (assembly GCF_040938575.1). NCBI lineage: Eukaryota > Metazoa > Chordata > Amphibia > Caudata > Ambystomatidae > Ambystoma > Ambystoma mexicanum. The sequence continues at coordinate 1,344,923,154 of NC_090937.1, read as the reverse complement.
GAGGTGCTCGGAAGCTCTTTGGTAGGTGGGGGTAGAAGGGGTGAAACCTCTGCAGGATAGATTGGCTACTTTGGAGTCCCTCCTAAGCCAAAAACAGAAAAGCCCCGAAATAACAGATGAGCGCACGTCCACCATGGAACAATCAGGGGAGCAGCAAGTCCTGCAAGAGGACCAAGAAGCCCCAGAGGCAGCTGATGCTTTTGAAAAGTTGAGAAACGCCTTCTTACATACATCAGCAGTGCCAAGCCACATGACCCCCTCCCCCGGGGAAGACAATATGGGCAGAGCAGAAATAGACTCAGAGGATGAGTCCCCAGAAGCCATAGCTTCCTCGCAAGAGAAGGACAGCAAGTCTGAGAAAGAGTGGGCAAAACCCACCGGTGGCAAGAGGGCCCAGAAAGGTAAACACTTGGAAGGTGATGAAGGAGAATTGCTGGACCTGTTCAATCCAGACAATATCGGGAACCCCAGGTCCTTAAACTGGCAGCCATCACCTAAGGTGACAACGTACATGGTGCAAAGGATCAGGAAAGCATTAGACAAGGAAACGAGAAAGCTCATGAAAGCAGAGTGCCCACGCACGGATCTGCCAGGGAAAGAGGCCAAAGCGCCCGAATTAGATCCTATGATGCTAGCATTTGTTACCAAAATGGCAAAAGATCCTCGCAAAGGCATGGACAGATCTTGCTAGAGGTGCCAAGTAAAATTACTAGACCTCACAGGCCCCTTGGGTAAGATCATGGAACTAGCAGAGCGAGCCAGGGACACTGGTGAGGAAGTAGACACAGACACGTTGGTAAATTGGGCACAGAGAGCAGTATGTCTGCTAAGTAGCGTCATTTGTGCGATCTCTTTGGAGAGAAGAAGAGGGCTCCTCTTAAAGATCGATGTTGAATTGAGTGACCTAGCTTGAAAGGCGCCTATGTAACCGTACCCGTGCAATCAGAACATTGCACGTTTCTAGCGTTCAATTGGGTAGGGCGATTCTGGCAGTTAAGGACGATGCCTTGGGGGCTAGCGTCAGCATGGGGGCCATTCACCAAGATCATGAGACTGGTGGCGGCAGCGATCAGAGAGAAAGGGAGCCTCATAATTATATATCTGGACAATATACTGCTACTAGCAGATGAGGGAGACACACTGATATGACGACATGGGTCAGTGAGTTTTTAAAGTCACTAAGGTACTTGATAAATCAGGAGAAATCGGAAATGACTCTGATGAGGCAGCTAGATTTTCTAGGATTCATAGTAGACACAAACTAGGCGACACTGGAGTTGCCAGCAAGGAAGATCTGAGATATCAAAAGTGAGATCACTGAGATTTCTAGCGAGAATAGTGAGACTGTTGGTGTCCTCCAGTTAAGCCATATTTCCAAGGCCTCTACATTACAGGGCCCTCCAGAGGTTGAAGATCAGTAAGTATCACCAGACGATGCGCCTAGATCACAAGTCAAACACAGAGCTAGAGTGGTGGTTACAGAATATGACACATGGAACCGGCGTTGCATCTTGGGAGACCGGCCTAAGCTACTAATGATAGAATCAGAATCAGACGCCAGCAGCGCATGTTGGGGAGCGCAATGCAGCGCACTAGAGACAGGAGGCAAACGGAGCTCAGAAGAGTTACAGCTTCATATAAACTGCCTAGAACTGTTAGCTGGGTCATTTGCGATAAAGGCATTCACAAAGGACAAACTAAACTTTTGCATCCTGCTGAAAATGGACAACATTTCACCAGTCCGTTTCATAAACCATCGAGGAGGGACAAAATCCAGGCTCCTGGCGGAGCTACTGAAAGATTTCTGGCATTGCTGCCTGCAGACAGGGATTCAGTGACAGCGGAGTATCTACCATGAACGCTCAATGTAGTGGAAGACTGGAACTCTTGTCACTTGACGGACTCCAGCGACTGGAAACTAAACAAGGAAGTATTCCACCAGCTGGAGCAACTGTGGGGGCTGGTAGGCACAGACTTGTTGGCCTCCAGACAGAACGTGCAGAAGAATTAGTATTTCAGCGTGTATTTGGATCCGTCCACCCTGGGGTTGGACACTTGCTCCAGGACTGGAGCTTGAAGCTGCACTATGTGTGTCCCCCATTCATAATGGTCAACAGAGTATTAGCGAAGACCCGCAGGGAGAAACCGACCCTTATAGTAGTAGCATCCAGTTGGAGATTGCAAGTTTAGTTTCTGACTCTGATGGAACTTATTTTGGATTTCCCCTAGATTCTCCCATCAGGGGAGCACCTGCTCATGGACCCAACTGGGTCATTTCACCCTCCTGAGAGTGAAGAGGATTCTCCCCCTGACAGCGTGCAAGGTATCAGGGAGCGTTGGTCATTTCCAGGCATTGCGGAGCAGGCTGTCAAGCTCATTGCAGAATCGAGGGGCCCTCTATATGAAGGAGCTCCAATGCATTATTTCTCCCATTTCTGCCCCTGCAGTAGTGTTCCTCAATTTTTGGGCCTCTCTCCTACAGGAAGGTAAAGCCTTCAGAACTATAGGAGTGTATAGGTCAGTGATGTCAGCGGGACATACGCACGTAGACGGCGCACCGCTAGGAGACCACCCTTTGGTGGTCAAGCTCATGAAAGGAGCCCGGTTCCGGGTTCCCACAGGCCCAAAATAAACACAACTCTGGGACACAACTGGCAGACTGGCCAATGAGCAGACACCTGTCCCTGACACAGTTGTCAGGAAAACTGGCCATACTGCTGTGCTTAGTGTTGTGCAGCAAGTTTCAGACGATAAGGCCTTAGATGTGGACAGAAAAGGGTACAGGCCCGATGGAGTTACCTTCACGATCACTAGGAAGACAAAGACTAACTCCCCGTTGATCTCATACCTTACTTGACCTGGCAGCCAAAGTTGTGTGCAGCAGCGTTCATAGCGTTCAAGGACAGGACAGCAGAGCTGCGACCGGCAAGTGTCCCAACTTTTGATTGCATGTAGGAAACCCTACAGCGCAGTAAGAATGGCAACTATTGCCAGATGGGTCCTTGCTATCATGCAACTCGCAGGGATTGACCCGTGCAGTTTAGGAGCACATTCATTGAGAGGCGCTCATAGATATTATATCTCATATTTTGCAAGCGGCTCCTTTAAGACATTTTATTTCAAGCCAATTCCATCAAGGGCAGAGGCAGTGATTTGGAGCTTTGAACTCGCATAATGCTCACCTCCGGTCTTGACATAGAATAAAGATCACCCCTGCATACTGCACAGGGAGTCTTGATTCTATTAAAGACACAGGAGCGAGCACTACTTCCCGCCCAGTGCATGTACTGTATCGCAGATTGGGGGAATTGTGTTATTCTAGTGATATATAAGACCTAATGGTACCTTTTATCTAGTTCACAGGAAGATGACAAAACGATCAGCTGAGCAAGCAGAGAGTTAGTTGCAGGACTGTAGGACTTGCTCGAGTGATCAGACTGGGTTAAGTTGCATACTGGATTGGACGGGAAAGTTTCCAAGAACTGTAGTTTTGCATGTTTTTGTGGAGTTTCAGTTGAGAATCAGTTCAGAGCCATAGCTCTCAACCATTTGTGTCGCAAAGGCGAGTGAAATCACCCGATGTTGTTTTTGCCGGGTGAGACGCCCATTGGAATGAATGGGTGTACAGGAGGCTTGGCAGGTGAGTCAGCCCTTTACATGGCGGGTGACACCCGCCAAAAGCGGGTGAGTTGAGAGCTATGTCAGAGCGGTCAAAGATGAGGGGGAGCAAAGAACAGGAAGTGAGCTATGGGCAAAGACAACAAGTCACATGGACTACAAGAAGGAGCAGGATTAGAGGGAAATGTACCTCAGAAGGAAAAAAAAGAGAAGAAATGTGAAAATGCTGAAGAGTGAAATTATATAAATTGCAGAATAATGCTTCCCTCTGTGTCTTTAATAGAGTCAAGACTCCCTGCACATTATGCAGGGATAATCTTTATTAGGCATCTCTGTCCTTCAAAAGCTGGGAGCAAATCTTTTGAACTCTAGTTGGTTTAGCTATGTGTTACTGTTTGGCTCCACGGGGCTAAAAGAATATTCTGCTTTATAGAGATATCTTGAAAAATACACAGATCACTTAAACCAACCTCATGTTGAGCAAACAGAAGAAATAGCTTCATTGTAGCTTTATTACCATACCCCGAAGAGATTTACAGACACAATGGGAAAGAAAGTGCATGATACAGTCACCTCCTCGAAGGTATTGTTTCACATGACATGAAGCTTGTTATGCACGCATGCCATTTGTACACCCATTATTTGCACTTGTCTAGGGACATCCCAAAAACACTACTAATTCCCAATTCCCATTGCGGGCTGTGCCTGCATTGATCTAAGCCTAATGACCAATTTTAAATTATCTGCTGGTTATAAATATAAATATAATTTCTTTGCAAACCTATTTACCAGAGGTGCATTCCCACAAAGTTGCATGAAGGACTGAGCATAGTGAGGATGTCCGAACAAAGCTGAAGCATTAGGGGAGGGTTTTCGCACAAGAATTGTATTTAAGAATTAGGATACAAATTCAATAGATGCCAGTTCTCGAACTGTACACAGGAACATTTCCCAACATAATTTCATGATGTTTTTGCCCACGTTACATGCCAGTATTTCCACGTACTTGCACACTTATGTTGGCTTTGCCCATAGTACACAGCCGACTCCACCTCCCTCAACAATATCTACTCGACAATCAGGCATGGATGGCAGCCAACCACCTTTGCCTCAGTAGTGATGAGACAGAAATTATAATTATAGGCTCTCCAAATGCCCCACAGTCCCTGGACAAACAGTACTCTGCCTTCATGATAGATAACTACACAATTCCCGTCTCATCAACAGTTAAGACCTTGGGAGTCTACCTCTCTTAACATGTCCAGGCAAGTCAGCGCCATTACCTACTCAGCTGCCTACTCCACCAAGCTCCTGAATGCAGCCAGACCCTTCCTCACCAAAGAAAATTGGCTCACAATTGCCTGCGCAATCGTTGGCTCCAAGATCGACTACTGTAATATCCTATTCACAGGTACCTCAGCAAGTAATGTACAAAGACTACAAATGGTACAAAACAATGCCTTGAGAGTGGCCCTCCACATCCCAAAAAGCGATCACATTTCTCAAGCTAGAAGAGAAGCACATTGGCTCCCCATACAAGGAACGCATCAGATTTAAAACCCTCTCCATCACCCACTAACACAGCTCTCCCGTACCTCACCTACAGAATCACTGAGGCGCCTCCACCAGACCTATGCGGTCCCCCTACACTGACCGCCTAGTCAACCCCAAAGTCAGGAGATGTAAAGCAGGAGGTTCCAGCTTCCCATAAATTGCTTCAAAACTTTGGAACAACCTACCCCCTCCCTTAGAGCTGAGAAATATTATTGGCTATTCCGCAAAGCACTCAAAACACAGCTTTTCACATAACTTGCCTCCTCTCCGCTGCAAACCTTCCCACCCATCCCCTAGACCTGTATCTGGCAATTGTGTTCTGTCAATAACATGCATGATAATACTTTTGTTCTTGGTATTTGATCCTATGCTCTCACTACTGATGTATTTCACGTGAACTGCATGAAAAGCTACACTTACCTGACTTGTACCTGTAACAGCGCCTCAATGCCTCCAGGTTGTTTGTGTGCTTTATAAATGAAATAAATAAATACCGGCAGCGGTAATAGCACTCCTGTTAAGGATTTCAATCAGGCGACACACACCTTAGTCTCGCCCCAGCCTGCAGCGCACAATTGTGCTTATGTTTTATGTTAGATTCAATATTGAGCTGGTACACCACTCATATGACACCCTCTTTTTAAATACCCCAGGTCACAATGGACCATGAACCAGGCTGGTTGATAAAATGTAATATTTATTTATTTATTTTAAAATTCAAAAGAAATCATACAATTTGTAATATGGGGCAGCAATCAGCAATGGGGTCATAAGAACAATAGGAATGTAAGCAATACACTTAGTTTAACCTTCTATTGACACAACTACAACATACCAGGGAAAAGGAGCACTTTTGAGTTTAGGAAAAATAGCACTTGAGTTAGAATTTCCCCCTGCAATGTTCCCTCAACCCAAAAATAATCAATTCTAAGTGGATAAACAGAAGCAGCAGGTAATCAGGAATGCCAAATGGAAAACAGAATTGAAACTTCCCTCCCCAAACAAGAGAGAAAAACAGATTTTAAACCCTGGCAAGGCTAAAATGATACTCGGAAATGGATGAATAATACAATGAATGTTTATAAAACTCTTGAAACAAAAGCATTTCTTTACTGGAGCAATACTGGAAAGATACTAGCAATCACAAGCAATGGATTGATCAAAAGCATACAATTCGAAATTGAATGGAAGATTTAAAACAGTTTATAATCAAAATGAAACGGAAATTTAGCAAACGTTTGCAATTCCCGCCTGATTTTACCAAAACGTTTTTTAATTAAAACAAGTGAAATATTGTAACAAAGTGTGTGTTGGGGTGTAGCTACGGATCATAGGTACAATATGGAAGTGAAATTAGGTCTCTAGCTGGTAAATTGAGTGAGTTATGCAAGATCTAGTGAAGTGCGTTTTTAGAAAATTAAGACGTGAAAAAGGGAAAAGAAATCAATTTTGACAAGACAGTTTTACTCTACACTAGAACATCCACGTCAGGCTACCAGATTGAGACACTTTAAGCTCCAGGGTTCACTCGCGAGTCCAACCCTAGCACCTCTACGTCCGCACTGGTGGCAGGACTAAGGGCTTATGATTTCACAAGACAAAATTATTAAAGGAGTTGGCGCTAGCACAAGAAATCAAAGGCAGGGTTTCAAGAATGATTTTTGACAATATTACAAGTTATCAGGATAAGGATAGGATGACTTAGAGAGTGGAACTAAGGACAAGGCAAGGCAAGATATACTATGGTTTTCTATAGTTCCTATTGATACTCATAGTCCACTTAGTTTGGATTTGGACAGTCAGCAGTTCTGGTCACCACATCGATCTGGTCTAACAAAGGACAGCCGGACAAAATCAGCGGGACAGGATCAGCTGGGCAGGGACTGGATACCAAAGGATAGTTATTCTGGACTGGCAATTCTGGATACAGGATACTATAGGTCAGCAGGGTATCAGGATGGCAGCAGCATGCAGTGAGTGGCGGCAGGCCAAGATGGATAAGGATGCCAAAAGTATCACAGTTTCTCCTGCTTACTGGGAGATTAGTGGGTTTTAATCTGGTAGGTTAGGCCTTGCTTGAGCAGGATCAGCAATGCTTGGATTTCGCAATGGACCATGGAATAGGATCAGCAATGCTCGGCCTTGTCTTTGGAGTCTGGAATCTGAAAGATGAAACAGGAATTGGAACGCAGCGCAGGAAATCAGGAAGAGTGTGTCCAGGGTCTTGTCAGGGACCCTTATTTATCATGCAAAATGACATCATTAAGGTAGAGGCTGAGCAGGGTTAACTATACCCGCCCCTAAACTACTTGGCAGGGGAGCTAGCCTCCGCCTCGCTCTCAGTTGGTTGGATTTCTAAGGGGATTATGTCAGCTTTATGAGGTAAAGTTTACAATGTCCCAACACTCCCACATTTACTTTACTTAAAATCCGATTTTACCAACAACATGCATTTCTTCACTTGTAATCTCTTGGCAAATTATACACACAGGTTACATATTATGTATATCACATTTTAGTCCAATCCTCAGGTCTGTGCGACCTTATTTCACCTTTCTGATATATTTTGGTAATTTTACGCATTAAAGATTTGGCCTAAAATTATACAATTTTATACACAATTTTATACACGAATTGTTCCCAGGGATGTATGTACCAAATTTTATGTTTGCCACATTAATACTTTCCTTGGAATCTGTCATATTTTGTAATTTCTGTTCCCCATGCGGCAATGAGTTCTATCAAGTTTTAAAAGATAGCCCACAAAATTAGATTGAAAACTGTAAACTTTTTAAAGTTTTTTACTAATTCTTGCTACAGAAACAAAAGTCTTTAAAGTTTCTTTATAACATATTCTCTGGCACCAAAAGGCAGTCCCTTTGTTACTAGATCCTGTTTTGTTTCTTCCTCCAACTGCAAGCAGTTGTCATTTTCTTCCAGGCAAGGGGGTTTCCAGTCTTAATTGAATTTTTTATTGCCCCTTCACACTTGACAGGTGAGTGTCTCAGGACTGCCATTGTCCCAGAGTGGAGCACAGACAAATGTCAAATTAGCATGTGAACTTTCATTGTCCTGTCCCATACAAAGTTTTTCAAGCTGGCACTTCGCACCTACGTGTCCTGGATTTATGGTGTATCTCCCTTCCTTGGAGAAGTTTCATGGCTGGCAACTGGAATAAGAGGTTTCTGAGAGTTTGAAAATCCATCCTATGTGTTTTAAACTGTTTAATTTGTTGCTTTGGGTCTTGAATTAAACAAACCTATGACAGAAGATATCCTATGTGTGTATTATCACCACTAACATAATTTCTTTACATTGCTAAGTAAACAGGCTTTCATTAACAATTTAGTTTTAAACAGGCCATTTTTTCTCTTCAGTCATCACAGCCCATGTTTCCACATGTGTTAAAAACTGCTAGCATTTCTTTCTTTACTTCGGTTTGCAGCTCCTTAGATTGCCACTGTCTTTGCAGCTATAGTCATTTTCCTTGCAGCAGGAGTTTTATCTAAAGTACAGATACATTTATCCTTGACCTGCCTCAGAGAGTAAAAAGTCTCTTTGAACTGCTGCGCCTGGGTACATTTTGGCAAGAAATAAATGCGTGTTCCTGTGCAGGTGAAAAGAAAGTTGCTTGTTGATATGAGGACCTGTCATTCAGGAATTATGGCCAGTTTTTCTGAGGCACAATGAATTATCCTGGGCATGGCAGGGCCGTTTCCATCACAGTGGTTTTAGAATGCACAGATGGAAATAGCATAACACAGCATTTTGAAAGGGTGAAAAAAGGTTTCATTTTGGAGGGGAATCTTTGGCTTTTTCCGCAATGCTGTGCTGCCGGTTCACTTGATACCATATATATGTCTCAGAACACACTGGCATACTTTTTCAGTGTCTCCCCTTGTTCAGTCTTGCCTAAAGTGTACTAGGCTGGATGGCACAGCCATCTTTTGTTGCTGCCAAAATGCAGTTTTGAGGTCCAGGTGCGCGCAGGAGCCAGCGCAGCCAGGTTGCTGTTTCTTGCGCAACTGAAGCTTAGTGATGTGAGGCAATGCTGTTGACTGGGTCAATATATTCCACACATCCCCCCTGACTTCTCCTTGGCTTCAAAGTCAAGGGGGAGTCGGTCAAGTGGGATTTCTCCATGGGCTTCCAACAGGATCAGGCCGGTTTGAGTACCTCTTCCATCAGAGAACGGTGCGTCCTGCTCCTCTTGTTGTCTCTGGTCGGAACGTGGAACAACACTCCCTGCTTTCCCTGGGACTTCCTTTCATGGTGTGGAGCGACACTTCCAGCTCTCCTTTGGTTTCTCCCTTCGAGGCTGCCAGGGCGGTCCTCCTTGGTTGTTAGATAGGTGCAATCAGTACGAATTTATGACAGAGAACACAAACCGGTTACAACAATTTCCCACTAACTGCCCACCAATTGGGTTGGCAGCAGTGGGATACGCAGGCGTTTAATAATAACAATTGATAATGAAGAAAATCCTCACTGTTACATTATCAGATCTATAAATCCTATCTGCTCCCTTCTGGTTCTTCTTTTCCTCATTCTCATGTTTCCGATGTCTCCTCTGTTTGATTCTCTCTGGGCTCCTCAATTTGTTGCAAAGTGTGCCTAGGGTGACAGCTCTTTAGTTGATTAATATGGACCCATTTCTCTTCTGTCAATTCGCCTTTGGGGATGCGGATTCTGTAGGCGAGGCCTGGGATGGTGACCTCTTCTCCATTTCTTAACTTCAATCTCCTACGGTAGCACTGAGGCTGACCGGAAGGCTTTCTTTAGGGCTGCCAGGATCCTGAGATTTCTTCTCCAGTTGGGACCGGGCTTGACAATAACTGGGATCCAAATTAATCTCGAGTCGGTTGAGGATGTGACTGCCCATGTAAAAGGCGGAAGGCGGCAGGAACACCTTGCACGACCCAACAATTGTGTTCTATGCTTTTGTCACCTCTAAATAATTTTATCATACAACTGCTAAGCAGAAGATGTTTGGAACGGGGAATTTCCAGGCCCCATAGCCATTGATAAACTGACTCAATAGCGGGCAGGGTCTGTTCTTTTGGGAGTTTCTTGAATAATACTTTGCTGATGAAGCTTTCTTTGCTATTCAAGTCAACTCGGGCAAGGACAGACTCCTTCCCGTCATTTAACTGAATTGGGAAGAAGAGCTGTTCGCCCTTCTTCTGAATGCCAGCTACACTTTGTACTGGTTTGCTATCAATTTTGGCTATATAATTTGGATTTTCAGATTGTGAATCAGTATAAAATTTCAAAGTATTTCCTTCCAGTGTGGAATGCCACTTAAGACTGGAAGGAAGGTTGATTTTCGGGAATGGAGAGAAGTTCCCATCACCAGTTTGTTGTCCCAAAGCAATTATTATAACATTGGGAATTTCATTGTTTAGAAGATGAAAGTTAATTTGATCTGGTTTGCGACTAACATGGTTGACACTCTGTTTTAATTTGATTGGCCTGTGAGTCTAGGTACAGAGGACCTTGTTCACACAGTCTATTAAGGGGGACATCCTGCGCAGGATGTCATTCCCTAGTAGACAGGGTGTGCCCTCTGGAGTCACGACTATGACCGGGCGCTTCATCTTGTGTCACCCAATTTTAATTTCCAGCTCTGCAGTCCCCTCGCCAGGAATTTCTTTCCCGTTGAAGTTCTGAAGTTGTCCAGGAAGAGAGGTGAGAGCAATCTGGTATCTCTCCCCCCTTCCTGAATTTAGCTGTTCAAATGCCCTTTTTGACACAGACGAGTGGCTTGGGATCCTATGGCCACCAGTGCTGGAATTGCACATTGCCCTTGCACTTGGACGGAGGTATAGAACCTACCTACTTTCTCCTCCAATGGGCAAAGGTAATGGGCATTCTGGGCAAGTTGGGTAGTCAATTTCCTTTTTTTTGACTCTGACACGGGTAGTTTGGGCATAAGTCTGTGTAGGAGCTTGGGAATCTGATTTTCACTCTGCTATTCGTGGAGTTTCGGGCTCCCCTTTTTCTGATTCTGGGCTGCCCTCCCCCCTTTTGGAGGCAGTCAACAGAATGGGTTGGTGAGGTTTGGGGTTCCTCTTGTGCTGGTTCTGGGCTGCCCCCCCTTCAAGGAGGTAGTCCCCAGAACCTATTTGGGTAGTTTGGGAATCTGAAAGGAAAATTTCACACTCAGGGATTCAAGGAGTCTCGGGCTCATCCTTTTCTGATTCTGGGCTGCACCCCCCCTTTTGGAGGCAGTCACCAGAATGGCTTTGGGGAGCTGGGGAATCCCCTTTTAATATTGGGGGCCTCATTACAAGTTTGGAGTTAGCCATGCCCTTGTTAAGGGCATGGCTGCCTCCAAACTCGGGACCTGGTTCCCTGAATGGGGAAATACCGGGCCATTCCGACTTTGGAGGGCCCGGTATTTCCCCATTCAGGGAACCCGGACCATCCCCATTCCCATTCGATCCCCCATAGGGCTCAATGGGCATGAGGAGGGAGTTAACAACGGGCCCATTAATAACGGGCCCGTTGTTAGCTTCCTGGTCCCCTCACGGGACCCGCAAAGGACGTCTGGTCTGACCAGACGTCCAGAGTGGGTCCTGCAAGGGAACCTCGTAAAAGGCCGGAATGGGATCAATGGCACCGTTAAACCCATTCCGCCTGCCTTGTAATGAGCCCTAGGTCTTCTTGAGGCTCATTCTGGGGTTCAATGATGGGCGATTCTGACTCCCCAAATTCAACCAGTCTTCATTTGGATCTCTTAGGACCCATTCTTCTTTGGGAGGGGTTCCCCCATACCTGAAGGAGAAGATCTTTTTCCCAGACTCCTCTGAGGCATCTTCCCCTTCGAACTGGAGGACACTAACCTCCTCCACAAAATGGGTCGTTTTGGGTTCTTTATTTCTCCTACCCATCCTCTGTTCCTTGGGTGGCAGGTTTTCGGGGGCCAGAGATTTTGGTTCTGGTTCCTGGGTGTCCAGGGGCTTTTCACGAGTAAGGAAGGAAGCATCCTCTAGGGCTTCACACCTACCTTCCCCCGTGCCTCCTCCTCTGGAACCGGTGAGTTGTCGGGGTGCTCCCCCCGTCATTGTTCTGGAGTACCTGACCCTTGGTTTGTGGAGTTCTTAGCCGCCATGTTAATCTGAGGGTCCTGTTGAACCCTCAACATGCAACCCAGATCCTGGGACAGGTTCTGGACATGGCGCTCCTGTTGGGGCACCCGTTCCGGCTGGTACGGAGTTCTCTGGTCAATCCTAGGTGAGTCACGGGAAGAGTAACTATCCCTTCTCCCTGGGTATTGGGAATTTTGGTAACCCTCCACCCTTGGCCTCCCCTCTCCCGGATTGGCCTGTCTGGGTTCCTGAAAGCAGGGAAAGAAAGGAGGGTTGTCCTGCAGGTTGGAGTTTTGTGGGTACCGGTGAAAGAAACTCAACCCGGCATTTGGGGGATTACTGCCCTCCTGGGAAAAGTTAGGAGAGAAGTTTTCTGAGGCGGTACCTACCTGGATGGATCCCCCCTTGGGCTGGGGGAGTCCATACATGCCCCAGGATGGGTCTTTTACCCTTGTATCGGGGGTTTAGCCGCATGTCCATCTTGGGCTCCATTATCTGCACAGAGAGCTGATTGTTTTCAAGAGCCTCAAGCATGTTCTCCGCCTTTTCCACTCTTTCCTTAATCAGCGACATTGAAGACAGCAAATCTGTGTGTCATTTCAGACAGCACTCCCCAGATATCAGTCTGTAAGGCTTCCAACCCTTCTCTCTGATGCCCCTGCCATGATGTGGTGGTCTTCACATTCCCCCTTTTCAAAATGGGGATCACTATATCGCTCACACCTTGTGTACACCAGAACCACACCGATGATGGGGAGCCACCCCCAAACTCCCACTGCTCAGTCCAGGGACACGTTGCTCACAGCAGATGAGGGACAGGATGGGGAATTCCACTTCATCCCCACTGCCCTTGTTTGCTCAAGTTCCCCCACTTTCAGTCAAGTGAACCCCACATTTCACCACCCTAGGGTGGGAGCAAGGCCCGCCAGCAGCATGGCAGGAATCCAATGGCCCTCCTTCACCACACTCTTCAAAGCAACTCAGACTGTTTCAATACACCCATGCCTCACCAACAGATCTCTGAAATGGTAGAGGATAAGTCCAGCAATTGCACTTCCTTGACTTACTACTATGCACATGCTAATAATTTGGGTGACCCGTCTCAGAGCTAAAGGCTATCTGAGAAATCTGATAAGGCACTCTAAAAACGGGCCAGATATACCCCCAAGAGAAATGGTGCTTACACCACGAGTGAGGTCAAACATACAACAGAGAATTACATGTATTTTTACTCAATGTTCTATTACCTCGGATTAAAAAAAAAAAAACGTAATATTGTCCGTTAGACCCATTGAGCCTGCATAGTGAACGAGTACATATGTGCGCCTTAAAGCGATCAAAAAAATTAAGGGTCCACTTGATTCACTCGCAGTTCAACAAACATCAGACCAGAACTGCACTGTAGGATCTGCAATCCCTTATATGCCACTACCCATGTGGATCGTGCACAGTGTGCAACTTCACAAAGAAGATTAATTCCTTCTGTTTTGGGATACCATGAGGGAACTTAGAAATATTACTACTTGCAAAACATTTAAAGTTGTATTTTGCGATGAGTGCCCATGCGGTCTTCGATATATTGGCCAACCCATGAGGGCAGCCCAGACTTTCCTCCACACGACCGTTAGCACATGCGGATTTGCAGTGTGTTGACCGGCTATTGGATCAGACCACATGATTGAAGCAACTAGAGCAATTAACATGTTCCGAGTGCATGCATCGGTAGTAGCTTCTCTCTCTAGACGTTAGAGAACGCAGCTTTGAAGCACTGGCCACCTGTCCTTAACAATGAACATATATGAACTACAAACTGTGAACATTGAGGACCCTTGATTCCACGTTTCTTTGAACAGACACTTTGAATGTAATTTGCCAAACAGCCGCGTTATGGAGAAATGTACATTCTTCCAATACCCATGTATGACTATTAACAAAGTTATTGTGTGACCAAAGAAGATTTAAACCGAGTTTCTGACACTACTTAGTGAAGCATCACCATTCTAACACCAGATATACAGCCAGAAAATACCACCCCTGAAGAATTTCTTAGAACATAAGATAATTCGGAAACAGGAAAGAAACATGTTGGGATAAGTATGGCCTAATCTGTTGTCATTAGGCTTTTCATGTGTATTTTTTTAGGATTTGAATTTGTAAAACCTTTTTTTTTTACTTATTATGTTCAATGCTCGATTTGCACTTGTTGATGTATTGTGATTGTATAGGATTTTGATCTACTGTGTATTTGTGTTATGTGTCATATAGCTATTTGTTTTGTGTTATTATTTGGGTTTTCACAAAATTTGTGAATAGGTGTTTGCATTTTTTCACTTACCATTTTAATATAGAGTATGTAACTACCTTTTAGAGGTAGTCAATTGACTTGGGTCGATTTAAACAAACATTTGTTGTTTTTTTGATTCAATACGTTTGTCAGTTTAACAATTGTGATTTTATGGGACAGAATTGAATTCTTTCTTCCACTTTTCAGTTTAAAGTGCTTGGTCTACTGTGCATAATACACCCGGTCATTATTTATGGACAGCCCATAGCCGCATTTAGGAGCATCGCTCGTGGATCAGGTACAAGCACACCACAGCACCCGTTCATGGATCAGGTACAAGCACACCACAGCACCCGTGGCGAACATTTTCTAGAATTCCAACACACTCCCAGTGACCTATGCTATTGTATTATTGATGTGGTTTCAGCTTCCACCAACGAACAACGTTCATTACTCCACAAAGGACCCAGATGTATTTACAAGATGCAGACCCACACATTAGGCCTCAATGACCAGCTGCCTCCACTGATATAGGCCCTGTGACACTAGTAGAGATAAGTCCAAATGGTTGGTCTACCTAGTTTACCAAAGCATGTTTTGAGGTTCATTTACATTTTTGACATTTAGTAGGCTGTTGTTTTGCCATTCGATTAATTATGATATATTTGAATAACTTTGACGTTCAGCCCTCTGTGTTCAACAACTTAATTTTCTTCTCTTATTGGGCAAGAGCGCCTGCACAAACACTTGCCCCAATATAGTTACATCCGTGGACGTTGTTGGGGGCCTGCTCCGGGTCACAGGGCAGGCCCCATACACATGTCTGGAACACCCGACCCAGTCTTGCAAGGCGGCAATCACGCTTTGAACAACGGAGTGGGGGGGCACCCCACTCGCTCCAGATCACTGGAGCTCTTCACATGGCTGGGGGCACCCAGCACACGGCGGCCCCAGCTCTGGGGACACCCAGGCCAGGATCGCAACACCAACCATGATCACATGGCAGTGGGTTCCCCAATGGACGGAGTTCCCCAGCAGGGGCAGGGTCCTCATGCTGGGCCCGTCCTTGGGCCCAGAGCACGCGGTATGGCACTAGCATGGTGCAGGACACAAAACACACCAGAGTCGTAGTTGGTCTTACTGATGAGCCGGAAGCAGCTCATACTTTTTATTAGCTTGGTCACATGGGGAAACATGTGACCAAGACACACGCGCACACACACACACACACACACACACACACACACACACACACACACACACACACACTCTCTCTCTCTCTCTCTCTCTCTCCCTGGGAGATACCATGTCTCCCTACAGGGGGTGGCATGCAACACTCCTCCTTTTTCATAACAAAATAAATGCAACACCATAACCTAATTCACACACTAGCTCTCCAAACCATAGCTCCCACAAAATACCTTCAACTCTCTCTTCCTAAATATCTTCCCTCTCGAGCTCTTCGCTCATCCGCCTCCATCTCCCTCAGGGTCAATTGCTTCTCCAAGCAACAAGTTGGTGGCAGATCACTCTTTTTCAGTCTGGAATAGCCTTCCTGCCTCCTTGAAACTCGAGGAGAACCATCTCCGTTCCGGAAGCACCTCAAAACCTTAATCTTTGCTTCTGCTTTCTCTCCTCCTCTCCGCTGCTGACCTCCTGGCTGAAACTGTACTTGTTACCTGGCCACCTTTTCTGATCTCTGGCCCAGGCCCCGTCAATTGCCCACCTTCACTGCCTCCCTGGCTACCCCTGCACCTGGGGACCTGTTTTTCTGTATCCCTACAGTTCCCCCACCATCATTTATATCTGCACTTCCTTGCACTTGCCACTAGCTGGCCGTTTTATTTATCTTATTTATTCTACTTTCCCATGTACTGCACTTTCCCCTCTTCCTTCCCCCTGCACACTTTTCCTTTCCCACCTTCCCATGCACGTGCGCAATCTGAATGACACCTAGCCTAGTAGGATCGTTGTCTGTCCTCCCTTTTCCCCCCCCTTGCCTCGTCGCGCCTTGAAACACTTGTGTATAGGCGCGTTATAAATGCCATATCATATCATATCATATCATATCATATCACACACATGCACCCTTTATTAACCTGGGTGAGTGGGTCTCATATCACTAAACGGCACCACCACAGGCTCCTGACACCCCATAAAGCACTCCATATAATCAGATGTTTACCACTTTACATTTCCCACTGACTGGGCCACTTTGCGCAAGTCCATAGTCTGCCGCCTCCCAGTCTCACTGAGGCCATCTGTGGTGTCCATCTTGCGTGCCTGTGAAGTGGCAGGCAAACCAGGTTGCTCCTTCACCCGGGTTCGCTTAGGAAAGTCACAACACAGTTCGAGCTGGCAAAGCCGCACCTGGGGAGGTCCAGGGGCCACATCGGCCAAGTCCACAATCTGAGGGGGGGGCACCTGTAGTGAGGACACTGGCAACACAGCGGCCGCAGTCCGCGCTTAACACTGCAGTCACTCAATGTGGCCCCGCAAGCTGGTCTCTGGTTGGGGCGCACAAGCACTCCGGTGGGGAGCCGCTACCCCGTTGTTGTGCGATGGAAGCAGTCCTCTCTGGTGAAAATACAGACCATGGCCTGTGCCATGCTGTGTTGGCTGCCTCACATGCCTGGGTCTGCTGCACAAAGGGCCTTTTGCAGCTTCATGACACTTCGCTTTCCCATCAGCCCCTCCTCCTTGATCTCACCCCCAGGAGCGAAGTTACATTATTCTTCTCTGTCTCCAGGCCGGCTCCTGTGACACTGGGGCGCTGGGGCCACGCCCCTTTTCTTCGTGCTCCTGCGGGTGCCTCCTACTGTTCACTTTTCAGGCCAACGAGAACCCCTGTTGGCATCTATTCGCTCCGTGGCGTGCAGAGGCACTGGAAAGTTTCACCACTGCGGCCCGATGATGTGGGGGCATGCCCCCCACCTAGTGGGACTGCCACAGCAGATCTCCCCAATGTCCCTTTGAAAACATTTATTTTCTTCTCCTACCGCGGGCCCAGGTGGTGATGGGCCCGCCTTGTTGATCCGTCTATCAGGTTGGTTGGGGTACAGCAGTGGCTCACGAGGCTGATACCGCTTTCCAGTTTTGGTTTCTTTTGGCCCAAGTCTCTTGGGTCACGCCCCTTCCCTTTGTTTGCATTCAGGCCCGTCGCAGGGCTCTGTTGCCTTCCGTTTTTTTTTTTAATGCTCCGAATGCTCCGGGCGGAAGTGGGGCAGCGTCTCCGCATCGCAGTTGCCACATGCATGGCCGCATGGGGGTGGGACAGTGCCTCCGCATCATGGCGCAGATGCCGAATGTATGGCTGCTCCCGTGGGGGAGGGGCTGCTCCACTCTGTTGCGGCTGGGGACTGCCGAGTATCTTATTGTGGCTCCGGCTGCAAGTACTTCTTGGGGGGCTTCCCCCCCTTCATTGTGAACGCACCATCGTTGGTTCTCCTCCACACTGGGGGGAGGGAGGCAGCAGCCGCTGCAGCAGGCACCGCTCCTCCCTCCATCGCATCCAACGCCGCAGGTCATCTCGCTCTCCTTGGGAGAAAAACAGGGGGGGGGCAGCCGCTCCTACTGCAGCTGCAGCCACGGCATCTCCCCTGTCTCCAGGCAGGCAGCGCCACCTTCCTTTCCTTAATGTATTTCCCCTCCTCCAGGGGCCGGGCATCCCACCTCCCTCTGGAAAGTGGGGTGGGGGTCAGCACCTCGATGTAGCGGCTGATGCCGCATACCCGCTCTGGACCTCTCTTACTGCGGCCGGCGTCACCCTATCATCGTGGTGCCTCGAACATTGCGGGAGAGGCCGCCTCCATGGTGGGGGAGGGGAGAAGCAGCAAACGCGGCCGATGCCGCTACGCACACGAGGCTCCAGCCCTTGTCGCCATTGTTGGGGGCCTGCTCCGGGTCACCCGGCAGGCCCCATACACATGTCGGGAACACCCGACCCAGTCTTGCAAGGCGGCGATCACGCCATGAACAATGGAGTGGGGGGGCACCCCACTCGCTCCAGATCACTGGAGCTCTTCACATGGCTGGGGGCACCCAGCACACGGCGGCCCCGGCTCTGGGGGCACCCAGGCTGGGGTCGCAACACTAACCATGATCACACAGCAGTGGGTTCCCCAATGGACGGAGTTGCAATGGTCAAGTCCACCCACCAGGACCTGGGGTACCAGCTATTGTGCTGCTAGTGAGTCGAATGTTCCAGAAGGGTACACGCATGCCAACCAATGTATAAGGCCATATAAAGAAGGGCCTTATAGTTTGAGAGCCAATGATATGATGTGTACTTAATAATTGTCGAAAATGACTTGCACTAGGGGTGGGCATAAGTTGTCCACCTGAATATAGAGACCGAATAACAATCCAATCCCTTATAGAAAGTATACTTAGATGTTCCCCTTGAGCAAATGACAATCCCACATAGGTTTTCTAAGTTTGCCACGTAGTATGATGAATTTTTGCTATATTTATTTATTTATTTAATTTATTTATTTCTATCCCAACGGAGCCCGCAGGCATCAGGGCGCTACATGTACATGCAGAATCTGTCATGATGCCTACCCCAAGGCATCAGGACCAAGCCCCTCAGCTCCGGGAGCAGGCATCCAGATACTTATTAAAACCCCAACAGCCCCGACTGGTGGCTGTTTGGGTTCAGTCCTGGCGCCTTAGGCACCAGGCTCATCATAGAAATCAGTCCTGGCGCCGTAGGCACCAGGCTCTTAGACTTTACTTACCTGATGCAGACCATGCTGCAAGTGAGGCCAAGCCAACGTGAGCCCCGGATGGGACTATTTTATTACAGGGACTATTTTTTACTCGGCGTGGTTCTGGGGAACTTCTTACCTGGAACTACTTTGGAGGCTATTTAAACCACGCCCGAACAGCAGCACACGCTTCACGTTATTCTGCATCCAGCAGCGTAACGCTCATCGTGCCTGCAGTCTGCATCCAGTCTTCTGCCACGCCCGCCTCGAATCTGGAGCTCCTAAAAAAAAAGAGGAAAGAAAAGGTCAAGGTTAGAAAACAAACTATTTTCGAATTCCTCACCTCGGATCCATCTCGCCTCTGGACCTGGAAAGAACATCATTTCTGTAAGCGCCGCATCTCCAGCTGCAGCGCCACGCCATACTCACCAGTCCTCGCAGCATCTTTCGACACAGCGCTCCATCATTTCTTCGCCGAACTCCGGCACCTGGGGGACAAAAGAAAACAACAAGGTGAGCCGAGAAAACCAACAAATATAACTCTTATCTCCATAGACTTACCTGATTTACCACCGGAGGCATTATTCTATACCTCTCCACATCTTCATGTGCCGCACCTGCAAAGAGAGAGAAAACAACATGTTAAATACGTGCAACATTTACCGGAGAGCGTTGGGTAATACAGACTCTTACCTGAGCGCCACCAGCTGCCACAAGAGCACCTTCTCATGATCTCAGCTGCAAGAATAGGAAGGAATGGTGAAACATCGGACATATTGAACTCTAAGAACTTGATACTTACTAGACCTTGCCAGGAACCTCAGAGTCAATACTCTCCGGAACTCTCCCACTCCTTCAAAGTGAAGTAACTGGCATCAACGCGCTCCTTCAATCCATGCAGGATGGAGAGCTCATCTTTCCAGAATATAAGGTGGGATTGCTGAGAGGGCACTTCGGAGGTGATTAGTTGGGAGGACTGTGGGGGGTGCCATCACTTGAATCCACGGGGGGCTAAATCCATCTCTCCACTTGCAGCAGAATACTTGCGGGTCAAGCAGACAAGATTAGGAGGCCAGTCCAGTCAGTCATCTCTGCACTACGCATCGCGTTGGTGGAGACCGCAGCCGTCCGGATCCGACCGACTCCCCTGTAATCACATTAGACACACAAGTCATAGGACAACATTAATATACACATTTTCAGCCAGGATTTGGAATAGATTAAGGGAGTTATCTAAACAAGTGGGTCTTGAGTTTTTTTCGGAAGTTAATGTATGAGTGATCTAGTCTTGTTTGTTGTGGGAGGTTATTCCATAAGGTCACAGCTTTGGTGTGGAAGGCTTTGCAGAGTCTGTTGATTTTCCTGAAACTGGTGGTTACGAGGTTGCCCTGCGCTTCGGACCTGAGTGCCCATCTCGGGACATAGGTAACCATTTTGTTCTTGAGGTATACTGGGGCTTTCCTATGAATACACCTATAGGGTAGTGTCAGGGCTTTGAAATGAATTCTATATTCAATGGTAAGCCATTGTAGATTTCTCCTATCTTCACTAATGTGTTCTGTTTTCCTTTTTCCTTTTTCTTTGATGATTCTCACAGCCCTATTTTGTATTTTATGACATTTCGCAACATGCCTTTTGTTTGCTCCTAGTAGCAGGGCATTGCCGTAATCCAAACTGGGCAATATGGTGGTTCTTGCTACTGTAGCTCAATTTTCCTCGCTTAGATAGGGGCGTATTCTGTGTAAGAGTCTCAGGTAATATGAGCAGTTCTTAGTCAATTGCATGACCTGGGACTCTGCGCTCAGTGATGCTTCCATGTGCATCCCCAGAGTTTTCACTTTGTTCACAACTTTGATTTGGGACTCATTGATTTTGAAACACTTGTATTGATGGTTCAGTCTTTATCTAGCTGAGTTGGTCTCAAAATCATGAATTTTGTCTTTTTAACATTGTGACAAAGCCAGTTGTTAGTCATCCATATTTAAATTAACTTGTATATTTTTTTTTTACATTGGCACTGTCTTGGCTGTAGTCACTGCTTATTTCTATGACAAGTTGGGTATCATCGGTGTAATTGGTGAATAAAACACTGATATTCTCCAGGATCATACAAAAGAAACCTGATATACAAGTTAAGAAGAAGCAGTGACAGGCTGGCTCCTTGAGGTACACCACAGCAAATGTTTTCTGTAGACAAGAAGTTATCCCCCAGTGGATCTTTGACTCCCTGTCCGAGAGAAAGGAGGATATCCAGTCGATTGCCTCTTTGGAACAGTTTGCTCCTCTCTCTAATGCAAGTCTAAGATGGCTGTGGTCCAGTAAGTCAAAGGCTGCGCTAAGATCTAATAGAATTAGGAACCCTGTTTTTCCATTCTCCACTATGTTTAGCATGTGGGATTGGGGATCTAACATTGCTGTCTCTGTACTGTGTGCCGCCTGGAAACCTGACGGTTCGCTTTGAAGGATCTCATTGGTTTCGACAAAATGCCTGAAGTTGGTTTGTGGTGATTTTGTCTAATACCTTTAGAAGAAAATTACAGTTGGTAATGGGTCTTAGGTTACCCAGATCACTTTGGTCTAAATTAGGTTTTTAGCTAAAGGGGGGATTGTGACTTTTTTGATATCAGTCGGTACCCGACCTTGCTGAAACGAGGCGTTCACCATTTTGGTAAGAAAGGGGGAGAAAATATTGGCATTCTCCAGTTTGAGTTTAGGTGGGATTATAAAGGTTCCTTGCTGTATTATGGATTCCACTCCATTTACTGGTTCCACCTGGCTTTTTTGTGCCTCAATGAGTACAGCCGTGCTTTCCTTATTTTTTCTGCAAATGCTATTTGATCCTTGCCGCAGTCTTTACTGGATGGAGAGAATGGGAGGGTCAGTGATTTTAGGGTTTTCAATTGTTTTGCGGATTTCGAATAGTTTGCTAGAAGAGTTTTCTGCTGTTTTTATTTGTTCATTGTAATAATTTCTCTTGGTGTCACATAAATCTTCTGTAGTTCTTTTCACTATCTTTCCAACTGGCATTGATTTCTTGTGTTGTTTTTTTCCCCCATTTTTATTATCTCCTTTTTTCTCTTTTGAGCTCAGCAAGTTCTGTGTTAATCCATTTCTGATAGTATATAAGAATGTTTTTTTTAAATTAATTGAGCAAGCATGTGCGACGTCCGTTGATGTCCATTGTAATTTACTGTTTTAGACAATTGAAAATAAAACAGTCTATTGAGACATTCTTTACCTTCTTCCTGAGTTGGTCTTATGATTTGGTCTAAGAGTTATTCTGCATCCCCCTTCATCCGACGATGTGTTACCTCAATTAAAAAGGACCTTAAGGGTTCACTTGGTAGCATGTCGGATGTTTGGGAAATAAGACCCATCGACCTATAGACTCTACAGTTTTAGACGATCGAGCACCCTTCACCATCTAGCCAGAAGTTTGCGGGTTTCCCGTGGAGAGCGGCCGATATAGAAATCATGCAAGAAAATCATGACGGTGTGCAGGGTCCCTCTTTGAACAAATCCATACCTGGTTTCCACAGGCGCTTTGCAGACTGAACGCAAAAGGGGTCCATTGGAGGAGGGAGCCGATAACGAAGGACTCGAGCTGAACGAGCTAATGGTGAGTAGTCTAAGGGGAATGGCAAACAGAGGGGATGGGATTGTGGTACTTTAGAAAGTAACAGGAAATACACGGGGAAAGTAATAGGAGATTTTATTGGTGTAATGAGGGAGAGAGAGAGAAGAGAGCTCGAGATTCCTAACCCAAGGGGGTTCTAGAAAAGATTATTTCACACTCCAATCGGAGTAAAAGCAGGATACATACAGGACAGGTCCGTATAAGGAGATAATCTACACTCTATAATCAGAGTATTATTAGGGGCAAAATGATGAGGGTGATCACTGTGATTTAATGTGAAGAGTCGACTAGATTTTCCGTTAGTGTATTTATGTTCAACAAGGGTGTCTAGGAGCAACACAAACAAGTTGTGTGAGAATTGAAACTAAGTTAAAAAGTTATACTTTCTATCTAGGGCAACTGTCGGTACCGACCTAGAGGTAAATTGAGATTATTGAAGGTTTTGTGTGGCAGGTGTTGGAGCACGCTCATATTTGTTGTTTTTCTAAAAGTATTTCTTTTGTAAAAACCAGTAAGTATTGTCAGTCAATTGAGACTCGTCACAATGGGAGACATTACTCCTCTGATGCATTTATGTAAGACATTGCCAAAACATATGCCCAAGCTCCAACAGTACAGAGCGGAATGGGTAAAGGGCACAGCAGAGAAAATGTTCATACCATGGTCACACGGGGATCGCTGTCAAAAGCAGTATTGCAACACATGACCACATACTTGCTGCTGCATATACGGGGAAAAAATTGGAGATAAGGCTAGCTATTTTAGAGCTTTAGAAAATGTACCAGGAAGAAAGAGAGGATCTGCCACCTTAGGAATGGATGGTTAAGCAGTACAGGGAGCAAGGTCTTGAGCCTTCTGCTCCCCTTACCTCGCCGGAAGTAAACAGCGATAGTATGGAACACGTAGGATTATATCCATTAAAGGAATTGAAAGCAGCGACAGGGTATAGTAATCCAATATACAACCCGCCTGCCTATAGCGGTGACGATAGTCCAGAGGAAACCAAAAGAAAAGAGGAGATCTTTAAGATCTTACAAAACAGGGAGGAGAAAAATGAGTGATCAAATGCATCGACAGACATAGAAAGAGAGATACAGAGATGGATAGGAGAGAAGGATAAAGTTGACGAGGTAATGCTCGTACAGAAAAAATGATTGGGAGGACAGATATTACTCAAGCTAGATGGGAAAAGCATCGATGAAGTCAGGCAAAGGGAAGAATAAGACGAACACGATAGAAAAGACAGGGAACAGGAAAAGAGATTAAAAGAGGATGAGCATAAAAGAAAGAGCAGACAGCGGTGAAAACAGATGTATCAGGAGGAGAAACACAAGAAGGAAGAAAGGGCAAAAGAGCAAAGAAAGCATGATAATAGGCAGATAGCAATAGAAGAACGGAATAGGCCAGAAAGCAAAAGAGAAGAGGATGAAGCACAGAAGTTAAGGGATAAAGGAATACAAAGACCAAAAGAAGAAGAAGAAAGCAGAGCAGGGGCAAGGAGAAAGGAGATAAGACAAGAAGAGGAAAGGGCTAGATAGGAATCGAGAAAGCGAAGAGAGTTAGATGAAGACATAGGAAGAAAAAGGAGAAAAAGGGAGCGCGTCAGTGACTGCATTCAAAAGGAGTTAATGGAGCCAAGTCCAATAATGCAATGGGTCAGTATAGAAGAAGTTCCTCCCATTAGAGGGAGCAACATCAGGACCATCTAGGGTTACCTTAGAAGTGAACTTCGATATAGTAAGCATCAGAGATAGGATCAATAAAGACTACCAAGACTTAAGAGAAGGTAGCAAATTGGGAAGCCGAGGGAAGTGAGGTCAAACTCTAGTCTTCCGATCATGAAGTGAAGAAAGTATTCCATTCAACCTCGAGCAAAGAGCCTTATCTTTAAGCAGACTGACCTTAGATAAGTGTGAAGGGGATGAGAGTCACACTAGTTGGGGACTAGATATGTCTGACGAAGAGGGAGCATGTGCATGTGCCCCCGAGGGAGCCCTGCAGGCAGACAAGGAAATAAGATAGTCTGATCTAGAGCAACCTAAGGATAGGACGCCAGACCCTACAGCATATCCAGAGCATCCCAAAGGACGATCGCATAGCGAGAAGGGAGAGTCACCGCCATATGTGAGCAGGTTAAGATCATTGCCAGGAAGAAGGTAATCAGGAACCATTGTCCCCACTATGGATAGGCAGGCGATGGGAGCTGATTGCAGTGTAGGATTTATGCAGTTTCCCTTATTGGAAAAAGCGGGAGCAAGGCCACAGTATATTCCAAGTCCCACAGATGGATAAGGATAATTTAAGGTGCAAACTCCCCAGTTTAACGGCAGTTGTTGGAAAATGGATTTATGAATTAGAAAAAATTACAGGAGTAACTACCTTGGCAAAAATGGACATTAAGGGTCTCTTAGCAGCCATTGTTGGGGAAAGAGCTGATGACATTTGTAAGTGAGCAGGCTATTCAAGTGTCACGGCACAGAACACAGTGCATGATGGAGCACTGTTTAAATAATTGTAGAGCAGATGTCTGGAGGGCTCTCAGGGTGCAGTATTCTGACACCTCAGACATGGGTACAATCGTGACACGTAAGATGAAAGAGGATGATGATCTGCTTGCTTACATTCAGGACATTCAGGAACACTGGACTCTCGAAACTCACCAGCCGTTGGGAAAAACAGTGGCAGTATTTTACCACATTTTATGTCAGGGTTTGACTGAGCAGGTACAAAGGCATCTCAAGAAGCAAGTGGTAATGGAAGCAGAGCCATGGGCTGAAATACAGTTGACCATAGTGCATCACTGTCGGCTGTTACTGGAGAAAAATAAGAAGAAAGACGATGCTAGAAAACTTGAAGAAGCCAAGTTGGTTCTGAAAGAATTGTCAAAATATGCCATAGAAGGGGTGGTATTGATGAATGGAGAAGGACTAGGAATACAGAAAGCAGTGGGCACATATCAGGTGACTAATCAGTGCCCGATGGAGCAAAGAGGCAATGGTTTTGTACCACGAGTTAGAGGTATGGGCTACAGAGGAAGGCGTGGATTTCAAAATAATCAATATGGGTTTCAGAATGCTCAGAATGAGAATCAGAATGCGCATGCAGGGTTCAACCAAGGGGGACTAGTCAGACATGCTCTTCCTATATGTTGGACAGGTGGGATGATAGGGCACATTGCACACGTATGTGGAATCCTGAGGTACATACAAAATGGCCAATTTTCAAGAGGGGGGGCAGTTTATCCTCCAGCTTCTAGTTCACAAGCTAGGGAAGGGTTCGCCCAAGATCAAACAGTGTTTCAGGCACAAGCGCCACAGATGGAACAGGCACACCAGCCACAGCAAGCACCATTGAATGCACCCATGCAGATACAGAAGAATCCAAACACAGGGCAATTATTAACACCTAGAATAGGGGGTGTCACTGTGGTGGGAGGGGATCCATTCACAGGTACAAGGGTATGCATATAAACACAATAGGACAGCTCACAGGGTGTCTTGATGTGTTCAGTACTATCAGTGACACCAGACCCCTAAGTGGAACCAAGAGTTGATGTGACGATGGAAGGCAAATCTTTTTTTTCGTTTTTAGTAGACACTGGTGCTACTCGTTCATGTATATGAGAGGGAAAATATCCAATGTCAGGAATTGCCATGAATGCTCAAGGGGTCTCTGGAGCCACAAGTCGAATTCCTTTTATTGATGAATTACCAGTCTCTATAGGAGAGTGTGACATGTCTGTTCCATTGTTGTATTCACAGCAGGTACCATTTCATATTTTGGGAAGAGGCTTAATGACGAAGCTTAACGTGACAATTTCTTTTACTGATGAAGGTATAGTGTGTTCCACTCCAGGGATACATTATATGAATGTGGGCGAATTTATATTGGCATTTACAGGCCAAATGGCTCTGCAAGGTGTGCCAATGGAACCATAAGTTTTTTGTTTATGGGGTGATCATTCTGTTAACATGGCTACTTGGCTTAGTTGGAAGGACTATGAGAATACCTGATACATTTTTATTTATACCACAGATACCTATGGACGATGAGGGGGGAGAGACTATCCCCCTAGAGCTAGATGCAGTCATAGTACGAGGGGAAATAGCAATGCTCGAAGGAACAGATGATGAGGGTAGACCGTAGAGAACAGTGATTGCCATTGAGGAAGGGTGTAGATTGACTGACGTCACTGGTGATGACATGTTAAGAGATGATCCATCAGACGATAAAGTCATATTCTCTGGGAGTATTACATATTGGATTAGAATTGAGAAAGGTGCAATCCCACAGTGAATGGTGATAATGCAGCAGCGTCCATCATTTTTCGATGAAGACCTGGAAAAGGTGGCAAGCGCTTTATGGACTACTGGCCCTTATGACATAGGCCTATTGAACGGGGTAAGGGAGGCTAAGATAAAACTGAAGCCAGGAGGGATTGTCATGATGCCTACCCCCGGGCATCCGGATCAAGCCCATCAGCCCCGGGAGCAGGCATCCAGATATTTATTAAAACCCCAGCAGCCCCGGCCGGGGGCAGTCTGGGTTCAGTCCTGGCGCCTTAGGCACTAGGCTCATAATAGAATTCAGTCCTAGTGCCATAGGCGCCAGGCTCATAGACATTACTTACCTCCTGCAGACCATGCTGCAAATGAATCCAAGCCAACGTGAGGCCTGGATGGGACTATTTTACTACAGGGACTATTTTTTACTTGGGTGTGGTTCTGGGGAACTTCTTACCTGGAACTACTTTGGAGGCTATTTAAACCACGCCCGAACAGCAGCACACGCTTCGCGTTATTCTGCACTCAGCAGCGTAACCCTCACCATGCCTGCAAGTCAGCATCCAGCCATGCCCGTCTTGAATCCGGAGCTCCTAGAAGAAGAGGAAAGAACAGGCAAGGTTAGAAAACGAAAATTATTCAGTTCCTCACCTGATTCCGGATCCATCACGTCTCTGAACCTGGAAAGGAAGTTATTTCTGCACGTGTAGCATCGCTAGCTGCAGCGCCGCGCCATACTCACCAGTCCTCACAGCATCTTTCGATTAGGCGCTGGCTCCATCATTTCTTTGCCGAACTCCGGCACCTAGGGGACAAAAGAAACAACAAGGTGAGCCGAGAGAGCCAACAAATACAATCTCTTTTGCCACCATAGACTTACCTGATTTACCACCGGAGGCATTATTCTTTAACTCTCCACATCCTCATACGCCGCACCTGTAAACGGAGAGAAAACAACACGTCAAATACATGCATCATTTTACCAGACAGCCTCGGGTAATACAGACTCTTACCTGCACGCCATCAGCTGCCATGAGACCAACTTCTCTCAGACTTAGCTGCAAGATAAGATAGGAATGGGACAAGAGTGAACATCAGACATATTCAACTCTATGAACTGTATACTTACTGGTCCTCGCCAGGAACCTCAGAGTCAATACTCATCCAGAACTCTCCCAACCCCTTCGAACCAGCGAAGTAACTGGTATCTACGTGCCTCTACAATCCACGCATGATAGAGAGCTCATCTTTCAAAATATAAGGTGAGATTACTGAAAGGGAATTTTGGAGGTGATTGGTGGGGAGAACAGCGGGGTGCCATCGCTAGAATCCACGGGTGGCTAAACTCCTCTCTCCACTCTCTCCCTAGAGCTAGATGCAGTCATAGTACGAGGGGAAATAGCAATGCTCGAAGGAACAGATGATGAGGGTAGACCGTAGAGAACAGTGATTGCCATTGAGGAAGGGTGTAGATTGACTGACGTCACTGGTGATGACATGTTAAGAGATGATCCATCAGACGATAAAGTCATATTCTCTGGGAGTATTACATATTGGATTAGAATTGAGAAAGGTGCAATCCCACAGTGAATGGTGATAATGCAGCAGCGTCCATCATTTTTCGATGAAGACCTGGAAAAGGTGGCAAGCGCTTTATGGACTACTGGCCCTTATGACATAGGCCTATTGAACGGGGTAAGGGAGGCTAAGATAAAACTGAAGCCAGGAGGGATTGTCATGATGCCTACCCCCGGGCATCCGGATCAAGCCCATCAGCCCCGGGAGCAGGCATCCAGATATTTATTAAAACCCCAGCAGCCCCGGCCGGGGGCAGTCTGGGTTCAGTCCTGGCGCCTTAGGCACTAGGCTCATAATAGAATTCAGTCCTAGTGCCATAGGCGCCAGGCTCATAGACATTACTTACCTCCTGCAGACCATGCTGCAAATGAATCCAAGCCAACGTGAGGCCTGGATGGGACTATTTTACTACAGGGACTATTTTTTACTTGGGTGTGGTTCTGGGGAACTTCTTACCTGGAACTACTTTGGAGGCTATTTAAACCACGCCCGAACAGCAGCACACGCTTCGCGTTATTCTGCACTCAGCAGCGTAACCCTCACCATGCCTGCAAGTCAGCATCCAGCCATGCCCGTCTTGAATCCGGAGCTCCTAGAAGAAGAGGAAAGAACAGGCAAGGTTAGAAAACGAAAATTATTCAGTTCCTCACCTGATTCCGGATCCATCACGTCTCTGAACCTGGAAAGGAAGTTATTTCTGCACGTGTAGCATCGCTATCTGCAGCGCCGCGCCATACTCACCAGTCCTCACAGCATCTTTCGATTAGGCGCTGGCTCCATCATTTCTTTGCCGAACTCTGGCACCTAGGGGACAAAAGAAACAACAAGGTGAGCCGAGAGAGCCAACAAATACAATCTCTTTTGCCACCATAGACTTACCTGATTTACCACCGGAGGCATTATTCTTTAACTCTCCACATCCTCATACGCCGCACCTGTAAACGGAGAGAAAACAACACGTCAAATACATGCATCATTTTACCAGACAGCCTCGGGTAATACAGACTCTTACCTGCACGCCATCAGCTGCCATGAGACCAACTTCTCTCAGACTTAGCTGCAAGATAAGATAGGAATGGGACAAGAGTGAACATCAGACATATTCAACTCTATGAACTGTATACTTACTGGTCCTCACCAGAAACCTCAGAGTCAATACTCATCCAGAACTCTCCCAACCCCTTCGAACCAGCGAAGTAACTGGTATCTACGTGCCTCTACAATCCACGCATGATAGAGAGCTCATCTTTCAAAATATAAGGTGAGATTACTGAAAGGGAATTTTGGAGGTGATTGGTGGGGAGAATAGCGGGGTGCCATCGCTAGAATCCACGGGTGGCTAAACTCCTCTCTCCACTTGCAGGAGAATACTTCTACGGATCAAGCAGGCGAGATTAGGAGGGCCAGGCCAGTCTGTCATCTCTGCACTAAGCATCACGTTGGTGGAGTCCGCAGCTGTCCGGGTCTGATCGACGCCCCTGTGGGAGCCAGGTGAGCGTAACAGGGATTTTTATCTTGAGCAAGAGAGTACCCCATGTCTCGAGAGGCTGATGAGGGTATTTTTAAGATTATCTCAGCACTGATGGAACAAGGTATCCTGGTGCCATCAGAATCATCGTGCAACACTGAAGTGTACCCTGTGAAAAAATCAAAGGGAGGGTTGTAGAGATGTATACAAGGTATGAAGCTGATTAACCAGATTGTAGAGGCAGAGTTTCCTTTAGTTCCTAATCCAGCGATAATACTATGCAGTATGCCAGTAGAAGCGCAATATTTCACAGTGATTGATTTGAAAAATGCGTTTTTCTCCATCCTGATGCACAAGGACTCACAAGACTTGACTTCCTTTACGTTTCGCCAAATCTGTCTGAAACATACTTTTTTGCCTCATGGGTACTGTGAAACCCCATCAATCTTTAACAGAGTCCTACAGATGGACCTAGGCAATATTGATATGAAGAGTGCTGTGATACAGTATGTAGATGACATTTTGATTGGGGCACGACAGAAAATTATTGCAGGTAAGACTCAATTCAATTAATGACTATCGTAGCAGACATGGGATACAAAGTAGACAAAGAGAAGTTACAGTACTATCGAGAAGAGGTGTTATACATAGGCCAGTTGATCTCATATGAGTGAAAGAGGGTAACGCCTGAAAGCACTGAGGAGAATATGAAACCTGCAAAACCGCACACAGTAAAGCAGATTCAACAATTTGTGGTAGTATGTAATTATGTTAGAGCATGGGTGTTTGACTAATGTTCATACTCAAGACCCCTTTTGCAGGCTCTAAAAAAATCACAGGTGAACAAGGAAAACATAGAATGGACTGAGGAAATGGAGGGAGGATTTGAAGAGTTGAAGAAAGCAATTTGTACAGCTCCTGTTGTAGGAATTCACAATTATGCTGAGGAGTTTTTCTTGTTTTCACGCACAAATGGGACAGCCATGACAGAGGACTACATTAGGGTATAAACCTCTGGCATATTACAGTGGGATTTTAGACCCAGTTATGAAAGGACGCTTCCCTTGTCTACAGTCATTGCAGCCGACGCGTTCGCAATTGAGAAATCTAAAAGTATTGTAATGGGTTGTTCTATGACACTTTTTGTAGAGCCAGCTTTGTTTGCTATTTTAGAAAAACCCAAGGGTAAATTGACATCTTATGAGGTTATAATATCAAATCCAGCGATTAAAATATTTAGATGTAAAATAGTGAACCCTGCCACATTTGAAGCTGAGTCCGTGGCAGAGGAAGAGCAATTGCATGATTGCACTAATTACAGAGTTTTATCATGACATACCGCTTGTAAATGAAAATGCGCTGTCAGAAGGGGAGATTCTCTTTATTGATGGTTCTTAGACAATTGATCAAACGAGTTTAGAAAGGCATTCTGGCCCAGCTGTAGTGAGGCATACAGCAAATGGCAAATTTGAGGTTGTAGCAAGTGCAAGACTACTGTCTCACTTTTCAGCACAAGCGGCAGAATTGGTAGCACTTATTGTCATGCTTGAAAATCATGCAGGGCAGGAAGTGACAGTGTACAGTGACCCCACCTATGTGACGTCAACCGTACATGCAGGGTTAGCATGTTGGAAAAGGAAGGGCTACCTCCAAACGGACGACACTCCAGTGCAGCACGCATCTTTATTGGGCAGACTTACAAACGCACTGCAACTTCCAGTAGCCACAGCGATAGTTAGATGCGCAGCGCATAGTAAGTGAACTGACTTTATCTCTTGCAGGAATGAAGGCGCAGATGCAGAAGCCAAAAGGGTTGCGTATTCACCAGATGTTTTAAGTTTTGATACTCCAGATGTTAAAGAGAAAGCAGTCACGATTATGGTAGTAAACAAAGGATTTATTTATTTACTGAGAACACAATTAATGGAGATTCAAGGCAGTGCGCCCCAGGAAGATCAGGAATTATGGAAGCAAAGGGGGTGTTCTTTATCACCCACAGAAACATTATGGTGACAGGACAGCACTGGAAAGCTGGTGATGTCAGTACTATTGTTAAAGGTAGTGCTTGAACAGCTGCACTACCCTGCGCATGTAAGTAGGGAAAGTCTTGCTGCAACAATTGCAGAAGAATGGTTTTTGATACATTTTTTAGAACATATTGCTTTTTATGTAGTAAACTTCTTCATATGTCAAATGTTTACCGCTGGGCATACACTATGAATGATTAGAGGAGTAATTCCTCGATCGAATGTTCCTTTTCAGCATTTACATATCGATTATGCTGACATGCTGCAAGTATGTAATGGATACAGGTATCTGATAGTGGAGGTGTGTCCCTTATCCAGGTGGATCGAAGCACGTCCCTGTACACACCTTGATGTCACTTGTGCAGTAAAGTTTTTAGTACGTGAAGTCTTTCCAAGATGGGGAGTGTGTGAGGGGCTGAGATTTGATAATGGGCCACATTTTGTTAATGAAGTATTTGAACAAATAGGATTATTGTTGCGCATTGAGCCCAAGTTGTCTTCTGCTTATCAAACACAAGTGAACAGGATATGTGAGAGACTCAACAGCCTTCTTAAAGAGAGGACCCTCAAGCTTAAGTTAACACTGGAAAAGGGATGGTTATATTGCCTGCCCTTAGATTTATATACCCCAAGGAATCAGCCTGGTTCGGACCACCACCTCCCACCCCATGAGCTGGTGACAAGGAGGCGAATGAGAATGCATTTAACTCCTCCTTCGAGGAGTGATGCCCAGAAAGCAGCAGAAATGTTAGGAAATGTGTTACTTGCATATTTGACATGTATGACGCTAGTATATCTGTCATTTCCGATCAACTCAAGCGTCAGAGGGGTCAGTCTCAGAACACAGATGAAAACCATTCAGCAACCGGATCAAGTGAACTATTATCAGCACCGGCACTATTTGCTGGTGACACTGTGCTGATTAGGAATTTCACTAGGAAGTGGCATGAGCCAAGATTCATTGGACCACATGTGGTGGAGGGTGCTACTCCCTCAGCAGTGAAAGTTCGAGGCAGACAAGTTTGTATTCACCCAGTAACATAAAGCTACATACTGGCGAGACCATCGTACCCCCAACGATCGATCCAGAATCAAGACAGGAAGAAGATTTTCAGCATGTGCCGACTCGATCGATGACAAAGAAGAAGGACGATAAGGCAAAGACTGGATAAATGCAAGTTTGCATTTGAACTGTGGCTTTCCCTGGACACTCCTTAAAGATATTATAGCAGTCGTGCAAACTCTTTGCTTGAGTCACAGGAATCTTTGAAAAATGAACATTAGAAAGTTGTTGATGTATTCTAAATATGCCTGAACTGGATTTTGAATTTGGATTTGACAACTGTAAGCGAGTGTAGTACCCCAATTTGTTTTTCACTGAGTGTTTATTTGACTAGCCCTATGGTCCTGACCCACGGAGATGCCCATAGACTTCTGCTTGCTGTCTTTGTGTTCATTCTTCAAGCTTATCCTACTTTTGTTAGAAGAGATGTGGACATTCACACTTTCTTACATGATCCTAAGAATGGCCCTGTGATTAGAAGGCTGATTGTAGCGATTGTAGAAGAAATCCTGCAACTACCTGACCTACCATAATTGCCTGATTAAAAAATGTTTTTCTTCCTTAAATTGAATATAGGAAACGTGAGGAATGCTGAAAATGGTACGGTTTTAGAGAATGAGCAAGCCCAAGTAAGTCCAGAATGTCTCAAATGGTAATATGTTGGTTTATGATATACGTATGTGTTACCATACTTTGTGTCTTTTTGTTTCTTCTGTTTAGAATTCTATTGACGCTCCTGTTCAGATAAGGCCCACTATGATTTCTCGCACTATAACTGCTGTTCTTGGTTTGTTTACTTCCACTGGTAGAAACTCCTGTGGTTCAACCTCAAGCGAGAACTCTTCTTGATAAACCTCATGATTATTATATGAGCACTGATGTAGTGGTAGTGAGAAGTAAGAGAGATGCAGAGGAAGATAATGTACGGATAAACACATAGCTAGACACTACAGCACATTTGGGTAATAACATGTATAATGCATGAAAAAGGTGGGAGAGAAAACATCCAAGGAGAGTTGCTATGTCTGTGCCCTCATACCCTAACGCAAACTTTCATTGCCAGAGAAATTCCAGAGTACGACGCTAGATGTCTCATTCATCTTGCAGCATGCATGACAAGAGGCCAATTTCAAGAAAGTTGGGCCACTTGGCAATGGAGATCAAAATGGTTGTTTCCATTTGAAGATGATTATATGAAGACCACACAGATGGAAAATGAACTTGCGTGGAAAAAGCAAGATGCTTGTATATCCTGAGAAAGGACATGAAGAGGTAGTAGTTGCAGAGATGAAGACACCGAATTGCCCTGATAAAGCAGAAGTAGCAGGTTGGCCTGGATGTTGGGAACAAACACAAGTCTTAGTTTATGGACAAGTGAAATCCACGAAAGGATGGGAAGGAGGCCTGATGTCCTGCACAGTTCATCTACTAAAATCAGAATATTTGCCAGAAGTACAGAGAGTGAACAATGCGCTAAACACGACAGACTGTTCACATGGGTAGAAGATGAATCAGGCCCAATGATGGTAGTTCCATTGATAAATGCAACATTATGCATCCAAAGAAAATGAAAGAATTATGTGGGGATAAATAAAGGCTGTAAAACTACAGTTGAGGTCATTAGGATGGGAGCAGGGACAACCGCCCTGATGGATCGATATTGGGCTTGTGGTTTCAGAGCCTATGTGAAGTTACCCAAAGACTGGGGAGGGACATGTTCCCTACTGCTTATCCATGTTCTGGATTCCTAAGTGTCACCTGAACATTGGAGAATTTCCAAAGGCAGATGCCCATTCAAGAAGGAGAACATCACTTGAAGTTCGCAACCGGACAAGGAGGGAGAATTACTTTTCAGCAAAATCAATAGAAGCCTTTGATGCTATTCCATATGAGCACAGGTTGCTCAGCAATACTTCAGCAATATTCCCGACTATCATTATGCCAGGGATCCAGATGATGACCAGTGCAAAGTGGTTGCAAATCACTCGCTGGGAGCTCCTGCAGACGATCAACACTACCATAAAGGGATTCAATGCTATCAAGGAAGAATTGAGGGCCATACGATTTATGACCCTCCAGAACAGATATGTCCTTGATATGATCACAGCAATGGATTGAGGAGTATGTGCCAAATCGCTGCTAAGGAAACTACATGACAAGATGGAAAATGAGACAAAAGATATTGCAAATGAAAGTTGGTTTGCATCGATCTTCTCATGGCCTCCACAATGGATGCAAACATCTTTAGGTTTCTTGGAGCGATATTGGTGATAGTGATGTTTGGATTCTGTGTGATCAGGATAATAATCACACAGTGTAAGAAGGTAGCAAAGAAGGCTGTAGGATTGAAGATCATGATCGATGTCAAATCAGGGTTTGGACCCAAGGAGATGATGGATGAAGAAATCTGAAAACATATAGAGGCCAGCATTTTAGCACATGAGGGAACAAAGTTCTTGCATCCAAGAAATCCAAAGAAGTACATAGGACGATGGATCTACTGTAGTCTGAATGCACAATGCAACCTCATGACCTGGAGTGTTGATGACCATGTAAAATCAGCAGGATCCCTGAAGGGAGTAGTGAAGATTTGGATACCGAAGAGACACTTCTTCAAAAGAAGAAATCAAGATGTGAAGACTGGTGAAGGAGTGGTCAATGAATCAACCAGAGGGGGGAGTGTAGAGTGTAGAGGAGCAGCTGAATGCCTCTGCAGGAAGTCCAACCCCCATTTTGCCTATATGTTGAAAACCGGAAATTACGACATGCACAACACCAGTAATGGAGAACCTTTGAGACAAGGTACCCCTTGATAAAACCCTATCTGATGTATCCCTGTAGAGATGACAACCTCTTGGAGGAGATCCCCGAAGGAATATGAAGATGAATGAAAGAGAAGATTGTTGACATCACAAGAAGCAAGTGTGACACACTGAAAAAAGTGGTTGAAGAAGAGGATGTATAGTCCTTATAGAATCTGATGATGAAATAAAGAATCGAGTAAGCTTTCATGTGCAGAATGAAGATTGCACGTGTGAAGAGCAGTGCAGAAAATGTAAGCCGTTTTATAACTGTACATATGCTGCAATGCAAGCCGAATAAGTAATCCTAAATGCTGGCTATACATAGTGAGTAGACTGCAGGTGGTGCTGCCATTATATAGATGCCATTATATAGAATCTGGATATTCAATGTCACAATTTTTAGTAAACTCAAACCCGTGGAGAAAGGAAGATTAATAGCTATGCATGTTTCACAGCAAAAAAATAAGCTGGAGCTTGAAAGGTAGACCAAGGGAGGCGGTCTGGCCTAGTGTTAAAGGATGTAGCAGTCCTTGAAGAACAGTGAATGTGAGACACCGAGACATCCCTTGTTAAGTTGCAAATTGAGAATACCATGAATGCCAAGTTTCTTTATTTCAGACAATTAAATGCTATAATAGGACCGATTCACAGTCTCCTGTCATGTGAGTCCAGGATGGAAATATAAGTGGGCATGCAGACCAGAACTTTGAATTTCATTGTGAAATACCAGGCCTTTCTCCCCCTTTTAGGATTTTCAAACTTAGGTGTTTTTCCCCGTGTTGTTTTAATATGCACTGTATCAGTATTTTAAAAATAAATTGCATTGTGAAAAACCAGACCTTTCTCCCCTTTTAGGATTCTCTGTCTCTCCTATCTTTTCTAACTGCTTCTCTATTGACTATCCTGCTCTCCTCACTAAATCTGGTCGAAAAAAGTTTAAAAAGGACATCCTGGTCTCC
The DNA here is from genome assembly GCF_040938575.1 of Ambystoma mexicanum. Lineage (NCBI taxonomy): Eukaryota > Metazoa > Chordata > Amphibia > Caudata > Ambystomatidae > Ambystoma > Ambystoma mexicanum. The sequence continues at coordinate 1,344,886,079 of NC_090937.1, read as the reverse complement.
AACCCAGGCCTCCCTATCGCCGACACCTAACCAGTGCCTCCTCCAAGGAAAGTCTCACTGACATCCTCTTTGTCGCGTCTTCGCCAGACCTATGGACCCCTCATATGGTCTCTGTGCTCTCCCCTTTCTCCTCTTCCCCCATTAATGGTGGCACCCGCTGGGACGCCCTCCTGGCATTCTTCCTTTCCTCTAAAGTCATCATTAATGTCTACTCCAATGGGACCGTCCTGGTCCAAGGCCCTCAGGCCAACCTTCACCTCTTTGATAGACGCTTCCCGCGCCTCATCAACTTCCTCTCTTCTCTTGCTGTCCCCTCTCCCCTTTCCTTGACTACCTCATCTCCCCCTTTTGCCTCCTCCCTGGCTACCTTGCTGTCCCCTTCCCTCTCTGCCCCCTCTCGGGCTCCTTCTACACCTCCGCAGGGCGTACCTCTGATCTTTACCCTTCCCCAGGAGTCCTTCAAAGATGGCAACCTTCTCCATCTTGCAACTCTAAACTCTCGCTCTGCTGTCAAACACTCCTCTGATATCTGCCACCTTCTGGAAGAACTTGACCTTGATGTCCTTGGTCTCACTGAGACATGGTTCACGGCCAGCTCTGTCACAAGCTTTGATTCACTCTTACCTGACGGTTTAAAGATCCCCTCTGCGTCAAGGGCCAACCGCTCAGGTGGGGGTGTAGTCCTGATTTTCCCCGAGTGGATTTCTGCCTCTGTCACTCCTACGCAGGCCTACTCCTCTTTTGAATTCCTCGTCTGCAGGCTCTCTCTGTCCCCTAGCCACTCACTTACTGTGGCTACTATCTATCGGCCACCTGGTCAGATTTCATCCTTCCTCTCTGAGTGGGCGGACCTCTCCTCCTCTCTCCTGGCCTCAACTACTCAACTCCTCCTTCTTGGAGACTTCAACATCCACCTAGATGCCTCCTGTCCTCCTTCTGGACTCTTTCGCGACCTCTGGTACTCTCTCTCATTCACTATTCTCCCCTCTGGCTCGACTCATTCTGCAGGGCACACTCTTGATGTTCTGATCTCCTCAGACCTTCCCCTCTCTGTCCTTATCACCACTCCTCTCTCCTGGAGTGATCACTTTCTCCTCTCCTCCCACCTCACCCTCCCTACCCCCCAGGCCACTTCCATCACTGCCACCCACCTTCTCAGTCATCCGACCCATGAAATGCATGGCAGCTGAGGCTTTCACCCCCCCCCCCCCCTTGGCTGACTCACATCCTGACACAGTCCTCTCCACTCTCCACTGTGCTATTTCTGATACTCTTGATATCCTTGCCCCTGTCATGAGAATGCACCTGAAGCCCAAAGCCAAGTGCAACTCCTGTTACGACACAAACCTCGTCACCCTAAAATGCAAGAGTAAGGTGGCCGAGAGGAAATGACGTGCTTCGTGTACATCCTCTGACATACTGGCCTGCCGCCTGCTGCATAGGCAATACCGGCTCTCTGTCCTAACCATGAAGAGAGCACATATCTAAGCCCGCATCTCTGCAGCATCTAACAACTCGGTTGAATTCTTTAAAATCTACAAGGAACTGGGCAATCCTACCGCAGTCTCTCCCTCTCCTGTCCCCTCCCAGGCCCTCTGTACAGCACTGGCGTCTCACTTCATCTCTAAAACTCAGGACATCCTGTCCTCTCTCTCCTCCTATCTCCTCCCTCCCCCTACTCACTGCTCTTCCTCTGGCCATTCTGCAGCCACCTCTCCTGCCTCCTTCTCTGCCTTTCCCCTGTACTCTGCAGACAAAGTTTCTAGACAAGTCTTATCTATGAAAATCTCACAGAAACAGGTTAGCCCCTGTTCCTCTAAAACTATCAAGGACCACATTGACTCCCTGGCTCCTGCCCTAGCTGATTTCAGCAATCACTCCTTCGCCACTGGAGTCTTCCCATCCCCCGGAAGCACTCCCTTGTGCACCCTCTTCTTAAGAAACCCACTGCCGACCCCTCCTGCCTGGCCAACTATCGCCCAATCCATCACTCCCTTCCTGGGCAAGCTCCAGGAGAAACTGGCCATCTCCCAGCTTAATCTCCACACTGAATCTGTAGGTTGTCTCCATGACCATCATTCAGGCCTCAGAGCTGCCAGAAGCACGGAAAATGCTCTCCTGAACATGCGTGAAGACCTGCTCTCCAATCTTGACTCTAACACCCCTTGCATCCTCATCCTGCTTGATCTCTCTTCTGCCTTTGACACTGTCAACCATGCCATCCTGCTCAACCGTCTCCGTGATAACATGGGTATCACTGGTCAGGCTCTGGCATGGCTGACTTCTTTCCTCTCCGACCGACCCTCTCAGGTCCAACTTGGGTCCTTCCTCTCCGCTATCTTTTTCTCTACCTGTGGTGTCCCCCAGTGGTCTAACCTCTCTCCCTGGCTGTTCAACCAATACCTGGCACTCCTAGTCCACTGCATCTCCGCTCTATGCCCCAACTTTCAGTGTTATGGGGATGACACCAAGCTCATTTTCATGCTACCCTCGGCCTCCTTCTCTACTTCCCTCATCTCTGACTGTCTGTCTACAATCCAGGAGTGGTGTGCTGCCAATGACCTCTACCTTAATTCCAGTAAGGCTGAGATTCTCCTCATTGGCACACCCGCGCCCTCCTTTGCTGTAGCTCTCTGGCTGGCCTCTCTTGGCCCTCTTCCTAGTCCCACTTGTGTTGCAAAAAAGCTTGGGGTCATCTTCGACTCTACACTCTCCTTCTCTCCTCAAATCTCTGACGTCTCTAAGAAGTCACACTACCAACTGCACCTCTCTCCTCAGAAGTATTCTTCCTTTCCTCTCCTTCCCCCAGAAGCTCACTGTCTCCAGAGCTCTGGTTCTCTCTAGGCTGGACTACTGCAACAGCCTCTTTCTAAATCTGCCTGCTTCTATTCTCTACCCTCTGCACATTATTCAGATCAGGACTGAGGAACTTGTCCTTGGCCTCAAGCCCAGGGATCATATCTCTCCAGGACTGAAATCTCTGCACTAGCTCCCTGTGGCTGCGTGGATTAAGTTCAAAACCCTCTGGGGCCTGGGGCCTCAATACCTTTAACTCTCTCTTCCTAAATACCTTTCTTCTCAAGCTTTTCGCTCATCTGCCTCCAACTCTCTCAGGGTCAGTCGCTTCTCCAATTAACAAGTTGGTCGTAGATCTCTTTCTTTGGCTGGGGCCTCCCTCTGGAACAGCTTCCCTGCCTCCCTGAAACTTGAGGAGAATCATCTTCGGTTCCAGAAGCACCTCAAAACCTTTCTCTTTGCTTCTGCTTTTTTTCCTCCTCTCCCTTGCTGACTGACATTGACTTTGCATTGGTTGCCTGTGTTAGGCAGAATCATGTGCTGTGCCCTTAGGGACCACTACACACAATTAAGAACACTGACTCAAGGTTTTTGGTTGAAAAGTAAATGTACATTTATTTCTAAACCATCTGTTGGTAAAACACTTCACTTTAAACAACACAAAAATACACCACACGCAACCAATTCCCGTGGCACAGAACAACTCAAGGTAAGTACCCTAAGTTTTAATGGACCGGTGTTGTGAAACAAAAGACGTTACCGGGAATACATATGCGATCACTTTTTGACAGTATTGACAGTTCGGTCTTACGAAAGATACGCGTATCCACGGAAAGAAATGTTACCGGGGCACACTTAGCACCTGAGTTAACCAAAGAAAGTTGGGGGCAAAAATCATAGGCAATACTTTTGTCAAGGCAGACAGAATCAGAGAACACTTGCTGACAGGAAAACAAAAGTCAATAGGCCGGAGCCAGTGTCAAGTGGAACCGGGTTCCTGTTGTCGAGGATCACACAGTCAGATAGTTCAAGATTCAACATTGCCAGGAGTACTTGGATATTGTCAACAGAGGAAGCAAAAGTTATAAGGAGGGAAGACAAGGGCAAGCCTTGGATGAGGAGAAAAGGGATTCACCTAGTTCCTAGAAGCTGGACACAGTACCTTATTCAATGAAGAAGCTGGTGCCATGGCAGTTGTTCCTGGTAGTTTCCTGCAGACCCACGGTTCCCGGAGCTTTGGTTGTGCAGACAAGAAGGAGGACGTCTGAAGGGGCCTGCACTACTCAGGGATGAAGCCAGCAGCAGCGACAGTGAATAAAAGGTGTGCGCCTTTAAAATAGGAGAGGCTCTTCAGATGGCTAACCGGACCACTACAGTAGTGTGCAGTGATTTCAACCATGAAGAGGATCCTCTGGCTGTGGAGGATGAGCTGGTTGACCCCACCAGGCTCAAGGGAAGAAGACTCCGGACTGGATCATCTCTGGTCGTCGAAGGGTACATAGCTCAAGACTGCAGCAGGGCTTCACCGGGACGGGGTAGTTGCAGCAGCCATCTTCTTCTATGCTTCTCTTCAGTTCCTTGTAGTTCCAGTGGTGACTCTGACATCCAGCCCAGGAGTCCCGCCTTTTATGCGAAAATCCCCCATTTACACAGCCTGGCTGTCAATCACGCAGCAGGGGGGTTATCCGGCTCAGACAACCACTTCAGCCAATCATGGCAAAGTGCGACTTGGGTTTCCTATCATACCCTTTGCAGGGGGTGCTACACCCCTCGCTCACATTCAGCCCACCTAGACACCCAGGCGCCCAGAGGAGGGCTTCTTGGCAGAAGCCCGCCAAAAGATGATGAACAAAGAAGGCAAACCTGGTTTGCCGCGCAAAGTAAAACACAAGAAGGATTTTTACAAAACGAAATGGCGAATAAACCCGACCAGAGCCAAAAGAAAGAGTATTTGGTCAAGAAGGTTTATGTTCGAGGCTAATATAATACCCTAAAACAATACCACGTTTATATAGTATAACCACGGTAGAAAGATTAGGGTAGATACCACTGCCACCAGCCAAGTCTAAATGTTAAAAGAGCAAAACAATGCTCCAGGAGGTACAGATAAAAAGGGCTAAGGATTAACCCTTTCCAATACTCCATGTAAAATGGGGTGTACTGGATCTGTTGGTAAATAACTACGTAAAGTTAATGGCAACTTTACCCTTTTCTGGGGGACAGTAGTCAGCCCCAGAAATGGAGTTGGTGGGAAGTCTAAAAGACAACCCTGTGTCACTGCACTGAAGGTGCTGTGCAACACACAAAAGAGTGGGTCTACTGAAGTGGTGTGCTCCAGAATCTACAATCACAAAAACAGATGAAATACACATGGCAAAACACAGGTAAGAGAGGGGGAAAAGCTCACACTCTTACCAAGTGGAAAAAATAAACTCCAGAAATCCAGCAAAGCTGCTGAGGGACTCACTAGGTAAGGGAAATTAGCCATAGAATGAGAATTCTCCCTAACAGCCTGGCTGCCCTCTGATCTCGAGCCCAGGTCCCCTCCTCCGCCAGTCGCACTCCTGCACTGCCCTCCTGGCAACCCCGCACTTGGGGACTGTTTTCTGTATCTCTACAGTCCCACTACCAGCACTTAACACCTGTTGTCTGCACTTACCCTTGCACTTGCCACCTGCTGGCCGTACTTTACCTATTGTTATTTATTTTCTTATCCCATGTACTGCACTGTCCTCTCCCCCTTCCCACCCTGTACTTCTCCCCCTCCCCTTCTCATGCACTTGCACGATCTGAATGACACCTGACCTAGTAGGATCATTGTCTGTCTTTCCTCTGTTCTCCTCCCTCGCCTCGTCCTGCCTTGAAACACCTGTGTATAGGCATGTTAGAAATGCCATATCATATCACATCATATCATATCATGAGCACATACTCACACTCCCTTATATTCCCAGAGAAGAGAAGCTACTACAAGGCCAAGTTCTAAGACAATCTGAATGGCAGACAGCATGAGTGATGATGAATGTCAGGCTAATTGGGTGGGGAGGCATGGTCAAGTCCACCCACCAGCACCTGGGGTACCAGTTTATGTGCTGCTAGTGAGTCGAATGTTCCAGAAGGGTACAAGCGTGCCAACAATTGTAGAAGGCCATATAACGAAGGGCCTTTTAGTTTGAGAGCCAATGATATGCTGCGTACCTAATAATTGTCAAAGAGGACTTGCACTAGAGGTGGGCATAAGTTGTTCACCTGACTATAGTGACCCAATCACAATCCAATCCCTTATAGAAAGTATACTTAGATATGCCCCTTGAGCCAACCACAATCCCACGTAGGTTTTCCTAGCTTGCCATGTAGTATGACATCACGTATGACACATTTTTGCTATATGAGAATGTTTTTCATGAAATACGTTGAGCAAGCTTGTGTGCTGTCCGTTGATGTCTGTTGTAACTCCCTGTTTTAGACAATTGAAAATAAAACAGTCAATTGAGACATTCTTTGCCAACTTTCTGAGTCGGTTTTATCATTTGGTGTAAGAGTTCTTCTTCATCAACCTCCATCGGACAATGTGTTACCTCAATTAAAAAGGACCATAAGGTTTCACAATGTTACACCCATTTGATGCAAAATACATCTTTGCTGCATAAACTTACCATGGAAATTAGTTAATGCCCGGAAGGTTCTCTTAGGAGCCTAATATACAATGTATATACGACCAGAGCCACTTTGATATTGTTTAGTAGCGTTGTGCGATTTTACACTACAGCAAAACACGTGGTTAATATTGGCTCCGGGGAACTCACTGGGCACCTCGTTTCTCAGTTTCAAGAAAACTCTGAAAGACATCCTAGTTGGTGATGGCAAGGAACTGTCATTAGTTAATCTTGCAACAACAAACCACGCTGCAGAGTTTGTCATCTATATACAGGACAGGAAATCTATATACAGGACAGGAAGTTTATGCCTACCTACATCCAACAATTTGTGGCAAACATTTGGTTTGGGACTACCTAAAACTTAAATTCAATACTGTCAGAACAAGGGAAATTGAGGGGGCCTGGTACCATGTTCCAAGGGAAAGCAGGGGATGTCATTATGTGGAGAGGGGGTTCTGGAGTCTGTAAAGCATCTTCTGTGCGAATGGTTGTCTCTTCAGAAATTGACGGTAAGCGCACTACGAGCTGCGGGACTGATGGACATTTTTTGGGGAGTGTTCATGAGTGGGAATCATCCAGCCTGCATCATTTACTTCTCCATTTTGTGGCAGAAAATTGTAAACATCCTTGAAATCTTATAATGAGGGAATGGGCTGTTGATGTTTGGAAAACTGTTGTGGCTGCTGTCTCTTTCTCTCTTCTTTTATATGTGAGTCTCTACCTTAATTCTTTCCATTGTTGGAATGTGTTATGGTAAACTGTATGTGAAACATTTTTGTTATAAACTATGACACAATAAATGTTTAAATGCATTTCTTGTACCTGGGCCTTTTGCACCTTATGTCAGCGCCATATTTATACACCTTCTATCTTTGTGACTTTCAACAAAGAGAATCTATGTTTACATCCCATCCTCCCTCTCCCTGTGAAGGGACTCAGTCCCCTTGACAGCCCTACCATAGCTCTGTGCAACCCTTCCTTTGTTTTTACTCTCCATACTTAAGTCCCTCCTCCATTTCAGCAAGCAGGATCCAGTGTGGCACCCGTGTGCACAACCCAAAGTGCTTCTTGTGGAAATGGGGTTCTCTGCTTAAGCAGCCTCGTTGTGAGCCACAGGGCACCACGATCCTGTGACAGCGGGATGGATGGTGCAGTTGAAACCCGCAAGCTGCCATTATGGCTGGGAGATGCCCAGCTGTTGCGGGCATCTCAAAGAAGTGCCTTAGACAAGTGAGATACTTCCGCCATAGCATACACGGTTGCTGGCAAAGAAGGGCATGGATGGGTTTTGGTGTGGAAGACTCTGGCACTGTTGCAGACAATCTCTCAGAGCAAACCAGGGAAACTGTGTGCGTGTGTGGCAGTTCAGAAATTCCCACTGATTGCCATGGCAATCAGCTCAGTCCGGTGTCGGCTGGTCCCCGCTGCGTCTGGTTGCAATTGGCAGGCAACCTCAGAGGATGTATTATTCCTGAAGTGCCAAAATGGAGGGAAGGAAATGCTCCCAAATGAGGAAGTATTTGGAATCCACCTCTTCATCCCGTACCCCAAAGACAAAGAGAAAGGTGCAGTTAAATCCACTTTTCCTGGCACCAGTGAGGTAAACAAACTGGTGGCACATACCACAGCAGTGATCTGAATGTCTGCAGGAAGTAAGGATGAGAGCAAAAAAGTGGAGGATTCCAGAGATTGAGGACCAGACTCCTGTTAATGAGGCTGAAGAGGTGGCCATTATTTTCTAAGGGAAATATATCAAAAGGGTTGATCTGAAGACCATGTTAGACCATGTGATGCTGAATTTAGATTTTCTCTTGCCAACGGTGAAAGTGGAAAATAAATTGTTCAAGAAGTTCAAAGGGGACCCGAGTTCAGCCATTCCCCTGTATGACTATATTAAACAAAGCCTGTTAGTGCGCTCCCAAGAGCTTCCAGCTAAATTAGGGCCTACCACTGACTGAGGCCGAGCTCCTCTCCAGTGGAGCTGTGCTCCGGAGCTCCCCAATTTCCACCTCCCACCCTCCTGTGGCGCTGTGCTCCGGAGCTCACCAGACTCCACCTCCCGCACAGCCCCTTTGTTTGAACTGACATCTTGGCCACCAACAACCTCCTGACGAAGATCCACTCTTCTGTTCATCTTTACGGCAGGCTTTGGTACCTCCTGGGATAGCTCCTAATCCCTGCTCTCTCCCCCACCACTGCTGCGGTTTCCGCCTTTGAGACTTCACTGCGCCAACACTTCACCTGTTCCACCTACTGGAAGCTCTGTGCCCATTCCACCCAAGTATTCTCAACTGACTTGCATCAGTGAAACCTGTATGACCCTTTCCTTCTACCATCTTGGGTCCCCCTTCACACCTGCCTCTCCCGTTCAGCCCCATCCCACTGATACCATCAATCGCACTGAAGCATCGAAGTTGGCTTGTACTCACTAGCCTAGTCTGCTGCGCCCCCTGCAATTACTCCCACAAATTACCCCTCCCTCCCTCAACTCAGCAGCAACTAGTAGGATCCATCTGTCAAACCTGCATCACTCTGGTCCCTGTATTATACTCCTGCTCTTCTACTATGGCTCCACCTGCTACAATTACTCCTTCAAGCATGCACAATCCCAACTTTCACTTCCCTCCACTCTCTCATCCTCCGTTTTCCCACCTCAATGCCCATTCCAGGTCCTTCCTCTTAACTCTCTACCTCATAATTATGGTCATCTCCACATTCAACCTCCCCTCCCTCTCCCACCCCCATTCGACCCAACACCCTTCTACCCTAACTCACTGCCACAACCTCATCTAGCCCCCTATCGTTGAACCCTCCAACATCATCAACATCGCCCTCTGGAATACAAAATCTCTCTGTCGCTGTTCTGAACCTGATTCTATGGCTAAATCTTAATTTCCTATGGATTACTGAAACCAGGCCCCCCCCTTAACTCTACTGTACCTGCTTCTCTCACTTCCTCCTCCTCCTCATTTACTCATGTCTCTCTCTCCTCTGGCCGTGGAGGCGGCCTCTGTTTTCTCTTTCACCCCAAATGTCTGTCTTCCCCCTTCCTACTCCTCTCCCTGTCTTCCCGTCTTTCAAATACTTATACAAAATCTTCACCTACCCCCACGCTATTTGCTTTCTAATTATTTACCACACACCTGGCCCTCCCGCCTCCGTCTACGATGACTTTGACCACCTCCTCTCCCTCATCTCCCACACCCCCACAACCCTAAACATACTTGGCTACTTTAATATCCATCTCTCCACCTCCCACCAAACCTCCTCCCTTTTATCTATACTTGACTCCTATCTTCTTATCCCCCTTACTATTTCACCTACACACTCTTCTGGCTCCACTCTCAATCTTATCTTCATTTCTTCCTTCACCCCCTCCTCGGTCTCCACCCTCCCCACCTATCTATCCAACCAAGTTCTACTCTCCTTCTCCCTCACTCCTCCTGTCTCTCCGCTCCCTCCCCCTCATTCTCTATCTCTTTCTCCCGATGAGACCTCCGTAATTTGATCCCCTCTCACTTCTATGAAACCTGCTCCTCCGCCCTCCCCCCTTTCTCACTTTTCTTCTCTCTCTGCAAATGACGCTCTATCTACTCTATCCTCTTCTCTCTCATCCAGTCTTGACCAACTTTACCCTCTCTCTCCCTTCCCCCTCCCCCAAACCCACCCAACCCTGGCTTTCCTCTCACCTTCTGTCAATGCACCGTTTTCACCGACGCCTTGAAAAATGTTGGCTTAAACAATGCTCACCAGTCAACCAAGCCTCCTACTTCTCTTAGCACTCCCTTTACGACTCCTGTATAAGCACAGCCAAACATTCCTAATTCTCTAACCTTCTCTACTCTCAATCTTCTCATCCCAGACTAATCTTCCAAACCCTAACTTGTCTTCTCTACCCTCCTACCCCTGACCACTCTACCGCCTCTCCTCTCTCTCCCTTCGACTTCGCTGACTTCTTCTCTAAAATACTCACATTACGCCAAAACATTCTACTCTCCGTCTCTTACTCTCCCCCTTCCCCATCTCACCCCACCCCTTCCTCCTACATGTGTAACTTCACCCCTGTCTCTCACTCTGATAATTCCCTACTCTTGTCCAAAACTCACCATACTGCTGCTCCCTAGGATCCTCTACCCACTCCTCTAATTCCCAAAATCTACCCTCTTCTCATACCTTACCTCACCTCTTTCTTCAACATATGTCTCACCACCGCTACCTTTCCTTCAGCCTTCAAACATGCTACTATCATCCCCATCCTGAAAAAACCCTCAGCTAACCCTCTCGTGACTTCCAACTTTCATCCCATCTCTCTTTTACCATTCCTCTCTAAGCTCCTTGAATGACTAATCTACTTCCAACTCTCAGCTTTTGTCTCCAACCTCCTCCCCCCTACTCAATCTGGTTTTTGCCCCAAACATTCCACCCAAACTGCTCTCACCTCCGTTCTTAATTTCCTTCTCACTACTCGCTACTCCAAACTCTCTTCTGTTCTCATTCTCCTTGACCTCTCTGCCACCTTTGACATCTTGGATCACCCCTTACTCCTCAACACTCTTTCCTCATTTGGTCTCAAAGGCTCTGTCCTCAACTGGTTTTCCTCCTACCTCTCCAATCGCTCCTTTGCCATCTTTTGGCATGGCCGCTCCTCCCCAACCCACTCCCCCGACTTTGGTGTTCCCCAAGGATCCGTGCTTGGCCCCTTCCTCTTCTTACTTTACACCTCCTTACTTGCCCCAATCATCTCTTCCTTTGGTATTGCTCACCACTTCTACGTTGATGATACCCAGCTCTTCTTTTCCTTCTCTTCCTTCACTCCTGACATTCACCTCAAACTCTCTTCCTGTCTCACTGCTACCAAAACTTGGATGTCCTCCCACTTTTCCACCCTAAACACTGACAAAACTCAAGTTTTATTCCTTTCCGCCAATACTCTTCCTCCCGCCTGCCCGCCTCCTTCCATCTTCTTTCCCCCTACTCATCTCCCCATCTCTGCCTCTGCCTGCAATCTCGGCCTCCACTTTGAATCTAACCTCTCCTTTACTCATCATATTTCTCTCACCTCCCGCATCTGTCGCTCCCATCTCTATAATGTTTGCAAAATATGTTCCTCCCTCACCTTGCACGCCACCAAACTCTTAATTTCCTCCCTTATCTTTTCTCGTTTCTTCTACTGCTCAGTTCTCCTCTTTGGCCTCCCTGCCTCTCATCTTGCCCCCCTCAAATCTCTCTACCATTTTGCAATACACACTCTATGCTCCCTCTCTCCTTATGACTCCATCTCCTCTTCGCTTACCTCACTTGGCTGGCTTTCCTTTCACTCTCAACATAAATTCAACTTCCTCTGTCTTGTCTTTAAATCTCTTAATGATCTTGCCCCTCCCTACCTTTCCTCCCTCCTCTCTTTCTACTCTCCCCCTTACACCCTCCGTTTTGCTGACTGCTTCCTAATCTCTGTCCCACCCTCACCTTGCGCCCCTTCTCGCTTCCGATCCTTTCAGCTCCTTGCCCCACTTCACTGGAACTCTTTACCTCTCCCTTTCCGCTCAATCTTCTCATACTCTTCTTTCCTTAATATCCCACCTTCTTCAATCCCCCTCCTGACAGCCTTTTACTACTTCCTAGCCTGCCTCTCTCCTACCCCAGTTTCTACCTAATGATCTCGGCAAATTGTTTTGCATACTGTTCTTGTTTATTTGACTCATGAATTATATTTTATTGCTTCTAATGTATTCTTGTTGTTATATGTAAAGCGGTTTGGCATAAAGCGCTATATAAAATTTGGTAAATACAAATATATACAAATACAAACAATTGCAGATGAAAGAGAAGGACATAGAAAAGCCATCCTTTCCTTGCTACTTATGCAAACTGTACCCACTGGAGGAATTTGAAAAGAAACACTAGTGGACCACAAGTTAGGGGATTTGATTGGTCAGCAGAATATGTCTCTCCCGAAGAACCCAATGCCATCAGAGGCCATAGATACGAAGATTAAGAATGTTCTCTAGCTGACTTACTCTACAATGATCCTTAATACTGGGGCATGTTCATATTCAGCATATGCTGCACAATCTCTTATGATTGATTCCAAACCTCCAGATGGCAACCAGGAGTGATAGGATATTGCAGATTTACTTGAGGTCATATACAAAGAGGCTCAGTACCTGTTGTACATTCATTAAGATATTGGAAGACTGAACCATCCAGCACGATCTATGACAAAGTTACCCATTTTGGGCCCTTTTTGAGCTCTTTAGATCTCATTTAGAGGAGAGTGAAGCTGATAGAGGTCCAAGAATTGTTACAGAAGAGGGCCATCTCCAGAGTCCCACAGAAGGTTTCAAGCAGGGGATTTTTCTCAATTTAATTTCTGTTTAAGAAACCCGCGGGGCAGTGTTGGTCAGTGATGGATTTCGAGGTCCTCACTAATTCATGTGCCCAAGACACTTCAAAATGGAAACCTCACACCATGTGTCCATGGTGTCTCTCATTCAACCCAACGATTGGCTGACTTCACGGGATTTGAAGGATGCACATCTCCAGCATTCCCCATATCGAATAAACACCTTCAGTTCCTCTGGTTAATGCTAGCGGGAGACACCTATCAATTCAGGGTGCTCCCTTTGGATTTAACACATATCCTTGATTCTTCAAAAAGACCCTGGCACCAGTTATGGACGAACTCAGGAGGCTGGCACACTGTATGATGCATTTATTGAGGCCACCTCCAAGAACACAAGTTTTACCACCACTCGTGTGTGTGAGGCAGTGTCACAGTATTGGTTCCTTATAAACTTCAACAAGTCGAACCTGCAGCTGTCCCAGGATCTATTGTTCATTGGGATGCGATTTATGACAGCTGTGAACAGAAATAATCTTTCTTCGCCAAGTGTGAAATCCCTCAAAATACATTTATACAATCCGGTGACCTGGGATCAGTCTTTCTTATAGGTTGTGACTTCAGTCATAATGAGGGCTTGGTTGCTACCATGTGTGCAGTTCCTTAGGGTAGGTTACACATGTGCCCCTTTCTCACCCAAATAAATGAATTACAGTCCTCAGTGGTAGAGAACTATGACCAGATGATCCCCAAAACCACAAGGCTGACCAAACAGATTAATGGTGGTTCGATGATAAGAATCTGTTGAAGGGAGAGCAATTAGAAACACTGACACTGATGTTGATTACAATGGATGATAGTTAGCTGAACTGAGGGGGCTACCCTTCAGGACAAGAACACAGAGGGGAGATGGCAGGCAAAACAGTGCTGCAATTGGAGGGAACTTCAGTCAGTGGAATGTGCCCGATGTGTATTTAGGGTATAAATCCAAGGGAAGTGCATTATGAAATAGACAATCAAGTTATGAGAGCATACCTAAACAAACAAGGAGGGGTCCTATCTTGACCACTGGACAAGATATCGTCAGACTTCAGATATTTGATATAGAAACACCTGTACTCTCTAAGCATGGTCACCTGCTAGGCCAGCTGAACACCAATACAGAGCCCATTAGGCACAACTTCTCTTCCTTGGTGAATTATCAGCTGAGTCCAAGCCTACCGGATGTTGACCATGAGATGTAGGAACTGTGAATGGATTTGTTTGCCATGGAGGAGGATTCTTTGTTGCAATGGTGTGGGTTCCTCTCTCTGGGTCCCAGCGCTTGGGTTCAGGATGCAATATCAACCCAATGACCAGCGAGACAGCTAAATACTTTTCCTCCCTTCTCATTCATGACCAGAGTTCTCTAGAAGATTGGAACAGAAGGTGCCTGGTATTATTGGTTGTCCTGTTTTGGGCAAGAATGCTATGCTTCCCTCTCCTGCATCATTTATTGTCGGTACCTCCTCTGATCTTCCAATTGCATCCACCTCCAATAATGAATCCGGTCCTGCCAATGGATAACATGAGAAGGCTGCGACTGTAAGGTTAGAAGTTGAAAGGGAGACGGTCCAGAACCTCTGGAGCCCCTTCAATAAGTAAGGACTGTGGTGATCTGGGAGGATTGAGGAGTAATGGGCATTACCATCCGTGAGCAAGCATTCTCCAGGATTGAAACCCATGGTAGGAGGAACCTTTTTTACTGCATCATTTATACATATATTTAAGGATATATAAAAATTAGCACATTTCGTAGATATTGCCCATTTAAATTAGAATTCACAAACATCTGCATTTAAATAAAGCAATGACATCGTGCGCTACTTTATAGTGAGGTTTTTTGCAATCATACCCACAGCGATATTCATGGCATGCCTTCTATTTTTTATCTTGTAACATTTCACTTATTTCATGTTTTGAAATTATGTGCACCAAAAAAGACCATGTCAAGCACTTCCTAGCCTCTTAAAATTAAAATAACACAAGATGAAAACACAGAACACTATCATGTTGGTTGCGAGTAGGTCTACCAGCAAGCTAAAGATTTTTCTAGGTGAGCAAATATATACATTGGAAAACCAAATAATCAGAAGCACACAATAAAGAAAGCATAAAGACATGATTTGCACATCAGAGAGGAGGGCTTTTTGAAGGAAATGTGGGACAGATGGGACTGAAGCGGAAAGTGAAATTAAGGCAAATGAAAATGGAGGAAATTAATACAGATGAAGTAATACTGGGAGGACTGCTAAATGGTTTAAGGGCTCTTCTCTGACACGGTTAAGCAGGCATTTTCTAAGTCCTCCAGCAGGATGACTCAGCACTTCATTCTTCTAAGGTTGCGGCAATGCACTCCTTGAAGGCTTCCTGTCGTCCTCCCTTGTGCCCTGAGAAGTGTCCTACAGGCTGCCGCCTGCCTCCCTGCCTCCTCAAGGGTCTACGCAGATACAACCACAACACCCCGTCCCTCATCGACCTTCACTGGCTCCCACTGCACGCACAAAGTCTTGCTGCATCATCTATAAGGCAGGTGCCCTCAAGTCACCAAGCTACCTCGCTGAGAAACTTGGCCTCTCTGGTGGACAGCACACCACCAGAAGCCAGGACATATGCAGACTTGAAATCTGCTGCTTTAAAAAGGAAAGGACCAGACAACAAGCCTTCTCTGCCTACACCCGAAGACTATGGAACCTCCTCCCCATCAGCTTCAGACTCGCCCCCACGATCCTACAATTCAGAAAAGAAGTCAAGTCCCACTTCTTCAAGGAGTCTCTCCTCCTCAACACCCAGGCCACCATGTTGCTCCTCGCGTCACCTGACTCGCTAGACTACGCCCACCCCTCTCGTCCCCGCAACCCAGTACAGTTGTACCCCTCCTCTCTGCCCCTCTGTAGCCTACCCCTGCTGTATTTGTTCTGTTGTTACCTCTGAAAAGTGTTGCATTATTCATCTGTACGGTTGAATAACTTCTGTAAAACAGTCCATTATGTATCTGTGTTGTGGTGTACCTCTGTAAAGTGCTCCACTGCTTCTCGAAGCTAGATCCATGCTCAATAATTACAATAATAATAATAATAATAATAATAATAATAATAATAATAATAATAATAATGTAAGAGGATTCAATTCAGCACTACAGCTAAGTCAACGCCTAGTCTAGAATACTGAATGAAAACCCTTATTGATATATCTTTATGTCCAGTTCATGCGTTCTGGATGACTACCCCTATATAACATTCCTCTCTCAGAATCCCCCTGACCCCACTGAGCCAAGAAGTATTTCTGTTTTGCAAGTTAAAAGGTTTATTTGAGAAGTAAAGCAATATATATCTATCACACTTTATAATAAATTAATAATTGAATATCACACTTAATCTGAGATGATAAAGATTAACAACGGAGAATCTGGCACTAGCACACTTCTTGATAATCACTAAGGAGTTGACATGAAATGGATAAGGTAGCACACTGGTAAATAGGGACAGAAGAATAATGTGGTAGAGAATGCTTTATATAAGTTCAGATGGATGCAATGTTGAATGAAAATGCAATACAGAAAATACTCAATATGATTTCAACAAAACAATGTAATCACTTTTCTCTGGCAATCTCCTTCCCCCTTTTATGCAATGCAAGGAAATGGAAGGGAGGCACACAATTCTCAGAAATGCAATTCAAATGTAATTCAGTTCACCCCAGCAAGCTTAGACTACAGATCGGAGTTTTAAACACAGGCCCAAAATGCTTTTATATGTGCTGGCAATGAAGTGAAAAATACACTAAAATGCTTTTAATTCCCTCTAGGAGGTTCAGGGTGAGTGAAATCAAGTTAATATTAGTCCAGGCTCACTTTAGCAAGGATCTAGGAGTAATTGGTAGGTTAAACGAATTTTTGGCAAATGAAAGCAAGAAGCTTCTGTTTTCACACGTTGAGAAATTTGCAAATCGCGGCAAAATTCGCGCGTGCGTTTTTCAAGATTGCGGCAAAAGTATCGGAGGTAGGAATGCGGTTCTAGGTTCGTAGGAAAGCCACGATTCTAAGCTTTCTGAGGAAAGTTACTGCAAGTCTCTAGATACCGGTCACGGAGATATGAGCGATTAAATAAAGGTCGTTTTTCAGATTTGAAATTTTAAAGTTCAAAAAGACAAGTGCAGCTTGCAACTAGAAAATGACAGGTGACAGTTAGGAGACAGTTCTACTTAGATTAAAATAGCTTGGATTATATTATTTTAACTAAGAGATTGGTTCTGCACAGTTCTGCTAGGTACTCACACTATATTTAGAAATATGCCTCGCCACGGATCTGGTCAGGTTTTGGACTGGACTCTGGTCTCTGCACTTCACAGTGATCTGGGTCAGCTCTGCTCTGCCTCTGGTCTGGTCTCTGAAGGTGGGTATTGATAGATTTGAAGTCTGGATCTTTCTGCACAGCTTTCTCTAGAGATTGATGGAGGTAAAGTATGGATTTTCCAGCAGAGCGTCCCGCAGCAAATGGATTTGAAGGTCCCTATCTGTCCTGTCTGTCTGCTTTTATCTGTTTTTAAAATGGGTGTGTGTGCAGCATCACTAGACCCTACCCCTCTCCACTTATCATTGGCCAAGCTTTCATTTCTCCCCTGATTGGGGGAGCTAAATTGTGTCAGAGTGATGTCATTTTATGGCTTGCAGAAAGTCCACTCCTCCTGTCAACTTGCACACAAATCTAGATTTGAACCAAATACATATTTGCAGAGGTACATATTGTTTTAAAATTACACGCACCCATCACAGGAGGTATACCCTGTCCAAATATGCTCTTCCTGTGGGCTTGCATTCAGAAATGGCAATATTTTGCACTTTTTAACTGGTTTGCAATATCGGACATTAACCCAAATTTACACACATGTGCGCAAGGAGTATGGACATTAGTTGATGAAGTGTCAGATTTTTCACATGCACACATTTTGAGTAATATCCTCTTTTCCGCTAAAACCCCCCTGAACATGCCACCGGTTCTAAAAACCTCTTAAAATGTGGGCAGAAAAATCACAAGAATTATGGTATCATTTATAAAATTTTCACATGTCCGCTCTATGAATGAGCCATCTTTTTAGAGTTATGTTCTGGCCCCAAAGGAGTGTGGTTTCCCCCCAGCACAAGGTTGAATTTCTGGTTTTTCCAGTTCTGCCAAGCCAGCTTGCTCTCACAGGCAGTGCTCCTCCCCTTTCCTTCCAGGAGGAAGCTACATTTACGACATCTGCAATAAACCATCTGCCTGGGTGAAGGGGGTTGCATTGTTCAGAGCTCCTGTATTCTGTGGGGGCTCCCCTTAATTCAATTATCAGAGAGATGGCATATCCTTAGTGTGGCCAGCAAAAGGCAGATAGGCCTGGGAACACAGCTGTGACTCAAGTTTCACTCCTGATGGTGGGTAGTTGCCAGGCAAAATTGGAATCTCTTTAAGCCAGTTTTTAGCTACATGTCATTTCTGTTCCCCAGTCTTCTGCATTCAAATAAAACTGAACATTTTTACATATGCAGCTAGAATGCTGATTCTAAGTTTAAAACTATGACATTTAAACAATTGAAACCTATGTGACACACAAAAGTAGGTCACTCAGTCAATTTAAACATTTAGATTTTTAGTGTCTTTCAGTCCAAATTTACTTAAACTGCTGAAATCCACAGCTCAGCCAGTCTTGTTATACACCTTCAAGTCACTTCAGAAATAACCTTACATTGTATCCACCTCTCAGTAAGTCTTTCGTTGGCATGTTTTGGGTTCATTTATTCAGTTTTCTACAAAAAAGTAAAATCTGGTGTTGTTTTAAAACGCCGGCTTTTGGATAGTGGTGAGTACTGGAACTGCACCCCTTTTTGGGATTTAAGAAAATTAATTCCCAACAGTTATGGGTTTGCTTTTGGCAATCAGCATTGCCATTCCCAATGGTTTCAGACTACTGTGTGGGTATTCCAATGGTGGTTTTAGGCAGTGTCCTTCTGTGCCCATAACATCGGCAAAAATGAGTGGCAGCCTATTCTTCATGCATTTCCCTGTGCATTTTCTGGGAAGCTCTGGCCATCATGATGTTTTCCATGTCAGTACTGCACAGTTTTGCGGTAGGGCTTGGATGCGTGGATAAAAACATCCCACAAGCCCCCCTCTTGCGATGGCCATTCTGTTTCACTGATGGGACTCGCAAGACCTGGGATGTTTCCTCATCTTCTTCCAATAGATGGCACAGTTCAGCATCTTTTTCTCCATCCGGTCGGATCGATCTGTTCTCCTCGCCGGTCCTGATGGGAATATTGGGCGGTACTCTGGGCCCGTTGGATATTCGTTCCCGGTCCCTGGGTCATCCTCCTTGGTCATTCTCCATGGTTTCATCTCTCCTAGGATGATAAAGCAAAAGCAGCAATACCTACTCATAGACGTTTTTCCACCACTGTTGAGATAGTGGGGCAGCATATGCATTTCATCATAACGAAACATTACATTCTTATTTTGAAAAAAAAAACAGTATAACTAAGAGACAGTTTCATGCAAATCACAATATTTTAGAGACTAGATGTGGTATGTTTTATGGTTGGAACTGAATTAGTCTGAGACAGTACCCTCTAGGATTCCAGAGGATTCCTCCAGTTGTTGCAGAGTGTGCCTGGGATGGCAACATTTCAACTGGTTTATGTGGACCCACTTGTCTTCCCCCTCTGCCAAACCGCCTTTGGGGATGTGGATTTTGTAGGCCACAGGGGAGATCTTGTCGATGATCTCAAAGGGTCCCTTCCATGTAGGCAAGAATTTCCGCTGTTTTGCCTGGTTTCTTTGGAAGTTGTATTGATAGACCCGGTCCCCCACCTGATATTCCTTCCTGGAAGTCTTCAGGTCATAGTGGGTCTTCATGCTATCAGCTGATCTTTCTAGATTCCGCTGAGCATAAGCAAAAGCATGTTGAAGGTGTTTCCTTAAATTCTCCACATACTCATGAGTTGTGAGGCATTTATCAGTGTCTGCTCTTGGGTCCTGTAGAGCAAATGCTGCGGAAGCACCATCTTGCGTCCAGTCATCAACTCAAATGGTGACATTTTGGTTGCAGATGAAGGGGTAGATCTGATGGCCATTAGGACCAGAGGTAGTCGGATATCCCAACTTGGCCCAGAATCTGCCACAAACTTCATTAATATGCTCACAATGGTTCAGTTGTAGCGTTCTACTGCTCCAGAAGAAGCTGGTCTATAAGCAATATGCAACTTTCTCTTGACCCCCAGTATCTCCCACATCTTTGTCATTACTTCACTGGTGAAGTGGCTACCTCTGTCTGACTCAATCCTTTGAGGTAGACCAAATCGGGAAAAGATGTGGTTAATCATCAGGGCAGCTGCAGTTTCTGCCTTGCAGTTTGGGGCTGGGAGACATTCCACCCACTTGGTAAACAAGCATGTCACAGTCAACATGTACTTATTCCCCCTAGCAGAGCGAATCACAGGGCCTACAAAGTCGATTTGTAAATCTGACCATGGCAGTGTCATCCCCCTCTTTTGGAGAGGCGCACGGTGCGTTAGGGATGATGGCTGAAATTGTGCACACACAAGACAACCCTTCAAGTATTGGTCGAGGTCCTGCCCCATGTGTGGCCAGTATGCAACCTCTCTTAAGATTTCCAATGTTGTGTGAAACCCCCTATGACCGGCGGTGGCCGCATCATGGGCGTGACTTAACATCAGGCTTCGGAATGAGGTAGGAACCACCCACTGATCGTGGCCAGCTTTGGATTTCCTTACCAACAAACCGTCTTGGATCCGGAACATTTTTGGACATTTCATCAACACTCTTAGGTCCTCTATCCCAATATAATCAGTATCCGTCAGGGGAAAGTACTCAGGGTCCTCAAGGTGTTGGTAAAACTTACCAATAATTGGATCCCCCTTCTGAGCGGTAATCAAATCAGCAACAGGGGTCTCCTTACTCCATTGTGCAATTGAAAGGTCGTTGTGAGCATTTGTCTGGGACCTAGTGATAGCAGTGACCTGGATTTCCCCCAACAGGGA
Source organism: Ambystoma mexicanum (assembly GCF_040938575.1). NCBI lineage: Eukaryota > Metazoa > Chordata > Amphibia > Caudata > Ambystomatidae > Ambystoma > Ambystoma mexicanum. Next base: position 1,344,865,213 of record NC_090937.1, on the reverse strand, counting down.
CTCAATCTCAATTAGATCCCCTTGGATGGCCCCGGTTTTGGCCAGCTGATCAGCTAAGTCATTTCCAGTTTTGTCTGGTCCCTCTACTTTGGAATGACCCTTGATCTTTTTCCAATAGATGGTCATCTCATTCGAGGTGACCAGATCATCAATGTTTTGGATCAACTTCCCATGTTTCAAGGGTTTGTTGTTAGCACATAACATGCCTCTGGTTTTCCAATTAACCAGGTGCTCCACGAACCCGTTCCGTACATAATCCGAATCTGTGATTATGACCAGTTCGTGGACTTGATGCTGGACAGCAGTGAGGATGGCCTGATGCACAGCCATCAATTCTGCCACCTGACTACTTCGTGGACCAATTTTGTATCCAGCGGAGGGTTCTGGGGACTCATTCACCCATGCATTCCCTACGCCGGCCACCAGTTCTTTCTCCCCGTTGTTGTCAACATGGTAAGAGCATCCATCCACATAGACAGTGGGCATTCCCTCACACTTGTCCTCTTCAAAGACTTTGTGTGGGGAATTAAGGTATGCCTCCATGTTGTCCTTTATTTTTAGACTTTCGTCCTCGAGACAGTTTTCTCTGGCACAATCATGCAAGTCAGCCAGACCTTGCGCGAGGGGACTCTTCTTGTTTTGGCCATATCTGACCTCCACAGGAAAGCCTTGCATTGACAGAATCCAGGAAGTAATTCGGGAATTACTCACATTTCCGGCCCGGATTCTATCACTTTGGAGATATTGCAGAGGCTGGTGTGGAGTCTCCACTATGATGTGTTCCCCCTGGATAAACGGGCGGTAATTCTTCAATGCCCACACCGTTGCCAGGAGTGCCTTCTCACAATCGTTGAATTTTTCCTCCACAGAGGATAAAGTTTTGCTCGCATAGGAGATTACTTTATTGACCTTGTCATGCTTTTGGTATAATACTGCCGTCAAGCACGTATTAGAGAACCCTGTCTCCAGGAAGAACTCCTTGTTTCTGACAGGGTAAGCTAGGCAAGGCGCTTGTGAGAGGCTTCTTTTGAGTTGTTTTACTGCCTCGGCTTGTTCTGGACCCCATTCCCACTTGACCCCCCCCTTCAGGAGATGAATCAGGGGTCTGGTGATCTCTGCGTAGCCCTCAATGAACTTTCTGCTGTAATTAGTCAGTCCAAGGAGGCTCCTTAGTTCCCGCAGAGTTGTGGGGTCTTTCAGTTTCTGAAGTGCTTCCACTTTCTTTTCCTGGGGACAGAGACCCTGAGGAGTAATCGCATGCCCCAAGAAATTAACACGGGTTCTACACCACTGTGCTTTCTGAAAGGAAAGTTTTGCTCTGGCGGCCCTCAACTGTGTCAGAACATAACGGATCTCCGCTATGTGTTCCTCTACAGATGAACTTTTAATGAGGACATCATCTACATAAGCCAGGTTACCCCTCGCACCCAGGTCGGGCATGGCCTTATGTAGGAAAATGTTGAATTCATTGCCGGAGTTGAGGTATCCGAAGGGAGTCCGGGTCCATGTATACTGCTGGCCTCCCAAAGGTAAAAGCTAGCTTGTATTGGTCCTCCCTACTGACCGGCACGGTCCAGTATCCATTGGTCAGGTCTATTGCAGTGAATACCTGTGACCCCTGGATCTGGGCCAGCCCTTGGTCAATGTAGGGCAGAGGCCATCGGGAAGTATGGACCCGTTTGTTGAGCTCCCTGAGGTCGGCGCAGAGTCTCCACTGGCCGTTTGGCTTCAATATTCCCAGCACCGGATTATTGAAGGTGCTATGGACTGGACGGATTATTCCCCGGGACTCAAGGTTCTTAATTATTTCCGTAAGGGACTCCATTGATGCGAGAGGCAAGCGATATTGCTTCACAAACACAGGAGTCATGCCAGGGTCCGTGGGGATTGTTGTTGTGTGGATGTCAGTGCGGCCACAGTCATATGAGTCTACCGCAAAGAGATCTTGGAAATCCAAGAAAACTTGTTTCAACTTTTGCTTTTGTTCCAGAGTCACACAGGCATCAGCTAGGTTGACTCTCTCTTCCACCATCTGCCTGAAGCCTGGAAAGACTTCTGGTTTGGCTATCTCAGCGGCCTCCTCCAGCTGGGTGGAGAAGTCCCTGGTCAGAGTGCTGATTTGGACTGGAGGCTTCAGGTGGGAAAGGCAGCCCTCATGGACTTGGAAAATCACCTCATCCCTCCTGAAGTCACAAGTCACATCTTCCTTACCATAAGGGCAAGAAGTGTACACCAGGAAGTTCCCCCCATGCCGGGTAAAAATCATGTCTGTTGTTGCATTGTCGTCACTGTCACTGTCAAAGCAGTCCTTGGGGATTGGCCCTAACAGTTCATTACCTAAATCTATGGAAAAATGTCGGTCATCAACCGCCATTCCAATAATGGTGCCTGCGGCTAGAGTAATACTCTTTAAGTCGCTGTTATCCACCTCCATTGGAATGGTGTCATGTTCTATGTTGACTAATGGTGTTGGGTTTACCCCTAACCCTTGCTGTTGGAGAGAAGCATTTAGATGTATATACGCATCAGGGTTTTGCAAATATTGTCCTCTTTTAACTTTCACTTCCAGGGAGAATTGTCGGGTCCTTTCTGAGATGGTGACTTCCTCTTTGATCTGAATTTCAACTGCATAAGGTAGCAATTGAGCTGACCTAAATGCTTTTTCTGGATCATCAAAGCCCATGGGATTATCTGCTAATCGGGACCAAGCTTTGAAGTTTATTAGGTCCAAACTAATGGCAAAGCGATTGAGAATGTCACTGCCTAAGTAAAAGGCGACAGGGACGTCTCGCACGACCCAACAATTATGGACTATGCTCTTGTTGCCAATGGAGATTCTGAGCATACACCTGCTTGGCAGGAGATGTTTGGAATTAGGTGCTTCCAGGTCCATTTCCCATTTGTCTATCAGTTTGAAGGTGGGAATGGCTGGATCTTTTGGGAGTTGGCGAAACATGGCTTCGCTGATGAAGCTTTTACCATTTTTCACACACACTCGGGCGAGAACAGAGTCCTTCCCATCATTTAACTGAACAGGGATGAACAACTGCTCTCCAATTTGCTGAATATCAGCCAGGCTCTGAGCTGATTTCACATCTTTCTGGACAATAGGAGTGGTAATATCTGATTGTGGATTAGTATAGAATCTCAGAGTGTTTCCCTCCAGCGTGGAGTACCATTTTAGACTGGAAGGAAGGTTGATTTTCAGAAATAGAGAGGACCCCCCATCACCAGTCTGTTGTCCTACTGCTATTACTGTCACGTCTGGAATCTGGTTGTTCTGGAAGTGAAATTCTACTTGGTCAGATTTTTGTTCAACCATGTGGCAGGTGCCGTTTAAACTAACATGGTTGACACTCTGTTTTAATTTTATTGGTCGGCTAGTCTGGGTCCAGAGGACCTTGTTTACACAATCTATTAGAGGTGAAAACCTTCTCAGGAGGTCATTCCCTAGTAAACAAGGGGTGCCCTCTGGGGTCACTATTATGACCGGGTGTTTCAACTTGTGTCGCCCAATTTTAATGTCCAAGTCTGCAGTCCCCTCAACGGGAATTTCCTTCCCGTCAAAGTTCTGCAGTTGTCCAGAAAGAGAGGTGAGAGGAATTTGGTAATTCTCTCCCCTTCCTGCATTCAGTTTGTCAAAGGCCCTTCTGGACAGAAGGGTAGCTTCAGATCCAGTGTCCACCAGTGCCAAAATTGTACCCTGCCCCTGTACTTGTACCGGGGCATAGTATCTTCCCTCCTTCTCCTCAAGGGGGCACAGATAATGCACATTTTTGGACAACTGGTGGGCTAACTTTCTGGTTTTGGACATCGCTAGCGAAGAGATTTGGGCAGAATTCTGTGGAGAGCCTTGGGAATCTGAAAGAAAAAGTTGGCAACTGGAGATCAGAGCCATTGTGGGTTCCCCTGGCTCCGGTTCTGGTCCGCCCCCCCCTTTTTGGAGGCAGTCACCAGGATGGGTTTGAACCAGGGGATTTTCTTGCTGTTGGTTCTGGGATGAGATGGTGGGCGGCGGTAGCTCAGTCTCCACATCTCCCCAGTCTGGATTTGCATCCCTAGGGACCCATTTTTCTTTGGGAGGAGTTCCCCCCTCTCTGAAGGAGAAGATCCTTTTCCCAGGATCCTCTGAGGATCCCTCTCCCTCAAATTGGAAGACCTGTACCTCCTCCTCAAACTGAGTCTGTTTGGGTCTTTTGTTTCTCCTACCCCCCCTCTGCTCCTTAGGAGGCAGACTTTCAGGGGCAAGAGATTTTGTTTTCGGTTCCTGGGTTTCCAGGGGCTGTTTACAAGTGAGGAAGGAAGCTTCCTCCAAGGCTTTACACCCCCCTTCCCTTTGTGCCTCCTCCCTGGGAACCTGTGAGTTATCGGGGTGCTGCCCCCGTCATTGTTCTGGAGCACCAGGTCCAGAGTTGGGTGCGTTCTGCGCCGGCACGCCCATCTGAGGGTTCTGCTGAGCCCTCAGTATGTGACCCAGATCCCGCGCCATGTTTTGAACCTGGCGCTCTCACTGGGAAACCCGCTCAGGCTGAGGTAGGGGCCCTGTTTTCTCCCCTGGGCTGATCCCGGGAAGGGTAGCTGTCCCTCCTCTGGTAATACCCCGGGTTGGGAAGATTTGGGTACCCCTCCACCCTTGGCCTCCCCTCTCCCGGATTCAGTGGTCTGGGCTCAGGGAATTGGGGAAAGAAGAATGGATGGTTTTGGGGCTGAAAGTCGGGTGGATATCTGGGGAAAAAGTTCTGCCCAAGGTTTGGTAAATTTCTGCCCTCCTGTGGAAAGTTTGGAGGGAAGTTCCCTGGGTTCGGTGCTCGGTTGGATCCCCCCCCTTGGGCTGGGGGAGTCCACACATAACCCAGGATGGGTCGATTTCCCTTGTAGCGGGGACTTACATAATCAGGAGAGCGAGGGACCCCATTTGTGGGGCTGCCTCCTTGGCTCCCTGTCTGTGACTGACCCGAGGACCTCCTGGGCCTAGCATTATTAGGTGCAGGTAGGTTTTTAGGCCCCCCCATCTCCAAATCCAAAACGGGGGTGACCTTTACCTCTGCCACCTTGGCAGCAGCAGGGGTGCTGTTGGCTTTGGGGTTTTTCTGGGCATTACTTTTGCTATCTACCGGTTTCTGCACCTCATAGATCCGGGTAGCCTGTTCAATGACCCAGTCTAAAGATCTTTTCTCGTGAAAATCCCTCACGAGCTGGGTCATTATGTATTTGGGCAAGGCATGAAAAAATGTATTAATGAATTCTCTACTGTCTGTGCGCACCCTTCTGGTGGTCTGCGCAAAAGCACGTTTCAGTTCTTGCACAAATTCTTGTGGGGCCTGATCCTCCCCACATTGCAAATTGTAGGCTGCCTTGCGCGCCTCTTGAGGATTTCTATGAATGGAAAAATGTTTCAAGATGGCCGCCTTATAGGTGGACCATCTTAAATGATTTTGGAGTATTCCGGGGAGAAGGTCCACTTTACATATTGAATACAGCTTTGGCTGTCCTTCAAATGAAAAGTCTCCATCATTTGCTCATAGAGCTCCAAGTGTTCCCAAACAGAATACTTGGCGTTCTTATGATAAGGCGTGATGACACTCCTGATCGCCTTAATCTGCTTTAAGGGGTCCTTAAGCAAGGCCCTTTTTGCCTTATTGGCCTTTTTGGTTCGGGTAACCCTGGTCCATTCATCTTCTGACTCAGAGGCACTGCTCCCCGAGGTTCCCGTCTGTTCTTCCAGGTTTTCCCGGATTCTGCGAGCCTGGAAATGGCTGGCAGAATGTGGGGACCTGGTCTCCTGTGTCCTGTACCGCTCAGAGGAGTCTTCAGATCCCTCCTTGCTGCCAGGATTTGCTGGGTACCCCCCCCACTGACCTAACTGGGCAGAGGTTTTCAGGATGCCCTTAAGGGGCCTACTCTCCTGGGGTTCCCCACTGAACTGTACTGTACTTGGGTGCCCATACCCGGATGCCCACCCCTCCATTCCTGAGTGGTACTGGCCTATGAGCCCCATACTTTTAGCTGGATAGTAATCTGCCATCCCTGTGGCCCTGTGCTCATGTGCGCCAGGGGACATGGGGGTGGTAGAGTCCAGGGACTGGGAGAGATGAAGGGCCCTGGTGTTAGGGCTCCTGAGGTTATGGTCAGGAGTCTCTCTTTCCCAGCGGACCTCATCTCTATCCGCCCCTGCTCCCTGTTGCAATGCAAGAACCTGCATTTGTGCTTTCAGTTCCTCAGTCAAGGCCTTACTAGACTCTATCAGTCTCTCCGGCATCGCTACCTGATGTTGGAGCCTATCATTGTGTTGACAGAGGGCCTCATTTTCCCTCTGTGCTTTCTGGTTGGTCCTGGAGAACTGGGCCAGTCTTTGCTGCAGGAGGTTTACCTCCTGAGTCCCATCCCTACTGGCCTGCTCCTTTCTTGCCAGAGCATCTTCCACCCTTCTGGTGTGCTCTACCAAGTTCTGGTTTTCTTTTTGGAGGTCACCCAGCCCCTGGAGGGCCAGGTGATTTTCTTCAATTTCCTTTTTTAAGTGGCAGACTTCCTGGCCTAAAGTGTCTCTTTCCTGACTGAGAGCCTGCATCTGTGCTGCCAGGTCGTCCCTCTGTCGGTGAAAGGCACCAGCTTTTTGGCGCTCCTCATCACACTCTGCCTGGGTATCCAGGTCTTTCAGAATCAGTTTATTGCTCTCCTCTTTCTCTCTATCTAGCTGGCTTTGCAGGGTGACTACCTGCTCCGCGCATGCCCTGTTGAAATTGATCTGTTGCTCCAACTTTTTCTGGTTCTGCAGTAAGGAGTCCAAACTGTCTTGGTGCTCCTTCTGCAGGGCCAGAAATCTGGTATCCTGGTCTGTCTTTTCCTGTTGTAGGATGCCCATATCCTCTTTTATTTTAATGATATATTGCCTACTATCATTTTCTGACTCCTGGCTCCTCTGCAGCCTCTGCTCAGAAGAGGCCAGATCAGATCGGGCCTTCTCTACTGCCATCTGTTGCCTATTTGCCAGATCTTGGCTTTCAGTGCATTTATCCTGCATGTCTCCCATATATAGGTACAGGTATGCTGCTATCCTGGCAATCTTATTGTGTTCATCTTTGGCTTTAGGAGCCATATATAGTTCACTCAATAAGTAATGGACCCTGATCTCTCCATAGGTCTGACCCTGTTTCAGTGACCTGTCGCGTGATGGCCTGCAACCAGGCATCCTGGTCCTGTTCAGTCCATTCACCTCTCACAAATAGTTTATGTAAGAGGTGCTCTCTGGCTATTTTCATGTCTACTAAGGTCGTCATTCTAGAGATTGGTCTCTGTCCTGACTTACAGAAGTTTGTATTTTATTTTTGCAAAACAGACCTTTTCCTAAGAGCGTTCCTTTGAGGAGTGCTTTACAGCGTAACACAGCGTGGTGATCCGACCGGATATGTGTATCTGGCCAGCTGGCACGCTGTATTAATCTGCACAAATGGTAGCTCTAACCCAAACGTCCGGCACGAGCCCCCAATTTGTAAGGGGATTCAATTCAGCACTACAGCTAAGTCAACGCCTAGTCTAGAATACTGAATGAAAACCCTTATTGATATATCTTTATGTCCAGTTCATGCGTTCTGGATGACTACCCCTATATAACACCCCTCTCTCAGAATCCCCCTGGCCCCACTGAGCCAAGAAGTAGTTCTGTTTTGCAAGTTAAAATGTTTATTTGAGAAGTAAAGCAATATATATCTATCACACTTTATAATAAATTAATAATTGAATATCACACTTAATCTGAGATGATAAAGATTAACAACGGAGAATCTGGCACTAGCACACTTCTTGATAATCACTAATGAGTTGACATGAAATGGATAAGGTAGCACACTGGTAAATAGGGACAGAAGAATAATGTGGTAGAGAATGCTTTATATAAGTTCAGATTGATGCAATGTTGAATGAAAATGCAATACAGAAAATACTCAATATGATTTCAACAAAACAATGTAATCACTTTTCTCTGGCAATCCCCTTCCCCCTTTTATGCAATGCAAGGAAATGGAAGGGAGGCACACAATTCTCAGAAATGCAATTCAAATGTAATTCAGTTCACCCCAGCAAGCTTAGACTACAGATCGGAGTTTTAAACACAGGCCCAAAATGCTTTTATATGTGCTGGCAATGAAGTGAAAAATACGCTAAAATGCTTTTAATTCCCTCTAGGAGGTTCAGGGTGAGTGAAATCAAGTTAATATTAGTCCAGGCTCACTTTAGCAAGGATCTAGGAGTAATTGGTAGGTTAAACAAATTTTTGGCAAATGAAAGCAAGAAGCTTCTGTTTTCACACGTTGAGAAATTTGCAAATCGCGGCAAAATTCACGCGTGCGTTTTTCAAGATTGCGGCAAAAGTATCGGAGGTAGGAATGCGGTTCTAGGTTCGTAGGAAAGCCACGATTCTAAGCTTTCTGAGGAAAGTTACTGCAAGTCTCTAGATACCGGTCACGGAGATATGAGCGATTAAATAAAGGTCGTTTTTCAGATTTGAAATTTTAAAGTTCAAAAAGACAAGTGCAGCTTGCAACTAGAAAATGACAGGTGACAGTTAGGAGACAGTTCTACTTAGATTAAAATAGCTTGGAATATATTAATTTAACTAAGAGATTGGTTCTGCACAGTTCTGCTAGGTACTCACACTATATTTAGAAATATGCCTCGCCACGGATCTGGTCAGGTTTTGGACTGGACTCTGGTCTCTGCACTTCACAGTGATCTGGGTCAGCTCTGCTCTGCCTCTGGTCTGGTCTCTGAAGGTGGGTATTGATAGATTTGAAGTCTGGATCTTTCTGCACAGCTTTCTCTAGAGATTGATGGAGGTAAAGTATGGATTTTCCAGCAGAGCGTCCCGCAGCAAATGGATTTGAAGGTCCCTATCTGTCCTGTCTGTCTGCTTTTATCTGTTTTTAAAATGGGTGTGTGTGCAGCATCACTAGACCCTACCCCTCTCCACTTATCATTGGCCAAGCTTTCATTTCTCCCCTGATTGGGGGAGCTAAGTTGTGTCAGAGTGATGTCATTTTATGGCTTGCAGAAAGTCCACTCCTCCTGTCAACTTGCACACAAATCTAGATTTGAACCAAATACATATTTGCAGAGGTACATGTTGTTTTAAAATTACACGCACCCATCACATATCACAGGAGGTATACCCTGTCCAAATCTGCTCTTCCTGGGGGCTTGCATTCAGAAATGGCAATATTTTGCACTTTTTAACTGGTTTGCAATATCGGACATTAACCCAAATTTACACACATGTGCGCAAGGAGTATGGACATTAGTTGATGAAGTGTCAGATTTTTCACATGCACACATTTTGAGTAATATCCTCTTTTCCGCTAAAACCCCCCTGAACATGCCACCGGTTCTAAAAACCTCTTAAAATGTGGGCAGAAAAATCACAAGAATTATGGTATCATTTATAAAATTTTCACATGTCCGCTCTATGAATGATCCATCTTTTTAGAGTTATGTTCTGGCCCCAAAGGGGTGTGGTTTCCCCCCAGCACAAGGTTGAATTTCTGGTTTTTCCAGTTCTGCCAAGCCAGCTTGCTCTCACAGGCAGTGCTCCTCCCCTTTCCTTCCAGGAGGAAGCTACATTTACGACATCTGCAATAAACCATCTGCCTGGGTGAAGGGGGTTGCATTGTTCAGAGCTCCTGTATTCTGTGGGGGCTCCCCTTAATTCAATTATCAGAGAGATGGCATATCCTTAGTGTGGCCAGCAAAAGGCAGATAGGCCTGGGAACACAGCTGTGACTCAAGTTTCACTCCTGATGGGGGGTAGTTGCCAGGCAAAATTGGAATCTCTTTAAGCCAGTTTTTAGCTACATGTCATTTCTGTTCCCCAGTCTTCTGCATTCAAATAAAACTGAACATTTTTACATATGCAGCTAGAATGCTGATTCTAAGTTTAAAACTATGACATTTAAACAATTGAAACCTATGTGACACACAAAAGTAGGTCACTCAGTCAATTTAAACATTTATATTTTTAGTGTCTTTCAGTCCAAATTAACTTAAACTGCTGAAATCCACAGCTCAGCCAGTCTTTTTATACACCTTCAAGTCACTTCAGAAATAACCTTACATTGTATCCACCTCTCAGTAAGTCTTTCGTTGGCATGTTTTGGGTTCATTTATTCAGTTTTCTACAAAAAAGTAAAATCTGGTGTTGTTTTAAAACGCCGGCTTTTGGATAGTGGTGAGTACTGGTACTGCACCCCTTTTTGGGATTTAAGAAAATGAATTCCCAACAGTTATGGGTTTGCTTTTGGCAATCAGCATTGCCATTCCCAATGGTTTCAGACTACTGTGTGGGTAGTCCAATGGTGGATTTAGGCAGTGTCCTTCTGTGCCCATAACATCGGCAAAAATGAGTGGCAGGCTATTCTTCATGCATTTCCCTGTGCATTTTCTGGGAAGCTCTGGCCATCATGATGTTTTCCATGTCAGTACTGCACAGTTTTGAGGTAGGGCTTGGATGCGTGGATACAAACATCCCATAATAATAATAATAATAATAATAATAATAATAATAATAATAATAATAATAATAATAATAATAATAATAAAATGTTGGTAACAGAAGGACTATTCATGTGGTATTAACAACAGCTACTATTACGGTGGTTAGAATCAGGAGGAATCCAGCCTAAAGCCTGGTATTATTGGTAGGGTATGAGAACAGTCAATGGTAGGAGATAAAAAGTGGGTGCAGCAGGACCATGGAGTGGAGGAGTAGAAGTGAACATGCAGGAGTGATACAGACGGAATCAGTCTTGTGAAGGATTCTAACCAGGCGTCACACACCGGATCATGTCTCTTGCCCTTAGCCTAGGATGAAGCGCTAAATTAGATTACTTTTTGTTTATTTTCTACGAAGCCGATACTCAACCTGTCTCACACCCCATTTTACAAATACCCCGGGTCACAATGGACCATGAACCAGGCCGGTTGGTGGAAATACAATATTTATTTATTTTAGGTCAAAGAGAATCACACAATTTTTATGCTGGGCAGCAATCACCAATGCAGTTATAATTACAATGAAAATGACTGAAATACACTTGGGTAACCTTCTACAAGAACCTATCAAAAGCACAAATGAATAGGAGCATTTTTTAAATCAGGATAGGTAGCACCCGAGTTAAGGTTTCCCCCTGCTATGTTCCCTCAAACCCCAATTAATCGAATTCAGAATGGATAGGAAGAAGCAGCAGGGAGTCTGGGATTTGAGGCAGCAAACATGATCAAAATCCTTCCCACACAAAATAAGAGACAAAAACATTTAAAACCCTTTGCAATGGCCTAAATTGACACTTGGAAATTGACAAATAATTAATTATATATGTGGTTAAATAATGATATACATATGTTTTATCACAGTATCAGGGATGTAATATCACTAGCAACTATAAGGTAACGTATCACAAAAGGCATACAGTTCAAAAAGCAATTTGAAATGAAAACACAGTGCAGCCAAATTCACACATTGAAAAAGTTGCAATTTACACATTTGCAGTTTTAAATGTCAAAAACTTATTTTTTAAATGGGTGGAATACACAGAATCGGAATGCGGTTTTTAGGCTGGGTGATAGATGCACGTCATAGGGACCATATAGAAGTGAAAGAGTGGCTATAGCTGAATAATTGGATGAGATTTTAAAGGTGAAAGAAATTCAGTTTTGGTAAAATACAAGTAGTTTAAGATGAGAAAATTGGTTTTGAAAGAAAAGGGCCAAGTTTTACTTACACTAGATTTAGTGACTAGAAAAGAGGAACGCCACCCGTGAATATAAAAGTTATGCTGCAGTTGTAACCCTTCGCGCAGTGCACCCCTTTTCTTTAGGGAAAATTAATTTATTTATTCAAAATATTGCTAAGGACTTATGATCTATGCAAGACAGAAATTAAGAGAAAAGTGGCGCTAATGCTTGGAGATCAAGGATCGGGTGCACAAAGAATTTTAACAGTTTTAAACAAGTTATCAGGGTATGGATAGAATTACTTAGAGAATAGGCCAACGAAAAAGGGTCAAGATGGGATAGGCTATGTGTTGCTATGAGATGGGTGGGGAAATACTCACATTCTGCACTTGAAATTGGGATTTGGGACAGTCAACTGGGTTCTGGACTCAAAACTCTTGTCACAACACGGTGGGCGCCCCTCACAGCAAACAGCTGGGCAAGTCTTGTCCCTGGATGGCAAGGGTACAGCGGGCAAAAAGCGGTCTGGTCACAGGATGCTCCCGAAAGGGTACCACAGCGTTTCCCCTTTGTTATTGGGATTTTAGTGGGGTTTCTAGATCAATGGCCTTGCTGGGATAGGATCAGCTATGCTTTGGTCTAGCAGTGGAGTCTGGAATATTGCAAGGATGGATCTGGAATGTCTGGATACGCAAGCGCTGGAAATTCAGAAAAGAGTGTTGTCCCTGTGAGCTCCCACCCCTTTTATAAAGCGAGTGACATCACCGGGTACATTGTTGGGCAGAACTAAGCTAGACCTAACGCCAAGAACCGAATGGGTCAGCCTAAGCTAATCGCCTCCTCAAGGAGGAGACTTAGTTTATGTGGTTGTATTTTATGAGGTGAAAAGCCATCCCACAGTCCTATTTGCCAAAAATCAATCTTAACATACTCAGAGTTATTCTTCCTTTCCTCTCCTTCCCCCAGAAGCTCACTGTCTCCAGAGCCCTGGTTCTCTCTAGCCTGGACTATTGTAACAACCTTTACCTAAATCTGCCTGCCTCCACTCTCAGCCCTTTGCAACTTATCCAGAACAGGCCTGCGAGACATGTCCTTGGCCTCAAGCCCAGGGATCGTATCTCTCCAGGACTGAAATCTCTGCACTGCTGAGAGGATTAAGTTCAAAACCCTCTGCATTGTCTACAAGGCCTTCTGGGGTCTTGGGCAGCAATACCTTCAACTTTCTCTTCCTAAATATCTTCCTTCTTGAGCTCTTCGCTCATCCGCCTCCCACTCCCTCAGGGTCAGTCGCTTCTCCAAGCAACGAGTTGGTGGTAGAATTCTCTCTTCGGCAGGGGCCTCCCTTTGGAACAGCCTTCCTGCCTCCCTGAAACTTGAGGAGAACCATCTTGGGTTCCCGATGCACCTCAAAACCTTCCTCCTTGCTTCTTCTTTCTCTCCCCCTCTCCCCTGCTGAATTCCTGGCTGAAGCTGCACTGGTTACCTGGCCACCCTTTCTGATCTCGGGCCCAGGCCCCACCATTTGCTCACCTGCACTGCCTCCCTGGCAACCCCTATACCTGGGGACTGGTTCTGTATCCCTACAGTCCCCCTACCAGCACTTATGTCTGCACTTACCACCAGTTGGCCGTTTTATTTATCTTTTTTTTTTCTACTATCCCATGCACTTTTCCCTTCCCCCTTCCCCTGCACTTGCGCAATCTGAATGACACCTGGCCTAGTAGGATCGTTGTCTGCTTCCCTTTGTTCCCCCTCCCTTGCCTCGTCGCGCCTTGAAACACTTGTGTATAGGCGCGTTATAAATGCCTTATCATATCATATCATATCATAAAATAAAGTACACATTTGTACAGTGGTGGCCTTTTGGCAAATTACATAGGCAGGTTACATATTTCACAATGAGCATGGCAGTCCAATTCAAACGTTTCTAGGACTTTGTTTCGTCCGTCTAATAGTTTTTCGTAATTTTCAATGAATTTATTTTACCTACAATTCTATAACTTTATAAATGTGTATATAGTACCATAAGGCTTATAAATATTGAATTTCAAAGTGGCATCATATACGCTTTCCTCATAATATCCAATTCACTGCCATTTCTAGCCACAATATGCCAATGAAGGCTACCATGTCTTGTTTAAAAGTCACAAAAATTACATTTAAGCTGTTAACGTTTTGCATTCCTGCAAAGTCCTGTTGCAGAGGTAAAAGTCTTAAAAGTTTATTAATAAAATAGTCTTTTGAGACAGATGGTCAGCATTGTCTACCAAATAAGGGCATAGCTTAGAAGGATGCTCTGGAGTACGCTTTGGAGCTCCCAGTAGAAGTTGAGAGGAGGTGTTACTTGAGTTTTCACATGTAGGCATCCCAGAATCTTTTGTGTCAACCTGGAGCACAGACAGAAGTGTGACGAGCATGTGATATTTCTTTCTCTTGGTCTATTCAGAGCTTCGAAGGGCATAATTAACACACAGGTATCCCAGAATCTACTGTGGCTTCCTTGGGGGGAAAAACACTCCTGTTGTTAGCAACCCCCTCAGCAGAAAACCTGTTTGGCTAGTTCCACACTGCAGCCATTGCCTTTACTTATTTATTTTATTTCTCTGACTCAGAATCATGTCTGTTGAAACAAAACAACCCATTTAAGTTTTCAAACAACACCCCCCAAGGACATTTCTAGGCCAGGAAAGGCATTTGTTCAACATGACCCTTTAAAACAAACATTTTTCTAATTTGCAAAAGCACATTTTGACACAGGGTGAATTCTGCTGGATGTCCCTGTCAAATTCAGTTTTCTTTCCCATCTTGATTCCAAACACTGTTTGTAGCCCGAGTCAGTTTTTCTTACACAACAATCTGTATAGGGCAAAGGTTGCTTGAAATAGACATATGCACAGAGCTATGATTTCTTTTGCAGGGTTTATTTTTGACACTTTGTAGCAAAAAGTCAAGCGCTTTTCCATATGGCTGAAAGTACAGTTTCTGGTGACTCCCAGATCAGGCCTGACACACCCTGTCAAGGATAATGTTTTCTTTTGCTGGCACAATCTAAATGTGGATGGGCACAGCACGATCTCCCTGGATCAGAACTGTGGAAGGTTGAACAGATGAGAAAGAGCATCAGGGCGCCTACATTTTAAACGCCAAATATTTCCTTTTTTAAGGGGAAATGTTGAGCTAGCAGCAAAGCAGTGGTGCTTTTCCATTTTCCTCTTGGGTGCATGTAAGAAACACACTGGCTGCCTTTCTCATTGTGCTCCCTGTCCCATCTTGCCCAATAGGTGCTTGACAAGACAGTGCAGCCATCATTTGTAACTGCAAGCGCAGTTTTGATGCAACGCCCTGGTGCTCAACGGGGCCAGCACAGCCATTCTGCTGTTAACTGCAGAAGTGCAGCTTGGTGATGTGGGGAAGTACTGCTGAGTGGGTAAATATATACCATAGTCTAGAGGGACAGCTGCAGTACCCTAGAGTTGATGCCCAAGAAGACAAACATGTGTCTGGGTTAGCTGTTGGTAGTATTATTTAAAGGTTTCCCTGGCATTGCGGGTTGGATTACTTTTATGAATAGGATTGGACTGATATGCAAATAGATAAGTGCCAAACTCTGGTACTTGCTGCAGTGTCAGGAATGTCCCTCGGAATTGGTAACCCTTCTGATTAGCATGCATCAGAACACCAGAGTTTGTGTGAGTAGTGGCAACAGGGATACTGTACCACCGCTTGACAATGGGCCGACTCTCGCCGGATCTGAAATCTGGAACCAGATGTGTAGCCGGATCTCGGGATCCAGCCAGCCTCAGCACCAAATAGCCCATCACATACTAAAGGGCTTTTGAAAGGGAAAAATAAAAACAAAGCAATTTCCGCACTAGTAGGAGCCGCACACAGCACATTGGCGCCATGAGTACTCTTCTGGCTCAGCGCCCCTAACTAGTGTTAAGGATTTCAATCAGGCGACGCACACCTTAGTCTCAGCATAGTATGCAGCGCGCAATTGAAATGCTTATGTTTTTATGTTAAATTCAATATTGAGATGGTACACCACTCATAGCACACACCCTTTTCAAATACCCCGGGTCACAATGGACCATGAACCAGGCTGGTTGATAAAAGGTAATATTTATTTATTTATTTTAAAATTCAAAAGAAATCATACCATTTTTAATATGGGGCAGCAATCACCAATGGGGTGATAATAACAATAGGGATGTAAGCAATGCACTTAGTTTAACCTTCTATTGACACATCTACAAAACACCAGAAAATAGGAGCACTTTTTGATTTCAGGCAAGATAGCACTTTAGTTAGAATTGCCCACTGCAATGTTCCCTCAACCCACAAATAATCAATTCTGAGTGGATAAACAGAAGCAGCAGGTAATCAGGAATGACAAATGGAAAACAGAATTAAAATCCGACCTTCCCTCCCCAAACAAGAGGGAATTTAAACACTGGCAATGCTAAAAATAATACTCTGAAATGGATAAATCAATGAATGAATTTGTGTGAAAACCTTGAATCAAATATTATTCCTCAGTACAGCAACAATGTACAAATACTAACACTCACAGGCAATGGATAACCAAGAGCATATAGTCAAAATCTAGTGGCAGGTTTAAAACAGATTGCAGCAAATTGTACGTTGGAAATTTAGCAAACTTTGCAATTCTCACCTGAAATTACCCATACGTTTTTTTAAAAAAACCAGTGAAATAAACTGATTTGTTTTTATGTTGGGGAATAGCTGGGGAATAGCTATAGATCATAGGCACAATATGGAAGTGAAATTAGTTCTCTAGCAGGTAAACTGAGTGAGTTATGAAATATCTAGAATGGCGCATTTTGAGAAAAAGAAGGCACGTAAAAGGAAAAAAAATCAGTTATGACAAGAACAGTTTTACTGTACACTAGAGCATTCAGGCTAGACTACCAAAGAGGGACACAGTAAGCTCCAGGGTTGATTTGCGTATTCAACATTAGCACCTCAGCTCGCGCCCTGGCGGAACCAGTCCGATCACTCGGAATAGGTCTAAGGGCTTAGGATTTACACAAGGCAGAAATTACTAAAGAGATGGCGCGAGCACTAGAAATCAAAGGCAGGGTTGCAAGAATGATTCTGACGGTATTACAAGTTATCAGGGTAAAGATAGGCTGATTAAGAGAGGGGAAGTAAGGACAAGGTAAGGCAAGGTAAACTATGGATTTCTATAGGTTCCTATTGATACTCAGAGTCCACTTTAGTTAGGATTTTGGGACTGTCAGCGTTCTGGTCACCCCAAAGATCTGGTCTAACAAAGGACAGCAGGACAAAATCAGCAGGAAAGGATCAGCTGGGCAAGGACTCGATACAAAAGGATAGCTAAGGATGGCAGGATTGCAGCAAGAAGGCAGTTAGTGGGAGCAGGATGCTTCCCAACAACAGCACATCTTTTCCCTTTGGTTATTTGGGAATTTTAGTGGTTTTCAGAATTAGAGGCCTTGCTGGAGCAGGATCAGTAATGCTAGGGTTTTGCGGTGGGCTCTGAAGGAGGGTCAGCAATGTTTTGGCCTTGTAGTTGGGATCTGGAATCTGGATTGATGAAACAGGAACAGGAACAGGAACACAGCGCAGGAAATCAGGAAGAGTGTGTCTAGAGCCTTGTCAGGGACCCTTATTTATAATGCCTAGTGACATCATCCAAGTATATGACTGGGGCAGGCTTCACTAAACACACCCCTAACAAAGGGATTGGACAAGGGTGCTAGTCTCCGCCTCGCTCTCAACCTGTTGGATTTCTAAGGGAATGATGTCAGGTTCATGAGGTGAGTTTTACAATGTCCAAAAACTCCCACATTTACTTTCCTGAAAATCTGATTTTGCCAAAAAACATACATTTATCCAATTACAATCTCTCAGCAAATTATATACACCGGTTACATGTTATGTGCAGCACAGATCAGCCTACAATTCCATACCTTTGTACACAGATGCACATTATACCCAGGGATGTGTGTACAGAATGTTATCTTTGCAACATTAATACTTTCATTGTAATCAGTCAAATTTTATAACTTCTGTTCCCCATGCAGCAATGAGTTCTACCAAGTTTTAAAAGAAAGCCCATAAAATTACATTTGAAACTGCAAATTTTTTACATTTTTGTTAATTCTTGCTGCAGAAATAAAAGAAGTTTCTTTATAAAATAGTCTTTGGAACCAAAAGGCAATTACTTTGTTGGGTCATTTTTTTTTCTTTAAATTCAAGTGCTGCCAACTGTCATTTCCTTCAAGGTAAGGTGGGAGTTTCTCATCTTAATTGAAGGTTTTATTGCCCCTTCACACTTCACAGGTCAGTGTCCCAGGACTTCTATTGTCCCAGCCTGGAGCACAAATGAATGTCTGACGAGCGTGTGAACTTTCTTTGTCCTGTCTCATTCAAAGTTTTTCAAGCTGGCAATTTTCACTTACGTGTCATGGATTTATGATGTATCTCCCTTCCTTGGGGAAGTTTCATGGCTGGCAATTGGAATTACTGGTTTTTCTGAGAGCTTGCAAATCCAGCCCATGTGTTTTAAACTCTTTAATTTCTTATTTTGGGTCCTGAATTAAAAAAAACCTGTGAAAGAAGATAGCCTATGTGTGTATTATCACCAGTAACATAATCCCTTTACATTGCTAAGGAAGCAGGCTTTCATTAACAATTTATTTTTAAACAGGTCCATTTTTTTCTTCAGTCAGCAAAGCCCATTTTTCCACATGAGTTAAAAACTGCAAGCATTTCTTTCTTTAAATTCGATTTGGCAGCTCCACCAGATTGCCCACACTGTCTTTGCAGCTGTGGTCATTTCCTAGAATGCAGGAGTTTTATCTAAAGCATAGATACATTTGACACTGACCTGGCTCAGAGAGTTAAAGTCTCTTTGAGCTGCTGAGCCTGGATACTTTTTGGAAAGAAATAAACACGTGTTCCCGTGCGAGTGAAGTAAAGTTGCTTATTGATTTCTCTCAGAGTTGATTTGACTAGGCCTGTCACTCAGGAATTGTGCCTGGTTTTGGTGGAGCACAGTGAAATATCCTGGGCATGACAGGGCCTTTTGAATCCCAGTGGTTTCAGAATGTCCAGATGGAATTAGCATCAAAGCAGCATTTTTAAAGGGTGAAAATGTTTCATTTTGAAGGGGGTTTTTGGCTTTTGCAGCAATGCAGTGCTGCCTTTTCACTTGATTCCATTTATATGTTTCAGAACATACTGGCATAATTTTTCAGTGTGTCCCCTTGTTCCATTTTGCCTGAAGTGTGCTAGGCAGGATGGTGCAGCCATCTTTTTGGTTGCTGCCAAAACACAGTTTTGAGGTCCTGGTGCGCACAGGAACCAGCACAGCCAGGTTGCTGTTTCTTGCACAAATGCAGCTTGGTGATGTGGTGCACTGCCGTTGAGTGGGTCAATATATCCCACACTATGTCACAGGCAGCAGGTGCCAAGGCAGACCATGGGCTAACCTGGGGGCTCACCTCTGTAACCTAAGCTGTTCCGTGCGAGCACACTGTGCCCAGCATGTGTGCACAGTGTGCTCGGACAGAGCAGAGTATATCACTGAGGCGAACAACCAGGTTCGTTGAGGGCCAAAGACCCTGTGACTGAGCAGAAAGCAGAATCCATTTGGTAAAACACAATGATCACTGAGCCCCCAGCTTTGCAGGCTCTCTGATCGTTGCCTTTCCCAAATGAATTCTGGTATTTGTAGTTTGGGATGTCAAAATACATTTTGACACAGAGGGTGCTGGCTTGAAAAGTAAACAAACCATAGCAAGGTTAGTTTGTGTACTTTTCAAGCAATTAAAGAAATTTCACACATTTTTAAATATTATTTTTAACATTTCCTGTGATCAGAGTTCAACTGGCAACTCTGCCCCTTCTGAACTCTGCCTCCTCGGAACTCTGCCCCCTTTTTCCAAACTCTGCCTCCCACACCTGCCCTTGTGGGATCTGTCTCCAGATTCTTTCAATTTCCACCAATGTACTGTACTGATTACTTTTCAGTCAACTCAGGAGTCTAACAGGGAAATGTCCTTGCCCCCTCCTCTTCTCCCTTTACACAAATGGGCCACATCAATGCTTAGTTAATATCAAAGCAAATGTCCTGAAAATAGGGAACCTCACCCTACCTGTATTGGCTTACGCTGATGACACAGTGCTGATTGCGAGAACCCCTGGAGCACTATAACGCCTAATCACGGTATAGGCTGTTTGTATGCAGAACTAGACTTGTAGGTTAATGTGGGCAAATCGGCAGTAATGGTGTGTTCCAGGCAAGCGACGTGTTACGGTGTCAAAAATGTATTGTACCAACATCGAAATTCCTCTTGTTACCAAATTCAATTATCTTGGAATACGGTTGTCAACAAACCTTTTGCACGACTATCACACACGCAAACAAACCATCACTTTCGGGAGGAGTTGCGCGTTTTATGAAAACGTGCAAGAATCAACCATATGGGGCAAGATTACAGAAACCTTACACGGGTGCAAGAGCAATGTTTGCACGGAATTAGCACTAGGGCAACGTCTGCCCTATTTTTGAAAACACTGGGACACATTAAAACGCCATTGCACCTCGACAAGTGCAGTTTGGCATATTAAACTGGGGAAAATTGGTTAACAGAGACTACATTCTGCACCATATACTCTGCATCAAATTCTAGCCAACCAAGTAAAGGTTAAGATGTTTGCTTTTATGCAGAAGTGCTTGTGAAAACACATGGTAATTCATGGAATAAATGTGCGCTGAAAACCAGGGTGCAAGCATGAAAATTGCAGCACACGCGTGCAAAAGCTGCACAAGCGCCCATTTGTCGATTCATGGAAGGCACTGCACGTGACTTACCTGCGATCTGCACTGAATCCGCGTGTGGCGCACACATCATTGCGACATCCCGAAGGCTGTGCGTGAGACGGCCAGTGAAGGTGCACACACCTAAAAAGGGGAGGAACACGTGGAATGGGGAACAACAAGTGAAAATGTGGGCGTTACGGGGGAAGTACTGCTGCCAATACCTTGCAACGCCCACACGTGCGCTAACAACACGTATTCATGGAATCGAACAGGGGAAGCCCGTGTGCCACAAAAGACGCGCTTATCCAGAAACATGTACGCCAAGTGTAAACTGGCGTAAGCGCCCCCGCGTAGCATGAAGGTGCGTGCAAAAAACAAAGCTGTTGCTCATACCGCTATGATGAATATACCGCTATGATGAATATACCGTTCCTCGCAGCAGTGGTCGTGGGACACTGCAGGAGGAGGAGGATAGCCATGCCCCGCATTTATTTACCCAGGACCAGCCTTTTTGAGATGCCTGATGACCAGGTCTATGGCAGGTATAGGTTTCCACCTTATATCATCCTAGACCTGGTCGCTGAGTGGGAGGATGACCTCAGGCCACCCACCCTGTGCTCCCAAGCACTGATCCCCTTGGAAAAGGTGCCCAATGTACTGCATTTCTTGGCCACTGGATCATTTCAGCGCACAATTGCCATAGTTGGCGGCGTCTCACAGCCCACGTAGTCACGCTGCCTACACCAGGTGTTGGAGATCATGACTGCATGCCCCTCAGTCTGCATGCACATATACATGCCCAGAACACCCGCAGATTGCACCCATGTGGCTCTACGTCCTCCTAGGGCCACTGAACACATCTATTTGCAACCGCAAGCACTGGCATTCCATCAACAAGCAGGTTGTATGTGATGCCAAGGGAATCCTTACCTCTGTATGTGCCAACTATCTGGGGTCCAGCCATGATAGTTTCATATACAGAATGTCACCCCTAAACCGGGACCTGGAAGCTGGGAGGCATGGCGATACATAGCTCATTGGTGAGTACAAATGCATGTGCACATGCATGCATGTCACACACAGAGAAATGGCAAAACCCAACAAATGACAACCATTATCACCCCCCAGGGAACAGTGCCTAACCTCTGAGCACCTACATGATGATACCAATACGGAACCCCACCACACCACCCGACGCAAGATACAACACAGCCCATATTCTAACCCGGGGCATAGTGGAGTGCACATTCAGAGTGCTGAAGTCACATTACCGCTCCCTTGATGGCTCTGGTGGCCAGCTGCTATATGCGCCCCCAGTAGTGTGCAGGATCATTGTGGCAGCATGTGTCCTGCACAACGTGGACATGGTGGTGCCCCCACACCCTCAACCACATGCATGGCCGCTGCACATGGGAGGGGAAAGGGCACGTGGCGAGGCAGCCCGTACCCAGCTTGTGGCAACATTTGTCACCTAAAATCCCACCCCTGCAGAGTGCACACAAGCCTGGCACATACCAGGTGACAATCGATGTTGGCAGCCCATAGCCAGCTTGTGGCAACATTTTGCACGTAAAATCCCACCACTGCGGAGTGCACACAGGCCTAGCACATACCAGGTGACAATCGATGATGACAAAGGGACAGTCAACTGTCACAACCATACCACCCTGGGATTGTTTCCCTGGAAGTGCTACATTGTGTGCAACCCTAGCTTCTTAAACAGAGCCAATGCTGTGTAGTAAAAGGCACACAATCATGCTGCATAAAGGACTAGCCCCTTGCAAAACAGCACACCCAAATACTGGTATGTCACCCAACCCCTCCCAAACACCATGGCACCTGCAATGTGAAAGCAACTAGGTGAATGCACAACACATGACACAACTGTCACAAAGTGCACTGTCACAAATGGAAACAGGCCACAGACGATTCCCTCTCACATATGAAAAACAAAATGCACAAATGAACATATATTTACCAGCATTACAAAACATGAATAAAGGACCCAGCAGTGGCAACGTCTGACAGTGACCAATCACAATAGTTCAAGTGTGACAACCTAACAAATCCAGCACATCGACTCCTCCCATTTTCAGTGTGTTGCTGGTAGGTAAATGTGGCAGAGTACTGCATGCAACATGAACTGCATCTGCAATGGAGACAGGCAAGGTAAGACATGAAGAAGCTACATGTAAATATGCATAATGTGCAATATTGAATACAATATACTAATCAACCATGCAGTTGAGAAATCATCACTAATCCCCACTAGGGGTGTATACACAGTTTGGACTACAGACTGGCCACACAACTGATGGAAGCCCAATGCCTCTGTGTCACCCTTGTGAGGCCATGGAAAGGGGAAGCAGGAGTGGCATATGTGTCTGGACCCCAAGCCTCAAACACAAACACATCACAAGCTTGTATGGGCCCAGCTGGAACACACAGTGGATGCCTACAGGTGCCACACAAAGCAACACACTGTAACATGAATGCACAATAGACAAAAAAAAAAAGAAATCAAAAAGGAAAAAAGGAAAAAACATGGGCATGGGTAGATCAGGAGGATAGAGGGGGACCACCCAGGAGGGAGAAGGAGCAGGGTGCACCCCAACACCCACATGCGTGGATGTTGAGAAAACAAAAAATCCCTCCATGATCTCTTGGCCTGCACGGCTACCCGATAGTGGGAGAAATGCCCTTGCTGTCGTCACCCTCTGGAGCTACATGAGAATGTGTGCGTGGTATATGAGGCAGACCACGCAATGTGGGTTTATGGTCTGGAGGTCCCCATGTAGTACCTCACGGGTAGCACAGAGTTCTGCCTGCAAGACCTCACGTGATGCATGGATCTCCTCACGGGTTGCCTGGAGCTCAGCTGAAATTGTGCGTGTTAGCTGCTCCAGCTGCTGTTCTGACCTTGTACTCCGGGACACCTCAAGTGCACAGAGATTAGCTCTGACGGAGGTGTTATTTTCCCTCAGGGCATCCCTGTGGGCCCGTGCCTCTGCAGATATGGATGTGCGCAGAGCCCCCAGTTCAGCACGTCGGTCCCTGTTGGTGGCCAACATGTCCTGCCTGTGTGAGTGGCACGTGGACCGCATTGCTTGCTGCTGGAGCTCTGAAAGAACAAAGAAATATCGAGGCTGAGTAGCACAAAGGAAATACACCAATCACGGGCTGAAAAGATTCAAAGATCTTTTATTACTGTACAGTTCACAAAGCAAAACAGATAGCTATCTGGCTCCCAACACCTCGCAGTGTGTACCAGCTGACAAGGAGAGGTGATAGAGAACTGGACATCTAAATCATGCTTTTATACAATTCATGTAATATTGTCCAGCATCTCTTCACGTTAATAATTCGTGGTATAGAGTTTGTGCCTAGTTCACATACAGGTTATACAATATTATGTGAAGAATTACATAGGTTTGCATTTCCATGAAGACACAATGGTGATATATGTTCTCGGATCCCACGGTAAGCCTTATACTAAGTTTCTTCACAATGTAGTTCAGGCAAAGTATACGCTCAAGGCT
Source organism: Ambystoma mexicanum (assembly GCF_040938575.1). Taxonomy (NCBI): domain Eukaryota; kingdom Metazoa; phylum Chordata; class Amphibia; order Caudata; family Ambystomatidae; genus Ambystoma; species Ambystoma mexicanum. The sequence goes on along the minus strand of NC_090937.1, from coordinate 1,344,841,138 downwards.
TGTTCTTCATTGTCCCAATGTTTATACAAGGATGAGGCTTGTGAGCACAGACAACACTTTAATGACAGTTCATATGAAGCACAAGGTCTCTTTGCTTGGTCTAAACAGTCGGCTCTCGGACAACCTACACATTAACAGAACTCAAAGGTTGGCTGCAAGTCGAAAACATAGTCCGCCATTTTAGAATGTAGAACACACGAGTGGAAATTAAAATGGTGGATGAATCTTAAAATGGCAGCAAAGTTAATCCAAAAATCGGAAACGCGGTTTTCCGTATAGCGCAGATAAGCTTAAGCCAATATAAATACTAAGGAGGCACTATATAATTACTGTTTAACAAACCCTTCTTTTGGCCTAAACCAAGAGCCTTACTAAAAATATTCGCTGTACTCGTAACTCCACATCTCAATGTCCGTACATCCTGAATAATCCTGAATAATCACATTCATCAGATATATCAATTGCCATCAGATCTTTGACAGTAATTTCCTTCATTACAAACACATTAGTCATCTTCTCAGGTGCGTGTCTTTTCGGTCCTAATGTTCCTACAGTTTGCGCACAACACCCCCCTAACATCGAACATATGACAGGAAGAAATTGTATGCAACAACAACAGAACAACAGAATACCAAGGATTACCATAAAGAGTGAAAAGAGTTTCCATCCCCAAGACCGTAAAAAGCCCCAGAACCAAGTACTAAGATCCCAGTTTCCCTCGCGAACATGTACTTCTGTTCTTAGGACGAGCAGATTTTGAATTGCCTTGAATATGGTCGGGGAGGAGTCAGGTACGACCACACAACAAGTGGATCCCACCAATTTACATACTCCACCACGCTCAGCCAGAATGACGTCTAACACCATCGGGTTCTGTAGAGCCACTAATCTAATCGCTTTCTGTTCTAACGTCATGTTGTAGAGTATATCAGTTGTCCGGTTGATGGTTCTTTCTAATACTCTTGCTAGTCTCCTAATATCCTCAGAATTCATGATCTGTCCCCAAAATGGCACAAAGGATTTTTCTACATCACCCATGACTTGTGAAGTAGTATCACCGTTCTCGTCCCACCTTGGACGAGCCCTAGAGACCTCAGAGGTGCTAGCTACATATGCCCCTGTTATCAAGATAACCAAATAACAAGTACCCTGCCAATCCCTAGGTAGCCAAGGATAAGCTTCATCTCCATAAATAAAATAAACAGGATCGCCTACATACAAAGGTCTGTCCTCACTAGTCGAATTCACAATATTGATACAACCCTCAAAAGTACCCATTGACTGAGACCCATTCCTTTGTATGCAGAAGGAGACAGAGTTGGGGTTGTGATTGATAGTATAGGAAGGAGGCGTAGCATCCCGGTTGCCTACAGGAGCCACCTTGAAAGAAATTAACGATTGGAAAGGTCTGGAAAGTCTATCGGAAGGCCTAATAGAAGCAACATTAAGCTTGCTCCTATTTGCGAAAAGGGAGCATCCCAGAGGCGTCAGGACTCGCCTTTCAAATTCATTCAAATTAGTCCCGTCAAAGTTCCCTGAGATGCTATCATTCCAACAACCAAAGAATAATGCCCTTAGAGAGGCATAGCATTCAGTAGTTAGAGACAAAGGATGAATATACCAGCCTAACCCTTTTTCCCTGTGTTGTGGCAAATGCTAACAGGTCCAGCAATTAGTTCTATTCAAGATCGCATGAGTCGTATTCATGATTAACAAAAGCGTATTATTGTGATAACTGTGTCTATGCTGGAAATCCATAGGAGATAGAGTGTGCAGATGAACGAAAGGAGAAGACATAGTGAGAACACTCTCAGTAGGAAAAAAGGTTTCAAGTGGAAGCACCTCCTCGATGTACCAAAACCCAAGAGCAATTACTGCTATCAGACCAGTTAACATAATTACAAGGAAACAATACGTCCTCAAGGACCATGTATTTTTCTGTCCAATGTCTTTGTTAGCGACACAATCGATTGGTTGCTCCGTACGAGTAGAGATAGCGACAGGCATTGTTCCTCAAAGCTCTTTCCTGAAAGGTTTCTGCGATAGACACCGTAGTTTGTTTGCTGCTGATCTCCTGGCCACGTGATCTTGATTGAAGATAGCTTTTACTGGTCCCAGCCCCGTAACTTAGGTTTCAGCACAAAAAGTGGCAAGGGACGAGCTCAAAAGTCATTTCCTGTGGGCACAGCCTTGCTGTGCTGTAAGTTTAGTGCTGTAGGCGCAGATCGTACCTTAAGACTCCAGGCACTGCGTGATCTTCGAACAGTGTGTCGTTGCTTCCTGATAGAAGTGGTGAAATAGAGGCAAGGTCGCTTAGGGGTTCAAAAAGATCCAAAGAAGAATTCAGAGACAAAGCAGCAGTCTCCCCAGCCCCCACGGGCTCAGGAAGAGTCTCCGAAATACACTTGATGTTGTTCGAGACCGATTGATCACCAGAAGCAGAGCAAGTAGTTTCCTTCTTTTCTTCTGCATTGTGTGGCAAAGGGAAAGGTATCCTCTTGATGTGTGTAGTGTGTATCCAGTGTCATCGGCCAGCTACTTGTACAGCAGTCTGTGTGGCTAACAGTACCTGAAATGTTCCTCTCCAGCGAAGTGCAAGGCTGGATGCTCTCTCAAATGACTTTGTGAGCACCCAGTCACTCGGTCGAATCCTGTGACCTGGCACCTTGTATTTAACTGGGAGGGCTTCTTGCACCTGTTGATAAATCACATACAAGTTTTGAGTTAAGTGGTCTCAGTATTCAGCAAGAAGCAAATGCTCTACATTTCTTAACGCTCTGGGTCTTGGCAGGTTCCAAATATTAGCTGGCCTCCCCATTTTGATTTCGTATGGAGAGAGTCCAGTTCTAGTCTGTGGGGTTGTCCGCATGGACAGTAGCGCTATAGGTAAGGCGTCTGGCCATTTCAAATTACTGCTGGCACAAACCTTGGCAATTATATTCTTCAAAATACCATTATGGCGTTCTACAAGTCCAGCGCTCTGAGCGTGTCTAGCCAAATGGAACCGTTTATCGATCTGTAATCCCGCGCATACTTGCAGAATAACAACAACCATAAAATGTGGATAGGGCGTGGCTACGAGGGCCATGTAAGAGAACGCGTTCTGGAGGAGCTCCCGAGATCCTGCAATGATCCGGGAAAAAAAGTGCGTGAAGACGGGCCGTTGACCGCTGAAAATACACATGCCGGTTTGTGAATGATTGGGCTACGTGTGGTGAACCTCTGGACGGTGCAGGAGTGACGGCGGCAGAGATCGGTGCGGAAGAGATAAGGAACACTGGAGACAAAAGACGACACAAAATGGCCGACCAGGGTCCGGAACAAAGGAAGAAGCATGCCGCACGGTGACCCAGCGAAAGCGGTGCACTGAGTGCACATTTGTCACTTGAGCGAACTATAGGTCCCCTGGGTCATGTCGAATAGAACGGTGAGGCCGAAGGCGAAACAGCACACCCTAGACGACTTCACTAAGACGTCCCCGGGTCAAGACATTACCAAGAGCAGGGACAAGCTGGCTGCGAGCGGCATGACGACTTTGGGCGCTAACCAAGAAATCCTGGCTGCGATTGTGGACCTATGGGCGGCCTGGGAATCTAAGCTCGAACTAGCCGTCACTGAACTAAAAACGACACTGGACCTCAAGGTCGGAGAGGTGCAGGAGGACGTTAACCTGCTCCGACAGGATGTAAGGGCCTTGGCGGAGAGCACGGAGTCCCTTGAGAAGGAAGTCGGCCCGAATACTGCGGATTGCGCCTCCCATAAAGTCGAACTGCATGCCCTGATACAAAGAGTGGGCAACCTGGAGAGCAGAGCGGAGGAGGCGGAAGGACGAGCCCGACGGAACAACATCCGCATCATGGGTCTGTCGGAGGGATTGGAGGGCCACGATCCCACGGAATTCATCAAATCCATGTTATTGCAAGAGATACCCGGAGGAGCCCTATCCCAAGGATTTGCAGTGGAAAGGGCACACAGAGCCCTAACAAGGAGCAGCGTAGCCGCATGAACTTTGGGACAGTAAAACGGAGATTGAGAGAGGCGGGCCACAAATATATGTTACTTTATCCGGTAAAATTGAAAGTCATTCATAAACATAAAACTTTGTTTTTTGAAACCACGGAGGATGCCATGGGATGGCTCGATGCGCAAGGATGTCCCCAGGAGTCAGAAGTTTGTACGGAGAAAGAGCTCGGAAGAGATAAGTGATGCATGAAGAAGGTGCCGCAAGATGGCGTGGCACGTGGGACTTGAATATAGCCACTTGCGCAGCCTTCAGTAGAGAAGGTCAGACTATTGCACTATTTGTCATAAGCACTGTGGTTAATGTTGACTTAACGGGAGCCTTACGGAGCGATTCTCTTTACCCCACAACAGTTCTAGTTAAGTGGCCATTACAGCGACTACACCCTACTGAGCTCTGTGCATCGTTCGGTGCCTGCAGGGCTAGATGTGGGGGTGCCTGAGCTCCGAGGATGGAGCTGGGCAGCAGTTGGGGTGTGTGATGTTGGGGAAGGGACGGGTGGGGGGAGGGGAGGGAAGTTTGGGTTTTGTTGTGTACATAGTTATGGGGAGTTTGAGCTTGTACGAGAAGCTACGAGTAAACAAGGAGGGCTGGATCTGTATCACGTGGGCAAAGGGAGTCGCTACATGGGAGGCAGGAAGACACTCATGAGCCATGGGAGACCTTAAGATCGTAACATGGAATGTTAGGGGTCTTAACAGCTACTTAAAAAGGAACAAAGTCATGATGTACCTAAAAAGACAGAGAATTGATATTGCGCTGTTGCAGGAAACACATCTGACCCAGCAAAAATTGGAAGTGGTGTGGAAGAAGTGGAGAGGCACTGTAGTGGGCTCTCTGTACTCTGCCTATGCTAGGGGAGTGCTGGTCTGGGTGGCACCGCACGTTCCGCTCCAACTCACAAAAGAGGTGGTGGACACGGCGGGCAGGTTGGTCATATTGAAGGCCTTGGTGGAGAATAGAGAGGTGTGCATTATAAATACATATGCTCCCAACCAAAACACTGCTACGTATTTTAGGACCCTATGCACTCATCTTGGCGCTTGTGTGGTGGGGAGCGGTTATTTGGGGAGGGGACTTGAACTGTGTGCTCGACCCAAAAGCAGACAGATCTGATGGGAAGATTGATCGGCCCACCCCGGCGGCTAGGGTATTACAGACATTGCTAGAGGACTTTGGGCTGGCGGATGTTTGGAGACTGAAACACAGTACTCTCACTACTCAGCTCCGCAGCACCTACACACAAGGCTGGATTATTTTTTTGCCACGCCAGATGTGATGATAGAGACCACCCAAATAGAATATAGAGCGAGGGTCCTGTCAGACCACTCGCCCCTGGTGCTGACCTGGCAGCACTGTACCCCAAGGCGCGGATACCGACGTGACGCCTCCGGGCAGAGGCGCTCAGAGACCCAGTCTTCAGGGAAGACATCAGGGATGCGATCTCACAGTACTTTGAGGTGAACACAGGCAGCGTAGATTCAGCGTGTACACTCTGGGAGGTCTTTAAGGTTGTGTTGCGGGGTGCTGCCATTGCTAAGTCAAAAGGCCTGCAGGGTGGGGTCCTAACAGAACTAAAGGAAGTGGAAAAGAAACTGGAGCGCGAAAGCGACAGGGCAGGAGGGGACGCAGAACTGGTGCTCGGGTTGCAGCAGAGGTGCGCGGAGCTTTGGGAAAGGCTCTGCAACCTTAACTACAAAAAGTATGTCGAGAGGCAACATGCAGGTGGGGATAAAACTGGCCGCTTGTTGGCGTGGTTATATAAGAGCGAAACCCCCAGACCCCCGATTAGGACAATAACTAGAGAGGACGGGGAGGTAGTTGACACCCAGGATGGAGTCAACGAGGCATTCTTGGACTATTATAGAACATTATATGAGGACAGAGGAGGGGACAATCAGGAGGAGATTAGAGAAACACTAAAAGACATGGAATTACCTAAGATTAGTGATGAAGAAAAGGAGGAACTAGACGCACCAATTACCCTGGAGGAATTAGAGGAGGTGGTAAAACAGCTGCCCACCTGCAAGACCCCGGGTACGGACCGATTCCCGGGCGAATTTTATAAAACATATAAAGCAGAAGTACTCCCCCCTATGCTAGATATGTTTAATGAGTCTTTTGAGAAGGGTCGGCTCCCGGATACGCTCAGAGAAGCACTAATCATGCCGCTCCCCAAGCCCAACAAGCCAGGGCATTGCTGTGGCTCCTATAGGCCGTTGTTAATGTTGAACTTGGACAGTAAGATCTTGACGGCGGTCCTGGCTAATAGGCTATGGAGGGTCATCAGTAAACTGATACACCCGGATCAGACAAGCTATGTCCCCAATAGAAACATAACCCACAACCAAAGGCGACTCCACCGGGTGATTGAAGAGGGGAACAGAAGCGATGGGGAAATGGCGGTGGTGTCCCTAGATGCAGTCAAGGCTTTTGATTCAGTGAGGTGGCCATGGTTGCTGGCGGCCCTGGAAGAATACGGGATGGGGGCGGGTTATGTTAGGTGGCCGAAATTGTTGTACAGTGAACCACTGGCCAGAGTACGCACAGGATCGGTGATATCTGAGAGGTGGCAACTCAGTAGAGGCACCAGACAAGGGTGCCCTTGGTCCCCGATGTTATATATTCTGGCCCTGGAGCCCCTGGCAGTGTACCTCAGACAACAATATGACATGGTCGGTATTGTAGCAGGGAAGAGAAACACCTAATATCCCTATATGCTGATGATTTGTTACTGTATTTGCAATACCCGGAGGAAAATCTTCAGTATATTCTAGAGGTCATGGAAAAGTATGCAGAACTGTCTGGCATAGCGGTGAACCCCCAAATCGAGCATGTTCCCATTGGGGAGCTACATAGGAACCCCTCTGGAACGATTGCCAATGTTGTCCGTGCCTTGGGCGGCTGAATCTTTCCGCTACCTCGGAATAGATGTGTATCATACTGTGGAGGGGGAACACTTGCATAACACTGAGGTGGTGGTGAAGAAAATCCGCACAAATATGAAGTTTTGGGAGAAGCTGCCGCTGGCGATGATGGGGTGGGGGGCGATGCTCAAAATGGTGGTCCTGCCCAGGCTGTTACATTTCTTCAGTAATGTAACTTCCATAGCGCCACTCTATTGCGGGTACCTGATACCCAGGAAATTTTTTGTCAAACTGAACAGCATGTGTAGGGACTTCCTGTGGCACGGTACCCGCAATAGAGTGGCGCTATGGAAGTTACAGAACTTCCATGATATAGGGGGCATTAAGCTGCCGAACTTTGAGGCCTATTATGTAGACAGTCAGTTGCAATATGTAGCCAAATGGCTCTCTGATGAAGAAACTCCTGAATCTAGGCTGTTTGGGCAGGACTGCACCCCGTTTTACCTAAAAGAGATCATCTGGGTTCCTAGACTTGAAATGAACGAACGCCCGGGTATGTTGATGCTTGGGTGGAAGATGTGGCACAGAGCATGCCAACTGATGGAAGACCCGTGCCCGTGTTCCCCACAGGTGCCGCTGGTTGCCTTGGCTAGGGGAGACAACCAGCTCAGGATGATAATCAGGACCTATTGAGAATCGGTTGGGCTGGCCACATTGGGAGACATATGGCAAGAAGGGGCTATTAAAGAATTCGAAGACCTGGGAGAAGAGACAGGCTTGCATGAAGGCCAATATGTCACGTATCTTAGGCTAGTGCAGAATATTCGCAAAACCTGGCCAGAGACTGTACTGGCGGAAGAACCAGACGCTCTAATGGGAACAATATATAACATATCGGAGGGAGGGCACGAGATCTCTAGACTATATGAGATGGTGATGACCCGGGTGGGGAAGGATTTGACTGGTCTGAGGCTGGACTGGGAAGCGGAGGTGGGGGCACAGTTGACCGATGGAATGTGGGAACGGGCCATGGGCTACTACAAGAAAGTGTCCAGAAATGCTAGATTGCAGCAGATACAGTTATACATAACGCATAGAGCCTATATGACCCCGAAGAGAATATCTAAGTTTGCAAACGCAGGAAGACAAGCATGCCCGAAATGTGATGAGGAAGACGCTTATATGACACACATGTTCTGGTCTTGCCCAGTGATTGAAGCTTTTCAGGGGGAAGTGGCACGGAAACTAGTGGATAAAGGGGTCCCGCTCAACATAGATACGTCCTGGGCCCGCCTGTTGGGAGGGTTTCCCAGACCACGGAACACTAAACACCTTGGTAAACTGAGGGACCTGGCATATGTGCTTGCTAAAAGGAGAATAGCCATGGGCTGGAAGCAATGCCACAAGCCACGGGCAGAGGTATGGTGGTGGGACTTGCAAAAATGGGCGGAGGCTGAAACGGTGGTGCGGCAGGAAGCATGTAGCAATTGCGGGGAGGAAGATGTAGGCAACCTGATGGCTTGGAAAATGTTAATAACAGGACTGTTTGGAACAGTAGTGGATCCTGCAGCTTCGGAAGGAAGCGATACCCAGCCACACGCAGCGGATACAGAACCGGAAATGCAAATAAGCTCTTGGGAGCAGTAATGAGTGTTAATTGATATTCACGAGTTTATTGTAAATAATACTGCAAGTTTGGTTTGTATTGTTTGTTTTTCAAATAAAAATTAAAAAAAAAAAAAAAAAAATAACATAAAATGTGGATCATTATTCAACCAGGTGACTCTCGGCAAACCAAACCTAGGAAAATATTCCTTAAGCATGGTTTTCACTGTTGTCATTGCTGTAGCATCTTTCACAGGGAAGGCTTCAACCCATTTGCTAAAGGCACAAATGACTACGAAGACATATTTGTAGTTATTACAGCGCTCCATGTTGATGAAGTCGAAATGAATCACTTCAAAAGGCGCAGAGGGGGGACCAAAACTACCCCTCTGTATTGTCATACCAATCCCTGTATTATGCTGTAAGCAAACCATGCAATTTTGGACAAAACGCTCAGCAGTTTTTGAGATGTTAACATTCACCCAGACAGATTCTAGCATTTTACAGATTTTCCTGACACATATGTGAGTAGGCCCTTGTGTCATTGTGATCATAGCAATGACATATGCATCAGTTAGCATCCATCTTTCCTTTGAACTATCTACCCAACACCCTTCTTAATCTATCCTATCTATAACCCTCAGACCAGTGTTTAAGTTCTTCTAAAGTGGCATCAGCTTGAATATTCTTTATCAAATAAATCCCTTCATCTACTGTACAAGTGTTGTGGCTTAATTTCTAACCTACATTTCTGAGTATAAATCAGTAGCAGTCTGTTTAGCTATTCTGTCAGCAAAACTGTTCCCTTTCCCTACATCATCTACTACTTTCTGATGTGCACGCACTTCATGATTGCTTGTTGAGTAGGAAGCGCAAGTGCTGAGAGTAGCTGAACTATCAAGGTGCCATGTTGGATTTTTGTTCTGTGTGAGGTCAAGAAACCTTGTTCTACCCATCATCTACCGAAGTTGTGAACCACCCCAAAGGCATACTGGCTGTCAGTAAATATATTCACTCTAAGCCCTTTGGAAAGTTCACAAGCTCGAGTTAGTCTGTAGAGGAGATCCCAGATGTGGCCTCCACTCCAGCCACCCATTTTGAAATACCAGGAACATACTTGCCGAGATATGTGACGTATGAGGAGCAAATGAACCAACAGAGAGCAGCACTAGGGGTCTGCCCAGTGCCCATCCGAAGAGCAATACCTGTTGAAGTGCCAATAACCAGACAACCATGGGCAGTACAGTACCCATTGAGACTACCGTGCCAGCAGCTGACACAAAATGAAGACTACTTAGAAACTGTCCCCGAAGAGACCCAAAGGGCCTTAAGTGAAGGCGAATGGTGACGACACAAGGGCCCGGACAGACGTACAGATGAAAGAAACGACAACCAAAAGATGACACGCAAAGACGAAATGTCATGAATAAAGATGTAATGGACGTAGAAAAGGAGGCGATGTTGAAATATAAAGAAACATAGCTGTAAAGCGGGATGAAAGTATTCAACCAGCTAACACCTGTACATATGCTTGAAATGCAAGAAGCTAAGGAAACAGTACTGCTTGCTATGCTTAGTAGGAGAGTAGAGTGGCAAGCGCCAACTGTATAGCTACCTCAACGAAGCACATCAGATAAGCGCGAATCCATTTTACAAAAGCAGAATTAAACCCAGGTTGCTAGGGGTCAAACAGGCCAAGATTCATATTCCAGCAAAAGCTAGAAAAAACAGCGGAATCGAAACTTAGCAAGAAGCAGCTCATGCCTTGGAATTCGAGGTCAACCCAAGGTGGGGAGGAGAGCGGAAACTTTGATGAATCGAAACTTAGGAGCATAGCAGCATGCCCCGTGAAGGTCGAGATAAGGAGGCCCAGGCAAGTGGTGAGGCCGAAGGAAGAATCAAATACGCAAATAGCAGGAAAATGGGCAGATTCACGGTGTACTAACACATGATCAGCCAGGCGCGAAGAGGCACCAACGTCTGATGTCACCCAAACCAGAGGATGCCATACAGTTTCCTGATAAGAAGCTACAGTTTCGAGGCCAACCTCAGCCAACTAATTGACACATAGCCCTAAAGTACTGATTGATGGTAGGGAGGCAGGGTGAATCGTGGGGCAAACTGCATTTGGGTGAACATTCTGCATGCTGCTAATTAATGTGGAGATTTATGCCTAGGGGGTGTAACTGACCCAATCACAATGGACCAAATAATCTAGGGTTCTATAGCTAGTAGAACCAATGAGACGTTGTACTTGTAGTGACGTCTAGCACGAGTGATGTGGAGGGGTGGGCATAGACGCCCACCCGATAAGAGTTATCCAATCCTCACACTTTGTTACCATATACAGATATAGCACCTATACTTAAGTTATCTGTTTCACCAATAGAATTGCATGACAAACTTTTGAGTCTTACACGTCAATGATGACGAGAATTTGCTATAACTATTGCTGTCTGAATGAAGATTACGGGAGTTGAAGCGAGACGGGCGATCGCATCACTGTCGATTTCCATTGTTTCCCTGCTTTTTATACTTGTCATTAAACAGACTTCCCTTTGCCAAACCACTGAGTTGTCCTTATTGATTGGTGTTTGAGTAAGAGAATCCAGCACCCCATCCACCTCGAGGTGCAGCTATCTCGTCTTAAAGTACTCGAGGGTGAGCTCTGATCCAATGGGCCCGTCAGAGGTCGCTCCACCCTCCCGTACACTTGGTAGCGGAGAGGATGGTTTTGACCATCAATTATTGATTATTGATCATTGATTATTTTGATAAGACACCTATTGACCGTCGACACGAAGTAACTCTAGGTCTTCGGCAATATCACAAGTCCTTTGCCATTTGGCCGAGTAAACTGTGAAGCTTCCCGTGGACAATGATAGTTTAAATTTATCCAAAACTGCAGTGGGTCTGAAGGTACCCGTTTTCAAAAACATAAACCCTTCCATTCCTACGGGCAGCGGATCAGGCGAAAGACTGAAGGAGGCGGTAATTAAGGCGGTGATCCCGAGGATCCAGAGAGGAACGATGGGAGCGGTGCGTGAAACAAAAATTGAATGCTTTGGCAGATGTCATAGGCATTAGAACAAGTAAGGGAAAAGGTAACGGAGGGAGGTGGAAAATAAAATAAACACAAGTAGAGAAGACTGCAGCTATATATATGGGGATAATGACTCGAGAATAATTGAATAAACAGAGGATACTGGGGTAGACACCCGAGAAAACAGAGATTACCAGGGCAGACACCTGAGAAGAAAGAGGATACCAGGGCGGTCACCTGAGATAAAGTGAGAGGATTCACCTTATTCCTGCGCTTTAATATAGCGGTCAGAAGAAACGTGAACTCAGAGCACCACATAATAGGGGACGACTAGGCTAAAACCACGTTTAAAGACATCGTAAAAGGGATTTGTTTAAACTCCATGTCGGGGTACAAATTAGAGGCAGAGATATTTGTGTCCAGCTGGTGTGTGTCTAGTCTGTCAAACGTCTGTTGTACGTGTTCTGTTGTATGTCACATGTAAGGAAGTTTGTCTCCTTGTTTGAAACTAAGTAGGGTTTTTATGTGATTCTATAGTTGAGAAAGAATCGCACATGAATTGATGTTCTTTAGTAAATTGGTGATACAAAAGTTTTGGCGGGAAAAAATTGGATTGGAGCTTGCAGTATTTGGTGCTCGCTCATATTGTTGGGAGTGTTGAAGTTGCATGAAAGTATTGTTAGGAACAGATTTAAGCATGGAAGACCTTACTCCGTTAGCACACTTATATAAACAACTGCCGAAACATGCACCCAAGCTTAAGAAATACAGCACTGAGTGGGTTAAGTGTACCGCCCACAAGATGTTAATGCCGTGGCCACAAAATGGGTCCTTATCTAAAGCCGTCTTACAGCATATGATGACTTACTTGCATGCCACATATACAGGTAAGAAACTAGAAAAACGCCTTGCTGATCTAGAACTCTGGAAAATGTTTGAACAGTCAAAAGAGGAAGAGCCACCTGCAGACTGGATATTAAACGTATGCACGGAGGGGGGTGAGATGCCTACCGCGCCACCTGCCCCACCTGAAACAGAAACCGAGGGAAGTAAGCCTGAGGGACTCTACCCATTAAGAGAGCTTAAAGCAGCCACAGGGTGTAGCAACCCCGCATATGAGTCGCCTACGCACAGGAGTGATGACACTAAGGGGAAGGATCACGACAAGAATCTTACCCCCACAGTCCCGAGGGACAAGGAAAGACGCGATGATGAGAGGAATGATCAGGCACAGATTAGTGCATCTCTTGATAAAGAGAGAGAGGGAAATAAATGGAAAGGAAGTGAAAGCAGAACTGATGAGATAGCAGTCACAAAAGATGAATGGATGGGAGGACAGATATTGTTGAAACTCGATGGAAAAGGAAATGATGATGTGAGACCTAAAGAGAAGTCAGATGAGGCACTGACAAGGGAGAAGGATAAGGAAAAGGAGTTAAGGGACGAAAGGATAAGAAGGAAAGAGGCTAAGGCGAGAACAGCTATATCGCAAGGAGCAAGAAAGGCAGCTCGATCGCAAACAGAAGGCAGCCTATGACCAGTACAGACAGAAACAGCTAAGGTTGGAAGAAGAACAAAGGGTACATGAAAAAAGGATACCGAGACGAAAGGATGAGGAAGTTCGAAGGGCAGATGAACGTAGAAATTAAAGGAGAAAGGAAGAAGGTAAGGACAGAGAAGAGGCGGGGAAGCGCAAAAAATTTGATGAGGATATTGAACGTAAGCGTAGACAAAGGGCACGCGATCTCGAATATATGGAGCGGGAAGTTAAAAAACCTGATCCTGTTGTAGAATAGGAAGACATCGAAGAATTCTTTCTTGCGTACGACTCAGTACCAGGCACAGTTAGGGCAAATATTGAAGATGACTTCGACACCAGAAGCATCGGGGAAACTATCGATAAAATATATGATGAAATGGGGCTAGAACAGATATTCCAAGGGGAAAGGGAATACGAGTGCTTGGAAAGTACTCAGCTGTATGACACTGAGGATGTCACCCGAAGTAGTGGGAAAAGGAGACTGGCATGAATGAACACCCCATGGTCAGAGGCGGGTGTCAGCATCCGCCTATGTGGACAGGTTGAGGACATTGCCAGACAGACGGCGATGTGGGAATGTTACCCAGTGATAGACGGGAGAGCTATGGGGGAAGAGAAAGAAGGCTGTGCATTCCAATTTCCGTTATTTGAAAAGGTGGGAGCAAGACCGCAATATATTCCGTGGCCACACATGGGTCGAGAAAACTTGTAAAACAAGCTTCCAATGCTGAAATCGGGAGCGGGAAAGTGGATACACGAGTTAGAAAAAATGACAGGGGGTTTCACGTTAGCTATACGGGACATCAAAGGTCGCCTAATCGCCATACTTGGTGAGAGAGCAGACGATGTGTGGACACAGGCAGGGTACCCTGGTGTAACCATAATTAACACTGCACACATCAGAGCGCCATTTAACAATTTCAGAGCAGCGATATGGAAAGCGCTACAAGTGCTATACCCGGACACTTCCGATATGCAAGCTGTAATGACTCAAAAAATTAAAGAGTCAGAAGATCCATTGATTTAGATCCAGAATTTCCAAGACGCGTGGGTGCTCGAAACGCATGAATCTTAGACGAAATCTATACCAGTGTTTTACCACATATAGTGCCTGGGGTTGTCGGAACAGTACAGAAACAGCTCAAGAAATTGGTGGGGGTTGAGGCTAAGCCTTGGGCTGAAATACAGTTAACTATCGCACATTACTGTAGATTGTTGCAAGAAAAGAATCAGAAAAAGGAGGTAACTCGAAAGGGTGATGAAGCAAAGATGGTGCAAAAGAAATGATCAAAGTATGCTCTTGAAGTAGCCATGCTGACTAACCCAGCTAAACAGAACATACACCAGGTGACTAATCCACAGCAGAATAACCAAGGTAACATGGGACAGTACCCAAGGGGAAGAGGATTTAGAGGAAGAGAATGGCAGAGTAATCAAGGAGGATTCCAAAGCAATCAAGGAGGCTTTCAAAACGTGCAAACGGGCAGCCCAGATATGTCAAATGGACAAATAATCTGACCACCGCCAGTATTTTGGCTGTGTGGAATAACGGGGCATTTAGCGCGTACGTGCAGAAGTCAAGGGGAGTGGCAAAATGGCCAAGGAATGGGAGCAGGCACGGCAGATCCACCTGCAATCTCACTACAGGGCGGTGCACAGAATCACACAGTGCAGCAAGGTGCGCAACTAGGGGTTCAACCCCCGAACATGGGGAATTTGCCACAAGGGCAATTTCAACAGGCACCACCGCAAATTTCTCAGGGCACAAACTCCGGAGGGGGAGGCAACCCTGGGAATGAAGGAAATCCACAAATGAACAGTTGGCCGAACTTATATATGAACTAGGACAACTCACTGGGAACCATGATGTGCTCTATCCTATCAGTGACACCAGACCCAAATAGGGAATCTAGGGTGAATGTTGTCATAGGGGGTAAAGAATATTCCTTCTTAGTTGACACAGTGCAACACACACGTGTATACGAGAAGGCAGGTTTTCCTTGTCTGGCGAGGCCATAGACACTCAGAATTTTACAGGAGCTCACAGTCGAGTTCCCTTTACAGATGCACTCCCAGTCTCCGTAGGGGAGTGCAAGATAATTGTACCTTTATTATATTTACGTCAGACCCCAGTAAACATTTTGGGTCGAGACTTAATGACAAAATTGAACATGATGATCTCGTTCACGGAGGAGGGCATAGTATGCTCCACTCCAGGAATGCATTATTCAAACGTGTGCGACATGATCAGGGCATACTCAGGACAGATAGCCATGAGAGATATACCATTAGAGCCAGAGGTTTTCGCATATGGCATGCGCGTGCTTATGGCAGGATTGCCAGGCCTTGTAGAATTAACTGTGAGAACCCCTGATGAGTTTTTATTCAGACCAAGAATACATATGCATGTCATTAAGGGACAAGTATTTCCCTTAATGACACATTCTGCAGCAGTGCGAGGGAAAGTGGCACTGGTCGAAGGCTACGATGATGAAGGTAGACAATGGTGCGCGATCATCGCCATTGAAGAAGGGTATCGAGTGACTGACGTCACCGATGATGATCTGTTTGAAAAACAACCAGACTTAGAAGAGACAAGGGAGGAAGTGAGTCTCATATTTTGGGTAAAAATGTTCGAAAGAGAAGAGCCTCAGAGAATGATGTTGGTGCTGATACGTCCGGAATACTTTGACAATGACATCGCCCAGGTGCCTGTCTCAGTATGGACTACAGGACCCTATGATGTAGGCCTCCTAAAGGGGGTGGGAGAGTGAAGATTAAACTGAAACCAGGAGCAATTTTACAGAGAGTGCAACAATATCCCATGTCCAGAGAGGCGGATGAAGGGGTTGCGAAGACAATTTCCGCCATGATAGAGCAGGGCATCTTAGTGACGTCAGAGTTACCCTGTAATACAGTGATTTATCCTGTCAAGAAATCAAAGGGAGGATCATGGCATTTGATCCAAGATTAAGAACATGAAACAATATTGTTGAAGCCGAGTTCCCTCTAGTCCCTAATCCATCTACAATCCTATGTAATATACCCAGTGAGGCAAAATATGTCACAGTGATTGACTTGAAAAATGCCTTTTTCTCAATCCTGTTGCACCGTGACTCTTAAAATCTGACATCATTTACATTCAGACAAATGCGTCTGAAAAGCAGAGGTTGCCACAGGGGTACTGTGAGTCCCCGTATATTTTCAACAGAGTCCTAGAGATGGATCTAAGCAATATTGCATTAGAAAGTGTCATCTTGCAGTATGTGGACAACATCTTAATCTGCAGCACCACAGAAGAACAACGCAGGCGCGATTCTGTTCAGCTACTGACTATACTGGCTGAGAAAGGTTATAAGGTTGACAAGGAAAAGCTACAATACTGTCAACAGGAGGTGCTGTACATAGGCCAGCTAATTTCACATGAAGGTAAAAAGGTGACCCCAGAAAGGGCTGAAGCCATCATGAACACGGCTAAGCCACTCACGATAAAGCAAATGCAGAGCTTTTTAGGCCTATGCAACTATGTTAGAGCATGGGTCTTCGATTACAGCTCATATACCAAACCCTTGCTCCAAGCACTAAAGAAGGCCCAGGTGACAAAGGAAAAGACTGAGTGGACTGAGGCAATGGAAAAGGGGTTTGCAGAGCTCAAGAGAGTGATTTTTACAGCCCCAGTTCTTGGGATTCCTAATTATGCAGAGGAATTCTACCTGTTCTCGCACACATATGGCAGCGTTATGACGGCACTGCTCACTCAAAGAACCTTGTTGGGGTACAAGCCCCTGGAATATTACAGTGGGAACCTGGACCCAGTAATGAGAGGCCACTTCCCATGCGAACAAAGCTTAGCTGCTGCATCGTTTGCCATAGAGAAGACGACAACCATTTTTAAGGGATGTTCCATGACGTTATACGTCGAGCACTCATTATTTGCCATTTTAGAGAAACCAAAAGGCACATTGACATCTCAAAGAGCTTCGGCCTATGAAGTGATTATATCTAATCCATCGATCAAAATAGTTTGATGTAAAACAATGAACTCAGCTACATTCATAGCTGAGCCAGTCACTGAAGGAGAGCCGATGCCTGACTGTGCAAATTATGAAGAATTCTAGGATGAAATCCCCAGGGTGAAAGAAAATGCCCTGGTGGGAGGAGAGATCATTTGTATCGACGGTTCTTCGAGAATCGACCAGAAGATGGGCAAAGATATACAGGCGTTGCCGTAATGAAACACATAGCAAACAGAGAATTTCGAGTACTCGTCAGTGCACGAATACCATCTCATTATTCAGCACAGGCAGCAGAATTATTGGCATTGATACTCGCCATTGAGAATCAAGCAGTCCAGGAAGTTAAAGTGTACAGTGACTCCGCCTATGTTACGTCCACAGTGCATGCAGGCCTAGCATGCTGGAAAAGTAGGGGCTACCTCCGAGCGGACGGCACGCCAGTGCAGCATGCAGTCTTATTGGACAGGCTGATTAAGGCACTGCAGCTTCCAGTGGGCATAGCGGTCGTGAAATGCGCCGCCCCCACCAAAGGGACAGATTTCGTGTCATGCAGAAACCACGCAGCAGACACGGAAGCCAATCATATGCCCTCCAAAAGTGAGACGATCGTGGAAGTGGCATGTACCCATGAGAGAATGATGGTGGCACGTACCACACCAGAAGCCTATAGTAATCTGGGGCAGATGCAACTAATGGAGCTTCAAGGGGAGGCACCACAGGACGAGAAGAACCTGTGGAAACGTTGAGGGTGTTCTTTAAACCCCTCTGATGGATTGTGGTGGCAAAACAGCACTGGTAAATCAGTAATGCCTGTAGCCCTACTAAAAATAGCAATGGAGCAATTGCATTACCCATTACACATGTCAAAAAAAATCTGGCAGCAACGCTTGCAGAAGACTGTTTTATACCGAATTTAGCGGAGCATGTTGTATTCTTTATGGTGAACTGCATAATCTGCCAGCAATTCACTGCTGGGCACACATAAAAGTAGTGAGACGAGTCATCCCCCGGCCAAATGGGCCTTTTCAGCACTTACATAGTGTAGTGGTGTGTCCATTACCTACATGGATAGAAGCAGGTCTATGTACACGCCCAGACTCTACCTGTGCGGCCACATTCCTAGTAAGGGAAGTGTTCCCTAGATGGGGGGTGTGTGAAGTGATGAGGTCAGATAATGGGGCTCATTTTGTAAATGCAGTCTTTGAACAGATTAGCTTGTTGCGTGGTATAAAGCACAGGTTTGCGTCTGCGTATCATCCGGAAGGTAATGGTATTCGTGAGAGGCTCAACAGCTTGTTGAAAGGATGGCCAAGTTGAAGCTTACTCTAAATAGGGGATGGTTGCACTGCCTTCCATTGGCATTGTATGCTCTTCAGAACCAACCAGGCTCTGACCATCATCTTACGCCACACAAGATAGTCACAGGAAGAAGAATGAATACTCCCCTAATTCCTCGAGACAGAGCTAGATGTGATGCCCAGTCAACCCAATAGGTCCTGGGAACCGAAATGCAAAAGTACCTGAATTGCATGACATCCAGCCTTACTGTAATCTCAGACCAACTACAGCGACAACGAAAAGGGTGCAGCTCAGAGCAAAACACAGCAGGAGACTCTGAAACAGACTCAGTTCAAGGTCTACGTGTTTCACTCACTTCCGTGAAGATGCTTTGTTGGTGAAAAACCATACGAGGAAAAAGTGGGATGAGCCAAATTTCAACGGTCCTTTCATCGTGGAGGACTGCACTTCATCAGCTGTTAAACTGCAGGGTAGGAGAGCATGGATTTTTCTCAATGAATAAGCCCTATCTCGGAGAAAGCCCTCTAGGTGCACCCCACCGCGAAGAAACTACAGACAACGGGGAAGAACCACAGCACTCGCAAACGAGATCCATGACGAGGAAGAAGGACGCATGAGCAGCAAAGACAAGACAAACAGAACCCTTTTACAAATTGTGACTCAAATTGGACATTTCCTCTAAGCAAAAAAGGGGATAAGGACATAAAATGGACACTCTGTGCATCCTAGTTGCAGGGTGAAGAAGAAAATTGCGCACAGAAGCCACAAAACGTTTTGTTGATTTTGAACTCTCTGAACCCAGCCACACTTAAGCATTGTTGAGAAACAAGACTTTAACAGATGGTGACCAAGGACTTTCACTTTAAGAACAAAATACAGTATCCTGAATCATCCAATACCAAGACTTTGTTTGGCAGCACTTATGGTGTCCCCCACTAGAGACATCACAAAGGACGTGCTTAACTACTTCCATTTAGTGTTGGTATCGTATCCGTCGCTGGTAGGGAGGGTCACCGGTGTCACAGACTTTATCCAAGATCCTGCCAACAAGAAAGTAATCTGGCAACTACTTACCGTCATCGCGGAAGCCTTTATAGTACTGCCTGAATACAGCGATACGGACACAAATGCTTCCACCACAGGTGATTATAGATGAACTCATCAATACGCTTTTCTTTCGCATTATAGAGGAGTGCCCAGCTATTGTCGGAAGAAACACAGACATGCTCACTTTTATTCGAGATCCAGCAAACTCTGAACATTTGAGCCAGCTGTGGAACAAACTTAGTTATTTAGCCGCACTCCACGCATCAGAAAAGTGCAAGGATTGTTCGCGTCAAGGGAAGAACCTGTAATTCTGAAGCCAGCAAGGCAGGACAAATGTCCCTGTCACCCGAGGACAGCCGACTGGCACATAATGTCCTTTTTTTTGCCTAGTCACTGACTTTGCAGAAATGGTGGGGAGACCTATCGAGGTTGACGTCCTCACATTCATCAGAGATCCAGCTAATGGCGCACAAATGGGAATGCTCCTCCATGGTATCATGCTGCTAGTGGAACTGTCCAACTTTCAGAGAAAGCATCTGAGGAGATTCCAGTGAATCTTTCCGCCGAGGGACAGATCGAGGGAACAGAGACTAAAATGTCATCTTTTGTAGTTTAATTGCTATTTTCCCAGCTCTTCACAGTGACCAGCATGTCCTCAGGACTGAAGCAGATTCGGGGGGTGGACAGGGAACGCACCTACCTTGAGCATGCAGAGTAAAAGTGACTCACCGAAGTATTAGTCTAATGTATTTTTCCATAGTCTAGCAAGAGAACTGTATCCTGTACCAAGAGACAATTGTCACCCGCAAGAGGGGGGACACTTGTGAAGCACCAGACACTTATGAAACGCACTGTTCTAGAACAATACTGAATTGGGGAGAACAATAACATTGACATTTAGTAAATGATTGAGATGGGGCCCAGAACAGTAACCTGGTCCTCCCACAAGCAGAGGGGCGCCCTCGCTTCTCTGGAGGGAAATGCTGCCGTCTGACCTACCGCACTATCATGTATTTATCCATTGTGTTTATCATTATTTTGATATCTTTAAGAACTGCATTTTTATTGGTGCAGGAAGCGTTCCAATTTTAGTGCACCCACAGGATGGTGTACGCATAAATCCCACAAAAGCACCCAGACCCTATATAGTTATTCCAGTCCTGAGGAAATCTGATGGTAAGGTAAATGAACTGAAAATGAACGTAATTAGCAGTGATATATACACACTTGAGGTAGCGAGTGAAGAAAAAATCTGGAGACAGGGTCAGCACAGAATGAATGAAAACATAGCACTGACAACTACACGCACACACACACTGAATGCACACGAACCAGGGCAAGTGTCAATGGCCACAGAGCCTCAAGCGAAGGCAACAGAAAGCATGAGACAGCCTACCGAACAACCAGCCCAAGTAAATGATGAGGGAGTCCGAAAAGATTCAAGAGAAGGGCCAACCAAAGCAGACATAGCAAAAGCCGTCAAGAAGACAGAAGCGGCTGCGGGAGAATTCACTGCAAGAACACAAATGTTGATAGATCATTTATTCCTGTATATAGTTACAGTAAAGAAACGGCAGGAGGAACTGAAAAATAAAACCACAGAGACTGTACTGACAAGCACACAAGTTCCAACAAAAGGAACAAGTACCAGGCCCACATTGCAGCCAAACACTGGGCCAGTGACAGGCTGGTGGTTGATCAAGGCACGTATAGAGGGCAGAAAAAGAATGCAAGAAGAGAAGGGGAGAACTGCAAAACCTCCACCTACTACAACGATGTAGATAAAAAAACCCGTTCCATGGACCAGCATGCCCGAGAGACCTCCAGCAAGGAAAAGTCACACAGACGCGTTTAGAGATGTAGTTATAGCTGACTACAGGAAGACACTAAGAATCAAGAGAAGCCCACATGAAGATAACAATGAATTGAACAACTACCTGGACAGCACAGCAGATCTAGAAAACAACATTTGGTACCAACACATGAAAGAAGTCGGAACAAGAAAATCAGAAGGAGAATGTTCCATTTGCGCACTTCTACCATACAGCATGGGGAAATCCAAGATCTTCATGGCTGTAGAAATTGATGTCTCGACAGCACACTGTTTGTCACACGTAGCAATGTGCAACACCAGAGGACAGTTTATGGGGAGCGATGCCTCATTGATATGGGCAACCGAAGCGGACCACCCCGATGAAGATGGCTACATCCAGGACATTAAGACGAGAAATAGAGCTCATACTAGGAATCACGTGATCAGGTATGAAAGGCCTGAAGTAAAAGGAGCAGGAATAAGATGGAAAATAAACTCGAGACTAAACGTCCAAGGAAAAACTCCAGAAGAAGCTCAGATTTGGAAAAACAGAGGCCAAATGCAGATTTGGGGAACAGTGGTTTCGCCAAACGGATGGGAAGAAGGAGTGGTGATCTGCCGAGCATGGATGGTCCTTGGAGCCGGTAAGGAAGCAATAGAAAACTCACAGAAACTGTGCAAACCACTATGGTCTAAACTTACGAAATTACTAACATGGGTCGAAGAGAAGGGGGGACCCTTGCACATAGTGCCACTGGAAAGCCCAAAATTGTGCTTCAGGAACAATGGCATGAGGAAGATGGGAGAGAATCAGAACTGCGGACAAATCTTTGAAGCTCCGGGAATGAATCACGGAACTGCAGTAATTATGGATCATTACTGGGCGTGTGGATCCAAGGCATACATAAGACTGCCGAAAAACTGGGGAGGCATATGCACAATAGTGAACGTCCACGTTCCTGCACTAGTGATCCCAAAAAGTGACCTGAATATAGACAGTTTCCCGAAAGCAGATGCCCACCTGAGGAAAAGGAGATCTGTGGAGCTGGTATCCCGTATGAAGAGAGAAAATTACTTTTCTGCCAAATCAGAAGAAGCATTCCATTCAATCCCGTATGAACACAGGCTTTTCAGCCTCACCTCATCAGTGTTCACAACGATCTTCATGCCAAGAATCCAAGTTGGAGTAAATACCAAATGGTTGCAAATAACCAGATGGGAGTTATTGCAGACCATCAACACTATCATAAAAGGATTCAATGCGATTAAGGAAGAACTAAGAGCAATCAGATTGATGACAGAACAGATATGTACTTGACATGATCACAGCGATGGATGGAGGTGTTGGTGCAAAAATCGGAGAATTATGTTGCACATTTATACCTTTGAATGACAGAGAAAATTGAACTTTAACAGAAGCCATAAGCATGTTAACAATCCTACAGAACCAGATGATCAATGAAACTGACGAAGTGGATGATGACAGCTGGTTTGGAACACTATTCTCATGGGTCCAATGATGGATGGCAGACATATTCAAGTTCCTGGGAGTCCTGCTACTGATGATACTATTAGGATTTTGTGTTATCAAGGTAATCATCTCACAATGCCAGAAAACTGCGAAGAAAGCCATAGGGATGAGGATCGTGATCGATGTCAAACCAGGATGGAAGCCCAGAGTCCTGACTGATGAAGCAATAAGAAAATCTGTGAAGGCCAGCGAATATGCGCCAGAAGGAACAAAGATTGTGTATCCCAGGAAATGAAGACATTATGAGGGAAAATGGATCTTTTGCAGCCCAAATGGACAGTGCCAGCTAATGACCTGGAACAAAGATGAAGACATAAAAACAGCATGAAGTTTGAAAGGAGTAATACAAATTTGGACCCCAAAGAGTTACTCCTTCATACCATCATGTACAAACCCAGAAGATGAAGAAATGGATACAGAAGAACCAAGCAAGACGAATCCAACGAAGGAAGCAGAAGTGGTTGATGAACCGAGGGGGGAGTGTAGAGGAGGTCCCAGATATGGCCTGCACTCCAGCCACCTATTTTGAAATACCAGGAAAATACTTGCGGAGATATGTGACGTCTGAGGAGCAAATGAACCAACAGAGAGCAGCACTAGGGCTCTGCCCAGTGCCCATCCGAAGAGCAATACCTGTTGAAGTGCCAAAAACCAGACAACCATGGCCAGTACGGTACCCATTGAGACAACCGTACCAGCAGCTGACATGAAATGAAGACTACTTACAAACTGTCCCCGAAGAGACCCAAAAGGTCTTAAGAGAAGGCGAGTGGTGTTGACACAAGGGCCTGGACAGACGTACAGGTGATTGAAATGACAACCAAAAGATGACACGCAAAGAAGAAATGTCCTGAATAAAGATGTAATGGACGTAGAAGAGGAGGCGATGTTGAAATATAAAGAAACGTAGCTGTAAAGCTGAATGAAAGTATTCAACCAGCCAATACCTGTACATATGCTTGAAATGCTAGAAGCTAAGGAAACAGTAGTGCTTCCTATGCTTAGTAGGAGAGTAGAGCGGAAAGCGCCAACTATATATCTAGCTCAACGAAGCACATCAGATAAGCGCACATCCATTTTACAAAAGCAGAATTAAACCCAGGTTGCTGGGGTCAAACAGGCCAAGATTCGTATTCCAGCAAAACCTAGAAAAAACTGCGGAATCAAAACTTAGCAAGAAGCAGCTCATGCCTGGGAATTTGAGATCAACCCAAGGTAGGGAGGAGAGCGGCAACCTTGAAGAATCGAAACTTAGGAGCATAGCAGCCTGCCCTGTGAAGGTCAAGATAAGGAGGCCCGGGCAGGTGGTGAGGCCGAAGGAAGAATCACATACGCAAATCGAAGGAAAATGAGCAGATTCACGGTATACTAACACGTGACCAGGCAGGCGCAAAGAGGTACCAATGTCCGATGTCACCCAAACCAGAGGATGCCATAACTTTTCCTGATAAGAATCTACAGTTTTGAGTCCAACCTCAGCAAACTAATTGACACATAGCCCTAAAGTACTGATTGATGGAAGGGAGGCAGGGTGAATCGTGGGGCACACTGCATCTGGGTGAACATTCTGCATGCTGCTAATTAAAGTGGAGATTTATGCCTAGGGGGTGTAACTGACCCAATGACAATGGAACAAATAATCCAGGGTCCTATAGCTAGTAGAACCAATGAGACGTTGTACTTGTAGTGACGTCTAGCATGAGTGATGTAGAGGGATGGGCGTAGATGCCCACCCGATAAGAGTTATCCAATCCTCACACTCTGTTACCATATACAGATATAACACATATACTTAAGTTATCTGTTTAACCAATAGAATTGCATGATAAACTTTTGAGTGTTACGCGTCAATGATGTCAAGAATTTGCTGTCTAAAGGAAGATTACAGGAGTTGAAGTGAGACGGGCGATCGCATCACTGTTGATTTCCATTGTTTCCCCGTTATTTGTACTTGTCATTAAACGGACTTCCCTTTGCCAAACCATTAAGTTGTCCTAATTGATTGGTGTTGGAGTAAGAGAATCCAGCACCCCATCCACCTCAGCTCGGATCCCATGGGCCCGTCTGAGGTCGCTTCGCCCTCCCGTACAAGTGACATAATCTCTGCGGCCTGCGCAGAGTTATGCAAAATTCTCTAGGTTTCCACGATCATGCCTAATGTAGGGATGGCATAAGCAGCAGTGGATGTACCATCCGGAAGTTTGAAGCAGGAGCCATCGCAAAACATCTCCCTAGTGGATCATTCAGAGGTGTATCTTTTAAATCAATCCTGCCTTTAGTTTCTTGCTCTGTAGTATAAAGGAAGTCATGTGACATTTCATCATTGAAAGCAATATCTTGCGGAGGACGTAACAATTCAGCCGGATTCAACACGCAACACCTTTTAATTTGGATATGCGGTGCAAATAGAATCGGTTCATATCTTGTTAATCGTGCGGAAGTAAGGTGTTGCGTTTGCGTTCTATTTAATAGAACGTCTACAGAGTGAGGTACCATCACGGTTAAGGTATGGCCTAAAACCATGCCCTCACTCTGCATTACAGACGTAGCAGCAGCAGCAGCGACAGCTCTCAAACATCTCGGCAAAGCGCATGCAACAGGATGAAGTCTGGAGGAAAAATAACTGCACAGTCTATTCTTCCCTCCATGTTCCCGCGTTAACACAGCCAAAGCATTTCCATCACGTTCATGCACATACAAGACAAAGGCCTTACCATAATTTGGTGTGCCCAAAACTGGTGCTGAACACAGTGCAGTCTTGAGCAGATCAAAAGCTTTCTGGTGTTCCAAGTTCTATGGTAGTGGCAAAGAAAGGCCCTTCTTTGTCAATGCCAACATCGATTTTGTCACTAGTGAGAAGTAAGGGATCCACTGTCTACAGTAAGAAGCCATTCCTATCAAGGCTCTGACTTCCTTCTGTGTATTTGGGATAGACACGGCAGAAATGCTCTTAATTCGTTCAGGTGTCAATCTTCTTCCCTCCTTTGACAGGAGATCACCTAAATAGGCGACCTCCTGTCGACAATACTGAAACCTTTTCAATGAAGCTTTATGCCCATGCTTTGCTAGATGAATAAGCAATAACACAGTGCCTTCATTGTAAGCACTTTCTGAGTCTGCAGCTAAGAGAAGGTAATCAACATACTGCAGTAATGTACAAGTAGAAGGCAACTTAAGTGTATCAAGCTTCTCTTTCAAAGCCCTACTATAAATGCTCGGACTCTCCGTGTACCCTTGTGGTGCACGGGTGAAAGTAAATGAGCGTCCCCCTAGAGTGAACGCAAACAAATATCTACTATCCACGTGTATGGGAATGCTAAAGTAGGCATTCTTAAGATCCACCACACTGAAATGGAAGCAAAAGCTGGAATCATTGTTAGCATCGTCGTTACATCAGGCACAATTGGAAATTGTGGAGCAACAATCTTATTGATAGCGTGCAAATTGATAATGAAACTTAATGGGATCGCTTTATCCCCTTTCTTAAACACTGGTAAAATCGGGCTATTGCACAAACTTCCTGCAATTTCTATGATTACTCCACAATGTACAATATCGGAAACTATACACTTCAACGCTTGCTCACCATCAATTGAAATCTTATATTGTGGAATTCGTGTCAACTGAAATCCGGGTTTCAAAACAATTTTAACTGGCTAAATTTGCAAAATACCGACACCATTGTCGTCAAATGCCCATAAACATGCCAGCAAAAGTCTATTCAGAAACTGTGAGGCAGAAGATTGCTGAGGTGAAATCGTCAAATGCACTCCATCCGAAGACCAACTAATTACTGCATTTAATTCCTTCAACAGATTCAACCCCAACAAATTCTCTCCACAGTTCGTTGTCAAAAGAAATGGACAGTAATCTGTGAATGGACCCAGTGAAATGGGTACCGGGTGAGAAATCGGACTAACCACTGGTGTACCAGAAAACCCTTCAGAAACATTATTCTGTCCTGACAGTGGAATGTCTGGAACCCATGAATGATCAATGGAACACTTCTGTGCTCCTGTGTCTATCAAAAATAGATGTTTCCTATTCCCCACCATCATCTTAACGTAGGTACCTTTCTGATTAACGGGAATAGGCGTATATTTCTGCTATCTATACTAGGCTGCTGATTATCCTGCAAAAAAGACTGAGAATTTTGAGCAAACTGGCTTCTACCAGGACCCCCTACCCCAGGGCGGCCTCTGGATCATCTACCCATGACACCATATGTGTTATTCGACCTTTGCTGGAGGATTGGGCATTGTGCTCGCCAATGACCCTCACAAACAATCTCTTTCCTGACTCAGTGCTTAAATCCTGTCTGCTAAAATCTGAGAATACTTGTTCGAACCGATTAAAGAATTTGGTAGCACCTTTAGATTTTCCTTGGGTACAAGCAGTGAGTTTGTCCCAAACAATCCTTCCCTCGGGAATTAAAGTCTTTAATTCCGTTACTATTCGTTCTGGCAAAGTCAGTATCACATGCAGTTGTCTTTCACCAGCTTTCCTTTCTCCATCTAACCTAACCAAGTTAACACATGTGTCACCTAACCCCGCTGGATCATCTACAGTCCTAATCTGTTTCCATAAATGAGCAGGTAAGAGCACATGAATAACAAGTCTATATAACCCAAAGTGAAAACTGAAGAATGCAAGACAGATTCTATCTCTTTATAAAACCCTGTTGGATTTTTCCTAATGTCTGGAATCGACTGTCTAATAGTATTCACTTCCTGTCTTGAGAACGGGACCTGAACAAACTGTGATACATAATGAGCCTCAATATTGATGGCTGCTCACCCGTTGAAGCATCACCCGGAATCTCAACTTTTGGAACAAATGTCAGAGGAACCTCTCTCATAGGCAACTGAGAAGTAGGCAACTCCAAACATTTACTAAGCAACAGAGCCAAATCGAGTGCTAAAGTGTCGGAAGCAGTATCAGATGCAAAAGCTCTATTATAAATATTCAATAATTCTGCGGGACAACATACCTATTTTTATACATTCATCCTGCAGGTATTCTGCCATTACTTGTAACACTTTCCTCTGCATTTCTGGAGCATACTGACTATACGTATCATATACTTCTACGGGAGATATTGACATATCTGAAATCCATCTAAGCGCATCCCTTGTGCAAATTTGCGTTTCTTTACTCATTGACTTACAAGGAGGAAGGAACCATTTCTGCATGTAAAAAGCATCAAAACTATCACCATCTACTTCATAATTCTGTAACCGTTCTAACTCCCTTCTAAACTCAAAAACCCTCTCGACATGCTCATGTACTTTCTCCTCAGTATCCCTTGAATAAGCTAAAACATTAAAATCCCTCAACCCTTGTGAGACATCTGTGTACGTCAATCTATTCCACATTACAGCCAAATGTATCCCCACCCCCTCAAAAAAGACATTCTGATCGGGAATACTTTCTAGATTAAGGAGTGTAGCTAAGACAGTAGATTTTTCACCTTTCTCTATACATTGCCTAGCCCATGCATTCAAATCCCTCCTCTTTTCTTTAGAAACTGTGCTCCGGGTCACAACTTTTGATTCAGCACTCACCCCTTTATCAGCTACAAGCGGAGCAGAACCTCTTGGAAAAGAGAGAGTAGACAAATCCTGTACAACAGTAGAGACACTACTACTGGCAATAAAGACAGATTTACTGGAATAGTAACAGTCGGTAAAGGTGTAGGTACAGGCGGAGGAACAACAACAGGAAGAGGAGCAATAACTGGTGGCGGAGGAGCAACAGGAAGAACAGGAATTGCTGCGGGAGGAGGAATGGCAGCAGGAAGAGGTAAGACAACAGGAAGTTGTACATAAGGAGGTGGCGCAGAGGCACCAGGCCTACATTCATTTAAGAGTTTATCAATTAGCTCATCTGAGGTATGAAAAACTTTAGACGGATGTATTTTCTGTATACCAAGTTGAAAAGCCCTATTCATGTTTCTAACAGACTCTGACTGTTTTTGTTGATCGGCCAATAATGCCTTTTCTGAATTTGACATGTGACGACGTGCATGCTTCTCTTTACTCTTAAGTTGCTGCAGAGCTTCCTTTTTCCGATTTTGTATTACATCAAATGCTGCAGGTCTAGCTTTTTTCTTTAACAGTATGGATTCTAAATACTATGTTCGTGCAATCTCAAAACTACCATTGACTGGCCACTGAAGTTCTGGAGCATGTCTAGTTTTTCTGTGCCAAATATCGTTGAATACTATACTACCAATGCCGTACTTACAGTACATAGTACATGCCGGCGACCCCTCCCGTGGTGCCGGATGGCCACATTCCAAAGATTGTCTGTCTCTTATGGAATAACGCCCTGAAACAGGCAGACAATTTCCCAGGCATGTCAGATTCCTGGTGTTGCGTGGCGTTGATTGTGCTTGCGAGTACAATACTACACCAAATATCAGGATACTTAAGAATCTATTCACCTGATGCAAGGACAAAGGGAGGTCCGATCAGATAACAAAGGACCAAGGACCCTCGTGGTTGGTGATTTTGGCAAAACTGCCCGCCTCCATATATGGACCCTCGTCAAGATGCCGTCTTGGACCGCGTGCTCAACGTCCAAGGATCGGATCGTGCAGTACTGTTGAGGTGTCGCGTCTCATCCAAAAGGGGCCCCCTTTTCTCACTGTTCGATCCCGGTCCGATAGCCGCGTCAACTCTTCAACGAGGTGGCATCAATCTTGAGGGTCCCTTTTCGGGCACCATCTGAAAGAACAAAGAAATATTGAGGCTGACTACCACAAAGGAAATACACCAATCACAGGCTGAAAAGATTCACTGATCTTTTATTACTGTACAGTTCACAAAGCAAAACAGATAGCTCTCTGACTCCCAACACCTCGCAGTGTGTACCAGCTGACAAGGAGAGGTGAGAGAGAGCTGGATATCTAAACATTTGTGCTTTTATACAATTTGTGTAATATTGTCCAGCCTTTCTTCACGTTAATAATTCGTGGTCTAGAGTTTGTGCCTAGTTCACATACAGATTATACAATATTATGCGAAGGATTACATAGGTTTGCATTTTCATGAAGACACAATGGTGATATAAGTTCTCGGATCTGGCAGTAAGGCTTATACTAAGTTTCTTCACTATGTAGTTCAGCCAAAGTATACGCTCGAGGCTTGTTCTTCATTGACCCAATGTTTATACAAGGATGAGGCTTATGAGCGCAGACAACACTTGAATGACAGTTCATATGAAGCACAAGGTCTCTTTGCTTGGTCTAAACAGTCGGCTCTCGGACAACCTAAACATTAACAGAACTCAAAGATCGGAAGGCATGCTGCAAGTCGAAAACATAGTCCACCATTTTAAAACATGAAACACACAAGTGGAAATAAAAATGGCGGATGAATCTTAAAATGGCGGTGAAGTTAACACAAAAAACAGAACTTTGAAACGCGGTTTTCCGTGTAGCGCGAATAGGCTTAGGCCAATATAAATACTAAGGAGGCACTATATAATTATCGTTTAACAGCTCCAACTACCTTTCGGGGGGGAGAATGGAAGTGGCCACTCTATCCATGGCCTGAGCCATCATCTCACATGATTGCCCCTGTTGTTGTGCAGTTGCATACATGGAGTTCTCCCACACAGTATTGCCCGGTGGCGATGGCCACCGCGTTGCCGGACACGACACCTGTCGGCCCCAAGTGATGTGCACCTTGCTGTGCTGGCGCTGCCTGAGGCTGCAGGGCTGCATTCCTACTTTGATCAGCTGGCCCAGGTACAGGAGCCAATATTGCGGGGTGTGACCCTGCATCCATAACCGCCACAGGCGGACATTCCAACACTGAATGGCCATTGAGGGGTCTACCCCCAGTGCAGGTGCGTTGGACAGAACAGCATCCCTGCCAGAAACACTAAGCTGCGATGGGACATTTGTGTCAATGTCTGATTCAGCCCCTGAGCCATAGAGATCCTCAGAGGTGTACCCGGAGATACTCGTGGACAGGATGGTTTGTAGGACCAATGGATTTTCCTGCGGCACCCCCCACGTCCTCCACTGGTGCTTGGTTGGGGCTCTGAGTACTCTGCCCCTGTGCCATCTCCTCCTCCACAGCATCTAGTGCCTCATCACCTGCACAAAATGAAAAGAGAAGTCATGACGACACGCATACACAGCACAGCCGACACACATAGGCATCACAATGTACACATCCAATACATTAATCAGACATGTCACACATGACACAAACTCAGCCATGCATGCACTGGCAATGAAGTGGAAGGGGACCCTGAAAGCAGACACTGATGACTCCAAAATGGAAAAGCAACACATGTGCTGCATGGTGCATAGCACCTGCATCACACATAAGCCTGTGAGTGGCATGGACCATCCATAAACATGAGACATGCCAGCACATAGATGGCACGTAGCATAGCCATGGCAGAACTGACAACGACACACAGATGCGAGTTAATCACTACTGCCCCCCATCCATGTAAAACGCATATAATCAAACAGAACATGCAAAAGAGTGGGACAAAACACACATGTTTCACATGCTGCAACAATGCCCGTGTGTTCAAATACAGTGATGGAAGGCACATGGATACATCAATGGTAGGTCACTAGACCATGACACAAGTTAATTGTCATGTTGAAGGTTCAAACAGGGCTCAGAAGTCAGCAGGTGCAGTACATGTGTAGGTGTGCACCAGTCAATCTGCCTTATTGATGGAATAATTTGTGTGAAAAGCACACATTTGTGTGAATTTCTGGGCGAAAATCCCTGTCTGAAGTATGGTGATTTCCGGGCACAAAGGTACACAAATCTGCATTTTTCATGCAAATGATTCCATCAATCAGGCAGAATAAAGAGAAAAAACTGTAATAACAATGTCGTGGAATGATGGCAGTTTAAGGGCAAGTGCAGTCATCATATGCAAAGTGTTTGCAGTGGTCAGTAGGGATACAGTGAACCCCTAACCCGAGGGCGGGGGTTGGCTTGGAGGCACAAAATGGGTAACATATGGCAGTTATTAGTACACAGCCTGACCTGGCACTCAATCACAACACATCACCCAAGCAACATACACATGGTCTAGACACACACACATGGGCACTCACCTTTTTTGTCTCAAGATCTGGTAGATCTCCCACGCCTTGGATCTCATCCTCTGCGATGAACCCACCAGCGATTGCCTCATGTTCTGTGAGTTCATCCTCCTCTGGTGGTGACCCACTGCCAGTCTCCAGAGTAGAGGGGTAATTAGAAGCCAGTTTGTTTTTTGCTCGGCGCTTGCGGTCATTCCAACCCTTTGAGCAATCATCAGCTGTGCGCTTCACAAATCCCAAGGAACTAATGTGGTCCACTATGCACTGACAGTGGGCCCTACGCTGAGAAGCTGTAGTCTTGCACCCTGCAGTCACCAGCATGTCACAGCCATGTTCCGACACGTAGCCCACAAGTGCGTCTAGTTCCACATTATTGAAACTCTGCTTCCTTGTCATGCCGGAGAGGCAAGCCGTGTCTGGGGTCCCAGCCTATTCCGCAAGAGCATGCTTCTTCCTCTTGAGAGGTGGTGCAGACCCTGAGTGGCTTACACCGCTCCGGTCTGTAGAGGTGAAGCGCAGGTGGACTGTCCACTGGAAGCAGGCAATGGCACAATGACCAAAGGTCTCACTGCAGGCATTGGCTGCTGGGTGCTTTTGCCAGGACCAAGTGGCACAACTGCCTTGTTGTGAGGGGCCGGGACCAACACTGTCCCGGATGGGTGACTCAGAGTTGGGGTGGAGTGAGCTGCAGTTGCCCCTGCAGCCTCCTCACCCTGGCAACTCGGGGCAGCAGATGACATTTCTGCCCCAGATCCACGTGGCCTGGTGACAGCAACTTTCACCGCCACACGTGGCTTGGACTTCGTGAAATGGAAGTCAGCCTGTGATTCATCCCGTGCCTGTTCGCTGACCAATCCGGGCCTGGCTAGCAGGGTCTGAGCTGGGATGGTGTCAGCTGCATCTCCCTGACCCACGGGGGGGCATAGGTGTCCCTGAATGGTCCTGAACACACTGCCCTCTTGTGCCACCCTGCCCACATTGCCCACCACTGCCACCTTGGCCACCCTGGCCACCCTGCTCAACCTGGCCACGTCCCCTACCGCAGACACCTCTTTGAGGTCGGCCACCTTTGCCTCCCTTACCACTTGTCACCTCCCAACCATGGCAGTGATGTACTTGTGCGAATGGGAGGTGCAGAAAACAATTGTCCTGGGCAATTGGGATGAAAGGGGCAGGGTACTAGATAGAATAGGTACCCCTGTGCTCCTGCAAGGTTGTCTGCGACCCCTGGGGAAAAATGACGGGTCACGCAACGCTCAGATACCCCAAAAACAAAAACAAACATGCATGCGACCCCTCAGTAGCCCACGTGCGTGTAATGAAGGACCCACAGTACGCTGTGGCACCCAGAAACACAAAAAATGTGTACGCGTGGTACACGCAGGCTACAATGACCTTGGCATGGGTACGCGACACACGGGGGCACAGTGTAAAAATACGTGCGCAACTCACCGTCTGCCTGGAAAATGAACAGAAAAAACAAGCGCGTTGGCAACACCCCCGCCAAAAGAAGAATTGAGCTGTGCCGCAGTAAAGAAGGAGTACGCACTGCAACCGGTGTGAAGTAATAGCCTGTCAACCCACAAGAAGTACAAGAATCACGCGCTTGCTCTACACAAAAAGCATGTACAAGAAAATGGTGTCTTACCTGGACCTTTAACCCCTGTGCATAGCAATGCCAACGCATGCCACATCCCTTATGCGCTTACGCGCCAAGGGCCTTTCCTTGATTTTCACACAAACGTGCTGATTTTCACGTGCAGATTCACTCTGCATCAAGCTGGCCACGCGACAACACATGGAAGACCACGCTCCTGCCCAGAAGGCCATTTTCCTGCCCCCCAGACCTCCGAGCAGCCTCCCATGAGCCATCTGCTGCTGCCTGCCTGCCTGCTGCCATCGTGCCCTGGTATTTGGTGCCTGCACATCAGCCATTGACAGGGGTCCAGTTGCTGTGACCACCCCTGCTGGAACAGAAGACTCCCGACTGGTGTTCCATCACTCCACAGCCCTGCCCCAGGTCCCAGTTGCCCACCCACGCTTGCCTCGGGGGTTGCCATGTCGGGGAAAACACCATCTGAGATCACTGGCAACCCCCAGCCATAGAGGCAGAGGGCTGTCAGCTTCTCAGCCGGAGAAGTTGGCATCCTGGTGGAGCAAGTCCTGGGGCATTATGATGCTCTCTTCCGACGACCGTGCGCCGACAAGGAAGGACGGAAAAGGACCTGGTTGGACATTGTGGTTGCCATCAACGCGGCGGGGGTGGCAACCCATGACTTGAAACACATCCAGAAGCACTGCGAGGACTACAGGTCCAGGACCCTCAGGAAGGCCTGGCGCCTCTTGCGTGCAGCGGATGCAGGGGGGTGCCAGGTCCAACTTACCATCGACCAGATGAGGGTCCTGGAATGCATCAACCTAGTGCTTCACCATCAGGTCCTAGAGAGGCAGACCCATCTGGAGTTGAGCGGTGAGTGTCTGGCCTATCCCATTCCACACAGTGCATGTTGAGTGTGGCAGGAGTGTGCATCTTGGACATATATCTGACATGACCCATGTATGGATGTCTGTGTGCAGGGACAGGCCCTTGCTGCATGTGTGACAAGCCATGTGTGGTGCACATCTGTGGTGTTTGTATTCCGATGCATGATGCACCACTGCATGTGTTGATGCATGCATGTTTGGATGTCTGGGTGTGTACTATGCCATGTTGGTTGTGTGACACATGGATTCTGGTCCCACCTTCATGTACGTGCACAGTGTACATGTGCACGTGTCTGTTTGGCATGTGTGTGACAGTGAGACGCCATGGATGCATGTGTCCTGGACATCTGGGTACCTGATTGGCAGATGTGACATAGTTGCCGATGATTGCACTGTGACAGGTGCACGTTGCACCTGCACGTTTCCTGTTAATTTGTGCATGTGTGTTCGGTTCAAATGGCATGTTGGGGAGTGTGATGCCATCTGTAATGTCTGACACTCATGTGCAACTGTCGTGTGTGTATCAGACCATTGTAAAGTGCCCTGAAACCTATGTTCTATCTCTCCCTGTCTGCAGCATCGACTGATGAAGAGGGCGGAGACGGTGCTGTGGAGCACAGTGGCAGGGATGCCACTGCCAGCTGGAGACGCAAGGCCCAGATCACCTCCGGGGTAATCATATCTTCCGAGAGTGAGGAGTCTGGTGGCGTGTCCATGGCCGCAGCTGCCGAGGGAAGGTCCAAGGGGCGGAGGTTGGAGGTGGACTCCTCGGCAGCAGAAGGGATAGCTGAGCCCCCATATGAGCCTATGGAGGAAGACGCCACAGAGTCATCCAGGTTGTTGG
Organism: Ambystoma mexicanum; assembly: GCF_040938575.1. Classification (NCBI taxonomy): domain Eukaryota; kingdom Metazoa; phylum Chordata; class Amphibia; order Caudata; family Ambystomatidae; genus Ambystoma; species Ambystoma mexicanum. The sequence goes on along the minus strand of NC_090937.1, from coordinate 1,344,805,940 downwards.
GGGGTTTGGTTGAGGAGGAGGCCGTGACAGTCCCACGCGCGGAAGGGGGGATTCCACTGGTGCTAGTGGTGCAGTCCAGGGGCAGGGACGGGAGGCAGCACAGGCTGCCGGAGAGGTGCCTGTGTGTAATCATGTCCCCGATCCTGTGACTGCATCATCCGGCACCAGCAGGGATACCTTAGTCCAGACCCATTTTAGGGAGGAGATGCGCGAACAACAACTGGCCTTCCTCTACCTGCAGACGTGGCAATTTGTGACCGGGTTGAGCCTGTCCTAGCTCGGTTGGCGTTGCGCGCACGTGGTATTCAGGATGACGTGCAGGGTTCTCATCAGGACAATGCACGTCATTTTAAATACCTGTTTGGGCCCATCAACCTACTAGGATGGGTCTTCAGCACTGGGTTTCTCCTTGGCTGGATGTTCTTGCAACCCCCTCCTCAACTGAACCCCCTATGCGTCAGTCGTCCTCCATGCCATCTTCCCACCCATGTATCACCTGGGCCCCCTGTGGAGCTGCCCCAGAGCCAGCAGCCAGGCTGGTGGAGGACTCATCGGAGGTCCAACAGGGGTGGCCACCCCACCAACTGGACCCCAGCAAATGAAGGACGTGCAGGCATCAACAAGCAGGGCACGTACAGGACGGGACCGGGGGATTCCATCAGCCCGGAGGCTGTTGTGGCGGTAGAGGTAGCTGCACTGGAGGCAGCAGCAGGCTCAGCATGGGAGGCATCATGGCTCGGGGCCATCAACATCCTGGGGGTAGGCATCGACCGAGGGGCAGGAGGACCCAGGATTGGGAGTGTCTTCCATGTGGCAACGGTTGGGCCAGCAGATAGATGCAAAGCGGCGGCGGGCGGAGAGGGTACGGCACAGGATGGTCATGGCGAAGAACTCCACGACCGGGCTTTGAGGCAGACTGAGTGCCTCGAGGAAATTCCCAGGGAGTTTGTGGATACCATGGCTGCATCCCTGCGAGACCTCGAGGCCAGGGAACAGGGCCGCCTCCGGATGATCAACGTGGAGTTTGATGATGCCCTGGCCTGGAACATCACCAAGTGAGCCGTGGGACTGGCCCGTCGCCTTTGTACATAGTTCTTTAGACATAGGTTTCCTTTTATATTTTTATTATTTGGAGTGCCTGGACTTTGCTCTGCCTTTTTGTACATAGTTCTGTTTTGTATAGGTCTTTCGTATAGGTTTTCTTTCTTTTGGAGATCATGGACCCTTGTGACTTCCTTTGTCAATAGTTGCAGTCATGTACATAGTTTCTTTCTTTTTTTTGGACCCATGGAGTAATTATTATTATTTCTTTTTACCTTTGGATTTCATTTCTTGGACATTGGCGATGGACCACTTTTCATTTGGCTTTTCATAGATCTCACTTTTTTCTTGGATTTGATTTTTTTTCATACTGGCCCTGAAGAATTTCCATTTTCATATGTGCTTTTGGTTTTGAGTTTGCATGTTACATTTATGACATGTTTTGGATCTATATTATTTGTGTGGTCTTCTCTCATTGTTCTCATGCATTTCTCTATGAGCATTGGCTAGTCATGTGTTGCCACTGTGTGGCTCTGTAGGACATTTATTCATGGGCATGCTGGTTCTTTTCAGACTCTCATGGCATGGGTAATTTACTAGGGAGTGGGTGCAGTGGATGGGTGCGTGTTTGAACTGGGGTGTTGGGGGGGTGGAATTTGGGTTGACATTAGGGCCATGGGTCTGTATTGTTATGAGGGGGTGGAGGTGGGGTGGAGGGACATGAGTCGGGGCCTGCTGGCTGGTTGCCGTCAATGGGTGTGTGGGGACATGTGTCGGGGCCTTGCGGCAGGTTGCCGTCAATGGTGGTGGGGGGACATGTGTTGGGGCCTTCTGGCAGGTTGCCATCAATGGGGGTGGGGTGGGGGGACATGAGTTGGGGCCTGCTAGCAGGTTTGTGGGGGTGGAGGGACATGATTCGGGGCCTGCTGGCAGGTTGCCGTCAATGGGGGTGGGGGGACATGTGTCGGGGCCTGCTGGTAGGTGGCCGTCAATGGGGGTGGGGTGGGGGAATATGAGTCTGGGTGTGGGCAGGTTGCCGTCAATGGGGGTGGGGTGGGGGGACATGAGTCGGGGCCTGCTAGCAGGTTGCCGTCAATGGGGGTGGGGATCGGGGACATGTGTCGGGGCCTGCTGGCAGGTTGCCGTCAATGGGGGTGGGGGGACATGAGTCAGGGCCTGCTGGCAGGTGCTTGTCACTGGTGGAGGGGACATGGGTTGGGGCTCACAAATGCATGGTGCCATGTGGGCTGCCTGCGGGGCATGGTCAGGGGTGATGGGCTGGCAGCAGGGCATGGTCAGGGGTGTAGGGGGGGGCCCTGTGGTGTGGGCTGGCTGTGGGTCATGGTCAGGGGTGTAGCATGGTCCCCTGTGGTGTGGGCTGCCTACGGGGCATGGTCAGGGATGTAGGGTGGTCCCTTGTGGTGTGTGCTGGCTGCGGGGCATGGACAGGGGTGTAGGGTGGTCCCCTGTGGTGTGGGCTGCCTGCGGGGCATGGTCAGGGGTGTCGGGTGGTCCCCTGTGGAGCGGGCTGCCTGTGGGGCATAGTCAGAGGTGTAGGGTGGTCTCTTGTGGTGAGGGCTGCCTGCGGGTCATGGACAGGTGTTATGGGCCTGCTGCGCGGCATGGACAGGGGTGTAGGGATGTCCCCTGCTATGTGGGCTGCCTGCGGGGCATGGTCAGAGGTGTAGGGTGGTCTCCTGTGGTGAGGGCTGCTTTAGAGTCATGGACAGGTGTGATGGGCTGGCTGCGGGTCATGGTAAGAGGTATAGGGGGCCCCTGTGGTGTGCGCTGCCTGCGGAGCATGGTCAGGGGTGTAGGGTGGTCCCCTGTGGTGTGGGTTGCCTGCGGGCCATGGCGAGGGGAGGAGAGCACACCCGGGAGAGCCCACAATGCCAAATTGCATGTAATGCACACTTGTGTACCCCGGAATACACGTCCCCCGCTGGCGCAAGCGAAATAGCGTGTAAATCTCACTCGCTTACCCCGGAATACACCTACCCTGCTCGCGCCTGCGGAATCGCATGGACAGCGCACTCGCATACCCCAGAATACACGCACCCCGTTCGTGCCAGCAAAACCGCGTGGACAGCTCACTCGCGTACTCCGGAATACACGTACCCCGCTCCCGCCAGGGAAATCGTGTCAAAAGCTCACTCGCGTACCCCGGAATATATGTACCTCGCTCGCGCTAGCGAAATCGTGTGAAAAGCTCACTCGCGGACCCCGGAATACATGTACCCTGCTCGCACCAGCTCAATTGCGTGGACAGCTCACTCGCATACCCCAGAATACACGTACCCCGCTCCCGCCAGTGAAATCACATGGACAGCTCACTTGCGTACCCCCAGATTCACGAACCAGTGTGGTGAGGAGTCACATGCACCTCCTGCAGCCCGTACCACAGGGCCCCCCCTACACCCCTGACCATGCCCCGCAGGCAGCCCATTCACCCTGACCATGCCCTGCAGGCAGCCCACACCACAGACCCCCCTACAACCCTGACCATGCCCCCAGGCAGCCTATCCACCCTGACCATGCCCTGCCGGCAGCTCACACCACAGGGGACCACCCTACACCCCTGACCATGCTCTGCAGGCAGCCCACAACACAGTCCCCCCCCCACACCCCTGACCATGCCCCGCAGCCAGGCCATCCCCCCTGACTCGCAGGCAGCCCACACCACAGGGGTGACTTTTTCCATGCAATTTGCCTGGCGCAGGCGGGATACACGTATTCAAGGGGGTGCGCGAGTACATTTTCATGCGTTTTGGCTGCTGCGAGCAGGGTACGCATATTTTTTCACGCGATTACAGTGTTGGGGGCCTGTAAACTGGTCCAGGGTTAGCGCGGCCCTTTGCGCCGTATTGGCGATTTCTATGGCTTTTTCTTTCACAAGGGGCATTCCTAGGGGCGTAACTGGCGTTGCTGGATGTTCGCTGCGCCACGGCTGCAAAGGGCTTGGGATTTCCATGAATACGCGCTGCGCCAGAATGCTGTTTGGCGCACACGGCTGGTTCACGCTGGCGCATGCTCCCTCTCTGCGCTGCCCGGGTGCGCTACTTCTGCGCTGAATTCTCTGAATTACCCCTGTAGTTTCTTCGTTCAACAGGCACTAGGCAATGATCGCTTAGACTGGTATTCAGAATGATCATTATGGGCTAACGGCACTCCTGAAAGACATGCAGTAACGAGCAATATTTAATTGCCTGACGCTGAGAGCAGTGACAGTGAAGTGGCAGCGAACCTTAGTTCCCAAACATCGCCTGTTCTGTCTCTGGCTACAGATGAGGACCTTTTACATGTTATGTTCTTTTGCACAGCATATAGTGACATATGCGCAAAAACCCTGAAGATTCTCCTTAGAGAATCTAGTTCGACCCAATTTAGCCCTGCATGAACCTTCTTGCTGTGAGCAGTGAAACCAAGGACTGCATGGTGTGTGCTGCAATATTATAACCAAATAAGTGTGGTTTACTTTATTTGTTTGAAGTGATACCTAAGAGCATTATAACATCTGAACTAGGAATATAAGGATTATGAATGTATCCCCTGTGAAATGAAATAACTGTTTGACTATTTGGGCATTGCTGTTTTAAGCTTGAATTACTATTAATTCTCCTACTACTTGAGGTGTAGTCCTTGGTCACAGTTTGAACACATTTGGCTGTGATTTATTTTGGGAAAGTGTTAGGGTCAAATTTGAAAGTCTTTTTGAAGTTCGAAATCATATTAGTGTTGCCCCATCAATAATCATCATTTACTACGTGGATTTTAATTTGTATGTATTATTATGCATGAATTGTGACTAATGTATTTATTACCGCCCTGCATTGTTGCATACATTGCTTGTGTGGTTTATAGCCGAATAAAGTTATATAATGTAATTGTAAATAGATAACCTCCTCTTTTATGGCACAGAGAGCTAAAACGTGATTGCGATCCACCTCATAAGTTACAGCCCTTTTACTTGGTCACAGCTGAGGAGTTCGGATATTATTAGTTAATGTTTAATCTCTTGGGATCTCACTCAAAGTGGTTACGGCAATATCACTGTAGACCCATTTCTTTTTGTGACTGAGCGCAACTGCACTTGAGCGACACTTCACCCTTGACATCCAGTGGAATTCATGTGGTTGTAAATGTGTCTGGGCTTGAGAGGTATTTATTGTGCCTGGAGAGAGGATAAAGTAGATTGTGCATCTTCAAAGCACAAAATAATAGTGCTGGTAAACCCAGAAATTAGTTCTGGCGTTTACAGATGGTATTTGCATTTTCATTTATAAGGACCAGTGTGCAAGGAGGAGAGTTAAAGGCTTAGAAAGGAGGATGCGAAAAGGGGCACGTGCATGCAATAGAATGAGAAGGAAGGAAAATAAAGCAAGGGAGGGACTGATTGAGAGAGGGCGCCATCGATGACGAGCAAGCGAAAATATGAGCGAGAAGGGTTTTGAGTTAGAGGGTAAGAAATAAAGCGAGAGTGTTGGATGAAGGATGTGGAGGTAGAGAGTGGGGGTTGGGTGGGTGATTTGTAAAGATAATTGGGTGGGAGGGGGTAGAGAGAGTGGGCGTAGGGTGGGAGGTGTTGGTAGCGAGAGTGTGGGAGGTTCTGTGGGTGGTTGGAGAAATTGGGGGTAGGGGTACAGAGAGTGGGTGGGAGTAGAGAGTGTGGAGGTAGGGTGGGTGCATGGTGGTAGATGGGTGGGGTATGTGGGGTGGAGGATAAGGGCAGGGTGGTTGGGTGTGGGTAGAGTGTGATGGTAGGGTGTCTGGGGCACTGTATACTCTAAGCCAAATTCTAGCCAACCAAGTTAAAGGTTAAGATGTTCTCTTTTATGCATGAGTGCCTTGAAACACACATAATTAGTTTCTTCATTCAGCAGGCACCATGTGATAATCACATCGACTGGTATTCAAAATTACTTATTATGCGCTAACGGCCCTCCTGAAAGGCACTAACAAGAACAAGATTTAATTGCCGGATGCTGAGTGCAGTGACTGGGAAGTGGCAGCCAACTTAGTTCCCAAACTTTGCCAGCTCTCTCTGGCTCCAGAAGAGGACCTTTTACATGTTCTGTTCTTTTGCACAGCATATAGTGACATATGCACCAAAAACCTTGAAGATTCTCCTTAGATAATCTAGTCAGACCCAATGTCGCCCTGCATGAACCTTCTTGCTGTGAGCAGTGTGCTGCAATATGTGAGGCAGGCACTCTATGGAAAACACCATCTACTAACAATAATATAACCACATAATTGTGGTTTACCTTATTTGCTTGAAGTGATACCTAAGAGCATTGTAACATCTGAACTAGGAGTATAAGGATTATGAATGTATCCCCTGTGAAATGAAATTACTTGTTGACTATTTGGGCATTGCTGTTTTAAGCTTGAATTACTATTAATACTCCTACTACTTGAGGTGTAGTCCTTGGTCACAGTTTGAACACATTTGGCTGTGATTTATTTTGGTAAAGTGTTAGGGTCAAATTTGAAAGTCTGTTTGAAGTTCATATCATATTAGTGTTGCTCTATCAAGAATCATCATTTACTACGTGGATTTTAATTTGTATTTATTATTATTCATGAATTGTGACTAATGTATTTATTATCTGTTTTTGTTAATGTTAATGTTGCAGATGTTATTTATGTGATTTGATTTATTTATTTGACACTTGTATAGCGCAAATAAATTACTTTTATGGCTTGCAGCTGAATAAAGTTATGTAATGTAAATGTAGATAGATAACCTCCTCTTTTATGGCACAGAGAACTAAAACGTGATTGCCATCCTCCTGAGTGAGTTACAGCCTTTTTACTTGGCCACAGCTGAAGAGTTCTCATATTATTAGTTAATGTTTAATCTCTTGGGATCTCATCCAAAGTGGCTGTGGCAATATCGCTGTAGACCCTTTCCTCTTTGTGACTGAGCAGCAACTCCACTTCAGTGACACTTCACCGTTGTCAACCAGGAGGATTCATGTGGCTGTAAATGTGTCTGGGCTTGAGAGGTATTTATTGTTCTTGGAGATAGGATAAAGTAGATTGCGCATCTCCAAAGCACAAAAGAAAAGTGCTGGTAAACCCAGGAAGTAGTAACCGACTCCTAAATCAAGCACTGAGAAAGCCAATAGTTTTGGTGTCTTCTGCTGGCCTTTGTATTTAGGCACCAGTGTGCAAGGTGGAGAGTGAAAGGTTTCAAAAGAGGCTGCGATAAGGGCGCATGTGGGCAATAGAACGAGAAGGAATGAGAATAAAGCAAGGGAGGGAGCCATTGAGTGATGGTGCCATCGATGACGAGCAAGCAGAAATATGAGCGAGAAAGGTTTTGAGTGAAAGGGTAAGGAATAAAGTGAGAGTGTGAGAGGAAGGATGTAGAGAGTGGGTGTGGGGTAGGTGGGTTGTTGGGAGAGTTGGGTGTGAGGGGGTATAGAGAGTGGGTGATGGTAGAGAGAGCGTGGGGGATTGGGTGAGGGTAGAGAGAGTGGAGGTAGGGTGTCGGGTTGGGTGAGGGTGGAGGTAGGATGGGTGGTTGGAAGTAGAGAGATTGGGGGTAAGGTGAGTGGGAGTAGGGTGGATGGGGTAGAGAGAGTGGGGGTTTTGTTGTGTGTATGGAGGTAGATGGGTGGTGTGGCTGGGGTACAGAATGACAGTAGGGTAGGTGGGTGTGAGTAGAGAGTGTGGTCAGGGTGGGTTGGGCAGAGAGTGGGGATGAGGTGGGTTGGTGTGTTGTAGAGAGAGTTGGGTGGGTGGAGTAGATAGAGTGGTGTAGGGTGGGTGGAGGTTGGGGTAGGGGAGTAGAGAGAGTCGGGATAGAGAGAGTCGGGATAGAGTGGGTGGGAGTAGAGAGAGACTGGGTGTAGGTTGGGTGAGGGTAGAGATTGGGGTAGGGTGGTTGTGTGTAGGTAGAGAGAGTGACGGTAGGGAGGGTGGTTGGGGAAAGATAGAGTGGGTAAGGGTGCATAGGGGAATGGTGCATTGTAGTAGATGGGTGGGGCTAGATAGAGTGAGGGGTGGGTGAGGGGTAGCGAGTGGGGATAGGGTGGGTGGAGGTTGGGTGCATGGAGGTAGTTACACATCTGCCTGCCTCTACTCTTTGCCCTCTGCAACTTATCCAGATCAGGACTGTGAGACTTGTCTTTGGTTTCAAACCCAGAGATCCTATCTCTCAGCCTTGAAATCTCTCCACTGGTTCCCGGTGGCTGCAAGGATCACCTTCAAGACCCTCTGCATTGTCCACAAGGCTTTCTGGGGCCTGGGTCCACACTACATCCAACTCTCTCTTCCTAAGCACTTTCCTTCTCAAGCCCTCTGCTCAACCACCTCCAACTCTCTGAGGGTCAGACACTTCTGCAGGCTGAGGATGGGGGATTGAGAGTGGTGCCTCCCTGTGGAACAGCCTCCCTGCCTCTCTCAAACTTGATCAGGACCACCTCAGGTTCTGGAAGCAACTCAAGACCTTCCTTTTTGCTTCTACTTTCTCTCTCTCTCCCCTGCTGATGTTCTTGACTGCTGCACTAACTGGTTTCCTGGTCTCCCTCTGAACCTTATGGGGACCAGGCTCCTTCATGACCAGTAGCCCCATGCACTGCCTCTGGGACTACCACACACTAGAGACTGTATCTGCAACCCTACAGTCCCTTGCCTCCTTGCACCTACTTAGAACCGGCCACCCCGACAGCACTTACTTTCTTTGCTTATTGCACTCTCCCTTTCCCTCTCCCTGGCACTTCTCCTCTTGCTTCCCCCTGCATTTTGCATGATCTGAATGATATAAGGCCTAGTAAGATTGTTTGTTTTGTCCTACCTTTGTCTCCCCTTCTTTGTCTTGCCACGCCTGGAAACACTTGTGTGCATGCGCATAATAAATTACCTATCATATCATATCATATCATATCATATCATATCATAAGGTGGTGATGGGTAGAGCTAGAGAGCGAGGTGTGGGCGGGTGGCGGAAGAGAGTGAGAGGTGTGGGTTGAGAGGGTGGGGCTAGAGAGTAGGGACAGTGTGGGTGGGTAGTGTAGAGAATGGAGGTAGAGCGAATGAGTGGGTAGAGTAGAGAGAGTGGAGGTAGGGTGGCTGGGGGTACAGAGAATGGAGGTAGGATGGGTGGGTGGGGGTAGAGAGAGCAGAGACATGGTAGAGAGAGTGGAGGTAGAGTGAGGTTTGGTAGAGATAGTACAGTCAGTGTGGGTGGGGAGTAGAGAGAATGGAGGTATGCGTGGCTGGGTTAGAGAGAGTGGATCCACTGACTTTTCAGAATTCTTAAAACATTTGGTTAATCAAGTTTTCCTGGACCTCTGCACCAGTCGCTTGGAATCCTTAAGAGAGGATGTATGTTGCTGTTTGAGGGATGGAACATTTCACTTTAATCAGGGATTTTAGGCATTGATTCAGGCGTTTACTCGCAACCCATGCGTGGTTTGAAGTTATTCCGTGCATTAGTTATTTAAATATTGAACAGAGAAGGGGGTGCACCCTTCTCAAAAATAGGTAGCTATAACTTGGGGATTTACCCGAAACTGTTTTCTTAGAAATGGTACAACCGCCATCTTGATTTTCTGTCGATTGAAGAGATATTTGCAGCTATAGTCAAGGATATGGTTAAGTTAAACTCAGGAAAAAAGCTATTAATAGGTCAAATAACATGCAAATGTCATTAGGCTAGAGGTGGGCGGGGGTGGCTAGAGGGCACCAAGTGAACTTTGGGAGCTTGAGGGAGTCTAGGGACTGAGTTTGCAACACAAAGCTTTCTGTAGCCTCGGTTATAGCCTCGAATAGTCGACATCTCAAAGCAAACTGCGTCCCAGAAACAGTGTGTGTTGTGGGGGGAAAGGAAGAGGGCAGAGGAGTTGAGGAGGCTATCTAGGGAGTGGGGCGAGCTGGCACAGATGAGGAGGGCACTTGGTGTGGACCTGGGGGGAGGGGCAGGAATGCATTTTCTTTTCCGGCCGGTTTGCTGATATTTGCGGCTATATCCAAGGCTAGGTGTGTACCTGTGGTTACGAGTAATTCCGTGCCTGTGGCTGTGTATATTTTGGGGTGTCCGTGTTTTATTTCTTTTTGATTAATCATGTTTTCCCGGCCCCACGCACCAGTCGCTTGGAATCTTTAAGCGAGGATGTGTGTTGCTATTTGAGAGATGGTACATTTTACTTTAGTCAGGGATTTCAGGCATTGATTTTAGGATTGATTTTAGTGAGTGCTGATTGAACAGAATATATATATTCAGTGGAAAAAACCTAGGGAAAGAGATAGTTAAGGTGATCGCATTTAATGCAACAAGACCCCTGAAATTCAGCAATCGCATTTCTCGCAAAAATGCACCTCAACTATGCACCCCCTGTTGCGTAGCATAGCGTATGGCCACAATGATGACATCACAGATGACATCACTGATGTCATCACTAATGACATCATACATGGCTGCACTGATGGCGTCACTATTTACATCATGCATGACGTCACTGATTTGATAAATTACATTTTGAAAAACAGCAGTTTTTAAATATAAAATATGTGTACATATTTCAAACTTGCACAGTAAATTGTATTCTGCCCTTGCTTCTTTAAATATATATATATATATATATACATATATATATATATATATGTATATATATATATATATATATATATAGGTTGGCAAAAGACACCTTATAGTTAAGGTGAGTTTGACTCCCATAGGAACCCCTCAAAATTCTATCATTAATAACTTTTGATTCGAGTAATGGTTTTGTCTGAAATTTCAAAAAGTGATTAAAAACCTGCGCCCCCCCCAACAGCAAAGTTTCGTAAAGATGTGTTAAAAACAAAAATGTTTTTAAGCGTCACAATATTTTTTTGTCCAAAGGTGCGGCCTACTTCCCATTATTTTTCCCATAGACAAACAAGGTCAATTTTTGGCAAAACGCACAGACCAAACCGCTGGACGGATTTGGACCAGATCCAAAACAACTTGGGCACGAAGCGTTCACTCACAATCCATGTGTGGTTTGGAGTTATTCCGTGCAGTAGTTATTTAAATATTTGACAGAGAAGGGGTGCCCCATTTTCAAAAATATATAGCTATATCTTGGGGATTTACCCAAAACCGAGCGTTTTTAGAAATGCAACAATCGCCATCTTGTTTTTCTCTCGATGCGAGAGATATCCGCGGCTATAACCGAGGATATGGTTACATTAATGTAACGCTCACCTGGTATCCACGGGGACATCACTCAGCCTGTTCAGACCTCTTACGACCTCGAACCCTTCCCTGGAGTCTACTCGACCGGAGACTGGGCCTGAAACACAGGATTGGTAGAGTTTAACTCCCTATTGTCTCTGTGTGCTTGAACCCCTTCTTCCCCGGGGTCCAACCCTTCCCTTTGATCCACAGCTCACCTTGTTTTCTTGGAAAGTGTGCTCTCCGTCCTCCTTTCAGCGCAGGGGCGCGTTGATTGATGCGGGCTCGTTGCTGCCTAGTTACTTCACTGGCAAGAGTCTGTCAGGTAAGTATAATGAGTCTTTTGAACAGTTCTCTAACTTTGTTCCTTTCCTTCCTTAGATGATGGACAGCGTCCGGGGATGGTGACGTGCTGCTGAGATGAGTAGCGCTGAAGGTGATTGAGAGCGCGATGCGTGATGTGACCCTTTCGTATTTGTATTGAACTGAGTTATTTTTCTGTGTCTTTTAGGTGCCTCAACGTTTTCAGCGTGGATGCCGGTTATGAAGAAGAAATGTGGTGAGTAAGTGCGGCATGCAGCGCCTCTAGATGTTTCCACGCTAACCTGGAGTGTCTTTTCCCTCTTGCAGATGGATGAGAAGTTCCGGAGACAGAGTTCCCCCAGGGCGGCTGGGATTCAGGTAAGCGTTTGAAGCTCGTACAGTCTTTAAAAATAAGCAAAGATTTGCTGAATGCTTACTAATGCCTTTTTTCTGTTCTTTTCCCTTTTCCTTAGGAAGCGGCATGCCGGGATGGGAATGACACAGCCGAAGATGCCCGCAGAACAGAAGAAGCGATGAATGATGGGCAGAAGCGCTGCAAGGTAAGGCTGTTCTTAACGGTGTTCTTGTTCTTTCAGGAGCTGAGCGCAGAAGAAAGATGCAGGCCGACTGGAGACTGATCCGAACACGGTGAGTGTCATGCTGCAGGTGCAGAAAGCACAAAACATGTTTCTCATCCTGGGTGTGGCTTAAATAGTCTCTGGGTATCCCAGATGTCTCTGGGCTGAACCACACCCAAAAGACTAGACTGCACATGCAGTTCTGGGAACGGAAATATGTGGGGCCATCCATCTTGTCCCCATCAATGCACTACAAGTCCAATCCCCAATGTTATCCTATGGGAGTGAGTGCGTCTGGTGCCACAAGCACCAAGTGTGACTCCAAGTGGGTATTTGGAGGGATGGAGAGGCCTTGAGGGCCATGTAGGTGATCGTGGCCTGGCTCCAGCCTGACATCTTGGAGGGCTGGGGACATGAGGGGCAGGAATCATGACAATTAAACGCAGGAAAAATCTATTTGTAAGTCAAAAACATGCTAATGCCATTAGGCTAGAGGTGAGCAAGAGCAATTTGGGAGTTAGAGGGGGTCTAGGGACTGAGTTTGCAAAACAAAGCTTTCTGTAGCCTCGGCTATAGCCTCGAATAGCCGACATCTCAAAGCAAACTGCATTCCAGAAAGAGTGTGTGTTGTGGGGCTAAGGGGAGAGGGCAGGGGAGGTGAGGAGGCCATCTGAGGAGTGGGTGGAGCTGGCACAGATGAGGGGGGCACTTAGTGAGGACCTGTGGGGGCAATGAAAGCATTTTTTTTTCTGCCCGGTTTGCCGATATTTGGGGCTATATTCGAGGCTATGAAGGACTATGTGTACCCGTGGTTAAGATATCTATTTTGGCTTTGTGTTTTCAGGCTTTCATACATGTGAGAGTGTGGAGAAAAACAGAAGAAAAAAGTTTTAAAAAATGAATACAAGGAGCCACCTTAATCTAGTTGTAGATGCCCCATACACTGTATTTTAGATTGTGTATTTTCACTCATGCTATTATATCTTGTGCCTATTAAATGTTTCCGTACCTCGTTTACTGTTATGTGTTATTCTCTGCTTTCTATATCTTCAGCTACCTTACATAACTACATGAGCAGTGTTGTACTGTATTGATCTTTTAAGTTCTATTATATTATAAAACCTGAAGTGAGCCCTGCCCCTTTAACTAAGTATTTGTAACCATGGTTATAATAAAAGTCAATGAACTGTAGCTACAGGTATAATAAAAAAATGTTTTCGTTATTATTTTATTGTATTTGTGTATTTATATGTGATAAGTAGTCCTTAAAATGACTGTTTTGGTGAGTGTAGTATTTTAATATATTTGGAGTACTGTTTTGATGTTATGAAGGAATACCGTATTTCCTTCATCGGTTAGGTGTACTCCATCATGTCTATCGAAATTGGCCATGTAGAACTCTATGTTGTTGTTTGAATTCCATAATTGGTTGTGGTCTCTCATGAATGGTGAAACTACGTTATTAACATTGCCCTGTGATTTCTCAATTTTACCATTCAATCTGATGGTCCATCTCCATTTTTGTCTCTAAGTCAAATTGGAAAAGATAAAGATGGTGTGAGGAAATAGTTCCATTCATTTTCCCATGTATTTTTTTATCATTAAAGTAAGGACAGTACACCCCCCAAATCATTGCCTCCAGAATGAATTAGTATAAGGTCTGGCTGCGCTGTAATTTTGGAAAAACCTGGAACCAACGCATTCCCCGCAAATCCGAACCATTTAATTGTAAAATTTCTCCAACCTAGGCTAATGTTAATATTTAGTTTCTCACAAAAACAGCCGGTAACAAAAACAGCCAACTGTCTCCGATCTCCGATCAGCCACACTGTTTTCAAACCAGCCATGAAATCTGCAGTCTTTCTCTGTTTCCAGAAAAATGATTCCTAGTTTGTATTTCTAGTAGCTTGTATTAGCAGGGTATGTATGATATGTGTGTTTTCGAGATTGTACTTGGTTGATGGTTGATGCTACTGTTGTAATTATCCATGGCTATCCAGCAGCCACAAAGTGCGTAGTGCAGCTACCCGCGGGTAGATGTAGCACCCTGTGCAGCCACTGCTATATTATGGCAAATAGCCCGTCATGTGTTTCTGGATGTGTAGTATCCGTGGCTATCCGACATTTCAGGTGGAGCAGCCTCATAGATGCATTGAGTGTTTTGGGGGTTTGGGAGAGATCAGGGGAGGTGGAGGAGGACCATGGGGCATGGAGGGATAATGTTAGGCATGTCACAGATACTTGTTTGGAGTTTGGGGAGTGGAAATACATATTTTTATTTATAGTTTTTTAGTAAAGCCGCGGCTAACAGCAAATGGCCATGAAGGGCTTTTCTAGGGCTTTTCTATAACCGTGTCTATTGAAAAGCATGTGCGTAGGCACATCAATGCTTTTCATCACTTTATTGGTTGTAGGCGCGGTTATATTTAAAGCCACATTTATAAACTATAGATTGTCTGTGCAATAATCAATTTTTTATGTGGATGATACAGTACATGATTTTATTTGTGTGTGTTATTTTATCTGCTTAGGTGTTCTGTTATATCGTTTGAAGGGTTGAAGGCCAATTTAATTTGGTTTTGGGCTTGTAGAAAAATGTACATGTGGCCGCAAATACAAAGCAAGGTCTGCAGCCGCATCAAATAGTTGCGGCTATGAAAGAGTCTCGGTGGGTAAAAAATTGATGTCTGTGAGTTTCATTGTTTGATATTGGTTGTTGTTAATGTTCTATTTGTGTAGCTCTTTGTGATTGGTTGTAGTGAAAATGTGTCATCCATTTTAGTAGTTTTATTGGTATATAGTCCTCTTTTTTTGGTATTGATTTTGTTAGGTGTAAAAGCAACCATTTTCTGCAGTTGTATCCTTTTGATTCCAGAACTCTCACTGTGCACATGGCAGAAGTGCGGCTGACTAATGTGAAAATAAGTGATGATAAATATTTATATATTTAAAGGTTTATTAGCATTGTTGTGTGTGTTTGCTATATTAAGCACTGCTATCTGGAGGTGTTTATTGTTTCAACTGCTCTGATTGTGTGGCAAGTATTTTTTAATGCATTTTTTAAGTTTCACTAACATGGACCTAAACAATTAGATTTTTCAATGAGTGACATTTTTATGCAGGCATTTTTATTTTTGTGTTCCCGTTAGTGATGTTGAAGGTTTGTTTGATTGAATTTGTTGTAATTTTAATGCATTTTCAGCTATGAAGTACTCTTAGTTGTTTTGAGTTTAGTGTGAGGTGGTACAATTTATGGTGTTTTGCAAGTTCATTTTAGTTATTTTTGTATTTTTATATTTTGTTGTAGGTGCATCATTGTCATCATCCCACTGTACTTGTACCAGATGTTGTATAGTTAACTCCCGCGAAAGGTCTTCCTATATTCAAAACATAGTGGTACTGCTGGAGATGGGAGCAGCACTTCTGTAGTCAGTTAATGAAAAGGCTCCTTTGTGAACCTTTTTAAGATTTCAGAGGATTTTTTAAATGGAGTGCTCTAGTGCTGCAGGTGTTTTAAGAATCTGGTTGTTGGGGGCAGCACCTTTACTTTTTGTAGGTTGATTGTGCACTACCACTGCTCACAGCTCTAGTGATGAGGGAAGACCACATGTAGGTCAAAACAGGCTGCAGACTGGTAAGGGGCAGGCCAGTTAGAAACAATTGAAGGTCCATGTCTTGGTGTGTTTTTCCACAAGGTGTATTTGACTTTCTCCATTTCTATATTTTGCCCTGAAATATGAACATTTTATTTTTGAAAGTACTTTTGTTTATACCTGTTTGCTTATCCCACCCTGTTCTCTCTAGTTCTCCAAGTGTATTTAACCTTCCCCATCCTATGTCCTGAAACCACCCAGTATAATGTTCTTCGTTTATTCTTACCCAGTTTATATATCCCTGTTTGTTTATTGTATGTTTTTTTTAATCCAAGTGGGATCTTTCCCAATTACCCATTGATTAGTATGTGCAAAGAGAAAAGTTTTGTATGCCCACATGTTGTATCTAATATAGTGTATGTAATGCACTGCATACAAGATATGAGGGTCATAAAAACTTGTGTATTAAATTGTGTTTCTTAAAGTGTGTGTGTTCTTTAATTGATTAGGATTTCATTTTTTTCAGAAAGAGAGATATTCTTTTTTTTTTTTAAATAGATGCATAACTGCGACTACGGTGTAGCCCAATGGGTTGTTGTGAAAGGGGCCACTAGGGGTCCCTAACGTCTATGGAAACAAAGCGAGTCACCACACACGATAGATACGCCAGGCACGAGGTTGTATTCCCAAAGATAGGGTTTATTGCAAAGCAAAAGTCTCAGTTGGCCAACTCGGTCTCACGCCCTGCAACGTGTATCTCTAGACCTCGAGGGACGCAAGAGAGTGACATACGTACATCAGTTACATATATACAAAATGCATATCAAACAATCAGCTATGACATGTTTAACACCCCCCTTTTATTGGGTTTCTTTGAACTTGGTGTGATTATGGACATCTCTGACAACTATGACACCTTCAAACATCTATTCTAGTAACAATTTGCAATTTGTGAGTGCAGAGGCATCTTTCAGTTGTTGAATAGAACACAGCGCTTCTGTTCTTGGAAGCGAGCTACATATGGGGGGAAGAGTTGCATTCCAGACCTTGCTATCTATTAGGTGCTATTCGTGTCCTGGGTGCCGACACGCTCTGGCGGGGCTCAGCAAAGGGGTGCCGTAAGAAAAGCATAATTCAAGCCTTTAACTGTATTATTCTAATATAATCTACCATATAACGAGACTGGCTGGCAGCTGTGAAATGATTAAATGCCCTGCAGCTCTGCTTCAAGGCTACATTCGGGAGGGAGCTGGGCATTCTTCCTGGCGCTGCCTACGTTATGTTTCAACAAACTCTTGTTATCCTCACGGCCCTGCGGCCTTGTCCTTTTTACGTGCAGACAACAATGTTTTATAGTCGAGAAGTGTAAGCAGAAAATATACTGTGAAGCAATAGGAACAGAAAGCAATGAGCAATGGTTAGAAAACAAAATGGCGATTCTTGTTAGATCAAAATGGCCGTTAATTGGCAAACTCGAAAACCTATATTCTGTCATATCGTGCATGAGACGGTTGGCACACGACCACCAAAATACGTTTGTGGTCACAAAGTAGAGGTATCCATTTTTCTAGACTGACAAACCCTCCTTTGGCCGTATGACAAACGTCTCATCTATTTATTGAAACCTCTTCTAGTGATGATGAGTCTGAAGTACTTACGTCTGAATTTTTCATGCTATTGTAAACATCATCGTCTTCATCAATATCTATTGCCATCAACTCTTTTACGGTTTTCATTTCATTTGGGTCTTGGACAGCTCGACCATCAGGTTGTTTTTTCTTCGTCATCATATGCATACATCCTTCCGTACATCCCTTGTGTTACCTCGGCGCAAACTACTGGTAGGCAATGTATGCAACAACAGCACGTTAGGAATATTCCAAACACCACTACTAATATTGAAATCAACTTCCATCCCCAAGAACGTAGTATTCCCCAAAACCAAGATCCTATTCCCCAGCTCCCTTCTTTAGCAGGCAGTTCAGAGCTTAGGACATGCATTTTCTTTATCGCTTCAAAGATCGTAGGGGAATAGTCATCGACATAAACGCAACACGCTGATCCCACTATTTTGCAAAGTCCTCCACGATCAACCAGGATCACATCGAGAGCCATTCTATTTTGCAGCGTCATTAACCTGATTCCTCTTTCTTCCAACGTCATGTTAAATAGTATATCTGTTGTTGTGTTTATGGTATTTTTTAGCATTCTGTACAGCTGCCTTATATTATAGGCGTTCACTATCTGCCCTAAGAATGGAATGAATGATTTTGCTACATCAGTTGCTATCAAAACACCCTTGTTAGTCCTTTTGACTCTAGTTCTGGATAGTCTGGCCATGTCTGCTGTATGTGTACCCACGTCTATAGGAGCGTCCTAGCCGTATAACCGGGGTTATATCCGCAGTTATGTAATTTGTCAAATTAAGGAAAAAAATGTTAATTGTGTTTGTACAAGTATTCTTTGGAAGGATTGTGTTGGGATTTATTGATTGTTATAGGTTGTAATAAAAATGTCTTGGGCATTGTACTTGTTTGCTTTCTACAGTCTTTTTGTGCTATGGATTTCCGAAAGCTATGAAAGTGATATTTTGTGAACTTTTCTCATTCTGATTGCAGAACTCAGAGTGTGTTTGGCTGTTGTGAAGATCTTTTAATTATTTAGAGCAGCTGAAGGTGAGTGATTGTGTGTTTTTCTATATTTTATGTATATTATGAATTGTTGTATTTGTAAGATAAATTAAGTATGTTTGGGTGTCTGATTTAGTCAATTCATAAGTATTGTTTGGAAAGTTGGGTTTTCTATATTTTAGTTGATTGATGTTAGGAGAGTGATGAAGCAGTATCGCATGTTATGCTATAGCTACGTGTGACAAAAAATATATGCAATTAAAGGTTCTTTTCTCACTGACATTGGAAGATGTGATATGAATGGGGGTGCAAATGAAACCGTAGTGTCAACCAAGCAGCATAACTTTACCCTTGGCAAATATTGCAGATGTGTATGTGCTTTGTAGTTGGATTTTAAGGTGTTTTTGTGACCCTAGTTTAGTGATTTTCTACTGTGTTAGAATTGTGAAAGTCTTTGAATGTGCCTTTAAATTTGAGAAGTTTGTTATCCAATTTCAGATCACAAACATTTAGTTATGGCTAGAGTATGGCAGGTATTATTGAAGTCTTTTGGCAGTTCAGGAAAAATACAGCAGGTAAATGGTTTCTGATAAAATTTGAACTGAAGTGAAACATGTAAATTCATAGTGGCAAGGTGGGTATGGTCTTATAGTTTGCATTTCATCTTGTATGCAGTAATGTATAAAATGTGTTTGACTCTTTCTATATAGGTATGAGTTTGCAAATGACATGGTTTATGCACATATCTCTCTTAATATGTGCATGCTTTATCATGAATTGTTAGGTTATGGAAAAAGTGGGTACTGTGGCATGTAGGATTAGCTCACTTTTTATTTAGGTTTATCATTGAAAGAATGTACTGTGCCAACAACAGATACATCACAACCCAACAAACGTAATACCCACATAGGGAAAGTCGACTTTTCTCATCTTATTTAGGCTATACGTGCTGCTGAATAGCACCCCACATTACTCAAGAACTTAGAGGAGAGTCCTACATAGGGCATTCTTTTATACTGCAGTATTTCTACTCCCATCTAATTGTTGGTAGTCATTTAGGAATAATAATCAGCAACCATATTTGGCAGTTTCACAATTTGTTTGTAAATGGTGTGCTTTGGTAGGGCAGGAACCTATTTGGGTTTCATGCTATGTAATATCATATGTTGTTACACAGTGCACTGACATAGGGAGATGGGTGCATAGTTATTTGTATTATTAAACAAGCAGCATATCTCTACCCTTGACACATATCTCTGCTGTGTTTGTGCTTTGAAGTTGGATAGCAAGCTTTTCACTATGATCCCATATTTGTAACTACATTTGTGTTAGATGTGTGGACTATTTTGAACGTGGCCTTAAGTATAACAAGAATTATGATGGAGTGCAGCTGATAAATGCTTACTTGGTTTTGATGTTGGCAAATATTACTTTTTTGTGGTAATGCCTGGATTCTGCCATACTACAGGGAAGTGGTTTTGGAATTGTAGTCTGAAGTTATGGTTACAATATGTGGGGTATTACTGAAAAAATGTTCACTGAAATGGATGCAAAGGTATTATTGATGAGGTTCGCTAGGGTAGCATTCTGTGGCTGACCAGGGCACTTGGTCATTCAAACTCTAGTGAGAGTGGAGATGGGCAGTGGAGGGAGGATGCACATGGTGATGTATTTTGTTGAGTGGCAGTTGTAGCGATTAGTTTATAGGTGAAATGCAGGATAGTGGGTAAGGCCATTGGCATTATCAGGCTTGAACAGATACAAACAGGTGAGGCCCTTGTCTTTGCATGTCATTTGATGAGGAAACTTAAGGAGGACTGATTAAATAGGTGGTGGGAGCAGTAAGTGAGTGGCAGACTCTGGTCATGTGACCATTAGCCTACTCAATGCTGAATACATTTGATATAAAGTACAATTCTTGCTATATATTCAAAATATAAAGAAACACATTGACTGGCCTTCACCATCCCAATATGTTTTTTTACAGCTTTTTTGTGAGATACCCTCAAGAAGGCAACAACGTGCCATAAAAAAGAATTGTGTGCAGGGAAGTCAAGTTTTGAAATATAATATTTTAAAAAGTAGTGCTCTTAAATCTGTAGATACAAATACTGTAGATAATACAACAATACCTCTTATCGATGATACTTTTCAAAATATGCAATTTCAAATAGGAGATGTCCCAACTGAACAAATTGATGGAACCGGGAATGTTTTTAGTGAAAGTAAGAAAAGAAAAATGTATAAAATCTGTTAGTAGCTAGTAAAAAAACTAAGAATTTTAGAAGAAAAGATAGCAAATGTGCTATTCATTTGAAACAGAGAAATACAGATATATATATATATATCAGAGCATGTAACACGCTTGAGTTTTTACAAATCTTTGGATACATGTGAAACCAAAATCTAGTAGAAGTAAAAATTAAAAAAGCTTTTCATATGAAAAGAAAATTGTTGATTTTCCTATTGAATAAACTTAAGAAATTACTTAAGGTGACTTCTCCATTCTATACAAATATAGAAAAAGTTCATGTATTTACACGTGACAAATGTTGTGATGTGTTTGGTGGAGAGTGGAAACACACTTCTCATACATAAAGATTTTACAATGAGGAGAGTTACATTGAAGGAAATAATGTTCCCCTATTTATTCATGAGAGTGGACATAGCTATGAAGTATGAAATGGTGTGATTTCTGAAAAAGAAGAAATTCTATGGTCTGATAATACAGAAATGGAATATTTAGGTCAGTCTATAATAAAACCTTAAAAGCATTGTGAGGTATGGATGTGCAATTGTTTTGTGCAATATTGATATGTTTTCTTGTAAAGCCTTAAAAAGATGTTTGCAATTTTGCACAAACATAAAAGTGTTCAAAGACAGATCAAGATGCTCCAGAGAATAGATGACTATGAAGTTTGTGAAAAAACAGAACTTCTGGGTCACTCTCTAGCTTGTCTTGATAAAAGTCGATGTAATAGTCAGTTTCATCATATATACGGATACTGGCTGTACATCATACTAAAATGAGATACCTTCTAGTTGAACTATATGAGTGCAAAACACCATGTATATTTCTTGCGCTTTTAAATCAAACACTTCTGACTGGAACTGTAGAAAGTTTATTTTCTACAATGCAAATGATAAATATCATGCATTTAAAATAGAATGCGTACGTAGTTTAAAAACTTACAGGAAGTGGAAATGATGATTCTTTGTTTTCTAAGGATCTGATTTTTCAACAGTATAAAAAAAGTATTGCAATGTTTGAGTTGTATTCTACTGTAAGACATGACATTGTTTGTATATCTTGTTGACACACTTTTTATATGTCTCAAACGCAACTAATGTACTTTGAGAAGAAAATTAAACAAAGTGTACAGAATGTTTGCCAATAACTTTATCTGTATTTTTTGTAGAAGAACGATTTGACACAAGTGAGGGCCTTTATGTTTGTAGACACTGTGTTGGGTTTTATAATCAAAGAAGTATTGAACGACATGGTAGTGCCTGATATCCCTGTTGTGCTTCAATAATTTAACATGTTTGAAGTGATTGCATTGCAAACTGTTCAGGGTCCAGCGATGGCATGGAAGGCCACCTTGGTGGCAATGACCTGGGCATGGGTATGGGGGAGGGCGATATGTTTCAACACATGGTACAGCAGGGCATCCAGTACCTGGTCAAGTATTTTTGAGAAGCATGGTTGTGACAGCCCGTGCAGCTCAACAACAGTGTGCTGATACGTTCCAGTTCCAAGGAAATGCAGCACCGAGTCCACCTTAAGCAAGGGCAGGATTGTCGTCCGGATGCTGATGTGGCTTCTGATGTCATCCTCAATCATGGTGACGATAGACATGATTGTTGGACAGTCAAGCCGGTATAATGTGTGGATCTGCCCTGTGGTCAGGTATCAGGGTGAGGCCCTGATGCGGGGTATTGCAAGCTGCCTGCAGGATCGTGCCACCTGCACATTTGGGTTTGGTATGGATGCCGGGTTCACTATCGGATGCCTGCGCCTCCTCCGCCTCCTCCTCCTCTGCTGCCACAATGTGCACTGCTGTCTGTAGGTTCAATAGCCCAAATGCTGCTACAGCAGCTGCCTGCATGGTTGTGTTTGGAGTTGGCCTGGGTGTGGGTGTGGGTCTTTTGTAGGCTCCCAGTTGCCTGCAGGGTGCAGCTGGGCTCATTTAGTGCACCTGTGGCCTGATTAAGCTCACCTGCCACTGTTTAACGCCATCTGCGTGGTGGCAGCGATACCGCCATGTTGTTCACCATATTTCCGCTGGTATTTTGGCAGTTATTCTGTGTCTTTGCTACTCGTAATGCGCACATTGTTACGTATTGCCGGTAACTGGGGGTATGTCGGTGTGTCGAGGCGCTGTTTCCGCTGACGCAGTTTCTAGGTGCATTGGCTATGCGGGTGTGGCTCCGGGGTGATGGTGTTTCCAGGATCGCAGGTCGGAATTTGCCAGCTCAGTAAACGGTGACAGTACGGTTTTACGAGAACCGTTAAATCCGGTCCAGCGTACTCGTAATGAGGTCCATAGATGCTACATGGTGGCGGATCAGAAGCTGGACCGTAGCAGTTTGTTAGCAGATAACTTAATGGGAAATCAATGGCGGCACATCCATTTAATCCAAACCTTCCTTGAAGTCAGAATAATGACAGTATGGCCGTTCTTATGGGTGGGAGTTCTGGGTTTTCCTGGATGCAGGCGATGGGACTGTCGGATCAACCTTGGAGCCTTGATGTGTGTTACGGGTTCCCATGAGTCCTCTGCTGCTGAATAACCTTTCCATTGAACCATTTATTGGAGCCTGCCCTTGTGGTACCTTGAATCCCGTATCCTAACAACCTCGTATTCCACAGAGGAAGGATCTTCCCTTGTATCTGTTGCTTTATCTTTCTTAAGTAGGGATACGGTATATAAGATCTTAACAAAGAAAAATGGAATATGGGATGAACGCATTGGAGGATTTTGGGTAATTTCAATTTGAAAGCTACAGGATTGATCTGTTCCTTGATGGTAAAGGGACGAATGAATTCCAGTGAAAGCTTAGATGTGTGTACCCATCTTGGGAGGTGTTTAGTGTATAGCCAGACTTGGGTACCCACCTTTCATCCAGGATCCACTCTGTGATGAACAACAGCTTGATGCTTGTAGCATTGTTTGCTGTAAGTCAGATTCTCGTGGGCTTTCTTGTGGGCCATGGCAATGGAAACCAAAAGAGAGTCAACAGAAGGCACATTAGAAAAAGGACTCATCTTGATCGCTGAGTGGGTGCCATTATTATATGTGAATTCTGCTGTGGGTAAAAGACTCACCCAGTTATCCTGTTCAGTGTTGATAAAGCATTTTAGGTATTGCTCCATAGTATAATAAAGCCGTTCAGCAGTCTGGCCATTGGAAAAGGGATGGTAACCAGATGTGAGCACTCATTCAATTCCGAGTAGTTAGCAGAGCATCTTCCAAAATTTGTAAGTATATGGAGTGCCTTGGTTGGATAATATAGACAACGGGAGACCATGTAAGCAAAACATCTCCCTAAGAAACACTTATGCCATCTCAGGTGCAGTGGGTACTCCTTTCAAAGGGGTAAAGTGGGCTATCTTGTAGAAGTAATCGATGGTAACCATAATGGCTGAACAACCCTGAGAAGGGGGGAGGTCAACCACGAAATCAGTAGAAATATGACTCCACAGTTCCACTGGTGACTTGGGTTGTTCCAGGAAACCTACTGGTTTGGCTGTGTAATATTTACTTCTGGAGCAAGTAGGATCGGACAGAACATATTGCTGTATGTCTTGATGGAAGACCACCAGAAGAACATGATTAAACAGTGATTAAATACGATGTAGCAGCAACTCCCTTGTGACCAGCCAAGTGAGAATCATGTCCCCATGATAAAATCTGGATTAGGAGAGGATGGCTAGGAACCAGGCCTGATGATGAGAAGGAGGGGAATGGGTTATGTCGGACGAATCCTCCTTGACCTCTTGTAAGAATGATGTGATGGTAAGGAGAAACTTGCTTCTGGGAAGGATGGGTTCTTGATGGGGGACGTTGTCTGGACATCTAGCAGGATTCCGAGAAAGACCATCAGCAAATGTGTTCTCGCTAGCTGGAATGTGAGTGATGTTAAAGTCTTATTGAGCAAAAAAGAAGACCCACCGAGCCTGTCTAGAATTGTGACAGTCCATCTGCTGTAAGATCGTGAGGTTGTGATGATCAGTGTGGATCTCAAACAGGTGTATGGAACCCTGGAGTAGATGTCTCCATTCGTTACAGGCCTGTTTAATGGCCAGAAGCTCCTTTTACAGGACTGAGTAGTTGGCTTAGCTGGGAGTCAGTCTTGGAAAAATACATGATGGAATGTTCCCGGCTATTCACCAGTTGCTTCAGTATTGCTCCAGTGGCACCAGCAGAAGCATCAGTTTGCACGATGAATGGCAGACCATGATTGGGTTGTCTCAATATGGGAGCTGAGCAAAACCTCCTCTTGAGTTCCAGAAAGGCGCCTTCAGCCTTCAAGTTCCACGAGAATTGGACATCCTTCTTGAGGAGCGCCGTAATGGGAACCACTAGATAAGAAAAGCCCTGTATGAGTTTCCGGTAAAAGTTGGCAAGTCCCCAAATCTTTGTACATCCTTAACAGATGACTGAGACGGCCAATCCAGCATGGAAGACATCTTCTTGGTGTCCATTTCTACGCCCTTGTCAGACAGGAGGAATCCGAGATAAGGAACAGAGGAGACTTCAAATAAACATTATTAAGGTTTGACCAGTAGCTGATGGAACCAAAGGCGCTTAAGGACATCAGTAGGTGAAGAAAATGCTGGTCTAAACTGGGGGAGAAAGCCAGAATATCGTCCAAGTACACAATCACTGAGAAGGACAAGAGGTCACCGAACAATCTGCCCATAAAGTGTAGGAAAATCACTGGGGCATTGACGAGGCCGAATGGCATGACTCTGTACTCAAAGTGACCATAGGGGGTGCAAAATGCAGTCTTCCATTCATCCCCTGCACAGATCCTCAGCAGGTGATAAGCACCTCTGAGATCCAGCTTGCTGAAGATCACAGGACCATGAACAGACTCAATAATGTCCTTGATGAGTGGCATCAGATATCGGTCTTGCACAGTTACCTTGTTTAGACCCTGGTAGTTGATACATGGCCATAACTCATGTGTATCTCATTTAGGGATGAAGAATAATGAAGCCCCAGTCGGGGATTTGAAAGGTTGAATAAGCCAGTTTTGCAGGTTGTTATCTAGATACTCCCGAAGAGCTGCCTTTTCAGGTACCGTTAAAAAGTACATCCTTCTGAATGGTACCATGGCTTCAGGAGTTAAGTCTATGGCGCATTCTTCCAGTCTATGTGGTGGGAGTTCTTTGGGTGACATGTCCTCATATTCTCTGTACTGAAGTGGAATACTATTGACCACTACCATCTCATTTGCAGAAGAGGTTGCCGGTACATGCTTGTCACCAGAGACGGTAAAGCAATGGTTATTGCAGTTGTCAGTATGCAGTAGTACTGTGGTTAAGGACCAATTAATCAGAGGGTTGTGAAGCCGCAACCAGGGCATGCCTAGGATAATGGGAAAGTGTGCTGCCCTGATGATATCGAAGGTTATGGTCTCCTTATGATCAAAAACGGACATCTGTAAAGGTATAGATGTGTGAGTGATGGGACCAGAACACAAAGTGCGTCCATCTACCCCTTCCACGGTATGGTGATCTTGTTTAGCTAACTGAGGAAGCCCTTCCTGTTGAGCCCATTGCATATGCAGGAAGTTACCAGCTGCTCCACAGTCCAGCAGAGCCAAAACATTGGGTCGTTGTTGATTACCCCATTGAAGATTTATGATATGATATGATATGGCATTTATATTGCGCCTATACACAGGTGCTTCAAGGTGCGACGAGGCAAGGGAGGGGGAACAGAGCGAAGACAGACAACGATCTTACTAGGCCAGGTGTCATTCATATCGCACAAGTGCAAGGGAAGGTGGAAAAGAAAAGTGCGGGGATAATAAATAAACAAGATTAATAAAAGAACGGGAAGTGTAGTACATGGAAAAATAAATAAATAAAGAGTGGCCAGCAGGTGGCAAGTGCAGGGTGAGTGCTGAAATAAGTGCTGGTGGGGAGACTGTTGGGATACAGAAAACAGTCCCCAGGTGCAGAGGTTGCCAGGGAGGCAGTGCAGACGTGCATCTGGCAGGGCTTGGGCCCGAGATCAGAAGGGGCCAGGTAACCAGTGCAGTCTCAGTATCAGTTAGGAATTCAGCAGGGGAGAAGGGAAGAGAAATCAAAAGCAGGGAGGAAGGTTTTAAGCTGCTTCCAGAACCAAAGGTGGTTCTCCTCAAGTTTCAGGGAGACAGGAAGGCTGTTCCAGAGGGAGGCCCCAGCCAAAGAGAGGGATCTACCACCAACTCGTTGCTTGGAGAAGCGGCTGACCCTGAGGGAGTTGGAGGCAGATGAGTGAAGAGCTTGAGAAGGAAGATATTTAGAAAGAGAGAGTTGAAGGTATTGAGGCCCCAGGCCCCAGAAGGCGTTGTGGATGATTCAGAATGTTTTGAAGTTAATCCTCACAGCCACTGGGAGCCAGTGCAGAGATTTCAGTCCTGGAGAGATACGATCCTGGGCTTGAGGCCAAGGACAAGTCTTGCAGTCCTGTTCTGGATGAGTTGCAGAGGGCCGAGAGTAGAAGCAGGCAGATTTAGAAAGAGTCTGTTGCAATAGTCCAGCCTAGAGAGAACAAGAGCTCTGGAGACAGTGAGCTTCCGGGGGAAGGAGAGGAAAGGAAGAATATTTCTGAGGAGCTGCAGCTGGTAGTGTGACTTCTTAGAGACATCAGAGATGTGAGGAGAGAAAGAGAGTGTGAAGTCGAAGATGACCCCAAAGTTTTTAGCCTTGCAGGTGAGCACAGGAAGAGGGCCAAGAGAGGCCGGCCAGAGAGTTACAGGAAAGGAGGGAGTGGGTGTGCCGATGAGGAGAATCTCAGTATTACTGGCATTAAGGCAGAGGTCATTGGCGGCACACCACTCCTGGATAGCAGACAGACAGTCAGAGATGAGGGACGGAGAAGAGGTGGCCGAAGGAAGCCTGAAAATGAGCTGAGTGTTGTCTGCATAGCACTGAAAGTTAGGACAGAGAGCAGCAAAGCGGTGGGCAAGGAGTGCCAGGTATTGGTTGAACAGCCAGGGAGAGAGGTTAGACTCCTTGGAGACACCACAGGTAGAGAAAAAGATAGCAGAGAGGAAGGACCCAAGTTGGACCTGGGAGGGTCAGTCAGAGAGGAAGGAGGTCAGCCACGCCAGGGCCTGACTGGTGATACCCATGTTATCACAGAGACAATTTAGCAGGATGGAATGGTTGTTAGGGGGAATTCACCTGGTAAGATTGTGAGCCTTTTTTCCCACTCTTACATGTTTTTTGCTGTGTGTGTTTAACATTTTTGTGTTCATAGACTGTTGAGCTTCACCTATTCTATAGGCATCATCTTTTTACTGTGTGTTGCACAGTACCTTTAGTGCAGTGACACAGGGTTGTCTTTTTCAGACTTCCCACTTTAAACTCCATTTTCTGGGACTGACTACTGTCTCCCAGAACATGTAAAGTTGCCATTGACTTTATTAGTCTTTTTAAATTCACAGACCCAGTACAAACTATCTTACATAGAGTTCTGGAAAGGGTTAATAGTTATCCCTTTTTGTCTGTTTCTCATGGAACATTATTTCGTTCCCCTTTCTTTAAGATTTGGCTGGTGGCAGTGGTATCTACCCTATTTCTCCTACTGCAGTCTATTTAAATAGCCTTGGTACTGTTTTAGGCTAAGGTAGTAGCCTCAAACTTAAATCTGCTGGACCCCATTTACTTTTATTCGGTTCGGGTTGGGTTTATTTGCCATTTCCTTTTGTAAAGGTCTTTCTCGTGTCTTACTCTGAACCAAACCAGGTCTGGTTCCTTTGTTCGCCGTCCTTTGGCGGGCTTCTGCACAGAAGCCCTCCTTAGGCGCCTGAATGTCTGAGGGGGACAGGATGTGAGGGAGGGGTTTGAGACTCCCTGCACAGGTTCTCCTTGGAGACCCATGTCGCACTCTGTATGATTGGCTGTGGTGACTGTCCCGCCAGGACAGCACCCTGCTGTGTGATTGACAGCCAGGCTGTGTGAATAGGGGAAAACTGCATAAAAAGCAGGCCTGTGGGACTGAGAAGGCAGAGTCGCCACTGGATCGAGAGAACTGAAGAGAAGCTGATAGAAGAGGACCTCTACCACGACTGAACCTCCCGGTGAAG
This sequence comes from Ambystoma mexicanum, assembly GCF_040938575.1. Lineage (NCBI taxonomy): Eukaryota > Metazoa > Chordata > Amphibia > Caudata > Ambystomatidae > Ambystoma > Ambystoma mexicanum. The sequence continues at coordinate 1,344,777,316 of NC_090937.1, read as the reverse complement.
TCCTGCTGCAGGTCTGAATCTGCAAGGAATCTTCTCCCCTTGAGCTGGTGGGACCAACCAGTTCGCCAAACTGCAAGCCAGGCCTCCCTCCTATGGTCGAATTTGCTGTGCACAGCTACAGTGAACCGGATAGCCAGGAGGACCGGACCCTTCTCGGGTTTTAAGGAGCACACCTTTTATTTGTTGCTTTGCTCTGCTGCTGGTTTCTTCCCTGGGCAGTGGAGGACCCTCCAGTCTTCCTACTTTGTGTCAGGCCGACAGTAGCTTCAGGAACCATGAGCCTGCAGGACCTGCCAGGAACATCTGCCTCGGCTACAGCCTTCTTCTCCATTTAAGGTACTGTTCAAACCCGGTTGTTCATTCCATCCGACCGCGGTGAAATTGGTTGAAATCTTTCGCCAATCCGAGGGCTTGTCCTTCTCTATTCTTTAAAGTAACTTTTTCGCCCAACCAACTTCGTTCTGAAATCTTGGCAAAGACATAACCGCAAACTACTCTGAACTGTGTGATCCTCTGCAAAGACTTTGGTCCATTGACTTTGTCCCAGGTCTCTTTGATTTGATTTCCTCTCCGTAGTTGCCTTTTCTAGATTGCCCTGCTTACTTACTTGTTGGTGCTGCTCAACTTTTGTCTAACTTTGTCTTTCCCTCCCTTTTAAATTGCTGGAGTGACATTTTGCTCACACTTCATTTTGAGCTTAACTTGTCCAGAATCTATTGGGTGGTTTGTAGTAAATTAAGAGTGTGATTTTTCTACTGCTTTACTTTAGTGAATTGTTTTACAACTTATGTGCAAATAAATGTATATTCTTTTACTCAGAAACCTTGAGTCAGTGTTTGTTTGAACCATAGTAATTGCTGTCCTTTGTGTAACTATTGATACTGCTCACTTTACTCTTGAGATAAGTCTGGCTGCTCAGCCATCATTACCACTTTACTGTGTAGTACAGGCTTGTACCAAAGGTGAATTTGTACTGTCACTTGTAGTCTTATTTGTGTGTGGTGTTCCCAAAGGGTACTGCATATGATTCTGCCTAACAATGGTTGACAGTGTCAAAGGCAGAAGAGAGATCAAGCAAGATAAGGACACAGGGGCTGTTAGAGTCGAGGTTGAAGAGCAGGTCTTCACTGTTAAGTATTCCAATCAGGCAATTCACTCTGGTCTCAGCCTAGTATGCAGTGCACATCAGAAATGCTTACTTTGTTATATATATAGGTTCAATATTTTGAGTGATACACCACTCATATCACACCCCTTTTAAAATACCCCGGGTCGTGATGGACGAGGAATCAGGCTGGTTGGTAAAGGTAATATTTATTTATTTATTTAACATTCAAATCAAACATATACTTTTTAATAGGGAGCAGCAATCACCAATGTGGTGACAATAAGAGATAAGAAGGTATGTAATGCACTTAAATTCACTCTTTAGCAACACAGATGGAAAACACCTGAGAAAAGAACACTTTTGGCTTGTTTGGAAAGATAGCACTTAAGTTAGGATTTCCCCCTGCAATATTCCTCAGCCCACAAATAAGCAATTCTAAATAGATATAAGGAAGCAGCAGGTAATCAGGAATGAGGAATAGAAACAGTATTCTAATCCAACCTTCCCTCCTCAAACAAGAGAGAAAAACTGATTATAAACCCTACTGTTTAAAATGACATTTCGGAAATGGCTGAATAAAACACTGAAAATGTGCAAAAATCCCTAAATCAGTACAAATTTCTATGGGAGCAACATTGGAAAGATACTAGCAGTCATGAGCAATAGTCTGAGCAAAAGTAAACAATTCGAATTTGGATGGAAGGTTGACAATAATGTAGAATAAAAATCACACATGTAAAACCTTGCAAAAATGTTGATTCCCGCCTAAAATTAACCAAACGGTTTTTAATAAAAACGTGTGACATACACTGATTTTGAGTACGGTTTGGGTTGGGATGTAGCTATAGGTCTTAGGTATAATCCAGAGTTGAAATGAGGTCTCTAGCTATTAAACTGAGGGAGATATGCAATGTAGAATGAGAGGCGTTTTTAGACAAATCAGGTGGTGAAAACAGAAAAGAAACTCAGTTTGGGCAACAAAAATAATTACTATAAATTTACTCTAGACGAGAGCATTCAGGCTAGAATACCAAAGGGGGACACAGTAAGCTCTGGAGTTGATTCATGACTTCAAGCCCAGATCCCAGCGCCCGCTCTGGCGGAACCAAACTGACCACTCGAAATAGGATTGATAGTTTAGGGTTTACACTCGATAAATATGACTAAAGAAATGGCGCTTAGCAAGATAAATCAAGAACAGGATTGCAATAAGGATTCTCACAATGTTACAAGTTATTAAGGTAAGGATAGGATGGTTTAGATATTGGGATAGGACAAGGCAAGGCAAGGTATGCTATGGTTTTCTCTGATTCCTATTAATACTTACAGTCCACTTTGATTTAGGATTTTGGACCGGCAAGGGTTCTGGTCATCAAATAGATCGGGTCTATCCAAGGACAGCTGGGCAAATCTGGTGGGACAGGATCAGCTGGGCTGCTCTCATCACCGGACTACACTGGGCTACCACTTCTGGTTACTGGAAACTACAGATCAGTGGGGTGGCAAGTTTACAGGCATGCGTCTAGTAGCAGCAAGCCAGGCTGGATCATGATGCTTCCCTTGGGTTTTGGGGATTTTAGAATTTGAGGCCTAGCTGAAAAGGGGTTCAGCAATGCATAGGCCTTGGCTTTGCAATGAAAATCTGGAATCAGGATCACACAGGATGAAGAAATCAGGAACAGGACACCACACAGGAATTCAGCAAGAAAGTCAGGAATCAGTGTCTACCCTGTGTGCTGTCAGGTGCCCTTATTTAGCAAGCCAGATTACATCACTACAGTATATGGCCGGGGCAGGCTTACTACCCACACCCATAATGCTAGGATTGTGCCAGAGCATAGTTTGCGCCTTGCCGACGGCTGATTGGATCACAGAAAAAGGATGTCATGTTTATGGGGTGCCTTTTAAAATGTCTAGAAACCTCCCCTAGCTATTGGAACCAAAATCTAATTTTGCCACAAACACATATTTATGCAGTTATAACTTCTGAGAAAATCAGATACTCAGGTTACATATTTTGCGCATCATATTTCAAACCAAATCCCAAGTCTGTGGGACCTGCTCTTGCCTTTCTTCTCTATTTTGGCAATTTTAACCATGAAAGATTTGGCCTAAAATTCCCCAATTTTGTGCACAGATGCACAATTGCCCCTGGGATGTGTATAAAATGTTATGTTCCCAACATCAATACTTTCCCTGTAATCTGTCATTCTTTATAACTTCTGTTCCTTATGCAGTAATGAGTTTTACCAAGTTTTCAAAGAAAGAGCATAAAATTAGATTTAGAAATACAAACCTTTCATATTTTTCCTCATTCTTGCTGCAAAGTTATATGTCTTTTAGAGTTCAGTTACAAAATGATCTTTAAAACCAAATGTCACTTGATCAGTTTTTTTCTTTCCCCCAACTGCAACCAGCTGTCAATTCCTTTGAAGCAGGATGAGGGGACTCTCTCTTGATTGAAGGTTTTATTGCCCCTCACACTTGACAGGGGAGAGTCTTAGCCTGCTATTGTCCCAGCAGGGAGCAAAGCCAAATGTCTGATGAGCTCGGGAAGTCCCTTTGTCCTGGTGCATTCAAAGTCCTCCAAGCTAGCAATTAGCGCTTTCCTGTCCCAGATGTTTATGAGTTGTCTCAGGGCTAGTAACTGGCAGAGCACGTTTCTTTTTATATAGTTTGCTAATTTAGCCTGAGTTTTAGCTTTTATTTTCTCATTTTACATCTTGACTTAAACCTATGGAATCAAAAGAGTTTATAGGTGCACTTTTACCAGCAACAAATAATTTTAAATTTCTAAGTAAGCAGGCCTTGACACAACAATTTACTTTTAAATAGGGGATTTTCTCTCTTCAGTCAGAAAAACCACATTTGACTATTTCTTTAAATTCGGTTTTCATCTCCAGCAAATACACACTTTCTGCAGCTATAGTTCTTTTCTTGAGTGCTGGAGTTGTTTTGCAGCATGGATACATTTAAGCATCTATTTAGAGTCTTTCTCTGAACAGCTGATTCTTGACACTTTTGCAAAGAAAATAGACACGTTTCCCGTGTAAAGTGAAAACAAAGTCCCTGGTTGATTTTTCAAAGATACTTTTTACATGAGCTGTCATTCAAGTGAGGCTCAGTTCCTCTGAGACACAATGAATGATCCTGGGCATTGCAGGGCCTTTTTAATCACAGTGGTTCATGGTAAATGGATGGATTTAGCACCAAGCAGCACTTTTAAGGTTGAAAGATGTGTCAATTTAAAGAGGCATTTTGGGTTTTCAACAAAGTAATGCTGCCTCTTTCACTTCACTCCATGTTAAATGTTGCAGAGCACACCTGCACATTCCTGCAGTGAGTACTCTGTTCCACCCCACCTGAAATGTGTGTAGCAGGGTGGTGCAGCCATTTTCTGCTTGTTGCAGAAACGCAGTTTAGAGATCTTGGCGCACACAGGAGTCAGCGTGCCATTTTGCTGTTTCTTGCCCCAATGCAGCAAGTGATGTGATAAGGCACATCTGAGTGGGTCAATATATCCCACATCACGGATGTTCAGGAGAGCAGTTTCCGTGCTTCTGGCAGCTCTGAAGCCAGACTGATGGTCATGAAGACAACCAACAGATTCAGTGTGGAGATTAAGCTGGGAGATGGCCAGTTTCTCCAGGAGCTTGCCCAGGAAGGGATTGATGGAGATTGGGTGATAGTTAGCCGGCAGGAGGAATCGGCCGAGGGTTTCTTAAGAAAAGGGTGCACAAGGGAGTGCTTCAGGGGGGGATGGGAAGACTCCAGTGGCGAAAGAGTGGTTGCAGAAGTCAACCAGGGCAGGTGCCAGGGTGTCAATGTGGTCCTTGATGGTTTTGGAGGAGCAGGGGTGAAACTGTTTTTACGAGACTTTCATAGATCAGACTTGTCTAGAAACCTTGTCTGCGGAGAACATGGTAAAGTCAGAGAAGGAGGGAGGAGAGGTGGCTGCAGAAGGGCCAGAGGAAGAATAGGGAGTAGAGAGAGTAGAGGGAAGGAGAGGAGGAGAGTGAGGACAGGAGGTCCTGAGTTTTAGAGATGAAGTGAGAAGCCAGTGCCGTGCAGACGGCCTGGGAAGGGACAGGGATTTATCCGAAGAACCATGAGATGTGTGTCCAGCTCTCGTTCATTGAGTTGTCCAAGGTTGACTGGACATCCAGGAACAACCCGGCCAGTGGTCCCACCTAAAACCGGGATTTCCCATTTCATGACTTCCATGGAGGGACCTCTGGACAATTCCTCAGTAGGTGACCCTCGGAGGCGCAGTATAAACACAATCCCTTGTCTCTTCATCTCTGCCTTTCTGCAGGAGTCAAGGGTCCTCTTGCCATGCTGACTTGCATCGTTTCTTCAGGACTGGATGACACGTTTCGCAGTTGCTTCTCTTTTCAGCACGTCCTTCAGAAAGACAAAAGTCTACTTGTAATGTCAGAGCAAACAGCTCCCTCATAGAGTTGGGATCTGTGGTATGAGCCAGTTCGTCCTTCGTACATTGGGCTCCTTTGGGCCATCCAGCCTCAAGGACGGTTCTCTTGAATGATGAAATATAAGACATTAGGTCAGACGATCCTTGTTTGATGTCAAGAAGTTATTCTCCGGCTGTGAATGCTACCTAAGGTCTTTCGAAGGTGTGCTTAAACAGATTAACAAAAGCATTGTAATCCAGGAGGACTGGGCTGGAGGAAGTAACCAGAGGTGTGGCCCAAGCCAAAGCGTTACTCACCAGATTGGAAAACAAAAATCCCACACATGAATGATCTGAGGCATAAGCTGTGGGTCTGAAGGTAAAATAAACCATGCATGCATCAAGAAACGTGGTTAACGTTTTGGGGGGCCTGTCATACTTCCCTAATGCCAGTCCTAAAGGAGGTAAATCAGTCTGGTGGGTGTCCCGAGCAGTGACAACTGGCGCAAGACTGTGTTTACGGCCTTCAGGCTTTGCACCTCCAGCAAGAGTCAGTGAACCGCTGAGAGCAGTTCTTGTACTTGTTCAGCTGTCTCCATATTTGGTTGGCATTACAAACTCTCACAACTAACACCTAGCTCCTTTTCACACTCCCCTGAGGAGGAGGAGGCAGACAGATCACAGTGGCTTGATTTGGCATCCTTTGGTCGCAACTTAGATGTTCCCTTCTTGTCGAAGAGATAGGGTCTGTTCTGGGAGGTTGCCACTATGCCCTGAGAGTAGTAACAAAGGGGGTCAGAGGTGAGCCTTCTGGAAACAGCCTGTCTAAAGGGAAAAAGCTGTAAGGCATAAAAAAACCTGCCGATGCAGTAACGGGCGAGCAGGATAGCTGAGGTCTGTTCAGGTAAATAACTCTGGAATTGCAAGAAGGGAATAGGAGCGTAGATCAAGGTAAGTGAAGCTGGAAAGTAGCAAGGAACAAGGAACACCAGCTAAGGGCAAGAGGAGGCAGGATATCCAGGAAGGCAGGGTGAGCAAAGAGGAAAGGAGCTGTAGAAAGCAGGAAACAGCGTTGGTATCCAAAGAGGAAGGACAAGGGTTGCAATGCGGGGATGGCGGTGGAGCGAGCCAAAGATATAGATGCATGTGAGGCAGATTAGAAGCTGGACCGTGGCAGTACATTAGAAGGATAACGTAATGGGGAATCAATGGTGGTGCTTCCATTTAGTCTAAAGCTTCCATGAATGTTGAATCATGACAGCCATTCACAGAAATGAGCCTTTGGAGACAAAAGGTCTGGGGAAAGTTTGTTTTCAACGCCATTAGCAGGCCACACTTTATTGCAGTTGTAAACAGCTGGGGATGCAAAAGCCAGGCTTGCAGTAGGGAAGTCCTTTGGGATGTCTGCCCAACAACAAGTAAAAGGGTCTGCCTTGAACCTAAAAGAAATGTACATGTGACCTATGGAACAGAGAGGCCTATTCTTTTGTATTGTTGCCGGTATTTTGCTTGTCAACACACACTAAGGGCCTCATTACAAGTCCGGCGGTAACCGTGCCGGTAAAACCCGGCAGGTTGCCGCTGGACTTGTTCATTTTGCTGGTGCCTGGCTTGCCGGAAACACTGGGGCATTACAACCCCGGCGGTCCAGGAAGTCAGGCGCCTGTAAAATGTAAAACCCCATTCCCATTTGAGTCCCATAGGACTCAATGGGAATGGGGACCACGGAAGCACCGGCACCATTAATAATGGTGCTGGTGCTTCCATGTAACTCTGCGGGTGGGTGTCCTTCCACCCGCCAGTTCTGACCCTGGTGGGCAGGATGGCACCAGCCCGCAGATTCATAGTGTGCCGGTCTGGTAACAACAGTGCCGGTAGCCTTATCAGCACCGTTTTACCGGAACAGCACACTTGTAATGAGGCATTAAGTCTTTTCACTGACATCTTTATGTTAGCATGGGAACATTTTTCTCATGTCTTGCTTCAAAGCTGCAAACCTACATGCAAAGCCATTTTAGCGTCAGTGTTTGAAAATCCTGCTTTTCTTTTGAAAGGGGTCTTTGAATTTGTTATGCCACTGTGAATTAAAAGGCTGCTTTTCCTTTTGTAATGACAGATAGGCCTTTTTCACATAGCACTTCCTTGTGTTATTTGCAGAAACCCCCAGAGTCTACCTTAATAGGCCCATTTTCAGTGTGAATTGTTTTTTAATGAAGGCTGGAAGGTCAACTTTCCAGTGGTCCCTTCAGTTCTGTGTGTTGTGGTCTATTATTAAACCCCACAGCTGTAAGGATTTCTGTTTTTTCTGGGTTTAGTAGATGGTTGTGTGCCATCCAGGTGTCCATTTTTTTAATGCATTCTGAGATGTCGCAAAGAGGGGCAGATTTGTTCTGTATTGTGAGGATGGTTTATGCATCGTCTGCATAGATTTTGCAGGAGAGATTGAGAGATCTTAGGAAGGCAGAGAGACCACTGCGGTAGAGGTTGAAAAGTAAGGGAGATAGGGAGGCCCTTTGAGGTACACTAAACAGACCATTTTTAAACACTAACGGAAAGGAGGGATGTAGATGTATTGTAATCAGTCAGTGAGAAAGGACATTTGCCATTTGAGAGCTATATCTCTAATCCCACAACCAAACAGGCGCTGGCGTAAGATGTTTAAATCAACTAGGTCAAAACCTACAGATAAGTCCAAGAGATTAAGGGCTGTATTCTTGTTACAAACGCCACTAAGTTCCTCTTTTCCCAGATAGAGAGTTTAACTGAGAAATCTAAGTCTTCAATGAATTACATAAGCACCTTGTACGCAGCTTTATTTGCCAGTTTAGCTAAGTAAAGGGAGTTGGAAATGTCTCGGTAGTTGTAGGCATTGTCCTGATCGCCAACAAATGCGGCCGCAATTGGCTGATATTGATAATAGATACAGCCACAGAAATGATCGAATAAATTCTGGTCGATTTGAACACTTTAGAAGAGGAGATCAAAAAGGCGGTTCCATTAGAGCTCTACAAGAAACAACTAGATAATCTGATGACTGAAATGTTATCATTTAAAGAGGATTCTCTAAAGGAACGTTTACGGAGAATGAATTAAGATCTGGCTAATTTTAGCCACAAAAAAGCATTCCCGTACACACAGGAGAATTACCAAAAAGAACGCCAAGCAATAGCCTCTGCATCTGATAACACACGTGGCCAAAAGAAAGTTGCATTTGCCAATACCTCGTTCAGTTCGAGTGATGGCAGCACATAGGGCTCGGCACCCACGAATCGTGGTAGATCCAATTATCGTAAACAAAATAGGGGGAACAACTCTAGAGGCAGGAATAATTCAAATCGCGGACAAACAAGGGGGACTCCTGCCAACAGGGGCAGTGGGCAACCTTTTTTAGAGAGAAGCCCGGAGGCCTGGGACTTGGAACCCAGAGTAACAAGGAGTATGCAGGCCTCGTGGTGAATCTCTCCTCCTATATTCCAACACAGATTGAAAAGAGACTGCTCGAAAGAGGGATGGGTTTCGTGTCCACGAAGCTACATAACCCACTTCAATTTAGACAGGAGTTTCATCAATTCATGAGGAAAATTCATTTGCCTCAATTTTTTCAGAATAATGTTTATGAAATCAAACCTTCTGAATCAGGTTTACAAAATAGATCCAATTTTTGTGCCCCAAGTGGTTCCCACAGTTCGGAAGCGAAAGTTTTTGAACATAGGGTACTTAAAGATTTGGAAAAACTTGAACAAGCGAAAAACAAAACCACCTTTCGTAATACAAGCACTGCCGAAAGTTTAGCTATGAAAAATCTGCTAAACAAACAAGAAATAATCATCCGCAAGGCGGACAAAGGCGGTGCTATCGTTCTACTCAATCGGGTAGACTATGTATTAGAAAGTAATCGGCAACTACTGGACCTCACCTGTTACCAACCCCTTGAAGAGGATCCAATGTCAAGGTTAGCGAAAGTCATCACAAATAAAATCGCCAAGGCTGAAGAAAGAGGTTGGATAACAGGGAAGGAGGCTGACTTTTTGGTTAAAGATAAACCTTTGATCCTGCAGTTTTACACACTTCCCAAGATCAATAAGTCCCTTAATCAGCCACCAGGAAGACCCATCCGATTGTGGCAGATAACACCTTGCAGACACTTTTCGTTAAGCCTTATAATAAACCTACAGACAAAAACCCGGTCCTCCATTATGAAAGTTTTCACCCTAAACATGTACGGGATAATCTCCCATTGGGACAATTCTTGAGACTCAAGAGAAACAGTTCAAGGAGAAGAGATTATAAAGAAGAAGTGAATAACATGCAGGAGCGCTTAATTAAATGAGGGTATCCACAACATATTGTCGATACTGCTCGTAAAAGGGCAGACAATAACAATCGGGACTCACTCCTTCAATACAAGGAACAGAGGGGCGAAAAGACAAAGAATGAGCGCCTGGTATTCGTCAACACCTTCAGTCACATGTCGAACGCTATTAAACGTTTGATTTGTAAACATTGGGACATACTGGAGAAGGGTAGTGATCCCATTTCAAGACCGATCATTGCCTTTAAACGGAGCCAGAACATTAAGGAGCAGATAACTCGGAATGATATAACATCTAGACCAACCACCTCACCTACCCTAACACAACTTTGGGGTTTACAAGCAGTAACGGGTCATTTCCCATGTGGAACATGTACCTGCTGTGCATTTACTAAGAAAACCACATCGATTGATATTGGGTTGAAAACCCCTTGGTTACAAAAAACGTTGACCAATTGTAACACGAGTTGGGTAATCTATGTAGTTTGGTGTCCATGCAACAAGCTATATATAGGCAAGACAGAGAGAAAGGTGAAATTGCAGATAGGTGAACACCGTAGCTGTTTAAAGAATCAGACTAAGAATGCCCCGTTGGTAGAACACTGGGTAGAATGTACTCACCAAGTACAGGATCTCTCCTGGTCGATTGTTTACAATCAGAAACCGAGTAATGACATCAACCGGGATAGACTAGCGTTGTCAAAAAAAGAACGCAAATTTATTTTTTTGACTAAAAGTATGCTCAATGGTCTAAATGAAAAATTCGACTGGGTACTGTAGAATTCCAGTACGGTCTGAGAGATGGTTTAATAAATATTATAAACCTTGTCTGTCACTCTGTAAGTAGAACATGCACGGCAGCTCTTATATTACATCGACCTGTTCACCTGGTAAATCGGCTTTTCATCTTCCCCCTCTATGGCATGGATGGTGATGGAGACTTGTAGTTTGCTCCGGGCTTTTTCCTCCTGTTTTGGTTGTCCTGGGATGGCTCGCATCTGACGTGCTACTTCTCTGTGGGCGGCAATAGATCGGCGACCATAGAGTAGAGATCAGATCGGACTGAACAACATTTCCGTGTTATACAGTCGGGTCACGTGACATGGTTAAGGTCACATGCTGCGATAGGCACTCTCTGATTGGCTAATCATGAGGCGCTTGTAACTAATTTAAAGTCGGTTGGTTCCTCTGAACCGAGAGATACAAACATGGGGGACAAAGGCAGTCACCAGGAAGGTTGTTGAGACGGACCAACGCAGCGAACGACCATACGCTGTGACGGGTCTACAAGTCACAAGCCAGACGAGGAGGCGAATCGAACGGAGCTTGGGAAATCCAGGATGAGGTGTTAGACCCATATAGAGGTAAGTAAGAAGTCGGCTAGCGATAACCGATTGAGGGCTACTCAGGTGGGGCATAAGGAGCCAGACCTTACTGATACCAACTGCTACTTACTGATACTGTTGTCTTTTTTGTTGTCAACAGTGTTGACGCTTTCCGATGCTCCTACTAATGGGGATAAGTTTGACCCCAAACAAGTTGCATTCTAGACCTCGGGTCAATTCGGCTGTGCGAATTCCGGCTACTAAACAGCAATAGTGGAAGATAATGGTTCAGCTTCTGCTGTAGGACGAATTATTCACCTTCTACAGGGTAAGCCGATCCTTTTAAGAGCAATTAGAAGACGCTAAAGGCAAGAATGTATCTGGTGGGGGAACTACAATGTAACAGAATGGTTGCTAATTGTTGGCCATATCATCCTTTCCAGATCTATAATCTGGTTGACGTCCAGCGAGTTTGACACGTATAAGGAAGGTTGCGACTATCAACAAAGACAGTGTTAATTTGCTTAGGATAACGTGCCCCAGTTGTGGGTAAGTTAACCAGGGCTTTATGAGGAAACATGCAAGATGGGTGATTAATGGCGTGTTAAAGGGCAGTGAGCTAAAATAGCCCCCCTGTTAGCACTTCCTGTATGTTCTGTTATCTCCAGACGCTTTGTGCCTTTCTCTCCAGACGCTCTTGAGTTCTCGAGCAATTGTGTCTTTTTTCCTTTTCCTCGAGTTTCGTAGTTTTGTAGTTTCTCAGTCTCTGGTGTACCTGTTTGATTATGTATTGTCGCACATGAGGTCGAGTCCTCAACAGGACAGAAACTCAAAATCACTGACTCAATGGAAACTCTCATGACATAGAGGGGTGAGTTATATAAATAGTACTTCTCAATGGTGGTGGAGGGGGTGTCTTTGGCTATGTGTCATGGTTGAAACCTTTATTGAGCTAGTCATGAGCTCTCGTACACTTAGTACGGTAACGACTATGTTTCTCAGGTACTGGTATAACCATAAGGTATACCTTTGTTAACAGTTAATTGATATACTGTTTTTATGTACCGCTCTCTTATAGGTGAAAACTATCTCGTGAAACTATCGACGAGCAATTCCGTGAATGCAAAGATTGGGATTGCCAGTTATCAAAGTATTTGGACTGTATGAATGAATCATAAGTTCTGTATGAGATTTTTTGGTACGAATGGTGAGGAGTGGGTAAATGAATAAATGAACTGTGATCACATATTATCACTATGTATAAGCCACTTTGTCATCTCTGCTCCCATTTACGGATAGCCATTAGTGAATTACGTTGCATCAGTGATATGGAGTGATTCTTTTTTGTTTATGTTCTTGTTCTTTTTTTCTCTATTTTGTACTCTCGTGATTAATTCAAGGAGAGCATTTCTTAATTAGAATTTCTTAACTAACATTTTGAAATGATCTTTTGTATTGGAGATATATTAAATATGTATATGAAATTTTCAAATAAAATATGTAATTGTTTTATAATGTTCAATCTTGTGGTTGTGTGATATTGATGAACGCGGTAGCTTCTGTTGACATGAGATAGCTTTTTTCCTTTTAACTTAAGAGAGCGGTACTTTTGCGAGTCACGAGCATTTTTGTTATATGCCAAGGGTTCCACCCTTAATGTGAGGGTCTGCTTGTGACGCATAACTTTTCCCTCAAACCTCTCAGTGTTTTCTTGTTGTCCTGATTGAGCCCTGGTTTTTTTAAGTAAATGTTTATAGAAATTTGAAATCTTGGGCAATAACCCTGTCGAAAAAGGAGGAGTTAATGATAGTTCTGGCTACTTCAGCTGATTCAGGGACAGGTGGAAGTGCTTTGAGCACGGCAGGTGGGCAGGGGTCTGCTGGCGAACCAGACGTGGAGCTCTTAGAGGTGAGAGACTGAAATTCTGGTATTGATAGGGGAGCGAGAAGGCTAGGTTGATGCAGCTAGGAGATGATGAGTACGTTGGAAGGTAGGGAGAAGTGGCGGAGCCATCGGATGTGATTTTTTAGCTTGGAGTTTGGATTCCATCATGTGTGCTTTGGTTTAAAAGTGGTCTGAGAGTGAGTTGCAGAGTTATTGGGAAGGAGTTTCAGCAGTTGATTGGCCAATGGGAATTCTAAATTCAGAGATAATTTTGAAGACCTCTGTAGTGGAGTTGAGCTATGCTAGTTGTTAATTTGGAAGTCTAACTGATTGGCCCTCATCACAAGTGTGGCCTGGGCCCTGAAATGCAGCAATAACGGTATTACCACCGCATTTAAGTGTTGGCCACATCACGAGTTGGGTGAAAAATTGCATTTTTACCACCAGCTTTTTGCTGGAGGTAAAAATTACATTTTTTGAGCTGTTTTCACCGCTATTACTTCTGGCGCTGCAGCTCATGATCTGGTGCAAATTGTGCCAGACCGAGTTGCGTTAGCGCTATTAGCATGAGACCCATAGTCTCATACGGGGTCAAATAGTAAGGTGCACCAATGATAAAAAGCTTCAGGAAAGACTAATGATGATCAAAAAAAACTCACCTCAGAACAAGTAAAACAATGGCGAAACAAGCTGAGCAGTTGGCTGCCTATTTAGGTACATTGGCAAATGTGTCCAAAGGGAAAGTTAACAGTGTGAGCAACAAGGCTGTGAGAGCATCCAGAGAATTGGAGAACATCAGAAGAGTACCAAGATGCTGTGGAAGACTGATAAACAACCCATGAACAGGTCTCTGTGGCAAGGAGCATTTGCTTTGCATGTGGGAATAGCGATCATATCTTGACGAGTGATCGCTGTCTAGTGAAGAATGTGAAGTGTGCCAAGAGCGGGAGACATGGCCACCTGACTAAAATGTGTATGAATAGGGTAAGTGGTGATGTGAGGTGTGTGGATGGTGAATTGCACTGTCTCCAAGATGACATGAATGATCTTCTGAATGCGACTGTAGAAAAAGAAAATATAGATGCTCCTTGGTGCAGAGTAAAACCTAATGGTCATGAACAGAAAATGATGGCAGATTCAGAGTCGAAATATACTTAGGATAGAGACATTCCACACACTTGTGCACAGTCTGTCAGAGCTGATGGAACCTTGTATAAACCTGTAAGGATATGGGGGAATTGCAATACAAATTGTAGGTCCAAAAGAAGTAAAGATTGGGCTCAAAGACAGGGAGGTGTGAGGAGTCAGAAATGCGAGGCGGACAACTTTGTGAAGGTTTTTCAAAAGATGCTATTTTATTAAACTCAAAAGGGTTCTTACTCCCAATACAGGATTGGTTAGAAGAGTTTTCATCACTATCAGGATAATTAGCTTTGGGAAAAAAACAGCTCCCTCTGACAGCAAGCCATTACATATTCCGGCATTACTGACTCTTAGTCCTCTGAGGAAGAAAAATACTCTTTCTCTCCCAATCGATCCTCCCATTCACTTGGGTACCTTCTCCTCCCAGGTGATCCTGGGAGTCGTTAGGCAGGGTTTTTTAAGGACTCCATAGGATTCATCACAGAAGCACAAGAAGCCTTTTTTTTTCTTTTTGCATTTATATAGCGCTACAAAACCTCAGGTATCTGAGCGCTGCTTATTATTGCTCACGGTGTGTGGTGCTCATTTATCGACCTCGGAAGGATGAAAGGTTGAGTTTGCGTCAGCAGGCTCAGCACATATGTCAAAGCAAACGCTCTACTCACTGTGCTATCAGACCAGCCTTGCATGTAGTGGAGAGAGGTGTATCACTGCTAAACTGGAAACACCAGAAATGTTTAGGGATAATATTTGAACCGAATGCCATTGAACTAGTGATACTTGTGAGAGATGATGTTTCTGATTAATTTAAAAAACATTTTTGCAGCGAAATAGGGTATTTAAAAACTTTACTCACAAGATAATTCTAAAGAAAGTGGCAAGAGCAGTAGCCTATAAGGTGAGAGCAGTACCTTTGAAGTATAGGGGACAACCTAAAGAGGAGCTAGATAGGCTGTGCATAGGAGGGTTAATAGAACCAATTGAAGCTGCAGAGTGGGTGTCTCCAGTTGTGAATGCTAATAAGCTGGATGGTGCAATTTGGATGTGTGTAGACCTGAGGTCTATGAATAATAATATATGGGTATATCGTCACCCAATTCACAATGTACAAAAACATATCTCTTTTACATGGTGCAAAGTACTTCACCACTATGGATTTTCCAAGTGATTATCACCAGATTGAACTATATCCAAATTCCAGGATACTTACATCATTTGTGACACCTTTTGGGGCTTACAGATTTCAAAGAATCCATTTTGGGTTGGCATAAGTAGCTGTTTTTCAGAGAGTGACAGAATTTTTGGTTGGTGAGAAGGTAAATGTTTACAGGACGATATCTCGATTTTCACTTCAGATTGAAATACTACCAGGATGTATGTGGGAGGAAAGTACTGTCACGATGCCCGCTCCCGGGGAGCCGGCTCAGGCCCTGCGTCCCCGAAAGCGGACATCAAGTCCCCGGGGAAGGTCCCAGCAACCCCTTATAGGGGCCCTTTGGACAGCGTCCTTGCGCCTATGGCGCCAGGCTCATAGAAAACGTCAGTCCAGGCGCCATAGGCGCCAGGCTCATTATGAAAGTGTTTGGGTGCACTTACCTGATGCAGACCATGCTGCAGAACCCCGGCCTCCTTGAGGCCTGAAAGGAACTACTTTACCTGTGGGACTCATTTACCACCCGGGCGTGGTCGGGGAAGGATACATACCTGATTGGAGGAAGGACACATTCTAGGAACTTCTTCCAAGGCTATTTAAACCACACCCGATCAGCCACACGTGCTTCGCGTTGTTCTGCATCTAGCAGCTGGACGCTCACCGTGTCTGCTCCTGCATCTTGACTTCTGCCACACCTGCCAGCATCCTGAATCACCTGCAAACGAAGGGAACAAGAGAAGAAAAGAAGGAAAAGGCCTCACCTGCTAAATCTGCATCCCAGAGACATTTCGCCGACAATCCTGAAAAGGAAGACATTTATTTTTAAAAGCACATCGCATCGATCGCTGCAGCGCCGCATTCTTCTCACCTTTACAGGGCGCCTCCATGTTCAGCAGTGACCATCCGGATTCGCAGTCGCACCCCCGCGCCTAGGGAGAAAAAGACAAGAACAAAGGTGAGAGAAAGAAGGGAAAAGGGAAGCTAAAACTCCATGTCAAGACTTACCTGTTGGGTCATTCCCTTTTCATTTCGGGTCCGCGCCGCATCCAGGCATTTTCGGACCCCGGCCCCTAAGGGGAAAAAGACATCAGCGTTAATGAGTGAATGAAAAGACATTACCAAAACACTCATTAAAGACTTACCTGATTTCCACAGGGATTTCACCGCTCACCTCGGGTTGGTGCCTGTTCCCCGGCATTCCGTACCCCGGCCCCTATGGGGAAAAAGACACTAGCATTAGAACATTAATGCATGGACACAAGGGGAACCACTTATAGAAAAACTTACCTGGAAGCCAAGCAAGTTTGGTTCTCACCCATCCGAAAATCCAGTGACGTAACTGGACACCAACGCGCCCCTGCATCAGAAGCAGGATGTAGAGCTCGTCCTTCCAGACCCTAAGTTGAGACGCTACGGGGAAGCACAGAAGGGTTTTGAGGAGGGTGAGAGGGGTAAGTGGGAGGCCGATTGCATTACCCCGCAGACAGTTAACCCCCTATTCTCACCTACAGAAGGATACTTCTGCGAGTCAGACAAGCCAGATCTGGGGCCCGGTCCAGTCCGTCTTCCGAACCCTGCGCATCACCTTAGATGAGGTTACAGCAGTGCGAACCAGGCCAGCGCCCCCGTGGGAGTCAGGTGAGCATTATAGAATGCGAAGCCTTCCTACAAATTCCCACCCAGGCGCTATGGAAACTTCTGAGACTGATCAGTTGGCCCAATTACTGGGGGAATTACGGGCCGAAGTACATGCCGCTCGTCAAGAGACTAATGCCCTCAAGAGGGGATTAATATTATCAAAGGAAAGAACTGATGACCTGGCCAGACAGCTTTTGCAAGGTCAAGCTGGACAAACTCCTCTACCCTGTTCCGGAGGGAACCCCGCTCCTGTGGTTCCCAGTAACCCTGTGCAGATTAATCTACCTGGAAACATGCCGCTGGCCCCACCTGAACGCTTTGCTGGGGACCCCAAACGATTCGCCATATTCATGAATCAGTGTCGTTTGCACTTCCTATGCAGACCTAGGGCCTTCCCTAATGATCAGACCAAAGTAGCCTTTGTTTTGTCATATCTCAGCGGCTGCGCTGCCGATTGGTCAGTTCCACTGGTTTCTCAAGATGACCCGATTCTCCATGAATTTCAAGGATTTCAAGCAAGCATGGAAAGGTTATTTGCTCGACACTCTCAGCGGCAGGCTCTGGATGACGAACTTTTATCCCTGCGACAGGGCAATCAGGACCTCCTATCCTATATTGCAACCTTTAATAGACTAATTGTGGAAACGGGATGGCCAGAGGATAAAAGAGTCACGTTATTTTATCGAGGTCTACGCGGAGAACTTAAAGATGTCTTGGCCCAAGTTGTAAATCCGCCCCAAGAATGCACAGAATATATAGACTTAGTGGTCCAATTGGATCACAGACTTCAAAACAGAAAAACAGATCGGTCCAGTTTTGAGACCCGGGTGTTGGTCAAGACCCACGCTAACCCCAAGGGAGTTGATGTCTCTGAGCCTATGCAATTTGGAGGGGTTAAAGAATCCTTAACTCAAAAGGAACGTGAAAGGAGGCGGCAGTTAAAATTATGTCTTTATTGTGGGAACTCTGGACACTTTCTACGAGATTGCCCGGCAAAACCGCCCCGAAAAGCGGTAGGAGCCGCTGATAAAAACCATGAAGACTCTGTTTTGGGAAACGACTCAGCCCGACAAGCGTAGGGGTCCGCTTGCCGAGCTTGAAAACGAACTCTCAGACCTCGCATTTCATTGTGCCAATGGTTCTCGTAGATCCAGAAAAGCCTAAGCGGTTGCATGCAATAAAGGCATACATCGATAGTGGGGCTATTGGAAACTATGTGGATCGTGAATTGGTCTCTAGGATTAACCTCCCTCTCCGTCCTAAAACCAGCAAAGATGTCATCACCACAGTCGATGGAACTGAAATTGCCTCTGGACCGGTAACACATTCCACTACTGAGGTGACTCTTATTGGTCCTGACGGCCATCGGGAGGCAGTTGTGTTTGATGTAATCAAGGCTCCACAGTTTCAGGTTATTCTTGGAATTCCTTGGTTAGAGACACATAATCCTCGAATTGATTGGCGAGCTTAGAGAATAACCTTCCCGGATTGTGCACAAACCTGCTACCCAGAAAACCTGAAGATTAATCTAGCATCTGTAACCTCTGCCTCCATGCAATTACCTCCGGAATACCAGGACTTTCAGGACGTCTTCCAAAAGGAACAGGCCAACACGTTACCTCCTCACCGATCGTACGATTGCCAAATCGATCTGGTGCCCGGTGCTCAACCCCCTTGTAGCAGGATTTATGCCCTTACCGAACCTGAGAACCTGCATTTGAGACAATAATTGGATCAATACCTCGCCAATGGTTTTATTCGCCCGTCAAAGTCCCCGGCATCCTCGGCTTTGTTCTTCGTGCCTAAAAAAGAAGGCGACCTTAGAACTTGTATCGATTACCGCGCATTGAACCAGATAACGGTTAAAACCGTTATCCTCTGCCTCTGATTCCTGAACTCCTTGACCAGGTGAAGGACGCTTGCATATACACCAAGTTAGATCTCCGGGGGGCATATCATCTGGTGCGAGTAAAAGAAGGCGACGAATGGAAAACAGCCTTCCGTACAAAATATGGATTATTCGAATACCAGGTAATGCCTTTCGGGTTGTGCAATGCGCCTGCTGCCTTCCAATTCTTCATGAATGATGTCCTTCGGGAACTCATCGATGTTTGTGTTGTCGTGTATATCGATAACATTCTAGTGTACTCCTCTTCGGAATCTGATCACAGAAAACACGTTAGGGCAGTTCTGGAAAAACTGCGCCAACACAAACTATTTGCTAAACTGGAGAAATGTGTTTTCCATACCACAGAAGTTGAGTTTCTCGGTTTCATCCTGACACCCAAAGGAGTCCGAATGGACTCAAGAAAAGTGGATGCCATCCTCAAATGGCCATCACCTAGCTCTGTAAAAGGGGTTCAAAGCATGCTCGGCTTTTCCAATTTCTATCGCAGGTTTATCCCGGAATTTTCACGCATAGTACAACCCATTACTGCACTCTTGAGGAAAAATAAACGTTTTGAATGGTCTGAAGAAGCCGAGCAGGCCTTCCAGGATTTAAAAGCTAAGTTTACCTCCGCACCTATATTGAAACACCCACGTCCAGATCTCCCGTATGTCGTTGAAACTGACGCATCCAGCCTAGCCATGGGAGCAGTTCTGTCTCAAAGAGATCCTGAAACCAACCAACTGCATCCCGTAGCATTTTGGTCCAGAAAATTCTCGGCA
Organism: Ambystoma mexicanum; assembly: GCF_040938575.1. Lineage (NCBI taxonomy): Eukaryota > Metazoa > Chordata > Amphibia > Caudata > Ambystomatidae > Ambystoma > Ambystoma mexicanum. The sequence goes on along the minus strand of NC_090937.1, from coordinate 1,344,757,672 downwards.
CCAGAGATTAATTACGCAATCACTGACAAAGAACTGTTAGCCATAAAGTCCGCTTTTAAAGCCTGGCGGCATTACCTGCTTGGCGCGCTACATACCATCACGGTGATCACTGATCACCGGAATTTACAGTATTTGAAAACCGCCAAGGCTCAGTCATCACGGCAGCTCCGATGGGCTTTGTTTTTCGCCGAATTTGATTTCGTGATTACCTATCGACCTGGCTGCAAGAACGGCAAAGCAGACGCCTTATCCCGAATTGGAATGGGAGAATGTGATACAAACTCAGAACCAGTACCAATAATTCCGGAACAGAGAATTCTCGGCATGACTTCGTTACAGACGCTTGAAGACATTCAAGTCAGAATGAAACAACTCCTGGACCCTACAGTCCTACAGGATTGGATACAAAAGGGATCAGACTTTACCATAGATAATGGTTTACCTTATTACCAAGGACGCTTATTCCTGCCGCACAAGGATTTACACAAACTAGTTATTTCAGGTTATCATGATACATTAATAGAGGGACACCCCGGTATTGCCAAGACAATGGAAAAGGTGAAACGACAATTCTGGTGGCCCTCTTGGCGAAAAGATGTTAAATCTTTTGTGATGTCCTGTGGTGTTTGCGCCCAAAATAAAGGTCAAAAGAAAAGACCAGCCGGTCTCCTTCAACCTCTAGACATACCGCCAGCACCCTGGCACACCCTATCAATGGATTTCATTACGGACTTGCCTCCTTGTTCGGGATACAATACCATTCTGGTAATTGTGGATTTTTTTTCCAAAATGGCCCACTTCATTCCTTTGAAAGGTTTACCTTCAGCTTCTGTCCTAGCCAAAGAATTCCTCGAAAATATTGTTCGGCTACATGGATTCCCATCTATACTAATCTCTGACCGGGGAAGCCAATTCATTTCCCACTTCTGGCGCAAATGTTGTCAAATGGCACAAATCGATGTAAGATTATCGACCAGTCACCACCCTCAGACCGATGGTCAGACCGAGAGGACAAATCAGACCCTTGAGCAGTACTTACGGTGTATGTTACAGCAATCTGAAAGCAACTGGAAAGACATTCTTTGGATAGCCGAATACGCATATAATAATTCGGGACACTCTGGAACTGGCCATAGTCCTTTTTATACCTTGTTTGGACATCACCCTCGAACCTCAAACCTCGACTCACCTCAGAACCTCGGAGTGCCCGCAGTAGAACATCTGCATTCTACCATTACCCGAGCCTTCAAAGAGGCAACCACGCATTTACAACAAGCCAAGAGAAAATACAAGGAGAATGCTGACCTACATCGGAGTGAAGCACCTCCGTATCAGATTGGGGATCAAGTGTGGTTAGCTACCAGACATTTACCGCTCAAAGGGCCTCGAACTTTTAACCCAAAATATCTGGGACCTTATTCTATTACGGCAATAATTAACCCAGTAGCGGTTAAACTTGATTTACCAGCTAATATGCGAATTCACCCTGTTTTTCATGTGTCACTTCTGAAACCAGTGGTACCCGGAACCCAACTACTCAAACCTCCAGAACCTATTCAAATAGATGGGGAACCCGAATTCGAAGTGAGGAACATTTTAGATTTAAAAATGTTTAGGTCAAAGCTTTTCTACCTAATTGATTGGAAGGGGTACGGACCTCAGGAGAGGTCGTGGGAACCCAGTGACCATGTGCATGCACCTCGATTAGTCAGGAAATTCCACCGACTCTTCCCAAACAAACCAAAACCCCCGGAGGGAACAACCTTGGGAGGGGCCTTGGGGGGGAGTGCTGTCACGATGCCCGCTCCCGGGGAGCCGGCTCAGGCCCTGCGTCCCCGAAAGCGGACATCAAGTCCCCGGGGAAGGTCCCAGCAACCCCTTATAGGGGCCCTTTGGACAGAGTCCTGGCGCCTATGGCGCCAGGCTCATAGAAAACGTCAGTCCTGGCGCCTTAGGTGCCATGGCTCATTATGAAAGTGTTTGGGTGCACTTACCTGATGCAGACCATGCTGCAGAACCCCGGCCTCCTTGAGGCCTGAAAGGAACTACTTTACCTGTGGGACTCATTTACCACCCGGGTGTGGTCGGGGAAGGATACATACCTGATTGGAGGAAGGACACATTCTAGGAACTTCTTCCAAGGCTATTTAAACCACACCCGATCAGCCACACGTGCTTCGCGTTGTTCTGCATCTAGCAGCTGGACGCTCACCGTGTCTGCTCCTGCATCTTGACTTCTGCCACACCTGCCAGCATCCTGAATCACCTGCAAAGGAAGGGAACAAGAGAACAGAAGAAGGAAAAGGCCTCACCTGCTAAATCTGCATCCCAGAGACATTTCGCCGACAATCCTGAAAAGGAAGACATTTATTTTTAAAAGCACATCGCATCGATCGCTGCAGCGCCGCATTCTTCTCACCTTTACAGGGCGCCTCCATGTTCAGCAGTGACCATCCGGATTCGCAGTCGCGCCCCCGCGCCTAAGGAGAAAAAGACAAGAACAAAGGTGAGAGAAAGAAGTGAAAAGGGAAGCTAAAACTCCATGTCAAGACTTACCTGTTGGGTCATTCCCTTTTCATTTCGGGTCCGCGCCGCATCCAGGCATTTTCGGACCCCGGCCCCTAAGGGCGAAAAAGACATCAGCGTTAATGAGTGAATGAAAAGACATTACCAAAACACTCATTAAAGACTTACCTGATTTCCACAAGGATTTCACCGCTCACCTCGGGTCGGTGCCTGTTCCCCGGCATTCCGTACCCCGGCCCCTATGGGGAAAAAGACACTAGCATTAGAACATTAATGCATGGACACAAGGGGAACCACTTATAGAAAAACTTACCTGGAAGGCAAGCAAGTTTGGTTCTCACCCATCCGAAAATCCAGTGACATAACTGGACACCAACGTGCCCCTGCATCAGAAGCAGGATGGAGAGCTCGTCCTTCCAGACCCTAAGGTGAGACGCTACGGGGAAGCACAGAAGGGTTTTGAGGAGGGTGAGAGGGGTAAGTGGGAGGCCGATTGCATTAGCCCGCAGACAGTTAACCCCCTATTCTCACCTCCAGAAGGATTCTTCTGCGAGTCAGACAAGCCAGATCTGGGGCCCGGTCCTTTCCGTCTTCCGAACCCTGCGCATCACCTTAGACGAGGTCACAGCAGCGCGAACCAGGCCAGCGCCCCCGTGGGAGTCAGGTGAGCGTTATAAGTACTTAGCATACTCAAGAATGCAGGACTTACTGTGAAGAAAGAAAAGTTTAAGTTTAAGGTCAGAGAAGTGTCATATTTAGGTAATGTTAGAAATGGCCATGGTATCAGATCAAATACGAGCTTGGTGGAAGCTGTGTTGGAGGTGGCGGCACCTCATGAGAAAGATTCACTCAGAGCATTCTTGCTGAATATTACTCCAAATTTGCAGAACGGTTTGCTACTTTGAGTGTCCCTTTGAGAGAATTGCTAAGGAGGATTGTACCTTTTGATTGGACAGAGGGACATGCAAAGGTGTTTGCACAGATAAAACAAAATAGCAGAAGCTCCTACTTTGCGCATGTTTGATCAGTGATGAATCCCAGGACATTGTCACATCCTCCATGGGGGAGGCCTCTTTCCATGAGGCTAGGGAGGTGAGCTTACTCGCTACCCAATAGTCCCCCTGGGGGTGTTACTCAGTGGGTGGATACCATGGCAGGGGAAATCCTTCATGGGATTGGTGCCAATGGCCCTGGGAGAACGCAGTATTCCTCTAACACTTTGGTGTCCCCATCTTCCTTAACTAACCCCCACTCAAGTACCTCTGGTCCCCCACACCACTATTTGTTATGGCTTAGCAGTGGACATCCTTAAAATGACAGAGATGAGGAAGAGGGACACTTACCCAAACCTGATTCAAAACATCACTGTGATGAGAAGATGAAGTAAGAAAGTGAAGGCCCAGCACGGATCCAGCACATGCGGTACAGCAGTCTAAAGCTAGAACAGATGATAAAAAGGAAAAAAGAATTCACTCGAGGGTTGAACAGCCAGCCCTGGAGAAGCAGCGATGGAGACACGGACTTCCACAAGTGCCTGTGCGGTCGTGGCGAGGCAGACCTGATCGGTGGCAGTGACACAAGAAGCCACACCAGCAAAGCTGACCAAGAGAAGAGATGCAGACAGCTGAAGGTGAGAGAGAGAAGCTGCAGCTGTGCAGCCGTGAAAATAAGGATGCCAAGCACGGCAGGAGCGGAGAAGCTATGTGCCAACTCCAGAGGAGACCGGAGGATGCCCGAGAGTTCCAAAAGGTAGGGAAAGGACTAGATCTGTCAGGAGGGGGCATTAGGGGAGCTAATGAAACATATGAAGACAGCTCGGAAGACACAAAGGGGTGAAAGAGATCTCTTACAAAATAATATGAACTTTGCAAACTTTATAAAAACACCTTGAAGATTACAAGGGGGTGAAAATGGAAGCAGCCAAATAGTAACAAATATTATAAGCCCAGTAAGAACATCCAAAGAGTACAAGGTGGTGATTAAGAGAACCTACAAAGCATTGCAAACTGTGTGAAGTGGATAAATACGTCCCAAGGGACACAAGGTAATACACAACAAAGCAAGCAGTCAGATAAGAACATTGGGAGTAGACCTAAGTGGTACTGCAACTGGCAGGGGAGTATACCAGGTCTGTCCAAGTGGATACTAGGTAACCAGGGGAGAGGGATCCCGTCAAGCCAAAAGAACAGGCTCTAGGACCCAAATGAAAGCGGGCAACGGCCACCAGTGGAGTGCGTAAGGCTAGAGGACCTATCACAACAGCAGAAGAACTATAACCCGTGGGCTGGAGCTCAAAACAAATATAAAAAAAGTGAAAATTGTACAAATCAAGTCTGGCAGGCGAGTACACCAGACTTGATACCCTATTGGAAAAGTCTACGGCAAGGTCTGGCTGGTTAGTGAACCAGGCCTGGCAAAAAACTGGGAAGGATAATTTTTGTGTGTTACGCTCTGTGGAAGAGGAATTCCCCAGAGGATTGTAAGGACTATTGGGCCTCATTACGAGTTAGGCAGACATTTGGAGATAAATCCTCCAAAAAATAGCCCTGAGGAATTACTGTTACCGCCACTTGGTCAGGCGGAATTTCTACCTGATTACAAGTGGTGGTGGCGTTGTAATTCCCCACTTATTTTGGGTCCATTGGACCCAGTGGGGCTTTTTTGCGGTATTACTGTGGTGTAATTACCGCCACAGTAATTCCATCAATTCTGCAGATTTTTTGGCATTGAGTGGGAAGATTTACCTCCAGGGTTTTGGTGGAGGTAAATCCTCCACTCAAAACCAAAACTCATAATTTGGCATAGTGGTAAAATATGCCACCTGTGTCTCATCTCTCTCCTTCCAAACCCTTACAGATCTTTGCAACAAAACTGTGCTAACGACTGATGTGAGTGTTGTGGGATTAGGAACAGATCTCAAGCAAGTAGAGATAGGCATGAAGTGGTGAACTCATTTGTCTCCAAAGCTTTGCAGCGAGCAGAGAATAATAATTTGACTATTGAACGTGAGGCATTGGCATTTCATTGGGCAGTGACTCATTTTAAGTTCTTCTTGTGGGGTGTGCAGTTTGTGATAAAGACGGATCACAAACCCTTGGCTTAGGCCTTGGTAGCAAACAACATGTGTGTGTCGCCCAGGATAAACCGTTGGGCATTAGCCTTACAGGAGTACAATTGTTAAGCAGTATGTATGCTGAGTCTAGGCAAAGTTGTTGCCGAATGTTTATCGCAACTTCATATTGAGAGTATGGGCATATTGCCTACAGAGCAGGAGGCCATGATTGCACAGGTGATGAAAAAGGGGTGTTTTGGACTTAGCAAAATGGCAAGAACAGTGTGCTGTTGATGTTGAGTTGTTCAAAGTACATCAAATGCTAGAAAGAGGATGGCCTAAGAGGTCATCAGGAGTGAGTGCACAATTTGACCAAGTTCGGAGCGAATTGTGAGTAGAAGGTGATACGTTGTGCAGAGGTGTAAACATTGTCTGGTCTAGAGGGATGCGGCCAGTTATTCAAGAACTGGCTCATAAAGGTCACTTAGAAATATGAGCAAAAGAAAAATTAGAGAAACATACTAGTGCCCCAATATGGATACTGAAGCAGAACATATGGTAGCTTGTTGCCTGCGGTGTGCAGATAGTGCCAAATCACATTTTACAGTAGCGCTGCCTCTGTGCCCTGTCAAAATACCAGCAAAGCTCTGGGAGAAGGTATCACTAGATATTGTTATTCCACTACCGAGATGTCATCAGGGAAAAAGATTCATGTTTGTACTGATGGATTATCATAGTAAGTGGCTACATGTAGGATGGTCAGATGATGTAACTGCCAAGTCGGTATTGGAATTTTTTGGATGAAGTATTTAAACATTAAGGGTTTCCCTCTGTGGTCTTAACCGACAATGGTGTTCAATTTCAGTCAAATGTGTTTGCTGATTACCTAGGGAGTGAGGGAGTGAGACATGGAATCACAGCTCTGTATTGCCCTAGGCAGAATGGAACGGTAGAATTAATTAATCAAGTAATTAAAGGAACACTTCAATTGGCGCTTATGTCAAAATTGGATGTCGTGACAACAGTGAGAGACATGGCAGGGGCGTATAGGCCAACATCGCATTCTATCACAGGGGTACCTCCATTTGTGTTGTGTGACGAATCCCAATGTCAGAGGTTAGGATTAATTCCAAACCTTCCAGAATTCACCTCTTTTGTTTTGCGTATGTCACCCTGAGTGGGACGGGTATGCCCTTACATGGGTCCCGTGCCTGCTGAGCCTAGAGACCGCTGCTACTCCTCACTGATGAGGCCCAAGTAGGCCGAAACATGTTTGGGGAAGCTTGTGGTCTTGTGCAAAAGGGATGTGACCAAGCAGTTCGGGGTGAACTGCCCCTTTTGCAGTTGGACCAAGCCAGATTTGCATATGTCTTTCCCCTTTTGGAATGGCTTTACAGGTGAAGAATGATGGTATGGTCGTCGGATCCTGATCGTCGGATCCCAAATACGCATAAACAAATTAGACCCACGATGCACGTCCTTCGACATCGATGGGAATTTGATTCAAGTTACCAAGGAAATAAAAACTCTGGGGGTCTACTTAGACTCCACCCTCTCACTCAAGTAGCAAGTGAGTGCCACCATCTCCACTACTGCCTACACCAACAAGCTAATTAACGCTTGCAAATCATTTCTGTCACCTAACAGTTGCATTATGGTAGCTAGGGCCCTAGTACTCTACAAGATTGATTATTGGAACAACCTCTTTCTAGGTTTCTCTGAACGGAACCTCAACAGACTTCAGATCTTACAAAATAACACCCTGAGATCTGTATTGAACATCCCCAGATCCAACCATATCACCAGCTTCAGACAGGATGCTCACTGGCTCCAGGTGCATGATAGAATTTCCCTCCTCACATTAGTCATCACCCACAAATATCTGACAAACTCTGCCCCTAAGTACCTGTCAGACAAATTCTCCAAACACCAATCAGCCAGACCTACTAGAGCTCTGTACTCGCATTGCCTCACTATCCCAAGGATCAAACTAAAAAGAGCTGGAGGAGCTAGTTTACCTGTACTGGCTGCCAAATCTTGAAATGCCCTCACCCTCACCATCAGAATGGAACCCTCTTTCTGAACCTTCAGAGCCAAAGTAAAGAGCTGGCTCTTTGATAAGTAACACTAACAGACAGCCAACCTACTCTACAAAAACGTACGTGCCTTGTTCAAGTCTTCTGTATTTCTATATGTAACACTGTCAGCTTGGCACTGTCGCCTTAACTGTAACCCCCTGCGACTCGTCTTTAGGCTTACCTGTATTTTTCCTCAATTTCAACCATTCTGTAACTACCGGTGAACCAGAACTTTTTGTTTGTTGTAATCCTTTGTATGCATGTAACACTCTCTTAAGTTCTAGCGCCCAGTTGCCCCAGGGTTTGGTGCGCTTTACAAATAAATAAACTAAACTAAACTATGTAAGGTTGCCCAGAGCAATGCCAGAGGCTAGGATTAATTCCAAACCTTCCAGCCATCACCTCTTTTGTTTTGCATAACAACAGTGAGAGACATTGTAGGGGCGTATAGGACAACATCACATTGTACCATGGGGCTACCTCCATTTGTGTTGTGTGATGAATCCCACAGTATTTTCACAGTTTTAGATGGAGAAGCCACCCTCATGAGGCTAGGGTGCCCTGATAGTCCCCCTGGGGGTGGTGCTCAGCGGGAGCATCTCATGGGGATGGAGGACCCCATTGAGGACAGAGACACCAGAGAGTGAATGCAGTATCCCCTTATCCCTTGCTACTTTTCACAAACCACTTCTCTGTGCCCTTCATCCAGTACCACAATGTACTGTTGTTATGCTGCTCCAGTAAAATCGACTAATGAAAAAGACACTGGTATAGAAGCTAATGACAGCACTGTGCCGAGGAAGAGGACACGAGCAAGGAAGATTATTTGCAGAAACAACAGCAAACGTTCTAGTCCTGCCCTTAATGTAATTTGGCTGCCTGTCATTTAAAGATCCAGCTGGAAGGGAAGGATGGCATCTTGGACTCCAGCTTGTTACGAAATGAGAACGTTGCTGCACAGATGCACAGAGGAAACTGCTGATGGAGCAAAGAGGAGAGGCAGAACCACAGGAAACCGACAACGCAAGAGTCAAAGCAGGAAAGACAAGACTTACTGCTCCAGAGACGCTGACTCAGAGGCAACTTTCTGCAATGGCACGCAAAAGACCGCAGAAGGCTTTGCTGTGCCTAACTAGCAATCCTGATGCCTGGGAGACCCATGACCACTTGGAGAAACGAGGCCAAGTCCCGACAGGTAAATGGGTGGGCAGTCAGAAGGTTGGGTAGACCAAGAGGGTACAGACAACCTGAGAGAAGAAAAGAATACTTGCCGGGGCAGAGGGTCCCAGAAGTGCGGGCCCGGGACCCGGCACAGGCATCCATACCCTGCACAGGAATAAGAGAAGTATGAACTTTGCTAATGTGAAGAACATTCACAGATCCTGGTAGAAGAGTGAACCAGGGCTGTGGAGTGAAGACATAGTGAGGAGAGATACCATTGTAATCCGTCAAGTGAAGGGGCTCTTGGACTTGTGGAGAAAAGGAAATTCCCAACTTCTAACAAAAGGGACAAGGATCCCTACAGAAACCTGTGAGAGGCATAGACACAGGCAGGAGAGTATACCAGGGCTGTGGAATAGAGAGAGATGGAAGAAAATAAACATTGAGAGTGGATACGTGAAAGAGATTGAGAACCCAGATTGGGGAAGTGTTCCACAAACGATACTGCAGGAGGATACTGACTTTGTGTGGGACAGTGACACCCAGAAACCTTGGTAGGAGAGTGAACCAAGGCTGTGAATAAAGGACTTGGTCTGGGACCTACAACACATAAAGTCGAAGTGCAGTACAGCTTGGGAGAAAGAGCCAGGCGGTTTTACCTTGTTGCAGCCCTGGTAATAAAAATTCAAGTTGGTGAAATAGGAGAAAGGCTGTGGGGAATTAACCCCAAGCCTTGTGGAACTTTTACCTTTTTGGCACACTTATTAAACTTTCATTTGGAACCTTTGTGTTGAACATAAGATTGGGCTACAGGTCGGCAGTCAAAGAGACATTTACCCCTTCATCTTTTCCTAGGTTTAGCATGTGAGGGATAGGATAGATTTTGGACACAGGACAGTGGGCTATCATTTGCACATCTTGACACTGACAGTGTCCTTAGTTAGTTTTGTTGAGGGAAGGAAATCCCTCATAGAGAGAGGGCTAGTTAGGGCTTTCTCCAGACCCTCTTATTTTGTCTTGAATAAAAGTTTTTGTCAATCAAAATGCCACCTTTCTGTCTGTCTTTTACGCCCAGACCGTCACAATTGTTAAAATGGAGGAAACCGGTTAAGTGGATTGGCACCGGAATGGTTAGGTAGCTTAGGCCCAGTTAAGGTGACCGGAGCAGAACTAATGAAAAGGGCAGAGAAGTGTCAAGAGAAGTACAAGAGGTGGGTTGAAGAGAAGAAATGGGCATGTGTAGAACTGTATTGAGTGGGTGATAAGGTACGTGTCAGGAATATTAGAGTGAGAGGGAAAAGTATTCCATATTTATCATCTCCTAAGAGGATAGTGAAAGTGGTAGGAACAGTTGTGATATTAGATGATGGAATGAAATGGAGTGAAAGGCAACTGGTTAAGTGCCATGCAGTGGAATGAAGAATTTGTGACAGAAGAAGAAGCATGGGCAGATTGTTGAGTGGGATAGCTAGAAATGGAGTTGAGGGAAATGTTAGTAGTGAGATCATATCAGGGCAGGAGTGCCTTTAGGAGGAATTTCCAATGGGGAAAGAAATGTAAGGGTTGGTGCGACAACAGAGGCAAATGTGGAATCAGGTGAAGAGGCAGGAGAAGTTGTAAATAAAGAAATGATTATGTCCCGGACTGAGGAGGAAAGGGCAGGAAGAGCATTAGAGATGGTACTAGATGTGAAACAAGAGAAAGGAGAACAAATAAGGAGGAGTGTGCGGTTGCAGTGAGCTCCTTCAAAGTTAAAAGACTTTAGGCCTCATTTTAAGTTGGCCATTGCAGAATTCACGTGCCGGTATTAAATTAAAGCGGCACGTTTCCACAAACCTGCCAACTACAAGTTTGCTGGTGATGTTATGTTAGGTACATTTCTTAAGCGCACCGTCACCCGAGGGTATCTTGGCGCTAGAGAGAGAAGCAGGTGCCAACAGAGAAGTAGCCAATACCTAGAAGAGCGCAGTTTTAAGTGCTTTTCTGAAAGCCAGATGATTCGGTAGTTTCCTAATTGATAGTGGCAGTCGGGTCCATAAGTTGGAAGCATCTATAGAGAATGTACGACCACCTATCCTTGTGCGACGGAACCTGGGTACAATAAGAAGATCGGCCGAGGAGGATCGTAGCAGGTGCTCAGGGTGGTAGCGGGTGAATTTTACCTGAATAAATTCAGCATCTTGAGAGTCGAGAGCCTGGTGAACTATGCAAAGGGCTTTAAATCTGATACGCTGGTCCAGAGGCAGCCAGTGCAAAGAGCGAAGCACCAGAGATATATGGGCACCATAAGGGGTGCCAGTAGCCATTCGGGCAGCAAGGTTTTGAATACGCTACAAACGCTGCATGAAACCCTTGGGTTGGGCTAAATACAGCGAGTTGCAGTAGCCTAAACGAGATAGAACCAGAGCCGCAACCACCGAAGGGCGGAGAGGCTCAGGAATAAAAGGGAGCACCTTTTTCAGGACCCTAAGTTGGTAGTGGCCTGCCTGACAGACTGCTGCAAATTGATTCGCCATGGATAGAGAGGCTGATAGAATAACCCCCAAGTTTTTCACTTTACCAACCGGAATGGCGAGGGGAACAAATGTGGAAGGCCAAAAAGAAGAAACCCTGTGTGAAGGATTAGGGGAACACCCCACCACCAGGACCTCTGTCTTGTCGCCATTCAGTTTGAGCTGGTTGTAGTTCATTCACTCACCAATGGCAGTCGAGCCCCCTGGAGGCGCAACAACACCTCATCCCGATCATGGTCAAGGCAGATCAGGATTTGGTTGTCGTCGGCGTAGGAGTAGCAACTCAAACCGTGGGAGCGGATGAGGCACACCAGGGCCCAGATATAGATGTTAAACAAGATTGGAGCCAAAAATGAGCCCTGTGGGATACCATAAGTGAGGTGACAAGGGGTAGAAAGAAAAGGTGGCATAGAGAGAGTCTGTGTGTGATCTGCCAGGAATGAGGTGAACCAGGCCAGTACCTGACCAGATATTCCTATCTGGGCAAGATGAGACAACAGGGTGGGGTGGTCGACAGTGTCGAACGCCGCTGATAGATCAAGTAAAATCAGGGCCCCCACCCCACCTGAGTCCACTAGCCTGGACATTCCATCCTTGACGGACACAAGCACACTCTCAGTGCCTCTGCCAGGTCTGAAGCCGGCCTGTGCAGAGTTAAACGGTGCAACCAAGGATTCGAGTAGTTTGGACAGAAAAGGAAGCAGCGAGATAGGACGTAAATTAGCAAAGACAGTCGGTTCAAGTGATGGCTTCTTAAGGAGTGGAACCACCCTAGTGGATTTCAGCTCAGGTGGAACGACCCCAGACTGACAAGAGCCATTTACAGCAGTAGTTAATGTTTCTAAGAGTTCCGGTGCAATTTTTTTCATAATCTCTACTGGGATGGCATCAGACAGGGAGTAGGATTTAATCCTTTGAATGGCAGCTAAGACTACTGCTTCTGTGAACGGTTGAAATGTGGACCATTCGGCTGTGTGCTCTACTTGTGTGACAGTAGAAATAGCCTTCGAGTTGCCAATAGCTGGAGGCAATTCTGGCACCTTACTTGCAAAAATCCAGGCACTCCATGGAATGGGGATTTTAATCTGACACCGGCACTCGTAATCTGGTTGTAATACGGCCAGACCGAGTGCCGGTATCAGTATTTCGGTTTGCCGGTATCCTGGCAGTTTTCCTGCCACAATACTGGCAAACCTCTAATGAGGCCCAGGGGGAAGGTGTGTAGCAGAGTTCAGCTATGCTCAATCCGCGTTGTGTGTCTCGTGGCAGTGCTGGGTCCACCATGCGGTGTCGACCGTGGTGCAGGATTTGAACTGCATGGGGTGGGGGAGTATTAGCCGTTGCTGAGATGGGAGATGTGGTAATGTGTGGTGCGGCTCTGTTAGGAAGACTAACCAGTAAATATACATTGGTATCAATGATCCCCTTGCTGTGCTTGACTTCTGGCCATTGCACTCCAGAACAACCTCCATTTGGGGGTTGGTAGAATCAAGAACCCTGTGAGAGTAATATTTTGATTTGGCTTTCCATGTCTAAGGGCCTCATTACGACCCAGGCGGTAAGTTACCGCCTGGGTCGTACCTTTACCACCATGGCGTAAACTATGTTTACGCCATGGTGGTTGGCGGACTTACCTCCCCATTCCGAGGTTGGTGGGGCGGTAAGTCCCCAATCCCCATTTACCCTTCCCCATTCCCATTTTTGCCCCATAGGGCATAATGGGAGTGGGGAAGGCGTTAATTACGCCACCGTAAATTACGGTGGCGTAATTAACAACAAGCTCCCTTAGCGCCATGGATTTTAACACCTGCTAAAAGCAGGTGTTAAATCCTCCATGGCGCTAAGGGACCTCGGAATCAGGCGGTAAGGGTCGGCGCTGTTTACGCCGCCGTAAACCCCTTACCGCCTGGGTCCTAATGAGGCCCAAAGAATGGTAGACACCTCTAAGTCAAAAGTAGGCTAGTTTGTCACTCAGTCTGTGGTTCTTTCTCCAGGTGTGAATCAGTGAGCTGTTTAACTTCTTTAGCTTAGTAAGGTGGTTGGAAAACAATCTAGCTTGTTCCGTGGGCTGGATTTATTGTATCATTTAACAGGTGTGAAGTGGGAGAATGGGATAACACCCTCCCCCCAATCTCATCCAGACCATGGCCTAGGGGATTATGGCCCAGACACCCTCCACGAGATGAGTTTGCCTATTTGCCAGACGACAAAATACCTTGGTTCAGGAACTTACACATAAGAGGAGTATGCCCACCTGTAAGATCAACACCAGGCCCCATGGCTCAAGATGATACCTGCGGCATGGATGAACTCGACTAGAGCAATGACTACAAGTATCCACATCGTTAGAGATGCCATGACGACATAGCTAACAGACAAAAGCACACGTGCCACCATGCACACTGGTCACTCACACACCAACCTTCACGAAAAACATACTCAGTGTTATGACGTAGCGGACCGTCACACTCACGGACGCGCATCTTTTTCATTTTTTTCACAAAGGCCTTCTTACGCACCGCAGAAACGCAAGACGCCTGAAGAGATTGTGTATATGCTTGCTGATGCTTCCTAGCCACCTATCTCTACAAGACGCTATCACGTATACTTAGCGCTGCATATGATGATTTGTCACTCCATGACCACCCGGGACCCATGAACTGAGCCCAAGAAGGCCGTGAGCAAGAGTCCCCAGGTTGGAGCCTTGCAAACGAAAACCCTTTCAGAACGGAATACAAGTGCTGATTAGGCAGAACAAGCCCCTAACGAGGGCCCACAGTCAAGGCCACGATGTTGCAACTCACATGCCGAAAGCCCAGCGCCAAGGTTATACCTGCAAATGCTAAGCCTCCAGACACAGAACACTAAAATTAAATGCTCATAATTCTGCTCCAGCAATGGTCTCTCCACACGTGACCAAGCCGAACTGACAAGGTGCCAAGTCTACGAGACAGAGAAGCAGCCAGGGTCTCACAGGTTGCAACAACGAAGCGGCAAAATGGACACCTACAGCGACGGGAACGACTCACCTATGAGCCTATGAGCAGACCTGCCTGTTGTTTGCACAAAACACATAGTTGCACATTTTTGCTAATGACAGGTACACCGCGAGCTGGGAACGACGATGGTCCCAGGCTTGGGGGCTCGCGGGAGAACCAATCAGAACACAGGGGGACTCACTACTGACGCCGTTTCTTATAGCCAATCACCAAGGGTCCCTTGTTGCAATTCTGAAGTAACAAATGTTAGGGACAGCCCAAGTATACCACCTGATCTGGTCCCTTCCAATAACAACTTTCTCTATATGATAACCATACTAACCCTACCACTCGGAGAGCCAATCCTGAGTGGCGATAGGTTTTTGCGATAACTTTCTCAGGTGACGCAGGTAGCGCGTCATACTGTAGTAAAAAGGGCCTGCGAGCCCCTCTTAGAGTGACTTTTTGTGCTTTCTCGAATGCATAAGAGAAACCCGTCCCTGCCGTTGAAATAAACCGCAGTCTTAGCCTTGCTTCTTGTGTGTGTCTCATACTCATTTTTGGGGACACGGGAGGAGTTGGGGCCTTCCAGCCCAGAGGTCCGCGGACGGCTCTGCCGACTCCGGGAAAATCTCCCCGACAGGTGCTGTGGCATCAAGTGCTTCCGTTAGCCAGTTATTACATGCCTTTGCTGTTATTAAAGTGTTTACGATAGCAGGGAGGGTAGGCTTGTTATTTTTCAGTAAAGGAATACATATTTTTTCCCGATTAATTCCTTTTACTTTTCTGTAAGGCACATTTATCTTAGCACCAAAAGCCCCAGCTTTGTGTGGATAACCGCAGAGATGAAAAGAGCTGAGTGATCTACGCATGGTAACTCTAGGGGAGGCAAAGCCCTCTGGAGATTGGGAGAACTGAAAATAGCACCCACAGTGTGGCCATCTTTATGTGTTCCATTGTGGCTGAGCATATGGAGGTCTAGTCTTTCGAGGTTTGGGATTAGTGTTTTAGAAAGCCTATTTGAGGGAGATTCTAGCCAGATATTGAAATCGCCCAGAATGCATAGTTTGTGATGTCCAGAGAGAGAACTGGAAATGAAATCCGCAAGTTCAACTCCAAATTTGGCATTTTAGCCTGTAGCTCTATACATTTGAACAAAGGTGATGTGAAAGGAGTGAGAGAAATTCCATTTAATGAGCACAGATTCACATAGAGGTGCATCACGTACTGGAAAGCTGGAGATTTGTAGAGAGACCTTCAAGATAAGCACAATTCCATCTCTGTTTTTATCAATTATTTAGTAGCCTGTAAATATAGCTTCCTGTATAGCTGGGGAAGGTTCTTCTTTGAGACATGTTTCAGTGATGAAGAGGAGATGGCTTATGATCTGGGATGAGATCATAAATCTCCAGTCTGTGTTTGGGCAGTGATTGCACATTGAGGAGGATGCAGGTGTGAGCCTCCCTATTGTCAGAAGTAGTGGTGGATGTCTGTAGTGTATCGGTAGAAAGTGGTTGCGTCATGTGTTGACCTACCATCTGCAGAGGGATGGGAGGTGTCTTGGAAAGTTGTTTGTGATAGGGATGATGTGGGCATTAGGCCTGTGCATGTTGGAAATAGTAGAGTCCACTAGAGTTATTGAGGAAAGTCAATACAGTGTGCTAATTTGCTGGTTATCAATGCAATGAGTATATGCTGTATCATGGGGTTTATGTGTTGGACTCGTCTGAGAGGCTGGGGATTGAGGTTCCTCTAAGATGGATGCCGTCTGGCGATGAGATGAGATGGCTAGGAGGAGTAGTAGGACTGATTTGGTTAGGGATTGAGGGGGGACAGAGATATCTAGATCGTGCAAAGTAGCCAGGGTGTTGTTTTGATGTCTCTGCCCCTGAGGGACACTGCTTGGGGAGCACTCAAAGCGTGAGAATTGGTGGGACAGTGAAATGGTCCTCTGGACAGACAAATTCCTGTTACAAGTGTTTTTGATGGACAATAAGGGTATGGGCGAGTGGATGAAAGCGGGCGCACGAGGAGCATGTGAGAGTTGTGCCATGTGTTTCTTAATGATTCTATGAGCTAATGGGTTTATGAGAGGTTAGTGTGTAACTGTTGGGGGAGGATGCATTGGAGTGGGATGGGGCATTGAAAGAGGGTGTATTTTGGTAGTGGTTCAAGTGAACCCTTTGGGTGGAGGTAAGTGGTACGTTATGTTAATAAAACATGTAAAGCGCAGACTTTCACCAACAAAGCCATCATGCTGCTAAAGGGAGGAAAGCAAGTTAGAAAACAAAATTTCTTTCAAATGTCGAAGAAACCATAAATGATTTTAAGTAGCTTGAAGGGATTGAGGAAGCTTGTTCCATATTGAAGCAGCAGCCACAGAAAAAGCCAAGCTGCTGGTTCTAGAGCGGTTACAGCGCAGAACCTGAACCAGAAGTGCATTTTCTGAACATAGAGAATGAGATGGAACATAGGAGCACAATTTAGGCTGAAGATATTCAACACCAGTACCATAAAAGGCCCGGTGGACAATGCATAGTGATTTGAACAGGGAGCCATTGAAGAGAGTGCAGTAATGGAGAGCTAGAGACTTCATATGGAGACTATGTTGCTACTCTAGCAGCCGACTTCTGCAGAATTTGTAAACGCTTTAATAGGTCAGTCAGCTGTGCCAGAAAGAGGGAGTTACAGTAATACATGACACCAAGAACAGAGGAAGAAGCTTCCGGAGGTTCTTTAATTTGTAGGAACCCCCTTGACATGCAGCACTCACCTGAGCCTCAGCTGAGAATGAGGCTGAGGTCTAACAACCAAGATTCTTTACCACTGGGACAGGTTTAGGAAAGGGACAAAGAGAAGAGGGCCAGAAAGGCAGTGCCCGACCACCAGTACTTCAGTTTAATCCCCATTCCATTTCAGCCAGTTGTTACTCAGCCAGATTCCCACAGATTTTAAACAACACACTACTATCTTCAGCGTAGGAGTAACAAAAGCAAACGAGGGACTAGATGAGTTTGGCCAATGGCTGGATTTAAACATTAAACAGAGTAGGAGAGAGAGACAAGCCTCGAGGGACCCCACAAGTGATCAGAACAAGAGCAGGTTGATAAAAGGAGAAAGTGAGAGAGATTATGACCGAACGGTCAGAAAATAACAAAACCAGGTCCATAGAGATATCTGCCTCGGACAGCCTGCCTAGCAAAATGGAATGATCAATGGTGTCAAAAGCAGCTGACAGATCAAGTAAGATCGATGCTCCAACACCAACTTGATCAGAAAGCCAAGCAAGGTCATCAATTACTGAGTCAAGTACCTCCTCAGTACTCTGACCAGGGTCGGAAGCCAGACTGAAAGGGATCAAAGAAAGAAGACTCCTCAAGAAAGGAACTAAGCAAATGGGTAGCCAGTGATTCTAGTAGTTTCATTAGAAAATGGAGAAGGGAGATAGGACGGTAGCTGGCAGGGAGAAGAGGATCCAAAGAGGGTCTTTTTAGCAATGGAATCACCAGTGCATGTTTCAGAGACAGGGGAATAACACTAGAAAAAGAATGATTTACACCACAAACTGCAAATGGGATACGGATGGGCACTGATGAGCTAGATTTAAGCATGACTTCAGTGCGCATTGAGTGCTCTTGCTGTGCTTGTCCCCAGCTCTTCTGGAATGGCCTTGGTTTAATAGGGAACATTGAATCTTCAGGAGCCAATCGGGAGGCTTCTGGCAATACGCAGTGAAGAGAGACTACGCCTTCTGCTTGCAAGTACGACATTTTATTATTTAATATTTATTTATTGCTTTTAGTTATATGCCCAAACCCTGGGGTGTCACGACCGTAGGTTACAAGATTACTTGGAAGCTTAGACATTACATGTTAGCAGATTTATAGGCGTACAATGTTATTACTTGAGAGCAGGTACAGAAGGTTGCATTAGAGAATAGTTTCACGTGAAAACATTTCAGCAGTTACATGGTAATACATGTTTTCAGTCTAACAATCTAATATTTACATTCACAGTTAAGTTATGGCATTGAGGTCTTGTGGCTTTAGAATTTATTAAAGAGCCAGGTTTTCAGGGTTTTCTTGAATATTGGGAGGGAGGGCTCATTACAGATATTGGCTGGTAAAGTATTCCAGATTCTCGGGGCTGCTACTGGAAAGCTGGATTTACCTGTTCTCACATTCCTGAAGTGGGGGATGCAAAGGTGCATTTCTGTGTTAGATATGAGTGTACTAGTTGTGACTTTGCGGGTAAGGCATTGGTTGGGGTAGGTGGGTGCAGTGCCCGATACACATTTATGTGCTATGGTGAGGGTTTTATGTAGTATCCTAGCTTGTATGGGGAGCCAGTGGGCCTCTATTCTATGTTGTATAATATGCTCCCTCTTTTTTATGCCTAGCGCTGCTCTGAACGCTTTGTTCTGGAGTAGTTGCATTTTGTTTATGTTTTTTTAGGTCCCTAATAGGAGAATGTTGCAGCAGTTGATCTTGGCCAAAATGAGTGCTCTAGTAAGCTTGATGCAGTTTTGGGGCGTTAGAGAGTGTCTGCTTAGTACTATAAGTTTAGTCGTGTATGCTGTAGATGAAGAGAGTGCACTAATGTGTTTGCACATGTTAAGGCTAGAGTCTAGGTTAACCCTTAGCGTTTTGACTTGGTTGGAGATGTTGACTGGGGTACCATCAATGACCATGGCTGAATATTGTGGGTGGAGCTTACTTAGTCGGTCTGGTGAGCCTACTATTAAAAATCTCTGTTTTTTCTCCATTAAGGCAGAGGCTATTGGTTGCCATCCAGTCCTGGATGATGGAGTACATTTTGTTGACAGCGATGGTGTCCTGTTCAAGGCTGCCTGTGATGGGAATGAGTATTTGTGTATCATCTGCAAAGTTGAAATGGTAAATTATGTTGTTTTGTACCGCACACTGCTACCACCCAAGTGCAGTCTCCAGGCGCTCACGCGGTTCTGCAAGTTAGGGTAGTGGGGGGGGGGGGGGTAGTGGGTATAAGGGTGAGGGGATAAGTTCAGAATGTGGAGTAACTGGAGTCTGTTAGTGTTGTTTTGCATGGGGCAGTTTTGTGAGAGGTATCATGCATTGTAACCATAATGGTAAGATTCTGTGCCACGGGTATGTAATAGTGTTCTGTGTCGGTGTGAGTGTGTTGTGTGATTATGATGGGTTGGCCATGTGCCCTGGTTATATAGTGTCCATTAGGGATCCAGAGTCACAGGTGGACGAAGCTGTATGGTAAACTGGCATCTTGGTATTTATTTATTTATTTATTTATTTATTTATTTATTTATATGTATAGCGCTAAAGCCCGCGGGCATCAGAGCGCATTCCAAAAAGACAGGACAGTTATTACAAAAACGGGACAAGAATAGACACACAGAAGATCGTATCATGGGGAGCTGAGAGAGGTCGCTAGTCCAGTTTATTTAAAGAGTAGGGTCTTTAACTTCTTTCTGAAGAGTATGTAGTTGGTTTCTAATTTCAAGGATACGGCAGTTCATTCCATTTATGGATGCTTCTGTTTGGAAAGGCCTTGCCCAGGACGTTTTGCTTTTTAGCTGGGGTTGTCGGGAGAAGAATTTTGTTGGAGGATCCTACATTTCTAGATGGTTCATGCCACTTGAAGTGTTTTTTCAAGTAACTGGGGCTTTGCCATACAAGCATCGGTGGACCACTGTGAGGGATTTAAAAGTAATTCTCTCCTCCATGGCCAGCCAGTGTAGATCTTTCCTATCGCCTGTGATGTGTTCCCTCCTTGGCCTACCCGTGATTGTTCTAACAGCATTATTCTGAATTACCTGGCATTGCTTCAGGCATTTCATATTAGCTCCCAGAAGCAAGGAGTTGCACTAGTCCAGTCTTGACAGTATAGTTGCACTGGCTATGGTAATGCTGTTTTTTTGGTTGAGCAAGGGTCTAATTTTTCTCAGGAGTTTTTGGTGGTATTGACAGTTCCTTTTTAAATATTCTGTATGGGCCTCTGTTCCTAGTGAGGCTTGTAAGTAGACTCCCAGTGTCTTTACTTTCTCGGATATTGGAATCAGGGCATTTTTTAAACTGAATGTGGAGTATGAAGGAGTTAGTTTTTTCCTGGTGTGTGTGGATCCAAAGAACATCAGTTCCATTTTGGTCCCATTCAAACACATCCAGTTGTCTTTCATCCAGCTCTCGACGATGTTGTATATAGTCGTACGTTTTTCACTGTCTTGATTATAGTCTCCACTAGGCTCGAATACCAATTGAGTATCGTCGGCGAAATTAGTGAAGAATATTCCCAGTTGAGTTAGCATGGTACATAGACATTGCATATACAGGTTAAACAGTAGGGGAGAGAAACTAGCTCCCTGCGGGACTCCATAGTCCACTGGTTTGGTTCCGGAGGCCTTATTTCCCCAGACAATCCTGGATTGTCTGTCTTGTAGAAATTATGATACCCATTCTGTTGCCTCTAGTGAGCAGTTTCCTGAGAGTTCTAGGGCCTCTTGGAGCCTCATGTGATCGAGCAGATCAAAGGCTGCCGAGAGGTCCAGTAATATCAGGAGACCTGATTTGCCCTTGTCCAATATACCTAGCATCTCGGTCTGCAGATCTAGTAAGGCCGATTCGGTGCTGTGGCCTGTCCTAAAGCCCGACTTTTGGGGGTGCAGCAGGTTGTTCTCGTCTACATAGTTCTGGAGCTGTTCAGTGGCTACTTTATCTAATATTTTCAACAGGAAGTTGCAATTTGTAATAGGTCTTAGATTTGCAGGGTCTTGTTGGTCTAGTTCAGGTTTCTTTAGCAATGGGGTAACCGTGACTGTTTTAATAATAGTAGGTACTGATTGATCCCGGAAAGATGCGTTTACCATTTGTCTAAGGAAGGGAGCGAAAATGTCTGGGTTTTCTAATATTAGTTAAGGTGACAGTACATTTTCTGAGCATGTAGTGCTTCTGATGTTAGAGAGCGTTTTCTTCTTCTCTTCGATTATAATAGGTCTAAAATGAAATTTAGTAGTTTCAGTTTCGGCCTGGCTTTCGTTAAGTTTGTCTTGGGTTAGCCAGTGGAGTTTGAGGCGGTGTCAATTAGTTCATTGTAGTGATTTTTCTTAAGGTTGTGGGATGTTTTTACCCATGCATTCAAGCCCTACCATAAAACTGTGCAGTACTGGCATGGAAAACATCATGATGGCCAGAACTCCCCAGAGAGTGCACAGGGAAAACATGAAGAATAGGCTGCCACCCATTTTTGCCTATGTTGTGAGCACAGGAGGGCACTGCCTAAAACCACCATTGGGCTACACACACAGTAGCCTGAAACCATTGGGAATGGCAATGCTGATTGCCAAAAAGCAACTCAGAACTGTGGGGAATTCATTTTCTTAATCCCAAAAATGGTTGCAATACCGGTACTCACCACTATCAGAAAGCCGGCGTTTTAAAACCACCAGACTTTTGTGTAAAACTGAACAAATGAAAGAAAACCAGGCCAAGGAAAGACTTGCTAAGAGGTGGATACAATGTAAAACTATATTCTGAAATGACTTGAAGGAAGTAATTATTTAATGTATATGTAAAAATTGTAAGTTTGATTTAAACTGGGAACAAAAAGTGACATTTAGCTGATACCTGGCTTAATGAAACTGGATTCTGCCTGACAACTACCCCCGACAGGAGTTGAAACCTGCTCAGCCACTCTTCCTAGGCCTAGCTGCATCCTGCTGCCCCTTGCCAAAAGGAGTTGACACCTCTCTGATTAGATTAGGGGTGGAGCACCTGGGAACTGGAAGGGACAGAACAATGCAACTTCCTTGACTCAGGCAAATGTTATATTGGGGGCGTCGTAAAATAGCTTCCTCTTGGGAGAAACTGGGGGGCAGCTGTGCCTCTGTGAACAAGCTGGCTTCGGGGAAGTGGATAAACCAGTTATTCCACCATGTGATGTGGGAAGCCACACCCCTTTTTGACCAGAGCATAATTTTAAAAAGATAGATAACGCATAGTGCAGACTGGTCAAAATTATATAATTAATATCATTGTTCTTGTGATTTTTCTGTGCACGTTTTAAGAGGCGTTAGGACCCTGTGGTGTATTCTGGGGGTTGCTAGCGAAAATAGGGTCTCGCTCCAAATGTATGCATGTTAAAAATCTAACACTTTATCATCTGTAACCCATATCCCTGGTGCACATTTGTGTAAAATCTGGAAAGGTTTAGAGGTCGTTATCTGGATGAAAATGGGAGAATTCTGTCATCAGTGCACACGACATCGTACAAAGACAGGGATCGGATGGTTTGGTGCTTCAGAAAATATGTTAACTGGACCTATAATATTAGAAAAATGGTACATAGATAAATATGTATTTGGGTCAGAAATAGATTTGTGTGCAAATTGACCAGGGGAGGATCCTCTGACCCATAAACAGACCTCATCATGATGACAATCCATTTCCTTCCCCCAATCATGGGAGAGGGGAGAATTGGGCCAATGACAAGTAGAGAGGGGCAGGCTTAGCTAGGCCCAGGCACACACCCATTTTCAAAACACATAAAAAGAGACTGCTGGGACAGGTAGAGAGATTCAATTCCATTTGCTGCGGAGCGTGCTGACCGACGACTTCACATCCAGAGATCCAGACTTCAAATCCATCAATCTCCAGAACCTGTAGCAGAAATTAACTCCAGAATTTGTAGCAGAGAGGCCTGAATCCACCAGCTGAATCCTCTTCAGCAGGCCTCAAAACCAACCAAACTATATAACAGCCGGGTGAGCTGTTTGAATTTTTGCCAAGAAATTTTGCAAGAACCTGTAGCAGTATCCAGAAAGCAGTGCTGTATCCGGAACCTGAGAGAACCACAAACCAGACCGTTGTGAGCAGATCCGGTGCTTGACAGACCCAGAGAGCAGAGCTGACCCAGATAGCCGGGACTTCAGAACCACCCGCGGAAAGTCCCGTCCAACCTGACCAGACCGTGACGAGGCCTATTTCAAATTGATATTGTGAGTACCTAGCAGAACTGTGCAGAACCAATCTCTTAGTTAAAATAATCTAATCCAAACTATTTAAACCTAAGTAGAACAGCCTCCTACAAATCGTGTCATCTGTCATTTTTAAAGCTGCACAACTGTCACCTGTCAATTCTTCAGCTGCAAGCTGTCACCTGTCATTTTGAGTTTTACTTTAAATCCGAAAATCTACCTTTATTAAATCGTCCGTATCTCTGGAACCGTTTGGGCTAGGAACGTGGTTTAACTTTCATCTGAAAGCTTAGAATCTAGGCTTTCCAACGAACATACTCCCTATACTTTTTCCATAATCACGAGACAGCACTCGCGAAATTTACCGCGATTTGGCCCGATTTCTTCATCTGTAGAAATCAGCAGCTTTTTGCTTCTCTTTGCTAAAATTCGTTTGCAATCTGCTAATCATTCATAGAGTATTGTTAAAGTGAGCCTGAACTAATATAAAGTAGCCATCACCTACCCTGAACCTCTAGAGGGAATTAAAAGCAATTTTAGCACCTTTTCACTTCCTTGCAAACCACATTAAAGTAATTCGCCTGTGTTTAAAACTCATCCCTGTTTTCTCTAAGCTTGCTGGGGGAACGGGAACTGTGTATTGCATTATAAAGTGTGATTTGTTGGGATTCTTGAAGACTGTGTGCTCTCCTTCCATTTCTTGTATTGCATAGGGTGGAGTGAATTGTAAAAAGAAAAAGTGATCATATTACCTTCTGCTAAAATCATAACAAGTTATTTCTGTACTGCATTTTATTCCACCTTGCATTTCGTTGAAACCATCAAGCATTTTCAGCTACTTCATCCTCTACACTACTCCTAAGTAACCAAATCATTGTACCCCTGTAACATTATCCATTGTTGATCACGTCATATTCTGAAGTGTGATATTAGTTATCAATTTATGTGATAGATATATATTGTTGAATTGTCCAAATAAACCTTTTAAATTTACAAAACAAACCTACATCTTGGCTCATGGGGTCAGGGGGATTCTAAGAGGGGGGTGTTATACAAGGGTTGTCATCCAGAGTACTGAACTGGACATAAAAATACATCAATAAGGGTTTTCCTCAGCATCCCGGACTAGGCATTGATTTAGCTGTAGTGTTGATTGAATATCGCTTACAAAAGTGGGGGCTCGGAGCCGGGATATTCTGGGTTAGGTTTACCACTTGTGCAGATTAATACAGTGTGCCAACTGACCAGACACACATATCCGGTTAGATCACCACGCTGTTTTACACTGTGAAAGCATCCCTCAAAGGAACGCTCTAAGGAAACGGTCTGTTTTGCAAAATAAAATACAAACTTCTGTAAGTAAGGAAGGAACTCAAATTCCAGAATGACGACCTTGGTAGATATGAAAATAGCCAGAGAGCACTTCTTACATAAGCTATTTGTGAGAGGTGAGTGGACTCATCAGGACCAAACGGTCTGGTTGCAGGCAATTGCGCAACAGGTCACTGAAACAGAGTCAGATATATGAAGAAATCAGGGTCCATTACATGTGGCCGTGAGTGAATTATATATGGCTCCTAAAGCTAAAGATGAACACGACAAGATGGTTAGGATAGCAGCATATTTGTATCTATATATGGGAGCCATGCAGGACAAATGTGCTGAAGGCCAAGATCTGGCAAGTAGGCAACAGATGGCGTTAGAAAAGGCCCAATCTGACCTGGTCTCTTCTGAGCAGAGGCTGCAGAGGAGCCAGGAGACAGAAAATGATAGTAGGCAGTATATCATTAAAATAAAAGAGGACATGGATATACTGCAACAGGAAAAGACAGACCAGGATACCAGAATTCTGGCTTTGCAGAAGGCGCACCAAGACAGTTTGGACTCCTTACTGCAGAGCCAGAAAAAGCTTGAGCAACAGATCAATTTCAACAGGGCATGCACAGAGCAGGTAGCCACCCTGCAAATCCAACTAGACAGAGAGAAAGAGGAAAGCAATAAATTGATTTTGAAAGACCTGAATACCCAGGCAGAGTTTGATGAAGAACGCCAGAAAGCTGGTGCCTTTCAAAGGCAGAGGGACGACCTGGCGTCACAAATGTAGGCTCTTGGTCAGGAAAGGATACCTTAGGCCAGGAAGTCTGCCATTTAAAAAGAAAAATTGCAGAAAATCACTTGGCCCTCCAGGGGCTGGGTGACCTTCAAAAAGAGCATAGGGGCTTGCTAGATCACACCAGGAGGGTGGAGGAGGCTCTGGCAAGAAAGGAGCAGGTCAGTAGGGATGGGACTGAGGAGGTAACCCTCCTGCAGCAGAGACTGGCCCAGTACTCCAGGACCAATCAGGAGGCACAGAGAGAAAATGAGGCTCTCTGTCAGCACAATGATAGGCTCCAGCAACAGGTAGCCATGCAGGAGAGACTGATAGAGTCTAGTAAGGCCTTAACTGAGGAACTGAAAGCGCAGGCTCTTGCATTGCAACAGGGAGCAGGGGCTGATAGAGACGAGGTTCGCTGGGAAAGGGAAACGCCTGAGCATAACCTCAGGAACCCTGGTACCAGAGGCCTTCATCTCTCCCAGTCCCTGGCCTCTGCCACCCCCATGTCCTCTGGCGCGCATGAGCACAGGGCCACAGGAATGGCAGATTACTATCCAGCCAAAAGTATGGGGCTCATAGGCCAGTACCTCCCAGGAATGGATGGGCGGGCATCCGGGTATGGGCACCCAAGCACAGTGCAATTTAGTGGGGAACCGCAGGAGAGTAGGCCCCTTAAGGGCATCCTGAAAACCTCTGCGCAGTTAGGTCAGTGGGGGTGGTACCCATCAAATCCTGGCAGCAAGGAGGAAGACTCCTCTGAGCATTACAGGACATAGGAGACCAGGTCCCCACATTCTGCCAGCCATTCCCAGGCTCGCAGAATCCAAGAAAACCTGGAAGATCAGACGGGCACCTCTGGGAGCAGTACTTCTGAGTCGGAGGATGAATGGACCAGGGTTACCCGAACCAAAAAGGCCAATAATGCAAAAAGGGCCTTGCTTAAGGACCCCTTAAAGCAGATCAAGGCCATCAGGAGTGTCATCACTCCTTATTATAAGAACGCCAAGTATTCCGTTTGGGAACACTTGGAGCTCTATGAGCAAATGATGGAGACTTTCCATTTGAAGGACAGCAGTAGCTGCATCCAGTACGTCAAATGGACATTCTCCCCAGAATACTCCAGTTTCTTTGCGGGGCTGGAGGACCAAAATCATTTAAGATGGTCCACCTATAAGGCGGCCATCTTGAAACATTTTTCTGTTCACAGAAATCCTCAAGAGGCTCGCAAGGCAGCCTACAATTTTCAATGTGGGGAGGATCAGGCCGCACAAGAGTTTGTGCAAGAATTAAAGCGTGCTTTTGCGCAGACCACCAGAAGGGTGCGCACGGATAGCAGAGAATTTATCAATACGTTTTTCCATGGCTTACCCAAATACATAATGACCCAGCTCGTGAGAGATTTTCATGAGAAAAGATCTTTAGACTGGGTCATTGAACAGGCTACCCGGATCTATGAGGTGCAGAAGCCCATCGAAAATAAAAATAATTTCGCCGAAAAACCCCAAAACCAACAGCACCCCTGCTGCTGCCAAGGTGGCAGAGGTAAAGGTTGTCCCCGTTTTAGATTTGGAGATGGGGGGGCCTAAAAACCTGCCTGCACCAAATAATTCACAGCCCAGAAGGCCCTCGGGCCAGTCACAGACAGGGAGTCGAGGAGGTAGTCCCACAAATGGGGTCCCCCGCTCCCCTGTCTATGTAAGTCCCCGCTAAGGGGAAACCGACCAATCCTGGGTTATGTATGGACTCCTCCAGCCCAAGGGGGGGGGATCCAGCCAAGCACCTAACCCAGGGAACTTCCCTCCCAACTTCCCACAGGAGGGCTGAAATTCTCCAATTCCTGGGCAGAACTTTTTCCCCAGGTATCCACCCAATTTCCAGCCCCAAAATCATCCATCCTTCTTTCCCCAATTCCCTGAGCCCAGACAACCTAATCCGGGAGAGGGGAGGCCAAGGGTGGAGGGGTACCCGAATCTTCCCAATCCGGGGTATTACCAGAGAAGGGATAGCTACCCTTCCCGGGATCAGCCCAGGGGAGAAAATAGAGCCCCGTATCAGCCTGAGCGGGTTTCACAACTTGAGCGCCAGGTCCAAAATATGGCACGAGATCTAGGTCACATACTGAGGGCTCAACAGAACCCTCAGATGAGCATGCCACCGCAGAATGCCCCAAACTCTGGACCTGGTTCTCCAGAACAATGACGGGGGCAGCACCCCGATAACCCACCGGTTCCCAGGGAGGAGGCACAAGGGGAAGGGGGGTGTAAAGCCTTGGAGGAAGCGTCCTTCCCAACTTGTAAACAGCCCCTGGAAAACCAGGAACCGGAAACAAAATCTCCTGCCCCTGAAAGCCTGCCTCCCAAGGAGCAGAGGGGGGGTAGGAGAAACAAAGGACCCAAACAGCCCCACTTTGTGGAGGAGGTACAGGTCTTCCAATTTGAGGGAGAGGGATCCTCAGAAGATCCTGGGAAAAGGATCTTCTCCTTCAGAGATGGGGGAACTCCTTCCAAGGAAAAATGGGTCCCAAGGGATGTCAATTCAGACTGGGGAGATGTGGAGACTGACCTACCGCCGCCCATCATCTCATCCCAGAACCGACAATCCCAAAATCCCCTGGTTCAAACCCATCCTGGTGACTGCCTCCAAAAAGGGGGGGGGCGGCCCAGAACCGGAACCAGGGGAACCCACAATGGCTCTGATCTCCAGTTAACAACTTTTTCTTTCAGATTCCCAAGGCTCTCCCCAGAATTCTGCCCAAATCTCTTCTCTTGAAATGTCCAAAACCAGAAAATTGGCCCACCAGTTGTCCAAAAATGTGCATTATCTGTGCCCCTTTGAGGAGAAGGAGGGAAGATATTATGCAAGTACAGGGGCAGGGTACAATTTCAGCGCTGGTGGACACTGGATCTCAAGCTACCCTTCTGTCCAAAAGGGCATTTGATGAACTAAATGCAGGAAGGGGGGAAAATTACCGTATTCCTCTCACCTCTCTTCCTGAACAACTGCAGAACTTTGACGGGAAGGAAATTCCTGTCGAGGGGACTGCAGATTTGGACATCAAAATTGGGCGACACAAGGTGAAACACCCGGTCATGGTAGTGACTCCAGAGGGCACCCCTTGTTTACTAGGGAATGACCTCCTGAGAAGGTTGTCACCCCTAATAGATTGCGTAAACAAGGTCCTCTGGACCCAGACTAGCCGACCAATAAAATTAAAACAGAGTGTCAACCATGTTAGTTTAAACGGCACCTGCCACATGGTTGAACAAAAATCTGACCAAGTAGAATTTCACTTCCAGAACAACCAAATTCCAGACGTGACAGTAATAGCAGTAGGACAACAGACTGGTGATGGGGGGGTCCTCTCAATTTCTGAAAATCAACCTTCCTTCCAGTTTAAGGTGGTATTCCACACTGGAAGGAAACACTCTGAAATTCTGTACCAATCCACAATCAGACACTCCCACTACTATAGTCCAGAAAGATGTGAAATCAACTCAGAGCCTGGCTGATATTCAGCAAATTGGAGATCAGTTGGTCATCCCTGTTCAGTTAAATGATGGGAAAGACTCTGTTCTCGCTCGAGTGTGTGTGAACAACGGTAAGAGCTTCATCAGCGAAGCCATGTTCCGTCAACTCCCAAAAGATCCAGCCATTCCCACATTCAAACTGCTAGACAAATGGGAAATGGACCTGGAAGCACCTAATTCCAAACATCTCCTGCCAAGCAGGTGTATGCTCAAAATCTCCATTGGCAACAGGAGCATAGTCCATAATTGTTGGGTCGTGCGAGACGTCATTGCCGCCTTTTACTTAGGCTGTGACATTCTCAATCGCTTTGTCATTAGTTTGGACCTAATAAACTTCAAAGCTTGGTCTCGATTAGCCGATAATCCCATGGGCTTTGATGATTCAGAAAAAGCATTTAGGTCAGCTCAATTGCTACCTTATGCAGTTGAAATTCAGATTAAAGAGGAATTCACCATCCCAGAAATGACCCGACAATTCTACCTGGAAGTGAAAGTTAAAAGAGGACAAAAATTGAAAAACCCTGATGCTTATATACATCTAAATGCTTCTCTCCAACAGCAAGGGTTGGGGGTAAACCCAACACCATTAGTCAACATAGAACATGACACCATTCCAATAGAGGTGGATAACAGCGACTTAAAGAGTATTACTATAGCCGCAGGCACCATTATTGGAATGGCGGTTGATGACCGACATTTCTCCATTGATTTAGGAAATGAACTGTTAGGACCGATCCCCAAGGACTGTTTTGACAGTGACAGTGAGGATAATACAACACCAGACAGGATTTTCACCCGGCATGGGGGGAACTTCCTGGTGTACACTTCTTGCCCTTATGGTAAGGAAGATGTGACTTGTGACTTCGGGAGGGATGAGGTGATTTTCCAGGTCCATGAGGGCTGCCTTTCCCAAATGAAGCCTCCAGTCCAAATCAGTACTCTGACCAGGGACTTCTCCACCCAGCTGGAGGAGGCCGCTGAGATAGCAAAACCAGAAGTCTTTCCAGGCTTCAGGCAGATGGTGGAAGAGAGGGTCAACCTAGCTGATGCCTGCGTGACACTGGAACAGAAGCAAAAGTTGAAACAGGTTTTCTTGGATTTCCAAGATCTCTTTGCGGTAGACTCATATGACTGTGGTCGCACCGACATCCACACCACAACAATTCCCACAGACCCTGGAATGACTCCAGTGTTTGTGAAGCAATATCGTTTGCCTCTCGCATCCATGGAGTCCCTTACTGAAATAATTAAGAACCTTGAGTCCCGGGGAATAATCCGTCCGGTACACAGCACCTTCAATAATCCGGTGCTGGGAATATTGAAGCCAAACGGCCAGTGGAGACTCTGTGCTGACCTTAGGGAGCTCAACAAATGGTTCCATACTTCCCGATGGCCGGTGCCCTACATTGACCAAGGGCTGGCCCAGATTCAGGGGTCACAAGTATTCACTGCAATAGACCTGACCAATGGATACTTGACCGTGCCTGTCAGTAGGGAGGACCAATACAAACTGGCTTTTACCTTTGGGGGCCAGCAGTACACATGGACCCGGACTCCCTTCGGATACCTCAACTCCGGCAATGAATTCAACATTTTCCTACATAAGGCCATGCCCGACCTGGGTGCGAGGGGTAACCTGGCTTATGTAGATGATGTCCTTATCAAAAGTTCATCTCTGGAGGAACACATAGCGGAGATCCAATATGTTCTGACGCAGTTGAGGGCCGCCGGAGCAAAACTTTCCTTTCAGAAAGCACAGTGGTGTAGAACCCGTGTTAATTTCTTGGGGCATGAGATTACTCCTCAGGGTCTCTGTCCCCAGGAAATGAAAGTGGAAGCACTTCAGAAACTGAAAGACCCCACAACTCTGCGGGAACTAAGGAGCCTCCTTGGACTGACTAATTACAGCAGAAAGTTCATTGAAGGCTACGCAGAGATCACTAGACCCCTGATTCATCTCTTGAAGGGGGGGGTCAAGTGGGAATGGGGTCCAGAACAATCCGAGGCAGTAAGACAACTCAAAAGAAGCCTTTCACAAGCGCCTTGCCTAGCTTACCCTGTCAGAAACAAGGAGTTCTTCCTGGAGACAGGGTTCTCTAATACGTGCTTGACGGCAGTATTATACCAAAATCATAACAAGGTCAATAAAGTAATCTCCTATGCGAGCAAAACTTTATCCTCTGTGGAGGAAAAATTCAACGATTGTGAGAAGGCACTCCTGGCAACGGTGTGGGCATTGAAGAATTACCGCCTGTTTATCCAGGGGGAACACATCATAGTGGAGACTCCACACCAGCCTCTGCAATATCTCCAAAGTGACAGAATCCGGGCTGGAAATGTGAGTATTTCCCGGATTACTTCCTGGATTCTGTCAATGCAAGGCTTTCCTGTGGAGGTCAGATATGGCCAAAACAAGAAGAGTCCCCTCGCGCAAGGTCTGGCTGACTTGCATGATTGTGCCAGAGAAAACTGCCTCGAGGACGAAAGTCTAAAAATCTAGACAACATGTAGGCATACCTTAATTCCCCACACAAAGTCTTTGAAGAAGACAAGTGTGAGGGAATGCCCACTGTCTATATGGATGGATGCTCGTACCATGTTGACGACAACGGGGAGAAAGAACTGGTGGCCGGCGTAGGGAATGCATGGGTGAATGAGTCACCAGAACCCTCCGCTGGATACAAAATTGGTCCCCAAAGTAGTCAGGTGGCAGAATTGATGGCTGTGCATCAGGCCCTCCTCACTGCTGTCCAACATCAACTCCACGAACTGGTCATAATCACAGACTTGGATTATGTACGGAACGGGTTCGTGGAGCACCTGTTTAATTGGAAAACCAGAGGCATGTTATGTGCTAATAACAAACCCCTGAAACATGGGAAGTTAATCCAAAATATTGATGATCTGGTCACATCGAATGGGATGACCATCTACTGGAAAAAGATCAAGGGTCATTCCAAAGTAGAGGGACCAGACAAAGCTGGAAATGACTTAGCCGATCAGCTGGCCAAACCCGGGGCCATCCAAGGGGATCTAATAGAAATAGAGTCCCTGTTGGGGGAAATCCAGGTCACTGCTATCACTAGGTCCCAGACGAATGCTCACAATGATCTTTCAACTGCCCAATGGAGTAAGGAGACCCCTGACGATTTAATTACAGCTCAGAAGGGGGATCCAATTATTGGTAAGTTTTAATAACACCTTGAGGACCCTGAGAACTTTCCCCTGACGGATACCGATTACATTGGGAAAGAGGACCTAAGAGTGTTGATGAAATGTCCAAAAATGTTCCGAATCTAAGACGGTTTTCTGGTAAGGAAATCCAAAGCTGGCCACGATCAATGGGTGGTTCCTACCTCATTCCGAAGCCTGATGTTAAGTCACGCCCATGATGCGGCCACCGCCGGTCATAGGGGGTTTCACACAACACTGGAAATCTTAAGAGAGGTTGCATACTGGCCACACATGGGGCAGGACCTCGACCAATACTTGAAGGGGTGTCTTGTGTGTGCACAATTTCAGCCATCATCCCTCACACACCATGCGCCTCTCCAAAAGAGGGGGATGACACTGCCATGGTCCGATTTGCAAATCGACTTTGTAGGCCCTGTAATCCGCTCGTCTAGAGGAAACAAGTACATGTTGACCGTTACATGCTTGTTTACCAAGTGGGTGGAATGTCTCCCAGCCCCAAACTGCAAGGCAGAAACAGCAGCTGCCCTGATGATTAACCACATCTTTTCCCGTTTTGGTCTACCTCAAAAGATTGAGTCAGAAAGGGGTAGCCACTTCACCAGTGAAGTAATGACAAAGATGTGGGAGATACTGGGGGTGAAAAGGAACCTACACATTGCTTACAGGCCAGCTTCTTCTGGTGCAGCAGAACGCTACAACCGGACAATTGTGAGCATCTTAAAATAAATTGTAGCAGATTCTGGGCCAAGTTGGGATATCCGATTACCTCTGGTCCTAATGGCCATCAGATCTACCCCTTCATCTGCAACTAAAATGTCACCATTTGAGTTGATGACTGGACGCAAGATGGTGCTTCCCCAGCATTTGCTCTACAGAACCCAAGAGCAGACACTGATAAATGCCTCCACAACTGATGAGTATGTGGGGAATTTAAGGAAACACCTTCAACATGCTTTTGCCTATGCTCAGCGGAATCTAGAAAGATCAGCCGAGAGCATGAAGAGCCACTATGATTTGAAAACTACCCGAAAGGAATATAAGGTGGGTGATCGGGTCTATTTATACAATTTCCAAAGGAACCAGGCCAAACAGCGAACATTTTTGCCTACATGGAAGGGACCGTTTGAAATTATAGACAAGATCTCCCCTGTGGCCTACAAGATCTGCATCCCCAAAGTAGGTTTGGCAGAGGGGGAAGACAAGTGGGTCCATATAAATCAGCTAAAGTGTTGCCATCCCAGACACACTCTGCAACAACTGGAGGAGTCCTCTGCAATACCAGAGGGGACCGCTCCAGAGTAATTCAATTCCAACCCTAAAATATCCCACATATAGTCTCTAAAATATTATGATTTGGAAAAAAAAGTCTTATAATTGTATCTTGTTTTTGTTAAAATAAGAACGCAAATGTTTTGACTATAAAATGTATATGCCACCCCACCATATCAATGGTGGGGAAGAAATGTCTAGGAATGTGTATTGCCGCTTTGCTTTATAATCCTAGGAGAGATGAAACCATGGAGACTGACCAAGGAGGACGACCGGGGACCGGGAGCAGAGACCTGAGGGGCCAGGGTACCGCCCAATCCTCCCATCAGGACCAGCAAGGAGAACTGATTGATCGACTGGAGGGAGGAAAAGATGCTGAACTGTGCCATCTATGGAATTGGAAGAAGAGGAGGTGAACATCCCAGATCTTGCGAGTTCCATCAGTAAAGGACAGAATGGCCATCGCAAGTGGGGGGGCTTGTGGGATGTTTTTACCCATGCATCCAAGCCCTACCATAAAACTGTGCAGTACTGGCATGGAAAACATCATGATGGCCAGAACTCCCCAGAGAGTGCACAGGGAAAACATGAAGAATAGGCTGCCACCCATTTTTGCCTATGTTGTGAGCACAGGAGGGCACTGCCTAAAACCACCATTGGGGTACACGCACAGTAGCCTGAAACCATTGGGAATGACAATGCTGATTGCCAAAAAGCAACTCAGAACTGTGGGGAATTCATTTTCTTAATCTCAAAAATGGTTGCAATACCGGTACTCGCCACTATCAGAAAGCCAGCGTTTTAAAACCACCAGACTTTTGTGTAAAACTGAACAAATGAAACAAAACCAGGCCAAGGAAAGACTTGCTAAGAGGTGGATACAATGTAAAACAATATTCTGAAATGACTTGAAGGAAGTAATTATTTAATGTATATGATGTAAAAATTGTAAGTTTGATTTAAACTGGGAACAAAAAGTGACATTTAGCTGAAACCTGGCTTAATGAAACTGGATTCTGTCTGACAACTACCCCCGACAGGAGTTGAAACCTGCTCAGCCACTCTTCCCAGGCCTAGCTGCATCCTGCTGCCCCTTGCCAAAAGGAGTTGACACCTCTCTGATTAGATTAGGGGTGGAGCACCTGGGAACTGGAAGGGACAGAACAATGCAACTTCCTTGACTCAGGCAAATGTTATATTGGGGGCGTCGTAAAATAGCTTCCTCTTGGGAGAAACTGGGGGGCAGCTGTGCCTCTGTGAACAAGCTGGCTTGGGGGAAGTGGATAAACCAGTTATTCCACCATGTGATGTGGGAAGCCACACCCCTTTTTGACCAGAGCATAATTTTAAAAAGATAGATAACTCATAGTGCGGACTGGTCAAAATTATATAATTAATATCATTGTTCTTGTGATTTTTCTGTGCACGTTTTAAGAGGTGTTAGGACCCTGTGATGTATTCTGGGGGGTTGCTAGCGGAAAATAGGGTCTCACTCCAAATGTATGCATGTTAAAAATCTGACACTTTATCATCTGTAACCCATATCCCTGGTGCACATTTGTGTAAAATCTGGAACATCTGGAAAGGTTTAGAGGTTGTTATCTGGATGAAAAGGGGAGAATTCTGTCATCACTGGACACAACATCGTACAAAGACAGGGATCGGATGGTTTGGTGCTACAGAAAATATGTTAACTGGACCTATCATATTAGAAAAATGGTACATAGATAAATATGTATTTGGGTCAGAAGTAGATTTGTGTGCAAATTGACCAGGGGAGGATCCTCTGACCCATAAACAGACCTCATCATGATGACAATCCATTTCCTTCCCCCAATCATGGGAGAGGGGAGAATTGGGCCAATTACAAGTAGAGAGGGGCAGGCTTAGCTAGGCCCAGGCACACACCCATTTTCAAAACACATAAAAAGAGACTGCTGGGACAGGTAGAGAGATACAATTCCATTTGCTGCGACGACTTCACATCCAGAGATCCAGACTTCAAATCCATCAATCTCCAGAACCTGTAGCAGAAATTAACTCCAGAATGTGTAGCAGAGAGGCCTGAATCCACCAGCTGAATCCTCTTCAGCAGGCCTCAAAACCAACCAAACTATTCAACAGCCGGGCGAGCTGTTTGAATTTTTGCCAATAATTTTTGCAAGAACCTGTAGCAGTATCCAGAAAGCAGTGCTGTATCCGGAACCCGAGAGAACCACAAACTAGACCGTTGTGAGCAGATCCGGTGCTTGACAGACCCAGAGAGCAGAGCTGACCCAGATAGCCGGGACTTCAGAACCACCCGCCGGAAGTCCCGTCCAACCTGACCAGACCGTGACGAGGCCTATTTCAAATTGATATTGTGAGTACCTAGCAGAACTGTGCAGAGCCAATCTCTTAGTTAAAATAATCTAATCAAAACTATTTTAACCTAAGTAGAACAGCCTCCTAGAAATCGTGTCATCTGTCATTTTTAAAGCTGCACAACTGTCACCTGTCAATTCTTCAGCTGCAAGCTGTCACCTGTCATTTTGAGTTTTACTTTAAATCCGAAAATCTACCTTTATTAAATCGTCTGTATCTCTGGAACCGTTTGGGCTAGGGACGTGGTTTAACTTTCATCTGAAAGCTTAGAATCTAGGCTTTCCAACGAACCTAGAAGCGACTTGCGAATTTTACCGCGATTTGCGATTTGGCCCGATTTCTTCATCTGTAGAAATCAGCAACTTTTTCCTTCGCTTTGCTAAAATTCGTTTGCAATCTGCTAATCATTCATAGAGTATTGTTAAAGTGAGCCTGAACTAATATAAAGTAGCCATCACCTACCCTGAACCTCTAGAGGGAATTAAAAGCAATTTTAGCACCTTTTCACTTCCTTGCAAACCACATTAAAGTAATTCGCCTGTGTTTAAAACTCATCCCTGTTTTCTCTAAGCTTGCTGGGGGAACGGGAACTGTGTATTGCATTATAAAGTGTGATTTGTTGGGATTCTTGAAGACTGTGTGCTCTCCTTCCATTTCTTGTATTGCATAGGGTGGAGTGAATTGTAAAAAGAAAAAGTGATCATATTACCTTCTGCTAAAATCATAACAAGTTATTTCTGTACTGCATTTTATTCCACCTTGCATTTCCTTGAAACCATCAAGCATTTTCAGCTACTTCATTCTCTACACTACTCCTAAGTAACCAAATCAGTGTACCCCTGTAACATTATCCATTGTTGATCACGGTCATATTCTGAAGTGTGATATCAGTTATCAATTTATTTATAAAGTGTGATAGATATATATTGTTGAATTGTCCAAATAAACCTTTTAAATTTGCAAAACAAACCTACTTCTTGGCTCAGTGGGGTCAGGGGAATTCTAAGAGGGGGGTGTTATACAAGGGTTGTCATCCAGAGTACTGAACTGGACATAAAAAATAATCAATAAAGGTTTTCCTCAGCATCCCGGACTAGGCATTGACTTAGCTGTAGTGTTGATTGAATATCGCTTACAAGGTCTGTGATTTTTGTCCTTTATCTGTGATCAGCATTCTTCCATTTCATTTTATTTGTTTCTGTTGGTTCTTTTAACCATTTCCTTTCTAGGTTCCGTTTTTCTTTTTTGAGTTCAATAGCTTTGTTGTTGAACCATTTTTGGTGATTTATATTTCACCTGACCTGTTTATTTTTCAATGGGGCTTGGCAGTCAAGTAATTCTTTCATGCCTCGATTATATATCGATATGATATTTTTGCATGAATCATCATCTTTAATTTCAGTCATGATTTTGTCCATTTCTTCTGCTAGCAATGTACTGGTGATTTTTTTCAGATTCCTGTCGAGTACTATTTTGGATTAGTTGTCTATTTTCACTGTTTTTTGTTTTAGAGTGAGGAGGATTTCGATTTTATAGTGGTCTGTCCACATACATGGGTAGGTTCCTAGCAGCGCCACATCTGCGTTATTTTTGATTATCCAATCAAGCTGATTCCCAGTGGTAGCGGTGGGACTATTGTTGATTACAGTAAAGGCACAATTAACTAGGACTTCCTCTAGGGCGATGGCCTGTGGGTCATTGTGATTGCCCCTCCATCTATTAATATCCCCCAGGAGTATAGTCTCCGTATTGGTGGATTTGAGATTATTATAGATGGTCATTAGTTCATCATTGAATTCCGATAATAGGGACGGTGGTCTGTAGATGACTATTATGTTTGTGCAGTTATTGTGGGTAGGTGTCAATTTGAGGTGAGTAACCTCACAGCCTGTCCACTGTATAGGGGCAGCAAAGAATTTGAGGGTTTGTGTAGCGATTATCGCCACTCCTCCACCTTTACCATTTTCTCTGTTTTTGAAATAAATGTTATAGTCAGATGGTACTGCTGTATCAATGGTGGGGCCCATTGGTTCTTGGAGCCATGTCTCTGTTAGGCATAAGATATCTAGCCTTTCATCTATGATGTAGTCACGGATCTCTTGTGCATGTTTTGGCAGTGACCTTGTGTTAAGCAAAGCAATTTTGAGTTTCGGGAGATCTGGTTCAGTTACATTATGGCTCTTCGGTGGCTTTTTCGTGTGATGGACTGTTGTTGGTGCTGTGTTTTCATTTCCTATGGTGTTTGTTGTAGGAAGGTCAGGTCTGGCATTGATATAGTCTTGAACTAGTTCTTGGTGTTGTAGTTTGATTGCCTGGGATAGTAAATCACTCAAATTAGGATAACCCATACCTGAGGTTTAAACGCCTGGGATGGCTTTGTTACACGGAGAATCGGACAGCGTTCAGTGCCGTGTGCCGTGGGACGCCATGGACCGGCGTAGACCGGCAGCGTCCCAGAAGCGCCGGCGCTGAAGCGCCTGACGTTTCCCTATGTGCAGCTCAAGTGCTGCTGGGAGATGTAGTTCGTGGAGCTGCCTTGTGAGCTCTATTAAAATCAAAACAAAGGGCTTTCCTTCACTCGATTTTTTAAATGTTTGCAAAATACTTGTGAACAGCGGCGCTAGTTTCCAAATGCTAACAGTTCAAGTAATGCAGGGGAATGTCATATACACGGCTGCAATAATCAAGTAAATGCGGAGAACACAGTTTCTTAGTTTCTTTCTGGTAAATTTCGTATGGAGTAGCAGTACCTTTCAATGCAATGTAAAAACAGCAATTTACAAATGGCACACTCAAACACAGTTTCTTAGTTTCTTTCTGGTAAATTTCGTATGGAGTAGCAGTACCTTTCAATGCAGTGTAAAAACAGCAATTTACAAATGGCACACTCAAACACAGTTCCTTAATTTCTTTCTGGTAAATTTCGAATGGAGTAGCAGTGCCTTTCTATGCAGTGTAAAAACAGCAATTTACAAATGGCACACTCAAACACACGTACTCAGAGTCAAATAATTATGAACTTTAATCACTTCACTTCAATCCGCTTCAATCAACTCAATAACAGGCGTAGTGTCATGATGCCTACTCCCGGGCATCAGGACCAAGCCCATCAGCTCTGGGAGCAGGCATCCAGATAGTTATTAAAACCCCAACAGCCCCGGCTGGGCGCTGTTTGGGTTCAGTCCTGGCGCCTTAGGTGCCAGGCTCATCATGGAAATCAGTCCTGGCGTCATAGGCGCCAGGCTCATAGACTTTACTTACCTGATGCAGACCATGCTGCTAGTGAGTCCAAGCCAACGTGAGGCCTGGATGGAACTATTTTTCTACAGGGACTATTTTTTACTCTGGCGTGGTTCTAGGGAACTTCTTACCTGGAACTACTTTGGAGGCTATTTAAACCACGCCCGAACAACAGCACACGCTTCGCGTTATTCTGCATCCAGCAGCGTAACGCTCACCATGCCTGCAGTCTGCATCTAGTCTTCTGCCACGCCAGCCTCGAATCTGGAGCTCCTAAAACCAAGAGGAAAGAAAAGGACAAGATTAGAAAACGTACTATTTCGAATTCCTCACCTGATTTCGGATCCATCTCGACTCCCGACCTGGAAAGAACATCATTTCTGTATGCGTCACATCTCCAGCTGCAGCGCCAGGCCATACTCACAGGCCTCGTAGCATCTTTCGATTTAGCGCTGCCTCCATCATTTCTTCGCCGAACTCCGGCACCTGAGGGACAAAAGAAAACAACAAGGTGAGCGGAGAAAACCAACAAATAAAACACTTATCAACATAGACTTACCTGATTACCACCGTAGGCATTATTCTATAACTCTCCACATCTTCATGTGCCGCACCTGCAAAGGGAGAGAAAACAACACGTTAAACACCGGCAACATTTACCGGATGGCATCGGGTAATACAGTCTCTTACCTGACCGCCACCAACTGCCACGACGGGTATCTTCTCACGATCTTAGTTGCAAGATAAGGAAGGAAGGGGGGACAAGAGTGAATCATCGGACATATTGTACTCTATGAACTTGATACTTACCGAACTTTGCCAGGAACCTCAGAGTCAATACTCTCCGGAACTCTCCCATGCCTTCAAACCAGTGAAGTAACTGGCATCAACGCGCCCCTGCAATCCACGCAGGATGGAGAGCTCATCATTTAAATACATAAGGTGAGGTTCCTAAAAGGGGATGTCGGAGGTGACAAGAAGGGAGAACGAGAACAGTGGGAGGGAGCTATCACTCACATCCACGGGTGGCTAAATACATTTCTCCACTTGCAGGAGAATACTTCTATGGATCAAGCAGATGAGATTAGGCGGGCCAGTCCAGACAGTCATCTCGGCACTATACATCATGTTGGTGGAGACTGCAGCTGTCCTGGTCTGATCGACGCCTCTGTGGGAACCAGGTGAGCGTAACACGTAGCCTGTGCTATCAGCCCGGGACTAACCTGTGTTAGAGGGAGAGAGAATAGGTTAAGTAGTGGCTGCCAGGACCGGCGTAGACCGGCACCGTCCCAGAAGCGCCAGCGCTGAAGCGTCTGACGTTTCCCTATGTGCAGCTCAAGTGCTGCTGGGAGATGTAGTTCGTGGAGCTGCCTTGTGAGCTCTATTAAAATCAAAACAAAGGGCTTTCCTTCACTCAATTTTTTAAATGTTTGCAAAATACTTGTGAACAGCGGCGCTAGCTTCCAAATGCTAACAGTTCAAATAATGCAGGGGGATGTGTAGTTGCATTGTACATGGTTTTGGACTGTGCTGTTCACTCTCGGTGTGGACTTAGCAATGGTTCTGTTTGTTTATGTGGAGTGTGACTAGTCCAAGATCTGATGTAGTGGCGTCATTTATGTAGGAGGAGCAGGAAGGGAAAAAGGGTTAGAAAATGTGGTCAGTTTGCTTGTTGGGGCTACTGGCGTTGGCCTTTGGATGACGCTTGATGGTATCTAGCCAGGTTCTTGTTTGTGGGTTTGTTGGTCCATCTCATCTTCTCTCTAGTTGTTTGTCTGTGGTGTTGTTGTTGCCGGTGTCCCTTCTCGGTTGTTATTGTCTGCTGAATAGCCAGGTTTTAAGCAGTATCCCGAAGGTGATGTGGTCTTCTGTAGTTTTAATTACTTTGGGCATGTTGTTCCAGATGTTAGCAATTAGACGTGAGATTGCTGTTACTCCGAATTTCCTTTTGTCATAGTGTTTTGCCTCTGTTTTGTAAATGAAAATCAATTACAGGCAACAGCCTTGGACGAGACCCCAGAGCCCCACAAGAGGCCAGACAGCCACCAGCCCAGCAGCTCGGCTACAAGGAAATAAACATCAAATGAAAAAAATGAAGGACGCATAAATTAAAGTAAATAAAATAAAATATGTTACCTAAATTCATACATGAAAAAAGCATTATCCAGTCACCCGCCTGAAAAAGGGAATTTTACCCGAGGCCTTAAAAGGAAAATAATGAATGCAACTAAATAAAAACAACATAGCTTATTAATAGCCACAAAAAAAGCAAAAAATAAAAAAATAGTCAGAAAGCTCAGGAGAGCTGTAAAGCAGCCGTCCATGCCCTGTTTTCTGGCGGACAGGACCCTTGGATTGTAAGGTACAAGAAGGGAGAGGAGGCAGGGAGGGGTCTTCCTGGTGAAGGCTGTGTAGGACGGGGACTAACCTAAACAGGTGAAGTATGCTTTAAATAGCGAGTAGAGAAGAAGAGAAGTCTCCCTGGTTGATGTAAAAAAGCAATATAGGGAATTCATCTGGTAGGCTCAAGACAGTTTAATGTAAACAGAGCGTGTGGGAGATATGTGGTGGTATGCAGTCATTGACATTTGTTTGGTTGTAGCAGTTGACACAAGGGGGGACGTAGAAGTGCCGGAATAATGTTCTTGATGATATGAGACATACTGCTGGGACGAAGAGCAGCTAATGTCCCTACGGAAGACCCAGAAGGAAAAAGAGAGAAGGTAGACAGAAGAATAAGGATGTCACTGTGTGGGTTAGGAATGCCCCTGTCCTGTGAGAGGTGGTTTGGAGGAATAAAAGAGAGTGTTAGTGTGTTGTTTAATATCAAAGGGACTGAGGTGCAAATGTGTCCTGTCACAAGGCCGAAGGAGGGTGTATGGGTATGGTTGTTCAGTGTGATTACAGAAGTTGGATGCTGCTTGGATGTAGTTATGTGCACTTTAGAAGAGGTCAGGGGTTTGGAAGTAGAGCAAATCTAGACAAAGCCCTTGTGATTGGCCGTGCAGAAATGCGTTACAATGTTAAGGGACGAAATACAGCTGGAGGTGTGGAATCCGGAAGGAGATAAGCGTGACCCACATACGAAGATTAAATAAAGTCATGGTGCGAGATGCCTCTGTTTATAGCCCTACGAGAATGACGCCAAGTAGGTGCTTGTCCTGAGACCTGGTAGGGTGCACAAGTTTTTGTAAAGATGCGCAAGAGGGTAGAGGAAGTCACCTAGCGGTGAGAAAATGTAATTCTAGGTTGAAATGGAGGTGGGTATGATTGAGGCTGCCATGTGTAGAGGAAGGGGTGAGATACTTCTGGAAAGTGTAGTAATTTTCTAGAATTGAGGAGAGAATAGTAGGGATTACAGAGAATGTGTATAATTTGAGATCTAGGCAAGGTGTTTCGATAAGAGAAAAATAAGGAACTAGAATAAGAAACAAGACAACAATGGGTAATGGCAAAGCGATAGGGCAGTGATCCCAAACATGTAGCTCGGGAGAAACATGTTGATGGCGGCACCCTAAATTGTTGCTCACCAGCTGCTCTGGAACATGGTGAGGAGACTTAGAAGGCGCTGCTGAAGGTATGAGACCTCAGTAGAAGTATAGCTAGGACAGAGTCCTGCCCTGTGTGAGAATGTTGGACAATGAGTCTGCTGTGGTTCCAGTTGGCTTAGTTTTGTTGCTGCAAGATTTGAGTTTGTTGCCACAATGCAAATTATTTTTCAGTTAATGTCCTTACTTATATCAGTGTCATAGTTAAAACCCTGTCATCTTCAGATACTTTCCCCCGCTGACTTTTGTATTTATGAGCAAAATACAATGTTACCATGTTTGTGTCCTGGAGAAAATATTTCCTTTGTACAGCTAGTAGAAGCATAATTGAACAAGCATTGGCAAAGCCGATTGTTTTGGCGTTTACTGCTCTTTACATTTTTCATGTATTGGAACCAGTGTGCAAGGAGAAGAATGAAAGGTTTCAAGGGAGAATGTGAGAAGTGATGCAAGTGTGCAAGAAAATGGGAATAGAGCAAGGAGGCAGCCATTGTGAAGGGTGCCATCAATGGTGAGCAAGAGGCGATATGAGCAAGGAAGGGTGAGTGGGAGGGTACAAAAAGCAAGACTGTGAGAAAAAGTAAGTCCTGCAAACAAAGGTGAGAGTTGGAGAAGATGGGATGGGGCGCAAGAGAGGATATAGTAAAGAGTGCCAGGGTGAGAGGGAGAATAAGAGTGCGAGGGGCAAGGGTGCCAAGTGAGAGTGTTTGACAGTAAAAGGTGAGAGACAGCACAGAGAGAGAGAGAGTGAAGGCACAAGGAGAAAGAGAGAATGAAAGCACAAGTAAAATGAGACAGTCAAACCGTGAGTAGAAACAGGCAAAGCGTGAGGAGAAAGAGTCAAAGCGCAAGGAGAAAGAGAGAAAGCACCAGGAGAAAACCGGGGAGACGGTGCACGGACAGAGAGTGACGGTGCGCAGAGAAAGAGAGAGAGAGAGAGAGAGTGACAGCAAATGGAAAATGAAAATGTGACAGCGCACAGAAAGAGAGTGTGGCAGCACACTGAAGGAGAGATAGGGGCAGGGTGCTGTAGTAATATATATAGTGCTTTATAATATTTATAGCACTTTAGAGTATATAGCACTTCAATAAATGTGATGGCATTTTGTTGCCAGCAATAATGTGGCACACACATATAGTTATTTTATGTTGCCAGTATAACATGTGAATATGTTGCTGGTGGCACGCAAGGTATAGAATTCATAATGCAGCAAAAGCCCAATGTGAAACTGCAGAGAGTAAAAGTGCATCCATTTATTTTTCTTCTTTTGAATACCTCATGCATAGAAGACTACATTATTTAACATTATTTATATAACTGTCTGACTTAATTAACAATTACTAATCACTAATGCTAACTCCTTAACATTATAATATAGTCCCATGTTCAAAATGAGGTGAAAATACATATTTTGAAATTAGTTTTTCAAATGTGCACTGACATTTTTCTTTCTCTTTCTGTGTTTGCAGAAATCAGAAAGTATGCGCGAAAGGAAATAATAAATGAAACAGTTGCTCAGTGAGCAAAAATCCCATTGTGTAAAAGTGAAGGGTGATGCTGCCTTTTAACCTGATTGGAGGAAAGTGTCTGCAGATATATCACGTAGGCAAAGTGGGTAGGTGCAGAGCTCTGCTAGTGGGAAACGTGACAAAGAGAAGTAGTTCGGGATGACTGGGCTCTGAGACAGATGTGCCTGGTCTCACTCAGCGCTGGCTGGAGAACACTCTGTTCTCGCCACGCATTCCAAGCGTCCAAGATTACAGAAGCAAGTTCGTTGGCTGGGACTGCTGTTCTGAGGGGAGCA
The DNA here is from genome assembly GCF_040938575.1 of Ambystoma mexicanum. Classification (NCBI taxonomy): domain Eukaryota; kingdom Metazoa; phylum Chordata; class Amphibia; order Caudata; family Ambystomatidae; genus Ambystoma; species Ambystoma mexicanum. The sequence goes on along the minus strand of NC_090937.1, from coordinate 1,344,713,356 downwards.
AGGACAAGGTTGTGTGGGAGAGATTCAAACAAATATCTTTGGTAAGCTGGCACAGTTTAAGTGAGGTCACTGTGTGCTGTTGGATGAATGACCGATTTAAAAAAAATGTCATGTAGGCAGAGTAGCAAAGAAAATCCCATGCATTTTAATTCGTCATGTTTATAATGTTAAAAAGTGAATGTTGCTCTGTCTCTGTATTTTTTTTCTCTTCTTCTTATGTTACAGATAATAGTGAAATGTATATGGTAAGATTTGAATTGTGAATTTTATTTGTCTGCAATATAATCAGTATATAAAAACAAATTGTGTCGAGTTTTTTTATTGCATTTGGGATTGTATTTGTGACAGGGGAGATTCATTCTATTTGGTAATACATTGGTCAATTTGCCCATGCAGATAGAATAACAAACAGAATAAGCAGTGATAAAATAAGTGTGTGTGGGTGTGTGTGTCCTCCTTGCATGTTGTTTGGGGGATTCTAATATAGCACATAGATTACTGGAGGTCTTTGAGTGAGTAATGATGCCTACGGGCGCATAGATCACTGGTGTATATAAGCCTGTGATACCGACCACAGGCTGTAGGTGGCACTCTATATAAAAGTGTTGGGTTCCCTTGTGTGTATAGGTGCAAGGCCCTCTATAGATCACTAGGAGGTATTCTAATAGTAAGGAAGGTTTTGTTTATGATGGGGTTATAATGTAGGGAAGGAAACTATGCTCACCACTAAATAACCTAAATACCACCAATAGTACATATTACTAGATTCTCCAATATAATATAACAAGATATGGTCACTAGAATGATATGAGACCAAACCCAATCTAAATGCAAGGATACGTTATCACCAAACTACTGCTCATCTTTTGGCAGTAAGAAAATACTGCTAAACCCCAAATTTACACAAAATATCCTACAGTACAGAAAGACCGTATGGGGTAGTGCATGGAGAGAGAAAGAGTGAGAGAGTGTACTGTTAGGTAAGAATTGATGTAATCACACTGTGTGAGACTACACAACACTCATCTAATTGGTAATGGGTAACCCATCTTTTGGTATAGGTCTGTACTACACAAGTTGGTAGTGTGACTGAGCAGCCAGGCCTATCTCAAGAGGGGTAAATGGGAGCTGTAGAGCTGTAGCAATGAAATACGTAAATCCAAGTAACCAAGTAACACTTACACTCAAGGTTTCTGTTAAATAGTTATTTATTTAATTAACATTCATTTTTAAATACACGTTTTAAATGGCAATTCATTTAACAATGTAAATGTACATTAAAATTACTTTTCAGAATCAGCACAAGTAAGTGGATAATGTTTGGATACGCTTCTTACACAATTCCATCACCCTGGGGTGACTTCAATCACAAGGACTGTAATGGCATTTTTATATCATACTAGTTATACTTTGCAGATTTCTGAGGTTGCAGAAAAGAAAGGTTTAAGGAAGGAACATGGCTAAATAGGTTCTCGGATATGTGAGGACAACTATATCTTCCAATGAAGTCTAGATAAGACTTTCCCAGCTGTAACAGTCAAAAACAAGTTACCACCTTTGAGGGACAACTAATATGAAAGTCAATGGGCTAGAAGAGTCTGCGGGGAGCCAGGTCAGGCAAAGTCAATTTGAAACAGTCTATGGAGCTGTGGAACTTATTTAGATAAAAGTCTTGCACAATGGTAGAGAGTTTGTAGAAAATCACTTGTAGGGTCAGAAGATGTTAAACCTGTGAGAAACAGAGTTGGAATCAACTTCAAAAGTAATCAGGACTGGTTGCATTCAGGCATTCTTAGAGAAAAAGACAGGGGAGTTTTGGGACCCTCCCTCACATCTTGTTTTTCCAGAAACACTTAAAGCAGAGGCGGGCTACAGGGCTGAAGCCTGCAAAAGGCAAAACAAACAAAGGGCTGAAACCTGGCTCTTCGGGCAGAGTAAAACCAAAAAAAGACTTCACAAACAGAAAATGGCAAAAACAGAAGACCTGGGCCATTTTGACGAAATGGGCACCCATGGGTGCTGTACTGCAGCTGAGGGTTCAGCCTGTGGTAGAAAAGCACAATGGTAGGAACATTAAAAAACTGTCACCAGCCATTTAAAGTAATTAGGGTACACATGAATGTAGGAAAAGTGGCTACTAGGCACCCACTAGCACTCCACATAGGATGATGTGTGCTGGACCTACAGAGAGAAATGGTAATTAAGGTCAATTTCACTTTACTATTCTTGGGAACAGTAGTTCACACAAGAAAAGGTATTTAAACCTTATGGGAAATCTAAAGGATTTCTCTATGACACTGCACTGAAGGTGCTGCTGTGAGTCACCATAGAAAATGTAGATGCCTATGGAGTTTGTCAGACTCCAAAAACTGTGGAAACACATAATCCACATCAGGTCAAAACACATGAGAGAGTAAGAAAAAGGTCTCACTCACTCCAAGGTTAAAATCAAAAAGTCCTAATGCCCAGCAAAAGAGCTGGGGGTCTCTAATGTGGGAGGAATTTAGCCCTGAAATGTAAATTCTCCCTAACATGTACCAGCGCCAAAAGAGTGTGACAGCACAGAGTGAGAGCGTGACAGCACACACAGAGTGTGACAGAATATGGAGAAATGATGTGACAGTGCACAGAAAGTTTGTGACACCACGAAAAGAGTGTGGCTGAGTGTGACACTACACAGAGAGAGAAAGTGTGGGAGAATATGACAGTGCAAGAGATTGTGTAGTAGAGTGTGATAGTGCAAGGAGAGAGCGCGGGAGAGTGACAGAACAAGGAGAGGTTTGGGTTTTAACTGTTTACATTTCAAACTTCTCTGGTTTTTGCATTTTAGTCAGGTCTCTTTAATTATCTTAAGCGGGGAGATGGCAAGGTTCACTGAAGTACCACCAGCTTTGTAATACTCTAATATTGCTATTAAATTGAGAGTCTACAACACAAACCACTTGTTTCAGGAATAAAAGGTTTTATTACACAACTCAGTGGTACACATTTCTTCACGCGATGAATGGATGAGCCTGCTCAGTGGTATTCCCGTCCTGCAATGTGCAGGTTATATTCACATTGCTGGAGTGAATGCATTAACTCAGTTACCTTACTGGTCAGAGCAAAGCTGGATTTTTTTGTCACATTTTCATGTTGCAGCGGGGGATGCAATGACTTTAAATGATGGTTTCTGGACACTTGCATGATCCCTCTTCGCCACATGCTGACAAATGTTCTTTCAATGCCTCATATGCACAGCGTCTGGGGGTGGAGTTACGACATAGTGCAATGCGGGCAGAGATTCAGACTTCTGTAAACTGCAGCAAATTACGGCACCATTAAGTGGCATCCATCCAGCTGGCTCTAGGAGCTGCTAGGAGGTGTCATTTGCACTGGACTTTTAAAACAAAGACAATTACAGGAAATGCTTTCAGGCTTTCCTCGCCTTTCCCTAAACTAGACCTCTGCCGAAAGCAGCCCAAAATAATGAGCAGGGGCCTATTGATGATACAACAGGTGTGCAGTATTGTTATAAAGCAAAACCAGAAATATGGCTCTGTCGATAGCTCAGCCGTGCAATGACGTCACTGCTCTTACATTAACCTTGGGAGTAAACAGGGCGGCATATTTGGGTAGCTATATGCAGCAGGGTGTGGACTTTCAGATACAAACACTGTAACGGAGAATTTTCTTTTCCGTGCTAATTCCCTTCAACCTTAGGGACCCCCAGCTCTTTTGCTGGACTTAGGACTTTTTAATTTTTACTCCTGAGTGGGACCTTTTTCCCACCCACTCATGTGTTTTTCCCTAAATTGTATGTTGTGTTTTCACTGTTTTTGGAGTCTGACAAACTCCATAGGCATCTGCTTTTTGTATTGGGACAAACAGCACCTTCAGTGCATTGTCACTGAGAAGTCCTTTGGATTTCTCTTAAGGTTTAAATACCTTTTCTTGGGTGAACTACAGTTCCTAAGAATAGTAAGATGAAATGTATCTTACTTACCTTTTCTCTTTGTAGGTCCAGCACACACCATTTTATGTGGAGTGTTGGGGGGTTACTTAGTAGCCCCTTATCCTACTTTCTCATGTAACATTTGTTGTTACCCCCACTACTTTAAATGGCTGATGGCAGTGGTTTAATTTGTCTTACCATTGTGCTTTTCTACCGCAGGCTGCACCCTCAGCTGCAGTACAGCACACATGGGTGTCCATTTTGTAATTTTATGTTTGTGATGTCTTTCTTGGCTTTTACCGTGTGCGTTGAGACAGGTTTAAGCCATTTGTGTGTTCCGCCTTTGGCGTGCTTCAGCCCTAAAGCCCGCCCCTGACTCCAGTATGTCTGGAAGGACAAGATATGAGGAACGGGCCCAAAAATCCCCTGTCCTTTGTCTCTTGGTGTGCCTAATTGAAACCAG